>NC_133159.1:95492500-96742500 GCF_040802235.1 Manis javanica | reverse complement strand
CAGCTCTCGCCCGTGAAGATCTAGAAGTTTCAGAGAGTGGGGCGGGGAAAGGAAAATAGAGGAAAGGGCTAAGAAAGGGACAGAGGTCCCTATTTATTCTGCTCTTTCCCCATTACTGGCCACGGCTGCTGGCAGTAAATTCAACAAATCTATTTGATGCTAATCTTGTTGGAAAAATTTACCATAATTTGGTTCACTGGAGGGATAATCAGATTTGTGCACCCTGCCAAGCCATGCCCAAACTTTCATAATAGTCTGCAAAGGCTTCATATATCTTGAAGGATATGGTCTTTAAAAGGCCTGTGCTCTGATCTTAGGACAGGAGAGGCAAGACTGTAGGCTAAAAGGGACCAGGGATTTCAAAGCCCAGAGAGGTACACACGCCTGCTTTTTTCTCTGGACCCTGACTCTCAGGCTTTAGCTCCACCCACTCCTCATGGCTGGGCTCCAAAGTTGACAGGGTCCTGTTGGTGGAAGGGACCCCATATCTTAAGGATGAGATGGAAGTTACTCCCCACTTCCCCAAATCTAATTGTCCAATAGCTCCTGATCCAATGAGTCAATAGTATTATCTTTTAAAATCTTTATTTTGCAGTCTCTGTAGCAACAAATTGATTCTTACCAGTACTTTTATAGATCTCAATTATTAATAGAATTATTTCTGTTAATATTTTAAAGCCATAGAAATGCTTATTCTCCACAGGTTTTCATGCCTAGACAACTTGCCATAAATAACAACTATAATAAGCATAATAAGCCTGCCTTCTCAGAAACAGTAGGAGTTGTTTATGTGTTTGTTTTAATGATAGGAACTGGATTCTTGGAGCAAATGGCAGGAGGCTGGAGGGGGAAGGCTGAAAACTGTGATCTGGGAGGACAACAGGGGCAGCTTGAGCTCCTGACAGCATACATCGTGGAGGGCATACATTCGTATTTTATTTATGATGACATTAAACTACCATCGTGTTTCCTCATATCAGTCACAAACCCCAACTCCAATGAAACCCAAGCCTGAACAAACATTTTTTTTTATATAAAATTCAATTCTTTGTGGCCATTATCAGGCTCTGAGACTTTGGGAATGTGTGAGGTGAAGGATCTGAGAAGCTGGGGAGCAGTGCCCTCAGGGGATGGGCTTGGAGACTGGAAGCTCTACTGGCCATCAGTCCAGTGGAGCTAAGACCAGCCCAGAGTGTTTTTAGAGGTGGAAAAGATTTCAATGAAGAATTGCTTCAAAGAGAAAAGCAATCCATTTCATGGAGACACTCAAGTGACCCTGTGGAGAGGTCCATGCAGTGAAGAACTGAGGCTGCTCTCAACAGCCATGTGAGTGAGCCATCTCAGAAGCAGATCATCCGACTTGAGTCAAGACTTTAGATAGCTGCAACCTTGGCCTACATCTTGACTGGGATTTCATGAGAGACCAAGACAAAAACACCCTGCCAAGCCATGCCCAAATTCCTGACCTACAGAACCTGTGGGGCAACAAACATCTGTTGTTTTAAACTGTTAAACTCTGGGGTGATAGTTTATTGGCAACAGATTACTAATGTACTCTCCAACACAGAAAAAAAAAAAAAGAGAGAGAGAGAGAGAAAAGCAATTGAACTGCATGTCAGACTAAGTATGGGCTGGGAGGGCTGGGAATGACATACACAAAATGACCATAGGCTTAGTGTTGAAGAAAAAACCCCTCTATGTTCTAGCTGGCCTAAGAATTGATATGAGACAGATTAATAGGAAAAAATGTTTAATGACATGTGCACAGAGAACCAATAATGAGCTTGAGACCTAAAGAAACAACCAAGGTAGGCAGTTTTTGTACTTTTTAGACAGATAATAAATCTGTGAGGAATTGGCAGGACAAAGACCTACATTCAGGAGTGAAAGAAAGGAGCAACACACAGCAGCAATTCACCGGAGAGTTCCACTTTATTGGGGAAAAGTAGTAGGTTATATAGGGAGGGACATAAGCTGATTGAGGTATCACTTCAACGGGACTGGTGGCTATTGGCCAGGTGCCAGGATTGGTAGGGGGGGAGGCGAGAGGTGATTGGGCCTCGGGTGGTGCCGGAGGGAACTGAAGACTGAAGACCCGGAAGAGAAGCCGGAAGTTCGCCATCTTACGGGTGGGGCCCATCATTCCCCCCTTTCTCCTTTATGGGGTTGTGGACATTGCTTTCTCTCTGACTGCTTCCTGCTGAACAGGGGCGGAGAAGGGAGTGAGGGCTTGAGGACCGGGAGGAAAGGGTTGATAGGAGTCCCCACAGTAAGGACGAGTAGATGTGGACTTCTTCAGGTTGGAAATCAATGAAGGTTCCCTGTAACCATAGGTCGAGGACCTGTTGATTCCAATGGTGCCAAGAGGATATGGGTGTCAGGAGCCAGGCGTCTGCGGCCATTGTTTCCAGGAACAGTTTCCAGCGGAGAGAGGGGTCCATCTCAGCATGTGGTGAGGAGGTCACGTGAGGGTGAGGGATCTTCTGTGGCCAGAAGCTGATAGTTCCTGAGTAAAAGCTGGTTGAAAGTTTGATTAGAGATTTTTCCGACTTGGGATTTGATGAACTTTATTATACAGGGTAAGAAGACACAGGCGAGAAGAATGATTATTATGGGGCCTGCAATGGGCCAGAGCCAGGTAAAGAGGAGGTTTGTTAGTATTGAAGAGAATGGGTTGGAATTGGAAGCAGAGTGGAGGCTGGAGGCAAGGTCGGTGAGTTTGGTAATGTCAGTTTCTACAATGCCGGATTCGTTGATGTAATAGCAGCACTCTTCCCGAAGGAAGATGCAGGTGCCGCCCTTCTCAGCTGTAAGCAGATCTAAGGCCCGCCGGTTTTGAAGGGTGACCTTAGCTAGCGAAGTGACCTGTCTTTGGAGAGAGGCCAGGGAATTGGCAGTGGATGTCAGGGCTCTCTCAAGTTTGGCATTGAGATCTTTAATTGCCCACAGAGAGTGACCCAAGGCCCCTCCCAAAAACCCTGCCTCAATGGCTGAGGTGGTCAAAGAGATACTGACCATGATGGGAAGGAAAGCAGCCCTTTTTGTGCACGAGGACAAAGGAGGCTGGAGCTCAAGAAATTCTGCCATGCTGTAAAGTGTAAGCTGTGGGATTAGGGTGATGAGAATGCAGGGTGTGCTGGAGTTGGGAGGCAGTGAGTTGAAAAGACTGCCATTACACTAAAAGAAATGTCCGGGTTGTGTAAAAGTCTTGGAGCCGGAGGTAGGGGTGTAGATAGAGAGGCAGTGAAGTGCGCTGGAGGGGGGTGGAGTTGGGCTTACACAGTAGTGGATGGTGAGATTATCTGCGTATTCTGGTCCCCATAGGGGTATGTCTGCCAGGGGGCAGAGGAGTTGTCCTTCTGCATGGAAGGAGTAGTTGGACATATTAAGGGGCACGGCGGCCAGCAGTGGGCTCTGTAGTGATGTGCACAAGAAACAATTGCTGGTGTTGAGGGTGTGGTTAAGAAAGATGATGGTATCTTGAATGAGCTGTAACCAAGAGTAGGAGAAATTAGAGGAGGGGCAGGGATAGGAAGATGAAGAGACACCATCAAATGTTTGAATAATGACTTTTACAGAATGTCCGATATCTGATGCAACTTGAGAGATCTGGGAATGAGAAGGAACATACTCTCGAGAGATATGAAGGGTACCATGGAGGGTCAAGGACCCCCCATAGTAAACTGAGGCTGTGACTGTGGTGGCCCATCGAGGGTCCCAGGGATCAGGGATCGATAAGGAGAATGAGCTGTTGGGATATTTTATGAAATGGTTGGGGGAGCAATACTGTGGGTACCGAGAGTCACCCATGTAGTGAATGGCACAAGACCAGGAGGGACATCCCCCATAGGTGTCTGGCCACTGCCTGTATGAGGCTTGTTTTTGGTCTTAGAGGAAGCAGAGGTAGGGAGTGAAGAGGGTACTACTGCTAGTGAACACTTCAGTGGAGGAAGGAAAGTGAAGGTACAAAGGCTCAGAGCAGCCTTTTAGAGGGCAGTCTGATGTGGTAATGAGAGCAGTGATTTTTGTTTGATGCTCTGTGTAAGTCTGTCTGACCTTGAATCACCATACAAAGGAGGCTGAGGGGACGGGGCAGATGATCGAAATGAGGAACAAGAGCAAGAGAGCAGTAAAGGAAGAAAAGGTGATGATTCGGGTATGGATGGCAAAGGGGGTGAACAGGAGATGCGGAGTTTCAAAGGATCAGAGGGATGGAGTGTGGAAGAGTAGACAGTGTCTTGGGCTGTATCTGAAGGACTCTGGGTTGGGTCTTGGGTGTCCAGAGGAGGTGGGTCCTGGGTGTTTGGTTTCAACCTGGAGATATGAATCCAAGGGGTGACACAGTTATCAGGCAGTGAGAGCTTAGCGGCCAAGGGGGTGCAGAGAATGACTGGGTGTGGATCTTCCCATTTTGGGGTGAGAGGGGGCTTATTTTCTGGAGGCTTATAAAACACTAGTTGACTGGGTCATAAGACAGGAGGTTGTTGGGAAGGGGATGCATCCGGGAGGAGCCAATCCTGATATTTCCATAACTTGGTGCAGAGGAGAAAGAGTAGCGGAAGGGCCATGTTGGGAGGAATTGGTCCTTTGTGGGGAGGGAGCCCCAGGGGTAAAATTGAGCGGCCGTACATGATCTCAAAGGGTGACAAGAAGGAAGGTTTTTTTGGGAGAGCCCGAATGCGGAGTAGAGCTAAGGGAAGTAAGCGAACCCAGTCAAGGTGTAATTCTAGAGATAGTTTGGTCAGGATGTCTTTTAGAGTTCTTTTGGCTCTTTCTACTTTTCCCAAAGCCTGTGGTCGATAAGGACAGTGTAGATGCCAGGGAGTGAAAGCGACTTGGAGAGGTTCTGAATGATTTGGGCAGTGAACTCAGGGCCATTATCTGATTGGAGGGAAGTGGGCATCCTGAACCTAGGAAAGATCTGGGTGAGGAGGATACAGGCAACTGCGGACGCTTGTTTGTTAGTGGTGGGGAAAGCTTAGACCCATCCTGAAAATGTATCCACTAACACGAGTAGGTATCTGGTACGCCGTACGGGGAGCATGTTAGTGAAGTCTATTTGCCAATCAGCGGCAGGGACATTACCCCTTGCTTGATGAGCCGGGAAGGGTAGGGCCTTGAGGGGGGGTATTAGGGTTAGTGCAGCTAGGGTTATGGGGCACCTGCAGGTGATTTGGTTAAGTAGCGTTTTGTTTTCAGGAGAGAGAGAAAAAAAGGATTGTAAAAAAGGGATCAAGGATTGGGGGCTAGGAACAGATCAGGTAAGAAGCGGAAGAGGGACTCTTTGTCCTGGGAACAGAGAGTGTCTTGTGATAAAGCTAAAACCGCAAGGGCAGACGGATCGTTGTATGGTGCATCTTCTGATAGGGCAACCGACCGGGCTACTCTGTCAGCTTTGTTGTTACCCCTTGTAATGGGGGTGTCATCTTTTTTATGTGATTTGCAGTGGACTATGCCCAGTCGGTGTGGGAGTTGTGAAGCCTCTATAAGTTTGGTAATTAAGGCTGAATTAGTGATGGAATTTCCTTTTGTGGTGAGGAGGCCTCATTCTTTCCATACTGCCACATGGGACAAGAGAATTTGGAATATGTATTTGGAATCAATGTACAGTGTGAGAGACGTGTCCCGGGCTAGAGTGCAAGCTCTGGTGGCCACAATGAGTTCGGCCTGTTGATTGGTTGTACCGGAGGGTAGGGCTTGTGCTTCGATGACATCTTTGAGGGAGACTACTGCATATCCTGCGTAGTGGGTGCCTTCATGTTTAAAGGAGGACCCATCAGTAAACCAGATGAGGTCGGAGTGTGAGAGGGCTCCTTCAGAGATCGTGGAGTGGCACAGAAGGAAGTTGTGAAGGGCTTCCAGGCAATCATGTGAGGGAGTATGAGGAGAGTAGGGTAGAGGAAGAAGAGCGGCCGGATTCAGGGGCTGGCAGGGGAGGAAAGAAATGTCTGGATTTTGGAGGAAAGAGGACAGTAAGGTCAGGAGTCTGGAGGGAGGGAGAGTCTGTAAACTTTTGTAGGTTAAGAGGTCTTTTAGGTGATGTGGGGACAGAATGGTAAGGGGTGCCCCAAATGTCAGTTTATGAGCTTCCTTCTGCAAGAGCTGTCCAGCGGCTAATGCCCGTAGGCAGGGGGCCCATCCCCGAACTGTGGGGTCTAATTGCTTGGAAAGATAAGCTACTGGGACAAAGGATGGGCCATAATATTGGCCTAGGACTCCTAGAGCTTGACTGGACCTCTCATGAATGTATAATGAGAAGGGCTTTGACAAATCAGGAAGATGGAGAGCTGTGGCTTCCACAGGGCTTGATGGAGCTTAATGAAGGAGTGTCGGGGTGAGGAGGATAATGGTTCTTCAGGGGGGCCCTTGCTGAGGTTGTATAGGGGTCTTGCCAACAGGGAGAAGTTAGGTATCCACGCTCTAAAATACCCAGCCAGGCCTAGAAAGGAAAGGATTTCTGTCTTGGTTTTGGGAACGGGCAGGTCAGAGAGGAGTCGTTTTCTGTCCAAGATAATGGACTTTCTTTGTTGAGATAGAAGGAATCCGAGGTAAGTGACAGAAGGGGAAGAGATTTGAGCTTTGGCGGGGGATACCCAGTAACCTCTGGAAGCTAGAAGGTTAAGTAGGGAGGCAGTGTCAAGTTGAGACTGTTCCCACGAGGGACTGCAGAGTAGAAGATCATCCACGTATTGTAATAAGGTGGACTCGGAGTGATCATGATAAAACTGTTTGAGGTCCTGAGCTAGGACCTGCCCAAAAATATGGGGACTATCTCGGAAACCTTGTAGCAAAACTGTCCAAGTGAGTTGTTCAGAATGTTTTGTGTATGTGTCCGTCCAGGTGAAAGTGAAAAAATCTTGGGAGGAGGGGTCTAGAGGGATAGAAAAAAATGCATCCTTGAGATTTAGGACTGAGAAGTGGGAAGCCGAGGCAGGGATCTGCGATAAAACGGTGTATGGATTTGGAACTAAGGGATGGATAGGGACAATGGCCATGTTAATGAGGCAGAGATCTTGGACTAGGCGGAAAGATCCGTTGGTTTTTTTAACAGCTAATATGGGGGTATTAAATTGAGAGTGAGTGGGTCTGAGGTAACTTTCATTTAAAAGGTCCTGAATTATGGGTTGGAGGCCTATGAGGGCCAAAGTGGTTAGGGGGTATTGGGCCTGACAGATATACTGTGAGGGGTCCTGTAATTTAATAGAGGCAGGAGGACATAGAGCCATGAAGGGACTTGTAATGTCCCAGACCTTGGGATCTACAGGATGTATGAGGGTGAAACTGGAGCTTTCATTGGATAGAAGGGGGTCATCGGCTATGAGGGCCATCAGAAAGGGGGTACTGGGGGCTGTGGGAGTGGATATAGTTATGGAAACATGGAGGAGAGAAAGGATGTCCCATCCTAGTAAAGAGATGGGACACTGGGGCATAACCAGGAAGGAGTGGGAAAAAGGTATGGGATTGTCCTGGATTGTGCATAAAAGGGGAGGGGTTTTCAATGGGAAGATCTGTTTTCCTCCTACCCCAACTATAGGAATAATGGCTGGTGTGGTAGGGCCCCGGTATTCTCGCAAGACCGAGAAGGTGGCTCCTGTATCTAGGAGGAAGGAGAAGGGGCAACCGTCTACTGTTAAAGTAACCCTGGGCTCCTGTTTGGTGATGGAAATGGTTGGGCGAGAAGACCCCGGGCCCCGTCAATCCTCCTCCGCCAGTCCCACTACGGCGGGCTTAGGATGGGGGTTGTTCATCCAGTCTCCCCTTCAGGTGGTTGGGCAATCAGATCTCCAGTGGCCCTTTTTGTGGCATCTGGGGCATGGGGTGGTAGGAGGTCTGGGGAAGGGGCACACCCTTGACCAATGTCCTTCTTTTCCACACTTGAAACAAGCTCCTGGGGGGGGGGGGCTTGTTTGTGGAGGGGTGCCCAGGTTGTGGTTTCATCAGCTGGACCAACATCTGAAAGTTGGCCTGATCAGCCTTTTGTTTATGGCATTCTTTCTCCTCCTCGCGGTTATGGAAGACTTTAAAGGCCACTGTTATGATCTCAGTCTGCGGGGTAGCGGGGCCCTGATCTAACTTTTTGAGTTTAGCTTTAATGTCGGGGTAGCTTTGAGCCAGGAAGTATGTCATCAGGACATGTCTTCCATCCGGCGTTTCTGGGTCTAGGCTGGTATACTGTAATAAGGCTTGGGTGAGTCTATCTAGGAATTTGGAGGGAGTTTCTTCCTTTCTTTGAATTATGTCCTGTAGCTTTTGAAAATTGACTATTTTACGAGCTGCCTTTTTCAGACCTGCTATTAAGCAGGAGGCGAAAATATATCCCGAGAGTAGAGACCTACAGCAGTGTTATAATCCCAGTGCGGGTCTTGTTCGGGGATAGTGGTGGGGCCAGTGGGATAGGTGGGGTCAGTCCTATGGGTTTCGGAGTGTGTGTTTGGGTGAAATCCCAAACTCTTCTATGCTCTTCAGGAAGGAGGATATTGGCTAGGAGCATGAAAATGTCATGATGTGTGAGGCTGTAAGACTGGAGGGTCCATTGAAACTCCCTGATATATGTCGTGGGATCAGTGGAAAAGGAACCAAGGCATTTTTCAAGTTGGGCTAAATCCCCTAAGGAGAAAGGTACGTGAATTTACACGATGCCTTCGGGTTCCGCCACCTCTCGGAAGGGGGCAATAATTTGGGGAGGCCCCCGGGATTGAGTCTGAGGGGGACTGAAGGGTTCTGGCTCAGTCTGTGGGGGAGAAACAGGTGATGAGGGCAAAGACGGAGGAGGCCCCCAGGACCTAGTTAAAGGGGGGCTGAAAGGCTCAGGCTTAATCCACAGGGGAGGGGTTGAGGGGGCGAAGGCGGAGGAGGTGAGATGGGGAGGAGATGGTGGGAGAGGAAGGGGAAGGGCTGTTGTAGGAGAAGAAGGGGGAGTGGGTGGGAGGCCTCTGCGGGGGAGGAGGTGGAGGTGGCGGTGACGGCGGAAGAGGGCGGAGGGGTTGTAGGAGGGGGAGGAGCTGAAGGAAGAAGCCTGCATTGCGGAGGTTTGTCTGTCAGATCAAAGGTAATCGAAGAGAGACTGGGAGTGTGTGGAGGGGAGGGAGGCGGCCTGCAGGCTAGGAGAACTTGGGGTGGGGAACAGGTGGTGCAGAGGCTGGGATTTTGAGCTAGGAGGCAAAAAGCTTCAATATAGGGAATGTCCTTCCATTTTTTCAGGCACTGGCAGTAGTTAAAAAGATCGCGAGTGATGTTAGGATCAAGAGTTCCCCCTGCGGGCCATTGGTTGTGATTGTCTAGGGGGTATGTCGGCCAATCTTGGGAGCAGTATTTACGGAGAAGTTTTAGTTTTGTATCAGGTGTCAGGGAGAGGGTGGCTAGATACTTGAGCAGGCATTCAAGAGGTGAATCTTTAGGGAGGGATGAGGAGGCTCCCATGGCTAAAGGACAGAGAAGGAGACAAACAGGGGGAGATGAAAGGAGATCCTTGGACTGGGAGCAGACCGCAAGGAGACAAAGGGCATCCCCAATGATCCTTGGTGGTGTGTGGAAACTCATATACGAGTCGGAATTTCTTAGGAAGTGTGGGTCGTCACCCAGACTTCTCTAAGAAGGCAGAGTGCTGGAGTCACGAGGAACCTAGTACTAGGAATTTTCGGCGGAAGGAATGGAAGTGGTGGGAGAAGAGGGAGTGTTCTCATCTGCAAAGGAGTCACCTCGTTTATGGCTGTTGGAGGAGGGGCCTGAGGGTCCGCCGCAGCTGTGAAGGCCTGAGGCAGGGAGAGTTCCCTCCTCATCCCCGAGCGTCAGGGCCTTGCTGGACGATCATGGTCAATGGCTCTGTGATAGCTCGGGGAAGAGTGGCCCGCTCCGGGGGAAAACTTACCCAAAGGCCAAAGATTAGTGGTGAGTGTGAGGAGCCAGCACCGGAAAAAGAGGACGAGGGCAGGCTGCCGCTGGTGTCGGGGGAAGACGGGGCCCAGTTGGGGTGTCCCGTCTCCTGGGTTTTGGCACCAAAATGAAAGGAAGGAGCAACACACAGCAGCAATTCACTGGAGAGTTCCACTTTATTGGGGAAAAGTACTAGGTTATATAGGGTGGGACATAAGCTGATTGAGGTGTCACTTCAACAGAACTGGTGGCTGTTGGCCAGGTGCCAGGATTGGGGGGGAGCGAGAGGTGATTGGGCCTCGGGTGGTGCCAGCGGGAACAGAAGACCTGGAAGAGAAGCAGGAAGTTCTCCATCTTACAGGTGGGGGCCCTTCAAGGAGCTTCAGTTATTGGGAATTCTAAGCAGAATTTGGACTGGGGTAGTAAATTAGCAAAAGTAACAAGACTTGGTTATGTAGGCTTCTTTGCTCTGAATTCCCTGTCTCTGCTGATAAGTATGTCTCTTTATCTCTTGGTATGGGGAGGGCTCCTTGCACAGGGGGATTTTCTATTTCTCATTTTCTGGAGACAAAGAGGGGACAGGTGAGAGTGTCCCTCGCCCTGGCTGAGTAAGCTTCAATTCAACAATCAATGTGCCAAGAGGCATATTTTGGGCTGCCCTTGAGTCCTACAGTAGCTTGGGGACTGAAAAATGGTGGTATTATGAGGAGAAATGGAACCATTGGGAAAGAAGGATGTTTAATGAAGAAGATGATTAACTCACTGCTGGGCCTGTTTAGTAGAAGTGGCTTTGAAGCGACTAACTGGAATGTCTTGCCTTGATGGTAGGGCTGAGCGATTAGGGCAGAAGATAGAGACTTGAGAATTACTCACGTAAGAAATATTGATTGAGCCCCTGCTGCATGCCAGGAATTCAGGCAAGTGACAGGTGTACAGGTTCCTAGGAGCACAGTCAGAAACTGGGGTATTAATGCTTGGACTTTAGATCATACAGATTACATTCCAATTCCCACTTTGCTGCTTATTAGCTGTGTGAGCTTGTATAATTCCAGGGGGGAAATCCCGGGGCAAAATACCTTTGAAATTGAAATCAGTCAAAGGGAGAAATAAAGTGGGAGAAACCCATTTGTTGCTTACAAGTAGTCACCCACTTCTGCTCCCCCATGTCTCTCACTACTGCACTGCAAAAGAAGAGGCCCCACCCAAGCTCTCAGGTCCAGATATGCTCTCACTGGCCCTTGTAATTACCTATTGATATGGAGATGTACTAAGGCCAGGTGAGAGATTCTGAAATATTACAATTTTACCCACACCTTGGGCAAGCCATTTAATGTTTCCAAACCACAATTTTCCCATCTTAAAGAAAGGGAGTAAGAGTGTGTCTGGTACACAACCATCAATAATAAAGCCAATTACTGTGAGGATTAGTCAACCTAATGCATATAAAGTGCATAGCATTGTGCCTGGTACACACCAATGCTAAAAAAATGTTACTTGTTATTATCAGGAAAAATACCTTAAGAACCTCCTGGTCTAATACATATGAAAACAGCAAGAGAGTGTTAGGGGCTTAGTTGACCTGGAGGAGAGAGGTGGGGGAAGAAAGAGGGAGAGAAGAGCAGGGGAGAGAGAGGGAGGGGCTGTCAGGTGCTGAGCTGGGAATGAACTGGCCTGGGCTCTGAATGGAGTTCTGTCAACTTTGCCAAGGATGGTTTAGTAGTTCATCAACATTCTTTGCTGACTCTCCCTAGTCCCTTTTCTACTGGTTGGTGTTGGTTACCGAGAGGAAAATAAAGCTGCAGCAAAGCAACTGTGTTTTCATTCTGACTCTTTGACCTGGGCCCAGGCTGCAAGGCCCCGGGGCCCTTGTCCCTTGAGTGGGGAGGACTCTGTGACATCACTGTTTAGTGGGAGGTAGGCTTCCCTGGGGACTAGAAGAGGTTTCTCTGTTAAAAAGCAGAGTTGACTAATGACTTTTCAAGTAATTTTCTCCCCTCTGCCCTTTAACCATAGGAGATTAGCAAAATAGTTACTGACAGTTCCTATAATTTGCATTTCAAAGTAATATATACAGCAGAATGCACATGCATCATTAACATATGAAAATAAGTTGGCTTTGGGTCCCTGCCATTTACATCTTTCTCATTCTAACAAGTGCCCTGATGCATTTAGGAAAAAGGCAGAGTAACACTTGCTGGGAGGGAGGGGAGAAAAGTGGAGGGGGCACCTGCAGAGCTAGCTCTGTGTGTGTGGGCGTGTATGTGGTGGGGCGGGAGTTGGTGTTAGGTGACAAATCAAAAAACTCTAGAGAGTGTGAGATCTCTGAAATAAAAGGGTTTATTGAGCCATTGGAGATACTTGTCACATAAGGACTGAGTCCTGGAACAGGAAGTTTCTGCTACACCAGCAGCAAGGCCAGTTAGCAGAAACAACCTGTGCACCAGACTCAAGAACCAGGGCATATTTGTGAGGAGTCTCCAGGAAAGAAAGTACTGTGAATTCACATTGGCTACAGATAAGAAAGGTGGGCTAACATGAAGTGGGGGAAGTTCTGGAGTAGGTGGTGAGTCCACAGAGAAGACTCGTGAGTTGGTTGATGAAGGTCGGGCACCATTCCCTCGCAAGGGGGATGTGGTGGTCCTGGGGCCCTTCTAGATGATTGCTGAAATGATTTCATCCAGGAACGTGGAGTTTCTGGTTAGCTATGGCCTACTGCTATTAAATCCTGACCTTCCCATGTCTCTCTCCTTCATTCTCTGGCCCTTATGTCACTTAATTTAGGGCATTTTCAGAATTTTTCCTTATCAAAGGTGCACAAGGTATAACTCCAGGGAGAAATTCCCAGGGAAAAATACCTTTGAAACCAAAATCAGTCAAAGGGAGTGTTAGGGTCCAGGCTTCCGAGGCTTCCCCAGAGAACAAACTACACAGGCATAGGGATGTAAATTCAAGCAAAGTCTTTATTCAGCCAGCTAGCTGAGGTCCAAGTCAGCCCGATGCAGCGGGTCTCAACAAGGACCCCGAGCACTCAGAGCCAAGGGTTTATATAGCAATTTCAAAGCACTTAACTCATAGCAATTTTCTATAACTATACATTATTCTTGCAAGACATATATCCTGGGGTTAAGCAAGGGCAGGGTAAGACTACTCCTCAATGGTTAGGGAGGTTCTGCACGATAAGCTTGGTATGTAAGATTAACTGACCAAGGTTAGCTGACCAAGGGTCACAGCTGCCCACCACCCGGTGCTCATGATTAACTTGTTTTTCAAGGCCTTACCCAGGCCCAGGGTTTGTTTTTTTTTTGTTTTTTTTCTTTCCGCTGAGTCACACTCTCAGAAAATGGTTTCTAGGTTTCTAAGATGGCTATGCTTATGCTAATTTACTAATCTTACTAATGCTTAGATTCTACATTTCCCCACTTTCCTTTGACCATTCCAATCATGGAATGTTTGTTTCTTCCTGCTGTGTGAGTGAATGATACTGCGTCTCAGCATTAGCACCTGAACAGCACTCACTCTTTCCCTAACAAAGGCTATTAGCCGGTTTAAGATACAGGGACCTAAAGTGAGAAGCAGTATAAAAATAAGCAAGGGCCCTGCCAGGGTGGATATCAGGGTTGTAAACCATGGGGATTTAGTAAACTAGGATTCAAATAGCCCTTGGCTGGCCTCTCGCTCTCTCTTCCTTTGATCTGGTCTCTCTCTAAGTTTAGACATTGAATCTCTTACTATTCCGGAATGGTCTGCTGTTAAGGTTTAGCTAAGTTTTATTAGTTCTTTTTCCTGACTCTTAATGCTCTCTGCACTCCTTTACAGGAGAAATAAAGTGGGAGAAACCCATTTATTGCTTACAAGCCGTCATCCACTTCTGCTCTCCCATGTCTCTCAGAACCCAGATGCAGAAGAAGAGACCCCACCCAATCACTATGGTCCAGAAATGTCCTCATTCCCCATTGTAAATACCTATTGATATGGAGATGGATACTTCTCTCCACCCCTTGGAAACACCTGTTGATATGGAGATGCACTAAAGCCAGGTGAGAGATTCTGGAAATACTGCAATTTTACCCACAGCTCATCCCTCCAGAAATCTCGCTTTACAATCTACTTGTTCCCCATCTTCTGCAATGGCCCCTGGCCAAGAAAACTGGAGCATTGTAACCAGACTAATAATATACAATACCAACAGCAATAAAATCATGATAATCCTCAAGCCAGAGGATTCAGCTACGTTCAAAGTCCTATGCAGATTAAGTCCATAGCTCACCCATTCCACAGGCACTTAGTAGCTGAGCAGGTAGGGAGTTCACAGCAATCATAATGCAGCAGCTGCAGCCAGGGGACACATCCAGGCCATAGGCACTGTAGAAGAAAATAAACTTAAGGGTGATAAGATACGTGTTTTAATGACACCAGCATAGGCAAATCTTGTCCATCAGGTAGGATGCATGCAAGAGAGTGGTCCTGTGATAGGGAAGTAGCAAGAATGGGATCTCATCCCAGTCTAGTATATCTAAGCAGTCTTCTGTCTCACTGGAGGGCTAATTCTGCAGCTTCTGGTATCTCCACTCTTCCCCAACCCCTCTAGGAGGTGCTTTACCCTACAACAATTCCCCACTAGAGGTTCCCCAATTGGAAGTCCCACAGCTAGGGGACTCCTGGGTGAAGCTTCACCCTCTACCACTGCAGCCACTGGGGCCTCCCTACTATCCACAGGGAGGGATTCCAGGCATCTCCTCACCATCTCTAGGGGCAGGCCACCTAAGGGTCACACCTGTGTAGATAGATTTCAGGTTTAGAGGTCCTGCCAACTACTGCCAGGTGTAATTCCTTGGGGAAAATCCCAGGCAAATACCTTTGAAACTGAAATCAGTCAAAGGAAGAAATAAAGTTTATTTCTTACAAGCAGTCATCTACTTCTGCTCCCCTATGTCTCTCACAACCAGGCTGCAGAAGAAGCCCCCACCCAACCTCTCTGATGCAGATAAGCCCTGCTTACCCTTTTAATTACCTACTGATATGCAAATGGACTACTCCTCTCCATCCCCTGAAACACCCATTGTATGGTGATGAACTAAAGCCAGGCAAGAGATTCTGGAAATACTGCAATTTTACCCACACAAGGATACATATGGGGCAAAGGGAAATGCCCCTTATGAATGGAAATTGGGTGGGTGGGTTGACAGATTGGATGAAGTTATTTTCTGTAAGGTTGGAGGCACTGGGGGGAGGGGTAAGCACTTCGGACACTGATGACACTGATGACGTGCCAAAGTCCCTGGCTGCTGCCCCCTCCCAACCTGAAAAATGTGCCTTAGGCTAGCCAATCTTGCCCACTGTAAATCTAAGCTCTGCCTTCTTTAAAAATTCGCTGCCTGCCCTGCTGAGTGTGACTTCCCCGGTCTGTGATGGCCAGACTGGAGAATATCACCTGAGAATTGCGCTCAAATAAACTGCCTGGCCCTTTATTGCCTCTTTGCCTGCTTATTTCAGCTAGAATTTATCTTACATTTTCCTCTCTCACTTCTCAGCAGGGCAAAAAATAGCATGATTACAATTCCAGGAAGAAGGGACGCCCAAGGAAGGCTGAAAGGGCTCAGGCTCACATTCCTCAGGAACTTGCCATCTCTGTGCACCAGGCTCAGTTCTTTGGGATTCAGGGACTCCAGAGTGAAATGATTGCTGTGAGATGAATGTGGGAAGACACGGCCCTATTCCTCAGGAAAATGAAATGAGACCCCCTTGGGAAGACCCTCCCCTGCCCACCATTGCTTTTACTCAAATATCCTGTATTCTCTCTCCCTGGTTACATTTTAGATGATGCAGTTGTCTATAGGGGAAACAAAAGGCACAGAAACTTCAGATTTTGAAAAAGTTCCCCTTTTCAAAATATGATTTTCAAAAGTGCAAACATAACTTGCTTGTAAATATACAGTGAGCATTTATTTACTTCATTAGTGAGGGAACGACCAGAATGGCAAAGCCCCATTTCAAAGAAGGATATGGGACACTATATATGTAGCCAAAGAAAGAAAGATTGCCAACTACAAATCTTGCTCAATGTCCTACAGGACAATAAAATTATAACCTGTGGACCTATCTTTTCTACTTTAAAGAACACATTTGCTCCTCTATTAGATACAGTACTTTTACAACTTACAGATCTTCTGAAAGTTAATATTGTTAAGTAACAAAAATTCAACTAAGTAAAATTTAAAGATTGAATTGGTTTTATTAATTGATTCATGAATTGGGCAGCATCCCATCTAGCATGTAGTGGGAAGCTCCAAAGTGCTGCAAAAAGGGAGAGATTTTAAAAGACAGGACACAGGGGCCATAAACAAAACAAAAGCCAACAACAAAAAAGGATTATTTTGGATAAGGTCACCTTCCTTTGGAGACAAAAGGGTCTTATTAGGTGGGTTACCTCATGTTCCTTTGGAGGATGGAGTGGGCCCATGTGACAGATTACTTTACTGGTGGCACCAGAAAATTCCTGACTGACCTGTTAAGACTGCATTTCTGGGGGAGATTGCAACTGCAATTAGGTGAGGTATTAAGCCCCAGTTTGGTGAGGTGGCCTAGCAGAAGTGACTCCATTCTGGACCTGTGATTTTCTTTTTAACAACATCTAACTCTACAGAATATGGGTTCTGATCAAAGGCTCTTTGGGACATGTTCTAGTAACAATTTGAAAGTATATACAGTGATATTTTTGCCTTATTTACAAGTTTTAGGTAATTTTTCTTAACACCCAGAAGTACACCCCACTCCACCATAGTTTCATAGTTCAACTATTCTTCAGCTGCTGGTACCTCTGAGTGAGCAGGCTGGGAAAATGGGCTCAGCTAATGCCTCCATGCATGAGGTGCACCTAGACCTTCAATGTGCCCTTGTTCTCCAAGCTCTTCCCTCCCTTCCATAAACTTAGTCACTGGAAGTGAGACTGTAGTGTATTGAGAAATTGAAGCCAGGATGGGACTCCTCGAGCTTTTTCTGGCTTCACTTTGGGTCACTAATAAGCCCCTGCTTCAGTATAATGAGATTTTGGCCCACTTGTCCCAAAGCAGAAGAGATTCCTACAATTGAAGGTTAAGGCACTGGAGCCAGATCACCAGCCTTGAGGTCCATGTGCCTATTTGCATGTTACCCCTCTTCCTGCCACCCATGCATATCCCTCCCTACATCCAGTCATCCTTGGGGTTGCAACAGTGAACATATGTGCACAGCTCTCTGCAAAGTGCTGAGAACTGACAAAGACTCTCTCCTGACCAAATTTTACACACAGGCTCCTCAATCCCTCTTTTTGACTAGGCCTCCAGCCTGGCCCCCACCCTGGACCTGTCCTGTGTGCCTGCCCTGTCCAGGCTTAGCAAAGAATCCTGCTAAGTCAGTTTGGTGAGAATGCCCACACCCTCAATATCTGATCAAGCTCCTCATCCCCATCTTCGATGTAGAGCCATTGACCTACCTTTGATAGGAATCCTGTTAGATCAGTTTTCTACTGTACAGTAGAAAAGATGGGTCCACAGGTTATAATGTTATTGTCCTGTAGGACACTGAGCAAGAATCCCTCTGTCCTTGATGTCTCCTCTCAGCAATTTTCCATCCACTGACCCCCTCACTTGGCTTACTGGCCATAAATCCCTACATCTCTCTTGTGTTCCAATATCCCTATTGTAATTGTCCTGGATAGAGTCTCCCATACCATTTCAACAAGTGTCAGAGTAATATTTTCTTTAATCCAAAACTAAGAATAAAATAAAGTGTATCCTCTTCATCCTCTTCAAGTTCAGGCTTGCATGCTGCTCTCAGACCCCCACCAGCGGAATGCATCACCCTCTTCCCCTGTTCTCCCATTAGATTTTGTTGCTGCCTCCATCGGGGCCCACCTAGCTGTCTACCTCAAATTAGAGATATCTGTGTAGGTGACCTCCTAAAGGGCCAGACCTAGATCATACTCATCTTGATTTTCCCCAAAATTTCACCATGCCTGGCCTATGATTAGAAGTCAATACATATGGTGACCACATTTTTCAAACACAAAATTAGACTTTTCTCTATCCCCTACATGGTCTGACAAGATGTTGTATACTTAAAGCAGGAATTTGTGACAGAGACTGGCTGCATGCTCACCAGATCATTTCTTCTTGTTCCCTGATCAGTCCCTTCAATAGAGACCGGGCTATTGAAGTAGCTTCCTAGTTGGTCTCATGGCTTAAAAATTAAGATACAGCAAGATTTTAATACAGGTAACAAAAATTATAATAATCCTCAAGCCAGAGGAGTTTCCTAATAACAAAAAATTATAATAATCCTCAAACCAGAGGAAGTTCTCAATCCTCAAAGACTTTAGGGGCGATAAGACACATGTTTTAATGACACCAACATAGGCAAATCTTGTCCCTCAGGTAGGATGCATGCAAGAGAGTGGTCCTGTGATAGGACTGTAGCAGGAAGGGGGTCCCTCCCAGGTCTAGTATACCATACTTTTACTCCTTTCCCCATGGGGGTTACTGAAGGGTCTATATATAGTGCTACTGGAGGTGCATGCACTGGCCACAACGATAAAACAAAACTCCCCACTAAGATGTTCCTACCTTCTGGCCATTCAGGATATACTATGTGACCTTTGGAGGCCACTCTCCTGTTATTCCAGGAATATACAGAAGGCCAGCTTCCAGGTCTTGTCTCCAAGGTGCCAGGAGAGCCATCCATCATTGGTCCATGTTAGAAAAGTCCAAGGCCACGTCTCTAGAGTTTAGTACACTTGGTGCTGGCAGCAAGATATTATTCTGGTGGCCAAACCTCGGCTTCAATGACTCTTCCTTGGTTTGTTCTTGCAGTTTTATAGGGGAGGCAGCAATATGCATTAGTATGTCTATGGGGCTCAGGGCTCCCTTTCAGGGTTTCTTGTTCAAACACCACAGCACTGTCCATAAGCGGACTGACCATCCCCAAAGATTATTGGTATCAGACTTCAGTCCAGATTTTAACAAACCATTGTATCTCTCTATCATGCCTGCTGTGGCAGGATTGTATGGCACATGAAACTTTCATTTGATTTCCAACTGTTGCACCCATTCTTGTAGTGCATGTCCAGTAAAATGGGTGCGTCGATCACTTTCAATTACTTGTGGTCAGCCATAGGCTGTGAAGAGGTGCTCCAGGCCTCTTTTGGTCATCTGTTGGTCTGCATGATGTGTAGGAAAAGCATCCAGAAGTCCACTAGTTTTGTCTACACAAGTCATGGCATATTGGTACCCTTCTGACATGGGCAGATGCCCAGCGTCTATCTGCCACCTGACAAGGGGTATCAGCCCCTTAGCTATTGTCCTGTGTTGCTGTGGAACTCAGTGTAAGTCCCCTTTAGAGCATACAACACAGTCCTGCCAGGCTCTGGTGACTTCTTCAAAGTCCATGGCAAGTCCCACCGATGGGACAGAGCCCACATTGTCTTTTGCCCTGCATGCAACAAATGCTGATGTAACCATTGGAGTATATCAGAGGCAGGCTTTCCTTCTAACCAATGTATCTGGGCCAATTTATCTGCTTCATCATTTCCTGGGGATGCCAGTGGCAAATGACCTGTCACATGATATACTGTAACAGTTTCAGTCTGATCACAGGCCCATAAGTCTTGCCACAATTCTTGCCCCCAAAGGGGTCAGTGACAAACCAACCAGTTGGTGTGGTACCATGTAGGTAGCCACAGGGCCAAGTCCTGGTAGTTGGCCCAGCTGCCAGTGCAGACAACTATAGGGGAGGGCTCCTGGCTGATCACAAGCCACACTGCCTGCAACTCTGCCCATTGGCTGCTCTTCCCCTCACCATCTTCCATCCATATTGTCTCAGTCTTAGGATGGAAAGCTACGGCCCTCCATTTTGGGGGCTGCCCATGGCTGGAGCCGTCTGTATACCATGCACCTTCAGTATAGGGGATCATTCCTCCTGATAAGGACTCTGCTACTAATGGTTCTAAAGTAAATTCTTCCTGCTTTTCACTATTATATGTCACTAGCCCCAATAAGCATTGGACTTCTTCACTCAAGGGGCTACTAGAGAGGGCACTATGGTGCTGGAGGTAAGTACTCCACTCAGCCAATGTTGGCATTTGTGCCACACCACTCCTTGGCTTTTGGGTCCAGTCTCGTACCCACCCCAAGATGGGATAGGTGGTTATTACCTTTATTGAGGCCATTCCAGTGATGGGTTCTGTAGCCAGCAAGGCGTGATACATGGCAGCCAGTTGTTTTTCTCTCAAAGTGTATCATACCTCTGCCCCTTTCCAGAGCTGTGACCAGAATCCAACAGTTTGGTGAGTTCATTCAAGCCACTGCCAGAGACCCCAGCCATAACCATCTTCAGTCATATGAACATCCAGTTCACAGGGCCTTGATGGATCTCACACTCAAGGCCTGCATGGCCTTGACTGCCCATTTTGCTGTAGTAAAGGCAGATGCACATGTCTCATCCCAGTCCCACCCGATGCCCTTTCATATCAACTGGTATTTGGGTATTTTAGGCTACTGGAGAATGTTTATTTCCACTTGGCACAAATTCTGAAGCCTATGGCAACAACTGAAACCAGAGCAGCAGTTCCAGCCATTAACACTTAAGAGGCAGAGGTCAGAGACAGCCACAAGTCTGGCCTGTGTGTTTGCAAGACTTCCTGTGTGGTCTCAAGTGAGGTTGGCTCACTCTCCAGCAGGAAGTCTTGCAAACACACAGGCCAGATTTGTGGCTCTGTCTCTGACCTCTGCCTCTTAAGTGTTAATGGCTGGAACTGCTGCTCTGGTTTCAGTTGTTGCCATAGCTCCAGTAAAATTTTATTTGACTTCCCATCTAATTTCCTTCTCATATTAAGAAGGCCTGCTCCCATATTAAATCAACCCACATCTGGGTCCTTGGAACCTTCATGGGGCCCTTTAAATTCTTCTTGTCAGTAGCAGACCTTATTTCTTTCCATGATATCATTGCTTCAGCCTCTCCTATGTCTGCTACTATACAGGTAATCTTGCTTCTGGGCTGCCCTAAGTGAGGGGTAAGAATGGCCACTAGAGGCCCAAAGAGGGATGTGGCAGCCATTTGAAACACAACATTTCTCACCCCTGCAGTAAAAGGCTCCTCATCTGGGCCATGATTCTCTGGACTATAGATGGCATTTTTTATGCCTAGCTCCCATAACACCTATTGGACCTCAGCATACATTTCCCATCTAGCTGGGCAGGATAGTAAATCAACCTGATAGAGCCACACAGCATGAAGTGCAGCCATAAGCCAATCGAGGAGGGAGTGATTTCCTGGGGTCTGATGTGCATTTTGTAATTGCTGCCTCAAGGCAGGCTGCACTGTCAGGGAAGCCAGCTTTCCCATCTCTGATGCCAACAGAACAATTCCATCCACCCCTAAGTCCCACAGATGCAGGAGCCAAGCTGATATTGACTCTTAGGGCTTCTGCCTAAACTGGGAGCCCAAATCTACCAGCTCAGCCTAAGTATAGGGGCAGAGCATAGAGCGCTCCATGACCTGCAGAGGGAGTGCACCTCTTTTGGGGGTGGGGGGAACCCTCAGTTGTTGTGTCTTTATTTTCTTTAGAAGCAATGGGTGTGTTTTCAGTAGAGGAGGGGTCAGTGCCTCTGGCACCACCCTGTCATCCTTCTCCAGCTCCTCCATTTCTGGGGCTGATGGCACCTTCCTCTCTCCTCCCCCGAGTGCCTCCTCTGCTACAACCTTTACCTTTTCTACTGTGCCTCCCAGCAATGCTAGCTCAGTCTTCAGCAGCCCTCTTACCTTCACCTCAATGCCTCGTAGCTGGTGTTCTCATGCTGCCCCTTCCTGTGCTTCCCTTAGGAGTATGTCCTTTTCCTCCATGGCCTTTGCCTCCTTCAGAGCACCTGGCAGTGCTGCTGTCTCATTCTGTAAGGAATCTTTTACCTCCTTCACTGGACCTTGCAGCTCATATTCATGTGCCTCTTCATGTGGCTTTTGCAGGGGTCCTTCCTTTTCCTTTATGGTTTTTACCTCTCCCACAGCACCTTGTAGTGATGCCATTTCAGTCACCAACAGATTTTTTACTTCCTCAATGGCACCTCGTATCTGGTGTTCTTGTGCTGCCTCCTCTCATATCAATGCCATTTTATTCTTCACTGAATCCATAGCAGTTTGCAGCTCACATTCTCATGCTGTCATTTCTTGTGTCTCTTTCAGGAGAATGTTCTTCTCATCTGTAGCCTTTTTAAATACTGTGAGAAGCAGCCAACCCACAGTCCCTGCTGCCTCATGGACATTCTGTTTCTCAAAGGACCTATTTACTTTACCAAGGGCCACCCCTACTGCCTCAGGTGTCACTTCCACTTGCCCCCAGTCCTGGGGTGGGGGCCACCCTTAGGAGGCAAGCCACCTCAGACCACATACCCATTGGGGGACAATCGACTGTCTCCCCATTCGTTGGGGCAGCCTGCTGAAGCACCCCTCCCATAAGGGCAGCCTGTCTTTCTCCTTGGTTAATGATGAATCCTGCCAACATCACAAATTGTCTTGCCAATGAATCCTTCCAATGGATTCAGTGTGACCGAAGAATGACAATGGAATGTTCTTGGGGTAAAAGTGTTTATTGCCCAGCTTGTTCTCTTTGCATTTGGTCAAGCACTAGAATTACATCTGTATCCAATAGTCTGCAGGTCTGTAATCCTCCTTCATCTCTGCCTCTGCCCATAGCACTGGACAGAACTACTTATATAGTGACTCAGTCAATAATAGCTAATTGCCTATGGGTGTGGAAGCAGTAGCCCAGCAGCAGGCCAGTTACATCATCAAGTAGTTTAGGTTCAGGTGAGGATCCTGGCCATAGAACATTCACTTTATCCACAAAGGGCTATACCCAACTTTATTCCCATGGTGGTAGGTCAAGCACTAGAATCCCATCCACTCAGAACAAATCTGCATGCAGCAAGCTGGTCTCTCCCTCTGGGCCTCTCTGCCCCCACAGCCGTCTCAGTCTCTGTCCTCAGTGCTGCCACAACTCCAATCTCATCCCTGCTCTCCTGCAGCCTTGCAGCTGTGCCACTGTGTGGCCTAGTGTGGCGGAGCTCTTTACATAGAGTCAATAATGATGTATTACCCACACATGTGTAGTGAGCTAGCCAACCAGGGCCAGGTGAGAATCCTGGCCACAGGAACCTTCACTTTATCCACATCAGCTTGACTATAGAATAAGGAAAAGGCAAGGTTGGACTGATAGAGCTGTGGGTCAATTGGGTAAAGTTCCCTGAGTTACTGCTGCAAGTTAGGCTTGAGCTAACTCCTCTAGCCCTTCCAAATTTGTATAAGCACATAATTTTTTGTATTAAATTTCTTGCTGCTTAAAATGGCTAGAGTGGTTTGTTTCCTGGACAGACCCTGATTGATAAATGGTTTTGAGAGCATAGGCCGAAGGGAGCAACATCGGAGACTCAATATGATGATAACTACAGGCCAGCAAGAGAGACTAGAGCTGCTCCTTGCTCTGAGGTTCTTTCATATCAACCAAATATGTCTCTACTCAATTAAGCCACTTACTCCTTTCCTATCCTCTGTTGAAAACCAGAAGCACTAGACAGTGGGCTCCATTTCAGATACTAGGGAATTAATATCTTCTGGAGAATGCTGTCACTTGGTCGGCCTGGTTTTGTCTGGGATATGATGGTGGGTCTCCTACTCACATGGTGATTTAAAGGCCCTCCTGGTGGGCCTTCCAAAAGCTTTGTCAGAAGCCACAGTGAGGTTGCATAACACTTCTAGGCCACACCTTCCATCCATGCAAGATCCATTTCCTGAAGCAAAAGTACCTACAAGACTAAAAGCCTCCTACCTTGCTCCTTTAAGCCAATTTCCTTTTGCCTGACACAGTGAAGCAGAACAGTATTAATACTCATGATGGGAGATCAGCCTTCAATAAATAATGTCGGTCATTCTAATGTACCTGGCATGAAATATTCAGAGCTATTAATGCATTTCAGTTTAAATAGTCAGCAGTGCTTTTGTCCACATCAGGGTGAGCTTTGGTTCTGTTATCTTGTTTTTACACAGGTCAGATGTGGAGTACATGCTGGGAGTTCCAGAAAAAGGCTCCAAGTGGCTGGCCCTATGCAGAAGGTGGTTAGCTTTGGGGTACAGGAAGATGTGATGAGGCAGTGGCCAGAGCCCTTGTGTGGATAAAATGAAGGTTTCTATGGCCAGGATTCTCACCTGGCCCTGGTTGGCTATCTCACTACACACGTGTGGGCAATACATTGCTATTGACTCTATATAAAGAGCTCTGCCCAGTGCTCTGAGTGACCCAGTAGCATGGCTGCAGGGTTGCAGGAGAGCAGAGACAAGATTGGAGTGGTGACAGTGCTGAGGACAGAGACTGAGACAGCTGCAGTAGTAGAGAGGCCCAGAGGCAGAGACCAGCTTGCTGCATGCAGATTTGCTCTGAGTGGATGGGATTCTAGTGCTTGACATGCCACTGTGGGAATAAAGTTGGGTATAAACTCTTTCACCCCAAGAACATTCCATTGTCATTTTTTGGTCTCATTGAATCCATAGTGAACTTGCTGGGGGCTGAAACCCATTGGCAAGACAAGAGGGAACATGGGGCAGTAGAGGATTCTCTATTAGAACTTCCAAGCATTTGGACCTCCACAGGAACCTTTGGATAGCTAGAGATTTGAGAAGGCTCAGCTCAGATATCCAGCCAATGTAGAGATGGTCGACAAGTCTACAGTCATGTTTGCTGAGGAGCTGTGGTTCTGCTTGGCAGGTGGTGAGCATAGGAAGAATCTGAAGGGTGAAGTGACAGATGTGAGTGAGTCAGTCTGAACCTAGTGGGGCAGCAGTAGTCCCACCTCCACTGCTAATTTTTAGGACTTTCAATCAGAGGTAAAGAATTGTTGGCATGGGGGAGCTCTCCAGACAGACAACTGAACTGCCTGGGCAATGCATCACAGGGTCTCCACACCCTTTTCAGATCTCAGAAGCTTTCCACCCTGCTCCACCTCAGGTGAGGTCCCTTAGAACCCATTGCAAAGGGATTGGAAAGGCAGGGTTATTTAGTCTCACATAGGTTTTCCTTTCTCCTTCCCACCCCAGCCAGAGATGGATGTGGGGAGAAAAGCCTTCAGAGAGGCGACCAGCTTCCTGAATTCCACTCTCTGAATGCCAGCTGACAGCCTAAGTGTAAAGAATGCTGACTTCCCTCCATCCTCCCATCTGCTTAGCTCCTTCTGGTGCTTTCTCTGTGGGTTTCTCACACTGCCAGTTCCCAGCTGCTCCATTCTGATCTTGGCACTAATAGACTGATCTACTTTCCTCAATATGGCAGCTCCCTCAGCTGATGTCTGCCTCCCCTAATCTTTGCTTTACTCAGTCACCTGTTTGCTCTTGGAGGCCTGGGGGTAATAATGGGAAAGCCCTATTCACACTGGCCTTAGGCAGTAGGCAAGAACCTTACATCTGTGCCAGGTTTTCTCAGCTTCAAACCTATCCTCTATCCTCTACTTGGTGATGTTATGGCAAGAAC
This sequence comes from Manis javanica, assembly GCF_040802235.1. Lineage (NCBI taxonomy): Eukaryota > Metazoa > Chordata > Mammalia > Pholidota > Manidae > Manis > Manis javanica. Next base: position 96,717,083 of record NC_133159.1, on the reverse strand, counting down.
TTTGAGAACCACATTTCTGCCCAGCTATTTAGCACCCTGTTTGGTGTTGCCAATAGGGACCGCCAGAGGTAGACTTAGAGGGTTGTGGGAGAAGACGAGGCTCACTTTTCCCTTTGTTTCCTGTTTTGTCAGCATCGTCTACTTGCTTCTTAACACAGGCAGAGGCAGTTCATTCCAGAAGCAGCCATTGGTTCCAGATTGCAATTGCTCCACCTCTGTTCAGCTTCAATGTTGGAAGCCTGTGGGAAAAATGGAAGTTCCTAAGGCCAGAATCCTCACCTGATCCTAACTTACTTGATGATGAAATTGGCCTCCTGCTAGGCTAATGCTTCCACACCTGTACGTAATGAGCTTTTACTGACTGAGTCACTGCATAAAGAGCTCTGCCCAGTGCTCTGGGTGGAGGTGGAGACAGAGGTGGATTACAGACCTACAGACTGCTGGATGCAGACATGATTCTAGTTTTCGACCTCTTACTGTGAGAATAAAGCTGGGTATAAACCCTTTTATCCCAAGAATGTTCTTTTGTCATTTCTCAGTCTCACCAAATCCATAGTGAACCAGCCTGGGGTTGAAACCCTCAGGCAAGACAAAGACCCAGGGCCAAGGTCCAGTCCTGCATTCCCTAAATGATCTCCCTAATGATCTCAGTCAGTTTACAGATTTCTGTGTAGTATATTCTGATGACTCTCCAATCTATATTTCTAATGTGGACCCTTCCCTATGTCTGAAATGCTAGACATTTGGGTCTGTAAAAGGCATCCTCAATTTAACTTGGCCAAACATAGTTCTTATTTCTCCTCTTCCAAGCAAGCTCCTCCTTTTGTCTTCCCTTCATCTCACATGCTCCCACCATCCAGCCAGCTGCTCAGACCAAAAGTCCCCCGTCATCTAGAATCTTCTTTCCTGTCATACTACTCTCTTCCCTCCAGTCCCTCAGCAAGTCTGATCTGACCACCTTTCACTGTTTTTGCTGCTTCACCCTAGTCTCAGCAACCATAAGCTTAGAGTGGGTTGGGTGGAAAATTAGGAAAACTCTTAAGATAAGGCTTCTAGAATAATGCTATAGAATCCCAGAGCACAGTGGCTTTTCCCTAAAAAGGAAACTTGGAATAAAAAATGTGTTAGGGATGAAACCAGAACTGTGACATGGTGGGGTGGGGGCACTCATAAGGACTGAGGTAGAAGGGAACTAAAAATTAGCCTCTGCCTCACAAAGGCTACATGCCCCACTCCACTACCTGTACCTAGCAGGGGCTATGTGCTGTGCTGGGCGATAGCCCATGAGTACCTGTAATGACACCACAGGACTTAGCCCAGGTAAGAGCCAAGACATTTCAAGATAGTGGCTCTTCTTCTGTCTTGCAAGTGAGTTTCAGCCCTGTGCAAGTTCACTATGGGTTCAGTGAGACCAGGGAGCCACAATGGAAAATTTGGGGGGCAAAAGGATTTATTATGCGGCTTGTTCTTCTGGCAATAAGTCAACCACTAGAATCATGTCCGCATCCAACAGTCTGAAGGTCTGTAATCCTCCTTCATCTCTGCCTCTGCACAGAGCACCTGGGCAGAGCTCTTTATATAGTTAGTCAATAACAGCTCATTGCCTATGGGTATGGAAGCAGTAGCCTAGCAGCAGGCCAGTTACATCATCAAGTAGTTTAGGTTCAGGTGAGGATTCTGGTCACAGGGACTTCTATTTTCCCCACACTTCCCTTTTTATTCCAAGTGTATTAGCTCCCTGCCTGTATTGAAAGTTGCTTGTTAACACAAGTGCCTTTGATAATTAGGTTGGTCCTGAGATCATCAAACACTGATAAGCTTCTTGCTTCTGGGTCCAGACAAGAAAAGGGGACAAAAATCCTAGGATTCTCTTCTAAATGAGTCTCTGGTGCAGAGAGGACAGAGTGTGCTTCCCTCTTGTGCTCCAGGGTTTAGCTGAGGGAAGTTGTGAGGCAGGAGGCAGGTACTGGAAGAGGCCTTTCTCAGCTGGGGAGGAATAATTTTTCTATACCCTTCAAGGTTCTTCTGGTTGGTGTAGGAATCAAATTGACATAAGACAGGAAAAAATCTAATTTAATTACAGTCTGAAAACAGGCAAAATGATGTATATATGTCACCCTGAACTAAGGAGCAGAGGTGGGTGTTGGAGACGATTGAAACCCAAAGGGAACTGAGAGAGGACAGCTGAGAGACTGGGGTGAAAGAACAGGCAGGGATAAGGGAGTTCACTAAGAATAATAACAAGTCCTAGATGTTGAGTCTGAGTGTGCTGAGATAGGATCTATCCCGAGGAAAGAGTATGCTTGTTTTGTAAAAAAGTATGTCAATACTCAAGCACATGTTTCTTGATCCCTGGTTTACCTGCCCTTCCTGAGTGTGTATAAAAAGAGCAGAATAAAGGCTATATGTTACATTACATCTTGACTGGGGCATCCTCTCAGAGTGAGTTGTACATATATTCAGCTCCATGCCTCCCCTTCGGGACTATTGGACTTCGACAGCAGGCACCATCAGGTGGGGGGTCTGTGGCTTCAAAGGGAGGGAAAGCAATTCACAGGAATATGAAAGAGTAAATGGTAAACAAGTGTTTGCTGGGCCACACAGAAACAATGGGACATAGAGAGGGATTTTAATACACAGACTTCACTAAATTCCTCCTTGTCGACCACACCTTGTTCATATACTATGATGGAGTTATGTGTGGTGCTAGTTCTGTGCCTGGACCGGGTCCTTCATCTAAGTTCTTTCAACACAGTTGGGGGTGTGGATAAAGCGAAGGTTCCTATGGCCAGGATTCTTACCTGGCCCTGGTCAGCTAGTTCACTACACACGTGTGGGCACTATGTTGTACTGGCTCTGCATAACGAGCTCCACCCAATGTTCTGAGTGGCATGGTGGCACAGCTGCAAAGCTGCAGGAGAGCAGAGTGGAGTGGTGGCAGTGCCGAGGACAGAGACTGAGACCGCTGTGGGGGCAGAGAGGCCCCGAGGCAGAGACCGGCTTCTGGATGCAGGCTCACTCTGAGTGAACAGGATTCTAGTGATTGACCTGCCACCGTGGGAATTAAGTTGGGTATAAACCCTTTTACCCAAGAACATTCCATTATCATTTTTCAGTCTCACTGAATCCATAGTGAACTTGTCCGGGGCTGAAACCCATTGACAAGACAAGGGATAAGATCAAAGTTTCTTCCTGAGGCTTTTGGGCCTTGATTGTTTTCAGCTCCAAATAATCTGCCTGCCAGAGTAGCAAATCTTGGGGCAGCCTGCCCTTGGCCCATTCATGCCACAAGCAAAGCCTTAATTTATCTGTAAAGTGGGGCTGAGAACCAAAAAATGCCATAGCTAGGAAGGACCTTGGGTGGATCAATGCCTACACCTTTATCCTACAGAGAAAATACAGCTGGGGAGACCTATAGAGGGGAAAGAACTTACCCAGACACACAGATGAGTTGTGCCAAAGTCATGCTCAGAACCCAGGTCTTTTTGGGTTGCTCCAGACTCAGTGATCCCTGATGTATCTCTCAGGATTATCACAGAACCAGAAAGTGGAAGAGAGAAGAGAAAGTGTTATGAAAAGTGAAATGCACCATGCGGAAGTGAGAGGTTCCTGACTGAGGGGTGCGGAAGTGGGGAAGAGGCTCATGAGGTCCTGGGTTCTCCTTACCTGCCCTGCTTCCTTCACTGGGCCCTGGGGAAGAGGGGGTAAAGTGAGAGTGGGGGCTTGAGACAATATCTTAAGAAAAAAAGCCCGCCTCGCTGCACTAAAGGCTGGCTTTGTGCAACTTTCTCACTCTCTCCCCCAACATCACCACCCAGGAGGCCAAGGCAGCTGTACCAACCCGGGTCAGCACCAGCAAGTCACTTCCCCACTTGCTTTCTGAATGACTTAAACCCTCCTTTCTTCAACCCACCCCAAGATCTTTAGCAACATTAACTCTTTGAATAGGTCTGGACTTAACTTGTGAAATAACACTTCTTTACTGTCCCTTCCACTCTCCCCACTGTTCAGAGCCCAGAATGCCGCGGAGAAGGCCCATCTCCACGTAGATTTTCCCCTTGGCTGTGACTCCTGGTAATTGGCTCCACCTGAGTTCTAACTCTGGAAACAGGCCCCACCATCAGCCCTGCCCTGGACCTGGTTCCTGCTGTGGACCCTTGCGTCTGTTCCTGCTGAGCCCTTCCTGAATATTTAATACCCGTTACCCAGGTCCCAGGGCTGGAAGGTTCCCCAGGAGGTCATTCTGTCTCTTTCCTTGCTCTCTGGCTGGCACACAGCTCACTCAGTGTAAACAGATGGCTACATCTTAACTGCAGCTCTAGCTCACCCCTTCCCCACCCCTTCTCCAGCCCAGGGACTTAGGGACTAGAGGGTTAGTGCTTGGATTGTCTTCCTCAGACCTGGAGAAACTTGTGTGGCTTGCTGGAAGGTGCTGGTTGTTGTGGATGGCCCAAAGGAACAGCCCAGGGAGAAAGTGGGAGAACCACTGTGGGACAGGGGTGCACATAGGGGTGGGGATGGAGATGTCAGCAGAGGGAGTCTTTAGGTGCTGGGCCCCAGGAGATGAAGTGTTCTGCTGTGTGGGGCTTAAGAGAGCCCAGTTGAGACCAAGGGAATCCTGCCCGCCTCTTTGCATCTCATTTACTTGCAGGTGGACAAGCCTAGAGCCCCACCCTCCTCTCCACTGCACTTCCTGCCTTGCCTGTGGGCCCAGCCTGCAGAGAGCCTTGGTCTGGCACCTCCTCCACTCCTCCCCCTCACTCCTCCCTACAGCCAGCACTTATTTTGCTCTTCTGGGGCTCTCCCAACTCTTCCTGGCCCCTCTGAGTCTGTTTGCTGCCTGTGGCTCAACCCATTCTCTCTCCCTAAACGCATCACTGAGCCCTCCCCACACTTCCTGTCCTGAGAGCTGGAGAGGACACTGTGAGGCTGGTAGGCACTTCTGTGCCCTCCATTCACACCACCCTCAGCCTGGGTGTTCTTCCAGGGATCTGGCTTGAATCTCCCCTGATACAGTTTAAATCTTCACCCTTCTCGTTTCCTCCACAATGGAATTGGAAGAGTTTTTCATCTGGAAATGCACCTTCCTTCTCTCTGAGATTCAGAGAGATTAAAGGACTTGCCCCAGCTCACAGGCCTTGGTCACAGCTGTTGGTCTTGGACCCAGACCCTCTTGAGGTGGAGCAGGGAAATGGAACAAGGGTCATGCCATTGCAAAATCTACTTAGCATTCCAAAAAGGCCCAGTTTATTCTTTAACTTAATCTGTATGCTGTTCTTCCACTTCTTCCAGCCCCTAAATCAATTAAGTAACTTTGTAACCAGGGCAAGAGAGAGATAGAGACCTCCGGAGTGTAAATGAACTTTTGTGGGTAAAGAATGCAGAGATCCACATCAACATAGTCACCTAAATAACCCTATTATTAAGACAAAACTTCAAATAAATTATTAATCACGTGTATACATCACCCCTTAGGCCAACACCCACCAAAAGGCCCTATAAACCCCATACCTGAAGCCCTTACGTGTGCCTCCTCTCTGAGGTCACTGTACTCTCATCTGAGTGTGGACTGTCTTAACAAATAAACTTTCTTGCTGCATAAGCCTATTGCATCATTCCTGAATTCTTTCATGATACAGAACTCACTCACCTCCATCTCTGATCGAAAGTGTCTTTGTCACTTTGCTATTTCATTCAGCTCCTATTCTTAACACAATCCTTTTTCTCTCCCTGTTTTATTTCAGACAAGAAAGTGGAAGTTCTCAGAACAAAAACTCACTTCATCCAGTATTCTGTGGCTCCCCAAATCCTGGGATGGTAGGGATATGATTCCCGAGCCATGCAGACCAAGTGGACACTGGACACCAGGTGACCCTGTCTTTAGGAGTTGGCAAGGGATTTGCCCTATGCTGAGCAGGAGTACAATGCACTTTCCTTTTCTCCCTTTGCTCTTACTTGCTTGCTACTGCCCGCCCCGCTGCTGACATTTGCTTCCACTCTTACTTTAATGAATTCCTTTCTTGCTGGCACTTGTTCAACCTGATGAAAAATTCTTTCCTGATCAGAGTCAAGAGCCCTCCCTCGTCTGGGCTGAGGTTTGGCCTAGTGCATGGGGGTATCTCCCCAGATGCAGCTGCACGGCAGCACTCTCACTCTCAGTGGGCCCACCCCAGAAGAAAACAAGGCCCACACCACAGCGAGGCCCACCCACCCTGCTGCCCCATGGCTACTACTATCATTAGTTAACTCTCAGTTTTCCTGCCCCCTCAATGAAGTCAGTGAAACCTCAGGATCCCAGAGTCAGATCCTGCTGAGAGGCCAGAAGAGGAGGACTGGTATCTGTTGTCAGCTCTGCCCTCTGGTCTCATGTGAGAGGCTCCCTGGGGCCTCCATGTGCTCACAAAAGAGGGGTGTTCCTTTCAGGCTGCAGAATTTGACTCTGAAGCTCCATTTGACCCCTAAGAAGGCCAAGGCATGCAGATTAGGGTATAGCTTGGTGTGGATCCCAGGACTGGACTTCTCGCTCAGGGCTCAATCCTATAGACAGCTGGCTGTTTCTCACCCACCATCCAGACCTTCTGCCCAGGTATGAAGGAAATGGAACCTTTAGCCCAAGGACTTTGTAGGGGATGGCCTTTGTCTTCCCCCATGTCTGAACACAGAATGGGGAAGCACCAGCTTGAGAGCAATGGGTGCAGTCCTTGGAAGTTATCTGCCCACAAAAACATATCTTGTCCTCAAAAACGAGCCAAGACGCCGCACACTGAAAACAGGGAGACCTTGGGGACATGTAAAAACACCGCCCCTGCTTACTGGGCAGATTCTAAGAAAATCAACAAGGTGTTCTGGCCTGTCCCCCCTGAGAAGGGAAAGATGAGTATAGCACTTGGCTGAGGTCTGAGAGAGGCAGTATAAAAATAAAGGAGCTGCGCTACATCGGGGCTGCTGCAGCTATTGTCCATCTGTGTTGTGTTGTCTGTGTCTTCTGTTCACTCCCATTTCACCCGAGTGAGCGGCACACAACAGACCTCAAGGAGGGCTCCTTCTGCTTCCCAATCTTTCAGGAGCCCTTTCACCTATCTCCTCTGCCTGGTGAACTCCTAAACTTCCTCCAAACTCAGTGCAGGGGCTGCTGTTCTGATCTTTCCCTGGCCTCTCAGAGCAGAGCAGGGGGCCTGGCAACCATGTCCCCCACACCTGCATCCTATCCTGGGGGTAGGGGATGCTCTGGGGACGCTTCACAAGTGTGTGAATTTGCATTTCTTTCTCTTACCTCTGGGCAGGGCAGGAAAGTGTCCTCAGTGCTCACAGTTGTATCTCCTGCAGCTGGCACACATACTGCATGTAGTAGGGACTCAGTAAATGTCTGTTGAATGAATGAGCATTGCTCTGAGCCCTGGAGGAAGGGGTGGGCAATGTCTCTGTTGGCAGCCGCGCTCAGAAAATAGCGCCCAATGCAGGGCAGCCGGAAGGCCCCGAACTTCCTAATGACAAATCATCCCACACCACTAAACTACATGCTAATTGCGCCTTGGCATAAGGACCAATGAGACCCACCAAATGGTTATGCTAATAAGGCATATGGAGCCGCACCAACCAGGTCAGAGCATGAGAACTATATAAGCAAGCCTCTCCTTCCCCTCTGGGTCCTGCCCAACTCATTTGTTTCACAAAGAGCTGAAGAATAAAGCTTTCTGCAGAAGAATCCTGCTGTTGTTGCATGCTGTTCTTGCCGGCGAGGACAGGGCACGCGACAAGTGGTGCCGAAACCCGGGAACCAGAACATCACCGGCACAGGGAGGACCCTTCAGACATCTGGAGAGGATTCAGAACTGCAGGTCAGAAGAAAGCCCGGAGGGGTAAGTTCCGAGAGGCCCCTGCTTTTTAGGATGATGGTTGATGGTTCTCTGTAAATAAGGAGGCACCATGGGGAATGCACCGTCATTAGTCACGGCGCTGCAGACAGCTCTCAAAGAGCGAAACTTGAAGGTCTCCAGCAAAGTCTTAGGATCTTTTGTGAAGGAGATAGACCGTGTGGCCCCCTGGTTCATTTGTTCAGGGTCCCTCTCAATCCCGAGCTGGGACAAACTGGGGAAAGATCTTGATAGAGAGGAGGAGGAGGGTAGCCTGAGGGGAGGCACCAGGCCCCTCTGGAAACTGATTAGAGCTTGTCTGCAAGATGAGAGATGTGAAAAGGTAATAAAAGAAGGTCAGAGAGCATTGACAGATATCCAAGAGAGCATGTCAGAAACGGAACGGGAAACAGAGAGCGTGCGTGGCCGAAAAAAGGCCACAAAAATGAAGGTAAAGAAACCTCAGAGTGAGGGAGAAAGCCCGCCTAGGGCAAAAGCGAAAGAGCCCCGAGAAGCGAGTGACGATCGCCTCGGAGAAAATAGTAAATACCCCTGGAAAGAGTTGAGGGACCTCCAACTCTCCAATAGGGAATCTGAGGAGGAATTAACGTCCGCAGAGGAAGGGGAAGAAAATAAAACCGCAAAGTGTAGAAGTAAGGGAACCAGCAAAGTTGAAAAGCGGACCAAGGAAAAAATGAAAGCAGGGTGTCCCCCGACGCCCTTTGCCCCGCCACCTTACGTGAGTGGCGCACTCTCCTTTTGCCACCCAGATACTCTTCAGGCAATTAGACAAATGTTTCCTGTATTTGAGGATAACGGTGTATGCTCTCACCAGCCCCTGAGCCATAAACAAGTTAAAGACTTAGCGGAATCCGTCCAAGCGTATGGGGTCAGTGCCAACTATACCATAGCACAAGTTGAGAGATTAACAGAGACAGCCATGACACCCACAGACTGGCAATATGTAACTAAGGCATGCCTTTCTAGTATGGGGCAATACATAGAATGGAAGGCATTGTGGCATGATATCAGCATGACCCAGGCACGCGCAAACGCGGCCGAAGGACAGCCTGCGTGGTCATATGATATGCTGACGGGCCAAGGACAGTGAGTAGCCAACCAGACCGCCTTCCCCTTACAGGTATACGCACAAATAAACACGTGCGCCGCCAAGGCATGGAAAGCCCTCACCAACAAAGGAGAAGTATCAGGCAATTTGACAAAAATTATTCAGGGGCTGAGCGAGCCATTTTCTGACTTTGTCGCTCGTATGATGGAGGCCGCAGGCAGAATATTTGGAGATCAGGAACAAGCAATGCCCCTAGTGGAGCAATTAGTATTTGAACAATGTACCAAGGAATGCAGACAGGCGATAACACCCTGGAAACAAAAAGGGATACATGCCTGGTTGAAAGCCTGTAGAGAAATAGGAGGGCCACTCACCAATGCGGGCCTAGCCGCGGCCATATTACAGAGCCACAAACAAGCCAGGATCACTAACAGAAGTATCAAATGCTTTCAATGCGGGAAATTAGGACATATAAAGAGAGAGTGTAGGAGCCCAGCTTCAGAACAAACAACCCAAAAGACCCCTGGGTTGTGCCCTAAGTGTAAGAAAGGCAGGCATTGGGCCAATGAGTGCCGGTCTATTAAAGATATAGAAGGGAAACCCTTAGAACTGCCAAAAAACGCCCAGAGGGGCCCCTGTCACCAGGGCCCGCAAATATATGGGGCAACCAGCACGCAAGTGTCATTCGGGAACAACCAGGCCCCCCAAGGAGAGCCACTTCAGGTTCCACAGGATTGGACATCCGTGCCACCACCAGAATAGTGTTGACTCCACAGATGGGAGTTCAGCCTATCCCTTCAGACTTTAAAGGCCCCCTACCACCAAATACCATTGGGTTACTCCTAGGGCGCTCTTCTGCTGCATTGAAAGGCCTGGTAGTTCATCCCGGAGTCATAGATCAAGATTATGAAGGACAGGTAAAAATCATGTGTTCGGCCCCTAGAGGAATCTACCCTATATCTCCGGGAGACCGCATAGCCCAGCTCTTAGTTTTACCTAGTCTCCACGCCAATTATCCTGCTACCAACACGGAGAGGGGAGAAAGGGGCTTCGGCTCCTCTGACTGGGATTCAGCCTTCATAGTATTAGATTTAGCAGACAGACCAAAATTAACTCTTCAAATAGAGGGAAAGAGCTTTGAGGGAATCCTAGACACTGGAGCAGATAAAAGTATTATCTCTGCAACCTGGTGGCCCTCCAAGTGGCCTGTGACCCAATCCTCACATTCATTACAAGGTTTAGGATATGAGTCAAGCCCTTCAATTAGTGCCAAACCATTGAAATGGCGAGCCCCTGAAGGACAAGAGGGTACAGTCACCCCTTATGTACTCCCTCTACCGGTCAATTTATGGGGGAGGGATGTCATGAGAGACTTAGGCCTCAAACTCATTAATGAATACTCCACCCCCGCCCAAGGCATGATGATGGACATGGGATACATCCCTGGCAAGGGGCTGGGGAAACACCAACAGGGACGCATAGAGCCCATCCTGCCCAAAGTAAAGAATGACCATCACGGCCTGGGTTTTTCATAGGGGCCATTGAAGATGCCATGCCCATACCTTGGCTCACAGAGGAGGCCGTATGGGTTCCTCAGTGGCCCCTATCCTCTGAAAAATTAGAAGCAGCTCATTGCTTAGTGCAAGAGCAGCTCCAAGTGGGACACCTAGAACCCTCTGTGTCCCCATGGAACACACCCATATTTGTAATCAGGAAAAAGTCAGGATCATGGAGGTTGCTTCATGATCTGAGAGCAGTAAATGCTCAAATGAGAATGCTTGGACCCGTACAACGGGGACTGCCACTCCTCTCTGCCTTACCCAAAGAATGGAAAGTGCTCATAATAGATATTAAAGATTGTTTCTTTTCTATACCTCTAAGCTCCAAGGACAGGGAAAGATTTGCTTTTACTTTGCCAGCTATTAACCATGAACAACCCGATGCCAGATTTCAGTGGAAGGTCCTCCCTCAAGGAATGGCAAATAGCCCCACCATATGTCAACTGTACGTTCAGCGAGCGCTAGACCCAATTCGTAAGACCTATCCCACGCTAAAGATCATCCATTACATGGATGACATGCTTCTTTCCTCCCCACAACCAGCGGAAATAGAAGAAGCATATATAGATCTCACTAGATCCCTAGAAAATTGGAGACTGAATATAGCAAGCGAGAAGGTCCAAAAATCTAGTGTTAGCAAATTCCTAAGAGCAACCATTTACACAGATGTAATTTGCCCCCAAAAGCTTGAGATAAGACATAATCAATTGCGAAATTTGAATGACTTCCAAAAACTCCTAGGGGATATTAATTGGTTGCGCCCATACTTAAAGATACCCACCACTGAATTGACTCCACTATTTAAAACACTAGAAGGAGACCCACAACTAACGTCACCGCGCTCCCTCACACCTGAGGCATTACAAGCCATTCGCAAAGTAGAACAGGCTTTGATGACAGCACAATTAAATAGAGTGCAATCGAATGAACCCTTTGAGTTGTGTGTGCTTCCCACCCCGGAGCTGCCAACAGCAGTTTTATGGCAGCACGGCCCACTGATCTGGATCCATCCCCAAGCCTCTCAGGCTAGAACAATAGAGTACTATCCGGCAGCCGTGGCCAAACTTGCTTTGAGAAGAGTAAAAACCTCCATGACACATTTCGGAGAGGCTCCAGCTAAAATTATAACCCCTTACAGTGTAGAACAGATACAAGTATTATGTGCTATGAACGATGATTGGGCCATACTTGCTTACAGTTTCTCAGGAACCTTTGATAATCATTTCCCTAAACATCCCCTCATCAACTTCGCCAAAAATCATCTCCTAGTATTTCCTCGGGTCACTAGCCTAACCCTGCTGCCTCATGGAAAAACAGTTTACACGGACGGGTCTAAGACAGGCACAGGTGCCTATGTCCATGATGGCAAAGTTGTGACAAAAGGCTACACGCCTGACACTCCACAAATAGTGGAATGTCGCATAGTCTTAGAAGTCCTACAAATCTTTCCTGAACCTTTAAATATTGTGTCTGACTCCTGTTATGTAGTTAATGCAGTCAAATCTCTAGAAGTGGCCGGGCTAATCAAAGCGTCCAGCCCAGTAGCCACTTTGTTCAAACAGATACAATCAGCACTACTTCATAGGCAATCTCCTTTGTATATAACTCATATCAGAGCACATTCAGGCCTTCCCGGGCCTATGACCCAAGGCAACCACCTGGCAGACCTCGCAACCAGAAATATAGCTTTTCCCCTGCTAGACCCTATCACCACAGCTTCAAAATTCCATACACAATTTCATGTCACTGCCGAAACACTGTGCAAGCGGTTTAGCATAACCAGGGCCGAAGCTAGGAACATTGTCCTTAGCTGCCAACATTGCTGCAGCTTCCTTCCCACACCTCATGTTGGGATCAACCCCAGAGGTATTAGGCCTTTACAAGTTTGGCAAATGGATGTGACGCATATTTCGTCTTTTGGGAAACTGAAATATGTACATGTATCCGTGGATACTTGTTCAGGAGTCATCTTTGCCTCCCCATTGTCAGGAGAGAAAGCTTCCCATGTCATCCAGCACTGCCTTGAGGCTTGGAGCGCATGGGAGTTACCACAGATTCTGAAAACAGACAATGGCCCAGCCTATACCTCTACAAAATTTGCTCAATTTTGTCATCACATGGGGATAAAACATATCACTGGCCTTCCCTACAACCCACAGGGTCAAGGGATTGTGGAACGCGCGAACCGCACGCTCAAATCCTATTTACTTAAACAAAAAGGGGGAATTGAAGATATACCCCCCACACCAAAAACTGCCATAGCCCTAGCACTTTTCACTATAAATTTTTTGAATCTAGATGCTCAAGGCCATACAGCAGCGGATCGCCATAATCAGTGGCCAAAAGACCCACAAGAACTAGTAAAATGGAAGGACATGTTATCTAACCAATGGAAGGGCCCGGATCCAATCATAATCAGATCCAGGGGAGCTGTGTGTGTTTTCCCCCAGGGTGAAGAAAATCCCTTCTGGATCCCGGAGCGCCTAACGAGGAAAGTCCTAAACAAAGGAGATGACTTCGCTATACCTCCTGACCCTGCTCCTGACACTGGAGACCCCGACTCAGGGAGTATTGAGATGGGGAATCCTGTCTGCCTTTCCTAAGCCTATGCCTGTCCGTTTCAATGCAGCCGTTTTTCCGCGCTTTTTCACTACCAATGCTAGTATGAACTTGCCCTACTTAGTTAAAGACACCCTAGTAGCTCCCCTGGGAGAAAACCGATCCTTCGTAACTAATGGGTCATTATGCTTCACCACTCAGAATCTAGCTGGCTGTATCTCCCTGAAACGGAGGAAATACGGATGGTTCAGTGACATAATTCTAGAGGCCAGTAGCCTCCCCGTTATGTCAGCTAAATTTGAAGGGCCTAATAAGGAAGGGAGCCCGCCCTATAAGAACATGACTATCCACCAGATGGTTCTCTGGATCAATGGCACATTTGTACACTCTCCCAGGAACAATTCCACCGACAGGCCTCGTCAACCCAAATATGCCTCCCATTGTGTGGGCGACTATGAGGGAGAGCTGTGGCCCTGGACTGACTGTCAGTCAACTGTAGTAACGTGGGCAACTGAGAGGCAGGAGTTTACCATCTCCCCAGATATGGAGGGACGGCCAGCCAATGAGGCTTGGTGGCCAGTAAAGGTGCTCGAAGGCGAGTTTCGTCAGCAGCTGAGCATGAACCCCTTCCATAAATGGATGCTGTGTGGAGTCAATGGCTCGTGTACCGACCTCTCCCCCTTTTCCGCCCTCCAGGGTGGGGGAATCGGTGTAAAAAATATCACCTTTTGGTGCGAGAATAACCACATGCGCGCACACTGGAATATGATCATGACCCATAACAACGAGAACTACACGTGTTCAGCAAAATCAGGTCCAGAGTCACCTAATTCCCTTTTTCCACCTTCTCCAGTATGCGTATACCCCCCATTTCTGTTTATCTTATCCAACAGTAGCTTTGACTCCTGCTCCAATGAAACCTGCTTTCTGTCTCAGTGTTGGGATGCGCGTAACTTTACCAATGCTTTGGTAGTCCGCATCCCCCGTTGGGTCCCTGTTCCCGTAGACGCCCCTAACACCATGACTCTGTTTCGAGAAAGGCGCGATTTCGGCGTTACAGCCGCCATAGTGCTCCTGATCTCCGCGACCGCGGTCGCAGCCACCGCCGCTGGTATAGCTTTAGACACCTCCATCAAATCGGCTACAGAGCTCAATAACCTTGCAGCCTCAGTAGCTTCTGCCCTGGACCAACAGTCCACACTTGATGGGAAACTGAAAGGAGGAATAATGATCCTCAATCAACGCATAGATCTCGTGGAGGAACAAATAGAGGTGCTCTGGCAAATGGCCCAATTGGGATGTGAGCGGAAATATCGTGCCCTCTGCATCACTAGCATTCAATATAAAAATTTTACACGGGCAGCTAATCTGTCACGAGACCTGTCCCAGTATCTTTCAGGAAACTGGTCCCAAGACTTCGATGGGACACTAGAAGAGCTGCGGCGAGAAATTATCCACATCAACTCCACCCGTCTAGATATCTCCGTAGCGGAAGGACTCTCTTCCTGGTTCCTCAGAGCTCTCTCCCACGTCAAGGAGTGGGCGGGCATGGCTGGGATGGGCGTGTTCCTGCTTGGAGGTCTCATGCTCTTACTCTGGTTGTTATGCAGACTCCACAACCAACATAAGCAGGACAAGGTGATCCTTGCTCAAGCCCTAATGGCGATAGACGTTGGCGCCTCTCCCCAAGTGTGGCTCAACATGCTTAAGAAGGAAGCTCGGCTTTAGCTTGAGGTAGCTCTTGCACCCTGAGCCCATGTGGCACTGCACCAGGCCCGAGTACCTCAATGCTTAATCACAGCTTTCTTTAAGAAGCTCATGGTGCAAGAGGGTTGAGAAAAAGGGTCCAAACCCTTTGTACCAAGCGGTCCCAACGCCAGCCAGAGGATGCGAGGCAAAGCACTGCAAGAGGTCTTGGACCCCTCTGAGAGGCATGCCTGACTGCATAGGGGTAGATGCCCAGAACCCCTCTCCAAAAAGGGGGCATCAGGAAGTATGATGGAGGTCAGGCCTCTGTCTCCGCCTCTGCTGGCAAGTTCCACCTTGAGCTTCTGTTAGACAAAAAAGGGGGAGATGTTGGCAGCCGCGCTCAGAAAATAGCGCCCAATGCAGGGCAGCCGGAAGGCCCCGAACTTCCTAATGACAAATCATCCCACACCACTAAACTACATGCTAATTGCGCCTTGGCATAAGGACCAATGAGACCCACCAAATGGTTATGCTAATAAGGCATATGGAGCCGCACCAACCAGGTCAGAGCATGAGAACTATATAAGCAAGCCTCTCCTTCCCCTCTGGGTCCTGCCCAACTCATTTGTTTCACAAAGAGCTGAAGAATAAAGCTTTCTGCAGAAGAATCCTGCTGTTGTTGCATGCTGTTCTTGCCGGCGAGGACAGGGCACGCGACATGTCTCCAATGGTTGTAATAGTGCCATTAGTAAAGGCCTGGGGCAGGGGTCCAGAAACTGTGTGTGGACCCTCTGCATGCACACAGTCATGTGGCTGGGTGCCCAGTGAGCGGGCTGGTCAGGCCAGGGCAACCGCAGGAATGTCCCATATAGCTGCCCTTGGGCCAGAGCAACAACAGTGCTCTAGAGCAAGCTTGGTCAAAGAGGCCTCATCCAGGTATTTCTTGGGCACAGGACTGGCACCCACATAGACCTTTGCTCTGTGGTTCTGCCTGGCAGCAGTTGACCAGTATAAGAGCCTTCTAGCCACCTGAGCTCTCCAGAAAACAAAAGAGCCCCTCTGAGATGACGAGCCCTTATCATAGACAGTATGTTCAGTAGAGCACCATCAGCTGGGGCACACTCTAAACATACTGCTCCACCGGGAGGGAGGCTGGGCTAGAAACTTCAAGGGGTTCCCTTAATTTGATGAATCTATAAAATGTACATTTTTAACACTGCTTAATTGAAATCTCTGTCCCAAGTTGAGATGCCCAACAAACAAGGTCTCCTCCAGGGCCCAGCTAAACTCTGAGATGGAGATAAGCATGTAGGACATCTGTTAGGGGTTCTTGTGGGATTATCACTTGTGGAAGAGAGGGATCAGCAGCAAGACTGGCTGGATGGGGAAGGTGAGCTGCACCGTAATCTGAACAACTACCCAGCCAACACTGCCCAGAGCACAGGAGTGGAAATGATCTTCAGAGCCAACCCAAACTGACGTGAGTGCTGGGCCTTCATACCTCACGTTGGTCTGCCACAGGGTGCAGGCTGGCCTGGAGAGGCAGTGTGGTGTAGGCACCTGAAAGGGGGCTGGTAACTGAAGCTGTGTGCTGTCCCAGGGGCTGGGGAGTGTATCTTGCATTCCTGGAGGAGGGTCTGGGCCACAGCACATCACAGCATCTACCACTATTCCAGTGGTAACATTTTAGGTAGCAGTGAACCAGGCAAGACAGGTGGATTTGGGGCAGTGGACCTTGTCTTGTGTTTCTGAAGCCCTGCTTGTGAGCAGCTCCCTGAGGAGCAATGGCCAGAGTCCTGGAGGGAATGGTCTGCCCCTCCAAGTCCCTCTGCTCTGCCTCTTCGGACACGAGGTCCGGCTGGAGGTCTGGAGGAGGTAATGGGAGCAGGAGGCTGCCCAGAGATTAGAGGCCGTCACATTAGTTGCCAACAGTTAGGCTGGAGAGAAACTAGCTCATTCCCATTCCCATCATATAAGGGCCCTAATTAAAATTTAAACTCATGTTTCCTTTTTTCTTTTTTAAATTTCATGATAGGTAATTAATTTTTCCTTTCTGTGGGTAAGCAATTAATTAATGCTCTTTTAATGACAATGGAGTTCAGAGCACTATGATTTGCTTGGGAATTTTTTTCTTTCATTTACTTCTGGTTCCAAAACAAGAAGCTGCAGTGGGGGAGGGGGCAGGGGTAAGAAAGGAAAGACTCTACAGTGAGCATCTGCTGTACCACGGATTTTCTGTTAAGACTCTCGTGAAATCCCTACAACATGAAACCTTACAACAGGGAGGACATAAATGGCTTTCCCTGGGGTGCATAGTGTACCCCTCTAAGCAAGCCTCTCTTAGGAGAGGCCAGCCAAATGCTACCTGGCAGCTTAAATTCATTCCTGTGGAGGCTCGTGGATCCAAGCCAACTCTTGAAAACGACTACCTGAGAGGCCCTGAGTAGAGCCATCCAGCTAAGCAGTTGCTCGATTCCTGACCCTTGGAAACTATAAAATAATAAATGCTTACTATTTTAAGCATCTACATTTTAGGAGTAATTGATTACACAAGATTAGATAACTAATACATACTCTTTGATATGTGTAGACTATCGATTTTTAAAATACAAGTGAGAAAACAGTGGTAAAGCCTATACCTTGGAGGGAGGCCGGCTGGAGCAGCAGTGAGCGCAGGTCTAGGCTCAGCCACAAAGAGCGCAGGCCCAGGCGCAGAAGCAGGGGTCGGCCCGGTGGCGGGGCTGCAGGGCCGCTCTGGCCCACACGAGGGCGCCTCACAAAGACACCTCCAGCCCGGTGGTGGAAGGGAGGAAGCTGGGACCAGGCCTACTGTCCGCCCGTAGCCTGTCCCTTTTCTCCAGTTCTCTGGTGTGGGGAGGCCTTGAGAAGGTCAGTGAGGTCCCTTCCTCATGTCAGGCTGACCTTTCCTGCTCAGGGGAAAGAGAGCTCCATGGTGCAGAGAAACTGTCAGCAGCTCTTCCCTTCTCCCTTCTGTCCTCATCTTCGCCCCAGCTGTAAAGTGTCTAGAGTCCAGCAAAAACGTTCTCCCGTAGGTGTGACAGGGAGGGGCAGTCTATGAATTATGCCCAGGGGCAAGGAGCCTGTGGGTGGGCATCACCCAGGCTGAGGAACCAGAGTTACAAGTCGTCCTCACTCCAGCAGGTGTGTTTTCCTCACTCCTCACCACAACCGGCTGAAGTGCCAGCAACCTGAGCCCCTGGGCTGTCGTGTTACATTGACCACTTTGCTTTATATTGTACTTTGTGCTGCCCTGAAGTGTCCTCATCCCTTCAGGGCCGGGGACTGTCATGTCTGTTGTGTCTCCTCTAACTGGTCCGGTGCTGGCACGTGGCCAGCATGTAGTCATGACCTTTGTGGTGCTCTGCAGAGCCCACTTTCATTCCCCACGCGCCGGGTGCCCAGAGCTGAGTGCTCTCCACGCAGCAACGCGGCTAATCCTCGTGAGGCAGAGTAGCACCCAGACCCGTTCCCCTATTTCCCGTCCTTCAGAGGCAGAAAGTTAAAGCTGCACCTCCCAGCCTGGCTCCTGGAGCGTGGCAGACACATACTGCGGTCCCATGCTTGGACCCTCGCATGTGGTTTGGCGTGTAGAACAGTGCCAGCGGCTGCCTTCCTGCTGCTGTGGCAGCTCCCTTCAGGCCACTAGGCCCCTGCAGAGGTGCATCTTTTCCTGCAGCTGTGTAGAGGGTATGGCCTCACCCCTAGTGGCAGCAGTGGGGGCCTCGTCTCCCTGTTCCCTGGATCACAGCCACTCCAGTGTATGCCAGCACTTGGGAATATCAGTGGCAACCTCCGGATGCCCACCTCCCTTACTGCCCAGGTCGAGGGAGCAGGTCCTTGAGAGACTCAGTCTTACCTCCTCCCCTCCCCCATGCAGTCACCCCAACCATCCCAAAGCACCTAACCCCCTGTATGAAACCCCTTTCTGCTCAAATTAAATTGAGTGGTTCTTAACTCTGGCTAATAACCATTACTATCCTTCTTTTATAGACATGGAAATGGAGGCACAGTGACCTTCCCAGAACTACATAGCCAGTGAGTGGGAGAGCCCAGTTCTGAGCCCAGGTCTTTCTGACCCAGAGCCCACTACCCCATCTTGCCTCGGTGAGGATGTGTTGAGGTGTGCCAGGGGTGGGAGTTGGCTCGGCAGGATTCCAGCCAGTGGCTGCACTGATTCCCACGGAAGGTCCTGGGTAGGTTCCCAAGGTGTCTGTCCCTTCCTGAGAAACACAAGCAGCTCAGGTTCCTGGGGACTGTCCCAGAGGCTGGGGCTGACCCAGCTGGGATGTGAGAGGCAGTTGAGGCTATTGGGAGAGCAAGCTCTCTGGGGACCATGTCTGTCACCTCCCAAGGTTGGAGCAGATCAGCAGCATCTGAAGGAATATTTCGCTGATCAGTGTGCCGTCAAAAAGAGGTGGATGGTGACGTGGAGGTGTCATCAGTCTGTGGGGAGGAGCCCAGGTTGGGTGGTGTCCCCTTGTTAAGCTTACAGTGGTTTGGTCTCATCAGTGTTCAGGGTTGAGCAGAGCCTGGGAACATGACGGACATCTGATCACTCAGTCACCTGAGGCTATACACAAGGTCTCCTAGTAACGAGTGCGTACAGGACAGTATCAGCCATCTGGCCTGGAATGTCTTTCCCACATGCTGAGCCTTCTCTCTCCTTTTTGGCTGATAGAACTATGAGTGGGGGAGATGTGGCAAGTGCTGTGGGATGGGGGAAGAGTAAACCCAAGGAGTTGGCTGATGTTTCAGATGTTTAAATGGCACAGGTCTTTGGCTGACTCTGTCTGAGGACGCCGAGCAAGGCAGCTTGGGGGCCAGTCCCCTCTCCCTAGAGAGACCCGTCTCGAGTCTTGATTCATTCACTCATTCTTTCACACGTTCAGCGCATATTTGGGTGCTACCACCCAAATGGGATAGGACACCGTTGACTGCATACCAGAGATAGAATCTCCAGATACTCAGTGTCTGCCTCAGGGAGCCTAATCCCAGGGTGGAACACATTGTCCCGTGTTGCCTTCTGACTAGTCTCCTGTTCGACACATTTCGTTAGGCAGGTAATAACCATTTTCTTCTCAGTAACCTTAGATGTGCAGCCCCAGCCCCTCGTTGCCTCTTCTATAATCGGGACCTGGAGAGCTGGGCTCGGAATATGGACACCCAGTCCTCATTCAATACTGACTCACATTCACCCAGAAGGGAGGGAAGGAGTTGGGGGGAGGGGAGTCGGGCAGTGGGAGTAGAACACAGAGGCTTCTTCATTTGTTTCTCCAAGGCTGCCCATAAGTGCACAGGGGTGTCCTCTGTTTTCTGCCCTCATCAGACCTGGGCCTGGGAAACACTGCCCTTCATTCACTTTTGAGTTGAGTGCCTGAAGTTTGGCTTCTGGACTTTTAGGGTCCTCATTACAGTATTGTAAGTGCTGATTTCCTTCAATTGCCCCCAATGTTCAGAAAGCTTCTTATTCAGCCCTCTACCCTCCTGGCCTTGCCCAGGGTCTGATGCACAGTCTGTTAACAATGCTTTCTCAGCTAAGATAACTTGTACAATTTCAAAGGTTACTTGGTTCTACTGGGGGTCTCTACATCCCTACCTCTGATTTATTCCTTCCAGGAGAAATGCTGTTCTTCTATCTCCCCACTGCAACAGAGCAATACAGGACCCAGCTGAAATGTCGCCCCTTCCAGGAAGCTTCTCCAGCGCTCCAGTCCAAAGGGTTGTCTCTTGGAGCTTCCATGTGGCACCAGAATGCATTCACATGCTATTCCATGCTGGGGCCCCGAGCCCAGTGAGGGCAGAAGCTCCCATGTATGGGATCTCGCCCTATGTATCTCTTCATCTGGCTATTGATTTTGCATCCTTTAATATCCTTTGTAATAAATTGTCAACCAAGAAAATAGAAAAGGAAAAGGAAGAGAGGGAGGGAGGCTGGAAAGGAGGAAGGAAGGAAGGGAGGCAGGGAAGGAAAGAGGGACGGAGGGACAGAGGGAAGGGAGGGAGGGAAGGAGGGAAAGGATGTCTCTTTGCTCATTGTCTCAGCAAGTCCACAGTCTGGTGTGTGTGTTGATGGTGGTTCAGAAAAGCAAGACAATTTGATAAGTATTATTTTTGATAGAGGTAATAGTAACAGTGAATATTTTGGAGTGTTTACACTACGGCAAGGACTGTGTTAGGATTTCACGGACACTGCCTTATGGAATGCTCATAGCCACCTTCCTAGGGAGTTCTGTTATTACTCCCATTCACAGATGCGGAATCTGAGGCTGAGAGAAGTTAGGTAACTTCCCTGGGGACTCAGAGCTGGGAGGGTCTGAGCTGGAAGCTAACATCAAGGTCCATTCTCTAGCCATGCGCTGTAGCCATGAGGAGACAAAAGCACCCCAAGAGGGTCATTAGGAAGAGTTGGGGAGTGTACCAGTCAGGGTTGTGTAGAGAATGGCATCTCTAAGAAACAAGCATTCTGTTAAAGGAATTAGACCTTATGTGATTGTTGGAACTGGTGAAGTGTTTTATGGAAGTTTGTGGCCCCTTCATCTGGTGTGGACCTGGAATTGCTGTCGACCTCAAGGACAGTTGGGAAGAGAAATGAGGTGCAGTGGGGAGAACAAGGAGAGCCACCCCCACAACAACAAACCAGGGCCATCCCTTACCACCAGCCATGACGGACCAGGTGGCCTGGGGGAGGGGGAATCTGGTGCTCTTGGGCACGGAGCTGCAAGTGCACTTGGCCCAGGACTTGGAGATACAGTGGAAGACGGAGCAGCTATGAGTTTGGCGGCTGCCCTGTGCCATGACAGCAGGATGAGCCAGCACTTAAAGGACAGTGTTGCAATAGCACCTCATTTGGGCAGTACCACACAGAATTGTCTGAAACAGAGACGAGGCAAAGGATGATTACATGTACTTTCAAAGTCCTACTGAATAGGACCTAGTCCAGTGGACACACCCACAGATTATTCAATTCTCTAGGTTCTAGAATCTAAGAGAATAAACCTTTGCTGTCTATCGATTTACTTTTGTTGGGGCCCAGGCTCCGGGCTGTTGTGTGTTAACTTGTTCATTTTTGCCTTGCAGGGAGATACAGATGATCTCTTGGCCAGTAAAAGATATAATGCCATCAGGAGCTCAGCTGAACTAGGGCAGAGAGAGCTGAATTGGCAGGTGTTGGCATAGCCAGTTCAAGCACCAGTCGTAAATGAAAGCGCTAAGCCATTAACCACTTACGGTGACTCTATAAGCAAGAGGCTCAAGCTGTGGAAGTGCCAGTTCCCCCGGCTCCAGGTTCCCGAGGGCCAGGTGGGCCAGTGCAGATGTGGGAGTCCTCTCAGTGCTGAGGGTGCCCAAACTAGAGGCTCCAGCAGCCTGATGGATTTTGAGGTTGGGGAAGGATGAGGAAGAGGGGCGAGTTGTGCTGATCATATATTTCTATGGCAACCACGTTCTAACCATCTGGCGGTTATGCGTGGACAGTGGCCATGCAGAGGCTGGGGTGGAGTGAAGAGCGAGCCCCAGGCAGGGGGCCTTAGCAGGCCATGTCATGAATGCTGACAGGCGGTGAGAGGGCCTGAGCCAAGGCTGCCACAGGGAAAGAGGCGGGGAGGGGCCAACAGGGAGCCGCTGAGGCAGAGCAACCTGTCATGTGGGTGCGTGAGGAGGAATATGCAGGGAGAGTGCCTTCTACTAGCATTGTAAAGTTTCTGGCTCAGAAAACGACGCCCTACAGCCCAGGCCCTCCTTGGCTTACGCTTATCCTCAGCATCTGAGAAAGTGAATAATGCTTAGAATTCACCCGGGGCAACAGTCATCACTAAATGTCTCCATAGCCTCAAATGTAAAGGTGCATTCAGAATCGTGGTCAGAAAAGCACTCAGACCCTTTTCTTTGCTTTCTTTTTTCTAAGAAAAGAAAACAAAAACAAGTGGGGGTGAGAAGGCGTAGAGAGTAAAACACAGCAAGGCGGGAGACACCCCAGGGCGGATGGCTCTTAACTGCACATGGACATACCAGCCTGTCCCCTGCTGGCTTCTCAGAGGCTGCTGGTAACTTCCTCTTGGGACCAGCTGGTGTGAGCTCAGCAAATGCAAGTTCTCTTAGTTTTCAAAATGGCAAAGCATATATTAGGAGAGAAAATCCGCAAATGAAGAACTCACATGAGCAATTTCCAGGCCAAGGAGAAAGATTGTAAAGCAGGTTGTGAATTAGCTGGGAACCAGGAAATCATCTTAGACTTTTTGGTGCAGAACCAGGCAAGTGGTTTGGCTGTTATTCACCCTTCAGAGTTACCCAGGATTCAGCTCCTCCTGCTCTTGAATGTTTTCCCAGAGACGCCATCGAGCAGCACCTTCAGCTCCAGCCGCTATGAGCTGTCTGCTTTGCTTTGTGCTTTGGGGACAGTACAAGACCTGCTAGATGAAGGCCCAGCTAAGGGGTCAGTGTTGTAGGTTTGAGGGCTTTTTTTTACTTTTTCCTTTGGAATTTTAGATTTACAGAAAAGTTAATGCAGAGTCTTCCTTGGTATTCTTTGCCCAGCTTCCTCTGATGTTAATCTCTTTCATAATCATGGTACATCTGTCAAAACTGAGAAGTTAACCTTGGACAATCCTACTAATTAAACTACACACCAGCTTTCCCATTAATGTTGTTTTTTGGTTCCAGGACCCAGTCCAGGATACTACAGTGCATTTAAAGGGGTCATTGTGTTTAAATAACCATCCGTGGGGTTCCGCATGCATTGCATGATAAATTGTACATAAAAGGGCTTGTACACCGTGAAGAACTATGTACATATTTCCAGCAGTTCATTTTCATTGTTGTTCTGGTTAATGATGAAACTGACACTTCCCACCCTGTACTTCCAGGTGCAAGCAGATTCCAATTTCATTATTAAAACGACTTTAAAACAATATGCTGTGCATTTCTACCCTTAATCTTCCCAAGTTATATTGTACGTATTATACGAGACACAGAGAAGTTAACTAACTTGCTCAGGAATGTAACTTAGACGGTTTAGACTTTCCCAAGATGCAGTTCACTGCCTTTTTATGTGCTGCCCAGCACAGAACTCATTACACAGCCTTCCGTACAAGACTAGAAGTTCTGGGTGCCAGGA
Organism: Manis javanica; assembly: GCF_040802235.1. NCBI lineage: Eukaryota > Metazoa > Chordata > Mammalia > Pholidota > Manidae > Manis > Manis javanica. The sequence continues at coordinate 96,693,221 of NC_133159.1, read as the reverse complement.
ACTGGGTTTTGCCCCCTTTTACATCCCTTCCATCCAGAAAATAGAATCAAGCACATGGAAGATGCTCCAAAAAGTACTGTTTAGATGAATGAATGAATGATGGCTGATCTCATGTCCATTGGTTTGTTCTGAAAACTGCTCTTTTTCTTATATCTTACAGGTTCACTGACTCCCCCAACTAAAGAGTAAGAACTGTGGAACACAGACAACTGTGTTTGCTCCTTAATGAGCCCTCAGTGCCTAGAAGAGTGCTTACAACTGGCGCAGGGCAGGTGTCAATAACATCTGTGAATGAATGTGTGGAAAGGCTGACTTCCTCCTTTGGCCAGTATCACCCTGGCTACTTGTGACATCATTGTACTCTCTGGATGCTGATCTCAGTAAAAGAGTGTTCCAGAACAACCACAACACTGACGTGGGTAAGAGCTGAATGCTCTGGCTTTCAGAGTTAAGTATTCACCTGACTCTGAGTGATGATCAGGACCACAGGAACGCTGTCCCCAGGAAGGAGGCTCTGGCAGCGGGCGGCCCACGGACTCTCCACAGGCCCCAGCTGCTGTCCTCCACCAGCAAAGTCATGACCTGTGGCTGTGTGTGCTCGGTGCTCGAGTTCCATGTCACACTCACCTCCCTCTCACAGAAAGCATCTCTTTAAGCATAAATAAACAGACACCTGCTTATAATGATCATTAGCTTTATTTTCTTACAAGACAAGTTCCTCTTGTCAGAACTCTTCTATTTCGAACCTATTCATTTTTCCTCTGTTATTAGTGAAAAGGTAACAATCATATTCATATTAAGGAAAACAAATGCAGGAAAAAGTCACCACCCAACACAAGTATGCTTGGAATTTTGTTTGTATTTCCTTCCCCTTTTTTCTGTGAGAGTATGTTATATCCTGTACTGATCTAACTAGTTTGTGTTTTGTTTTCAGTTCACATTGTATCATGCCTATAACAAGGAACCTTCCATGCTATTGGACCTCATAACCATCTATTTAAATAGACTGCCACACGATTTAGGATTCTCAAATACATTATTCACATCACTGTTAGATATCCCAGGAATAGTCACCCAAAAAGTTTGAAAGACAAAAATTGAAAAGCAGTCAAATTACTTTTAAAACTCTGTTAAATGTCAGGATTAAAAGATAAAGCTTCACTAAAGATATAAAGAAGACCAAGCCCATGAAAAAATGGCCAACATCATTTGGCATCAGGGACATGTCAACAAAAATTGCACACTCCAACCTACTAGAATGGGAAAGTTAAAAAGACTAACAATGCCAAGTGCTAACAATGAGACATAATAGCCAGAATTCTCACACATTGCTAGCTGGATTACAAAATGGTATAGCCACTTAGAAAGTAGTTTGATAGTTTCTCACAACGTGAAGCGTACACCTGCCATGGGGCCTCACAATCCCAGTAACAGGCATTTACTGAGGGGAAATGAAAGTGTATTTCTACATACATAGACCTCTGTGTGAACGTTTGTAGCAGCTTTATTCATAATAGCCTCAATATGGAAACGACCTAAATGTCCATCAACTCGTGATGGATATACAGATTATGATACATCCACAAAAAGAAATTCTACTCAGCCATAAAAAGCAATGAACTTCGTATAAATGCAACAACATGGATGAATCCTAAGGCATTATGGTCTGTGAAGGGGCCCATACACAGAAAGCTCTTCTGAACTATTACTTGCACTGCTTCTGAGAACACATCTTTACCACACCAATAACGACTTCTTCAACTCTCTAGACACCAACTGGGTGTCCTACAGTTCAATTAAATTCTGACACTAAGTGCCCAGCGTGGCAGATTCCACGGGGTGATGGCTCAGTCCCATAAGACATTCCAGATTCCAGTCACAAGTCCCACATTGCCACCTGTATTTCTGACCTCGGGTTCAATCATTTGTTAGAATGGATCACAAAACTCAGGGAAACACTTTGTTTACATTTCCTGATTTATTATAAAAGGTACAACTCACAACAGCCAAAGGAAAGAGATTCTTGGGGTGCATAGGGCAAGATACGGTGGGGAGTGACAAGAAGCTTCCATGCTCTCTCTGAGCACAGTACCCTCCTGGCATGCCTCAATGTATTCCTCAACCAGGAAGCTCTCTGGACCTGGCCATTTAGGGTTTTGTTTATGGAGCTTTCACTACATGCGATGATTTATTAAATCATTGGATGTTGTAGCTCCTCCACTCTGCCCTGAGGTCAGGAGGTAGGGCTGGAAGTTCTAGCCCCAGATCATGCCTTGGTCTTTCTGGAGACCAGTCCCATCCTGAAGTCACCTTGGGGGTGCCAGCCACCCATCATCTGATCAGCAGGCTAAAGACACTCGTCACTTCAGAGAATTCAAGGGTTTCAAAAATGTGTACCAGGAACCTGAGATGAAGACCAAATATATATTTCTTATTTCGCCAGCTACATACTATGTGATTGCATTTATTCCATTCTGGAAAAGACAAAACTATAGGGGACAGAAATCAGAACAGTGGCTCCCAGGAGCTGTAGGGAAGGGAAGGGGAGTAACTGCAAAGGGCAGGAGGGAATTATTTTCTGCTTGAAATGTTCATTCCTGGAGTTATCTGACTAAACACCTTGTCAGATGCTCATGAAACTTTATTCATTTTTCTACTGCAAGTAAAGTATACTTTAATAAAATGACTTCAAATAGCAGAAATTTCCTTCTGTCATCTTTGTACGTCTCCTGACCCCAAAATGATGTGACATAATTATCATGATTACAGTAATGTAATAAAAATTCCATCAACAAACACCTGGTATGACTTCCACACAAATGCCCACTATCTGTGGTAAGTACCACTAGGAAAACATGGTTCTGGAGAATTTTTCAGGTCTCCTTGGTTCAGAGCTCCTCTGTTTATCCACGATTTCAGACTAGATGCTTCTCCTCCTTGGGGCCTCCTTCTGGGCCTTTCCTCTCTGCAGATTCTGCTGCTTTCATACCATCTTTACTTTCCTTTTTCTGCTGCTTCTCTGCTTCCTGTTCTTTTGCAACAAGTCGATAATAGATGCCCATGCTGATGGAGAGATAGATACCCGCAACAATAAGAATTATGCCACAGGCCCAGTACGTGTATTTGTAGTCTCCATATACATCATTGAGACGACCTAAACGTGCCAAACAAAGAAGTTCCGTGGGTAGAAGTAAACAAGGTTACCCTTTCCCAAATACAATTTAAGGATCCCATCTAAAGCCATCAACCCAGTCCTCACAGAGCCCCCACAGGACAAAGACGTCTGAAAAGGAGCTGCTAAAAATGATCTGATCTTTTGTGTATGATTCACACCTGATTCTGGATGGCTTTGCATGTTACTCTGAGCAATGTGAAAATAATTCTAAATCTTGGCAAATTTGAAATGGGAGAGGCCTGGAGATCATCTAGAATCCGTTTTCTTGGTACACGACGGAAAATGTGTTGTTTGATGAGGTTTAGGAGTTCTGCTCAAGGCACAGACCCATTCCAGTGTCTCTGGCCAATGCTCTTTCTCTGACATGAGCATTTCCCAAAGAGCCTTCCTGTGAGCACTTGAACTATGCTAAAACATTACCACCACTGCCTTTCACCATTCTGAGGGCTTAATCCTCACAATGGGCAGATTTTACCAGCATTCCCACTGTATAACATAAAAATTCTGAAGTACAGAAACCTTAAGTAACATGCCCAAGGTCACAAAGCTAGTAAGTGAGATAGCTGGGCTTTAAACCTTGGAAGTCTGACTCCAAAGCCTGCACCCTAACCAGTGTGGTACTGGATACCCCCCTCATGTTTACAAAGTCAAATAAATATGGGAAATGGCATGCCGTATTATTGTCTATAAAGGCTTTACAAGGTCTGGTAAAAGAAACTTACTTAACTTAGCATTTCTTTTGGCCATGAAATCCTTGTTAGAGTAAAATGTATTAGCATCTCATCAAAATAGTATCTCAAGGAATAAACACTGAAAACCCTACACCTGTGAATAACTTAATACAACCAATTCAAACATGACTCCATCTGCCTTTCTAACTCAGGGCAACACTTGCTCAGCAGTATTTGTTGAGCCTCTACACACGAGCCAGACACTGGGTCTGCCAGGCCCTGAGGATAAGGGTGAGCAAAGGACAGAACATCCACAGCTCAGCGGAGGAGAAATGTTAATCAAATAGCTACACGGACCATGATAAGGGCTCCAAGGAGGGATGGACGCAGAGAACAGAATTCGCACCAGCAAGAAGGGTCAGGAAGGCGTCTCCTAAAGCGTAAACTAAGCTGAGACTTTCAGGAGGAAAGGTGTTATCTAGGAGAAAGGGGATGGGAAAAGGTCCAGGTGGGGGACAGCAAGAGCAAGCACAGGTGGTGGGTAGGAAGCATAGGGTGTGAGGTGAGGGGATGAAGGAACAGGGCTGCTGGAACAGAGAGTGAAAGGCGAGAGACAGGCCATGGGGCTGGGAGACGGGTGTACCAGGCCACGTGGGCCTTGTAGCCCATGCTAGCCTAGCCATGCTAGGGAATTTGATCTTTACCAAAAGAGTGGAAGCAACTGGAGAGTTCTAAAGGACTGAAGAATGGCTAGAGTGGATAATCAGTTGACCATTAGGAGGCTACTGGAGCAGCCCATTTGGGAAATAGGAGCTGTGAATAAGGGTGGTGGTGTGATGGAGAAAATGGGCAGTTTAGAATGAGATTTAGGAGGCGAAAACTGAGATTTGGAAGCCTGCTGAGTGTAGGGAAAAAGGGTGGGGCAGTTTGGAAAACTCAGTAGTGGATCTTCTCCTTCCTTCCTTTACAGTGCATAACCTCAGAAGCATGCAGCATATCCAGAGGAAGTCCAAATTACTAACGCATTTTCTGTTAATAATCTTAAAATATAAACAATTTGGTATTCTTAGAAAATAATCATCAAGCTTTATGGTTACTAGCTGTGTGATACTGGGCAAGTTATTTTCCTCTAGAAGTTTCTGTCTTCACTTATAAAGTGGGGAAAATAACAATCCTCCCTCATAAGCTTGTGAGATATGACAGGATATATAAAATGATTGAGACAGACTCTGGAACACTGTGGGCCCTCACCTGGTAGCTGTTTTTACTATTTTAAATATTACCACTGAGATGAATTCCACAATTAAAATGAAATCACCAACCATATTTTAAAGGTGGACTGTGTGTTATACATTTCTCTACAATAAACATGTTAGTTTTATGATCAGAAAAAAATATTTTAATAAGTTTGTAACAGTTTTTGATTCTCTTTTCAGCATGATGGTGCAATTTTACTTGACTCTGTAAGTATATGAGCGATTATGATGTGCCAAGCATTGCGCCAGCACTGAGGGCACAAAAATGAGAAACATTTGCTCTCTGCCCCCAAGCAGCTCACTAATCCCTGCTTTCTACCACCTTCCCAAACTTCTGTGTCTGTTTTATGTTAACAGAACCAGGCAGATAGGGTGACATACTATACCTAAGAGCGGTGGCCCCAGAAGGATAGGACAGCATTCCACAATGGTCACCAGTCCCACAGCGCTGGAGAACCTCTGGGGTCCAACGAGGTCCATCAGTGTTTCAAACAATACAGAGCTAAACCACCCAAATGCAAATCCAAGGCATCCCGCATAGACACAGAACCCAACATAGCTGGAGGACAAAGGTGCTAGCAGATGACACACTCCATTTGCTATAATAGAAGCAGCAAAAAAATACTGCACTCGAGGTCTTACCCACTTTGTGTTGGCTACAAGTCCCATAGAAGGTCTGGCTACCATGTCAACAAAAGCCAGAATGGAAAGAAGGAAGGCAGCCTTCTCACTGGAGTGATGCTGACTTTTGGCATAACTACTAAGAAAGATTAAAGGTGTAGCCAGCCCAAAAGCCATTACCGCATTCCCAAAGATGTACAGTACAAAGCCTCTGTGGGTGAACAGGGATAAGTCCAGAAATTTGTTAACTTCTTGAAAAGTTGATTGTTTCTCTTGTTTGGGGTTTATGCCATTACATTCTGTATTTGCATCACCTGCCCCTTTTTTTGCATTAGATTTTCCAGCTTCCTGATGGGATTCTTTAGACCTATCTTTCTTTCCTGCTTTGATCGGCTTGGGCCCTAATGGTCGCATTAGGGCTCCAGCTGCACAGCAGTTTAGTAGGATGCCCCCAAGGATTTGGAAGCTTCCTCTCCAGCCAAAGATACCATAGAGAGCCTGATTGAGGGGGGCCAGGGTAGACAGAAACACAGGGCTGCCTGCCATGGCCAGTCCAATTGCCAATGGTCGCTTCTTGTAGAAATACTTGCCAATCATGGTCAGAGCAGGATTCAAGTTGAAGGCAAGTCCAAGACCTAGGGACGAGGGGAGAAAAGGAATCCCATAGTCTAATAAGTGTCAGAAATATATTTGTAATTAATTAACTAGGCAAAGAAACTGAATGGGAAGAGGTCAAAATCATCATTATGAGAGAGGCTATTATAACTAGTTGATCATTGAGTGGACTATTATCAAATAAATACAAAGTCTCTTAGTGCAGCAAATGCTAAATTTATAACATAACATTGAAGTATTTCTTTTTGTTTAAGTTACAAAAAGATTAATAAACGTAGGATCATTTGTTTAATTTCATAATTTTAACTTTTGAGGAATAGGGAATGGAAAACAAAAGGAAAGGATAATACTTATAAATTCAGAAAGCAAGATGAGTGGAGGGGCAGAGGAGGGGAAAGAGAGGGAAGGGAAGGGGAAGAGGAAATACTTTTGAACAGTAAAACACAGCACTGTCAATATTAATACTACCTTCATACAGCCATTAATATAATGCAATTTCTATGAAAATATCAGTGAATTTTTTTTTCAGATGAGGTAAGACTTTAGAACACACCCAGAGAACAAATGCACTAAAACTGTTTGAAAAGAATAAGCACTGGGTGAGACCAACACAGATAAATAAATATATTGTATAGCTACAGTAATTAGAACAGTGTGGCATTTATTCAAAAATAGAAAAACTGATCAATGAAAGTGGACAGAAATTTCAGAAATCAAAAGATACACTTAACAAGGGACAAATGGATTTTTCAATCAATGGGGCTGAGACAATTATCCTAATTACCTCCTAGGTGGTCTCCCATTCTTGCTTCCCTACTAGGTTAACCAGATTAGAATGCTCCCCCATTCAATCTCTCTAACCACTGCCCACCCACAGATTTTCTCTCTGGGTTAGAAAGCTCTGTGCTTTGGTCCTTACCTACCTCCCTGTCCTCATCTCAGTCTGTCCTCACATGTGCTAAGTACAACTGCACCTCTAGATTTTAACAGAACTGGCTCCTGGTTATCCCTCAGATCTCAACTCAAAGTCATCACCTCTGAGAGGCCTCCCCTTTAGAGGCCATTTAAACCTTCTCTACCAAAATTCTCTGTTTAAGTCTTTAAAAAGCACTTATTACTACCTGATACTTTTCTTACTTACTCACTTACTTACTAGTCTGTTGATTTTCTCCTCCCTCCACTAATGGGAAGGCATCTTGCCTGTCATATTGACTATCCTCACAGAGCTTAGAACAGTGCCTGGCATATAATAAGGAGTCAGTGCATACTTGTTGAATGAATTAGCAAATGGAATAATGAATAGGCTAAATCATCATATGTGAACAAACAAAGCTTTATCGCTTTTTGTTATTCAAATATTCTGGATAGATTAAAATATTTAAATTTTTAAAAATTTAACTAACTTGGTGAAAACATAGGTCCAAAAATACCTGTTATTGGCATTATCTCAGATCCGGCAGGTGGGGCTGTAAATTATTATAACCTTTCTAAAGGAAGTATTTGACCACTCATACCAAAACTCTTTATCCCAGTAATTCCACATTTACAAATTTATCCTAAGGAAATTACCATTTTCACAAAGATGTATAGACACAGTATCATATAAACACTGCTTATTAATGGTGAAAACTATAAACCACATACATGCCCTTCAATCAGAGAAGGGTGAAATAAGCTACAGTATATCTATCCAATGGAAAAGTAATAATTGTTAAAGTATATTTACTTAGATGGGGAACTTAGATGCATATGATGTGCTTTTAAGTGAAAAAACTGGCTACAAACATTATACATAATCTCATCCCTTTTTGTTCAAAAAAACTATGTATGTGTAGAAAAATGTATGACTAGATATAATCAAAATATTAAAAGTGATTTTCTCTGACCTGGAGAGCTATTGGTGATCTACATTCTTTATACTCAATAGTGTCAGTAGAAAGGGCAGGGAGGTGTTATGTGTGCTCTCAATTCCTTGAAAATGTATTTGGCTTCTCAATCAGAAAATTCCTGCTTTGAAGCTGACATTCTCTCTTACTTTAATTTGAGCCAATTTCTTTTTGGGTGGAAGAGGTAATGAGTGGGAATAGCTGATGACCACCCTTTCAAGAACTTGTCATATCCCCTTAACCCATTTCCTTAGGACAAAATAAATAAATAAGAAAACTCTCTTTTAATTTATTCATTCAATAAAAATAATCATCCCAAAGTGCCAGAACTTTCTTTAAAGACATATGCCTTTTTGGTACTATTAAATTAACATAAATTTTAACAGCTCTTAAAAATAGTGATCTGGTAATTCTTCTAACAAAGAACTTTCATTTCTCAAAAACATTGGCAGGTGAATGCTAGGAACAGTCCACAAAAAAACTAATGGTTGAAAACCCATCAGTACAACTCACCTCCAATGAATCCAACACACAAGTAAAGTTCCTGCACACTGTTACAGAAGGAGGCTGCAATCATGCCACAGCCCGACAGGCAGCCGCCAACAATCATGACTGGACGACTGCCATATTTATTTACCAGGATACTGCTGATAAGACCTAGGAGAGAACAAGCAACTTAATGTAGAGGAGAAGCCCACTCCTCACATCCACATCTGTGCCAGGTCTTAACTGACATGAAAGGATGTCAAGAGATAAATACCCCATCCCACTAAATAAATATATAAAATAGAAGACAGCAATACAGAATACCACTGTCTTCATTTCAGGGTCACAGGTTTATGTAATGAGAAAGACACAGCATTGATTGTACATCTTCTATATTTTTCTAGGTACACCTAGAATTCATTGGATAGATTTTAACTAAAGTATGAAAATCTTAATCTCTTTTAAGGTAGAATAGGCTACAAATACTCTGATTATAAGTGTATATAGGATTCTTCATGTATCTGGGGTATTATAAATGTATATGTAACTAGTGTGCTCTGTTTTTAATTTTTTAGATGGTCATCTGGAGCAAACACACATGAATCAGATGTGTGAGCAAGTCTGATCAAACTTCTGACTTTGGAACATATTTACAAACTACCTGAAATGTAATTTGTTTCTCAAAGAGAACAACAACAAAACTGAAACAGAACTACAAAACAAATTGAATGCCTACCATCACCACTTTTCTTCAGCATTATTGGAGGTCCAAGCCAGCAAGTAAAACAGGGGAAAAAAAGATGTAGGGAGAGGAAGAAACCAAACTATCAGTATTTGCAGAAGATATGTTTGTCTGTCTAAAAATTTTGAAAAAAATCTACCATCAACGATTGAAAATAACAGAATTTAGCAAGGCTACAGGATATATGATTAACATAAAAATATAATTGGCTCTCTATATACCAGCAACCAACACAAACTACGTTTAATGAAGTTATCCTTTAGAATGACATCTGTTTTATAATATTCGAACTGATCTAACAAAAACACAGTTACTATGTAGCCTTTATTGTTAAAGGGAATAGAAGATATGATTCTAATTACATAGCTTCAAGACGTACCATTTCAAAGATCTCATTATAAAGACCTCAAGAACAAAGTACTTAATGCAGAGCTTTCATCTCCCTATTGAAAGCTAAAAGAACAGGTCTTCGTGGATGCTTACCTCCAGCGTACATGACAGCAAACATGATGGACGACAGCCATGACACTTCGCTGGTGCTGGCATTAAATATTACTTCAATATCTTTGTAAAATACAGAAATAGATTTGCCAAAAGCACAAGAGAAGCCAACGGAAATGAAAGCTCCAACGAGTACCGCCCACCCCCAGCCTCCATCTGGGGGTGTGTGTTCAACCGGACCTTCACTTGACGGTGACATTGTAAGTAAAGATGAATTCCCAAATGCAGTTCAAATACAAAAATCTAAAGGTTATGAAATTAAAATAGTACATATCAAGTAGGTCAATAACAAAGCACTCCATTAATTACATTCATGTTTTAAATAACTGAAACACTTTTTGATATTATTTGTTCTCTATGAACATAGTAGAAAATGTCTGAATCACAGTTTTTCCCATAGGCTTAAAATTAAAAATTCACCATCACTTGAACAAAACTCCTTTTCAATAACTGTACTACCATTTCTTCATAATTATAAATGTACATATTTTAATAATTGATATCAGTAATTTTCCATATTACCTATGATAACCCAAATAATTCATTTAGCTTATCTGCATGCAAAACTCATATGTACACTATAAAAGATTCACAATTTAATATTTCCTTTATAATTTTTCTACTTCCCCAAAAATGTATTTTCTAATACTTACTTTCTATGTTCTCCAGAATTTATAGGCTGATTAAAAGTGTTGGGAAGAGAATACAAGGCTGGAATTAAAGATGGAAGCATGAGAGGTGAGACAGAGACCTCCTCGAAAACCACATATAAAAAGAAAATATAGTTAATACAACTAATCTTAGAAGAGTGACAGGAAAGAAGGCTTCGCCAGACTGCGTACCCCTGGAGAAAAGAGAAGACCTCACAGAACAGGGCAACGTATAAAAGCTGTGATCTGGAGGGACCCAAGCTCTTCCCCAACCCCAGTTCCCCGGCAAGAGGAAGAGAAATGGAGTGGGGAGGGGGTGGAAACCTAGGAATACAGAACACCCAGCACTGCAGATCTGCTCTGAGAGCATGAACATACATTGCATAGGGCTCTGGAGGTTTGTGGGGTTGGAAAACTAAGACAGGTGGAATATTTGGGGAGACTGAGATTCCAGCCGCTTGTGGAAAACAGGGATCCACATCCAGCTGCTCTAGGACAAAAGAACAGCAAGCAGTCTGAGAGACTTCCGAACAGCAAGAGGGTTGCTAAAGGGGCAAGGATTGAACAGAGCTTACTGCTCAGGAGAAAGGATAGGTAGATAAAATTCTCCAGGTCCACCCTGTCTAGCAGGTTGGGAACTTTCTGGAGCTTCAGGCACTCCATCCCCCTGGCTGGCAATGCAGCTCTGAGACCCCCACTGTGATATGCAGCCTGCTGCACCTTCCTCCCAGCCTGCTGGCACCTGCTCCCAAACTGGCAGTCCCTGCCCTGGTATCAGGGCAGCCAGAGGGGGGGCCCCGCCTACAGCAGGTACTAACCCAAAGCACAGAGGGTTACACCTGTGTGCTCGACCAACTAGTTCAGACAGTGGAGACAGGCACAGTAGCTGGGAAACAGGAAACAGCTCTTTCCTCCCCCCGGGCACCAGCACCTCTCCCCTACAACCCCCAACGTCACTCCAGGGGCTGAGAAGCTCCAGAGAGTAGAGCTTCTGGACACTAGATGGCACCACATACAAATATGAAACATCAAAGGAACTTGGTTCAAACCAAATTCCCACAAACACCAGAAAGAGGACCAGGTGAAACTGAATCTCATCAATCTTCCTGAAATAGACTTCAAAATAAAAATCATAAACATGCCCATGGAGGTAGAGAAAAATATTCAAGAACTCAGGGACAAATTGAGGATGGAGATGTGATCATTAAAAAATTCAGTATTTGAAATGAAAAATACAATGGAGGGATTTAAAAGCAGATTAGATATAGTAGAAGAGACAGTAAATGGAATAGAAATTAGAGAAAGGGACTGCAAAGAGGCTGAGGCACAAAGAGAAAAAAGGGTCTCTGGGAATGAAAGAATATTGAGAGAACTGTGTGACCAATCCTAATGGAACAATATTCACATTATAGGGGTACCAGAAAAAGAAGAGAGAGAAAAAGGGATAGGAAGTGATTTTTGGGAGGTAATTGCTGAAAATTTTCCTAATCTGGGGAAGGAGACAGTCTCTCAGGCCATGGAGGTGTACAGATTTCCCAACACAAGGGACCCAAGGAGGACAACAGCAAGACATATAATAATTAAAATGGCAAAGATCAATGACAATGACAGACTTTTAAAAGCAACCAGAGAGAGAAAAAAGATCACATACAAAGGAAACCCCATCAGGCTATCATCAGACATCTCAACAGAAACCTTACAGGCCAGAAGAGAATGGCATGATATATTCAATGTAATGAAACAGAAGAGCCTCGAACCAAGAATACTGTATCCAGCAAGATTATCATTTAAATTTGAAAGAGGTATCAAACAATTTCCAGATAAACAAAAGCTGAGAGAATTTACCTCCCACAAGCTGTCTCTACAGTGCATTTTGGAGGGACTGATAAAGATGGAAGTGTTCCTAAGGCTAAATAGCTATCACCAGAGGAAATGCAACCACAGAAAACTGAGTAGAACAATTAATTTTTAAGCAGATGCAAAATCAAAGCAATTACCCCAAAAGTCAGTAAACGGATAGACAAAGAGTACAGAATTTGATACTTAATATATAAATAATGGAGGAGGAAGAAAAAGGAGGGAAAGTAAATAAACTTTAGATTGTGTTTGTAATAGCATAATAAGTGAGTTAAGTTAGACTGTTAGATAGCAAGGGAATTACCCTTGAACCTTTGGTAACCACGAATTTAAAGCCTGCAATGGCAATAAGGACATACCTATCGATAATCACCCTAAATGTAAATGGTATGAAAGCACCAATCAAAAGACATAGAATAACTGAATGGATAAAAAACAAGTCCCATCTATATGCTGCCTACAAGAGACTCATTTCAAACCCAAAGATATACACAGACTTAAAGTGAAGGAATGGAAAAAGATATATCATGCAACTAATAGGGAGAAAAAAGCAGGTGTTGCAGTACTTGTATCAATCAAAATAGACTTCAAAACAAAGAAGGTAACTAGAGACAAAGAGGGACATTACATAATGATAAAGGGGTCAATTCAACAAGATGATATAAACAGTATAAATATTTATGTGCCCAACATAGGAGCACCTGCATATGTGAAACAAATACTAACAGAATTAAAGGGGGAAACAGAATGCAATGCATTAATTTTAGGAGACTTCAACACACCACTCACCCCAAAGGAGAGATAAATCAGACAAAAAATAAGTAAGGAGACAGAGGCATTGAACAACACATTAGAACAGATGGACCTAACAGACATCTATAGAACACTCCACCCAAAAGCAACAGGGTACATACACATTATTTTCAAGTGCACATGGAACATTTTCAAAAATAGATCATATGCTAGGCTACAATTTACTAGGCTCAGTAAATCCAAAAAGATTGAAATTGTACCAACCAGTTTCTCAAATCACAAAGGTATGAAACTGGAAATAAATTATGCAAAGAAAACGAAAAAGCCCACAAACACAGGGAGGCTTCAGAACATGCTCCTAAATAATCAATGGATCAGTGACCAAACAAAAACAGAGATCAAGCAATATATGGAGACAAATAACAACAATTACTCAACACCGCAAAATCTATTGGACACAGTGAAGGCTGTACGAAGAGGGAAGTATATTGCAATACATGCCTAACTCAGGAAAGAAGAACAACCCCACATGAACCATCTAAACTCAAAATTAATGAAATTAGAAAAAGAAGAACAAATGAGGCCCAAAGTCAGTAGAAGGAGGGAAATAAAAAAGATCATAGAAGAAATAAATATAATTGAGAAGAATAAAACAATAGAAGAATCAATGAAAGCAGGAGCTGGTTCTTTGAGAAAATAAATAACATAGATAACCCCCTAGCAAGACTTACCAAGAAAAAAAGAGAGTATGCACACATAAACAGAATCAGAAATGAGAAAGGAAAAATCACTATGGACACCAGAAAAATAGAAAGAATTATTAGAAAATACTATGAAAAATTATATGCTAACAAATTGGATAACCTAGAAGAAATGGACAACTTTCTAGAAAAATACAACCTTCCAAGGCTGACCCAGGAAGAAATAAAATATCTGAACAGACCAATTATCAGCAATGAAATTGACTCTGTAATAAAAAAATGACCTAAGAACAAAATCCCTGGACCAGATGGCTTCACCACTGAATTTTATCAAACATTTAGTCAAGACCTAATACCCATCCTCCTTAAAGTTTTCCAAAAAATAGAAGAGGAGGGAATACTCCCCAATGCATTTTATGAGCATCACTCTAATATCAAAACCAGGCAAAAACACCACAAAAAAAAGAAAATTACATACCAATATCCCTGATGAACACACATGGAAAAATACTCAACAAAATCTTAGCAAACCAAATTCAGAAATACATCAAAAAGATCATCCATCATGATCAAGTAGGACTTATACCAGGGATGCAAGGTTATAACAATATTTGAAAATGCATCAACATCATCCACTACATCAACAAAAAGGACAAAAACCACAGGATCATCTCTATAGATGCTGAAAAAGCATTTGACAAAATTCAACATCCATTCATGATAAAAAACTGTCAACAGAAGTTTGAGAATGGGTATAGAGGGCAAGTACCACAATAAAATAAAGGCCACATATGACAAAACCACAGCCAACATCATACTTAACAGTGAGAAGCTGCAAGCTTTTCCTTTAAGATCAGGAACAAGACAAGGATGCTCACTCTCTTGGCTTTTGTTCAACATAGTTCTGGAGGTCCTAGCCACAGCAATCAGACAACACAAAGAAATAAAGGCATCAAGATTGGTAAAGAAGAAATTAAACTGTCACTGTTTGCAGATGACATAATATTATACATAAAAAGCTCTAAAGAATCCACCCCAAAACTACTAGATCTAGTATCTGAATTCAGCAAAGTTGCAGGATACATAATTAATACACAAAAATCTGTTGCCTTCCTATACACTAACAATGAACTAGCAGAAATAAAAATCAGGAAAACAATTCCATTCACAATTGCATCAAAAAGAATAAAATACCTAGGAATAAACATATCAAAGGAAGTGAAACACCTATACCCTGAAAACTAAATGACACTCATGAGAGAAATTAAAGAAGATACCAATAAATGGAAGCACATCCCATGCTCATGGATAGGAAGAATTAATATCATCAAAATGGCCATCCTGCCTAAAGCAATCTACAGATTCAATGCAATCCCTATCAAAATACCGACAGCATTCTCCAACAAAGTAGACCAAATAGTCCTAAAATTCATATGGAACCACAAAAGACCCCAAATAGCCAAGGCAATCCTGAGAAGGAAGAATAAAGCAGGGGGTATTATGCTCTCCAACTTCAAGCTCTACTACAAAGCCACAGTAATCAAGACAATTTGGTACTGGCACAAGAACAAACCCATAGATCAATGGAACATACTAGAGAGCCCAGGTATAAACCCAAGCATATATGGTCAATTAATATATGATAAAGGAGTCATAGGCATACAATGGGGAAAAGACAGTATCTTCAACAACTGGTGTTGGCAAAACTGGACAGCTGCATGCAGGGGAATGAAACTGGATTATTGTCTAACCTCATACACAAAAGTAAACTCAAAATGGATCAAAGACCTGATGTAAGTCATGAAACCATAAAACTCTTTGGAGAAAACATAGGTAAAAATCTCTTGAATATAAACATGAGCAACTTTTGCCTGAATGCATCTTCTTGGGCAAGGGAAACAAAAGCAAAAATGAACAAATGGGACTACATCAAGCTAAAAAGATTCTGTACAGCAAAGGACATCATAAGCAGAACAAAAAGGCATCCTACAGTATGGGAGAATATATTTGTAAATGACATATCTGACAAGGGCTTAACATCCACAATATATAAAGAACTCATGTCTCAACACCCAAAAGGCAAATAACCCTATTAAAAAATGGGCATAGGATATGAACAGACAATTCTCCAAAGAAGAAATTCAGATGGCCAACAAACACATGAAATAGATGCTCCACATCACTAATTATCAAGGAAATGAAAATGAAAATCTCAATGAGCTATTTATCACCTCACACCAGTCAAGATGGACAATATCGAAAAACTAGAAACAACAAATGCTGGCAAGGATGTGGAGAAAGGGGAAAACCCTCCTACACTGCTGGTGAGAATGTAAACTAGTTCAACCATTGTGGAAAGCAATATGGAGATTCCTCAAAACACTAAAAATAGAAATACCATTTGACCTGGGAATTCCACTCCTAGGAATTTACCCAAAGAAAACAAGTTCTCAGATTCAGAAGGACATATGCACCCCTATGTTTACTGCAGCACTATTTACAATAGCCAAGATATGGAAGCAACCTAAGTGTCCACCAGTACATGAATGGATAAAGAAGATGTGGTACATATACACAATGGAATACTGTTCAGCCATAAGAAAGAAACAAATTCTATCATTTGCAACAACATGGATGGAGCTAGAGTATATTGTGCTTAGTGAAATAACCCAGGCAGAGAAAGACAAATACCAAATGATTTTCCTCATTTGTGGAGTATAACAATGAAGCAAAACTGAAGGAAGAAAATAGCAGCAGACTCTAAGAAGGGACTAGCAGTTACCAAAGGGGAGGGGTGAGGGAGGGCTTTTGCGGAGGGAGGAAGAAGGGGATTGAAGGGTATCATGGTTAGGGCACATGGTGTGTGAGGGGTCATGGGAGGATAGTGTGGCAACAGAGAGGACAAGTAGGGACTCTGTGGCATCTTACCACACTGATGGATGGTGACTGCAATGGGGTATGGGGTATGACTCAATAATGAGGGTGAATGTAGTAACCATATGGTTTTTCCTGTGAAATTTTCATAAGATTGTGTACCAATGATACCTTAATAAAATCAATTAATTAATTAATTTAAGAAAAGGTTTTGGGATCATGGTGTGAGGTCACAGGGAAACAGTGTAGCACAGAGAAGGCAAATAGTGAATCTGTGACATCTTACTACACTGATGGACAGCGACTGCAATGGGGTATGGGGGGACTCAATAATATGGGTCAATGTAGTAACCACATTGTTTTTTCATGTGAAACCTTCATAAGAGTGTATATCGATAATACCTTAATAAAAAAAAGGTGTTTGGAAGAATATTGGAAGAATATACTAATATCTATACTTCATGAGACATATGGCAATTTTCAAAAGAAAAGACCATTCCAAATGTAAGGTTCTCTTCTAATGAACTGGAAAGTTGTCACAGTAAACTTTGCCTTTCATTGAGCTTCTTAGATTTAATTCAAGGGTTTTTTTTTCTACACAAGTGGGACTACTTCAAATTAAAAAGCTTCTGCATAGCAAAGGAAACCATTAACAAAAGTAAAAGGTAACCTACTCTATGGAAGAATATATTTGCACATGATATATCTGATAAAGGCTAATATCCAAAATATATAAAGAACTCACACAACACCACCAAAAAAACCCCAAACGAACTGATTAAAAAATGGGCAGAGGACTTGAATATACATTTTTCCACAGAAGACATACAGATGGCCAACAGACACATGAAAAGATGTTCAACATCACTGATCATCAGGGAAATGCAAATCAAACACAAAGAGGTTCTCCTCACACCACACAATAGCCAATATCGATCAACAAGACTAGAAACAAGTGTTGGTGAGGATGTGGAGAAAAGGGAACCCTCATACACTGGTGGAATTGTAAATTGGTGCAGCCGCTGTGGAAAGCAATATGGACGTTTCTCAAGAAGCTAAAAATAGAAATACCATAGGACCCAGCAATTCTACTTCTTAGAATTTACCCAAAGAAAACAAAATCATAATTCAAAAAGATATATGCACTCTTATGTTTATTGCAGCATTATTTACAATAGCCAAAGTATGAAAGCAACCTAAACGTCCATCAATAGATGAATGGATTTTAAAAAGATGTGGTACATATATACAATGGACTATTAGCCATAAAGAAGAATGAAATCTTGCTATTTGCAACAACATGGATGGACCTAGAGGGTATTATGCTAAGTGAAATAAGCCAGACAAAGACAAACACTATATGATCTCATTTATATATGGAATTAAAAAAACAAAACAAAACAGAAATAGACTAATAGACACAGAGAACAAACTGGTGGTTGCCATAGGAAGGGCAATGGTGGATGGGTGAAATTGGTGAAAGGGGAATAGTTAGTAAGAAAGTTTGGTATCTTGAGTTGGGTATTACATGAGTGTATACACATGTCAAAATTCATCAAGCTGTACATCAAGCAAAATGTCAAAAAAGTGATCTTACAGTCATTAACAAATCAGCGCTTAAGAGTTCTGCTTAAAAAACTGAAGGAACAAAATGGTAGCAGACTCAGAGACTCCAAGAATGAACTAGTGGTTACCAAAGGGGAGGGGTGTGGGAGGGCGGTTGGGGAGGGAGGGAGAAGGAGACTGAGGGTATTATGTTTAGTGCACATGGTGTGGGGGATCACAGGGAGAACAGTGTAGCACATAGAAGGGACATAGTGGATCTCTGGCAACTTGCTGCACTGATGGACAGTGACTGCACTGGGGTATGGGTGGGGACTTGATAATATGGGTAAATGTAGTAACCACATTGTTTTTTCATGTGAAACCTTCATAAGAGTGTATATCAATCATACCTTAACAAAAAATTTAAAAAAAGAGTTCTGCTTAAGATGCTAAAAAACATGTTTTTAAATGGAATTTTTATAGAAGCTTTATAAAATTATAAAATTCCCAGGGTTTGCACAACTTTTGTTACACTTATCCCAAGGTCGTCTTTGTTATTCTTGTAGATAATTTTAAAAAATCATTTTCTGTTAGTTGCTAGCACATAAACACAATTGATTTCTTTAAGTAACAGCTTTATTGAGGTATAATTCACATGGCAGAGAACTTATCCTTTTATGTTACTAATAAGGAAAATTGGGGTGGGGTTGGTATAGAAGAAACCTCTGCACTTTTTGCTCAATTTTTCTGTAAACCTAAAACTGCTCAAAGTAAGTCTATTAATTTAAAAAATTCACTTTTAAAGTGTATAACTCAGTGGTTTTTAGTATATTCACAGAATTGTACAACTACAACCATTGTCTAATTCCAGAAATTTCATCACCCAGAGAAACCCTATACTCATTAGCAGTTACTCCATTTTCCCTTCACCCAGCCCGTGGCAACCATCTATTTACTTCCTATTTCTGTGGATCTGCCTTTTCTGGACATTTCTTATAAATGGAATCATAAAATATCTGAACTTTCATGTCTGACTTCTGTTTAGCATACTGTTTTCAAGGCACATTCACACTGTAGCATGTATCAGTATCTCACTCCTTCTAGTGTTGTCAGTTCTAATTCCACTGATCTCTATGTGTAGCCTTACGGGAGTACCACACAGTCTCAATAACTGTAGCTTTATTCTGTCTAGAAAAGAAGCGCAAGTCCTCACCTTTGTTCTGTTCCAAAATTGTTTTAACGATTATGAGTACTTGCATTTCTCTATAAATTTTACAATCAGTTGTCAATTTCAGAAAAAACACAACAAAACAAACCTAAGACTTTGAGAGGAATTGTGTAAAATCTGTAGATCAACTTGGGGAATAATCTCATCTTAATAATAAATTATAACAATGTCTTATAATCCATGAACAGAGAATTTTTCCATTTATTTAGAACTTCTTCAGCAATGTTTTGTAGTTTTCAGTGTACATACCTTGAACCTCATTGGTTAAATTTACTTCTGGTATTTCCTATTTTTGACGGCATTGCAAATTGTTTTCTTAATTTTACTTTTGGGTTTTTCTCTGCTAATGTACAGACATAAATTGATTTTTGTATATTAATCTTGTATCCTGCACCTTACTGAACTCATTTTTTAGTTCTAATAGACTTACATGTCTATGTGTGTGGATTCCTTAGGATTTTAAGTTTACAAGATCATGTCATCTGTGATACTTTTACATCTTTCTTTACAACCTGGATGCTTTATTTCTTTTCATTGCCTAATTGCTCTGGAAAAAACCTCTAGTACATGTTAAATAGAAGTGATGAGAGTGGGCTATCTTGTTTTATTTCTTACAGGGGACACTTTCAGTATTTCACCATTATGATATTTGCTGTGGGTTTTTTTCCAGAACTTAGATGGTGATTTTTATTCTCACTAGTTTCATATAAACTTAATGATGCGTTTTTATGCTCATCTATTTTATTTTTATTTATTTATTTTTATTTTGGTATCACTAATATACAATCACAAGAGCAACACTATAGTTACTAGATTCTCCCCATTATCAAGTCTCCACCACATACCCTATTACAGTCACTGTCCATCAGCGTAGTAAGATGCTATAGAGACACTACTTGTCTTCTCTGTGCTATACTGCCTTCCCCATGCACCCCCCTACATTATGTGTGCTAATCATAATGCCCCTTATTTCCCTTCTCCCTCCCTTCCTACCCACCCTCCCCAGTCCCTTTCCCTTTGGTAGCTGTTAGTCCATTCCGGGGTTCTGTGATTCTGCTGCTGTTTTGTTCCTTCAGTTTTTGCTTTGTTCTTATACTCCACAGATGAGTGAAACCATTTAGTACTAGTCTTTCTCTGCCTGGCTTATTTCATTGAGCATAATACCCTCTAGCTTCATCCATGTTGTTGCAAATGGTAGGATTTGTTTTCTTCTTATGGCTGAATAATATTCCATAGTGTATATGTACCACATCTTCTTTATCCATTCATGTACTGATGGACACTTAGGTTGCTTCCATTTCTTGGCTGCTGTAAATAGTGCTGCAATAAACATAATTGCTGTGGTTTTTTGTAGATGCTCTTTTTATTAGGTTTGGGGAGTTTCCTTCTTTTTGTAGTTGAGTGTTTTTATCAAGAAAAGGTGTTGGATTGTACCAAATACTTTGTTATGTGTCTATTAAGTTGATCATGTTGTTTTTATCTTTATTTCTATTAATATGGCTTCCTATACTGACTGATTTTTTTGTATGTCAAACCACATATGGATTACTATATTCCTGAGATGAATTCCAGTCTGTCATGGTTTATAACCCATTTTATATGTTGCTGGATTCAGTTTGCTCATATTTTGCTGAGGATTTTTGTATGTATAGTTATAAGGGATAATGGTTTGTAGTTTTCTTGTGATGTCTTGGTCTGGTTTTAATATTAGGGTGATACCAGCTTCAAAGAACAAGTTGGGAAGTGTTCCTTCTCCCTCTTCTATTTTTTGGAAGAGCCTATAAAGGATTGATGTTAGTTCTTCAAATGTTTCATATAAGTCATCAGTGGAGCCATCTGGGCTGTAGGTTTTCTTTTTGGGTAGTTTTTCAATGACTACTTCAATCTCTTTACTTGCAATAGGTATATTCAGATTGTCTATATTTACTTGTGTCAGTTTGGTAGTTTGTGTCTTGCTTGAAATTTGAAGATTTCATTTAGGTTATCAAACTTGTTCACATATAATTGTTCACAGCATTTCTTTATAATCCTTTTTACTTCTGTAAGGTCAGTAGTGATATACAAAGAGCTTAACCAACTATATCATTAGAGGAAACAGTACCCCCATCACTTCTAGCATTAACTGTAATTTTGGAGGGGCTGGAGGAGGGTTTCCACCACCCTTATGTTTAATATTTAAATGGAAGGACTTACAAAATTCACTAAAAGCTATTATACTCATGATTTATTACAGGGAAATGACACAGGGTAAAACTAGCCACAGGAAAAGACATACAAGGCAAGCCTGTGAGAGGTCCAAATGCAGAGCTTCTGATCATCCTATCCTCATGGAGTCTTCGATAGCATTACCCTCCTCCCAGACACAAGTGTGACAATACAGAGTATTACCAACCAGGGACACGCACCTGAACCTTTGGTGTCCAGAGTTTTTAATGGGGCTTGACTGTATATTGCCCTTGAGGCTAACCTTTAGTCTACATCCCTTCCCAGAGGGTGAGCTAATACCTGTAGTTTCCAGTTCCTCTGGAGGTTGGAAATGATACAACATGGCTAAAGGCCCCAGGCAAAGATATTCCCTATTAGGCGGGACTTTTCAGAGACTTAGATATCATATCCCAGTAACCACTGGTAAAGGTCAGACCTCTCTATGGGTGAAGCTAATTTTTCACTACACATAATGTATCCTCTTTCATTTCTTATTTTAGTAATCTTGAGTCTTCTCTTTTTTGTCTCCGCTAGTCTAGCTAAAAGTTTGTCAATTTTGTTGGTCTTTTCAAAGAACCAAGTTTTGGTTTCATTGTTACTATTATTTTTGAACTTACTAGTTCATTTATTTCTGTTCTAATCTTTATTATATTTCTGTTCTAGTCTTTATTATTTCCTTCCATTTGTGCTGCATTTAGTTTACTCTTTTCTTCCCCCTAATTTTTTATGGTAAAAGTTTCAATTATTTGAGATCCATTTTCTTTTCAAATTTAGATGTTTACAACTATAGATTTCCTTCTAAGCACTGTTTTATCTGTGTCCCAGAAGTTTTGGTACTTTGTGGGCTTTTTTTTCATTCACTTCAATGTGTTCTCTAATTTCCTTTATGATTCTTCTCTGAACCTCTGGTTATTTAGGAATGTGTTTTTAATATCCCCATATTTGTTAATTTCCCAAGTTTTCTTCTTTTGTTGAGTTCTAATTTCATTTCATTGTGGTCAGAAAACACACTTCAGTCTTTTTAAATTTTTTAAGAATTGCTATATGGCTTAGCATCTGCCCTATCTTGGAAATGTTCCATTTATTCTTGAGAAGAATGTGTATTCTGTTGTTGGTTAATGTGTTCTATGGATGTTTGTTAGGTTTACTTGGCTTATAGCATTATTTAAGACTTTTATTTCCTTGTTGGTTTTCTGCCTTGCTGTTCCCCTGAAGTTCTGTTGAAATCTCCAACTATTATTATTAAATTGCCTATTTCTCCCTTTAATTCCACCAGTTTTGCTTCATGTACTTTGGGGCCCTATTGTTAGGTGTATATAGACATACTTCATTTCATCGCACTTAGCAGATACTGCATTTTAAAAAATTGAAGATCTGTGTCAACACTGCATTGAACAAGTCTATCTGCACCATTTATTCAACAGCATTTGCTCACTTCATGTGTCTGTCACATTTTGGTAACTCTCACACATTTCAAACTCTTTAATTATTATTGTATTTGTTACAGTGACCTGTGATCAGTGGTTCTAACCTGCTGAAAGCTCAGATGATGGTTAGTATTTTTTAGCAATGAAATATTTAATTAAGATATGTACTTTTTTAAAAGACAAAATGATATTATACACATAATAGACTACGATATCATGTAAACATAACTTTTATATGCACTGGGAAGCCAAAAAGCTAATTTGATTTGTGTTATTGAGTTATTCACGTTATAGCAGGAGTCTGGAACTGAATCCACGATATCTCTGAGATATGTCTATATGTTTATAATTATCATGCCTTCCCAATGGATTGACCCATTTATCATCATCAAATGCCCTTCTTTGTGTCTACTAACAATTTTTGTCTTGAAGTCTACATTGCCTAGTATTTTTATAGCCACTCCTGACTTACTTTGTTTACAGTTTGCATGCCATGTCTTTTTTCATCTGTTTACTTTAAACCACTCTGCATCTTTGAATATGAAATGTCTCTCTTGTAGACAGCATATACTTGGATCATTTTTTAAAATCCATTCTGCCAGCAATGCCTTTTGATTGGAATGTTTAATCTATTTACATTAATGTAATTACTGATAAGGTAGGACTTAAGTCAGCTATGTTGCTTTGTTTTCTCTATGTCTCATGGTTTTTCTCTATTCCTCTATCAATGCCTTCTTTTGTGTGAAATAGATACTTTTAGTGCCTCTTTAATTGTCTTATTTCTTTTACTATATTTTTGTTATTCTCTTAGTGCTTGCCTGGAGATTGCAATTAACATCTTCAAAATATTTAGTATGGGTTACCAATTTAATTGTAATAGTGTACAAAAACTTTGCTTCTATATAGCCTCTTCCTGTTTATCCTATTATTGTCATACAAATTATATCTCTATACATTATAAGCCCGTAATCAGTTTTGTAATTATTGCTTTATGTATTTGTCTTTTAAATCAGGTAGAAGAAAAAATACTTATGCAAATAAAAAATACATTTATACTATCTTTTTTATTTGTCTTTGTAGCTATTTTTTTATTGTTGCTTTTTTTAAATTTTGGTATCAGTAATATACAATCACATGAGCAACATTGTGGTTACTAGATTCCCCCCATTATCAAGTCCGCACCACATACCACATTACAGTCACTGTCCATCAGTGTAGTAAGATGCTATAGAGTCACTACTTGTCTTCTCTGTGTTATATTGCCTTCTCTGTGCACCCCCTACATTATGTGTGCTAGTCATAATGCCCCTTATTCCCCTTCTCCCTCCCTTCCCACCCACCCTCCCCAGTTCCTTTCCCTTTGGTAATTGTTAGTCCATTCTTGGGTTCTGTGAGTCTGCTGCTGTTTTGTTCCTTCCATTTTTGCTTTCTTATGCTCCATAGATGTGAAATCATTTGGTACTTGTCTTTCTCCACCTGGCTTATTTCACTGAGCATAATACCCTTTAGCTCCATTCATGTTGTTTGTTGCAAATGGTAGGATTTGTTTTCTTCTTATGGCTGAATAATATTCCATTGTGTATATGTACCACATCTTCTTTATCCATTCATGTACTGATGGACACTTAGGTTGCTCCCATTTCTTGGCAATTGCAAATAGTGCTGCAATAAACATAGGGGTGCATATGTCTTTTTCAAACTGGGCTAATGCATTCTTAGTGTAAATTCCTAGGAGTGGAATTTCTGGGTCAAATGGTATTCCTATTTTTAGTGTTTTGAGGAACCTCCATACTGCTTTCCACAATGGCTGAACTAGTTTACATTCCCACCAGCAGTGTAGGAGGGTTTTCCCCTTTCTCCACATCCTCACCAGCATTTGTTGTTCCTAGTCTTTTCTATGTTGGCCATCCTAACTGGTGTGAGGTGATATCTAACTGTGGTTTTAATTTGCATTTCCCTGAAATTAGTGATGTGGAGCATCTTTTCATGTGCCTGTTGGCTATCTGAATTTCTTCTTTGGAGAAGTGTCTGTTCATATCCTCTGCCCATTTTTTAATAGGGTTATTTGCCTTTTGAGTGTTGAGAACGTGTGAGTTCTTTATATTTTGGATGTTAACCCCTTGTCAGGTATGTCATTTACAAATATATTCTCCCATACTGTAGGATGCCTTTTTGTTCTGCTGATAGTGTCCTTTGCTCTACAGAAGCTTTTTAGCATGACATAGTCCCATTTGTTCATTTTTTATTTTGTTTCCCTTGCCCAAGGAGATGCATTCAGGAAAAAGTTGCTCTTGCTGATATGCAAGATATTTCTGCCTATGTTTTCTTCTAAGAATTTTATGGTTTTATGACTTACATTCAGGTCTTTGATCCATTTTGAGTTTACTTTTGTGTATGAGGTAAGACAATAATCCAGTTTCATTCTCTTGCATGTAGCTGTCCAGTTTTGCCAACTATGTAGCTATCTTTACTGATATTCTGTTTTTTCATGTGGTTTCAAGTTATTGTCTGGTGCACTTTCAATGCAATCTGAAGTACACTCTGATATTTCTTGTAGGGCAGGCCGTTGCAGCAATGAATTCCTGCTTGTGCAGAGCTTCAAGTTCAGCCAGAAGTAGAAAATCCCAGCCTTCTCAGGTCTTTCCTGAGCATGGGCACAATTCTATACATGTGCCTTCTGGAGTCTCAAGAGTATGTTAGAGCTTTTAAAGCTCCCTATGGACATCTTACTCTCCAAACTTTCCTTTTAAGTGTTTTTTAGCTTTTTTGTTTGCCCCAATTGTTTCTCCAAATCAAGCAAATGAGATGTTAAATAATTGCCCCCAATTTGTTTTCAGCAATGGTCCTGGGAAAAATAAGTGATTGTTTACACACCAAGCAAGCTCTCAATCAGGTCAAGTAAAGATAATCCCTGGGAACTTCAAGACCTGTTAAACAATGACAATTCTCTGAGAATGGGGCTTTTAGGGTCTTCCAAAACCATTCTTCCACTACTACATTTTCATGGCTACTATGATCATGAGGATATTTGCTTTTAGTCCTACTACAGAGTTCGGAATGGAAGGATGGGAACAGGTTACATCAAAACATCACAAATCTTGCTGTTCTTAAATTCAGCTGTTTTCTTGAATACATTCTCTTTGGGTTATTGCAAGCCTTTGGTTAGTTTGGAGTTCTTAAAAGTCAGTTTTAATCATTTTTTTGCTAATGTTCTCATTGTTCTCATAAAACAGATTTTTCAGAGGGCCTTACCTCACCATTCCAAAGGACCACCCCAACTGATTTTTGTATATTGATGTTTAATTTGGCAAATCTGCAAACATCTCATTGCTTTTAATAGTTAGTTAGTATATTCCAGCAGGTTTTCTGCACAGACCATCATATTCCCTGGGGATCATTATCGTTTGGTTTCCTCCTTCCTAATTTTTACACCTTTATTTCTATCTTATTGTGCTGGGTTCAACTTCCAGTACTATATAAGAAAGAAGTGGTAACAGTTGGTGTGTTTGCTAGGACTGCCATAACAAAATACCATAAACGAAATGACTTAAACAACAGAAATTTATTTCCTCACAGTTCTGGAGGGCATAAGTCTAAGGTCAAGATGTCAGCAGGCTTGGCTTTTCCTGAAGCCTCACTCCTAGGTCTGTAAATGGCTGCCTTGCTGCTGTGTGTTCACATGGTCATCTCTCTATGTGTGCAAGTGTTTGGTATTTTTCCCTTTAAGGACACTAGTCATATTGGATTAGGGCCTCCCCATACAACTTCATTTTACCTTAATTAACTCTTTAAAAGCCCTGTCTCCAAATATAGTCACATTCTGAGGTACTGGGGGGTTAGGACTGCAACATATGAATTTTCTAGTGACAAGATTCAGCCTATAAAAGTTGGCATTCTTGGTTTGTGATCTTAAAGATAATGTATATAATCTTTCACCATCAGAATTTACTCATTTGGTCGATACACTATAGGATTTAGGAAGTTTTATTCCTAGTTCATTAAGAATTTATTTTAAATCCAGTGACAAGTGAATTCAATTTTGCTTGTTTTTTAAATAATGTCTTTACATAATGGCATTTCTTCATCTCTAAAAGCAGTGAGTTACATTTATAGATATTTACACATTAAACCATCCTTGCATTCCTAGGATATGCCTAACTTGGTCACAATGTATTATCTTTTTAATACATTTCTAAATTAAATGTGTTAATATTTTGTTTGGATTTTTTAAACTATGCACATTAATTATTTGGAAATATAATTTTCTCTTCTGATAGTGCCCTTTTCTGATTTCAGTATCAATATTATATTAGGTCATAAAGTGAACTCATAAATGTTCTTTTTTCCTCATCTCTGGAAGAGATTACATAAGACTGGAATGATCTGTTCCTTGAAAATGTGGTAGAACTTACCTGTAAAATTTCAAATCATCTACTTCAATTTCTTTAACAATTAAAGGACTGTTGATTCCTTCTATTACATTTTGAGTCTCTCTTTGCAGGTATTTTTCTGTAACTTTTTCCATCTTGTCAAAGTTTTCAAATTTACTACCACACAATTTTTGTATGTTAATCTCTTTATTAGAAGTCTATAGTTATGTCCTTTTTATTATTGATATTTATGCCTTCATTTTCTCCTTAATCTGAGTTTATCTATTTTATCAGTTTTCTTCAAAGGACATTCTCAGTTTTGCTGATCTTTTATTGTACCTTCCACCTTCTTCACTGATTTCTGCTACTATTTTTATAATCATTTTTATTCTTACAGTTTTGGAATCTGTTGTTTTGCAAATATAAGGTGGATACTTAGCCACCTTATTTTTAGCTCTACTTCTTTTCTAATACAGCATTTAAGACTACATATTTCTATTTATCATTTACTCCATACTATATAGTTTAATGTATAGTATTTTCACTATTGTTTATCCCAAATGCTTAAAAATTTCCATTGTTATTCCTTCTTTTACCCAGTTATTCAGAGGTTTTTAAATCTCCAAAGGAAATCTTTAGTTTTATTGACTCATAATTAATAACACTGTGATAAAATGACATGGTTAGAACAATTCAATTATTTGATATTTTATGGCACTGTCATTTATGGGCTGGCACATTAATTTTTTAAATATTCCATGTATGCTTGAAAAGAATGTACATTTTCTAGCTGTTGAGTTTGAACTATTCATCCGTTGAGTTAAACTTTTAATTATTTTATTCAAATCTTCTACTTCTTTACCAGTTTTCTATTTTCTGCTTCAGCTATCAACAAGTATAGAGAAGTATATTGAAATCTCCTAATGATGACATGTTTCTCAATTTTTCCATGTTATCCTTTTGATAATGTTTGTGAGTTTAGGTGGTTGATTTTAATTTCAGAAATCTGAGAGTACAAATTGAGAAATACTTTCTTCCAGAAAAAGATTTGCATCTCCCAGAAGCTAGGAAACTATGTGGACCTGGCTGACTTTAACCATTTTCCAGGATTCTTGGTTTAATGTGAAGATTAAAGTTATCTTTCCTGTGCTGTTGGCCCCAGGCTAATCTCCCAATTACTAGCCCCAGTATGCAGGGCATAGAATAGAGTACATGGCAGTTTAAACATGTGAGTGACAAATTTATTTAATTTATTAAAGGCAATATAAATTAAAATATGGTTCCTTCTCCCAAGGAAATCATAATTTTGTAGCAGGTAATGATAGATAGTATTGCCATTATTGATACTATTTCTTATTCTATTTTGTGCTGTATACTTTCACCAGC
The DNA here is from genome assembly GCF_040802235.1 of Manis javanica. NCBI lineage: Eukaryota > Metazoa > Chordata > Mammalia > Pholidota > Manidae > Manis > Manis javanica. Next base: position 96,664,272 of record NC_133159.1, on the reverse strand, counting down.
CTTGTATAACAAAGTTCTTGTGTCCTTGTCTTAACATTAATCCATTTTATCATTCATTGTTCCAATTGTTGAAAATGCATTCTTTTTTTTTTTTTTTGATTTTCATTTCATTCATTTAATTGACAAATATGTATTAAATGAACACCAGTGTGCCAGACACCATCCTATATACTGGGGACACTGCAGTGAACTAGCCAGTTTCCGCTTTTACAAGGTGCACATTACAGAAAGGGTCAGAATTTACATATGAAACTGAGACTGATGAAATCAAGCATCAATCTGAATAACTACATTCCAAAATAAGCAGGAGATACCACTGAAGAAGTGCAAGCCAATATACAAATAATGGGTCCAGGTGAGCTCATAAGGTATGTTTACGTACATACACATGACCTGCAGCCTGCCTGTCCTCACCCTGCACATCCTTCCAGTTCATTCACCACTCACTCACCTAGCAGCCCCTCCTCCCATGTGCCACAGGAAGCCTCAGGGGACTGAAAATGCATTCTTGAATGCTTCTTTCTTTGACTTCTCTCTGAATTTTCTTCCTTTCTTTCATTCACTCTTTTTCAATTTGATTCAGTGGCTGTTTCTTCTGCCTACTTCATATTAATTAGGTTGGCAAATGACCAAAACTATAATTCAATATGACTTAAACAAAAAGAAAATGCTTTAGGCTCATTTAACAGAGAAATCTAAAGTAGGAATTCTGGCTTCAGCCACAGCCTGATCTAAGGACCAAACAATATGCTCAGGGATATTTTCCTATTTATGTGGTTCTTTCTTCTCTGTTGGTTCCAGTTTTAGGCAGTCCCTCAGCTCACTGAGGCAAGAAGACTGACAGTAACTCCAGGTCTACACACTCAACACAATAATTCCAGCTTCTTTCCAAGCAAAAGAATCCCCAGAATGTTCACTCTGGCAACATAATTAGCTTTGAATAAATACCTGGTTCAATCAGGGCTAGTTACTGTGTAAGCCTTGACTGGCTGGAGCTAATTCACCCAACTATCTCTGAAGCCTTTAGAGTTTCTGAATTTACTGTTATCTCTGCCTGGAATTTTCTTAAGCTAGATATCACTTCAATTAAGTCTTTTGTTCAAATGTTCCCATATCAGGGAAGATTTTCTAAACCATTCCAAACCAATCCTAAATCAACCTCCTACTTTCCTCTCCATACCTTGCTTTATTTTTCTCCATAGCACCTATCTAAAAAGTATCCAAATAAAACAAGCACTCATCTAGTGTTTTCTATGCAGCAGGCATTAGGTTAAGCACTTTGCTTGACTGACTAATTTAAGGTTCTCAACAACCCTATAAAGTAGGTACTATTACTATATCCAATCTAGAGTTAGGAAAACTGAGGAACAGAAAGGTCAAGTATACCTTGCTCAGGGCATAGCAGTGCTGGGATTCAAACCTAATCAGAATGGCTCCCAAGTTTATGCTCTTAACTACTAGACTATGTTACCTCTTATTATTGTCAGGCTCCCTGCTCCCAAAAATAAACTACCTGAAAACATTTTAAAATTCATGTACCCCTACCCCTTTGGCATGTATTAACTGATACTCAACAAATATTTGACAAATAATAAAAGAGGGGCATGCTCTAACTAGAAGGGAGAATGGATGCTGGACAGGCTTAAGCATGCACTACACACCTGCCATCATAAATTAACAATCTGCAGACTCAGAGCTCGTCTACTCCAGTGCCTTTATTATCATCTAAGTGATGACTAAATAACATAATTCCAGCTCAAATCACCAGCCAAACCAGAACCTAGGAGTCACCCTTTCTCATTTACCCTCAGAGCCAAGCTGACCAATGTTAATTAGCCCTAATTTTTTCTTCCTCTCTGTCCTCTTAGCCACTACATCTTAGATCACATCATCATCTCCCATGGGTCAATGCAGCAGTCTCCTGATTAGTTTCCCTAACTTCCATTTTTCTCTCCCCATTTAATTCTGTCAGTGCAGCCCAAGTGATCTTCTGAAAGTAAGGTATGGCCATTTTGCTCCTTTTCTTAAAACTCTGCCATGGCTCCAGATATACCACCCTCAGAATAATTTCTTAATAAAACATTCAAAAGCTGTTCTAATCTCACCATGCTTACCTCTTCAACTTTATCTCTTTCTGACTTCCACCACAGATGAAGCCCCAGCCTCAATGGAGTAGTGTTGGGCTCTCTCATCCTCTGCCTTTGGCACATTTCTGTTCCTTATGCCTAGCACTCCCATCACTTGATTACCTGCTATTTGTCTTTCAGTGGTCATTTTTCCAGAACTGCCACATTTAGGCTTGGTTTCTCTGCTATGTGTACTCAAAGGACCTTAGTCTTACCTCTATCATAACACCTATGTTAGTAATAATTGTTTGTCTATCTCTCCCACTACATTGTGTATGCTCTTGTGAGCAGGGACCATATCTAGGATATATTTTTATTATCTAGAATAGGTTCTGGCAGACAGCAGACAATTATATCTGAAAAATTAAATGCAGCCCCATTTCACTGAAGGAGGTGCCTAAAGTTGTTAAATGATAGTGCCCATATACAAATCCAAGTGAACTCAGTTCCAAAATATGTGTACTTTAATGTACAGACCCTTTTTAAAAGAGAATGAACAGACTCTCTACTCTTAAAAGAACATATGGGATGTGAACAGTTCCCAGGAATGGGTTGTTTTAATTTGTCTGATTTCTCTCAGACTGTTCAAGTACAGTTGGACAATATCCATCATATCATGGACAAATTTTCACAAATGCCTACGGTGCCTAACTGGGTTTCTTGGCTTCACTGGAGATGGCTGGTAATTATAGATCTGCTTTGGTTATGTAACTGTATTCCTATTATGTTAATGTGTGTGCGCAATTTAATTAGTAGTTTAAAACCTATACATGCTCAAGTTACTCTACAAGAAGATATGTCAAAGAAATAATCAATCCTCCCATGTTTTCTTCCGTCTGCTACCTCTATAGCTTTTCTTCTTCCTTCCTAATTACAACCCTTAAATAGAATTCGTGCCTCATATCGAATTTACCAAGTATCATAATTCCTCCAAGTGGTAAAGATACCTCAAGACAAATGCTGGGCATAGAAGCCACAGGGCATAAATCTGCAAAGAAGTAAAAAGCTAACCTTTTCAAACATTATGGCTTCTCTCTCACTTACCAACTTTACATCTCCCTGTATGGCCCCGGAAGATGACTGGTTAGCCAGAGACGGGTAAGATTCCTCAAGGGAGGAACAACCTAAGACAGGCACAGTTGCAGGGGGGCCATCAGGTGAGAAATTGGGGATCAACAGTGGTGAGGCTTAGAACCTCACCACCCCCTGTGTTGAGAGAAAGCTTCTGCATCCATGGATGTTGTATTGCCCTTGTCTAGTTCGGATTAGCACATAGTCTACAGGCACACATCTGATCATCTACAATTGCTCTCTTACAGCACTAAACTATGTTTTCTACCTTTATCTTGCATCTACCTACCACTTCAGCAGTTTATTAAAAATAAAAATAATAATAATAATAAAGGGAGAAATGTGGGATCCACATATACATCGAGTATAAAAATCAAACGAATATTCATATTTGACCTGATTGTTTATAGTTCATAATGCGTGATCAAAACTGAAAGTTTCTGTGATGAATGCCCTTGTACTGTTTACCATGTAAGAACTTATTCACTATGTAAGAATTTGTTCACCATGTAAGAACTTGTTCGTTATGTTTCAGAAGATTGGAGACTGACGAGAATTAGGCTTGAGATGGATTAATGATTGTGCATTGAGCATTGGCTCCCCTATACAGAATTTTATTGTTGTTAACAACCATTTGATCAATAAATATGAGAGATGCCCTCTCAAAAAAAAAATGAATAAAAATTCTTACGGACTACTGGGCTGCTGAATTCATTGTAATACTACTTAATATGTACACATTAGATATATTAATACTAAACAAAATCACTACAAATGAACATTAATTTATAAGATGGATAATGTTTTACTATAACCAAATTAATGTCATAGTGAATATGCCCACCTTCCTATATACTTTTTCTATTTAAACTAACATAAAATGTGTTACAGTGTTTAAAATATTCCATTAAATCATCTGATCTATGTTTTGTAAACCCATTAGTTAAACATTAAGGATCATTCCATATTCTTCACTATCCCTGTACAATTGAGTCCATATCACTTGGTACTACATTGTTTTTAATCAAACACAAATACATAATACTTTCCTATAGAAAGAATGGTCATCCATAATATTCAGAAAAATACTTTATCTATTTTAGGTTATTAATTGAACTACAAGATATGAAAAATTCAGATATTGTATTAAAGAAGGCAGAATAGGAAGGCAAGGCAGAAACCTCATCCCAAAAACACATAAAAGAAGAAAATACATTAAATACAACTAAACCTGAAAACCTGAAGACTGCAGAACTGGCCATTTACACTTGAGGAAGAAGAAAAGACGGCACAGAAAAGGGCAAGGAGGCAAAGCCAAGATCGAGCAGTACTCAGGCCCTTGCCCCACCCCAGCCTACAGGCGGGAGAAAGAGGAATGGAGTATGGAGCGGGTAGGAATCCAGGAGCACTGCACACCTGGCCCTGGAGATCTGTTTTGGGAGCTGGAGCCTACATTACATTGGGTTCTGGTGACTAATGGGGATGGACACCAGGGACAGGCAGAAAGCTCTATGAGGCTAAGATTCCAGCCAGTGTGGAATTCAGGTACACTCCACCAGTTCTGAAAAGAGAGGTGGCAGTTTGAAAGACTTGCCAGCAGTGGGATGGGTACCAGAGGGACGAGTGTTGGATAGAACTCTCTCCTCAGGAGAAAGGGCAGGTAGACCATATCTCCCAAGCCCTTCCTTGGCCCAACAGATCCAGAATTCTCCAGAGCAAGCTCCACACACTCCATCCCCCTTGTTGGCAATGCAGCCCTGAGGCTCCTCTCTGCATGCGCTTCTGAGAGCCAACCCACTTAGCCCAGTGGCAACATCAGACTTTGCTGCTGACAGGCAGAGGGAGACCCCCTCAGCTTCCTTGGCTCTGTTTCAGGCCACCTAGGGAGAGGTCTGCAGGAGGCAGCCCCAAGAGCTCCTTCCTCTCTGAGGGTGTACAAACCCAGTTCGGTGCATCTGGCCAGGGCAGAGATACACATTAGTCTACCCAACCCATTAACCTTGCATCCTGCCATAGCTGCAGGACAAGCAGAGGGTGAGCCACCAACAGCAAGCTCAACAGAGATTCCTGAGCTAATCACAAAGATGCAGCTGAAGTAAACTGCCTACTGAGACTTAGACCATTACAGAAGACACACTGAAAGGCGGCCTGGTCCATAGCATGTAAACAGCTGGGCCCCATCAAAACAGAACCAGGGTCTAGAGAGTAAAGCATATTTAGCTCCTGGGCACGATAGCACACCTTCTTCATAAAACTATTACTCTATAGGCCAGAAAGCATAGCAGAGACATCTAGTACAAAGGAAGAAACACAGAAACCCTGACAGAATAAATAGGCAGAGGAATATGATCCAAACAAAACTACAAAACAGAACTGCAGAGGGAGGGCTAAATGAAACAGAGATCCCCAATATTCTTGATAAAGATTTCAAAATAAAAGTCATAAACATGCTTACAGATTAACAGAAAAGTATTAAAGATCTCAGGGAGGACTTAAACAAAGAGACAGAAAATCTGGAAAGAGCCACTCAGAACTGAAGAACACAGTACCTGAAGTGAAACATACAATGGAATGCTTTAAGAGTAGATTAAAACATGTACAGGGATGGTAAATGAAATAGAAATTAAAGAACAGGAAAACAAAGAAGCTGAGGAACAGAGAGAAAAATAGGATCTCTAGAAATGAAAGAATAAAAGAGCTATGTGACCAATCCAAATAAAAAAATTCACATAATAGAGGTACCAGAAGAAGAAGAGAAAGACAGAGGGATAAAAAGTCTCTTTAAGGAAATAATTGTTGAAAATGTTCCCAATCTGGGGAAGGAAATAGACACTCAGGTCATGGAAGCTCAAAGACCCCCTAACAATAGGAACCCCAGCTAGACAACACAAAGACATATAATAATTAAAAGGGAAAATATCAAGGATAAGGAGAGAGTGTTGAAAGCAGCCAGAAAGAGAAAAAAGGTTACTTATAAAGAAAATACCATCAGGCTATCAGCAGACTTCTCAGCAGAAACTCTAACCAGAAAGGAATGGCAAGATACATTTAATGTACTGAAACAAAAGGACCTCCAACCAAGAAAAGAATACTCTACTTGGAAAGATTGTCCTTTAAATTTGAAGCAGGGATTAAGCAATTTCTAGATAAAAATTGAAGGAATTCATCACCACCAAGCCAGCTTTACAGGACATGTTAAAGTGACTGCCATAGGTGGAAATGACCCTAAGGCTAAATAGCTTTCACCAGTGAAAATGAACTCATGGTAAAGGTAGTAAACTAAACCAACTAATAACCAAGGAAGTATGAAATTAAAACAAAAGAAGCAAAATCACCCATACACAAAAATCAGTCAAGGTATACACAAAAAGTGCAGATTATGAAATCTAATGTGGAGGAGGAAGAAGGAAAAAAACTACCTTTAGATTGTGTTTAAAATACAGTAATCAGCAATTTAAGATTTTACAGTAAAGAAGAAAAATTTTACAATTTATAGTAAAGAAGCTGCCCCTAAACCTTTGGTAACCACAAAACCAAAGCCTACAATACATACACACAAACACAAAAAATAAATTAATTTTTAAAAAAAGGGAAATTCAATTACAACACTAAAGAAAACCATGAATAATGAGAGAAGAGTATAAGAGAGGAAGAAAGGAACAGAGAGAAGTGATAAAAAAAACATCCAGAAGACAATTAATAAAATGGCAATAAGTATAGAGCTATCAATAAACACCTTAAATATAAATGGACTGAATGCACCAATCAAGAGACATAGGGTGGCAGAATGGATAAAGAAACAAGACCCACCTCTATGTTGTCTACAAGAGACTCATTTTAGACCCAAAGACATACACAGACTATAACTGAAGGGATGGAAAAAGATATTCCATGCAAATAATAGAGAAAAAGCAGGAGTACCAGTACTTATATCAGACAAAATAGATTTCAAAACAAAGAAAGTAACAAGAGACAAAGAAGGACATTACATAATGATAAAGGGACTAGTCCAACAAGAAGATACAACCATTATAAATATCTATGCACCCAACACAGGAACACCTAAATATGTAAAAAAGAAAATACTAGCAGAATTAAAGGAGGAAATAGAATGCAGCACATTCATTTTAGGAGACTTAAACACATCACTCACATCAACAGACAGATCAACCACACAGAAAATACATAAGGAAATAGTGAACAATACACTAGATCAGATGGGCTTAACAGATATCTATAGAACACTCTATCCAAAAGCAGCAGGGTACACATTTTTCTCAAGCATACATGGAACATTTTCCAGAATAGTTCACATTGCCACAAGAAGAACCTCAATAAATTCAAAAACACTGAAATTGCCCCAAGCACCTTCTCAGACCACAATAGTATGAAACTAGAAATAAATTACACAAAGAAAATTAAAAAACTTACAAACACATGGAGCCTATAACAACATGCTTCTAAATAGTCAATGGGTCAGTGAACAAATTAAAACAGTAACCAAGCAATATAGGGATACAAATGAAAACAAAAACACAACAGCCCCAAAATCTGTGAGAGGCAGCAAAAACAATTCTAAGAGGAAGGTACATAGGAATACAGGCTTACCTCAAGAAACAAGAACAATCCCAAATAAATGGTCTAAAATCACAATTAAAGAAGCTAGAAAAAGAAGAACAAATGAATCCAAAGTGAGTAGGAGGAAGGACATAATAAATATCAGAGAAGAAATAAATAAAAGAAGAATAAAACAATTGAAAAAAATCAGTGAAACCAGGAGCTGGTTCTTTGAGAAAATAAAATATATAAACCCCTAGCCAGACTTATCAAGAAAAGAAGAGTCTATACCCATAAACAGAATCAGAAATGAAGAAGGAATAATCATAACAGATACTACAGAAATACAAAGAATTATTAGAGAATACCATGTATAATTATATGCCAATAAATTGGACAACCTAGGAGAAATGGAAAAGTTCCTAGAAAAATACAAACTTCCAAGCTTGACCCAGGAAGAAATAAAAAATCTGAACAGACCAATTACCAGCAATGAAATCAAACTGGTAATTAAAAAACTACCCCAGAACAAAACCCATACCCAGATGGCTTCACAGCTGAATTCTACCAAACAGTTAAAGAAGAGCTAATATACATTCTTTAGAAAGTATTCCCAAAAGAGGAGGGAATACTTCCAAACTCATTCTATGAGGCCAGCATCATTCTAATACCAAAACCAGACACCAAAAAAAAAGAGAATTATAGACCAATATCCCTGATGAACATAGATGCAAAAATCCTCAACAAATTATTAGAAAACCAAATACAAAAATACATGAAAAGATCATCCATCATGACCAAGTGGAATTTATTCCAGGGATTCAAGGTTGGTACAATATTCATAAATCTATCAATATCATATACCACCTTAACAAAAAGAATAAAAATAATATGATTATCTCAATAGATGCTGAAAAAGCATTTAACAAAATTTAATATCCATGCACGATAAAAACTCTCAACAAAATGCATATAAAGGGTATATACCTCAACATAAAAAAGGCCATATATGACAAACCCACAGCCAACATCATACTTAACAGCAAAAAGCTGAAAGCTCTTCCTCTAAGATCAGGAACAATACAAGGATGCCTATGCTCACCACTTCAGCACAATACTGGAAGTTCTAACCACAGCAATCAGACAACATTCAGAGATAAAAGGCATCCAAATTCGTAAGGAAGAAGTTAAGCTCTCATTGTTTGCAGATGACATGATATTATATGAGTCCACCAAAAAACTACCAGGAGTAATAACTGAATTCAGCAAAGTTGCAGGATATAAAATTAACACCCAGAAATATGTTGCATTCTTATATACTAATAACAAACTAGCAGAAAGAGAAATCAGGAAAACAACTCAATATACAATTGCATCAGAAAGAACAAAATACCTAGCAAGAAACCAACAAAGGAGGTTAAAGACCTGTACTCTGAAAAACTATAAGACACTCATGATAGAAATTAAAGAAAACACCTATAAATGGAAATCTGTCCTATGCTAATGGATAGGAAGAATTAATATAGGCAAAATGGCTATCCTGCCTAAAGCAATATACAGATTCAATGCAGTCCCTATCAAAAAAATACCAACAGCTTTCTTCAATGAGTTAGAACAACTACTTCTAAAATTCATATGGAACCACAGAAGACCCCAAATAGCCAAAGCAATCCTGAGAAGGAAGAACAAAGCTGAGGGGATTATGCTCCCTTACTTGAAGCTCTACTACAAAGCTACAGTAATCAAAACAATTTGGTACTGGCACAAGAACAGAGCCATAGATCAATGGAACAGAATAGAGAGCCTAGATATAAACCCTCGCATATATGGTCAATTAGTATATGATAAAGGAGCCATGAATATACAATGGGGAAAAGACAGCCTCTTAGACAACTGGTGTTAGCAAAACTGGATAGCTACATGTCAAAGAATGAAACTGGATTATTGTATTATTGTCTAACTCCACGCACAAAAGTAAACTCAAAATGGATTAAAGAACTGAATGCAAGTCATGAAACCACAAAACTCTTAGAAAAAAACATAGGCAAAAATCTCTTGAACATAAGCATGAGGAATTTTTTCCTGGACACATCTCTTTGGGTGAGGGAAACAAAATAAAAAATGAACAGGTGGGCCTACATCAAACTAAAAAGCCTTTGTACAGCAATGGGCACCATCAGCAGATCAAAAAGGCATCCTACTGTATGGGAGAATATATTCGTAAAGGAGTCTTCTGATAAGGGGTTAACATCCAAAATATATAAAAATCTCATATGCCTCACCACCCCAAAAACAAATAAGCTCATTAGTAAATGGGTGGAGGACCTGAGCACTTCTTTAAAGAAGAAATATAAATGGCCAACAGGCACATGAAAAGATGCTCCACATCACTAAACAACAGGGAAATGCAAATTAAAACCACAATGAGATGTCAACTCACACTACTTAGGATGGTCACTATCCAAACAACAAGTTGCCAGCAAGGTTGTGGAGAAAAGTGAACTCTCTTACACTCTTGGTGGGAATGCAAATTGGTGCATCTGCTGTGAAAGCAGTATGGATGTTCCTCAAAAAACTAAACATAGAAATACCATTTGACCCAGTAATTCCACTCTTAGGAATTTACCCAAAGAAAATATAATCCCTAATTTGAAAAGATAGATGCACCTGTATGTTTATCACCACACCATTTGCAATAGCCAAGATATGGAAGCAACATAAGTGTCCATCAATAGATGAATGGATAAAGAATAGGTGGTACATATATACTACATATACACAATGGAATATTATTTAGCTATAGAAAGAAATCTTGCTATTTGCAACATGGATGAATATAGAAGTTATTATGCTCAGTGTAATAAGCCAGGCGGAGTAAGACAAATACCACACAATTTCACTTATTAGTGGAATATAAAAACAAAGCAAAACAGAAGGAACAAAATAGCATTAGACTCATAGACACTGAGAAGTGACTAATGGGTACCACAGGAGAGGGGTGGGGATGGGGGTGGGGGCAGGAGGGGGATAAAAGGGCAAAATAATTTGCAATCTAATATAATTGATCACAGAGACTGTTGAACCACTGTGATGTACATTTGAAACCAACATAAGATTGTGTATTAATGATACTTTAATAAAGAAAATATATATAGGATAGAAGAAAAAGAAAAATTCTCCAACAGAACTAGTTATCCCCAATAATACATACACATGTACACAGATATCTAAGAAAGTATTTTATTGAGTAATTTCATTTAAACACACACAGACAAGGGCAATACACCACAAAAGTAGGAGCCTGTGCAAATTTCAGATTGCTCCTGTTCCTCAAGAAGGTTCTGAGAATTCTTCCACAGTGTCCTTGAGAGCTTCTGGCCTTTCCCCAAATTTCCTCAGGGCTTTTTAGTCAGAAAAACAGGACTGAGATAAGAGCAGGGCTAGCAAGTTCCACTGGGATAGCCACATTTGTAGAAGCTCAGATACAATCAGATTGCTTCAAGTCCTATAAAGTGGTTTGGGCCAAATGGGCCAGACATGTAACATTTAGAACCTTCCAAGTAATTGCTCTAGCCCAGAAATTGATGGAATCAAATTTGAACAGGAGGCCAGCACTATTCTCGGGTTTGAAAGCAATTATAGATGCCTCTCCTCCATAGACTTCCCCCAATTATTTTGGCTATTCATCAGGATGGATAAGATTATGCTACGAAATTATCAGAAATAAAACTTTCCACTCATTCCCATTCATTGATAGAGCAATCAAGGATAAATGAAAGTCCTTGAGATAATACAAAACATATCGCCCATTTACCTTACAGAAGAGGTATGATTGGTAAAAGAGTCATTTCAAAGTTTCCCAACGCCACCAGGCCCTCATCTCCCAAAGCATAATCCATCCTTGGTAAAGGTCTCTGTTGACACTGGTTGGCTTGGATGCAGGAACTTGGTCCCTAGCTTGATTTCTGTTTTTGCTCTGGGAAATAGTGTCATATTCCACAATATTCTTTCCCTTGGGTTTTTAGATAGAGTTACCAAACTAATTTTGCTTCACCACTATTACAGTCAATTTAAAATTCACATTTTGGTGTGAGGCAGAAAAAAAAATCAGGCAAAATATTTGTGTTTTAAATATATCATTTTCAAAACCTTGACACTTGACTCATTCAGTTTATAGAAAATGACCACTATATAACCTAACTGACCAGTTCTCATTATCAGAAAAGGTCTGATACCATTTGAATTCAAAGCAGTGAGTAGATACAGTCTTGTTACAACTTACTCACTTTCAAATTCACATATTGATAGAAAACAATCAGAGAAGGCAGAAGTTTGTTATGGGGGTGAAATATGGCCCTACTTTCTTCAAGATTTCTCTCCATGGGCTACATGTTCTGGATTTTTCCCTTTGTTTGGATTGTCCACAAGTATTTTTACATCCTGGAGCAGTACAACTGGGATGAGTGATGTAGGTAGCCTTTCTGCTGTAAAGGAGAGATCTGTGCAAGATGGGTTGGTAAAGAAATCCGAGGAATCTGTTCTCAGATCATTTCAAATTCACGACATATAAGAAACTGAGGATTTGCAAAATAATTCCATAAAACTATGCCACTGTTGGAAACTGAAGATTACCGGTCCTAGAGCATTTCACCTACACATGGTGAAGATAGTGTAGGGACCAAGGGCAGGTTGCCCCAAGATGTGCCGTGCATTGTAACATGCAGATTATTTCAGAGTTGAGAATAATCGAGGCCCAAAAGACTGTGAAGAAACTTTGACTTCCTACCACCAAATGCATAAAAAGAATTTAGGTAGAATGCATGCTCCAGGAAGAAAACTATTACACTGGACAGCACTATTAATAAACTAGGTGTGGTAGACCAGGAGGGATGTGGCTAAGTGTTAAAATTCCCCTTTGTGCCCCTTCATTGTTACTGTGCTGCCCAGTGAATATTTGATTGTTAAACATTTACTTTTTCCATATTCCTGTGAGTTGCTTCCCTTCTCCTTTTAAGTCTCAGACCTCTAACCTCTTTTCCTTGGTTCAGGATGACATACATACCTCATTCTCCCCTATCTTTGGAACCCCAGTCTATGGCTTTCCTCTATGTTCAAAATTTTGGGTTTTTTTCCTGTTACTGTCTCATGTCTATTTGATTCTTAGACCAGGGGATAGAGGAAGTGTGCTCCTCCCCAACAATAGCATAATAAAAATATTTCCATCAAAGTTTTCTAAAATTTCCATTTGAATTATAGAAGCTGGAACATCTCAGTTCCAAGGATACAATCTGAGTTCTAAGATTAAATTAAATATAAATGCTCCAGAATATGAATTTTACAAGATTTTCCCCTGAATGAAGAGTCAAAAATCATGGTTAATTCATCTCAGAATATCTACACTTAAATTTACATACAGGATAGAGCTGTTGATATTATAGAGCTATTTGATACATTAAGGTTCATTTGGAATAGCTGGTATAATACACGCTGCATATGATTAAACTTCGAGCTTAGTTCCAGTTACAATTTCTCACACTTTGTTTTTAGTAAGTTACAATATTTTGGTCACTGGGAATTGTCTCATCAGTCCTAATAGTAACACAGTCTTGTATTAAAAACTTTATTTCACAGTGTCAAAATTTTATTTAAAACTTCAAGTGTCAAATAGATTCAGATAGAAAAAGAAAGTGAATAAAGTATGAGCATCCAAAAGAAAAAATACGGATAAAAAAAATTCAAACCCCTGACATGAATTTCACACAGTTCTGCCATATAAACAAATACCTGTCTTTCATTTAAATGTCTTACTTTGGCATGATTTCTAAATGTAGGCCCACATTCCACATTTTAAAAGGGACATAAGAATCTGAATAGTGAAGAAAGGGATGTTAAGACACTGTCCTTCAAGGTCCTTTACATACACTATACATAAAAGTTTTGCTTGGGGGAATTTCAGATTATGATCTAGAATGTTATCTATAAAAATTGTTTTCTGCAGCAATCCAAAGTGGACTTTCCAAATGAAAACCCAAATATACTATTTAAATTTATTAATATAGGACTGATTTTATCCCAGGGTTTAAAGCAGAAATGTACTGTCTCCTTAAAAGAATAAATACGGAGGCAGGGTCATGGTCATCTTCATTACTCCTACTGAATAGAAATGCTGCAATACTTCCACTGGCATCCACTTCACACCCAGTTGTTTTGAAGCCAGCTTGAGAAAATCAGTCACAAAGAGGAATTCAGCAGAGCAAGGTGTTTTTCCTTTTCTTGAAAATAAAAATGTATGAGTTGAACTCCTCACATAATTATCATTGTAGTTGTAATAGTATTACATAGAAAATATATCAAATTTTGATGACTAAAGACCACAAATTAATATTTTACTTCAAAGTTTTATTCATCATTCTGGAAGTTTTCGTCCCTAGTTTTGAGACCCTTAAATTTGTCTCCTTGTTCTTTCCTGTATAAACAATTGTTTAATAGTCCATGAATGGGTCTGAATATCATTATAACCGCTAACGCCTGAGCCCATTACTTCAATGAAGGAATAAAGTTATTTTGATTTTGTAGAGGACCAGTTAATCCACAAGACTAATAAATTCAGTATTGTTTGTCTAGCATTATTATTACTTACAGTAAGCACACATAAATGGTTCCTTGCAAAGTGGTTTTAAAGGGAATTTTTGGATACTAAAGAAGTATCAAAAAAGAAATTTTTTTACTCAAAACGTAATTATAGGTTATACTTGAGTTTTTAAATGCTAATAACATAAATCCTAAAATGTATTTTTGGATGAAAATCACTTCTTTCATACTTCCTGTAATTTCAACAATCTATTTCACTTTCCAAAAAAAAACAAAAAGTAAACTGTTAATCTGCTGTCCTTCATTTCCTGCCTTCTACAAAAAAAACTAGAGACATCAGCATGGTGCAATCACAGAGGGAGGCAAACAGGTGCATATGCAGAGCCAGCACCCCAAATCTGAGACATCACCATCCAGGGGGTACTGGAATTGGTATGACCAAGGCCTGCACTTTAGAGTGGGTTTCTTCAGACACAGTTTGGGGCTAACTGAAATAAAGCAACTGAGGTGAATGGATCCACCAGAAAACAGTACTCCACAGGTCAGGGTAATTACCCCCACAGTTGCCCAAATTACACTGTTCCATTTAACTGTGTTACCGGGACTGCAAAGATAGTCACTACCTTAACGAGGAAACTCGCCAGAGGGAACTTAACGAAACTTACATTAGGAGAGAAAGTAGGCAACAACAGCCTAACTATAGTAAAGGTTCACATAATACAGAAAGAAAGCGAGGAAGAGAGAGGGAGGGGGGAAGACAGAGAACACAATAGGGAACACGAAAAACCAGGATTTGAGGAACAAAAGGAATTTCAACAGACAGAGCAAAGTCACGGAGAACCAAGGATCGGGGAGCATTCAGTTTGTCAGGATAAATTTAAGAAGAGGAACAGATAAGACTTTAGAGACTGGAAGGTTACAGACGGCACAGCACAACTCAAGACAAAATACCCTCCCTCCAGAAGCACCGCTCGTCCCTGCACAGTCTGGCCCAGGGCTTGAGGTTAATCAATCCTCTGACTACAGCCCAGGTCATTCTTCTTCCAAATCAAAAGCACGGCGGATGGAGATGAAGCGATTTTCCTCGGGTCACCGCGACCTCATGCCTCTGCTGCAGCCGGCGGTCAGCACACCTGCCCGAGCCGCCGTCCCCGGCCGCTCCCGGCTCTGCGGTGACCGTACCGGGCACCTCCGCCCCGCGGACACCAAGGCCTCCGCTCCCCCGGGGCCCCTTCCCACCCGCCAGGGAAGCCGCCCCGCACCCCGCCGGCCGTTACCCCACTAACCGTTATGCGCGGCGCGCGGCCCCTGCGTGTCCGGGACGCGGCGGCGCGGGCGCAGCTCCCCTGGGCGCGTGGCGGCCCCCACGCCGTGGCTGCTCTGCGGACAGCGCTCCGCGCGGGGGGCGCCGCGGCTTTATACCCCGCCCGGCCCGGCAGGCGGTCGCCCCCGCCCCTCCGTGCGGTCCGGCCCGCGCGCAGCTCCGGGCGCCCTCTGCCGGCGCCCCACGTTTCCCGCCTCCCTGCAGGCCCCGCGCGCGGGACCCCGGCGACGGCCTCGCCTCGGCCTCTGGCGGAGAAAACGGAGAAGCCGCTGAGCGCGGCGGACGCGCCCCCACGGGCCGGACTCAGGTGTCGGGGCGATGGGCGCGCGGAGGAGTCGGGAAGCGACTGGAAGAGGAGGCACTGGGCAGGGTTTGAACGGACGCGGGCGCGCCTCGGGCCCGGGCAGAGGGGAAGGGGCCCCGGGGCCGGCGGTTAGGAGCGCGCGCTGTGGCCCCGCCACTTGAGTTCAGTGACCTCGGGGAAGGCACTCAAACCTTCAGGGCCTGTTTCCTGTTCTCTAAGTGGCACCAGTAACAGAATCGACCTCACAGGTGCTTAACTAATGTTGATAAGCGAAATTAGGGAACTTACCTGGGCTCTTTGATGAATGGTACATATTATTAAACACAGAAGTCGGGAAGGAAGAGCAGGTCCTAGTGCCCAGACTGTTCCCAAGGGGGAGGGTGTGTTTGTTGGAAACGAAGAAATGAGAACGCAGAGGCCAGATTTTTATGGACCCTGAACATTTGGGAAAGGTCGTGATTATAGATAAATTTTCCGGGGGTGGGGCGGGCAGATTGATTATATGCTAAGCACTTCACTTGAATCCCCAGGACCCTGTGAGGTGGATAGTATTAACATTTTGAAGTAGGTACTATGAACTTTACAACTAAGGACCTGAGGCTCAGAGAGGTTGAGCAGTTTTCCAGAGGCTACGGAGCTAGCAAGGGCGAACATCTGAAGTCAGACTCCAGAGCCTGATTTTGTATTTACAGCTGTTGTAGATTCTTGAGCAAGTCCAGCTACTGAAGTGTATCTGTTGAAATCATTAAATAATCTAGGCTTTTAAGAAATACCAAAAATTATAAGTCAAGACCCTGTCTTCCAAGAAATTACAAATTCCTCAAGGAGACAAATGTGCTAACGTTTGTTGAGCATTTGCTGCATGCCAGGACCCTGTCCCACCATTTACTGCACCCCACACCCACCCCCAACACACACACACACACACACTTAATTCTCACTACAACCCTGTGAGGCAGGACTTCAATTTCTGTTTTGCAGATGAAGAACCTGAGATTGGGGGTGAAGTGGGAATTGAGAAATCAGGTTATGAAAGATCCCATGTGCATCCCCTTCACCCATTCTGCCTGTTTAATAGCAAAGTTTTTAGTAACAGTTCAACGTGTCAGTAGAGAGGGTAGAATCCATGGTGAAGTACTCCTTATGAGCAATAACTGCTTTTTCCCTTTGATAGATTTAGGGAAGGAAGGGACTCCAGCTCAGTGGGCAAGCAGCACTCTGCACAGCGGTGCTTTGGGATCGGTAGGGTGGCAGCAGCATTTGGGGTGGATGGTAGCTGGCTGGGTCAGGGAGACCCAGTGGAAGACTCTGGTTCAGGGGTGACTTTAAAGCGGAGTGGAAAGAACAGAATAAGGTGATCCCCAGGAACCTTCTGAAAGGAGGCTTATAAGGCAGCAGTGTGATGGGCTCACAATACGAACTTGGGAATCAGACCGCCAAGTTTCCAAAAAGCAAAGTACCTACTTCAGGTTGTTATGCAAATAAATTTAGTGTTTATGAAGCTTTGGCTCACAGCATAGCATATACCAAGTGCTGAATAAGTATTGGTTTAAAACAAATAAATAGAAATGGAAAGTAAGAGAATGGGTCCATTTACAACAGCAGCCACAAGAATAAAATACCTAGGCATAGACCTACAGAGGTGGCAAACAGTTTAGGCAACTGTATAATCTGAAGAAACAGAGCCCACAAAACTGCCCTTACTTTAGGAAACCAAGTGCAAGTTCAGGGTCCCATCTGGACACAAATCTAGGGGTTCCCACAACCACCCTCAGGCTCAATAACTTGCTAGACAGACTCACAGAACTCACTGAAAGCTATTACACTCAGTCATGTTTATAAGACGGAAGAAATATGTTAAGAAGGAAAAATTTTCCTCTACTTTTCAAGGTTCCTCCAGCTGATCTAAGAATCAAATTGGTATGAGACAGATTAACAGGAGAAAACCAAATTTAATTATGGGTATATGGGGAATCCACACAGACATGAGATTCCAAAGACAGGCAAAATTATGTATATATGGCATCCTTAACTAAGGGAGAAGGGTAGGGCTCTGCAGCTTCAAAGGGAAGGAAAGCAATTTGTAAGAATATGAAAAGTGAATGCTTGGTAAAGAAGTGTTTGTGGGGCCCCACAGAAACAATGGGACACAGGGATTTTAACAAACAGGCTTTGCTGAATTCCTCCTTGTCTGCTTTGCCTTGTTCATATACTGTGATGGAGTTATCTGTGGTGGTAGTTCTGGGCCTGGACCAGGTCCTCCATCTAAATCCTCTTAATGCAGTTAGGGGGAAGGTCAACGTTTCTTCTGAGTCTTTTGGGCCTTGACTATTTTCAGCTCCAAATACTGTGCCTGCCAATGTGGCGCATCTTTTGGGGGCGAGGTGGGGAGGGCCTTCACTTGGCCCCAACAGACACACTGAAGTCAGGTAAGGGAAGAGTAGCATAGCGTGCAATCCGGAAGACTGGGAGGTCCAAACTCTATGTTCTGGCTGTCTCCTCCCTGTGGAGTCCTAGATAGTGCTATCTCCTCCCAGTTGTGATGTGTCACAATGCTCAGAGTTTTATCCGCCATGAAAGGTAACTCAACGCTGGTGTCCAGCCAGCATTTTATTGAGTCTTCATTACTTGGCATGTATCATTGCTTAAGTGCCTTAAATCAAATGTCCAGCCCACCCCTCCTTCCTAAAGTTGAACTGTTTTATGACACAAAGTCCTAAATCTCCAATCACATGTTTGGTCTGGCATTGCCAGCCCCACCCTGAGGTATTTCATTAACATAAACCATAAAGGCGCTGGTCTTGAGACACATCATTAGCATAAACTATCAGGGTTGGTCTGAGGGACCCACTATGAGTTACAAAGACAATCCTTTCACTTGGGAAATTGCAAGGGTTAGGAGTCACCTCCCAGGAGCTTGGACACCAGCCAGACCTCCTTTAGATGAGGCCAAATTCCTTACTACACAAAATTATACACTTACATACTGAATACTATAAAATGTTACTGAAGGAACTTAAAGAAGACCTAAATAAAGAGAAAGACATCCATGTCCATGGATTAGAAGACTTACTATTGTTAAGATGGCAGAACTATCCAGCATGATCTACAGATTCAAAGCAACCCCTACTAACTCCAACAGCCCCTTGTGCATAAGTGGCAAAGATGATCTTCACATTCACATGGAATTGCACAAAATCCCAAATAGTCAAAACAATATTGAAAAAGAACAAATATGGAGGACTCACACTTCCTTGTTACAAAACTTACCACAAAGCTACTCTGATCAAAACAGTGTGGTACAGCTTTAAGGATAAATATATGGGCAAATAGAATAGAATTGAGAATCCAGAAATAAACTCTTTAATCTATGGCCAGTTGATTTTCAGAAAGGGTGCCAAGATCATTCAGTGGGAAAAGAAAAGTCTCTTCAACAATGGTGCTGGGACTAGATATCCATATGTAAAAGAATGAATTTGTACTCTATGTTACACCATATACAAAAATTAACTCAAAAAGGATTAACCAACAACCTAAATGTAAGAGCTAAACAGAGCTCTTAGGGTAAAACATGAGTGATATCAAAAGAGGAGCAACAAAGGAAAAGCAGGTAATGGATTTCATCAAAACTGAAAGCTGCTGTGCATCAAAGGATATTATCAAGAAACTGAAGGGCAACCTTCAGAGTGAGAGGAAATATTTGTAAATGAGGGTTTAATATCTAGGATATAAAAAATGCTTACAACCCACAACAAAAAGACAACCCAGTTAACAAATGAGCAAAGGACTTAAGTATTTTCCAAAGAAGATACATAAATGGCCAACAAACATATGACAAGATACTGAACTCTAATGATACTAGTCATTAGAAAATGCAATCAAAACCACAAGATGTCACTTCACACCCACTGGGATGACTATACTAATATTTTTTAAATGAAAATAAGTATTATCAAGAATGTAGAGGAATTTCTTGAAACCTTGTACATTGCTGGGGTTACACAGTGGTATAGCCAACATGGAAAACATTTGACAGCTTGTCAAAAAGTTAAATATAAATTACTAGATGACCTAGCAATTCTACTTCTCAGTGTATACCCCTGAAATTGAAAACAGTATTCAATCAAAAATATTCATAGCAGCACAATTCACTATAGCTGAAAGTTGGCAACAGGTCAACATGCATCACTGAACACATGAATGAACAAATGGGTATAGCCTACAATAGAATATTATTTGGATGTATAAAAGAATAGAGTGCAGACACATGCTACAACGTGGATGAGCCTTGAAAATACTATGTTAAATGAAAGAAGCCAGACACAGAGGGTTGCAAATTATATGAATCCATTTTATGAAATATCCACAATAGGTACATTCAGTGAGACAAAAAGTTTAGTGGTTGCCAGGGGCTGGGGAGTAAGGGAAAAGGGAGTGCCTGCTTAATGGATGTGGAGTTTGCTTTTGGGAAAATCAAAATGATTTGGAACTGTATAGATAGCAGGTATACAACAGCACCACTGAAATGTATGCTTCACAATGTTTAATTCTATGTTATATGAATTTAGCTCAAGTAAATGAATATGGAGAAATATTTCCTATGAATTTAATGAAGTTTACTGTATGTGTTCATATGACCATATCTAATTTTGTAATTATAACTTTATATTCTTAAAGAGAACCAATGTGGTAGTTGGAATAAGCACTTTCCCCCCTCCCCACCATGTCCATGTCCTAATCCTTGGAACTGGGAATATGTTATATTACTTGACAAAGGGGAATTAAGGTTGCAGCTGGGATTGAATTAGTTAGTCAGCTGATCTTAAAACGGAGATTACCTAGATTGTCGGGCCCAATGTAATTAGAGTCCTTCAGAGAGGAAGAGGGAGGCAGAGAGGTCAGAGTGACAAAGTGTGAGGAGGATTTGACAGGCTGCTGGTGGCCTTGCAGGAGGAAAGGACACCAGCCAAAGAGTGCGGATGGCCTGGAGGGGGCGGGAAAGGCAAGGGGACATGCCCCTGGAGAGCCTCCAGAAGGGAGCACAGCCCTCCCGATACCTTGATTTTAGCCTAGTAAGGCCTGTATTGGACTTCTGACCTACAGAACTAAAAGAGAATAAATGTGTTGTTTTAAGCAACTAAGTTTGTGGTAATTTGTGACAGCAATATAGAGAACTGATCCTGCCAGCATGAAAGTGGATACTCCAGTCGCCACAAAACCTGTGTCTTCCCACTGACAGGGAATATGGTTATGAAGAATACAGGCTGTGGAGTCGGAAGGCCAAGTCCTGTAACTCACTAGCAGTATTACTATGGAAACTTCACTGAACTCTGCCAGGCCTCAATTTCATCACCAGGTACGTTGGAGATAATACCACAAGCCTTGTTTGTTGTGGAAAATCAAAATGTAAAATAATTAATAAAACTTGGTAACTGTTCTGAGAGTGTTTATATATTGCGTTATATAAGTTATCAATAAAGGGTGCTTAAGAAGAAAAGGTCAAAAGTGTCTCTATCTCTAAGTTGGTTGGCTGGTAAAATAGAAATAGGGAAGGTAGGAAGAGGAACTGGTTTAAGTGACCTGGAGAAAGAAGTAAAATAAAGCAGGTACAATTCTTACTCTTTCCTCAGATGCCATTCTGGTTTTAAGGCAGTACATGGTAGGAAATGTAGAGCCTGTATCTTGGAAATCCCATAGCCAAATCCGCACATTTTAGATGTGGAATCTGAAACCCCAAGAGGCTAAAAGGCTCTCCTAAGGCCACCCAGCTAATGAATGATTTGATCCGGTGTATAAATAGCCTTCTGTGGTTCACCGTATGAAGCATAATCTTTAAGAGAAAAAGTATTTGTGCACAGAAATCTTTACTGCACTTCAGGGGGGACACAGTGCCCTCTAGTGGCTGCTCTGCACCTTATCTACAAATGTCCATTACTTCTCACTTCTGTTTTAAAGGTTGACAGCAGTTGGAGATAGTGCAAAGTAAGCTGCCATAGATAACCTTATAGCTGTTTGCAAACCTATGAAGATTTCAGGCAAGTTTTAACTTCAGAAATTAGGTGTAAGGGTGAGAAACACCATTAAAGAAAAGTGAGAGGAATTTTGTAAATACAGAATTGCAAATTGATTACTTATGTTGAATACATCACTCAAATGTTTTATCTGGAAAATAAGAAAAATAAGTTTCTGTTTTCACTGACAGATTCAGCTACCACACTTCCCTTCCATCATTTTACTATTCTTTCAACATTGCTGTTAGGTAAGAAATAGGAAGGTGCTTTTAATCTATTTCACCAATAGTGAAAGTTCATTTCATTTTATTGAGATATAATCCTTATAACATAAAATTCACCATTTTAAAGTGGACACTTAGGTGGTTCCTAGCACATTCACTACTATGTTGTACAAGCATTACCACTGTCTAATTGCAGAACATTTCCATCTCCCTAAAAAGAAACCAGAATATTCAGTCCCCTGTCCCCTGTTCATTCATTCCCTCTGTCATCCACTCATGTGCTTTCTGTCTCTATAGATTTGCCTATTCTGAATATTTCATATAAATGGAGTCATACAATATGTGGCCTTTTGTGCTGGCTTCTTTCACTTAGCATAAAGTTTCCAAGGTTCATCCATTTTATGACTTGTATCAGTACTTCATTCCTTTTTTTAAATTTTTTAATTAATTATTTTTATTTTGTTATCATTAATCTACAATTACACAAAGAACATTATGTTTACTAGGCTCCCCCCTTCACCAAGTCCCCCCCACAAACCACATTACAGTCATTGTCCATCAGCATAGTAAGATGCTGTAGAATCACTTCTTGTCTTCTCTGGGTTGTGCAGCCCTCCCCATGCACCACCCCTACATTATACATGCTAATTGTAATGCCCCCTTTCTTTTTCCCTGCCCTTATCCCTCCCTTCTCACCAATCCTACCCAGTCCCTTTCCCTTTGGTAACTGTTAGTCCATTCTGGGGTTCTGTGATTCTGCTACTCTTTTGTTCCTTCAGTTTTTCTTTGTTCATATACTCCACATATGAGTGAAATCATTTGGTACTTGTCTATCTCTGCATGGCTTATTTCACTGAGCATAATACCCTCTAGCTTCATCCATGTTGTTGCAAATGGTAGGATTTGTTTTCTTCTTATGGCTGAATAATATTCCATTGTGTATATGTACCACTTCTTCTTTAGCCATTCATCTACTGATGGACACTTAGGTTGCTTCCATTTCTTGGCTATTGTAAATAGTGCTGCGATAAACATAGGAGTGCATATGTCTTTTTCAAACTGGGCTGCTGCATTCTTAGGGTACATTCCTAGAAGTGGAATTCCTGGGTCAAATGGTATTTCTATTTTGAGCATTTTGAGAAACCTCCATACTGCTTTCCACAATGGTTGAACTAATTCACATTCCCACCAGCAGTGTAGGAGGGTTCCCCTTTCTCCACAACCTTGCCAACACTTGTTGTTGTTTGTCTTTTGGATGGTGGCGATCCTTACTGGTGTGAGGTGATATCCCATTGTGGTTTTAATTTGCATTTCCCTAATGATTAGTGATGTGGAGCATCTTTTCATGTGTCTGTTGGCCATCTGAATTTCTTCTTTGGAGAAGAGTCTGTTCAGCTCCTCTGCCCATTTTTTAATTGGATTTTTTGCTTTTTGTTTGTTGAGGTGCATGAGTTCTTTATATATATATTGGATGTCAACCCTTTATCGGATCTGTCATTTATGAATATATTCTCCCATACTGTAGGATGCCTTTTTGTTCCATTGATGGTGTCCTTTGCTGTACAGAAGCTTTTCAGCTTGATATAGTCCCACTTGTTCATTTTTGCTTTTGTTTCCCTTGCCAGGGGAGATTTCATGAAGAAGTCACTCATGTTTATATCCAAGAGATTTTTGCCTATGTTTTTTCCTAAGAATTTTATGGTTTCATGACTTACATTCAGGTCTTTGATCCATTTCAAATTTACTTTTGTGTTTGGGGTTAGACAGTGATCCAGTTTCATTCTCTTACATGTAGCTGTCCAGTTTTGCCAGCACCATCTGTTGAAGAGACTGTCATTTCCCCATTGTATGTCCATGACTCCTTTATCATATATTAATTGACCATATATGTTTGGGTTAATGTCTGGAGTCTCTATTCTGTTCCACTGGTCTGTGGCTCTGTTCTTGTGCCAGTACCACATTATCTTGATTGTGTGGCTTTGTAGTAGAGCCTGAAGTTGGGATGTGAGATCCCCCCCCCCACTTTATTCTTCCTTCTCAGGATTGCTTTGGCTATTCCTGGCCTTAGGTGGTTCCATATGTTGAATTTTTGAAGTATTTGTTCCAGTTCATTGAAGAATGCTTTTGATAATTTGATCGGGATTGCATTGAATCTGTAGATTGCTTTGGGCAGGATGGCCATTTTGACGACACTAATTCTTCCTAGCCAAGAGGATGAGATGAATTTCCATTTGTTAGTGTCCTCTTTAATTTCTCTTAAGAGTGTCTTGTAGTTTTCAGGGTATAGGTTTTTCACTTCCTTGGTTAGGTTTATTCCTAGGTATTTTATTCTTTTTGATGCAATTGTGAATGGAATTCTTTTCCTGATTTCTCTTTCTGCTAGTTCATTGTTAGTGTATAGGAAAGCAACAAATTTCTGTGTATTAATTTTGTATCCTGCAACTTTGCTGAATTCCAATATTAGTTCTAGTACTTTTGGAGTGGCGTCTCTAGGGTTTTTTATGTACAATGTCATATCATCTGCAAATAGTGACAGTTTGAGTTCTCCCTTACTAATCTGGATGCCTTTTATTTCTTTGTTTTGTCTGATTGCCATGGCTAGGACCTCCAGTACTATGTTGAATAAAAGTGGGGAGAGTGGGCATCCCTGTCCTGTTCCAGATCTTAGAGGAAAAGCTTTCAGCTTCTTGCTGTTCAGTATGATGTTGACTGTGGGTTTGTCATATATGGCCTTTATTATGTTGAGGTACTTGCCTTCTATGCCCATTTTGTTGAGAGTTTTTATCACGAATGGATGTTGAATTTTGTCAAATGCTTTTTCATCATCTATGGAGATGATCAGGTGATTTTTGTCCATCTTTTTGTTTATGTGGTGGATGATGTTGATGGATTTTCGAATGTTGTACCATCCTTGCATCACTGGGATGAATCCCACTTGGTCATGGTGTATGATCCTCTTGATGTATTTTTGAATTCTGTTTGCTAAAATTTTGTTGAGTATTTTTGCATCTATGTTCATCAGGGATATTGGTCTGTAATTTTCTATTTTGGTGGGGTCTTTGCCTGGTTTTGGTATTAGGGTGATGCTGGCTTCATAGAATGAGTTTGGGAGTATTCCCTCCTCTTCTATTTTTTGGAAAACTTTAAGGAGAAGGGGTATTATGTCTTCTCTGTATGTCTGATAAAATTTCGAGGTAAATCCATCTGGCCCAGGGGTTTTGTTCTTGGGTAGTTTTTTGATTACCGCTTCAGTTTCGTTGCTGGAAATTGGTCTGTTTAGATTTTCTGTTTCTTCCTTGGTCAGTCTTGGAAGGTTGTATTTTTCTAGGAAGTTGTCCATTTCTTCTAGGTTTTCCAGCTTGTTAGCATATGGGTTTTCATAGTAGTCTCTAATAATTCTTTGTATTTCTGTGGGGTCTGTCATGATTTTTCCTTTCTCGTTTCTGATTCTGTTGATGTGTGTTGATTCTCTTTTTCTCTTAATAAGTCTGGCTAGAGGCTTATCTATTTTGTTTATTTTCTCAAAGAACCAGCTCTTGGTTTCATTGATTTTTTTCTATTGTTTTATTCTTTTCAATTTTGTTTATTTCTTCTCTGATCTTTATTATGTCTCTCCTTCTGCTGACTTTAGGCCTCATTTGTTCTTCTTTTTCCAATTTCCATAATTGTGACTTTAGACTATTCATTTGGGATTGTTCTTCCTTCTTTAAATAGGCCTGGATTGCTATATACTTTCCTCTTAGAACTGCTTTCACTGTGTCCCAGAGAAATTGGGGCTTTGTGTTGTTGTTGTCGTTTGTTTCCATATATTGCTTGATCTCTATTTTGATTCGGTCATTGATCCATTGATTATTTAGGAGCATGTTGTTAAGCCTCCATGTGTTTGTGAGCCTTTTTGCTCTCTTTGTACAATTTATTTCTAGTTTTATACCTTTGTGGTCTGAGAAGTTTGTTGGTAGAATTTCAGTCTTTTGGAATTTACTGAGGCTCTTTTTTGTGGCCTAGTATGTGGTCTATTCTGGAGGATGTTCCATGTGCACTTGAGAAGAATGTGTATCCTGTTGCTTTTGGGTGTAGAGTTCTATAGATGTCTATTAGGTCCATCTGTTCTAGTGTGTTGTTCAGTGCCTCTGTGTCCTTACTTATTTTCTGTCTGTGGATCTGTCCTTTGGAGTGAGTGGTGTGTTGAAGTCTCCTAAAATGAATGCATTGCATTCTGTTTCCTCCTTAAATTCTGTTGGTATTTGTTTCACATATATTGGAGCTCCTGTATTGGGTGCATGTATATTTATAATGATTATACGCTCTTGTTGGACTGAGCCCTTTATCATTACATAATGTCCTTCTTTATCTCTTATTACTTTCTTTGTTTTGAAGTCTATTTTGTCTGATACTAGTACTACAACACCTGCTTTTTTCTCCTTATTGTTTGCATGAAATATCTTTTTCCATCCCTTGACTTTTAATCTGTGCATGTCTTTGGGTTTGAGGTGAGTCTCTTGTAAACAGCATATAGATGGGTCTTGCTTTTTTTATCCATTCTATTACTTTGTGTCTTTTGATTGGTGCATTCAGTCCACTTACATTTAGGGTGAATATTGAAGGATATGTTCTTATTGCCCTTGCAGGCTTTAGATTCATGGCTACCAATGGTTCAAGGTTAGCTTCTTTACTATCTTACTGTCTAGCTTAACTCGTTTATTGAGCTATTATAAACACAGTCTGATGATTCTTTATTTCTCTCCCTTCTTACTCCTCCTCCTCCATTCTTTATATGTTAGGTGTTTTATTTTGTGCTCTTTTGTGTTTCCTTCAATTGATTTTGTGGGTAGTTGATTTTATTTTTTGCCTTTAATTAGTATTTGGTTAGTCTACTTTCTTTGCTGTGATTCTGTTTTCTCTGGTGACATCTATTTAGACTTAGGAGTGCTTCCATCTAGAGCAGTCCCTCTAGAATACCCTGTAGAGGTGGTTTGTGGGAGGCAAATTCCCTCAACTTTTGCTTGTCTGGGAATTGTTTAATCCCTCCTTCATATTTAAATGATAATCGTGCTGGATACAGTATTCTTGGTTCAAGGCCCTTCTGTTTCATTGCATTAAATATATCATGCCATTCTCTTCTGGCCTGTAAGGTTTCTGTTGAGAAGTCTGGTGATAGCCTAATGGGTTTTCCTTTGTAGGTGACCTTTTTTCTCTCTCTGGCTGCCTTTAATTCTCTTTCCTTGTCCTTGATCTTTGCCATTTTAATTATTATGTGTCTTGGTGTTGTCTTCCTTGGGTCCCTTCTGTTGAGAGTTCTGTGTGCTTCTGTGGTCTGAGCAACTATTTCCTCCTCCAGTTTGGGAAAGTTTTCGGCAATTATTTCTTCAAATACACTTTCTATCCCTTTTTTCTCTCTCTTCTTCTTCTGGTACCGCTATAATGCGGATATTGTTCTGTTTGGATTGGTCACACAGTTATCTTAATATTCTCTCATTCCTGGAGACCCTTTTATCTCTCTCTGCATCAGCTTCTCTGCATTCCTGTTCTCTGATTACTATTCCATTAACAGCCTCTTGCATCTCATCCCTTCTGCTTTTAAGTCTTTCCAGAGATTGTTTTATTTCTGTATTATCCCTCCCAACTTTATCCATTACCTCTTGCATTTTTCTCTGCAGCTCTATCAGCATGGTTATCACCTTTATTTTTAATACTTTTTCAGGAATATTGGTTAAATCTATCTCCCCAGGTTCCCTCTAAGGGGATATCTGGGTTATTCTTGTCTGTATCAAATTCTTTTGCCTTTTCATGGTGATAGAGTTAGTCATAGGCAGTTGGTGCATGTGTCAGGTGGGAGAACAAAATCCCTTCCTGCTTGCCTGTTGCCTTCCCTTCCTGTGAGAATGGCAACCCCAGCAGCTTGTGCTGGGCAGCTGCATGCCAACAGGGCCTCTGTGTCTGTCCCAGGAAGCTGTGGAGGGGGCTCTGCATGGCTGCTGTGGATGTGGCTGATCTCAGGCTGCTGCTCCACTGTGGCGCGGCCGCACCAGAGGGGGAATGGGCGGGAGGCTGTTTATCACTGTGAGGGTTCTCAGAGCTGGGCTGCCGCCCAGGGGATTAAGGCACCCTGAGTTCCCCAGGATTCCCAGCTGCTGGGCTAAGTGTGCCAGGATGCTTCCATCCAGCTGTGAGGCTCCTGTCCCTTTAAGACTTTCAGAAAGCACTCGCTTTTCTTTTGTCCCAGGGGCACCAGCTGTGGGAACCCACTCACAGGTTTTACTGTTCTGTTTCCCTAATATTCAGCACACCATGCACTGTGTGTCTGCGCTCCTGGTGCGGATGACTAGGGCTGGGTATTTAGCAGTCCTGGGCTCCCTCTCCCTCCCCACTCTGACTCCTCTCCTCCTGCCAGGGAGCTGTGGTGGGGGGAGCACTTGGGTCCCACCGGGCCACGGCTTATATCTTACCTCCTTCATGAGGCGCTGGGTCCTTGCAGGTGTAGATGTAGCCTGGCTGTTGTCCTGTATATTCTGGTCTCTCTTTTAGGATTAGTTGTATTTGTTGTATTTTCAAAAATATATGTGGTTTTGGGAGGAGATTTCTGCTGCTCTACTCATGCTGCCATCTTGGCTCCTCCTCTCACTGCTGAATTTTATCAAACATTTAGTGAAGATCTAATACCCATTCTCCTTAAAGTTTTCCAAAGAGTAGAAGAAGAGGGAATACTTCCAAACTCATTCTATGAGACCAGCATCACTCTAATACCAAAACAGGCAAGGACACCACAAAAACAGAAAATTACAGGCCAATATCACTGATGAACATAGATGCAAAAATACTCAATAAAATATTAGCAAACTGAATTTAAAAATACATCAAAAAGATCATCCATCATGATTAATTAGAATTTATTTCAGGGATGCAATGATGGTACAACATTAAAAAATCCATCAACATCATCCACCACATCAACAAAAAGGACAGAAACACATGATTATCTCCATAGATGCTGAAAAAATATTTGACAAAATTCAACATCCATTCATGATAAAAACCCTCAATAAAATGGGTGTAGAGGGCAAGTACCTCTACATAATAAAGGCCATATATGACAAATGAGAGCCAACATCATACTTAACAATGAGAAACTGAAAGCCTTTCCTTTAAGATCGGGAACAAGACAAGGATGCCCACTCTCTCCACTTTTATTCAACATAGTTCTGGAGGTCTTCACCAGAGCAATCAGACTACACAAAGAAATAAAAGGCATCCTGATTGGTAAAGAAGTTAGTGTCCCTATTTGCAGATGACATGATATTGTACATAAAAAACCCTAAAGAATCCACTCCAAAACTACTAGATCTAATGTCTGAATTCAGCAATGTTGCAGGATACAAAATTAATACACAGAAATCTGTTGCACTCCTATACACTAATGATGAACTAAAAGAAATAGAAATCAAGAAAAGAATTCCATTCACAATTGCATCAAAAATTATAAAACACCTAGGAATAAACCTAACAAAGGAAGTGAAAGACCTATACACTGAAAACTACAAGACACTCATGAGATAAACTAAAGAAGATACCAATAAATGGAAACACATCCCATGCTCATAGATAGAAAGAATTAATATTGTCAAAATGGCCATCCTGCCTGAAGTAATCTACAGATTCAATGCAATCCCTATCAAAATACGAACAGCATTTTGAACTAGAGAAAATAATTCTAAAATTCATATGGGTTTTCCTTTGTAGGTGACCTTTTTTTTCTCTCTGGATGCCTTTAATACTTTGTCCTTGTCTTTGATCTTTGCCATTTTAATTATTATGTGTCTTGGTGTTGCCCTCCTTGGGTCCCTTGTCATGGGAGTTCTGTGTGCTTCTGTGGTCTGAGAGGCCATTTCCTCCTCTAGTTTGGGGAAGTTTTCAGCAATTATTTCTTCAAAGACACTTTCTATCCCTTTTTCTCTCTCTTCTTCTGGTACCCCTATAATGTGGATATTGTTCCATTTCGATTGGTCACTCAGCTCTCTTAGAATTCTTTCATTCCTGGGGATCCTTTTATCTCTCTCTGCATCAGCTTCTCTGTGTTCCTGTTCTCTGTTTTCTAGTCCATTAATGGTCTCTTGCATCTCGTCCATTCTGTTTTGATGTCTTTCCAGAGCTTGTTTTATTTCTGTATTCTCCTTCCTTAGTTCTTGCATATTTCTCTGCAAGTCCATCAGCATGGTTATGACTTTTGTTTTGAATTCTTTTTCAGAAAGACTGGTTAAATCTATCTCCCCAGGTTCCTTCTCAGGGGAAGATGTAGCAGATGCTGAAGCTGTCTGGGTGAGTCTTGTCTGGATCAAATTTTTTTGCCTTTTCATGTTGATATGTGCTATTGACTGTCAGCTGGAAGAGCCAAACTTTCCACTTGCTCCTGGCCTTTCTTTACTGGGACAACTGCGACCCCTTGTGGCTTGTGTTGGGCAATTGCGTGTAGACTGGGTCTTTGTGTCTTGCCCGGCCGATATGGAGGAACCTCCCTTGCTGAGGGCGTGGCCAGCCTCAGGCTGCTTCTCTGCTATGGCCGCGCCCCGGAGGGGTAATGGACGGGTGGCTGTTTGGCTGTTTACCTCCGCGAGAGGTCTCAGAGCTGTTGCCCAGGGGGTTAGTGTGCCCGGGTTTCCCTGGAATTCCCAGCTGCTGGACTGTGACCTGGGTTGTTTCCGTCCAGCTGTTGCGTCCCTGTCCCTTTAAGACTTTCAAAAAGCACTCGCTTTTCTTTGTCACAGGGGCATCAGCTTCGGGACCCACTCAGAGGTCTTGCTGCCCTGTTTCCCTAGTTTTCAGCCCTCCACGCATGCACTGTGTCTGTGCTCTGGTGTGGATGGCTAGGTCTGGGTGTTTAGCAGTCCTGGGCTCCCTCTCCCTCCCCGCTCCGACTCCTCTCCTCCCACCGGGAGCTGGGGTGAGAGGCATTCGGGTCCTACTGGACCGGGGCTTGTATCTTACCTCTTTCACCAGGTGCTGGGCTGTTGCACGTGTGGATGTAGTCTGGCTGTTGTCCTGTGTCTTCTGGTCTCTCTTTTAGGATTAGTTGTATTTTCAAAAATATATATGTTTTTGGGAGGAGATTCCCACTGTCCTACTCACACCGCCATCTTGGTTCTGCCTCTAATTAATTAATTAAAAAAAGAAAACAGAGTGGGTGCGTTTTTGAACCCTTGAGGAAGCTGCGTCCATGTTAACTGCATCTGCCACCCCATATCTGGTTCAGTCCACTCAAAGGCAAACAGAGCTGGCTTTAGGAGGCCAGCCAGAAGCACAAAAAGGCATCTTTTAAGTCTAGGTAAGTGAACCATTTGGCAGACCCTGGGATCTGGCTGAGAGGAAGTACAGATTTGGGACTGCTAGGTGTAAAGAAACAGTCACTTTGTTAATGGCTCGCAGGTCTTGAACAGGCCGGTACCCTCCTCCTGGCTTTTTGACTGGTAGAAATAGGGTATTCTAGGGTGACAGACACTCGATTAGAATGCCTGCCTCTTTGAGTCTGATTAGGTGTTCCTGGATGCCTGCTCTTACCTCTTATTAGAGGGGTACTGCTGCTGTCTTTGTGGCTGGGTCCCCAGAGTCAATTCTGCAATGACAGTGGCTCAGTTATGAGCAAGTCCAGGTGGGTTGTCTTCAGCCCATACTGAGGGGAAGGCAACTCTGAATTCAGGTGGGCTACTTGAGAGGGTCTGGACATAGAACAGCCTCCAGTCCTCTTTCCTAGGTGTGGTTATTGCCAGTATGAGGGATGCTGACTCTTCTTGGCCTGGATTTAGTTTGAGGCTGGTGCATCCAGTTGGTTCAAAAGTTATTTGGGCTCCAGCTTTGAGGGTATGTCCTGGCCAAGGAGGGGAATGGGGCACTCGGGCAGGTAGAGAAACTCATGTCGGACCTTGTGGCCTCCAAGTTCACATTGACGGGCTTGGCAAAAGTGTTGCTGGACTGCTTTTGTCCCTGTGGCTCCGAGAATAGTTGCAGTGTTTTTATTGAAGGGAGTTACAGGGAGGGTGACCACAGAGTGTTCTGCCCCTGTGTCAGCCTTAAAAGTCATGTTTTGTCCCCCCACATTCATTCTGACCGTGGGCTCATGGGGTCCAAGAGTGAGAGAGCTCAGTCCTTGTCAGTCTGAGTCTGTCCCTGCCAGGCCAGTGAGCCTTTCCCCCTGGGGCTCCTCCCCACAGCCACCGGGCTTTGGGGCTTTGCCTCGGTTGGGGCATTCATTCTTCCAATGCCCCTTCTCTTCACAGTAAGCTCTCTGGTCCCTGGCTAGGGTTTCCTGGGCTTCCCCCCTCTTGGTGGCTGGCTTTTCTCTGCCTTTTGGTCATCTCTTTCTTTTAGGGCAACTTCCAGGAGGCTGACCTTTTTCTTCATTCTTCTTTCAGCCTCTCTGTCAGACTGAACTTCCCTGTTTAGATATACTTTGTTGGCAATTTCAATCAGTTGAGTGATATTTAGCCTGGAAAAGCCTTCAAGGTTTTGAAGCTTTTGTCTGACGTCTGGGGCAGCTTGGGCCATGAATGAGGTGTTGACCATTTGTTCGTTCTCTGGTGACTCAGGATTGAAGCGGGTGTAGATGTGATAAGTTTCACACAGTCTTTCATAATAGTCCCCAGGAGACTCTCCTGGTTATTGAGTGACTGAAGAAACTTTGGTCATGTTCATAGGCTTTTTGGACCCAGCTTTGATCCCCTGGAGGAGAGCATTCTGATACTGGCAGATCTGGTGCTGTATCTCAGGGGTGGTGAAGTCCCATTCCAGGCGCTCCTTGGAGACAGTGATTTCAGCCCATACACCTCGATCAAGGACCCAAGCTGGTGCATGCTCTTCCAGGTATTGATGGGCCCCTTTTATAATCCGCCTTCTCTCCTCTGTGTTGAACAAGGTGCAGAGAAGTTGTTGGCAGTCTTCTAACGTTGGCCGATGGGTTTGGAAGAGGGATTCCATGAGATCAACTAAGGCTTGTGGCTTCTCTGAGTACAGGGTGTTGTGTTTCCAATTGAGAAGGTCAGTCGTGGACAAGGGTTGATAGTAAAGCATGGACTGGCCAGGCTGGATGGTCCCATCTTCATCACGCCTGTCAGGCTCCCGTGTCTGTCTCACTGGCATCTGAAAGGTGCCTGCTCCCAGCATAGGGTGCAGTCTGGCTACTGGTCCAGGGGAGAGTGGGTCTGCTGGTTCTGGAGATGGCAGGGAGTCAGACACCAGGGGGCTGACCAGGACCGGGGGCTGGGTGCTGATAGCCTTGGGGGTGTGTAAGGTAGGGGTAGTATTAGCTCTTCCTCTGGGTCACCAGCAAGAATTTGCAGAGGCTCAGGCTTCTGTTGATCCTTTGTAGGCTTCTTTGTTGAGGCAACTAAAACATTACCCTGTCCCTGCCTGTTGCAAGTGAATTGCACCCAAGGGGGAAGTGTCTGGGCGATTCCTAACCAGGAGTCAATATATGAGAACTGGTCAGGATGACCTGGATATCCAGTGATGATCCTCCAGACCTGGCAGACTTTTGGGACATCTAGTGTCCCTTCTGGAGGCCACCCTACACTAAAGGTAGGCCATTTGGATTCATACAGGATTTTCAACCTGCTGGAAGTTAATTTTACTTTGTAGTCTCCTGAAAATCCCTTCCTGAAAGTTTTGATCATGGTGTCAAGAACTGTGGGTTTGCTGTGTCCTGACCCCATGATGTGTCCATGTAACAGTGCCATGACAAGGGACAAGGGAGGAGACCAGTCAGATGCCCGTCTGTTCGCGCTCCTCTCGGAGACTTTGGTCAGCCTTGATTAAGGTGCACCCTTATAAGTCCCGGGCCAAAGCTGAGCCATTATGTCGTGGCAGCTGACCATGAATACAGTGAAGGGCCCACTCAGATTCTGTAGCACAGTTTGTGGAATCACAGATTCAGTGCAGACTGAATGTCTTCAGCCACCCTGCACACACACACACACACACACACACACACACACACACACACACACACACCAGAGTTTAAACATTCCCCCCTGGGACTGTCTACCTGTGAGACTTCGAAGAAGTCTCCGAGAGGTGATCAGGCTCCCCTTCCACCCCAATGGGTGGGAATTGGCTGCATCAGGGGCCCCAGGGCCTTACTGGATTCAACGTCATTAACAGGTCCTCACCTGCCAAGCCTCCTTGAGTCTGGTGGGAATAGCTAAGCAGGGCTGGCCCAGGATGAGGTGGGGTGGGGGCTGGCTGGGAGACTGCCGAGAGATCAGGCAGGGTGTGCCTTCTCCGTTATGGTTGCCTGTTCAGTCACCGCCCTGACATTGCCCCAAACCAGTGGCAACAATGGGCCAGCACAGTTGGGATTCCTGGTCAGGCAACCAAATGTTACAGGAAAAAACTGGAAAACCTGGACTGGATTGCTGACAAAAGAACTAAGTGGCACTCGGAGGTCTTGGAGCATTGAGGTTTTATTTTACACCAGCAGGCTCAGAGGGGAGTAATCTCCCAAGGGAGCAATATATATATTTCTGCTTCCATATCTGCAACATTTCTACATGCACCTCAAGTAGGCAGCAAGCAAAGAAGAGTGAGTTTGGGGAGTGAGTGACTGATGGAGCAAGGAGGGAAGGGGAGGGAGAACCAGGAGGTTTTTTTTTTCTGATGACTTTGCTAAGAAGAGAAGCTGAAGAGAGCCACCTGGGCTAGATTGCTGACCTTGTAAATATTTCCCTGCCAATGAGACAGTCAAGAATATAGTGCTAAATATTATTCATATGCCACTCCTCTGTTCAACACCCTCCAATGTGAGAAGATTAGTAAAATTGGTAAATCTTTCTCCAGACTGATCAGAAAAAGGAGATAAGACAAAAATGACCAATATCAATAATGAGAGAGGATATCACAGCAGATCCTACATGAAGGGTCCCCACCAGTAAGATGGCAAACTTCCGGCTTCTCTTCGGGGTCCTCGGTTCCCGCCGGCGCCACCTGAAGCCCAATCACCTCTTGCCCCCCTCCCAATCCCAGCACCTAGCCAACAGCCACCAGCCCCGTAGAAGTAACACCACAATCACCCTATGCCCCTTCCTATATAACCCAGCACCTTTCTCTAATAAAGCGGAACTCTCCAGTGAATTGCTGCTGTGTGTTGCTCCTTTCCTTTCACTACAGATATGAAATAGCTAATAAGACACTAGTATGAAAATTTTATGAAATGCATTTGACAACTTGATTAAAAAAAATATAAATCTCTTTAAGACATAAATTACCAAAGCTCACTCCAAGAAAAGAGTAGGTAACTTTGGTAGCTCTATAATTCAGTTTATAGTTAAAATGCTTCCTACAAAGAAAAACCAAGGCCCAGATGGCTTCACTGGTACATTCTACTGAACATTTGAGGAAGAAATAATACCAGTTATACACAAACTCTTCCAGAAAATTGAACACTAGGATATACTTTACAACTCATTTTATAAAACCAGAAATACACTGATACCAAAATCAAAGGCATAATAAGAAAAGGTAATTGTAGACCAATATTCCTCATGATATAAATGCAATAAAACTTAAAAATTTTGTGAATCAAATACAATAAAACAGAAAAAAGATCATACATCATGACCAAGTGGGGTTTAATTCCAGAATACAAAGTTGGTTTAACATTCAAAAATCAATGTAATTCATTATATAAACAGATTAAAGATTAAAATCCACAATTACAACAGAAACAGAAAATACATTTGACAAAATCCTTTGGGACCTAAAAACAAACAAACAAAAAAGACTACTAAAACTAAAAATTGAGTTTAGCAGGTGTTCTCTGCAAAGAAGGGGGTTCCCTACCTGGAGCAAGGTCCTAATGAATCTGACAAAAGAAGAAAGACAAGGGAAAGGGCAAGTTGAGATAAATGGTTTTACTGCTCACAACTCAGTCTTTCCCTGGCACTTTCTGCCCCCTCTCACTCAGCTCGGCTGACCAACACTGCTCTGACCTTCCCTCCTGCTGCAGCTGCATGCTCCTCCCTGGCTACCCCTTTTGGGAGGAACTCCATGGGTGGGGTGGGTGACTGTTGGGCACCAGACCAATTATGTACCAGGAACGGAGGGGAGGAATGGCCATTTTCTCTTAACTCCTTACCCCAGGTGTGGCTCTACTGTGACCCATTGATATGCAAATAGGCCTTTATCTGCACACCACTATGAAAGCCAGGCAGGAAACTCTGGGTGAAAACTTCCATTTACCCCACAGCAAGTTTGCAAGATAAAAGATCAATATACAAAAATCAATTCTATTTCATATAGAATTGGCACTGGACATTTTGAAATAGGAATTTTCAAAAGCCATACTATTTTCAATAATACCAAAACATATTTAAAACAGGAATAAATGTTACAAAAGAATGTAAGGCCTGTACCCTTACAACTGTAAAATGTTAGTGAGAGAAACCAAAGACCTAAATAAATGGAGAGATTTATGATGTCTATTGATTAGAAAATTAAATGCATTAAGGATATAATTCTCCCAAAATAAATTGATGGAGTCAATCAATCCCAATCAAAATTCTTTTAAAAAAATTTTGCAGAAACTTATAAGCTGTTTAATGAAATTAATATGAAATTCAAAAAAAACACCTTAGAACAGTCAAAATAACTTGAGGAATGTATGAACAAAGTTGTTGAAGTTAACTACCTGATTTAAAAACTTACAAAGCTATGATAATTGGGATAGTGTGGTGCTAATGGTAAAGATACCTAAACCCGGTCAGTGGAACAAAAAGAGAACCCAGAAACATTCATACAATTAATTTTTAACAAAGGTGTAAAGGCAATTCTATGGAAGAAGGAGCCATTTCAATAAATGGTTCTGGGGCCTTGCAAATACACACACAAATCAAAACTTCAGTCCCTATCTCACATCATACAAAAATCAACTCAAAATGGATCATATACCTAAATATAAAACCTACAACTATAAAATTTCTTTTTCCATCCCTAAGTAATCAAAGCATATGTCCATATGCAAGCATATATACAAATATTCAAAGCAACTTTATTTGTAATAGCCACAAACCAGAAATAATGCTGTGTATTGGAGTTCTCCAGAGAAATAAAACCAATAAGATATAGATATAGATGTAGACATATAAATATAGATTTATTATAGAAATTGGCTCACATGGTTATGGATACCGAGAAGTCTCATGATCTTTGATTATCAAGATTTTGTATTATGTTAGAATTATGATCTTATTATTGTCACAGGTGGGACCAGCTAGAGAACCAGGAAAGCTGGAAGCTAGTAGTGTAATTCAGTTTGAGCCCAAAGGCCTGAGAATGGGAGGGGATATGGGGCGAGGGGAGTGCCAATGGTGTAGTCCCAGTCTGAGTCCAAAAGCTTGAGGACCAGGAGCAATGGATGTCCAAGGACAGGAGAAGATGGATGTCTCAGCTCAAGCAAGAGCACTTTGTCCTTCCTCTGTCTTTTCGTTCTATGCATGCCCTTAACAGATTAAATGATGCCCACTCACATGGATAAGGGGGGATCTTCTTTACTCTGTCTACTAATTCAAATGCTGATCTGTTCCAGAGACATCCTTATAGACACACTCATAAATAATGCTTTACCAGCTATCTGGACATCCCCTTAGCCCAGTCGAGTTGACATTCAAAACTAATCATCACAAACAAATTTCCATCAACATGAATGTATAAACAAACTGTGGGATAACCATCAGATGGTAGGCTACCCAGCAATTAAAAGTGATGAAGTACTGATATACACAACAACATGGATGAATATCAAAATAATTATGAGCTGAATGAAGACAGACAAAAACATAAGCATTTTGTATGATTCCATTTATATAAAATTCTAGAATATATGAACTAATCTGCAGTGACAGAAACTAGATTAGTAGTTAACTGGGGAAAGAGGAGACAAGTGATGGTGAGCAGCAGAGGGAATTACAAAAGGGCAAAGGAAACTCATGAGTAGGATGGACATGTTCACTATCTTGAATGTGGTGATGGTTCCACTGGAGTATACAGATACCAAAACATACATTATACACTTAGATATGTGCAGTTTATTGTCCATTTTATCTCAATAAATCTATTAAAAACTAAAACTACTGTCCAGTGTTTATAAAGGCCTATGGATTGGAAACGTCATTATAATTCCCTACAAAGCCATACATGATCTGGCTCCTCACTTTCTCTCTGACTTCATTTTCTGCTACTCTCTGCTTTTGACACTTAAAGACACACTGGCATATTTACAGTTCTTGGAATACTTGGAATACAGTGCTTCTAATCCAGGGTATTATAACAGGATTCCCTCTAATGAGAGTACTCCCCCCAGATATTTGCATGCCCAGCTCATTCACATCCTGTGAAGGTCTCTTTTATGTGTCTGTTGGCTAGGATATAGATCCCCATTATTCAATCAAGCACTAAATAGGGTTTTTTCTGATTGAACCCTGACTGAAACACTTCCTCAGGTCTTTACCCAAGTGTGACTTCCATAGTAGGGGACCTTCCTTGGTAACCCTATTTAAAATTGCAATCCATAACCATTTAGATCTCTTTTCTTGCTTTATTATTCTCCAGTGAACTTATCACTATCTAAGATACTATATATTTATCTTATTATGTGCCTTTTGTTCACTAGAATTTTATCTCCCTGAGGATAAGGCTTTTTTTCTCTTTTGTCTATTGTTGTAACCCCAGTGCCTACAATAATACCTAATATACAGCAAGAATGAGTATTTTAGTGAGATATATTAGGAATACAGAGAAGGTACACTTAATCCAACCCACTCTAGGGAAATCAGGGAAGACTTCCTAGAGGAGACAGCAGAGTTAGGTGAAGGCATTTATAGTAAGAGGTGACATGTAGGATAAGGTAATCTAAGCTGTTCAAAGGGCTAAAAGTAATAATGGTAATAGCTAACAAGTATTGTGTATTTACTATGGATCAAGGGCTGTATGTATATAATCTCTACATGAATTATCACAATGAGGTAGGTACTAATATTGTACCAATTTTATAAGTGTGGAAATTGAGGCACAGGGAGATTTGATAACTTTCCCAAGATCACAAAGCTAGGAAGAGGTGGAGCAGGTATTTGACCTCAGGCAATCTATATCTGCTCTGAGAGAACTGACATGGTGTGCACGTGGAATATGCACAACTCACTATGCCTGGAGGGTGGAATATGAAAGGATATAAAGAAAAAGTGGAGAAACAGGCAAGTGAATTTCATATTCTGGGACTGGGTCTTGTTCCCACTGCTAACTAGCTGTGGGTCTCTGAACTTCAAAGAGGCAGGTGGATTGGATGAAATCTAGGATCCTCCTAGTTCTGAGAGGCTGTGTCTCTGGGTACTACCTATCCTAGAACTGTGCTAAGTGTTGTTGTTTGGGTGGAGAGGGGGAAAGTGGAGATCATAGCCATAGTCTACATGCCAGCTGAAAAGTCATGACAGGCACAAATAGAACTACTTGGTAACAACATGAGACCATCACATCTGGAGGTAGGTATCTGAAATAGAGCTCTCTCTTGTAATTAGAGTTTAAAGAAGGCAAAAGTGAGTGGGGTTTTCTCCCACAGAATGAGAAAAGATATTTACAAATCATATATCTGAAAAGGGTTACATAAGGAACAACTCAACAAACAACCCAATTAAAAAATGAGCAAAGGAGAGAGAAATAAGATGGCAGAGTAGGAAGGCAAAGCAGAAACCTCCTCCCACACACACACACACCAAGGGAGCAACTACAGCAAATACAACTAAACCTGAAAATGACCTAAAGACTGCAGAACACACCACCTACACCTGGTGAAGAAGAGAGGACCACACAGAAAAGGGTAAAGTGGCAGAGCTGCAATAGAGTAGGATCAGGCCCTTTTCCCATCCCAACCCACAGGCGGGAGGAAGAGGAATGGAGCAGAGAGGGATTGGCCCTCAGGAAATGCACACCTGGCCCTAGAGATCTGCTGTTGGAGCACAAGTCCACATTGCATTGAGTTCTGGTGATTAGTGGGGCTGGACATCAGGGACCATTGGAGCACCCTGGGAGGCTGAGACTCCAGCCAGTTGTAGAGGACAGGTACACTCTACCAGTCCCCCAGAGACCCAAAGCAGAGGTGGCAGTTTGAAAGATTTGCTAGTGGTGCAGTGGGAGCCAGAGAGGAAGGGGTTGGATGGAGCACTCTCTGCAAGAGAAAGGACAGGAGGGCAATACTTCCCCAGCCCTTCCTTGGCCCAACAGGTTGGAAACTCTTGGGAACGCTAGATACACCATTCAACTTGCTAGTGGCTCAACCCCAAGGCACTCCTCTACGCATCACCAGCAGGCCAGCCTACCTGTCTGAGCAGAATCAGACTTTGCTGCCTGGCAAACAGAGGGAGGCTCTCCCAGCTTTCTTGGCCCTGTCTCATCCCAACTGTGGAGGTGCCTGCAGGAGCCAACTGTGAGAGTTCCTTCCTCCCTGCTGATGGCTAAGCCTGGTGCTGCATGCCTCACCACTGCCAGTGGGCACCCACACAACTCGCTGCCACAGTGCTCCCAGCCCTGTGAGACTTGCCAAGCCCCACCCTGGCCCAGAGCTGAGCAACTGTGTTCCCCACCCCATTAACCCTGCAGCCCCACCATCACTACAAGGCAGGCAGAGGGCAGCCCAGACAACAGCAATGCCAGCAAAAGCCACTTATTTGATAAAAGAGCTGGTTGAGGAAAACTGCCCACCACAGCAGATTGAGACCACTCCCAGCAGGCAGATAGAAAGGTATAGCCCTGTCCATTAACCAGCAACTGCAATTGAGCCTTCACAGCACCAGAGAACCAGGCACTGGAGAGTAAAGAGTCTTGCACTTTGGGCACAATAGGACACCTTCTTCATAAAGTCATTACTCTTTAGACCAGGAAGCATAGCAGATCCATCTACTACAAAGGAAGAAACACAGAAACCCTGATAAAATGAGGAGGCAGAAAATATGTTCCAAACTAAACTACAGGATAAGACACCAGAAAGAGGGCTGGATGAAATGGAGATTACCAATCTTCTTGATAGAGATTTCAAAGTAAAAGTAGTGAATATGGTCACAGATCTGCAGAGAAGTATTGAAGATCTCAGGGAGGATTTCAACAAAAGGATACAAGAGCTGAAAAAGTACCACTCAAAGCTAAAGAATACAGTAATTGAAATGAAATGTACAATGGAAGAAATGAATAATAGATTGCTGAAGTAGAAGAGACAATCAATGAGATGGAAACTAGAAAACAGGAACACAACAAAGCGAGGAACAGAAAGAGAAAAGAATTTCTACGAATGAAAGAATGATATGAGAGCTATGTAACCAATCCAAATTAAACAGTATTCACATAATAAGAGTATCAGAAAGAGAAGAGAGAGACAAAGGGATAGAAAGTCTCTTTGAGGAAATAATTGAAAACTTCCCCAGTCTGGGAAAGGAAATAGACATTCAGGTCATGGAAGCACAGAGAGCTCCTAACTCTCTGTGGAACCCCAGGAAGACAACATCAAAACATATAATAATTATAATGACAAGGATTAAGGATAAGGAGAGAGTACTGAAAGCCCAGAGAAAGAAAAAAAAGATTACTTAAAAGGGAAACCATACAGGCCATCAGCACACTTCTCAGTAAAAACTTTACAGGTCAGAAGGGAGTGGCATGAAATATTTAATATATTGAAATAGAAGGATTTTCAACCAAGAATCTTCTACCCAGCAAGATTATCATTTAAATTTGAAGGAGAAAGTAAACAATTCCCAGATAAATCACTAAACCACAAAAGTGATATACAACCACTAAACCAGCATTACAGGACATAGTAAAAGAAGTGTATTAGATGGAAAAATTGCTAAGGCTAAATAGTTTTAATCAGTGAAAATAAACCCACAGTAAAGGTAATAGACCAACTACATGCCAAAGTAGTATGAAATTTAAAAAACACACAAAAGTAATAAAACCAACTATACACAAACTTAGTCAAGGGATACACAAAAAAATGCAGATTATGATACATAAAGAGTAGAGTAGGGAGAGAATAAAAAATAAGTACTTTTATATTGTGTTTGTTTGAAATAGACCAATCATCCACTTAACACAGACTGTTACACAGTTCAGAAACTATAAATGTACCTTATGATAACCCCAAATCTGAAGCCTATAATACATATATAAAAATTTTTTTAAGGGACATCCAGTCACAACACTAAAGAAAATGATTATATAACAAAAGTATAAGAGAGGAAGAAAGGAACAGAGAGGAACTACAAATCAACCAGAAAACTAAAATGACAGTAAGTACATACCTGTCAATAATTACCTTAAACATAAATGGACTGAATGCACCAATCAAAAGACACAGAGTGGCAGAATGGATAAAGAAACAAGACTGATCTATATGCTGCCTATAAGAGACTCATTTCAGACCCAAAGACATACACAGACTAAAAGTGAAGGGATAGAAAAAGATATTTAATGCACATAATAGGGAGGGGAAAAGCTGGAGTATCAGTACTTAGATCAGACAAAATAGATTTCAAAACAGAGTAAGTAATAAGAGACAAAGAAGGACATTATATAATGATAAGGGGTCAGTACAACAGTAGGTAGGATATAACCATTATAAATATCCATGCACTCAACATAGGAGCACCTATCTATGTAAAACAAATACTAACAGAATTAAAGGGTGAAATAGATTGTAACGCCTTCATTTTAGGAATCTTTTACACACCACTCACATCATTAGACAGATCAACCAGAAAGAAAATAAAGAAACAGGGGCACTGAACAATACATTAGATCACATGGACTTAACAGATATCTACAGAACATTCCATCCAAAAGCAGCAGGATACATATTCTTCTCAAGT
The DNA here is from genome assembly GCF_040802235.1 of Manis javanica. Lineage (NCBI taxonomy): Eukaryota > Metazoa > Chordata > Mammalia > Pholidota > Manidae > Manis > Manis javanica. The sequence goes on along the minus strand of NC_133159.1, from coordinate 96,621,176 downwards.
GTAGATGGATCATTCTCCAGAATAGATCACATACTAGGCCACAAAAAGAGCCTCAATAAATTCAAAAAGATTAAAATTGTATCAAGCAGCTTCTCAGAAAACAATGGTATGAAACTAGAAATAAATTGCACACACCAAAAAAAGCCCACAAACACTTGGAGGCTAAATAACATGCTTCTAAATAATCAGTGGATCAATGAACAAATTAAAAGAGAAGTCAAGCAATACATGGGAACAAATAAAAACAGAAAACTTAGCAGTTCAAAATCTGTGAAACACTGCAAAAGCAGTTTTAAGAGGGAAGTACATCATAGCATTACAGGCTTACCTCTAGAAACAACAACAATTCCAAATAAACAGTCTAGACTCACAACTAAAGTAATCAGAAAAAGAAGAACAAATGAAACCTAAAGTTAGTAGAAGGAGGGACATAATAAAGATATAAATAGATAAAATAGAGAAGAATAAAACAATAGAAAAAATCAATGAAATAAAAAACTAGTTTTTGAGAAAATAAAAAAGATAAATCCCCAGCCACACTTATCAAGAAAAAGAGAGTATGCAAATAAAATCAGAAACATAGAAGGAATAGTCACAACAGATAGCACAGCAATACAAAGACTTATTAGAGAATTCTATGAAAAATTATATGCCCATAAATTGGACAATCTAGAGGAAATGGACGAATTCCTAGAAAAATACAACTTTTCAAAACTGACCCAGGAGGAAACAGAAAATCTGAAAAGACCAATTACCAGCAATGAAATAGAATTCCTAATAAAAAAGCTCCCACCAAACAAAATTCCAGGAAAGATGGCTTCACAGCTGAATTCTACCAAACGTTTAAAGAAGAACTAACAGCCACCCTTCTGAAAGTATTTCAAAAAACAGAAGAGGAGGGGACACTTACAAACCCATCTTATGAGGCCAGCATTGCTCTAATACCAAAACCAGGTAAAGACACACACCAAAAAGAAAAAACCAATATCCCTGATGAATATAGATGCAAAAATCCTCAACAAATATTAGCAGATTGAATTAAAAAATACATCAAAAGTTTCATCCATCATAATCAATTGGGACTTATTACAGGGATGCAAGGCTGGTATAATATTTTTAAATCAATCAATGTGATACACCACATTAATAAAAAGGATAAAAACCACATGATCATCTCAATAGATGCTGAAAAAGCATTTGACAAAATTTAATGTTCATTCATGGTAAAAACTCTCAATCAAATGGGTACACAGTGTACATACCTCAGCATAATAAAGACCATATACATCAAACTCACAGATAACATGACACTTGGTGGTGAAAACCTGAAAGCTTTTCTTCTAAGATCAATAACAAGATAAGATGCCCACTCTCATCACTTTTATTCTACATAGTACTGGAGGCCAAACCAAGGCAATAAGACAATACAAAGAAATAAAAGGCATCCAGACTGGTAAGAAAGAAGTTAAACTGTCACTGTTTACAGATGACATGATATTGTGCATGAAAAAACCTAAAAAATCCACCCCCAAAACTCCTAGAATAACTGAATTCAGCAAAGTTGCAGGATACAAAATTAATACATAGAAAACTGTTTCATTCCCATATACTAACAATGAACCAGCAGAAAGAGAAATCAGGAAAACAATCCCCTTTACAATTGCATCAAAAAGAAAAAAATGTCTGGGAATAAACCAAACCAATAAGGTGAAAGACCTGAACTTTGAAAACTACAAGACACTCATGAGAGAAATTAAAGAAGATACAAAACAAAAAAGTGGAAATCTATCCTGTGCTCATTGACAGGAAGAATTGATATTTTTAAATGGCCATCCTGCCCAAAGAAATTTATAGATTCAGTGCAATCCCTATCAAAATGTCAATGGCATTTTTCAATGGACTAGAGCAAATAATCCTAAAGTTCATACAGAACCACAAAAGACCCCAAATAGCCAAAGCAATCCTGAGAAAGAGGAACAAAGCTGGGGGTATTATGCTCCCTAAATTAAAGTTATGAAGCTATGGTAATTAAAACAGTATGGTACTAGCACAAAAGACCCGCAGGTCAGTGGAACAGAATAGAGAGCCCAGACATAAACCCACACATATATGGCCAATTCATATATAGTAAAGGAACCATGAATATACAATGAGGAAAAGACAGCCTCTTCAATAACTGGAGTTTGGTAAACTGCACAGCCACATGTAAGAGAGTAAGATTGGATTATTGTCTAACACAAAAGGTAACTCCAAATGGATAAAAGACCTGAATGTAAGTCATGAAACCATAAAACCCTTAGAAGAAAACATAGGCAAAAGTCTCTTGAATATAAACATGAGCAACTTTTTCCTGAACACATCTCCTCAGGCAAGGGAAACAAAATGCAAAAATGAAGAAAGGGACTACATCAAACAAAGAAGTAAAGGATACCATCAGCAGAACAAAAAGATACCCTACAATATGGGAGAACATATTCATGAACAACATATCTAATAGGGGGTTAACATCCAAAATATATAAAAAGCTTATATGCCTCAACACCCAAAAAGCAAATAACCTGATCAAAAAATGGGCAGAGGATCTGAACAGACACTTCTCCAAAGGAGAAATTCAGATGGCCAACAGGCACATGAAAAGATGCTCCACACCGCTAATCATCAGAGAAATGCAAATTAAAACCACAATGAGATATCACCTTACAGCAGTTCGGATGGCCACCATCCAAAACACAAACAACAGCAAATGTTGGCGAGGATGTGGAGAAAGAGGAACCCTCCTACACTGCTGGTGGGAATGTAAATTAGTTCAGTCATTGTGGAAAGCAATATGAAGGTTCCTAAAAAAACTGAACTAGAAATACCATTTGACCCAGGAATTCCACTCCTAGGAATTTACCTGAAGAAAACAAGATCCCAGTTTCAAAAAGACATATGCACCCCTCTGTTTATCATAGCCTATTTACAATAGCCAAGACATGGAAGCAACCTAAGTGTCCATCAGTAGATGAATGGATAAAGAACAAATACACAATGGAATATTATTTATCCATAAGAAGAAAACAAATCCTACCATTTGCAACAACACAATGGTGTTAGAGAGTAATCTGCTCAATGAAATAAGCCAGATGAAAAAGACAAATACCAAATGATTTCCCTCATTTGTGGAGTATAACCACAAAGCAAAAACTGAAGGAAGAAAACAGCAGCAGGCTCACAGACTCCAAGAAGGGACTAGTGGTTACCAAAAAGAAAGAGAGTTGGGAGGGCAGGCATGAAGGGAGGGAGAAAGGGATTAAAGGGCATTATGATTAGCACACATAATGTAGGGGGGACATAGGGAAGGATGTGCAAAACAGAGAAAACAAGTAGTGACTCTATACCCTCTTACTACGTTGATGGACAGTGATTGTAATAGGGTATGTGGTGGGGACTTAACAACAGGGGGAATGTAGTAAGCACAATGTTGCTTGTGTGAAACTTTCATAAGATTGTATATCAATGATACCTTAATAATATAAAAAAGAAAATGAATTCAAAATAGCACAAACCCAAAGGTATCCATGCTCAGGCACATCACAGTCAAGTGTCTGAAAACTAAAAGAAGAAATCTTGGCCCAAATGTCATCAATAGCTCATCCATAAGTGACCCCTTAAAAAAGCTCATTTACTCAAAGAAAGGAAGGAAGGAAGGGAGAAAGAACAAGAAAGAAAAGAGAGAGAGAAAGAGAGAAAGAGAGAAAGAGAGAAAGAGAGAAAGAAAGAAAGAAAGAAAGAAAGAAAGAAAAAAAGAAAAAAAAAAAGAAAAAAAAAAAAAAAAAAAGAAAGAAAGAAAGAAAGAAAGAAAGAAAGAAAGAAAGAAAGAGGGAGGGAGGGAGGGAGGGAGGGAGGGAGGGAGGAAGAGGAAAGAAAGAGAAATCTTGAAAGCAGCAAAACATAAAAGATGCATGATGTATAAGGATAAACAATTTGAACGACAGCAGGCTTTCTCATCAAAAACCATGGAGGTTAGGAGGAGATGGCACTATACTTCTCAGGTGGTGAAAGGAAAGGGCTGTCAACCCAGATTTCGGCAGAGAGCAAACATCCTTCAGGAATAAAGGAGAAATGAAGGTGTCCTCAGAGGAAGGAAATTAAGAGACTTTGTCCAGAAGACCTATCTTAAAAGAAAAGCTAAAGGAAATTCTCTAAACAGAAAGAAAATGATAAAAGAAGGAATCTTGGAACATCAGGAAAGAGGAAAGAACTGAAAGATTAAAAGTAGAAACATATTGAGGTAAAGAAACTCTGAATCACTGGATGGATGAAAGCCCCCACTAATCCACCTCAGAGAACTTAAATTTTGTTTTTTGTTTAGTCTTTAAAGTTCTGTATACTTTCTTCTGCAGCACAGCCCATTTATGCCAATTAATTAAATCATAATGGAATGTTTTAATTTGATTTTGTAATTTTCATTTTTTCTATCATATTCATAGTCATTATATTTAAAAAATATTAATGTGAAAATGACAGTCTTAAATATGAATGTAACTCACCAGAATACAGGAAATCATATGCCCAGCACAGTAAATACAGAAAAATGATATTGACAAAAGCAATTGATTAGAAAAACCGAGTAGATCATGGGTGAATTGAACACAGAAGCTAGATAAATTGAACATAGAATTTAGAGTTAGAAAGACCTGCATTCAAAGCATGACTATGTGATAAAACCCCTTGCAAGTTGCTTAACTTTTCACAGACAAGTTTTTCCCTTTATAAAATGAGTTGTTTAGAAGTATTGTATATCAACAACTTGCTGTCCAGCACAGAATAGGGTTTTAATACATGAGAGCTGTTACTAATAATGTTATTTACGTAGGATATATGTGTGTGTGTGTGCCTGTGTGTGTATTAGCTTGGAGTCCCATATTAGTGGAAAAAAAGCAATGGACCTGCTTGGGAAATATTAAATAACACATATTTTTAACAGGTTCCAAAAGGTTAAAATCTATACTACACAAATACCTTATTTGAAGTTATGACTAAAATAGACACTCAATACATAGGCAAGGAATAAGAAATTAGTCACACACAGAAAATGAAGAGTAGACTACTAAACATAGCAGAAGAGAAAATCTTAATCTTTAAGAATTTTTTTTCAAGTGTGATGGCATTTAATTAAAAAACAATACATTTCCTGTCTCAATTCTGTGCTCCTGGCATGTGTCATTCTGTTGGGGTTTTCTTGGTCAGGGTGCCTTCAGATGATCTGAGAAAAATATTTTAAAAACACAAATATCTCTTAATTATAAAAATCTTAGAAAAGAGGGGGAGTTCATGTGCAATGTTGTTCAAGTAATTGTACATTAACGATACCAAAAACAAAAAACTTAGAAAGGATATTTAGCAAAAATGCCCAATTCTGATGAAATTGGGCTGAAACAGGCACACTCATCTAGGGTTGCAACAGCTCAATTTGATACTAAGTAGCCTTAAAAAGTCAACTTTCATGAAAAAATAATGCAGAATAGGATAGATTTTGTATTGTATTACCCTCAGAATATATGTTTAATAGTTTCTTAATTTCCTCAACAGTTAAGTTTATATTGTACATGACAGCAAACTATGGAAAGGTCAGAGCTGGACTGACAGCGTATGGAGCCAGTTCTGTGGAGCTGAGGGAGTTACCCTGCTGCTCTAGCCCTTCCAGCAATTTTGAATGTTCTGTATCAAATCCTTTTTTACTCAAAATACCTAGGGCCCTAGAGAGATTTCAGTTCTTTATGCAGAACCCTAACTGCTGAATGGGTCTGACAGCATAGCTTAAAATGGCAGTGTAAGAGGCTCGACAGGATGAGAAGAGCATCCCAGCACGAGAGACCAGAACTACTGATTACTGTGAATGTCTCTCATGGCAACTTAAATCCCTCCTAACACAACTAAGCCTATTTACCTCTTTTCAGTCCCTTCTTGGATAGGTATACATGTTGAGCTCCAATTCAGACATCACAAATTAACATCTCTGCTAGAGAAAGCTGCCAGGACTCTGGCCTGCCCTCCCCCACTGGGTTGGTTGAAGGCCCTCATGATGAGTCCTTGAGAATTTTGTCAAAAATCAAAATGCTGGAGGGGCGGAGCCAGGATGGTGGTGTGAGTAGAGCAGTGGAACTCTCCTCCCAAAACCACATAGAATTATGAAAATATAACAAAGACAACTCTTCCTAAAATAGAGACCAGAGGACACAGGACTAGGACAACATCCAGACCACATCCACACCTGCGAGAATCCAGCGCCTCGCGAAGGGGATAAGATACAAGCCCCGGCCCGGCGGGACCCGAGCACCCCTCCCCCCGGCTCCCGGCGGGTGGAAAGAAACCGGAGCGGTTTTTATTTCTTTTTTGGTGAGTGCTTTTTGGAAGCCATGAAGGGACAGGGACCCCAATACCAGGGAAACAGGGCAGTAAGACCGGTGAGCGGGCGCCTGAGACCAGCACCTGAGGACAAAGAAAATCGCGCATTTTTCCCTTTTCTTTGGCAAGTGCTTTTTGGAAGCCTTAAAGGGACAGGGACCCCAATACTAGGGAAACAGGGCAGCAAGACCATTGAGCGGGTGCCTGAGACCAGCGCCTGAGGACAAAGAAAATCGCGTGTTTTTCCCTTTTCTTTTTTTTGGTGAGTGCTTTTTGGAAGCCTTAAAGGGACAGGGACCCCAATACTAGGGAAACAGGGCAGCAAGACCAGTGAGGAGGTGCCTGAGACTGGCGCCTGAGGACAAAAAAAATCGCGCGTTTCTCCCTTTTTTTTTTTTTGGCGAGTGCTTTTTGGAAGCTTTAAAGGGACAGGGACCCCAATACTAGGGAAACAAGGCAGCAAGACTGGTGAGCGGGTGCCTGAGACCGGCACCTGAGGACAAAGAAAATCGCCTGTTTTTTCCTTTATTTTTTTTCCCTCTTTCGTTATTGCTGTTGTTGTTTTGGTTTGGAGAGTGCTTTTTGGAAGTCTTAAAGGGGCAGGACAGGACACTTAGCCCAGAGGCAGGGAATCTGGGGATCTCTGGGCACTCTAACCCTCTGGGCAACAGGGAGCACAGAGGCCCATTATGGAGGTAAATAGCCTCCCGGCCGCTCCCCCTCCAACGGGGCTCCACCATTTTGGAGGAGCAGCCCCAGCCAGGTCACGCCCACTGCAACAGCAGAGATAAACTCCATAGCAACCAGACAGGTAGCAGAAGCCCTGTCTGTGCACAGCTGCCAAGCATAAGCCACTAGAGGTTGCTATTCTCCCAGGAGAGGAAGGCCATAAACCAACAAGAAGGAAAGCTCTTCCAGCTGTCACTTGTACCCGATCTGCAAACTATCTCTATCACCATGAAAAGGCAAAACTACAGGCATACAAAGATCACAGAGACAACACCTGAGAAGGAGACAGACCTAACCAGTCCTCCTGAAAAAGAATTCAAAATAAAAATCATGAACATGCTGACAGAGATGCAGAGAAATATGCAAGAGCAATGGGATGAGATGCAGAGAAAAATGCAAGAGCAATGGGATGAAGTCCAGAGGGAGATCACAGATGTCAGGAAGGAGATCACAGAAGTGAAACAATCCCTGGAAGGATTTATAAGCAGAATGGATAAGATGCAAGAGGCCATTGAAGGAATAGAAACCAGAGAACAGGAACATATAGAAGCTGACATAGAGAGAGATAAAAGGATCTCCAGGAATGAAACAACACTAAGAGAACTATGTGACCAATCCAAAAGGAATAATATTCATATTATAGGGGTACCAGAAGAAGAAGAAAGAGGAAAAGGGATAGAAAGTCTCTTTGAAGAAATAATTGCTGAAAACTTCCCCAAACTGGGGGAGGAAATAATCGAACAGACCACAGAAATACACAGAACCCCCAACAGAAAGGATCCAAGGAGGAAAACACCAAGACACATAATAATTAAAATGGCAAGGATCAAGGACAAGGAAAGTTTTAAAAGCAGCTAGAGAGAAAAAGGTCACCTATAAAGGAAAACCCATCAGGCTAACATCAGACTTCTCGACAGAAACCCTACAGGCCAGAAGAGAATGGCATGATATATTTAATGCAATGAAACAGAAGGGCCTTGAACCAAGGATACTGTATCCAGCACGACTATCATTTAAATATGATGGCGGGATTAAACAATTCCCAGACAAGCAAAAGCTGAGGGAATTTGCTTCCCACAAACCACCTCTACAGGGCATCTTACAGGGACTGCTCTAGATGGGAGCACTCCTAAAAAGAGCACAGAACAAAACATACAACATATGAAGAATGGAGGAGGAGGAATAAGAAGGGAGAGAAGAAAAGAATCTCCAGACAGTGTATATAACAGCTCAATAAGTGAGCTAAGTTAGGCAGTACGATACTAAAGAAGCTAACCTTGAACCTTTGGTAACCATGAATCTAAAACCTGCAATGGCAATAAGTACATATCTCTCAATAGTCACCCTAAATGTAAATGGACTTAATGCACCAATCAAAAGACACAGAGTAATAGAATGGATAAAAAAGCAAGACACATCTATATGCTGCTTACAAGAAACTCACCTCAAACCCAAAGACAAGCACAGACTAAAAGTCAAAGGATGGAAAAACATATTTCAGGCAAACAACAGTGAGAAGAAAGCAGGGGTTGCAGTACTAATATCAGACAAAATAGACTTCAAAAAAAGAAAGTAACAAGAGATAAAGAAGGACACTATATAATGATAAAGGGCTCAGTCCAACAAGAGGATATAACCATTCTAAATATATATGCACCCAACACAGGAGCACCAGCATTTGTGAAAAAAATACTAACAGAACTAAAGAGGGAAATAGACTGCAATGCATTCGTCTTAGGAGACTTCAACACACCACTCACCCCAAAGGATAGATCCACCAGGCAGAAAATAAGTAAGGACACACAGGCATTGAACAACACACTAGAACAGATGGACCTAACAGACATCTATAGAACTCTACATCCAAAAGCAACGGGATATACATTCTTCTCAAGTGCACATGGAACATTCTCCAGAATAGACCACATACTAGCTCGCAAAAAGAGCCTCAGTAAATTCCAAAATATTGAAATTCTACCAACCAATTTTTCACACCACAAAGGTATAAAACTAGAAATAAATTCTACAAAGAAAACAAAAAGGCTCACAAACACATGGAGGCTTAACAACATGCTTCTAAATAATCAATGGATCAATGAACAAATCAAAATAGAGATCAAGGAATATATAGAAACAAATGACAACAACAACACAAAGCCCCAACTTCTGTGGGATGCAGCGAAAGCAGTCTTAAGAGGAAAGTATATAGTGATCCAGGCACACCTGAAGAAGGAAGAACAATCCCAAATGAATAGTCTAACATCACAACTATCGAAACTGGAAAAAGAAGAACAAATGAGGCCTAAAGTCAGCAGAAGGAGGGACATAATAAAGATAAGAGAAGAAATAAACAAAATTGAGAAGAATAAAACAATAGCAAAAATCAACGAATCCAAGAGCTGGTTCTTTGAGAAAATAAACAAAAATAGACAAGCCTCTAGCCAAACTTATTAAGAGAAAAAGAGAATCAACACAAATCAACATAATCAGAAATGAGAATGGAAAAATCATGACAGGCCCCACAGAAATACAAAGAATTATTAAAGACTACTATGAAAACCTATATGCCAACAAGCTGGAAAACTTAGAAGAAATGGACAACTTCCCAGAAAAATACAACCTCCCAAGACTGACCAAGGAAGAAACACAAAAGTTAAACACACCAATTACAAGCAAAGAAATTGAAACGGTAATCAAAAAACTACCCAAGAACAAAACCGCGGGGCCGGATGGATTTACCTCGGAATTTTATCAGACACACAGAGAAGACATAATACCCATTCTCCTTAAGGTGTTCCAAAAAATAGAAGAAGAGGGAATACTCCCAAACTCATTCTATGAAGCCAACATCACCCTAATACTAAAACCAGGCAAAGACCCCACCAAAAAAGAAAATTACAGACCAATATCCCTGATGAATGTAGATGCAAAAATACTCAATAAAATATTAGCAAACAGAATTCAACAGTATATCAAAAGGATCATACACCACGAACAAGTGGGATTCATCCCAGGGATGCAAGGGTGGTACAACATTCGAAAATCCATCAACATCATCCACCACATCAACAAAAAGAAAGACAAAAACCACATGATCATCTCCATAGATGCTGAAAAAGCATTTGACAAAACATCCATTCATGATAAGAACTCTCAGCAAAATGGGAATAGAGGGCAAGTACCTCAACATAATAAAGGCCATATATGATAAACCCACAGCCAGCATTATACTGAACAGCGAGAAGCTGAAAGCATTTCCTCTGAGATCGGGAACCAGACAGGGATGCCCACTCTCCCCACTGTTATTTAACATAGTATGGAGGTCCTAGCCACGGCAATCAGACAAAACAAAGAAATACAAGAAATCCAGATTGGTAAAGAAGAAGTTAAACTGTCACTATTTGCAGATGATATGATACTGTACATAAAAAACCCTTAAGACTCCACTTCAAAACTACTAGAACTGATATCGGAATACAGCAAAGTTGCAGGATACAAAATTAATGCACAGAAATCTGTAGCTTTCCTATATACTAACAATGAACCAATAGAAAGAGAAATCAGGAAAACAATTCCATTCACAATTGCATCAAAAAGAATAAAATACCTTGGAATAAACCTAACCGAAGAAGTGAAATACTTATACTGTGAAAACTACAAGTCACTCTTAAGAGAAATTAAAGGGGACACTAACAAATGGAAACTCATCCCCTGCTCATGGCTAGGAAGAATTAATATCGTCAAAATGGCCATCCTGCCTAAAGCAATATACAGATTTGATGCAATCCCTCTCAAATTACCAGCAACATTCTTCAATGAATTGGAACAAATAATTCAAAAATTCATATGGAAACACCAAAGACCCCAAATAGCCAAAGCAATCCTGAGAAAGAAGAATAAAGTAGGGGGGATCTCACTCCCCAACTTCAAGCTCTACTACAAAGCCATAGTAATCAAGGCAATTTGGTACTGGCACAAGAACAGAGACACAGACCAGTGGAACAGACTAATGACTCCAGAAATTAACCCAAACATATATGGTCAATTAATATTTGATAAAGGAGCCATGGACATACAATGGCAAAATGACAGTCTCTTCAACAGATGGTGCTGGCAAAACTGGACAGCTACATGTAGGAGAATGAAACTGGACCTTTGTCTAACCCCATATACAAAAGGTAAACTCAAAATGGATCAAAGACCTGAACGTAATTCATGAAACCATTAAACTCGTGGGAAAAAACATAGGCAAAAACCTCTTAGACATAAACATGAGTGACCTCTTCTTGAACATATCTCCCCGGGCAAGGAAAACAACAGCAAAAATGAGCAAGTGGGACTCCATTAAGCTGAAAAGCTTCTGTACAGCGAAAGACACCATCAATAGAACAAAAAGGAACCCTACAGTATGGGAGAATATATTTGAAAATGACAGATCCGATAAAGGCTTGACGTCCAGAATATATAAAGAGCTCACACACCTCAACAAACAAAAAACAAATAACCCAATTAAAAAATGGGCAGAGGAACTGAACAGACAGTTCTCTAAAAAAGAAATACAGATGGCCAACAGACACATGAAAAGATGCTCCACATCGCTAATTATCAGAGAAATGCAAATTAAAACTACAATGAGGTATCACCTCACACCAGTAAGGATAGCTGCCATCCAAAAGACAAACAACAACAAATGTTGGTGAGGCTGTGGAGAAAGGGGAACCCTCCTACACTGCTGGTAAGAATGTAAATTAGTTCAACCATTGTGGAAAGCAGTTTGGAGGTTCATCAAAATGCTCAAAACAGACCTACCATTTGACCCAGGAATTCCACTCCTAGGAATGTACCCTAAGAATGCAGCAATCAAGTTTGAGAAAGACAGATGCACCCCTATGTTTATCACAGCACTATTTACAATAGCCAAGAATTGGAAGCAACCCAAATGTCCATCGGTAGATGAATGGATAAAGAAGATGTGGTACATATACACAATGGAATACTACTCAGCCATAAGAAGTGGAAAAATCCAACCATTTGCAGCAACATGGATGGAGCTGGAGAGTATTATGCTCAGTGAAATAAGCCAAGTGGAGAAAGAGAAATACCAAATGATTTCACTCATCTGAGGAGTCTAAGAACAAAGGAAAAACTGAAGGAACAAAACAGCAGCAGAATTACAGAACCCAAAAATGGACTAACAGGTACCAAAGGGAAAGGAACTGGGGAGGAAGGGTGGGCAGGGGGGATAAGGCAGGGGGAGAAGAAGGGGGGTATTAAGATTAGCATGCATGGGTGGAGGGAGAAAGGGGAGGGAGGGCTCTATAACACAGAAGGACAAGTAGTGATTCTACATTTTGCTATGCTGATGGACAGTGACAGTAAGGTGGTTTTTAGGGGGGACCTGATATAGGGGAGAGCATAGTAAACATAGTATTCTTCATGTAAGTGTAGATTAAAGATTTAAAAAAAAAGAAAGAAAGAAAGAAAAGGGGGATTACTCCTTGATAGGATAAAACAATTGGTAAATCAAAGATTAACACATGCTTTAAATATCCTTAATGTTGATCACTTAAAGGGTGTCAGATGATCAGCTATGGAGGTACTCTTTTCTGATAATATTCCTTTCTCTTAATAAAAATAAAAAATAATTTTAAGAAAAGCAGTTCCTGTGTGCTGACCTCCAATGAGTTCTGCACAGTGGTATAGAGGGCATGTCAAAGTGTGGGCAAAGGGTCTGTTTGTTTCTATGCAGAAGATCAAGGCCTAGCTTGGATACCCAGAAAATGAACTAAGATACGATATGAGGAGGAACTTCTGGCATCAGCACTCTCTGGAGGACTTGTGCCAGGGGATGATCATCAAAAAGCCTCCACAGGGGTCCGGGCGATGCTGCAGTTGTGGCTGCGTCCACCCCACCGTTTCCTGGACTTGCCTTAGGAATGAGGAGTTAGATGTCTAGGCTGGCAAGTGCATACAGTGAGACAACGAATTTGACCGGATCTGTACTGTTGGAACTCAGGAGTTGGGAGGAGTACAAGTTGTAGCGCTCCAAAATCTTACGACTATAGACTATCTATGGTTAAAAGAACATATGGGATGTGAACAGATCCCAGAAATGGGTTGCTTTAATTTGTCTGATTTCTCTCAGACTGTTCAAGTACAGTTGGACAATATCCATCATATCATAGACAAATTTTCACAAATGCCTAGGGTGCCTAAATGGTTTTCTTGGCTTCACTGGAGATGGATGGTAATTATAGATTTGCTTTGTTTATGTCACCATATTCCTATTATGTTAATATGTGTGCGCAAGTTAGTTAGCAGTTTAAAACCTATACATGCTTAAGACATAAGAAGATATGTCAAAGAAATAATCAATCCTCCCATGTTTTCTTCCATATGCTACCTCTATAGCTTTTCTTCTTCCTTCCTAATTACAACCCTTAAATAGAATTCGTGCCTCATATCGAATTTACCGAGTATCATAATTCCTCCAGGTGGTAAAGATACCTCGAGACAAGTGTTGGGCATAGAAGCCACAGGGCATAAATCTGCAAAGAAGTAAAAAGCTAACCTTTTCAAAGAAAATTGCTTCTCTCTCACTTACCAACTTTACATTTCCCTGTATGGCCCCGGAAGATGACTGGTTAGCCAGAGACGGGTAAGATTCCTCAAGGGACGAACAACCTAAGACAGGCACAGTTGCAGGGGGGCCATCAGGTGAGAAATTGGGGATCAACAGTGGTGAAGCTTAGAACCTCACCACCCCCTGTGTTGAGAGAAAGCTTCTGCATCCATGGATGTTGTATTGCCCTTGTCTAGTTCGGATTAGCACATAGTCTACAGGCACACATCTGATCATCTACAATTGCTCTCTTACAGCACTAAACTATGTTTTCTACCTTTATCTTGCATCTACCTACCACTTCAGCAGTTTATTAAAAATAAAAATAATAATAATAATAAAGGGAGAAATGTGGGATCCACATATAAATCAAGTATAAAAATCAAACGAATGTTCATATTTGACCTGATTGTTTATAGTTCATAATGCGTGATCAAAACCGAAAGTTTCTGTGATGACTGCCCTTGTACTGTTCACCATGTAAGAACTTATTCACTATGTAAGAATTCGTTCACTATGTAAGAACTTGTTTGTTATGCTTCAAAAGACTGGAGACTGACGAGAACTAGGCTTGAGATGGATTAATGATTGTGCATTGAGCATTGACCCCCCTATACAGAATTTTATTGTTGTTAACAACCATTTGATCAATAAATATGAGAGATGCCCTCTCAAAAAAAAAAATCAAAATGCTGTTGGGTAATACAGCTTGGCCACATTAGACTTGTCTCTTGAGGTTAATATCCTTCTGGCTGACACAGTGCACCAAAATATATTAATACCTAAGATGAGTGATCAGCTATTAATAAATAATGCTGGTTGTTCCACTCTGATCACCTTTCATGAAATATTCAGAGCTAAAAATGCATTTCAGTTTAAGTGGTCACCATGGCATTAGTCCAATTCAGCAGTGGGTTCAGGTTTCATCATATTTTTGCACAGGTTTGATATAGAGCACAGACTGAAGGAGAGGCACCAAATGGCCCACACCCCCCACTGAAGCTGGAGGTCTGTGTGAAGGAATATGTGATAGGAGCAAAGGCCAGAGACCTCTTTCAGGACTGGGACTTCTGGGTCCTATAATAGGCCAACACCAGGTGTGTTAAGATACATGGTCAGGGGAAGCCAGATTGGTATATTATAGGACATCTCCCCAAGTCCTTAAATATAAGCATTTAAAATATTTCCAGTCTCTTGAGCCTATATAAGGGGACATGAGAGAGTAGAGGAATCTATATGAAAGTAGGTGGGAGTTGAGCCCAAATTACCAAGCCTTCAGTCCTACACAGGAAACACTGGGTAACTGGAGGTTTGGTAAAGCTCAACTCAGATATCCTGTCAATAGAAAGATGGTTGACATGTCTATAAATCATATTTGAGGAGATGTGGTCCTGATAGGCAGTGGGTGAGTGTGGGAAGAGTCTGAAGCAGTGTTGATAGGTGTGATTGAATCTGCGCCTTTCTGCGTGGAATGTGGAGAGTGCTTTGTTTCCTGAATGGGCCCTGACTGATGAATGGGTTTGACCTAACAGGCCAAAGGGAGCAACATCAGACTCAACATGATGAACACAGTCCATCAAGAGAGACTAGACCTAGCAACTTCCCTCTCTTCTCTGTTGTTCATTTTTAGTATGTGGTTAGAATCACAGAAGAGTTGTCATAGGGATCAGGTCTGGGATGAGGGAGATGCAAGTAAGGCACGTAGGGCACACAACTTCAGAGGGCACTCACAGTCAGGGATCAAGTCTGTACAGTTGCATGTACTTGCAGGTGAGTGACCCCTTAAAGTTTGTGCCTTCTTGCCTCAAGGTAATTTTGGCCCTGTTAGAGAGCTGTCCAGACAACTGAATTATCTAGGCTCCCCCATCACTCACGTCCCCACATCCTCTTCTCTTTTTCCCAGATCTCTGAAGATTCCCTCACTCCTACTTCAGTACAATACCATGAGAATCTAATCTTGGATTAGATTTCAAAGGAAGGGCTGAGTCAGTTCCATGAAGGCCCCCCTCCCTGTATTCTCCCCTGCCTGGCCCAAAGATGGATATGGGGTGAGTCATTTCCAAGATGGATGTATTTCCTTTATTTCCACTCCCTGAGTACAAGCCCACCGAAACACTCACATGGCTTCTCACCCTAATTCACAGGGAATGCTGACTTCCTCCTCCTTGAGCTCCTCCCTGGGTCCCTCCACCAGCTCAGGCGGCTCAGTGCTTTCACTGTGGGTTCCCGTCACTGGCAACTCCAGGCTGCTCCGTTCTGACCTCAGACCTAATAAATGGATCCACTTTCTCCAAGATGGCAGCTCTCTCAGCTGTTACTTTTTTTCCCTTAATCTTTGCTTTACTCAGCCAACTTGTGGCTCTAAGATAGCTCCCAGGGCCCCCAGGGTGAGGAGAAACCCTTACCATTGACTAAGGCAGCTGGAAAACAACCAAGTGTGGATTTCAGGAAATCTTTCCACCTCCTATCGAAGAATTCCTATTTTATCTCTCAGATATATGTCTCTTGATAAGAATGCAAATACCTGTGGGAAGAAGAATACTTTAATCTGTTATCAAGCATGCCTTATATGAATCAGGGGATGATAATAGGTTTTGACAGAGAGTTTGAATCCTTGGGCCCTCTGAGTTGAAGAAGCTTCTAAAGGACAACCAGGGTGTTCCAAATGTGACAGTTCCAGTTTTGCACAGAGCTTTCCTTAAAGTTCCCCACTCATCACTCCCCTACTATATACCCACTTCCTTATCTTCTCACCTCCACTCCTGGCGAGTCAAGGCAGGAGGCCTCAGCCCCTCACTGTGGAGGCTTATCCAGAGGGCTGCTTTAATGGCCTAATGACATGGCAGCCGGCTTCTCCCAAAATGAGGGATGGAGAGCACACGAGAAGGAAGTTCTGATGCTTTTTTTGCCCTAGTCTCTAAGGTCACACATCATCTCTTCAACTACATTCTATTAAACAGAAATGAATTGTAAAATTTAGTCCATGACCTAAAGAGAGGAGCACTAGAGTCCCATTTTTTAAAGAAAGAGTATCAAAAAATTTGTGGACCTATTTTGCTCAAGCTCACTATCATTCCACATCCTAGTTCAGTCTGTCAGCAGGTTCTGTTGCTCTACATTCAAAATATATCTCAAACTTAATCATGTATTTCCATTTTATGAATTAAGGTATAATTTACACACAGAAAAAATTTACCCTTTGTTGGGTCGAGTACCGACAGTTTTGGCAAACATAGTCATGCAACCAAAACCACAATGAAGATAGAGAATAGTCGGATTATAGGATTAAAGACAGCAGAATACGAAGGCAATATGGAAACCTCCTCACAAAAACACATAAAGGAGGAAAATACAGCAAGTGCAACTACACCTGAAAAAACCTGAAGACTGTGGACCAGAATCCCTACACCTGAGGAAGAAGAGAGGACCACACAGAAAAGGGTGAGTCAGCAACGCTGACATCAAGCAGGACCCAAACCCTCCCCACACACCAGCCTATAGGTAGGAGAAAGAGGAATGGAGTGGGTAGGCAGTAGGAGCCCAAGAGCGCGGCTCGCTTGGCCCTGGAGATCTTCTCTGGGAGCAGGAGCCCGCATTACCAGGGTCCTTGGTGACTATTGGGACTGGACACCAGGAACAGGTGGAACACTCTGGGAGGCTGAGACTCCAGCCAGTGTGGAGGACAGGCACCCTCCACCAGTCCTGAGACCCAAAGCAGAGGTGCAGTTTGAAAGACTTGCCAGCAATGGGAGGGCTACCAGAGGTGATGAGGGTTGGACAGAACTCTCTCCTCAGGATAAAGGGCAGGTTGAGGTTACCTCCCCAACCCCTCCTCCACCCAACAAATTGGGAACACTCGGAAGCTCCAGATGTTCCATCCCCCTTACTGGCAATGCAGACCCGAGTCTCCTCCCTGCATGCTGCCAGGAATCAACCCACTTGGCCCAGCAGCAGCATTAGACTTTGCTGCCTGGCAGGTACAGGGAGACCCTCCCAGCTTCATTGGCCCCATTTCAGCCCAACCAGAGAGGTGCCTGGAGGAGCCAGCCCCAAGAGCTCCCTCCTCCCTGCAGGTGTCCAAACCCAGTGCTGTGCATCCAGCTGTGGCACATTGGTCTGCCCACCCTATTCACCCTGCAGCCCTGCCATTGATGCAGGCCAAGAAGAAGGCCAAAGGAACAATTCTACAGGCCAGAAGGAAGTGGCATGATACATTTAATGTACTGAAACAGAAGGACCTCCAACCAAGAATCCTTTACCAAGCTGTATTATCATTTAAATTTGAAGCATGGATTAAGCAATTTCTAGATTAACAAAAGTTTAGATTAACCAGCAACTAGATTAACAGCAAGCTCAGCAGAGATTCCTGACCTGATCACAAAGGTAGCAGGTCAAGCAAACTTCCCACCCAGCCTTAGACCACTACAGAAGCCAAGCAGAAAGGTGGCCTGCCCATAGCACACCAATAAATGGGGCCCCTGCAAAAGAGAACCAGGCACTAGAGAGTAAAGAATCTTGAGCTTCTGGGCACCATAGCACACCTCTTCATAAAGCTATTACTCTTTGGATCAGAAAGCACAGCACAGACATCTAACACAAAGGGAGAAACAAACAGAACCCCTGACAAAATGAGCAGGTAGAGGAATCTGATCACTGAAAACTACAAAATAGAACCCCAGAAAGAGGGCTAAATGAAACAGAGATCACCAATCTTCTTGATAAATATGTCAAAATAAAAGTCATAAACATGTTCATGGATCTCAGAAAGGACTTCAACAGAGCGATAGAAAATCTGAAAAACAGCCACTTAGAGCTGAAGAACACAGTATCTGAAATGAAACTTTCAATGGAAGGATTTAAAAGTAGATTAGAACATGTGAGGTAGACAATAAATGAAATAGAAATTAGAGAATAGGAAAACAAAGAAGCTGAGGAACAGAGAGAAAAAAGGACCTCAAGGAAAGAGAGAATGACAAGAGAGCTATAATGCAAATGAAACAATATTTGCATTATAGGGGTACCAGAAGGAAAAGACAAAGACAAAGGGATAGAAAGTGTCTTTTCTTTAAGGAAATAATTGTTGAAAATTTCCCCAATCTGGGAAGGAAACAGATACTCATGTCATGGCAATGCAGAGATCCCCTAACAAAAGGAACCCCAGCAAAACAACACAAAGACATATAATAGTTAAAATGGAAAGGATCAAGAATAAGGAGAGAGTGTTGAAAGCAGCCAGAGAGAGAAAAAGGTTAGTTATAAAGGAAATGACATCAGGCTATGGGCAGACTTCTCAACAGAAATTCTACAGGCCAGAAGGAAGTGGCATGATACATTTAATGTACTGAAACAGAAGGACCTCCAACCAAGAATCCTTTACCAAGCTGTATTATCATTTAAATTTGAAGCATGGATTAAGCAATTTCTAGATTAACAAAAGTTTAAGGAATTCACCACCAGTAAACCAGACTTACTTGATATGTTAAAGGATTGCTGTAGATGAAAATGACCCTAAGGCTAAATAGTTTTCACCAGTGAAAATAAATCCACAGTAAATCTAGTAGACCAACTAACTGCCAAGCAAGTATGAAATTAAAACAAAAGAAACAAAATCAACTATACAGAAAATCAGTCAAGGGAAACACAAAAAGTGCAGTTTATGACATCCAGTATGAGAAATGTGAAGGAGGAGGGAGAAGAAGGGGATAAAAGTACATTTAGATTGTGTTTGAAATTGAGTAATCAGCAATATAAGATAGGCTATTGTATAGTAAAGAAGCTACCCTTAAACCATTGGTAACCATAAAATGAAGCCTACAATAAAAACAAAAAAAAATACTTAAATTTTAAAAAGAGAGAGAAATCCAATTACAACACTAAAGAAATCCATCAATAACAAAAGAATAATAAAAGAAAGGAAGAAAGGAACAAAAAGGAGATACAAAAACATCATAAAACAGTTAATAAAATGTCAGTAAGTACATATCTATCAATAAACCTTAAATGTAAATGGACTGAATGCACCAATCAAAAGATATGGAGTGGAAGAATGGATAAGGAAACAAGACCCATCTATATATTGCCTACAAGAGACTCATTTCAGATCCAAAGACATACACAGACTAAAAGTGAAGGGATGGAAAAAGATATTCCATGTAAATAATAGGGAGAAAAAAGCAGGAGTAGCAGTACTTATATCAGACATAATTGAGTTCAAAACAAAGGATGTAACAAGAAACAAAGAAGTATATTATATAATGATAAAGGGATCAGTCCAACAAGAGGATACAACAATTATAAATATGTATGTACCCAACTTAGGAGCACCTAAATATGTAAACAAATACTAACAGAATTAAAGGGGGAAATAAATTGCAACACATTCATTTTAGGAGACTTAAACACACCATTCACATCAATAGACAGATAAACAAGACAGAAAAGAAAGAAAGAAACAGAGGCACTGAACACTACATTAGATCAGGTGGGCTTAACAGATATCTACAGAACACTCAGTCCAAAAGCAGCAGGGTACATATTTTCCTCAAGTGTACATGGAACATTCTCCAGAATAGATCACATACTAGGCCACAAGAAGAACCTCAATAAATTCAAAAACACTGAAATTGTATCAAGCAGCTTCTCAGATCACAATGGTATGAAAGTAGAAATAAATTACACAAAGAAAACAAAAAGACAAACCGTGGAGGCTCAACAACATGCTTCTGAATAATCAATGGATCAATAAACAAATTAAAACAGTAACCAAGCAATGCATGGAGACAAATGAAAACAAAAATACAACAGCCCAAAATCCGTGGGAGGTGGCAAAGGCAGTTCTAAGAGGAAAGTACCATAGGAATACAGGCTTACCTCAAGAACCAAAAACAATCCCAAATAAACAGTCTAAAATCAATTAAAGAAACTAGAAAAAGAAGAATAAATGAATCCAAAGTCAGTAAGAGGAGGGACATAATAAAGATCAGAGCAGAAATAAAATAGAAAAGATTAAAACAACTGAAAAGAATAAACGAAATCATGAGGTGGTTCTTTGAAAAATAAACAAAATAGATAAACCCTATCCACACTTATCAAGAAAAAAGAGAATGTATACCCATAAACAAAATCAGAAATGAAAAAGGAATAATCACAATGGATACCACAGAATTAAAAAGAATAATATGAAAAATTAAATGTCAATAAATTGGACAACTTAGCAGAGATGGACAACTTCCTACAAAAATATAACCTTCCAAGATTGACCCAGGAAGAGACAGAAAATCAGAACAGAGCAATTACCAGCAATGAAATCACATTGGTAATTAAGAATCTCCCCCCCGCTTCAGAAATACCAGGTTCAGATGGCTTCACAGCTGTAATTCAACTAAACATTTAAAGAAGAGCTAGTACACATCCTTCTTAAAGCATTCCAAAATGTAGAAGAGAAGGGAATATTTCCAAACTCATTCTATGAGGCTAGCACCCCTCTAATACCAAAAACAAAGACACCACAAAAAAAGAAAATTAGACTAATATTCCTGATGAACATAGATGCAAAACCCTCAGCAGAATATTAGCAAACCAAAACCAAAAATACATTAAAAAGATCATCCATCATGATCAAGTAGGATTTATTCCAGGGATGCAAGGATGGTGCAATATTCATAAATCCATCAATATAATATATCACATTAACGTAAAGAAGGATAAAAACCACATTAGATAGATATTGAAAAAGCATTTGACAAAACTCAATATCCATTCATGATAAACACTCTCAACAAAATGTGTACAGAGGGTATGTACCTCAACATAATAAAGACCACATATGACAAACCCACAGTCAGTATCATACTTAATAGGGAAAATCTGAAAGCTTTTCCTCTAAGATCAGGAACAAGACAAGGATGCTGACTATTACCACTTTTATTCCATATAGTACTGCAGAGTATTTGCCACAGCATTCAGATAACTCAGATATAAAAGGCATCCAAATTGGTAAGGAAGAAGTTAAATTGTCACTATTTGCAGATGACATAATATTATACATAGAAAACCCACAGGAATCCACCAAAAAAAAACATTTAGAACTAATAACTGGATTCAGCAAAGTTTCAGGATACAAAATTAATACATAGAAATCTGTTGCACTTCTATATACTAACGATAAACTAGGAGAAAGAGAAATCAGAAAAATAACTTAATTTACAATTGCATGAAAAGGAGTAAAATACCTAGGAGTAAATCTAACCAAGGATGTGAAAGACCTATATCGTGAAAACTATAAGACACTCATGAGTGAAAGTAAAGAACACACCAATAAGTGGAAATATATCCTGTAATCATGGGTAGGAAGAATTAATATTGTCAAAATGGCCATCCTGCCTAAAGCAATCTAAGGATTCAGTGCAATTGCTATCAAAACTCTAACTGCATTCTTCAATGAATTAGAACAAATAGTTCTAAAATTCATATGGAACCACAAAAGACCCCAAATAGCCAAAACAGTCCTGAGAAAGAAGAACAAAGCTAGAGGGATTATCCTCCCTGGCTTCAAGCTCTACTACAAAGCTACAGTAATCAAAACTATTTGGTACTGGCGTAAGAACAGACCCATAGAGCAATGGAACAAAATAGAGAGCTCAGATATAAACCCAAGCATATATGGTCAATTAATATATAATAAAGGAGCCATGAATATACAATGGGGAAAAGACAGCTTCTTTAACAACTGGTGTTGGCAAACTGGACAGCTATGCGTAAGAGAATGAAACTGGATTACTGTGTAACTCCATACACAAAAGTAAACTCGAAATGGATTAAAGACCTGAATGTAAGTCATGGAACCATAAAATTTATAGAGGAAAACAGGGGCAAAAATCTCTTGAATTTAAAAATGAGCAACTTTTTCCCTAACACTTCTCCTTGGGCAAGGGAAACTAAATAAAAAGTGAACCAGTGAGATTATATCAAACTAAAAAGCTTCTGTAAGCAAAGGACACCATCAGCAGAAAAAAAAGACATCCTACACTATGGGAGAATATATTCATAAACAGCTCATCTGATAAGGGGTTAACATCCAAAATATATAAAGAACTCATATGCCTCAACTCCAAAAAACAAATAACTCGATCAAAAAATGCACAAATGACCTGAACAGACGCTTCTCCAAAGAAGAAATTCACATGGCCAACAAGCACATG
The DNA here is from genome assembly GCF_040802235.1 of Manis javanica. Classification (NCBI taxonomy): domain Eukaryota; kingdom Metazoa; phylum Chordata; class Mammalia; order Pholidota; family Manidae; genus Manis; species Manis javanica. Next base: position 96,598,235 of record NC_133159.1, on the reverse strand, counting down.
AAAAGATGCTCCACATCACTAATCATTAGGGAAATGCAAATTAAACCACAATGAGATATTACCTCACCCCAGTTAGAATGGCCAACATCTAGAAGACGAGGAACAACAAATGCTGGTGAGGATGTGGAGAAAGAGGAACTCTCCTACCTTGTTGGTGTAAATGTAAATTAGTTCAACCATTATGGGGAGCAATATTCTCAAAAAACTAAAAATGGAAATACCATTTGACCCAGGAATTCCACTCCTAGGAATTATCCAAAGAAAACAAAATCCCTGATTCAAAGACATATATGTAACCCTATGTTTATCACCACACTGTTTACAATAGCCAAGATATGGAAAGCAATCTAAGTGTCCATTAATAGATGAATGGATAAGAAACAGGTGGTACATATACACAATGGAATATTATTCAGCCATAAAAGAATCCTCCCATTTGCAACAACATGGATGGATCTAGAGGGTATTATGCTCATTGAGATAAGCCAGGAGAAAGACAAATACCATATAATTTCACTTATCTGTAGAATGTAGAAGCAAAACAAACAGAACAAAACAGCATTAGTCTCATAGACGCTGAGAAGTGACTAGTGGTTACTAAGGGGGAAGGGGAGTAGGAAGGGGCAGGGGGAAGGGGGAAGGGGACTGTTGAGCTACTGTGATGTACATTTGATAAAATTTTAAAAAGTAGATAGAGAACAGTCCCACTGATCCAAAAACTACCCCCATGCCACATTCAGGTAACCCTTCCCCATCCCCAGTCCCTGGCAAACACCAATCTGTTTTCTGTCCCTATAGTTTTGTCTTTGCAAGAAAGTCATATAAATGGAATCATAAAAGCAAAAGCTATTTAGTCTTTTTAGTTACCTCATTTAACTTAATGCATTTGAGATTTGTCCATTTTATTTCAGATTCCAGTAATTTGTTCCTTTTTATTGCTGAGTAGTATTCCATTGAATGGATGTGCTGTCATGTGCTTATCCATTTCCCAGGTGAGGGACACTTGAGTTGTTTCCAGTTTGACAATTACAATCAAAGTCCTTATAAACATTCATGTAGATGGTTGTGTAGACATAGGTTTTCATTTCACTTCTGACCACTTTTCATTATTTTTAGTGCTTTCTACTAGTCCATGCCACCATCATCTCTCCTTGTGGCCTCCTAACAGGTCTCACTGCTTATACACTTGCTTTCTTACAGTCCATTCTCCATAGAAAAGCCAGAGTCAGATTTGAAGAATTCTTTTCAGTTATATCTCACTTAAGCTATAACCTTGCTAATGGATTCAAATTACTCTTAGAATAAAATCCAAGCTCTTTAGGCTTCCTTGTTCACAATGTACTCTGAGGCCTGGTTCCTGCATTCTTCTCTGAACACATCCTCTACCTCTATCCTCCCCTATGCTCCAGCCCAGGGTCAGACCCGAGTTTGGGGACCTGAAGCTTATAGAGGCTGTGGGCGATCGGGGCTTAGATTAGACAAATGAGATAAAATGATAATCAGTAGAGGATTTTGTAGGCATCTCTGAGGGTTTCTGGAAGCTTACACTTCATTAGCTCCAGGGACAACCCCCCTCTTTTCCAGATTCTCCTTTATTTCTCTTTTTTTAAATAATTGAAATACATTTAACATGTAACATTCCATTGAATTAAGGTATTAGATTTCCCTTACTTCTTTCTGTCCTTTTGCTCTTAACTGTTCATGTTGCCTGGAATGCTGTTAACAAGAATTTGCATCTTGGCATTTCTTTGACTTTCAGATTTCAGCTTAAATGTCACATCTTCAGAGATGCCTCCTATGAACACCCAAGTTAAGGATCTACCTAATCGCTTGAAATAACATCACTCTGTTTTAATGGTAGGCATAGTACTTGGTCCTATTTGATTCTTTGTTGTTCATTTGTGTATCTACTATCTGTCTTTCCAAAGGAAAATGTCACTCCACGGGGTTGGGGACTTGTATTATCCATGACTATACTGAAAATGTACCTGGCACATTGTAGGTGCTCCTGCACGAACAGAGCCTCTCCCCTCAGAGAGCCCACTATCCAGTGAGTGCATCAGATTACCATGACTACCTGCAACGCAAGAGAGAAGGGCATTGACATGATGAGGGGGTTACAGAGGAAGGCTGGGGGAATTCAGAGGAAGAAAGATATCTTTTCTGGCTGGGGAATTGAAGTTGCTACCTAGAGGAGGGGTTCTTTAGTCTAGGCCTTGAGATATATGTGTCATTGAATATGTAGAGCATTAAAGAATTATCCAATGACACTTGTTAAAGCACAGTAAGGCAGACTTCATTCAGGACCATCATGATCGGCACTTGCCATGGGAACCCCTGCAATGAGATTCTGCAGTGGAGGAGAGATTGGACTCAACTCTAAATACAGCAGAGGCAACTGAGAATTTATTGCCAAGGAGCAGGGTGGAGTTCAGTGGATGCAAAATTACCAAGAGAAACATCAAGGGTAAGGGAGTTTCTGGCTAAATGGAGAAAACAGGACTCTTGCTGAAGACATGCTGGGGTGATCAGACGTCACCTGGGGGAGATGGAGGAAGAGGAACCCAATCAGATATTGAGGGTGCTGTGGGAGCTTCTTACTAAATTACACTGATTTAGCTGGGTTCTTGCTAAAACTGGATTTTACAAGAATATATATAAGTGGACTTCGGAGAAGTTTCAAGAGCCTGATGCATGTTTGGGCAAGGAAAGAATCTTCGCCAGTCCCCTCTGTTGTTCAAGGAAACAAGAGACATTCTTCTTCCCTCTGAATAATCTATGTCCATTTCTTATTTGGTTGCTTTTTGCTCATTAAGGGCCACCTGAACCATGTCTTAGGACTTAGTATGGTAGGATATTTGCTGGATGGTGCTAGCAGTCAGCATTTAATGAGGGGAGTGTATGAAAATGAAAGAGAAAGTAGTAATGGCTGGAAACCCACCTTCTGAGTCTAGAGGGAAGTTAGTGAAGAAGGCTTCTGGATGTTGGGCTCCAAGCATCTTCAGACGGTGGAGTGAGAATGGGAATCTGATGATTTTTCTGGTTTACAGTTTGAATGTCTCTGGGAATGTCACTGGGTGCTCTGGTGAACTTTCTGAGTGGCCCACACAGGAACATGAAGGCTGTCTATACATGATCTCTTGTGATTTCACTGAGGTTTGTGTCAAGTTTTCCAGTGTCAGTGTCCAGGGCTTCAGGAAAAGGGCAGTTTAAGTTCTCAATGACTCCAAGTCAGAGGTAGAAGAAAACTGGAAATGTTAATTTGGAAGTTTTAACCATATATTGGAGAAATCTAGAAAAATTGAGGAGGATCCATCTCATTTATAGGCAGACAACAAACTCTGAAAGATGATGGACAGGCACAGAATCTAATACTTCACAGAGTGTACTAGTTTTTCATTGAAATATACTTTTTCTCTGTATCGTCACCCCTGTTTCTATCAAAGATAATCAAAATAAGACTAATTTGTTTGCAAAATATGTCTAGGCTAATTCAACTTAGCCTGATTATTTACATAAGTGTAGCAAGAACGGTAATTGACCACATGGCTTTTTTTGTTTTAACTGTTGCTTTGCTGGAACTTTTCATAAGGAATCTCAGATGAGACTTTTAAAAGCCTCTCAAAGCTAGAAGACATTCCAAGAACTTATCACCAGACTTTGTTATCAGGACTTATATATTTCAATGAATTCCTTTGCTCTTGCAATTCTCAAGAAATTTTAAGTCTAGCTCCTCCCGGAAAATGGCCTTTCTTACTCACCTGTAAGGTCAGGAGCCCTGTAAGCCAGGTACCAGGCAAGTTGTGTTTTTTCCCCAATAGGACTTGCAGGCATTCACTCCACAAAGTCAACCTTAGTTCCTTAAAACATCTAGCCATATCTGATACTATGCATCATTCTCAAATATGACATTCTAGTCAAAGCCGTGGTAATATAACCAATGTTTCAAATTGTATCCTGTTATAAGGAGAACAGACACTTATTGAACATACGCAAATTGCTATATTGATTCCAGTGGAAATAAGAATATTTAATGAGTTTCCAAACTTTGGAGGGGTCAGAGAGAAAAAATAAATGTTTCATTTCTGTTTACAAAAGTATAATCTACTAAGCTGCTGTAAATTATATACAATTTAAGACAAATAGGAAAGGCATTCCTTATATCCAGAAAGTAGAACATTAAAGAGGCAACAATGTTATGAACAAAAATAGTCATCATTCTTTATCATTTCATTGGTCTTGTGTAATTAATTCTTGCTGTGATTGATCTTGGGTTAGCAATTTTATGAATCCATAGTGTCTCCTCTTGAATTCTGGAAATTCTCACTTAATCCAATGATACGATCTCAAAGTTGAGTGATGCCATCACAGAGCATTTGCCTGTAGCTTATGGTAAAGGCTTACAAAGAAGAATTGGAGTAAAACAATAACTGTCTATAAATGACAAAAGACTTAAAAATGGCCATGGTTAATGATCTGATAAGAATTCACTTGATGAGGAAATTTATTACTTTTCTATGGCATACATTTTAACATAAAACCAGAATTATTATTGATAACATTATGCCAGACATACCATCAACAGGAAGGGTAATGAAAAATCTGTATCATTCATACAATCCCTGTTTAAAAAAAGAAAAAAATTTCTTACAATTCCTTGTTAAGTGTAGACCAATAATCCAAGAAAACTTTCTCTTTCTAGTTATGTCTTCTTCTGGATTTGTCAAATAGACAAATCCATTGTTCTTGCCTTGTATAGTTTTCCTTATTAAAAACCCATCCTAAGGGCAGGAGGGTGGTAGACATGGGTAAAATAGGTAAAGGTGGAAAAATTAGTGATAATGTTCCATATCTTGACCTGGGCAATGGGTACATAAGTATACACATGTCAAAATTAATTGAGCTGTACCCTAGGATTTCTGCATTTTATTGTATGTACCTCAATAAAAAGAAGAGAAACCAAAACCATGTCCTATTTTCCTCACATAATTTGCATAAAAAATTGTTTCCCTTATTAATTTTACTAGTTTTACTATGTATATTGATTATAATATTTAACCATCGGTAACTTTTCTTCTACAGAGAAAACTAGAAAATAAATAATTGTGAATTACCTGTCACATATCAGGGTTCTATAACCAACTATCAAATTTATGAATGCACTATTGCACAATGTATAGGGGCACGTGTTCCCTGATAGTGTAATTGTTCAATGTGGCAAAACTATCTCAGTTATCTATATAATGTATTTACCTTACTTAAAATGATCTAGATTTTTATCTTAAGCAAACATAGCTATCCATAACACCAAACAAAGCTATCCATCAGCTCAACGTATTTCCTGGTTAACTATTTTTACAGCACATGCATGTGAGGCAAACATCAAAACAGCAAAAATCCTGAAAAGTTAAATACATGGGTCTTCTGTTTTACTACTATGCTTGACATACATGAAGTGATGGATATCAAGTAATTAATTTTACTGCATCTTTACTTATACATTTGTTCTCTGTTTGAATTTATCATTTTTATAATCTTGAATATCCAGTAGATATAGTACTAGCCTATTCGACTAGTAAACCCAAATGCAATAAAAATATAAAATACATGCTCATATTATGCTTAATATGGACTACTCAGAAGCCATAGTCGTATTAAACTAATTTTATTTACGAAATATTTTATGAACGCATGTCAACTTGCAAAGGATTTGGGTTAATTCCCACACCTTTGGTAGTTTTAAGACTACTGTATTCAATTTATGTTTTTATTTACTTTCTGTAAGTGCTTAATTATCTCTAAGCCAATTTGAATACAAAGTCGTTAGGGGATGTAATAAATTAATTGGCAAGCCTTCTGCCACAGCAGCCGCTGGAGAGCAGCGGCCATGGCTCCGCACTGCCCCACAGTCACGAGCATCTGCAAGGGTGACAGGGCAGCCAAAAACGTGAGCAAGCCAAGGTGTAGCCGCTGCCACTGTGTGCGCCTGACCAAGCACACTAACTTATGTAGGACATGATCTGAGAGGTGTGTGTCTTCACCCTTATAAGCAGTGTGCCACAGAGCTGCACAAGATCTCCAAGGACAAGCTGGCCCTCAAGTTCATCAAGAACAGGGTGGGGACACATACACGCTAAGAGGAAGAGAGAGGAGCTCAGCAGCCTCCTGGCGGCCTCGAGGAAAGCAGCAGCCTAGAAGGACTGAACCCCCACGCCTCTGTGCATAATAAAACCGTTCAGGAAAAAAAATTAATTAATTTGGTAATACCATTCAGAGGTAGAAAAATATCACACATACATAACACACATATATACACATAGCCATAAACATACAAACAGATGCAAACATCTTACAGCTTCTGTTCTAAATTTTAGCTGAGTCAGTAAAACATAGTACTACAGACTTAGTATTTGATATAAAATAGTTTCTGTCTTTTCATCACTTTGTATTTTTATCCAAATCGTGTCTGACAAAAGTGGAAAAATTGAGATTACCTACTCAGTAAGAGGGCTAATGCTTTTCACTCATGTTTATGGAGAAGACTGTTAAGATTTTCTTTTGCCCTGAGATGTAATCTTATGGATGGTGTGTGCTATGTTTTAGGCAAATGACTGAGGAGACACATAGCAGCTGCCTGGATACCTCAAAATCTACATGAGTGGGCAAAACATCCAAAAAAAAGAGTGTTTCCAGATCACTCTTTTTCTCTTCTCAGCCTCAGGTGGTTCCTTTCAGGGGTTTCTGAGTCCTTTGAGCCCCAAATGGAGGGAAGGAGACCTTAAGTTCAAATGACTGACAGGCTGGAATGGGAAAAGTCAAGGTCAGGCAGGGGCAGGCAGAGGGGTGCAGGAAGTAGAGGTGTGAAGGATTCAAGGGAGGAAGAGAAGCAGTGGGAAGAAAGAGGTCTTGGAGGAGCCAGTTTGAGGAGAGTTTAAGTTTCCAAAAGAAGCCAGTGAAGTTCCACACTATCCTCTGCAAAATCATGCCAACAAGGAGGTGGGTAGAGTTGGCACCACATGTAGCCAGAATGGGTTAAATAAGGGGGTTACAGTCAACTATGAAGTTCCTGTAGGAGAAGTAGGACCCAGTAGAGAGAACACAGAGGTCTCAGAGAGAGCCAGGAAGAACTTTCCTGTCCATGGAATCAGGGAATAAACCCCCCTGAGCAGCCTGGAAGAAGTCCTTCCAGGCCAGGGACTTTTAAAGAATCTTGGGCTCATCGGTGAGTTCCTGTGACTGTGAGAAGATGGTGGTGAAGGCGAGTCTCCGTGTGGTTCGTTGTGGTGGCAGCGAGCTGACCTTCAGGAGAACGGTGTTCTCAGTGGATTCTAAGCACATCTTCTGTGTTTCTGGAGACTTTGTTAAAGTTCATAGCACAGTGACAGAAGAACATGCATACACATTGCAAGGGCACAGAAATCTGGTGACTGGAATCCAACTCAACCCCAACAATCATTTATAGCTGTATCCTTGTTCCTTTGATGGCACAATTAAACTGTGGGACTATATAGTTGGCAGTTTGATAAAGACTTCCATAGTTGGACATAAACTTCATGCCCTCCTTACTCTTGCCCATGCTGAGGAGTCTGTCTTTGTTATAATAAATAAATAAAAACCAGATATATTTCAGCTGGTTTCAGTGAAACTGCCAAAATCTTCAAGTCAGGAAGTAGAAGCTAAGAGCTCTCCTTTGTTCTGGATTATATAAACCAGTCACCCAAATGCATTGCCTTTGGAAATGGGGGAGAATGTGTTGCTGCAGTATGGGACTTTTACTTGACTGTTTATTATTTCAAAAAAAAAACATCAAGGTTTACTTTATCATCATCAAGAAATAAGAAACATGCTAAGAACAATTTTACATTTGTAGTGTGTCACCCAAAGGAACACTGCATAGCAACTGGTCACAGGGATGGCAAAATTCATCTTTGGAAGAATTTTGATGATAAGAAATATACGAACACATGTTTACATTGGCACCATGATATGGTTATGGATTTGGCTTTTTCGCTGACAGGCACCAGTCTGCTGAGTGGTGGTCTTAAGTCTGTCCTTGTAGAGTGGCTTGATGCAACAGAGAAAAATAAGGAGTTCCTCCCCCATTTAGGAACTACTATTAAACACATCTCAGTCTCACCAGCCGAGGATCTGTTCTGTACTTCTCACTCTGATACTAAGTTAACAGTTATTCAGTGAAATTTTGAGGCATCTGCAGTAATCCAAGGCCTAGTGAAAGACAGCAATATCTTTACTGGTTTGATGACTGATCCAAGGACCAAAGCTTTGGTTTTGAATGGAAAACCTGGCCATTTGCAGTTTTATTCTCGCCAGCACGATAAGCAGATATACAATGTAAAATTTTGACCCATTAAATAACATTAAAACTAATGAAAGCTCTTTACAGTACAACTGGGGTCAAGTTATTTATTTAGTAGCTTCTAAAACAAGATTATCTGCCTACATTTACTTGACATAGTGAATATTGTCTGCGGTTACTTAGTGCAGTTGTTTACAGCATAATTCTAATGAAGTCATGGTTGAAGACTAAGTTTACATGTAACCCAGTTTCACTCTTGTGCTGGCTCCCTCTTTGTTTTACTTTCTTTCAGCCTGCACTTTAATTAGCTGTCAAACCCATCTGTACATTTGAGACACAAGGACAGAAAATAAGAATATGAAGATTGACAATACAAATATGTTTCTGCTTTGTGGTAAAGCGAGTCATATGTACATAGTGACAATAAAATTTTCAATATAGATTCAAAAATATATATCCTGGGACCGTAACCAGCTTCAGAATCTTAAGAACCAAAATCTGTCCTTGCCAGCTTCAACAGATACTGGAATAATGGTTCAGGAGTCTGACTCACTGATCAATGGACCACCAATCATTCAGTCAGGAGTGAAGACAAGGGCTTCAAAGGTGGACAGTAAGGTCCTGCATGAGAGGTCCAGGGTCCAATGATGGAGCTGATCCCATCCAAGTCACAGCACCATAACTGTTAAAGGAAAGTTATTGAATAACACTTGTTTCATCATGGTAAGACAGGTTTTATTCAGGACCATTGCAATAGGTCAGTGGATAGAAAAAAAATAAGAAACATCAGGGATAAGAGGGGTTCTGGCTAAACACACCTAACAGGACTTTTGCTCAGGACAGGCTAAGGTGATCAGGTACCACCTGGAGGATTTATGGAGAATGAGGAAACCCATTAGAGGCTGAGAGTGTTTACATATGGAGGATGGGGGATTCTTGCTAACTTAACCTAGCAGGATTCTTTATAAAACTGGATTTGACAGACACATGCACAGATGGACCTAGGAAATGTTTCAGTAACTTGACTAAGCTTTGGTAAACCAAATAGTCTTAGTCAGAAAATAGGGCCACAGTGGGGGCATTCCAAATTGGAAACAGAAAAGTACAGGGTGTGTGTAGGAAATGGAAATGATGATTTTATTACTTATCCAATGCTATGTAACAAAGCACTCCAAAACTAATAATTATGGCATATTCACACTATCAGTAGGGATTCAATAAGGAAGGCAGAAGCCACACTAAGTATTTTAAGTAGAGGGGATTTAAATCAGGGTATTACTAGCACAGCCACTGAAGGGCTGAAGAAGACAGAGGTAGTACTAAGCCAATCCTCAAATAAGAAGGCAGGAAGAAACTACCCTTCAAGGATGAGGAAATACAAGGGAAGAAGAGGGTTTTATAGACCCAGAAGCTTGGAAGAAGGGCTTTAAGGAAGTAGGGCTGCTGCTTCTGAGGAGGGGATACCACTCACTGCTGCTTGTGCCTCTATAAGAAGCAAGAGTTGGTTCTGGGAGTGAGAAAAGAGCTGGGGAGGCTGGAGATAAGTGCCACTGATGGAGCTTCACTGAAAGGAACAGGGATAAATAGAGAGAAAAATGAAGGCAAACCCTTCCTCCCCCTCCATCCTCCAATCTCTTTTCAGTGTACCCTATTGACAGAACCTTAAAGGATACCAGTAGAAAATGAAAAAATATGACTTTCAGAGTCACAGGATCACAATCCAGAATTTAGAAGGGTGGGTTGGGACTCCAGAGATAATAGGTAACTGGTGCACATACTATGGAATATTATATAGCAGTGAAAATAATGAGCACTGACTGCATGTAACAACAGAGCGGAATTTAAAAACAATGTCAGTGCAAAAAGAAAACCCAGAAGACTTTACCAAGCATATCACTTCTAAAAAAGCCCCAAAATGAGCAATCCTATGCAACTATATAATTTAGGCATATTTAGTAGTTTGATAAAATAAATGGTTGTAAAAAAGCAAGGGAAGGGATACTGGAAAGAGGCAGAGTAGGAAGACCTAATGGCACATATACTAGACAAAGACTTTAAAACAACTGTCTTAAGGTTTCCCAGAGAACTAAAGAAAGATGTGTGGAAAGTTAAGACAATGGAGCAAAATGGAAATGCCAGTAAAGACATAGAGACCCTAAAAACAATAGAGACCTAGAAATTCTGGAACTTAGAATTATAATTACTGAAATGAAAAATTCACTAGAGAGATTCAAGTGCAGATTTGTGCAGGCAGAAGAATCAGCAAACTTGAAGACAAGACAATGAAAATTGTGTGTGTTGTCGGGGAGGGAAGTCTAAGGAGCAGAAAGAAAAACGGTTGACAAGTGAGCAGAGTGTAAGTGACCTACGGGATACATCAACTTGGTCAACAGGTCAATGTATGCATTGTGGGAGAACCAGAGGGGAAGAACATAGCCGTTGTGTGAGACAGTACTGTGATTCCTCAAAAAGTTAAAAACAGAATTACCATATCATCAGCACTTCCATTTCTGGATATATACCAAGAATATTGAAAGCATAGTCTCAGATATTGGTACACCTCTGTTCACAGACATATTATTCACAATAGCTAAAACACGGAAGAACCCAAATGTCCACTGATGGATGAATGGATAAGCAAAATGTAGTGTATAAGGAAGGAAATTCTGACACATGTTACAGCATGGATGAACCTTGAGGACATTTTGCTAAGTGAAATAAGCCAGTCAGAAAAATACAAAAACTGCATGATGCATATGTTAGATACTTAGAAGAGTCAAATTTGTACAGACAGAAAGTAGAATGGTGGCTGCCAGGTACTGGGGGAGTTGTTTAATGGGTATAGAGTTTGTTTTACAAGATGAAGAGTTATGGAGCTGGAAAGTGGTGACGGTTATATAACATCCTTCATATATTTAATACGACTGAACTGTACCCTTAAAAATACAGTATAAGTGCATTTAATACTACAGAGCTGTACATTTTATGTGTATTTTACCACAATAAAATTGCTTTAAAAATAAAGTGAAACGAATGAAAAGAAACAAAGGGAAAACTTGTAATTTATGACAGTGGTTACTTGTTGGGGGAGACAGGAAGGAGAGGATAAGAGGAACAGCGAGGAAGACGCCAGTTACCACGCGATGTTTCAGCTCCCTTGACCGGTGGCAGGCTCACAGATGTTAAGATGTTAGGTATGTCACATTTGTTAAATTGTCTTTGTAGCACGAAACACTATGTTTTAAAATATAAGCGAGAAAACAGTGGTAAAGCAGGACGGAACACAGCTTGGAGGCAGGCCTCTGGAACAGAGAGCACAGGCCCGAGCTTAGCCGCGACGCCCACGACTCCTGGAGAGCGCAGGCGCAGGCGGAGGAGCGGGAGGGCCACCCGGCTGCAGGGCTGCAGGGCTGCAGGGCTGCTCTGGCCCACACGAGGGCGCCGTATGCCGCCACCTCCAGAGCGGGTCCTGGAAGGGAGGGAAGCTGGGAAGCAGGCCTTCTGTCCGTCCACAGCCTGGCCCCTTTCTCCAGGTCTCTGGTGTGGGGAGGCCTTGGGAAGGTCTGTGTGAGGTCCCTCTGGCAACTGGAAACACAGCCAGCTTTCAGGCCCTGAGGAATTCATGCATGTGTCCGTCAGGGCCGCCTGCGTGGGGCACGGGAATGTTTGTTTATTGAGGTGTGTGCGGTACGCATGTGCTGTTGGGAGTGACTGCGTGTAGGTGGTTGGGTGTGGGTTTGTGGTTTTCTCCAAGGATACAGGGAGTGAGGGAGAGGGGAACGGGGAGGGGCAGTTCTTGCTTCCTCAGGGCTGGGGCTGGTAACCTGGAGCAAGATGAAGCAAGATCCAGCTCCAGAGGACCGAGCCCAAAGCAATGGTTTCGCCATGACAGGAAAGCTGGGTGTGCAAGAAGAGCAATAAACCCTTGCCTTCAGCCTAGCTGCTGGCAGTGGAGGTCACCTCCCTACCCCTGGCCCAGGACTGGATATTGGGGGCTTCCCTCTGGGCCTGCGGACCCCCACATCTTCGGTGGTTCATCACCGAGCAAATGCTAGGCTGCCAGGCCCTGGAGCCTGCCGGGTCTGTAGCTCAGTGACCTGAGGTCACAAAGATGTGCCCCTGGGGCATAGCCCAGCAGAGTTCTTGTGACCCATGAAACACCACTGGTCTCAATTTAGATCAAAACATTTTTTCCTACTGAAAGCTGCCTGGGATGGTGGCATGGAGCCCAGGTTTGGGGAGGGGGGCAAAGGGTAGCAGAATAGGCACCCTTCAAATACATGCCTCTTGGGCATAAGGATTATTTTGAGCTGATTATTTTGAGAAACAACAGACAAAGGAGCTCTGAAGCAAAGTAGAAATTACGTTTTGGAAAGGGAAGCCTATATTTATAAAGGAAATGTCCATTAGTAACTGTGTCACCCTCTCTCTACTAGAAAGAAAAGGTGACTAAATCACAAGAGAATCTTATCAATGGAGAAGCCACAACTTAAATCTAACAAACCTTCCCTTTGTTTACCCTGTTTTTCCTGATAACTTCCTGAGTAGGCCTCCCCCAGAGCCCCCCTTTCTTTTGTCTAGCCGAAGAAGGTATTTGAGTGGTTGTCTTAGGCCACCTGGAGAATTAACTCATTTTTCTGTGGGTATCTCGAATATACACAGTAGATATACATGTGAATAAATGTCTGTTTGTTTTCCTCTCATTAGTCTTACACAGGTCTCAGCCAAGAACTCGGAAGAGTAGAGGAAAATTATTTTTCCTCCTCTACAGAGGGGACAGCTCCCAGGGACCTAGAAGCTTCTGCTCCCTCTCACCACAGTCTCTACACAGCTACTGCACATGAATAAGCCCTGCAGGCTGTACCCTGTGCTGGCATCTCAGCAGGAGAATCAGAGAGCATTAAGGATTGGTGGAAAGTAAGCCTGGGGTGGGAGCCTTGAGCAGAGAGGAAGTCCTGAGGATTCTCAGAGCCAGACCAGGAGGAGGAATAACAAGCCCCAGAATTCCTGGGGTCCTGAAACACACTGGGGACAACAGCAGGACATTGAGTGCTTTGGAGACCCCTGCTGGGGAGGAATGAGAACGGAGCCTCACAGGGCTCTGGTTGACCCTCTTGTCACTATCCAGACTTGTCCCCAGCAGACTTTCCCCTCAGCCGCCTGGCTCTTACCTCTGTACACTCCCATTTTTCCCAGGATCTTTGATTCCTAGGCCCAGTCAACCATGAGAAGGATGAGCGAGAGCAGCATCCTTCTGGGGTGGGATTGCTCTAGGGAGTAGAAGGACCTGGCAGGGAGCAGGGGCTCCAGGAAGCAAGGCTTAATCACTGTGTAGTCATTAAGATTCAGAAGGCAGGCATTAATATCAGGCTTGGGTTGGTTAGAATTCCAGTTCAGCCACCTAGTAGCCATGTATCCCGAAATGAGCAAATTATTTTTGCCTTACTGAACCTTGGTTTATCATCCATTGAATGGGAACAATAATTATCTTGGAGAGTTATACAAATTTAGGAAGTAGGAATGTAAAGTACTTGAGCAACAGTAAAGGCTTTTACTGTCATGCCCAAACCCCCACAGGGTGGCTCCAGTCCTCTCACCTGTGTAAATAGCGGGCCTCTCTTCTGGGCTCAGACCCATGCAATTCTATACAGTTGACCCTTGAACAACGTGGGAGGTGCAGGTATTGACCCTCCTGTGCAGTGAAAATCCTAGTATAACTTTTGACTCCTCCCAGATTTAATTTGTAATCTTCTACTGTTGATATTATGGTAGTGATTGATAAAATAGACTAGTATCTACATATATTTTATGCATTCATGACAAATCTTTTTAACTTTTTTTCAATGTCTAGGTTCCATTTGTTGTCTACTTTTTCATATTGTTGCAAATCTCCAAAAATTTTTCCCAACATATTTATTTTTTTAAAAATCTATGTGTAAGTGGACTCACAGTTTAAGCCTGGGTTGTTCAAGGGTCAATTGTAATTTACCTGTACTACTGTGATAGTGAGTCAGTAAGAAGTTAATATGTTACCTAGGCAGCAATGGGTTAATGTGTCCCTGTTGACAAAAGCCTCTGAGAAAATGCCTTGATTCTAAGGAGTCCATTGGATGGAGCCAAGTCCTGTGGGCGAAAGTGCAGATGGGTGTCCTTTCATCTGGGATCTCTCAGCAGAAAGAACACTGACCTTTCAGAGCAGAAAGAGGTGGGGTGGCTGCCTGTCCCAACAGAGGTTGTGGGCCAGGGGCTTTGCGTAAGGCCATGCTGATGTCCCTGGTACCTTTCTGTTATGGGGATGAGAGGTCAGGGGTCACGTTCCTCCAGCACTGGGGGAGGAGCCAGGTTCTGAAGGTAGACTATGTGTGCACAGCTTGTCTCTTCTCCCTGCCCACCTCAGCTATCCAGCTCTGCTCTGGAACCTTCAGTCATCCAGTTAAATTCCCTTTGGTGAGGTAGGGCTAAGCCTCCCTGCTTTTCCCTGCCTCACCCTGGCACATAATAGTGGTTTAATAAACGATGGTGGACCTGAATTGCATTCAGGTCATATGGTTGATGGGAGGGAGGGGGCTTTTTGTTAACTCAGTCCAGAGGCAGGGAGCCTGTGGTTGGGCACCACCCCAGGATCAGGTGCCAGTTGATGGGGACCCCACCCTTCTGGGTGTGCCTGCCTTTGAAACCTAGCAGCCACCCCACGTTGCTCCCTGCCCCTCCTCCCACTCCCTACGTGTTCACTCTGCCTCCTCCTAAACTCCCTTGCATCTGCTCTGCCTTTTCCCTTGGCCTCTTCTAGGCACCCATTATTTCTAGCCCTGACCACTGCAGTGTCATTAACTGAAATCCTCACTTGCGGTCTTGCTGCCTTCCAGCTTATTGCACAAATTGCATCAAGGTGATATTTCTTAAACTGGATGGGGATGATTTTTCTCCCTGCTTAAACACCTGCCATGGCCCTCCATTGCCCACAGGATAAAACTCAAGTTCTTCAAAATGGCATGTAAAGCCTCATCATATTTCCAGGACTCTGCTTTACTCTCCCCTTTCATTTTTACACACCACCCCCACCCATCACTCTGAGTCCTGGTCAGATGGAATTGTGCACTCACAGAAAATGCCAAGCAGCCTCCATCTTCCAAGGATTTGTACGGTTGATCCTTGAACAACACAGGTTTGAAATGCATGGTCCACTTATACTTGGTTATTTTTCAGTAAATGTATTGGAAATTTTTTTGGAGATTTGAGACTGAAGGCAAATTCTGGCCCACTAAGATCCCCACCCCTTAAGATCCAATCACCACCAACCAGATGGTCACCCACCCTTAAGATCCAGTCACCAATGTGGAACACACCGTACCCCTACTTCTTAAAAACGCGCCTCCTCACCCAGGAGCTGCTGCTCCCTCTCTCTGGGGGCAGCCATTTTCTCCTTCAGATAATAAAATCTCTTGCATGGGCCTGTGTCTCCTGAGTCATTCTGGGGTAAAGAGGGTCGCAGTTAGATACCCTTTCAGAGACAATTTGAAAAAACATTTTTGTCCTCTAGCTCGCTTTATTCTAAGAATACAGTATGTAATGAATACCACATGCGAAGTGAATGTCTGTTGACTGCTTATGTTATCTGTAAGGCTTCCAGTCAATAGGAGGCTATTACTAGTTAAGTTTTTTGGGTGTAAAAAATGATATGCAGATTTTTGGCTGCACAGGAGTCAGCACCCTGAATCCCTCCGCATTGTTCAAGGGTCACATGTATATGTATGTTCTCCATGTAGGTAGAAATTAGCATTGTGATGCACATACAGACACCTTGTTTCTTCCTGCTTGATTTGTTAAATTTCTAGGTCTCTCTTCAAGCCTCATGTTAGAGTCCACTACTACTAGACGGCAGGCACTTACCTCCCCCATCCCACCCACAACTGGCCAAGGCATCCCCTCTCTGCTCCCAGTAACCTGTGCCCCTGGGCTGTCGTGACCCTGTTACATTGACCACTTTGCTTTAAGTTGCACTTTGTGCTGCTCTGGAGTGTCCTTATCCCTTCAGGGCCAGGGACTGTCATGTCTGTTGTGTCTCCTCTGCCTGGTCCGGTGCTGGCACGTGGCCAGCGTGTAGTCATGACCTTTGTGATGCTCTGCGGAGCCCACGTTCATTCCCCACGCACCGGGTGCCCAGAGCTGAGTGCTCTCCATGCAGCAACGCGGCTAATCCTCGTGAGGCAGAGTAGCACCCAGACCCGTTCCCCTATTTCCCGTCCTTCAGAGGCAGAAAGTTAAAGCTGCATCTCCCAGCCTGGCTCCTGGAGCGTGGCAGACACATACTGCGGTACCATGCTTGGACCCTCGCATATGGTTTGGCGCGTGGAACAGTGCCAGCGGCTGCCTTCCTGCTGCTGTGGCAGCTCCCTTCTGGCCAGCAGGGCCCTGCAGAGGTGCATCTTTTCCTGCAGCTGTGTCTAGGGTGTGGCCCCACCCTTGGTGGCAGCAGTGGGGGCCTCATCTCCCTGCTCCCTGGATCACAGCCACTCCAGTGTATGCCGGCACTCGGGAGTGTCAGTGGCAACCTCCGGATGCCCACCTCCCTTACTGCCCAGGTCGAGGGAGCAGGTCCCCTAGAGACTCAGTCTTACCTCTTTCCCTCCCCCATGCAGTCACCCCAACCATCCCCAAAGCACCTAACCCCCTGTATCAAATCCCTTTCTGCTCAAATTACCTTCAGTGGTTCCTATTCCCTGCACTGAACTCTGGCTGATAACTATTACTGTCCTTCTTTCATAGACATGGACATGGAGGCACAGTGACCTTCCCAGAACCACATAGCCAGTGAGTGGGAGAGCCCAGTTCTGAGCCCAGGTCTTTCTGACCCAGAGCTCACTACCCCATCTGGCCTCAGTGAGGATATGTTGAGGTGTGCCAGGGGCGGGAGTCGGCTCGGCAGGATTCCAGCCAGTGGTTGCACTGATTCCTGTGGCAGGTTCTGGGTGGGTTCCCAAGGTGTCTGCCTCTTCCTGAGAAACACAAGCAGCTCAGGATCCTGGGGACTGTCCCAGAGGCTGGGGATGACCCAGCTGGGATGTGAGAAGCAGCGAGGCTATTGAGAGAGCAAGCTCTTTGGGCACTATGTCTGTCACCTCCTGTGGTTGGAGCAGATCAATAGCATTTAAAAAAATTCTTCATTGATCAGTGTGGCATCAAAAAGAGGTGGATGGTGATGTGGAGGTGTCATCAGTCTGTGGGGGAGGAGGCCAGACTGGGTGGTGTCCCCTTGGTGAGCTTACAGTGGTTTGGTCTCATCAGTATTCAGGGTTGAGTGGAGCCCAGGAGGCTCCTATGTATACCAGAATTTAAAGGGAGAGTATGGTGGGCAGTCAGATTAAATGCTCCTGACAGTGTGCTGAGCAATTTCTTTCCTATTGGGCAGCTAAAAGTATAGGGAAGGCCAAATAGTTGTCTAGTGCAAAGAAAAGCAAATCCAAGGAGCTGGTTGCTGCTTCAAGTATGAAAGGCCACCAGCCTCCAGCTAACTACCTCTGAGGGCACTGAACAGGGCAGCCAGTGAGCTAGTGCCCCCTCCTGAGAGAGATGGTCTCTGGAGTCCCCTCCCTCCCTACCACAAAGGAGAGCTATCACACGGCAAGCATACTCAGAGACTCCCTGCCTCACAGAGCTTACATTTGAAGGGAGAACACCTTTTTCTGTTTATTTGTTGATCTGTCCCCCTTTTACCATACTGCCTTCAGCAGGTGAACACCACTTGCTTTGCCATGACTCTTGAGTATGCTAGTTGCCTATGTGGGACTTCTGGAGTGCTGCTCGGGTGCCTCTGCCTACAATAAGGACGTCCATTCCCAGAGATCTGAGGCAACACAGAGATTGCCACTACTACCTGTCTGCCATCAAAAGTCCAGCCAGAAGGCAGGGAGGGGAGGAAGTCTGACAACGGGCATAGAACACACATATTTTTTCATTCATTTCTTCAAGGCCACCCGCAGTCTCACAGAGATCACCTCTGTCCTTGGCCCTTCATCAAACCTGGGCTTGGGAAATACTGCCACGAATTCACTTGAGTTCCTGAGATTCAGCTTCTGGATATCTAGGACCATCATCATACTGTGTTGTAATAATTGATTTCCATTTATTGTCCCCAAAAGACTGAGAGCTTCTTGAAAACAGAGACCAGACCTCCTTCATCTTTCTATCTTCCTAGCCTAACCTAGCCCAGGGCCTGGCACATAGTCTGTGTTTTAACACATGCTTCTACTCATTTCTGTAGTGGCTCCATAGCTCTCTGTGGAAGCTCTTCTCTAGGAGAAACAGAGACTTTCCATTCTCTACCCAGCTCAAATGTCACTTCCTGCAGAAGCTTTCCCAGCCCCCAAATCAAAGGGATCACAGCTTTGCTTGTTGTTCCTTCTAGTCTCAAGATCACCATCTGGCAGGGGCTTAGAAAAGCAAACTAATGAGTAAAATGTATTGTGGTGCTAGGAAAAATTGCAGAAGACTTTAAAATGAAAGAGGATTACTGGGTGTTCTTTCAATGGAATGCTAAGTTGTCAAGGGTTCCAGGCTGTCTGATTGTATAGTATCTGCACATTTGACTGTCTTTTGCTGGGCTACTTTATAAGTCTGCAGAGATGGAAGTTAACTTGTAGAAGGCTCATGGTAGTGTAGATATATCCTATCTGATGTGTGATGCAAATTGCTCCTGCTCATGGCAATGGAAATGAAGCTTGCCAGGTAGAGAATAAATCTCCATTAAGTCCAATTCTCATTTGAAACAGTTGTAAAATCTTTCTGGTTCCCTCCCTAATGAGTTAGATAAGCATATGTTCATTTTGTATCTGTATTACTCATGATTTTACCATTTTGAAAATTATCCTTTAATAGTGGTAAGAACTATCTGTGACAGAGATAGTAATTATACTTATTGAGCATTTATTCTATGTAGGTACAATGGCAAGGGTTTTATAGATGTTGCCATATTTAATCCTCATGGTGACCCTATAAAGTAAGTTTGATTATTAGCCTCATTTTGCAGTAGAAATAGAGGCCTAGAGGTTAAGTAACTTACTCAAGGACTTGGTGTTAGGAAGTGGCCAATCTGGAATTTTTACCCAGAAACCTGGGATTTGACACAAAGATTCATACTCTAACTGCACTGTAGACACAAGGGCAATTAAAAACAGAGTGGGGGGAAAAGAAACAGGTTGGGGAATCAGGTGAGGACTCTTGTAAGAGGACATATGAACCAATTTTCAAAGGATGAGTGAGTTGGTACAGAGAAGAAAGGAGGGAGGGGTTTCCAGGCACAGCATGCAGGAAGGCAGGGAAATAGGAAACAAGGCCCTGTACTTCAGGAACTAAGAAAGTAAGTTGGACTGGAGAGCAGGGTGTTGGGTCAAGGACTGGCAAGAAGTTAAGACTGAAGAGGTATGCGGGAGCTGATCAAAAAGAGCCCTGTGGATCAAGCTAAGGAGTTTGGACTTTATCCTCAAACTATAGGATTTTAAGGATTTTCAAACAGAGGAGTGACATGATTAGGTGAATTTTATTACTTCTATCTTTATTGCTTTAAGTTAAAGTTATAAAAGCAGTTGAGATTTGGCCTATTTAGAAAAATGATTTTGGCAGCAGTGTTGAGGCTGGATTGGAGCTGGCAAAAGTGTTAGAAGCCAAGCGTATGGCAGGGAAAAAGAAAAGGAGGGGATGGAAAGAGAAACAGTAATGCAATCCAATCTACAGGCTTGGGCAACCAGCAAGGTGGGGAGAGGAAGGGCTGGGCATAGGGAGAAGGTTAAGGGCCTTCCAAAGTGCCTCGCTCAGGAGAAGGTTAAGGGCCTTCCAAAGTGCCTCGCTCATTTAACCCCCATTGCAGGTCTATTCTTGGTCATTCTTAGCATTTCAGAAACAAGGTAGTACTTGGAATTTAAGAGGAAAAGGGTTGTTATAAAAAAAATCTCTAAAATTACCACTTGGAAAAACATATAAATAAATAGGGCCTGATACAAAAGCACCAGGTCCTTTTCTTTTGGCCTCAGGGAAAAAAATAAAAAGCAATCAGGAGAAAGCAAAAGAAAGATAAATTACAATGACAAGAACCCTTATAAACCTTCTCTTGATATTATGGATGCACAGATTGTCAGCATATCAGGTGATTTTTAATCCTGGCCCACTTCCCCTCCTGGCTTCTTAATGTCTGTTGGCCACTTCCTCTTGGGAACTGGCCAGGGTAAGCTCAGGAAATGCAAACTTTTAATTCTGGAATCAATAAAGCATATTAGGAAAGGACATCCACAAGCAAAGAAATCATATTGTGAATCCCAAAGCCAAGGAAAAGGATTGTAAATTAGATTGTGCATTTCCTAGGGATAGGACCATTTTACTCATTTTAGGTGTGGGACCCTAGTGATTTGTTTGGTCACTGTTAACCCTTCAAGGTTACCCAGCGATCATCAGAGGATTAAAGATGGCAGCGTGAGAGGTGAGACAGAGGCTTCCTTCTAAAACCGCATATAATACAAAAATATACTTAATACAACTAATCGTGAAAGAGCAACAGGAAACAGGGCTGTGCCAAACTGTATACACCTGGAGAAAAGAATAAACCTCATGGAACAGGGCACTCCAGCTCCATGGCTGGCTACACAGCTCCAGGGACACCCTCCATGATACACAGCCTACTGTGCCTTTCTCCTGACCAGTCCCACCTGGATCGCAAACCGGCAAACCCTACCCTGGCATTAGGCCAGCCAGAGGGAAGATCTGTCTACAGCAACTACAAACGCAAAGCATAGAGGCTTGTACCTGTGTGTGCGGCCCACTGGTTCTGGCAATGAAGGCAGGCATAGAAGCCGGGAAGCAGCAAACAGCTCTTTCCTCTCCCCAGATGCCTGCACCAATTCCCTGTGACCCCTGACATTACTCCAGGGGCTGAGTAGCTCCAAAGAGTAGAGTTTCTGGGCACTAGAGGGCACTATATACAAATATGAAATGCCAAAGGAACCTGGTTCAAAGCAAAATTATTAATACAACTCCTGAGAAAGACTCAAATGACATCGACCTCATGAATCTTCCTGAAAGGGATTTCAAAATAAAAATCATTAACTTGCTCATGGAGGTACAGAAAAATATTCACGAACTCAGGAATGAATTCCGGTTAGAGATCCAAACATTGAAGAGCACAATGGAGGGTATTAAAAGCAGATTATATACAGTGGAGGAGATGATAAATGAAATAGAAATTAGAGAAGAGGAATACAAAGAAGCTGAGGCACAGTGAGTAAAAAAAAAAAAAGTAAAAAGGATCTCTAACATTGAAAAAATATTGAGAGAACTGTGTGATCAATCCAAACGGAACATATTCACATTATAGGGGTACCAGAAGAACAGAGAGAAAAAGGAATAGAAAGGGTCTTTGAGGACCAAACTGCTGAAAACTTCCCCAATCTGGGGAAGGAGATAGTCTCTCAGGTCATGGAGATCATTGATCTCCCAACACAAGGGACCCAAGGAAGACAACACAAAGACATATAGTAATTAAAATGACAAATCAAGGATAAGGACAGACTATTAAAAGCAGCCAGAGAGAGAAATAAGATCACACACAAAGGAAATCCTATCAGGCTATCATCAGACTTCTCAACAGAAACTTAGGTCAGAAGGGAGTGGCATGATGTATTTAATGCAATGAAGCAGAAGGGCCTCGAACCAAGAATACTTTATCCGGGCAAGATTATCATTTAAATTTGGAGGAGAGATTAAACAATTCCCAGATAAGTAAAAGCCGAGAGAAGTTACCACCCACAAACCATCTCTACAGTGTATTTTGGAGAGACTGCTATAGATGGAAGTGTTCCTCAGGTTTAATAGCTGTCACCAGAGGCAATAAAATCACAGAAAAGAAAGTAGAACAGTTAATTACTAAGCAAATGCAAAATTAAATAAACTACCCCAAAGTCAATAAAGGGATAGACAAAGAGTACACAATATGATACCTAATATAAAAGGAAGAAAGAGGAGGAAAAAAGGAACCTTTAGATGTGTTTGTAATAGCATATTAAGTGAGTTATGTTAGACTCTTAGATAGTAAGGAAGTTAACCTTGAACCCTTGGTAACCACAAATATAAAGCCTGAAATGGCAATAAGTACATACCTATTAATAATCACCCTAAATGTAAATGGACTGAATGCACTAATCAAAAGACACAGAGTCACTTAATGGATGAAAAAACAAGACCCATCTATATGCTGCCTACAAAAGACTCACTTTAAATCCAAATACATACAAAGACTAAAAGTGAAGAGATGGAAAAGATTTTTCATACAACTAATAGGGAGAAATAAGCAGGAGTTGCAGTACTTGTATCAGACAAAATAGACTTCAAAACAAAGAAAGTCTCAAGAGACAAAGAAGGACATTACATAATGATTAAGGGGCAATCCATCAAGAAGATATAACCATTATAAATATATATGCACCCAACAATCAGGAGCACCTACATATCTGAAACAAATACTAACAGAATTAGAAGAGGAAATAGAATGCAATGCATTCATTCTAGGACACTTCAACACACTACTCACTCCAAAGGACAGATCAACCAGACAGAAAATAAGTAGGGAGACAGAGGCACTGAACAACACATCAGAACAGATGGACCTAACAGACATCTACAGAACTCTACATGCAAAAGAAGCAGGATACCATTCTTCTCAAGTGCACATGGAACATTTTCAAGAATAGATCATATACTAGGCCACAAAAAGAGCCTCAGTAAATTAAAAATGATTGCAATTGTACCAACCAGTTTCTCAGACAACAAGGGTATGAAACTAGAAATAAATTACACAAAGAAAATGAAAAATCTCACAAACACATGGAGGCTTCACAACATGCTCCTAAATAACGAATGGACCAATGACCAAATAAAGACAGACATCAAGCAATATATGGAGACAAATGACAACAATAATTCAACACCGCAAAATCTGTGGGATGCAGCCAAGACCGTGCTAACAGGAAAGTATTTTGCAATACAGGCCTGCCTCAGGAAAGAAGAACAATCCCATACGAACAGTCTAAATGCACAATTCACAAAACTAGAAAAAGAAGAACAAATGAGACTCAAAGTCAGTAGAAGGAGGGACATAATAAAGATTAGAGCATAAATTAATAAAATTGAGAAGAATAAAGCAATAGAAAGAATCAATGAAAGCAAGAGCTGGTTCTTCAAGAAAATAAACAAAATAGATAAACCCCTAGCCAGACTTATCAAGAAAAAAAGAGAGTCTGCACACATAAACAGAATCAGTAATGAGAAAGGAAAAATCACTACAGACACCACAGAAATACAAAGAATTATTAGAGAATACTATGAAAAATTATACACCAACAAACTGGATAACCTAGAAGAAATGGACAACTTTCTAGAAAAATACAACCTTCCAAGGCTGACCCAGAAACAGAAAATCTGAACAGACCAATTATCAGCAACGAAATTGAATTGGTAATCAAAAAACAACCTAAGAACAAAATGCCTGGACCAGATGGCTTCACCGGTGAATTTTATTAAACATTTAGTGAAGACCTAACTCCCATCCTCCTTAAAGTTTTCCAAAGAGTAGAAGAAGAGGAAATACTTCCAAACTCATTCTATGAGGCCAGCATCATTCTAATACAAAAACCAGGCAAAGACACCACAAAGAATATTAAAGACCAATACCCCTGATGAACATAGATGCAAAAATACTCAACAAAATATTAGCAAACTGAATTCAAATATACATCAAAAAGATCATCCATCACGATCAAGCAGGATTTATTCCAGGGATGCAAGGATGATACAACATTAAAATATCCATCAACATCATCCGCCACATCAACAAAAAGGACAAAAACCACATGACCATCTCCATAGATGCTAAGAAAGCATTTGACAAAATTCAACATCCATTCATGATAAAAACTCTCAAGAAAATGTGTATAGAGGGCAAATACCTCAACATAATAAAGGCCATATATGACAAAGCCACAGACAACATTATATTTAACAGCAAGAAGCTGAAAGCTTTTCCTTTAACATCAGGAACAAGACAAGGATGCCTACTCTCTCCACTTCTATTCAACATAATACCGGAGGTCCTAGCCACGGCAGACAACACAAAGAAATAAAAGGCATCCAGATTGGCAAGGAAGAAGTTAAACTGTCCCTGTTTGCAGATAACAATATTGTACATAAAAAACCTGAAGAATCCACTCCAGAACTACAAGATATAATATCTGAATTCAGCAAAGTTGCAGGATACAAAATTAATACGCAGAAATCTGTTGCATTCCTATACACTAATGATGAACTAGCAGAAAGAGAAATCAGGAAAACAATTCCATGCACAGTTGCATCAAACATAATAAAATACTTAGGTATAAACCTAACCAAGGAAGTGAAAGACCTATACACTGAAAACTACAAGACACTCATGAGAGAAATTAAAGATAACAATAAATGGAAACACAACCCGTGCTCATGGATAAGAAGAATTAATATTGTCAAAATGGCCATCCTACCTAAAGCAATCTATGGATTCAATGCAATTCCTATCAAAATACCAACAGCATTCTTCAATGAACTATAGCAAATCATCCTAAAATTCCTATGGAACCACAAAAGACCCTGAATAGGCAAAGCTATCCTGAGAAGGAAGAATAAAGCTGGGGGGATTATGCTCCCCAACTTCAAGCTCTACTACAAAGCCACACTAATCAAGACAATTTGGTACTGGCACAAGAACAGACCCATAGTCCAATGGAACAGACTAGAGAGCCCTGATATAAACCCAACCATATATGGTCAATTAATATATGATAAAGGAGTCATGGATATACAATGGGGAAATGACAGCCTCTTCAAGAACTGGTGTTAGCAAAACTGGACAGCTACATGCAAGAGAATGAAACTGGATTATTGTTTAACCCCATACACAAAGTAAACTCGAAATGGATCAAAGACCTGAATGTAAGTCATGAAACCATAAAACTCTTAGAAGACAACATAGGCAAAAATCTCCTGAATATAATAAGCATGAGCAACTTCTTCCTGAACGCATCTGCTTGAGCAAGGGAAACAAAAGCAAAAATGAACACATGGGACTACATAAAACTAAAAAGTTTCTGTGCGGCAAAGGACACCATCAACAGAACAAAAAGACATCCTATAGTATGGGAGAATATATTTGTAAATGACCTATCTGACAAGGGGTTAACATCCAAAATATAAAAAGAATTCACATGCCTCAACACCCAAAAAGCAAATAAACCAATTAAAAAATGGGCAGAGGATATGAAGAGACAATTCTCCAAAGAAGAAATTCAGATGGCCAACAGACACATGAAAAGATTCTCCACATCACTAATCATCAGGGAAATGCAAATTAAACCACAATATCACCTCACACCAGTAAGGATGGCTAGCATCGAAAAGACTAAGAACAAATGCTGGTGAGGATGTAGAGAAAGGGGAACCCTCCTATGCTGCTGGTGGGAATGTAAGCTAGTTCAACCATTGTGGAAAGCAATATGGAGGTTCCTCAAAAAACTAAAAATAGAAATACCATTTGACCCGGGAATCCCACTCCTTGGAATTTACCTAAAGAACACAACTTCTCAGACTCAAAAAGACATATGCACATGTATGTTTATTGCAGCACTATTTACAATAGCCAAGATATGGAAGCAGCCTAAGTGTCCATCAGATGAATGGATAAAGAAGATGTGGTACATATCCACAACGGAATACTACTCACCATAGAAAGAAACAAATCCTACCGTTTGCAACAACATGGATGGAGGTGGAGGATATTATGCTCAGTGAAATAAGCCAAGTGGAGAAAGACAAGTGCCAAATGATTTCCCTCATTTGTGAAGTATAACAATGAAGCCAAACTGAAGGAACAAAATAGTTGCAGACTCAGAGACTCCAAGAAGGGACTAGTGGCTACCAAAGGGGCGGGGTGTGGGATGGCGGGTGGGGAGGGAGGGAGAAGTGGATGGAGGGATATTATGTTTAGTACACATGGTGGGGGGTCAAGGGGTAAACAGGGTAGCACAGAGAAGGCAAACAGTGAATCTGTGGCATCTTACTGCACTGATGTACAGTGACTGCATTGGGGTATGGGTGGGGACTTGATAATATGGGTAAATGTAGTAACCACATTGTTTTTTCATGTGAAACCTCCATAAGAGTGTATATTAATACCTTAATAAAAAAAAAGATTACCCAGTGTTTGGCCTCTTCCATTCTTTTGTGCTTGCTTCCAAACTTTCCTCCAATACAACCTTTGCTTTAGCTGCTAAGCTGTCTGCAATCTTACTGTGTGACCTTCACAAAGCAGGAGAGATGCCCTGCTAGGATAAAGGCCCAGCTAAAGGGTCAGTATATTTCATTAACCCACTTCCCCACGATTTTGCAAGAGTCAGATGATAGAATGTACTTGAAAGGCCTTTGTAAACTATGATGAACTATGCAAGTATTATCAGCTGTTTTTGTTCATGACAACCAATATTTGCTATTTAACACTATGTACTTAATATATTACTATGCATTCAACAGTATGCTGTGTACTTTCAAACTTAATTGTCTCAATAGTTTTCATGTTTATTTTACCAAAGAGGCTTAGGGAAATTAACTTGCTCACAAATGTACTTTTTGTCCTTTTTAGACCCTTCTGAGATTGGGTTAGGGACTTCTCCGTCTACTGTTCCACCAAAGCACTTACTGCTTTGTCTTCCCCACTGGACTAGAAGCTGTGGGTTCCAGAAACTGGATTTTGTCCACTATTATATGCCCCCCTCTAGCAGCAAATAGTCAGGCACATAGCAGATGCCCCAAATAATGTTGTTTATATGAATGAATGAACGCTGACCTATCCATTGCTCTAAGAACTGCTCTTTTCCTTACAACTTACTGTTCACCATCTGTCTTTCCCTAGTAGAATGTAAGATGCATAGGAAAATATGTTTTGTTCATGTCTGGGTTCTCAAAGCCTAGAACAATGGTTGGGACATAGTAAAGTTCTAATGAATTCCACCTGTTGCTAAATAAATAAATAAATAAAAGATTTATTTTTTAAAATTCTACTCCTGTCTTTTTGTGACATCACTGTATATTTTTCTGATGCTGATTTCAGTGGAATGTTTAAGACTGCAACACTATGACTTGGGTAAGTGCTGAATGTTTTGACTTTGACTTAAGCAGTCACTTGCAGCTGGATAATGGTCAGAAAGGAAACCTCAGGCTATCTCCAAGAACACAGTCTCCAGGAAGGAGGCATGGTGGCTGGTGTAGGTGGCCAGTGGACTCTACACTCCACAGCTTTGGTCCAGCACCAGCCAAAATCATAACTTGAGACCATTATGCTCTTGACTTCCATGTCTCATTCACCTCCCTTTCAGCAGGTGCAGCTCTTGAAGCAGAAAAACATAACCTGCTTGAAGTAATCATCAGCTTCATGTTCTTAGGAGTCATGTGCCTCTTGCCAGAACCCTTCCAGATCAAATGTAAACTGTCAGTATGTGCTACATTAAATGTTTTTAGTATAAAAGTAATCACATTAAAAGAATTTAGAATATGGAAAAAATATAGGAAAAAGTCACCTATTTTACGATGCTCACAAAATGATTAGCATGTTTGTGTGTCCTTCCCCCCATGCATGTGAACATGTTTATATATAGAGAGATGTGTTATGGTAATTGTATTCTGCCTTTTTGTTTAACATTGTGCCATATTTATGTCAGAAGGACTTCATAACTACCCATTTGATATATGTTTTAAGGATTTCTTAAAGAAATCGGTAATTTCAGACAATTTTCTTACATAAATTTCAAACCTGAAATTCTTAGGGAAAAGATGTGAACTCATGGTACTTAACACATATTATCAAACTGTTTTGCCAATGTTACACCATTTCAATCATGTTATAGATGTAGTAGGGAAAATTAAAGCCTCATCAATCTTTCATTTTGCACTTAAAAACGTTAAGGACAGAGAATTTTAATCATGATTGACTTAAATTTCTTCTTAAAAATCATTACAAATACTGGGGGTAAAGTTTATGGGCTACTAATCTTGTGGAGGTAGTGTACTGTTGGAATAGGAGCAAAGGCTTTGGGATTCAAATTCACCTTAGAGAGCTGGACATACATATACACACCAACCTCTTGAGTTGTTAGTTTCATCCATTCATTTACCAAAGAAAGACTATTTTGTTACATTTGTTAAGACTAAAAGGAGGATCTGATCAAAAAGGATTTTTGAGCACTTAGAGAATATCCGTAAGAGTCACTCCCAAACTATTTTTCCCAGGTAAGGATCCACCAGAAAGCAGAATAGCTCAATTTTTTTCCTAAGTATTAATTTTCTTTGATTTTTTTTTAGTAGTCAGGTGGTAACACTTATTAACATGAGCTTACCATGAGCTGTTACATACCAACTAACCTTATGACATCTCTGGGGGGCTGGTATTAATTAGTATTAACACTTTATAGAAGAAAAAGCCTGATGCTTAGGGAGACTAAGGAACTGTTCAAGGTCACACAGCCTCCATTTGAACCCAGACAGCCTATAATGTTAAGCAACCAGTAGGCAGTGATTCCTTTGCTGGCTATCCCAGCCTCCTCTAGGCAAGCTATAGTAAAATCCAACAAAATATAAGTAAACAAGTACTGTTCAGCTGAGGAAAAAGACTCTTATACATATACATACTACTCTTTCCAATCACTCATTTGAATGAATAATTTTGTCACTATGCACCAGACCGAAGGAGGAAAGGTTGACTGACTCTAAAACCCTAAAGTTAGAACACATTTTAGGAACAATGTATTTGAAATCACCTTAGATGCTGATGCCAGCTGGGGTTCTTGTTCATGAAGTCGAAGAATGAGCTTCACAAACACTCAAGGTAGGACAGCAAGGTACAGGCTTTTATTTAGAGATAAAATGAGAGGAAAGAACTCCTGGCTCAAGCCAGGAGGGGACAAGAGAACCCAGGGTGGTGTGTTTGTCCAGGGGATTTATCAGCATTTGAGGATTTTTGGGAACTGAGGGCTTAGGGTGTGGCCTTGTACCACTTGCCCTGAAGGTGGGCTGCATTGTTGTGTGTTTGCTAGGGCTCTTTACAGTGAAGTCACGGGTTATGCTGAGACACCCTTGCAGAACACTCAAACATTCCAGGCCAAGTTGCTCCTGGCCTTTTGACCTCTAACTGATCTCACTGAAGATGTCTATATTCCTAGTCCGGTATCTTTACCCTAGAGAATTAGTGTGACCTTGACTTTGCATAATGCTGAACACAGAGTTTCAATATGGACTTTACATTGTTACATTGTTTTGACTGTAAATATCTTGCCTTGCTTTTTCCGCAGGCCCTCACTCTACTCTAAGCCCATGGTCCCTGTCTCAATGCTTCTAAATTCTAAAGCAACCTGGCTTAATTGCTCACATTTGGGCAATCCAGGCAAGTCTGGACTACCACTTCCTGCCAAATACTGAAAGTTTTCAATAGCGACATAAGTCTATCATTAACCTTTCTCTATGTCTTCTAGGCAAGTGCCCCACCTGATTATTAAAAAAGCCAGTTTCCAAAGGTGGAACATTTCACTTCCTAATCTTTCCAAACAAAAGTGTCAGGGGAGGGGCACATCTAATTATTAAGTTTATTATACTCTTAACCTTTTGCCAGGGAAGGTAAAACCCATTTAGGTTTTTCATATAAACAATAACAAATTTATCAATCTGAACTTCAATACAATGAAATACTAGTTCATACAAAAATATTAAACAGATTTTAACATTTTTTTCCTTTTTAAGATACAGGATTAACATTGACATATTCATGTATGGTGAAAACAGAAACTACTAAATTCCAATGACCCAAGAATCCAGAGGTTCATTCACAAATGTGATTAAGTCAGGGATAAATACCTTGAATTTTCCATAATTTGTTTTACCATCATCCATTCCCGAATACTTTTTGTAGAAATTACTCATATATTTTGGTGTCTTGCCCAGGGTTTCAGCCCCAGATAAGTTCATTATGGATTAGGTGAGACCAAGAAATGACAACTTAATGTCCTTGGGGTAAAAGGGTTTATACCCAGCTTTATTCTCATGTAGTAGGTTGCACTAGAATCACATCTGCATTCAGCAATCTGCAGATCCACAACCCACCTCACCTCTGCATCCACCAAGAGCACTGGGTGGAACTCTTTATATAGTGACTCAGTCACTAAGTTTATTGCCTACAGATGTGGAAGCAGTAGCCCAGAAGTAAGCCAATTACATAATCAAGCAGTTCAGGGTCAGGTGAGGATCCTGGCCAAAGGAGCTTCCATTTTCCCCATACCTGGCTAGTTAATTCAAATTCTCAGTAGACTTGAGTATAACATAATATGGTCTTGTTTGTTACCATAATCATCTGTAAAAGTCCGATCTATCAGCTTGTAAAATAGTTTTCCAGCTTTGACTTGTTTCAGGGTGTACCCTTGAACAGTGACTTCTTTGGGCACTAAAACTACCTGAGACCTCAACATGTGCTGTGACTTAATAGTGTGGGACACAGAAAAGCAAAGATAGGCAGGTACTATGGGCACACACCTATTTTTCCTAAGGAGCCATTGAAACTGTGTGAGCTGAAGTAAAACTTAGTCTTCACATGGATTAAGGGACAATAGACCATATTAGAAAGACCAGCTGCTTCCAGTGTTGAACACAACACTGCAACACAAAGAGGATCAGCTGATTGTTAACAAGGAATAGAGGGCACAGGGGAGGCCTAAATTGGATATTAGTGTTGGCTATTAACAAAATTCATCTTGAATAAATACCTTAAAACCTGTCTCTTCAGTGGAAAAAAGGTTTGGACTGAGTGATTAAAGGCTGTTTCAGATCTGAGCCAGTTAACCCTTGCCTCTGAATGCAGCAGCTTTAGAACCCCTCCTTCTAAGTGGTGAGGAATCTGTACTACATACCCCTAACTTCTCTAACAAGACTGAACAATTGAACCAAGACTAAACAGGGTCTTCTCTGTGGATGAGTTCAACAATTGGGGTGAGGTGATGGGGCTCAGGACTGCCTTGCCAATGCGTTTCAGCCTCAGGCAAATTCACTATGGACTCAATGTGACCAAAGAAATGAGAGTAGCAGGTTCTTGGGGTGAAAGGGTTTATTACCCGGCTTGTCCTCCTGGCGGTAGGTCACGCACTACCATCCCTGCCTCCGCCCAGACTACTGGGCCTAGCTCTCTATATAGTGCAATAATTGCTTATTGCCTATGGGTGGGGAAGCAGTAGCCTAGCAACAGGACAGTTAACATCATCAAGTGGTTTAAGTTCAGTGAGGATCCTGGCCATAGGAACCCCAACTTCCCCACAAGGGCAGGCTACCCCAGAAGGCGTCATTTTGGCATGTTAATTATTTGAGCTAAAGGCAATCTACTGATGCAAGAAGCTTTTTTCCCCCTCCCCCTTAACTGCCTAAAAGAATTTAGATAAGGAGCCTATACCAGCAAGAGAATTATTGCCAAAGATAACTTCTTTTACATAAGGAAAACTTTTCTACAAGGGATGGCAAAAATTGCTCCTTCCACCTTCCTATGAATTCTCCTTCTGAAGCCTCAGACCCCAACCCCCTTTCTCCATATAAGCCTCAACTGTCTGACATCTTTGACCCTCTCATGTCTATGTGAGGAGGCTCCCAGATGTAGGTAATCGTCTGTTTTTCCTCCTGTTACATCAGCTTAATTATTTGGTCATCCAAAGAACCTGGAAGGGAAGAAGGGAAAAGGTCTCCCCATAGGGGAAAATAATCCCATGTACCAGCTCTACTTTTGGCCCCTTCTCCCTACATTTCCTTTACCTATATTACCTCACTGACAGTGAAAGAAGCTGTGGATAAAGTGAAGGTTCCTATGGCCAGGATTCTTACCTGGCCCTGGTTGGCTAGCTCACTACATACATGGGCAATACGTTGTTATAGACTCTATATAAAGAACTCTGCCCAGTGCTCTGGGTGACATGGTGGCATAGCTGCTCAGCTGCATGGCTGCAGGAGAGCTGACTGGAGTGGTGGCAGTGTTGAGGACAGAGACTGAGATGGCTGCGGGGACAGAGAGGCCCTGAGGCAGACACCAGCTTGCTGCAGGCAGACTTGCTCTGAGTGGACGGGATTCTAGTGATTGACCCGCCACCATAAGAATAAAGTTGGTATAAACACTTTCACCCCAAGAACCTTCCATTGTCATTCCCTGGTCTCACTGAATCCACAGTGAACTTGCCTGGGGCTGAAACCCATTGGCAAGACAGAGGCACATACAAGTTAAAGACTTGAGCATGGAAAATAACAGAGTCCAAAATGAAGCCAAGCCTGCCAACAATCACAGAAGGATTCTCCCCTAAAATTCCTCCTCCATTTATTGTGACACTTGGGCACAGAAAGGAAGGGAGTTTCATTCTAAAAGTTAACTTCTCTGCTTTCAGAGGTGGTTTCAAAATTCCTCTCCTGCTTATCTTAGGAAGAAAAATCAAAATAAAATAAGCCATATACACAACTCGCAAAGCACATAAGCTGAATGATTTAATATTAGCAAGGGCCAAATTGTATCTTGATAATGAGAATGAAGACAGAAAAGATTTTCCTCAAGAAAATAAACATTTGGAGGCTGAAACATTAAGAAAAAAAAGTTTATTTGGAAAAGTCAGCCTTTTACACAAGGTTTGTATCTATACTTTCACTGTGTCAATTACAATTGCATTTTTTAATGCATTGAATATAATTCATTGAATGTCTATTATCTTCCTGCCTCAATTTAAAAGATATTAGGTTAAAAAATATTTACAGTTTTCGTTCTGGTCCATTCTCCTATCCTATACTAAACCCATTTCTTTACTTTTCAGGTAAGTAAGTAGAATCATAAAATTTTTAAGTTTGTGTGGAGGGTAAGAATATGTCCAATAATTATAAGCAAAACATAATTTTAAGTCCTTTTCAGAAAAAAGAAAAGATGTTATTTATTGAAACTAAGCACACTTAGCAAGGTTCCTCCCAATCTTATCATTATTGGTTTGCTTGGGGCCAACTCTCTCTGGCTTGCTCTAATGAGCAAACATTAAAAAAAAAAAACTAAACAAAGAGTGACTATCTCACATACAGCTCTAAGTTAGAGCAGGTATTAATGGAACCAGTATGGATCAATGGGGGAAAATTCCAGAAAAAAAACAACAAATAAAGTTCTAAGTCTTACACTTTAGCTGAGGTTTTGGAAAAACCTAAGCTGAATTCAGCTGCTGTTTGATATATGTCTACATTTAATTAGATATGTTGTATTTACTAAGGAGGCACAATTATGTAGTTTTGTATATTTTAATATTAACTTATACAGTGAAAATAACACTAAATGATCTCAAAAGGGGCAAAGACCTATAATCAAACTGTGTCTTTGGAAAGGGGAACAAAAAATAGTAATATAATGAAATCAACTCTCAAGCACTGGGTTTCTGCTAAGCATCCCAAGAAAAAAGATACCAGAGGGGTGTTGATGGCACAATGTGTCTAGAACAGCCAAGATATTTCCAAAGTTTTATGCCTTAAGTTTCCTAAATATATAACTAGCAGGCACATATACCAGGCAACTATTGATGTTAAGAAAATAATTTGAGTCAGGATTTTATAAAACCCCCAACCTTCGACCAGTATTTCTATTCATAAATCTTCTAGTGACAATGTCTGACATATTACAAATAATAATGAAGCAAAATTAATTAAAAAATTTTAGATGTCTAAAACTAGTCATTTTTCCTTGTAACACAACACTTAAAATATATGAAGTCAGGATAATGGTTTTAAAAGTTAAGGCTATCTAAAGAGTTCTAAAGACTAAAACTTAAGGCACATGTTATAATCTTTATGACACTGTAAAAGCTAAGATTAAAAAAACAAACAGAAAAACAACTTCCTTCCCTCATTCTTTGCCACTTACTCCCTCTCCAAAGGTATGACATTTTAAATTCAGGCCACTTGTAAGGAGTGAAACAAAAATTCCATCAATGAATACCTGGTATGGTGTCCACACAAATGTCCACTAATTTCCATCAAGCACCACTGATAGATTACAGGCCTGCAGAATATTTTCAGATATCTTGGGTCATGAGCTACTCCATTTACTCTTCAGCCTCATGAGTTTAGACTGGACTCTCCTCCTCTTTGGGGCTTCCCTCTGTGCCTTTCTGCTCTGAAGATTCTGCTGCGTCTGCAACTTCTTTTGGCATCTCTGCAACATCTACACTGGTCTCCTCCTCTTTACTTTCCTTTTTCTGCTGCTTCTCTGCTTTCTGTTCTTTTGCCACAAGTCGATAATTAATGCCCATGCCGATGAAGAGATAGATACCCGCAATAATAAGGATTACGCCACAGGCCCAGTACGTGTATTTGTAGTCTCCATATACATCGTTGAGACGACCTAAAGATGTGCCAAACAAATAAGTTCCGTGGGTAGAAGTAAACAAGGTTACCCTTTCCCCCCAACCACAGGACAAAGATGTCTGAAAAGGAGCTGCTAAAAATGATCTGATCCTTTGTTTATGATGTCATACCTGATTCTGGATGGCTTTGCATGTTACTCTGAGCAATGTGAAAATAAATCTAAATCTTGGCAAATTGGAGAGAGGCCTGGAGATCATCTAGAATCCGTTCTCTTGGTACATGATGGAAAAATGTATTATTCAAAGAGGTGAACTATGAAAACCCTAAACCTGTGAAGGACTTAATACAACTAATTCAAACATGACTCCATCTGCCTTTCTAACTCAGGGCAGCACTTGCTCAGCAGGATTTGTTGAGCCTCTACACATGAACCAGGCACTGGGTCTGCCAGGCCCTGAGGATAAGGGTGAGCAAAGGACAGAACATCCACAGCTCAGCGGAGGAGAAATGTTAATCAAATAGCTACACGGACCGTGACAAGGGCTCCAAGGAGAGATGGACGCAGAGAACAGGATTTGCACCAGCAAGAAGGGTCAGGAAGGCGTCTCCTAAAGCGTAAACTAAGCTGAGACTTCCAGGAGAAAAGCTGTTATCTAGGAGAAAGGGGATGGGAAAGGGTCCAGGTGGGGGACAGCAAGAGCAAACACAGGTGGTAGATAGGAAGCATAGGGTGTGAGGTGAGGGGACGAAGGAACAGGGCTGCTGGAAGAGAGAATGAAAGGTGAGAGAGAGGTCATGGGGCTGGGAGATGGATGTGCCAGGCCACGTAGGCCTTGTAGCCTATGCTAGCCTAGCCATGCTAGGGAATTTGATCTTCACAAGAAGAGTGGGAAGTAACTGGCAAGTTCTAATTAGCTGGAATATCAGATCTGCATTTGCAAAGATAATTTTGCCTGCAGAGTAACAAACAGATTGAAGCCTAGCAGAGCTGATATGGGTAGACCTATTAGGAGGCTAGTGGAAGAGCCCATATGGGGAGACAGGAGATGTGGCTAAGGGTGGTGTTGTGATGGGAAAGTGGGTTGATTAAGAGATTTCAAAAGTGAAAATTGACAAGACTTGGCAACTCACTGGATAGAGCAAGAGTAGTATCAAGAGACAACTGTAGATCTTCTTTTATGTATCCTCACTCACTCCCTCTCCAAATCATACTTTTCCAAAAGTAAGAGTAACATCCAAAAGGAGGGCCAAACTATTTTTTCACTATGTATTACCTATTGAGGTATTGATTCAAAAGATGAACATTTAGTAACTTAGAAATAGTTCCTACTTTATATACTCACCTACTAGCTGTGTAATGTATGGCAAACTATTTCACCTTTCAAAACCTCTATTTTTCTTCAAAGCCTTATTATGAAGTAGAAACTATACTAGTCCTATCTCATAGGCTTGTGAAATATAAGAAGACAGGGAAAATGGTTAGGACAGTCCCTGGTACACTATGAGCTTAAGTGGTAACTATTATTGTTAATTATCACTACTGAATAAACTCCATCATTAAAATGCAATCACCACCAATGCATTAGAGGCGGAACTGTAATTCACATGTAAGTTTTTTGAAGAGAAAATATATTTCATAAAAATATTTGACTCTTTCAGCTTGATGGTTCACTTTTACTTGAATTTATGTTAGGTATATCAGCTAATTACGATGTGCCAACCATTGCTCCAGCACTGAGGGTTCAGAAATAAAGACTTGGAATCCGCCATCAAGCAATTCACTGAACCCTGCTTTCTTTTCTATCACCTTCCCAATCTTCTGCATCTGTTTTATGTTAACAGAAACATGGAAATAGGGTGACATACTATACCTAAGAGAGGTGGCCCCAGGAGGACAGGACAGCATTCCACAATGGTCACCAGTCCCACAGCGCTGGAGAACCTCTGGGGTCCAACGAGGTCCATCAGTGTTTCAAACAATACAGAGCTGAGCCACCCAAATGCAAATCCAAAGACTCCCGCATAGACACAAAACCCAACATAGCTGGAGGACAAAGGTGCTAGCAGATGACACACTCCATTTGCAATAATAGAAGCAGCAAAAAAATACTGCACTCGAGGTCTTATCCACTTTGTGTTGGCTACAAGTCCCATAGAAGGTCTGGCTACCATGTCAACAAAAGCCAGAATGGAAAGAAGGAAGGCAGACTTCTCACTAGAATAATGCTGACTCTTGCCATAATTACTAAGAAAGACCAGAGGAGTAAATAGTCCAAAAAACATGAGCACATTTCCGGAGAGGTATAGCAAAAAGCCTCTGTGTGTGAACAGAGTTAAGTCCAGAAATTTATTTACTGTTTGGAAGACTGATCGTTTTTTTTCTTTGGGGTTTCCTCCAATAAGATCTGTATGTGCATCACTGGCCCCTTTTATTGCATCAGATTTTCCAGCTACCTGAAGGGATTCTTTAGACCTATCTTTCTTCCCTGCTTTGGTTGGCTTGGGCCCTATTGGTCGCATTAAAGCTCCAGCTACGCAGCAGTTTAGCAGGAAGCCCCCAAGAATTAGGAAGCTTCCTCTCCAGCCAAAGATACCAAAGAAAGCCTGATTGAGAGGGGCCAGGGTAGACAGAAACACAGGGCTGCCTGCCATGGCCAGTCCATTTGCCAATGGTCGCCTCTTGTAGAAATACTTGCCAATCATGGTCAGAGCAGGATTCAAATTGAAGGCAAGTCCAAGACCTAGGGACAAAGCGAAAAGAGAATCACATACCCTAAAAATGTGTCAAAACATACCTGGAATTGCTTAACCAGGAAGAGAAATTAAAAGAAGAGGTATAAGTAATGGCAAGGAAACAAAAATCCTCAGTATTAGAGGACATATTAGATAGTGGTTTAAAGTTGGGCTCTAAAATTAAGTCTGTAATAGTGCAAATCTCAGCATCAACACTAACTGGCTGTGTAAGGTCAGACATGTTGCCCCTCCTACAACTGATTACTAATATGTAAATCAGGCATACAACATAGGTATGATAGAACATTGCCTGGCATGTAGTAAGCACTCAATAAATGTTACTTTTTGTTTTTGTTGTTGTTTTCTTAAATGTCAGTTATTTTTATTATTGTTTATATTATTTGAAGGTGAATAGCTGTCTACTTATCAAATCTAACAAAATCATCTATCTGAAGGATCACTGTAACCATGGAAGTTCATTAAGTAGACAGCAAATAGAGACGGAATAGTTTTACAATAGAAAATACAATACAAAATTATTCCTTTTACAATAGCACCAAAAAGAAATTCAATGTATAATGGCTACAATTGTATAACTTTCCTCAAGGGTCAGTTAATTTAAAAATCACACACACATATACAAAGTTTTTGGATAACAGAACACAACATTGATTGTCAATATGTCAGTAATCCCCAAATGAATGCATTAATTTAATGTGATTTCAATGAAAATGTCATTTTGGAGTGAGGTAAAATAACTCTAAAACATACTTAGAGAATATATGTGTGTCAACTAGAAAATTTTTGGTGTGCAGGTTGAAGGAGTGGGACTAAACACTAAACAAATATTTAAATGGACTTATAAAAGCCACAATCATTGGAACAGTGTGGGTCTGACTCAGGAATAGATAAAAACTAATCAATAAAATGGAAAGTCCAGGAACATACCTGAAATATATACACAATATACACACACTTGTATATATAAATATGCAATAATGTGAACACACTTAATACCACTGAGCTGAACACTTAAAAAATGGTTAAGAAGATAAATTTTAAGTCATGTATATTTTGCCACAATTAAATACTTTAAAAATTAATTTGGAAAAATAATGATGTCTCATGCAAAGAGATAAAAACTTAATGTGTAAAATTATTACACATTATTCTTAAATAATACGCAACAGTGGTATTTTGTAAAAAAAAAAAATGCATAGTCACAAACATAAAAAACATTTACTTTCCTAATAAAGCGATACAAATTAAAACCAGGAGATACTACTTACCTGTTTAACTGGCAATGATCTAAAAAGATAATATATCTTTGTTGTCAAAGGTATATCCTCTCTCATATATTGTGGTGGAACTGTAAATGAGTATAACCTTTCTGGAGGGCAATTTAGCTTTTATGTATTTAAAAAAACACAGCAGTCCTATTTCTACAAGTTAATCCTAAAAAAACGTTTATATTCTCATAGGACTGTAACACAGTACTGTTTACTAATATTAAAAAACTGTAAAAATGAAACAGAAAGACTGATCAAATAAAATTATAGTATATGTCTACTTAACAGAATAATAAAGATTATCAGAATATTTAATGACATGGAAAGATGTTCATGATGTATCATTAAGAAACTGGTTACAAAACCTCTGTAACCTGATCCTTTATTCTTCTAAAAAAAGTTACATATTTGTGCACAGAAAAAAGTTTGAAAGGATATACATCAAAATGGTAATTAGTCATATTTTTGGATTGTGAAGTTATGAGTAATTTTTATTTATTACACTCATCAGCAGTTCATTATCTTAATTTGGCCAAAAAAAAGGGATGAGGGATTATCAAGTAGATTCTTTATACCTCAGAAATGTGTCTGGACATTCTGCTGGGTAATTTGGGCTTTGTGTTTAATGCCCTCTTGTGCACCAACAGAAGACTAATGTCCATGGAAGGAAGAGGCAGTAAGAGAAAATAATAACTAATGACTACTCCTGCACATTTTATCTACCACCAACTATTCTTAGGATAAGGGATGTAATCATCTCTTTCAATTCATTCTTTCTTCATTCAACAATTAAAGTCTAATGTATGATAGCAATTTCTTGAAAGAGTTTGCTTTTGTAGTACTCAATGTACGTGTAGTTCTAAAAAATGATAATGAAGTAATTTCTATAAGGAAGGAATTTCACTCAAAAGACCTGAAAGACAAATGCAGATGAATACCAATTAGCCAGCAATTAATTAATGCTTGAAAATCAATCAACAGCAACTTACCTCCTATGAACCCAACACACAAGTAAAGTTCCTGCACAGTGTTACAGAAAGAAGCTGCAATCAAGCCACAGCCTGACAGGCAGCCGCCAATAATCATGATTGGACGACTACCATATTTATTCACCAGGATACTGCTGATAGGACCTAGGAAAGAACAAAAAATTTAGATGTAGAGAAAAAAGGAACCTACCCCCTCACATCTACACAGTCATTAATGACACTAAATGACAAGGCCTCTAAAATACAACAAAAGGCAATGGTAAGAATATT
The DNA here is from genome assembly GCF_040802235.1 of Manis javanica. NCBI lineage: Eukaryota > Metazoa > Chordata > Mammalia > Pholidota > Manidae > Manis > Manis javanica. The sequence goes on along the minus strand of NC_133159.1, from coordinate 96,558,180 downwards.
GTTTTCTATATTATTTCAGAGCCTAAGTATGTGTACTGGAAAATACAGATGTTAAAAATCATTAATTGTATATCTTCTATATCTAGAAATATTGGATGGAATTTTAATAAGATGTAAAAGACGCTAGTCTATCCTCAATCTTGCTCTTATAAGGCAGAACGGGCTGAAAATACCTGGGTAGTAGATGGTCACAGGCTTCCTGATACATCTAGGATACAATCAACATATATTTAGCAAGTTTGCTCTGTTTTAATTTTTGGACAAGCACCAAATGAGAAGGAACCAAATAAGTGAAGTATAAGGATTAGGAAGAAAGATTTTATGTATTTCATGTAATGGCTTTTTAATAAAAATGTCAAATGGCCTCTCCTTACTTACTTCAAAGAGGTATAATCTGTAATTTCCCCATTCCAAATTTTAAAGTCTTAATTATAAGAAAGTCTTATCCAAAGCAAGCAATGTTTTCAAAGCTGTAACAAAACTCTTAAGCAGACTAACAATAGTTGCTGATTACAAACTGAATGACATTAGTTGAATTTCGTGTATTTATAAGAATACTTATGTCTCCACTTCATGGATATGGACTTGTGGAAATGACAACTTTGTTTAAATGATACCACAACTTGTCTGCCTGGTTAAGGCAGATGACTGCCAACAGGAAAGGGTCACTGCAATGTGTCAGAAGGAAAGAGGACACAAGGAAACAACCTGATAAACTTGTAAGGTCACAAAGCCAGTGAGAAGTTTCAAAAGCAGTTCATATTCTCCTTTTTACATATATTCTGGGAAGCCAAATTCAAACTATGGTATGTATGCATATATATATATATATATATATATATATACACACACACACACACACACACACACATATAACAGAGTCTCTCTCAGGGGCTGGGTCAAGGACTGGCTGCCAGGTGAGACTTCAGGCTCAACCAACGATATGTATAAAGAAGCTTCCATTGACCTTCTAAGTCACTTCATAAAAATATCTGACCACTGCTGGTTTGGAAATAATTTTATTTATAGCCTATATAAGATGAAAGAATTAAATACTGAAAGAATATTCATGAAATATGTCCACATAAATTAGTCATGTAACAGATTTTGTACAGGAAGAATTGTAATGATTAAAATATTGCCACTGTTAACTCGGTGAAGTTGAAGTTAATACTTCATAGTAGTTTGAAGTCTTTTTTTAAGTTTGCAGTATTATAAATTCTAAGCTAGGGATATTAAGATGACTTGACAGTGGAACTGAAAATATATAAACTTACATTTTAATATTTATAAAGAAAAACTCAAATAACCAGGAGTAGGCAACTAAGATCTCCCCCCTAAAAAATACACTTACATAGTAAGAAGCCTCAGTATGTACCTTTGAACCGAAGCACTAATAAAAAAAGAACACTAAACCACTCACAGCTCAAAACCTATTACTGTGGTGGGTGTGGCCCAAATGCATAAGTTAAAGAATTACAGTTGTCAAAGTGAGGATAATTCTTAGGGACATACCACTTAGGAGCCAATCAAAACAAAATAACCCATTTAGTAAAAATTCTGACACAACACTCATAATAGGCAATTTGTCTTTCAGAGTTATTTCAGGAAGGATGGCCCCAATTAGCTGTTATTAAAAATAGAGAGGGTTACAGTTTATAGGCCTATTATTACATAAATTCAGAGAAATGTGCTAGTTATTTCTGAGTGAAGACAAAGGAGGAACTGTTTCCCCCCAAAAAAGTGTCATGTGCAATTAGCACAACTGACATCACTTAGTTTTGATGCAAAATTCAAGCGGCTCAAGCTCTCTGGCAGCTCAGAACTGTAACATGGGAGCCTCTCCCTGGTCTGCAGTCAGCTCAATGATAACGTTGAGTGGAGTATATCTGAATAATACTTACACCAATTTTTTCAAGCCATCATAGTCAAAACCTGATTAGAAATCCTGGCAGATGGAGTTCAAAGCCTCCAAAAACGATTTGCCCTCGGAAGCTAGGAAATGTCCAAAGTCCCTTTTAATTTCCAAACTTATGAAAAAAACTAAGTACTACAATTTAGCATTTATGTTCTTTCAAAAAGTACTTAATAGACAAAACAAGCATACACTCAAAAATTAAAAGGCACAAAAAAAGACATAGAAAAAATGTCTTCCCCAGTCCTGTGTACCCAATCACTCAAATCTCTCTCTAAGGCAACCAGGTTACCTGTGTTTTCTGTGCAATGAAATTATGTGCTTAATTACTTCAACTGCTTCTCCTTATTAAATGAGTTCATGTTATTGTCTCAATAGGATTACAAACTTCACAAAGTCAGGGATCAGGATCAACGGTTCTCCATTACTCATTCCACCCTGGGCTATGTATGTGCGTAAGACTTAATAAATACTGGTTGACTGTGCCACCAGGTTAGAAGCCTAAGGCTAAGATTTTACAATTGAAATAAAGAATCTTTCTATGGGCTATTAAAGAGGTACAGGTGAAAATAATCTGAGGTACTAAACTGCCACCATAAAGTAAGATTAACAGAAGAGAAAGCTTGGCTAAATAAATAAGCAACAGGAGACACTGTCAATTCTAGTAAATAAATACACATGGCTTCAGAATCTTTGCTAACTAAGCAACTATACAGATTTTAAGTATTATGGTAGTTTTGACTTTTACAAGTTAAATGGGGATTTGATATTCCAAGGTGAAACAAACAGCATTTTAAATTATGTTAACTGAGCAACTTACTCTTCACAGCATGCCAAAAAAAAAACAGAAGGGGAAAATAAAATAATGATAAAACTTGAGATTGAAGTGCAGCTGAAAAGTTTTTAGTACTAATAGCATAACAAGAAACAAGGGGGAGATTTAGTTCTTTAATTCTAATACCATTAACAGATTTTACTTGAGACTATGAACCGTGTTATTCAGCTTAGCCTGATTTACTTTAATTGTCCCAACATCATTAAAAAAAATCTTCGTTTGCATTTCAAGAGTCCAGCAGAGAGCATAAGAACAATCATTTGTGCACATTTCATTCTTCTGAGAGTTTTTTTAAGCTCAATGATACCGAGTTGGAACAAATCAGGACTCTTCACAATTTGGCATTTCCGTTGCAGAATACCACCATGAAATAAACACAGCAAGAGTTGTCATTGTTAACAGGAATGAAAAGCAGGACTCTAAATACAAAGTTTCAAGAAATAATAACATTTCAAAACATGACACTGAATAAAACCTAAAAAAATATATTACCTAAAAGAGAACCTTTGGCTGCTTAATGAAAATTAAAACAGCAGGCCTTACTGGGTACTTACCTCCACCATACATGACAGCCAACATGATGGAGGATATCCATGACACTTCACTGGTGGTGGCATTGAATATACCTTCAATTTCTTTGAAGAACACAGTAATGGATTTGGGAAATGCGTAAGAGAAGCCAATGGAAATGAAAGCTCCAACTACCACTGCCCACCCCCAGCCTCCATCTGGGGGAGTGTATCCAACTGGACCTCCAATTGCTGGTGGCATTTTAAATGTAGATAAATTCCAAAATGCAGCTCAAATCCAAATATCTGAAGGACACAAAATTAAAATAGCCTGTTAGTAAGGAGACACTCCCAGCCGACACCCCCAAAAACAAAGCACTTTCACCCTTTACACCTAGCTCTCAAGTAACTGAATTGTTTTTCATTGCTACTTGTTCAATACATTATTTGCTAAGGATATTATCAGAAAAAGAATCTGAGAGCCATGGTTTTGCCCAGTTTTTAGTAGTAGCTTAAAGGAAAATAGCCCTTCACCATTAAGAAACCATAATTGAAATGTACCTTTCTCAATACATGTAGACTTTGCACTTGAAATAATCCTACTTGTTTTAGCAGTTAATATAATTCCTCAAATTATTGGTAATAACTGTATGTCTTGTTTAACGTTTCTGTTTGCAAATAACACATAACTACAAAAATTACAGGTTTAAATATATAGGCTTTATAAGTTTTCCCATTTCCTAAAATGCACTTTCATACTTACTTTTTTTACTTTCTCTTATTTATATGCTGACAAAATATTAGGAAGTGGGTACCTGACTCACTAGATATGTAGCAATTTACAAACTCGAAGATCATTCTTAACTCACAAGAACTTCATTTAATGGGCTAGAATAGTATCTCAGAAGTTTCTTTTCATCTATCTATTGCTTTGACTCAAGGTATTTTTTTCCCCATTATAGGACAAGAAAAACTCCTAAACAAGCTAGTCAAAAGTTAAACTCGGGGGGCGGAGCCAGGATGGCGGCGTGAGTAGAGCAGTGGAAATCTCCTCCCCAAAACACATAGAGCTATGAAAATATAACAAAGAAAAATCTTCCTAAAATAGAGACCACAGGACACAGGACAACATCCAGACCACATCCACACCTGCAAGAACCCAGCGCCTTGCGAAGGGGGTAAGATACAACCCCCGGCCCGGCGGGACCCGAGCGCCCCTCCCCCAGGCTCCCGGCGGGTGGAAAGAAACCGGAGCGGTTTTTTTTTTTTTTTTGGCGAGCGCTTTTTGGAAGCCTCAAAGGGACGGGCCCCCGTTGCTAGGGAGGCAGGGTGGCGGGACCGGTGAGCAGGTGCCTGGGACCGGCGGCTGAGGACAAAGAATATCCTGCGTTTCTCCCTGCGGGGACGGCGGGCGGGTGCCTGAGACCGGTGCCTGAGGACAGAGGAAATCACGCGTTTTTCCCCTTTTCTTTTTCTCTTTTTGGCGAGCGCTTTTTGGAAGCCTTAAAGGGACAGGGACCCCAGTGCTAGGGAGGCAGGGTGGCGGGACTGGTGAGTGGGTGCCTGGGACCGGCGCCTGAGGACAAAGAATATCCCACGTTTTTCCCTGCGGAACCGGTGGGCGGGTGCCTGAGACTGGCACTTGAGGACAGAGGAAATCGCGCATTCCCCCCCCCCCTTTTTTTTTTTCTCTTTTCTGCGAGTGCTTTTTGGTAGCCTAAAAGGGACAGGGACCCGGGTGCTAGGGAGGCAGGGCAGCGGGACTGGTGAGCGGGTGCCTGGGACCAGTGCCTGAGGACAAAGAATATCGAGCGTTCCTTCCCTGTGGGACCAGTGGGTGGGTGCTTTTTGGAAGCCTTGAAAGGACAGGGACCCACCCTGGTGCTAGGGAGACAGGGCAGCAGGACCAGTGAGCGGGTGCCTGGGACCGGCACCTGAGGACAAAAGAAAGAAAAAAAAAATCGGTTGTTTTTTCCTTTTTTTTTTTTTTCTTTCTTTCTGTTCCCTCTCTCATTGTTGCTGTTGTTGTTTTGGTTTGGAGAGTGCTTTTTGGAAGTCTTAAAGGGGCAGGACAGGTCACTTAGACCAGAGGCAGGGAATCTGGGGATCTCTGGGCACCCTAACCCCCTGGGCAGCAGGGAGCACAGAGACCCCTTACGGAGATAAATAGCCTCCTGGCTGCTCCCCCTCCAAACGGGGCTCCACCATTTTGGAGGAACAGCCCCAGCCAGACCAAGCCCACAGCAACAGCGGAGATAAACCCCAAAGCAACTGGGCAGGAAGCAGAAGCCCTGTCTGCGCACAGCTGCCCAGCACAAGCAACTAGAGGTCGCTATTCTCCCAGGAAAAGGCTACAAACCAACAAGAAGGGAAGCTCTTTCAGCGGTCACTTGTACCAGCTCTGCAAACTATCTCTATCACCATGAAAAGGCAAAACTACAGGCAGACAAAGATCACAGAGACAACACCTGAGAAGGAGACAGACCTAACTAGTCCTCCTGAAAAAGAATTCAAAATAAAAATCATGAATATGCTGACAGAGATGCAGAGAAAAATGCAAGAGCAATGGGATGAGATGCAGAGAAAAATGCAAGAGCAGTGGGATGAGATGCAGAGAAAAATGCAAGAGCAGTGGGATGAAGTCCGGAAGGAGATCACAGATGTCAGGAAAGAGATCACAGAAGTGAAACAATCCCTGGAAGGATTTATAAGCAGAATGGATAAGATGCAAGAGGCCATTGAAGGAATAGAAGCCAGAGAACAGGAACGTATAGAAGCTGACATACAGAGAGATAAAAGGATCTCCAGGAATGAAACAACACTAAGAGAACTATGTGACCAATACAAAAGGAATAACATTCGTATTATAGGGATACCAGAAGAGGAAGAAAGAGGAAAAGGGATAGAAAGTGTCTTTGAAGAAATAATTGCTGAAAACTTCCCCAAACTGGGGGAGGAAATAATCGAACAGACCATGGAAGTACACAGAACCCCCAACAGAAAGGATCCAAGGAGGACAACACCAAGGCACATAGTAATTAAAATGGCAAGGATCAAGGACAAAGAAAGAGTTTTAAAGGCAGCTAGAGAGAAAAAGGTCACCTATAAAGGAAAACCAATCAGGCTAACATCAGACTTCTCAACAGAAACCCTACAGGCCAGAAGAGAATGGCATGATATACTTAATGCAATGAAACAGAAGGGCCTTGAACCAAGGATACTGTATCCAGCACGACTATCATTTAAATATGATGGTGGGATTAAACAATTCCCAGACAAGCAAAAGCTGAGGGAATTTGCTTCCCACAAACCACCTCTACAGGGCATCCTACAGGGACTGCTCTAGATGGGAGCACCCCTAAAAAAAGCACAGAACAAAACACACAACATATGAAGAATGGAGGAGGAGGACTAAGAAGGGAGAGAAGAAAAGAATCTCCAGACAGTGTATATAACAGCTCAATAAGCGAGCTAAGTTAGGCAGTAAGATACTAAAGAAGCTAACCTTGAACCTTTGGTAACCACGAATCTAAAGCCTGAAATGGCAATAAGTACATATCTCTCAATAGTCACCCTAAATGTAAATGGACTTAATGCACCAATTAAAAGACATAGACTAATACAATGGATAAAAAAGCAAGACCCATCTATATGCTGCTTACAAGAAACTCACCTTAAACCCAAAGATAAGCATAGACTAAAAGTCAAGGGATGGAAAAACATATTTCAGCCAAACAACAGTGAGAAGAAAGCAGGGGTTGCAGTACTAATATCAGACAAAATAGACTTCAAAAAAAGAAAGTAACAAGAGATAAAGAAGGACACTACATAATGATAAAGGGCTCAGGCCAACAAGAGGATATAACCATTCTAAATATATATGCACCCAATACAGGAGCACCAGCATATGTGGAGCAAATACTAACAGAACTAAAGAGGGAAATAGACTGCAATGCATTCATTGTAGGAGACTTCAACACACCACTCACCCCAAAGGATAGATCCACCGGGCAGAAAATAAGTAAAAACACACAGGCACTGAACAACACACTAGAACAGATGGACCTAATAGACATCTATAGAACTCTACATCCAAAAGCAACAGGATATACATTCTTCTCAAGTGCACATGGAACATTCTCCAGAATAGACCACATACTAGCTCACAAAAAGAGCCTCAGTAAATTCCAAAATATTGAAATTCTACCAACCAATTTTTCAGACCACAAAGGTATGAAAGTAGAAATAAATTCTACAAAGAAAACAAAAAGGCTCACAAACACATGGAGGCTTAACAACATGCTACTAAATAATCAATGGATCAATGACCGAATCAAAATAGAGATCAAGGAATATATAGAAACAAATGACAACAACAACACTAAGCCCCAACTTCTGTGGGATGCAGCGAAAGCAGTCTTAAGAGGAAAGTATATAGCAATCCAGGCACACTTGAAGAAGGAAGAACAATCCCAAATGAATAGTCTAACATCACAATTATTAAAACTGGAAAAAGAAGAACAAAGGAGACCTAAAGTCAGCAGAAGGAGGGACATAATAAAGATCAAAGAAGAAATAAACAAAATTGAGAAGAATAAAACAATAGCAAAAATCAACGAAACCAAGAGCTGGTTCTTTGAGAAAATAAACAAAATAGATAAGCCTCTAGCCCAACTTATTAAGAGAAAAAGAGAGTCAACACAAATCAACAGAATCAGAAATGAGAATGGAAAAATCACGACAGACTCCACAGAAATACAAAGAATTATTAAAGACTACTATGAAAACCTATATGCCAACAAGCTGGAAAACCTAGAAGAAATGGACAACTTCCTAGAAAAATACAACCTCCCAAGACTGACCAAGGAAGAAACACAAAAGTTAAACAAACCAATTACAAGCAAAGAAATTGAAACAGTAATCAAAAAACTACCCAAGAACAAAACCCTGGGGCCGGACGGATTTACCTCGGAATTTTATCAGACACACAGAGAAGACATAATACCCATTCTCCTTAAAGTGTTCCACAAAATAGAAGAAGAGGGAATACTCCCAAACTCATTCTATGAGGCCAACATCACCCTAATACCAAAACCAGGCAAAGACCCCACCAAAAAAGAAAATTACAGACCAATATCCCTGATGAATGTAGATGCAAAAATACTCAATAAAATATTAGCAAACAGAATTCAACAGTATATCAAAAGGATCATACACCATGACCAAGTGGGGTTCATACCAGGGATGCAAGGATGGTACAACATTCGAAAATCCATCAACATCATCCACCACATCAACAAAAAGAAAGACAAAAACCACATGATCATCTCCATAGATGCTGAAAAAGCATTTGACAAAATTCAACATCCATTCATGATAAAAACTCTCAGCAAAATGGGAATAGAGGGCAAGTACCTCAACATAATAAAGGCCATATATGATAAACCCACAGCCAGCATTATACTGAACAGCGAGAAGCTGAAAGCATTTCCACTAAGATCGGGAACCAGACACGGATGCCCACTCTCCCCACTGTTATTTAACATAGTACTGGAGGTCCTAGCCACAGCAATCAGACAAAACAAAGAAATACAAGGAATCCAGATTGGTAAAGAAGAAGTTAAACTGTCACTATTTGCAGATGATATGATACTGTACATAAAAAACCCTAAAGACTCCACTCCAAAACTACTAGAACTTTGCTGAATACAGCAAAGTTGCAGGATACAAAATTAACACACAGAAATCTGTAGCTTTCCTATACACTAACAATGAATCAATAGAAAGAGAAATCAGGAAAACAATTCCATTCACCATTGCATCAAAAAGAATAAAATACCTAGGAATAAACCTAACCAAAGAAGTGAAAGACTTATACTCTGAAAACTACAAGTCACTCTTAAGAGAAATTAAAGGGGACACTAATAAATGGAAACTCATCCCATGCTCATGGCTAGGAAGAATTAATATCGTCAAAATGGCCATCCTGCCCAAAGCAATATACAGATTTGATGCAATCCCTCTCAAATTACCAGCAACATTCTTCAATGAATTGGAACAAATAATTCAAAAATTCATATGGAAACACCAAAGACCCCGAATAGCCAAAGCAATCCTGAAAAAGAAGAATAAAGTAGGGGGGATCTCACTCCCCAACTTCAAGCTCTACTACAAAGCCATAGTAATCAAGGCAATTTGGTACTGGCACAAGAACAGAGCCACAGACCAGTGGAACAGATTAGAGACCCCAGAAATTAACCCAAACATATATGGTCAATTAATATTTGATAAAGGAGCCATGGACATACAGTGGCGAAATGACAGTCTCTTCAACAGATGGTGCTGGCAAAACTGGACAGCTACATGTAGGAGAATGAAACTGGACCATTGTCTAACCCCATATACAAAGGTAAACTCAAAATGGATCAAAGACCTGAATGTAAGTCATGAAACCATTAAACTCTTGGAAAAAAACATAGGCAAAAACCTCTTAGACATAAACATGAGTGATCTCTTCTTGAACATATCTCCCCGGGCAAGGAAAACAACAGCAAAAATGAGCAAGTGGGACTACATTAAGCTGAAAAGCTTCTGTACAGCGAAAGACACCATCAATAGAACAAAAAGAACCCTACAGTATGGGAGAATATATTTGAAAATGACAGATCCGATAAAGGCTTGACGTCCAGAATATATAAAGAGCTCACACGCCTCAACAAACAAAAAACAAATAACCCAATTAAAAAATGGGCAGAGGAACTGAACAGACAGTTCTCTAAAAAAGAAATACAGATGGCCAACAGACACATGAAAAGATGCTCCACATCGCTAATTATCAGAGAAATGCAAATTAAAACTACAATGAGGTATCACCTCACACCAGTAAGGATAGCTGCCATCCAAAAGACAAACAACAACAAATGTTGGCGAGGCTGTGGAGAAAGGGGAACCCTCCTACACTGCTGGTGGGAATGTAAATTAGTTCAACCATTGTGGAAAGCAGTATGGAGGTGCATCAAAATGCTCAAAACAGACCTACCATTTGACCCAGGAATTCCACTCCTAGGAAAGTACCCTAAGAACGCAGCAATCAAGTTTGAGAAAGACAGATGCACTCCTATGTTTATCGCAGCACTATTTACAATAGCCAAGAATTGGAAGCAACCTAAATGTCCATTGGTAGATGAATGGATAAAGAAGAAGTGGTACATATACACAATGGAATACTACTCAGCCATAAGAAGTGGAAAAATCCAACCATTTGCAGCAACATGGATGGAGCTGGAGAGTATTATGCTCAGTGAAATAAGCCAAGCGGAGAAAGAGAAATACCAAATGATTTCACTCATCTGAGGAATATAGGAACAAAGGAAAAACTGAAGGAACAAAACAGCAGCAGAATTACAGAACCCAAAAATGGACTAACAGGTACCAAAGGGAAAGGAACTGGGGAGGATGGGTGGGCAGGGAGGGATAAGGGGGGGGAAGAAGGGAGGTATTAAGATTAGCATGCATGGGGGGAGGGAGAAAGGGGAGGGTGGGCTGCACAACACAGAGAGGACAAGTAGTGACTCTACAACATTTTGCTAAGCTGAGGGACAGTAACCGTAATGTGGTTGTTAGGGGGGACCTGATATAGGGGAGAGCATAGTAAACATAGTAATCTTCATGTAAGTGTAGATTAAAAATTAAAAAAAAAAAAAAAAAAGAAAGAAAGAAAGAAAGAAAAGGGGGATTACTCCTTAACAGGATAAAACTATTGGTAAATCAAAGATCAACGCATGCTTTAAATATCCTTAATGTTGATCACTTAAAGGGTGTCAGATGATCAGCTATGGAGGTACTCTTTTCTGATAATATTCCTTTCTCTTAATTAAAAAAAAAAAAAAAAAAAGCAGTTACTGTGTGCTGACCTCCAATGAGTTCTGCACAGTGGTATAGAGGGCATGTCAAAGTGTGGGCAAAGGGTCTGTTTGTTTCTATGCAGAAGATCAAGGCCTAGCTTGGCTACCCAGAAAATGAACTAAGATACGATATGAGGAGGAGCTTCCGGCATCAGCACTCTCTGGAGGACTTGTGCCGGGGGATGATCATCAAAGAGCCTCCACAGGAATCTGGACGATGCTGCGGTTGTGGCTGCATCCAGCCCACCGTCTCCTGGACTTGCCATAAGAAGGAGGAGGGAGATGTCTAGGCTGGCATGTGCATACAGTGAGACAACGAATTTGACCGGATCTGTACTGTTGGAACTCAACCAGGAGTTGGGAGGGGTGCAAGTTGTAGCACTCCAAAAATCTCATGACTATAGACTATCTATGGTTAAAAGAACATATGGGATGTGAACAGATCCCAGAAATGGGCTGCTTTAATTTGTCTGATGGTTCAAGTACAGTTGGACAATATCCATCATATCATAGATAAATTTTCACAAATGCCTAGGGTGCCTAAATGGTTTTCTTGGCTTCACTGGAGATGGATGGTAATTATAGATTTGCTTTGTTTATGTCACCGTATTCCTATTATGTTAATATGTGTGTGCAAATTAGTTAGTAGTTTAAAACCTATACATACTTAAGGTACTATACAAGAAGATATGTCAAAGAAATAATCAATCCTCCCATGTTTCCTTCATATGCTACATCTATAGCTTTTCTTCTTCCTTCCTAATTACAACCCTTAAATAGAATTCGTGCCTCATATCGAATTTACCGAGTATCATAATTCCTCCAGGGGTAAAGATACCTCGAGACAAGTGCTGGGCATAGAAGCCACAAGGCATAAATCTGCAAAGAAGTAAAAAGCTAACCTTTGCAAACAATATGGCTTCTCTCTCACTTACCAACTTTACATTTCCCTGTATGGCCCCGGAAGATGGCTGGTTAGCCAGAGACGAGTAAGAGTCCTCAAGGGAGGAACAACCTAAGACAGGCACAGTCGCAGGGGGGCCATCAGGTGAGAATTTGGGGATCAACAGAGTGAGGCTCAGAACCTCACCCCCCCTGCTTTGAGAGAAATCTTCTGCATCCGTGGATGTCTTGCTGCCCTTGTCTAGCCTGGATTAATACTTAGTCCATAGGCACACACCTGATCATCTGATCATCTACATTTGCCTTCTTACAGCACTAAACTATGTTTTCTACCTTTATCTTGCATCTACCTACCACTTCAGCATTTTATTAAAAATAAAAATAATAATAATAATAGGAGAAATGTGGGATCAACATATAAATCAAGTACAAAAATCAAACGAATATTCATATTTGACCTGATTGTTTATAGGTCATATTGCATGATCAAAACCGAAAGTTTCTGTGATGACTGCCCTTGTACTGTTCACCATGTAAGAATTTATTCACTATGTAAGAATTCGTTCACCATGTAAGAACTTGTTCGTTATGCTTCAGAAGATTGGAGACTGACGAGAATTAGGCTTGAGATGGATTAATGATTGTACATTGAGCGTTGACCCCCCTATACTGAATTTTATTGTTGTTAACAACCATTTGATCAATAAATATGAGAGATGCCCTCTCAAAAAAAAAAAAAAAAAAGTTAAACTCACAAATTGAACTATGTCAAAAGATGGTAGCTACAAAGATTACCCCTTTTTCTTGAAGTCATCTAGTACTAATGAGTAGCATTGTTATAAAATGAAACTTCTATTAGATTATGAATAACAAGAAGATAAGAGTGAGTGTTTGATGGTAGGCTTGCCTGTTTTCTCAGGAAGTTCTCCTTTAATTTAAAGCCAACTGCCACCTTATATTCTAACTCATCCTGCAATAGTATGCTAGCATGTCCATTTCAAATTATTTCTACTGAGACCATATTACAGCAATAAATACAGGTAACAGATGACAAACTTACTCTTGGCTACAACATTCTTTGATCTACAACATAAATCCTAGCTTTATAGTGTAGTAGCAGTCAACTCCTAAATATTGTTCCTTCCAACCTACCTGAACACTTCAAATATAGTTTAAGACAATGGACATTGTAGGGGTAGGAAGAAAATAACCAAAAAGGGAAGCTTTCTTTAAAGCAAGGATATAGGTTTCATCACTTCTACTCAACTTTGTACTTAGAGGTTCTAGCCAGTGCATGCAGTCAAGAAAAAGAAAAGGCATAAAGACTAGAAAGGAAGAAATGAAGTTGTCTTTATTCACAGGATGACATAACTGTCTATGTAGGCAATGCTAAAGAATACACAAAAAAGGTACTAGAACTAAAAGTGAATTTACCTAGGTCTCAGGATGTAAGATCAATAAACAGAAATCAACACTTTCTATAAACCAGCAATAAACAATCAGAACTGTAAAGTTTAAAAATAGCACTTATAATAGTATCAAAAAACTGGTTAGGAATAAATCTGACAAATGAGTAAGACATACACACTGAAAACTACAAATATTACAAGTAAATTAAACTACATACATGACCCCCATAGGGGTAGCAGTAAGCATGGAGAATATACCCAATGATTCTGTAAATCTTCCTTTGTTGACAGATAGTAACTGCATTAGTGGGGGTAAGAATTTAATAATATGATAACTGTTGAACCAGTGTTGTATATTTGAAACCAATATAAATTGTATTATCAATGATGCTTGAATAAAAAAAATATGCAAATGAAAAAAAAGATGACATGTTCATGGTTTGAAAGACTCAATATTCAAATTAGGCAAAAACTTTTGAAGGCACATAATAGCACTTTTATTAAAAATGTGTAACTTGGATTCAAGCTGTATATATTAAACACATATCCAAAATGCACAGAACTTTATTGACTCAATATCAAGAAGACAAACAAACCAATTAAAAAACTGGCAAAAGATTTGAATAGATACTTTTATCATAGAGACATGGATGACAAAGAAGTATATGAAAAAGTGCTCAGAATTCTTCAGTCATTTATGAAATGCAAATTGAAATCACAATGAGATACTAATACCTATCTACTACCATGACTAAAATTAAGACTGATGGTTCCAAGAGTTGGTGAGGATATGAAGCAAACAGAACTCTCCTATTACTTGTGGTAAAGCAAAATGGTACAGCCATATTGAAAAACATTTTGGCAGTTCCTTATAAAGTTAAACATATATTGAACATATGAGACAGCCATTACACCAAGAAAAATGGAAACATACACCTTCACAAAGACTTAAGAGTCCTCTAGTAGCTTTATATGTAATAGCCCCAAACTGAAAACCTAAATGTTTATCAACAAGTGAATGGATAAATTACGGGATGGTCATATAATGGAATACTACTCAGCAATGAAAAGGAACAAACTACTGATGCATACAACAACATCAGTGAATTGTAAAAGTATTATGGTAAATGAAAAAAAAAAAGAAAGATGTGAGACTGTATTCTGAACAATTACATTTATATTAAGTTCTAGAAAAGTAAAAATTCTAGTAATAGACAACAGTCAGTAGTTGGGGAGAGGAGGATGATTGGAAAGGGCATGAGAGAACTGTTCTGGGTCATGGAAATGCTCTATTATTATGATTGTGGCAGTAGTTACTTGCTATATAGTGAGTTATAAGAAATACATATTTGGTCATTCAGATAACCAAATACAGATTTCCCAAGTATATATTTGGTCTGCATCCACCAGTTCCTGAAAACACTTCAGAGACTTAAAGGTGAAATGGGTGTCTTGTCATGTTAATGAGACTTTTGGACCCCACCCAAGGGGGAAGGCTAGAGGATGAATCTAATGACAAATGATTTAGTCAATCATGACTATGCAATGAAGGACCCAAAAACCCATGAGAGCATACCTCTCTTTTTGCATCCTGCTTCTCTTTTGGAGAGCTTCCACGTTTGGAGAACAAGAACGCTTCCATGTGCTACCCAACCAGCCCCAAGCTCCACAAGGACAGAAGCTCCTTTATTTGGGACCTTGTCCTATATATCTCTCCATCTGATGGTTAACTTTATCCTTTATGGTATCCCTTATTAAAACTGGTGTCAGTGTTTTCCTGAGTTCCATGACCTACTCCAGCAAATTAAATGAACCTAAGGGAGGTCGTAGGAACCTCTAGTCTGTAGCCAGTTGGTCAGAAGGACAGGTAACAGCCTGGGGCTTGTAACAGGTGTCTAGGGGTAGGTGGGGGGAAGATGACAGTCTTGTAGGACAGAGTCCTTAACCTAGGGAATTTGGCACTGTCTTCAGGCAGACAGTGTCAGAATTAAGGTGAATTCTCGTACACCCTGCTAGTTAAGTGTTCAAGACATGCCTGGGAAGTCACACAACAACACAACACAACACCACACATACCACACCACACCACCACACAACACCACACCACACCACACCCCACATGAACATTGTAATAAGATCCTGGAACTGGAAAGGCGTTACTGAGGGAACTCATTACCCGTATTAAACACTGGCAAATCTTTTTGAATGTAAATCATACCTCAGTAAAGCTGACCAAAACCAAAAAGATCAGGAACAGTGAAGAAGAGGATGAAATCTGTTAAGTGGCACAGGGAGACAATACAGATGAGCAAAAGGAAATGACAGACAAATTTCTCTGTCTTGGCTATCTGAGTGGTTAAAAGAAAGAAGTGGAGAAGAAAGAGGACAAAGAATAGAAGAGAGAATTCAGTTACAGGCCTGGTGAGCTTATGCTTGGCAGGGCAATGTCTGTAGGAAACCTCTGTTCTCCTTTTACAGATATGTTACATTTGATTTTGCTGGCAAAGGTTTCCCAGAGACAATGCCCTGCCCAACAGAGCTGACAATATAAATTTCAAAACCCATCAAGAATCAATTGGGTGTAGTAAAGTTAATCCAATTAGACATTCAAAAACTATAGACACTGGATATGGATATTTAAAATGATTAAAAGCATGAAATAATGCATTAAAAACTCTAAAAAATAAAACACAAAATACTATAAAAAGACTACTGATTTGAAACAGAACTTTTAGAAATGAAAATTATACTCAATGAAATTAGTAACAGGCTAGCCAACAGACTGAACATAGCTGGAAAGAGAGACAGTGAACACAGAGAACAGGTTTGAAGAAAATAGAACTCAGGGGAGAACTTTTTTCTAAAACTATGAGAGAATGGTTTAGAAACATGGAATTTAGAATGGGAGGATCTGGCATACATCTAATAGGACTTTTGGAGAGAATAGAGAGTGGGAAAGAGGTCAATTTTCAAGGTTAATTGGCCAAAAATATTCCAGAGTTGATGAATAATACGAACTCAAATTTTGAGGAAACCCAGTAACAGAAAAATCTTTAAAAAAACTATTGAAAAAAATACAGATCACACAACTAAGAGATAATCAATCACATTGACAAAACAGAATTCTCTTCAGTTTTGAAAAACTCTTAGCCACTATGTCTTCAAATTATGGTTCCTTCCCATTCCCTCCTTACACTCCTCTGAGATTACAACTGGATGGGGGCTGGACCTTCCCATGGTAATACTTTCTTCTCTCTTCTGTGTTTTCCATACTTTTGTCTCTCTGTACTAAGAATTTGAGTCCTAGAATATTACCTTTCTCAGAGATGATTTTCATTTACATAGACTATATAAATCCAAATCTCTTTTAAGAATTATTTCCATGATTGACATGTTTTATCCATCCAGATAACTTCAAATTAGGCTGCAATTCATCTGAGGACTGGTTTACCTCCAGTTCACCATCCAATCCATTCTACGTTGCAACCCCTTTAGCATTCCAACCCAAAAGAGCAGGATTTTACCTGAGCTCTCACTCTTAGTGGGTCCTAGACTCCAACTTTAGTTTACTTGGACACTTGAGGCTTTCCAAAGCACCATTTAGACCATCAGGAGAGTTGCTGCTCCTATAACCAGAAAGCCACTGACTCCATAATTATAGCATTACTGCCACCAATAGGAAGCCAGCATGAAAGAAGCTGAAAAATCATGTAATCAACATAATTAGAGGCTATTAGCTCCAAAACCATATGCACCTATGACAGCACCATCAAAATGGATCCCACATGTCCCGCTTCTCAAAATCTCAAAGCCAGTCACTTTGGTTGTAACTCTGCCTTACAAATGCCACACGAATGCATATGACTGGCAGAATTTAAATCAAATCCATAAATAACAGTGCCAGGACCCTGGGAAAGTGTTTTTTTCGCTTTAAATCTTCCGCAATACAGCAAAGTACATTAGAAAAGAGGATGTAATGGATGTTGACCACCACTTCCAAAATCTACCAGGTACATGCAGTATACAATTTATATAGTTTTAAATCATGCAAAATAGTGTATTGTTTACCACACACACACACCTTTATCAAGAGTATATATTGATACTATGACAAGAGTAATACTGGATATATATAAAATGAAAAATAAATTGCTACAGTTTCTAAATGCTTACTGTCAGTGTTTGTACTTATCTCATCAAGACTAGTAATACTCAAGATAGATGACCAGCACTGATCCATGGGCCATACTAAGTAGTGCCCTTTTAGAAGTATCTGGGAGAAATGGGTAAAGAATGCTAGGCAAGGGCATCTCCCCATATCCTCTGGAAATGGAACTTCCTAAGAGGACGTTCTAGCCAAGACTGATGGGATCAAATGTGGAATGGAGGCCATCAGAGCAACTATCAATTTGTTCCTGTCCGTAGTTCCCTTGATTATCTCATCAAGATGGGTCAGAGTGTTCCATATAGAAACACAATTCTTAATCTATTCTTGTTCATTGATGGGGCACACATGGTTGCTGAAAAGATAAAGTCCTCAGGGGAACAGAGAACACACTCTCATTTCCTTTACAGTTTAATCAGTATGAGGAGTCATTTTCCAGTTATTGCCAATCTCAGCAGAGTTGCAGATAGGTCCTAATCTCCTGAAGCATAATTCTCCTTTGTCAAAGAATACTGTTTGCACAGCCGGAATTACTGGCTTATCCTGATTTCAGGCACTTGGCCTGAGAATCCCTAGCATGTAGTCTATGTGAAAATAGTTTCAGATCCCAAAATAATATTCTTTTCCTTGGAACTGTAGTCTTTAGGTTTTACCCTTAGTATGCACATCATTATATGACACATCATTACCCAGAGTCCACAGTTAACCTTAGGGTTCATTCTGGCGTTGTACATTCTATGGGTCTGGACAAATATATAATGATATGTATCCACCATTATAGTATCATAATGAGTAGGTTCACAGCCCTAAAAATAATCCTTTTTAACCCTTGGCAACCAATGATCTTTTTCATGTCTCCACAGATTTGCCTTTTCCAGAATGTCATATAGTTGGAATCATACAGCATATAGCCTTTTTAGATTGGCTTAATATGCATTAAGTTTCCTCCATGTCTTTTTATGGCTTGATAACTCATTTATTTTTAATGCTATATAACAACATTTCATTGCCTGGATGTACGACAGCTTATTTATCCATTCACCTACTGAAGGACATCTTCGTTGTTACAAGTTTTGGCAATTATGAATGAAGCTGCTATAAACTTCCATGTGCAGGTTTTTGCATAGACAGAAAAAAATATGTACCCTCTTATATATTAATTTGACATCTAAAATTTGTTATTAAGCTTAATAGTTACAAAGAATGTAATTTCTGGCATATTATATGTTGTGTTGTACATGATTTAAGTATATCAAAACTTGTGCACTAAAGATTTAGCCCAATTTACAGAGGATACTCACCATATAATCTAATTGGCCAGTCCATTTACTAAACCAATCAAGCAAAACAGATTTGTCAAAGAAAGTCATACCTCCTTTCAATTGAAATGTGTTGATACAAACCCCTGTGATACCCATTGGTCTCTAAATCAATTCTAGCTTAGAAAATAGAGGACAGAGTTTGTTGTCCTGATGCAATAAGGTCCTGCCTCCTCCAATATTTCTGACCTAAACCCTCTTCAGATTTCTGTAATGGGATTTTCTCTGGGACTATGCATTCTGAAATTTTCTCTTCTGTGGAGGTCCCAGAGAACTTTCTAGCATGGGGTAATGAACCACAGTAAGAATTGGGATAAATGACAGCTATACCTTTCTTTTGCAGTGGGGGTAACGACTGTTGGATAAAGCAAACCAAAAGAGAAGTACAAGACCTTAGGCATCCACTCTCAGGAGAGATTTTTAGTTAAGAGTACAACTTAATCTGAGAATCTGCAGAATAACTCCCCTAAAAATATAACCCAGTTTAAAGATTAAAGATATTTGTCCTAGGGCATTTCACTTACCTATAATTCAGATGGGATAAAAATACTTACAAGCCGAAGCTTCCTAAAATTTCTACTGGAATGAATATAATAAAGAGCTATTTAACAGCCCAGTTCTACTAAAGAAAGTCTCAATTCTAAAATATGTTATATAGAACTGCTCCAGGCATTATTAATTTTATGAATTTTTTCCTTCATCTAAGTATGAAAAAAGAGAAAAGCACTTGAAATTTCTAAATCAAAGAACCACTAAAAAGATTAATTCACCTCAGAATGTTTACACACAGACGGTAGAGCTATTTAACACATCAAGCTCTGACTCGAACAGCTAATACGTGCTGGACGTGATTAAACTTTTTGAGCTTAGCTGCCAGCTATGATTTGTCTCACTTAAAGCAGTTATGATTTTTAGTCACTAAGACTTGTCTCATCAAGTTAATAAGACCTTATTCCATAGTGTCAAGATTAAATTTAAAACTTCAAGCTTTAAAAAGATTCAGAAGGAAATAAGTATGAGTATCCAAATTTTCAAAAAAAAGACTTGGATTGTACACAATTCTACCAGCATTTGTCCTCAACAATTTGCCTTGTAAAGGACAGTGGGAATTAATAACTCTAACTTTTCTTGGCAATGATGGTGGTGACAAGAACTACTTTCTAGGTTTTCTGATCTCTCCCCTTTTCTCAGAACTCTCAGGAATGTGCAAGCAAACTAGGCTGGAAAACCAAAGTCGTGCCCCATACCCCCACAACACAAACACACTCTGCCTCCACTCCAGGAGAGAAGAATTACAAAAGCCCTTGGAAATGTCACTATGTTCTCTACTCTTTCTCCATCAACACTGAAAACAAAGCCACTGTCATTTCCTAAAATGACAATGGCCAGTTTGTGAATTTACAAGAGGCAGAAAATATCTAAAATCAATAATCTTAAAAGAATTTGTTATTAAGTGGAGACCAGTATTAGGCTTCAAATTCACATGGAAACATTCAATCAACAAGGCTGATTTAATGAAGATACTGCTGCTAAGTAGCTAATTTACTGGCTTATAAATTGCCCTAGTCTAGAGTTTCAGTTTACAGAACCACCTGTCCCAAGGTAAATCCCAAGATTCAAGATCTAAGAAACCTCATCTTCTTTTGCTTCCTTTTCTGTTTGAAACTGAATAGAGTGAAGAAAACAAAACAATAAAAAAAAAAAAAAACGGAAATCTCTGATGAGATGACGAATATAACTACGGCAGCTGGGTAGCTGCACACTCAGCAGTTGTGAAAAGCATGACTTTAATCAATGCGCATATAAAGAAAATGTAAATCTGGCTCTGCAAACTTTCAGTATCTTTATCATTCCTGATCTTCTTTATCATTCAAGGCAAATCAAGAGTTAAATATGATCTCCTGGAAGAGAAATGAACAATTTGCTAATTAGAATGCTTAAAGAAGGATTTGGGGTCTAGCTTTCAGAATATATGAAAATTGATTCTAGATATTGCTTTTATTTAACTCATAATAAAACTCTAAAAATATCAATATTTTAGCTACTAATATTCTTCAGATTTTTTATTACTGACATGGCCAGACCACCCTACCATCCAATAAATATAAAGTGTATTTCAGATAACAGATCTCAAAGTTCTTGATCTAAAGCAAACTTATGCAAATGCGTTGGATAAAGCAAGTATTTTAATAGCCTTTTCAGGTAATTGCAGATATTCTTCTTTGGTACTACACCAAAGCTTGGTAAGTGATAGTTTCTTAATGACTAATTATAATGTGAAATCTAAGGACTCCACCCTTGAGTCATGAGGTCCTTTAGGGGTCCATGAACACTTTGAGAATGGTTGTTTTAAGTCATAAGTCTATTTAAACTATATGTGTATTGTATGTCTTGATAAAAATTGTAAACATTTATATACTCTTATTAAAATAATTTTGATCAAGGATATAAAATTTTTAGTCAAAGAGAAAAACATGCAATCATTCTTGTTATTATATAGCAAAATAACTCAGAATTTTCTTTCTTAATAAGACAGAAGGGGGTGTCAGAGGGTGAGGGAGAGAGGGTTTCTCCAACATAAAAAATGAACACCTTTAATTTCCAGCCTTTTGCCACCTCTGTCCACTGGAATCTTATGTACATATTGTTCAAGTATGACATTTTTCTACCTCGTGAATGATAGCTTTCTCTGAAGGATCTTCAGCAAATGTTAGTCAGCTACCTTTTGCTCAGATGAGCAAAGCTTCAAGTCTGAAATTTTTTGGAAAGGCAGAAACGCAAATTTGCCATGAAGTCCCAGCCAATGGGACTTAAAGACCCAGCACTGAGAAAGATTTCCAGAGAATGGAATTTAGTGCCACCACCAAATGACATGCATTGTAAATATTCTGGACTTGTTTAATGAATTCTATTTAAGTGTTCCTACAAGTCCTTCTGCCAATTAGTGTATCACCTTTTACATCAATATTCTATACGGCAGCAAATAGAAATACTTTTGTTATACCATGAACAAGCTGGGCAAACTATTCAAAGAATGATACACATGGGAAATTTTGGCTATTTCCAACTTCAACCAAATTTCCTAAGAAAATACCGAATGCCCAATATTTACTTAATAGTAATAAAAAATCAACTTCATCTATATGTCTGCTTGACTGTGCCTATATCGATTCACAATTCCAATCAACTTTTCTTGACTTTAATACTCTGGAAGACTCTTATGACATTGTTATAGTGATCCCCATTTAAAAAATGTCAATCCTAATTTTCTTGTAGCTGTTTTAAAAATGAGGATTGACGTTTTGGAAGTAGTATAGAGAACTAATAAAGGTGATCATATCTGCAAGTGGGAAAACTAATATGGTGTACTTAAAGGTAATGAATATACATACATGTGTATGTGTGTGTACTTATTTATTTAATCCTTTTATTAGCCTCAGCCAATGTCAGGTTCAATAATCTGAATCTGCAACAAACATTTTTAATTATCCTTGTAAGATAATAGTGAGCATCTATTCATCCAAATAAGCATGATTTTTATCCAAGGAGCTAGGTGGAAGAAATATGGTCCCAAAAACATGTATAAACTCAACTTGGGTTCCAGTGTCCCTGTTGAAGGTTAATTTTATTTATTTCTTTTCTTAACACCAGTTCAACTTCTTTCAAATGTAAGTAATCTATTTGTAGACTTACAGAATAGATAGTATTGGTATACATTAATTAGTATGCATTTTAATTTGAAAATAGTTTTCAAAATAAGGGAAAGAAAAATGACTTTTTTTTTTAAGTTTTAAGTCTGATTTGCAAACTATAAGCTAATTCCAATAAAAATATTTCTCCCTTTAGTAGTTCAACTTTAAGGACAAGATATCATGAAATATCATGAAACAGTTAAAATGTTTATTATAAAAAGGTTTCAAGAAACTAAAAACTATTTTTACTTTAGCTGATAAATAGCAGAACATGAGAACAAAGTTCAATGAGATCCAACTTAGCATCTTTCATTACTAGGTTTCTGGCTCCCAATTGTAAAAGTAGACTTCTCTTAAGCAGACATGGCATGAAAAACATAAAGCTCTGAGTTACTACTTCAAAAAGAAAAAGATGAAGCCCATTAGCTACTGAATACCCCATCCAAGGTAAAAAGTAGTACTTCTACAGTAGCAGATTAATTGTCTACTTGTCTATACACAATTTCCTAACTGTATTACTTGGACACTTCACCCTTCCTTTCAACTATCTAAGCACAAACTGCGGTGTAACTTTCTTTATTAACTCTACAATACCAAAGAATAAGGGTTAGTTTTTATCAGTGCAATAAAAAGAGGCATATTTTGTTAACTAATAAAGGTTCATATGAAGGAAGACTATTAAGGTCATGAGACCCAGAGAGGATCAACTGTGAATGTCCTAAATTCCATGATTGTTTTTATAATTAAGAGTTTAAATGTTACACATCATAGAACTGTATAATCATTTAAAACACTGTATCAGAATACACACCAAACTTTTTTGCCATTCACACAAAATTTGAGTTCCTGGAGCGAAAACAGTAAACAAAACAGATATGCTCCCTGCCCTCATGGAGGTTAGATTCTAGGGAAGAAAGCAGGCAAACATGTAAACAAATTAAGTAAACTACATAAACTACATAAATATATTTTGTTAAGTATAAAACAACATTGTTGGGGCGGAGCCAAGATGGCGGCGTGAGTAGAGCAGTGGAAATCTCCTCCCAAAAACACATAGATCTATGAAAATATAAGAAAACTCTTCCTAAAATAGAGACCAGAGGACACAGGACAACATCCAGACCACATCCACACCTGAAAGAACCCAGCGCCTTGAGAAGGGGGTGCTTGCTGGAAGCCTTGAAGGGACAGGGACCCCAGTGCTTACGGAGGCAGGGCAGCAGGACTGGTGAGCGGATAACTGGGACCGGCGCCTGAGGACAAAGAAGATCGCGCATTTTTTCCTTTTTCCTTTTTTTTTTTCTTTTTCCTCTTTCGTTGTTGCTGTTGTTTTGGTTTGGAGAGAGCTTTTAAAAGGGCAGGACAGGACACTTAGACCAGAGGCAGGGAATCTGGGGATCTCTGGGCACTCTACCCCCTGGGAAACAGGAAGCACAGAGGCCCCTTACGGAGATAAATAGCCTCCCAGCCGCACCGCCTCCAACCGGGCTCCACCACTTTGGAGGAGCAGCCCCAGCCAGGCCACACCCACAGCAACAGCAGAGATAAACTCCATGGCAAATGGGCCGGTAGCAGAAGCCCTGTCTGCGCACAGCTGCCTAGCACAAGCCACTAGAGGTCGCTATTCTCCCAGGAGAGGAAGGCCACAAACCAACAAGAAGGGGAGCTCTTCCAGCGGTCACTCGTACCAGCTCTGCAAACTATCTTTATCACCATGAAAAGGCAAAACTACAGGCAGACAAAGATCACAGAGACAACACCTGAGAAGGAGACAGACCTAACCAGTCCTCCTGAAAAAGAATTCAAAATAAAAATCATGAACATGCTGACAGAGATGCAGAGAAATATGCAAGAGCAATGGGATGAGATGCAGAGAAAAATGCAAGAGCAATGGGATGAAGTCTGGAGGGAGATCACAGATGTCAGGAAGGAAATCACAGAAGTGAAACAATCCCTGGAAGGATTTATAAGCAGAATGGATAAGATGCAAGAGGCCATTGAAGGAATAGAAACCAGAGAACAGGAACGTATAGAAGCTGACATAGAGAGAGATAAAAGGATCTCCAGGAATGAAACAACACTAAGAGAACTATGTGACCAATCCAACAGGAATAATATTCGTATTATAGGGGTACCAGAAGAAGAAGAAAGAGGAAAAGGGATAGAAAGTCTCTTTGAAGAAATAATTGCTGAAAAATTCCCCAAACTGGGGGAGGAAATAATCGAACAGACCACGGAATTACACAGAACCCCCAACAGAAAGGATCCAAGGAGGACAACACCAAGACACATAATAATTAAAATGGTAAGGATCAGGGACAAGGAAAGAGTTTTAAAGGCAGCTAGAGAGAAAAAGGTCACCTATAAAGGAAAACCCCTCAGGCTAACATCAGACTTCTCGACAGAAACCCTACAGGCCAGAAGAGAATGGCATGATATATTTAATGCAATGAAACAGAAGGGCCTTGAACCAAGGATACTGTATCCAGCACGACTATCATTTAAATATGATGGCGGGATTAAACAATTCCCAGACAAGCAAAAGCTGAGGGAATTTGCTTCCCACAAACCACCTCTACAGGGCATTCTACAGGGACAGCTCTAAGTGGCAGCACCCCTAAAAAGAGCACAGAACAAAACACACAACATATGAAGAATGGAGGAGAAGGAATAAGAAGGGAGAGAAGAAAAGAATCTCCAGACAGTGTATATAACAGCTCAATAAGCGAGCTAAGTTAGGCAGTAAGATACTAAAGAAGCTAACCTTGAACCTTTGGTAACCACGTATCTAAAGCCTGCAATGGCAATAAGTACATATCTCTCAATAGTCACCCTAAATGTAAATGGACTGAATGCACCAATCAAAAGACACACAGTAATAGAATGGATAAAAAAGCAAGACCCATCTATATGCTGCTTACAAGAAACTCACCTTAAACCCAAAGACAAGCACAGACTAAAAGTCAAGGGATGGAAAAACATATTTCAGGCAAACAACAGTGAGAAGAAAGCAGGGGTTGCAGTATTAATATCAGACAAAATAGACTTCAAAACAAAGAAAGTAACAAGAGATAAAGAAGGACACTACATAATGATAAAGGGCTCAGTCCAACAAGAGGATATAACCATTCTAAATATATATGCACCCAATACAGGAGCACCAGCATATGTGAAGCAAATACTAACAGAACTAAAGAGGGAAATAGACTGCAATCCATTCATTTTAGGAGGCTTCAACACACCACTCACCCCAAAGGATAGATCCACCGGGCAGAAAATAAGTAAAAACACACAGGCACTGAACAACACACTAGAACAGATGGACCTAATAGACATCTATAGAACTCTAAATCCAAAAGCAACAGGATATATACATTCTTCTCAAGTGCACATGGAACATTCTCCAGAATAGACCACATACTAGCTCACAAAAAGAGCCTCAGTAAATTCCAAAATATTGAAATTCTACCAACCAATTTTTCAGACCACAAAGGTATAAAAGTAGAAATAAATTCAATAAAGAAAACAAAAAGGCTCACAAACACATGTAGGCTTAACAACATGCTACTAAATAATCAATGGAACAATGAACAAATCAAAATAGAGATCAAGGAATATATACAAACAAATGACAACAACAACACAAAGCCCCAAGTTCTGTGGGACGCAGCGAAAGCAGTCTTAAGAGGAAAGTATATAGCAATCCAGGCACACTTGAAGAAGGAAGAACAATCCAAAATGAATAGTCTAACATCACAATTATCAAAACTGGAAAAAGAAGAACAAATGAGGCCTAAAGTCAGCAGAAGGAGGGACATAATAAAGATCAGAGAAGAAATAAACAAAATTGAGAAGAATAAAACAATAGCAAAAATCAACGAAACCAAGAGCTGGTTCTTTAAGAAAATAAACAAAATAGATAAGCCTCTAGCCAAACTTATTAAGAGAAAAAGAGAATCAACACAAATCAACAGAATCAGAAATGAGAATGGAAAAATCATGACAGACTCCACAGAAATACAAAGAATTATTAAAGACTACTATGAAAACCTATATGCCAACAAGCTGGAAAACCTAGAAGAAATGGACAACTTCCTAGAAAAATACAACCTCCCAAGACTGACCAAGGAAGAAACACAAAAGTTAAACAAACCAATTACGAGCAAAGAAATTGAAATGGTAATCAAAAAACTATCCAAGAACAAAACCCTGGGGCCGGACGGATTTACCTCGGAATTTTATCAGACACACAGAGAAGACATAATACCCATTCTCCTTAAAGTAGAATTCTCCAAAAAAGTACCATTCTCCAAAAAATAGAAGAGGAGGGAATACTCCCAAACTCATTCTATGAGGCCAACATCACCCTAATACCAAAACCAGGCAAAGACCCCACCAAAAAAGAAAATTACAGACCAATATCCCTGATGAATGTAGATGCAAAAATACTCAATAAAATATTAGCAAACAGAATTCAACAGTATATCAAAAGGATCAAACACCATGACCAAGTGGGATTCATCCCAGGGATGCAAGGATGGTACAACATTCGAAAATCCATCAACATCATCCACTACATCAACAAAAGAAAGACAAAAACCACATGATCATCTCCATAGATGCTGAAAAAGCATTTGACAAAATTCAACATCCATTCATGATAAAAACTCTCAGCAAAATGGGAATAGAGGGCAAGTACCTCAACATAATAAAGGCCATATATGATAAACCCACAGCCAGCATTATACTGAACAGCGAGAAGCTGAAAGCATTTCCTCTGAGATCGGGAACCAGACAGGGATGCCCACTCTCCCCACTGTTATTTAACATAGTACTGGAGGTCCTAGCCACGGCAATCAGACAAAATAAAGAAATACAAGGAATCCAGATTGGTAAAGAAGTTAAACTGTCACTATTTGCAGATGATATGATACTGTACATAAAAAACCCTAAAGACTCCACTTCAAAACTACTAGAACTGATATCGGAATACAGCAAAGTTGCAGGATACAAAATTAACACACAGAAATCTGTAGCTTTCCTATACACTAACAATGAATCAATAGAAAGAGAAATCAGGAAAACAATTCCATTCACCATTGCATCAAAAAGAATAAAATACCTAGGAATAAACCTAACCAAAGAAGTGAAAGACTTATACTCTGAAAACTACAAGTCACTCTTAAGAGAAATTAAAGGGGACACTAATAAATGGAAACTTATCCCATGCTCATGGCTAGGAAGAATTAATATCGTCAAAATGGCCATCCTGCCCAAAGCAATATACAGATTTGATGCAATCCCTCTCAAATTACCAGCAACATTCTTCAATGAATTGGAACAAATAATTCAAAAATTCATATGGAAACACCAAAGACCCCGAATAGCCAAAGCAATCCTGAAAAAGAAGAATAAAGTAGGGGGGATCTCACTCCCCAACTTCAAGCTCTACTACAAAGCCATAGTAATCAAGGCAATTTGGTACTGGCACAAGAACAGAGACACAGACCAGTGGAACAGATTAGAGACTCCAGAAATTAACCCAAACATATATGGTCAATTAATATTTGATAAAGGAGCCATGGACATACAATGGCAAAATGACAGTCTCTTCAACAGATGGTGCTGGCAAAACTGGACAGCCACATGTAGGAGAATGAAACTGGACCATTGTCTAACCCCATATACAAAGGTAAACTCAAAATGGATCAAAGACCTGAATGTAAGTCATGAAACCATTAAACTCTTGGAAAAAAAATAGGCAAAAACCTCTTAGACATAAACATGAGTGACCTCTTCTTGAACATATCTCCCCGGGCAAGGAAAACAACAGCAAAAATGAGCAAGTGGGACTCCATTAAGCTGAAAAGCTTCTGTACAGCGAAAGACACCATCAATAGAACAAAAAGAACCCTACAGTATGGGAGAATATATTTGAAAATGACAGATCCGATAAAGGCTTGACGTCCAGAATATATAAAGAGCTCACACGCCTCAACAAACAAAAAACAAATAACCCAATTAAAAAATGGGCAGAGGAACTGAACAGACAGTTCTCTAAAAAAGAAATACAGATGGCCAACAGACACATGAAAAGATGCTCCACATCGCTAATTATCAGAGAAATGCAAATTAAAACTACAATGAGGTATCACCTCACACCAGTAAGGATAGCTGCCATCCAAAAGACAAACAACAACAAATGTTGGCGAGGCTGTGGAGAAAGGGGAACCCTCCTACACTGCTGGTGGGAATGTACATTAGTTCAACCATTGTGGAAAGCAGTATGGAGGTGCATCAAAATGCTCAAAACAGACCTACCATTTGACCCAGGAATTCCACTCCTAGGAATTTACCCTAAGAACGCAGCAATCAAGTTTGAGAAAGACAGATGCACCCCTATGTTTATCACAGCACTATTTACAATAGCCAAGAATTGGAAACAACCTAAATGTCCATCGGTAGATGAATGGATAAAGAAGATGTGGTACATATACACAATGGAATACTACTCAGCCATAAGAAGTGGAAAAATCCAACCATTTGCAGCAACATGGATGGCGCTGGAGAGTATTATGCTCAGTGAAATAAGCCAAACGGAGAAAGAGAAATACCAAATGATTTCACTCATCTGAGGAGTCTAAGAACAAAGGAAAAACTGAAGGAACAAAACAGCAGCGGAATTACAGAACCCAAAAATGGACTAACAGGTACCAAAGGGAAAGGAACTGGGGAGGATGGGTGGGCAGGGAGGGATAAGGGGGGGGAAAAAGAAGGGGAGTATTAAGATTAGCATGGGGGGGGGAGGGAGAAAGGGGAGAGTGGCTGTACAACACAGAGAGGACAAGTAGTGATTCTACAACATTTTGCTAAGCTGATGGACAGTAACCGTAATGTGGTTTTTAGGGGGAACCTGATATAGGGGAGAGCATAGTAAACATAGTATTCTTCATGTAAGTGTAGATTAAAGATTAAAAAAAAAGAAAGAAAGAAAAGGGGGATTACTCCTTGATAGGATAAAACTATTGGTAAATCAAAGATCAACACATGCTTTAAATATCCTTAATGTTGATCACTTAAAGGGTGTCAGATGATCAGCTATGGAGGTACTCTTTTCTGATAATATTCCTTTCTCTTAATAAAAATAAAATAAAATAAAAAATAAAAATAAAAAAAAAAACAACATTGTTTGGAGGTTGGGGAGACACTATCTTCTTTCCATACACCTGTGTTGTTTCATTTGTTTCAAAGACATATTATAGTAAGGAAACACAAAGTAGCAAAGGTTTGAAAGATGAAAAATTAGTGATAAAGAGGCACAAATCTCAATCATCTCACAAACTAGATATGGGGATGAAAGCACAGCATAGAGAATACAGTCAATAATTCTGTAACACCTTTCTTTGTTAACAGATAGTAACTACACTAGTTGGAGTGAGCATCTAATAATGTAGGTAACTGCCAAATCACTATGTTGTATACTTGAAACCAATATAATACTGTATATCAACTATATTTCAATAAAAATTTTTAATTAAAAAAGAATTTAAAGATTTTAAATTAAAAAAATAAAAGACAAGTTGTATGTGCTCATTATTTAAAAATTAAAAGATACAACTGTGAAGAGAAGACAGAATTTACCTGTTATTCTACCACCCTCACTTAAGTTATTCACATTTTGATGTACAGTATCTTAAACGTACTTCCAGGATAGTCATACAAGAGCATACAAGCACGGGATTGTATTTGTATGCTGCTTTATAGCCTGCTCTTTTCATTCAATATCAGAAACTCTTGTTGATATGTGTCTAATTCTACAGTATTATTTTTGAATAATGGTATTGTACTCTACAGATGTACCATACTTTAAAACTTAAGAGCACCAATATTCTTAGTATTTGCCAACAGTGGTAAAGTTTATTTCAAGACAGACAATAACCACCACCTACATTTTTTCTACATTAAAAGTGCATGGGGTATTTAGTATCAGATGAATAAAAAGCAGCTAGCTCTCCAATATAACAGGTCTGTGGGTTATTTAGGGCTGAGCATTAAGATTCTTGGGTAAAAGTTGGCCACCTAGTCAAAAGAAGCACAAAATTCATTTTTATTTTTCACTGCAAATTCCTAACTTCCACAGTACTTTTCCACCTCAATGTGGTTAGGCACCTAGGCTCCTCCTCAGAGTCACATCATAGAGAAGCTAAAGTAATGTATGTCTGTAATATATTTTAGAAAAGAAAAGCATAATTAACTAAAACAAAAACCATGAGATCAATTTACAGTAGTCCTCTTTAGGGATGAGGATATCCAAAGACTAGGAAATAACTTCTTTGGATATTTCAAAGTTAAAGAGAAGTTAGTAGAACTGCTTCTTTATTACATCAGTCTTAATTAAAATATATACTTACAAGTTTCCTTGTCCTTGATACTGTTGTATGATTAGTACTTCTCACACCTATTAGCAAAGATAGAGGTTCTTTTGTCTCATAAACCAGAGAGGAAAGGAGGAAAGGGAAAAATAAGAGAGACTTTGATAAGGCTTACAAGTGAGTTATAAGTAGAGAAGGGTAGGTTAAAGGACTTTAAAGTTTGTGTTCATAGTCCATTATGGAATCATGCTTCAGGCAATCTAAGTTGTGAATGAGCAAGAAGGGAAGAGACAGTCAATTACATGATTCCCCAGGGAGAAAAGGACATGCCAACCATCAAGTGGCACCAGTGCTTTAGGACACCTTAGTCTTAAAGACCAAGTCAGAAACATAAAAAGACAACAAGATAGTTTTGTTACACATTCACATATTGATGTGATACAGCATTTAGTAATTTGCAAAAGTGAAATTAGTTTTCATTAACTGACAATTTCCACCATTCTAATTTTATTGAGCACTAAAATTTTACTCCAGATACCAATACCTCCTTATTGTTTTTCTGAATACACCTTGCCAAATGAAGTTAATTTCCTCAACTATATCTTACTCAGTGCTTCTTGGGTAGCATTCTGAAACTAAAACTAAATTAATTCTGAATTCTAAAAACAAAAACTAAGTAACTGTTTCCCTAATTAGTTTGGATGTATGCTTTGAGATCATAAATTATGAAGGACAGTAGAAATTATTCTTTCCACTTAAAAAAAATTAAAACCTCCCCTATTACCAAATGTTAGCATTAAATGAACTCCAAGGAATCTGATTTTCCCGGTTTTTGAGTTGGGAAAATATGAAACCATAAAAACCCCTCTAACATGCAGAGGAGCCATCAGGTGAGAAATTGGGGATCAACAGAGGTGAGGCTTAGAACCCCGCCCCGCACCCCCCGCCCTCCCGTTTTGAGAGAAATCTTCTGCATCCGTGGATGTTTTGTTGCCCTTGTCTAGCTTGGATTAATACTTAGTCTATAGGCACAGACCTGATCATCTACATTTGCCCTCTTACAGCACTAAATTATGTTTTCTACCTTTATCTTGCATCTACCTACCACTTCAGCATTTTATTAAAAAAATAAAAAATAAAAAATAAGGGAGAAACGTGGGATTCACATATAAATCAAGTATAAAAATCAAATGAATAATCATATCTGACTTGACTGTTTATACTTCATGATGTGTGATCAAAACCAAAAGTTTCTGTGATATGACTGCCCTTGCACTGTTCACCATGTAAGAACTTGTTCGTTATGCTTCAGAAGATTGGAGACTGTTGAGAATTAGGCTTGGGGTTGATTAATGATTGTGCATTGAGTCCCCTATACAGAATTTTATTGTTGTTAACAACCATTTGATCAATAAATATGAGAGATGCCCTCTCAAAAAAAAAAAACCAAAAATGTCATGTTTTCTGGGCCTAGTGCCCTCTACAGTCAAAGAGACAGAAAACTATTTTTTTTTTTAAATAAAGAAAAAAATTACTGAATACAACTTTTGGCACACACAACTTATTGGTCTCACTTTCTGGGTTATTACTACACCAGCAGATTTTGCCTTCTTTAAGCTTCATTTTTACCTGCCTCTCACAGACTGAAAAACTGGCCATTTGTCCATGTTGAGACCATGTCCTGTTCCTTTCTCTGGCTTTTCTTTGTCCCAGGGGCACCTTTTTTTTTTTGGATATTTATTTATTTATTTATTTGGTATCATTAATCTACAATTACATGAAGAACATTATGTTTACTACTTCACCAAGTCCCCCCCACATACCCCTTCACAGTCACTGTCCATCAGTGTAATAAGATGCTGTAAAATCACTACTTGTCTTCTCTGTGCTGTTCCTTTCTCATGTTAATTTATTTCTTGCTTGAGCAAGAGTTTCTAAATATAGACCCATTTCACATTTTATAAAATATAAGAATGTAAGCATTAGTAAAAAAAGGGAAGTTGGAGGCTATATCTTTCAATGGTAGATTTTGCTTGGCAAAATTCCAGGTATTCTGAAATACCTGTATGTGTTTTGTTTTCTTCAACGACCCAAAAACATATTCAAGAAATCAACATCTAAGTGGCCATTTCAATTTACTAATGACCTACCTTGTTCCAGAATATGAAGAAATTTCTGGCTGGATTAAAATTATAAATAGATGTGTTGTCAGGCTTGTGTCACTTTATTACTTTGAATGTAAATGAGTATCTGAGCATAAAAGCTGGCATTTTTGCTGGAATCTACTTCACCTCCAGTATTCTGAAGACTAAATGGGGAGAATAAGTGGATTAAAATTCATTAAAAGATAAGCAACAAAGAAAGCTTTCCCATTTCTTGCAAAAAACTGAATTGAACTATTCACTCACAGAAATAATTAACACTGCACTTAGTTTCCCATAAAAAATATCTTAAGTTTTGAGGACTGGAGACAACATAGTGATACAGTAACATTTCATTTTAAATCATTAGTCTCATTCTAAAAGTTCTCAAATCGTATTTTAAAATACATATTTCTTCATCCATTTCTATTAATTTCTTACACACGTAATTGTTTAATAAACTTCCCTTGAATAAATCTGAACTTAATTTTTGTGCTACCTTTGACCCTCATCAGCTGAAATAAAGAACTGAGTTGTTTTATTTTCTTGTTTTATTATGACAAGCCACAAAAAAGCATTAAAATTGAATACTGCTTGGCATTAAAGCAATAGCCACCATCCTCAAATATTTGCAACAGCTTTTTTAGATGTTCACAGCTACTAAAGATACACCAAAAAGAAGTCAGTGTTACCTTAAGACACACTACAGTTAAATAGACTTTTTAATTGCAGACAAAAGAAATCTTGTACTGTTATGAAGATAGTAACAGTTTCTTTATTATAAATATACAATTTCCAAATAAGTGTTTTATTTTCCTGGAAACTACAGTAATTAAACCACTCTTCATTCTATGCACTTCATCAAGAAGTTTTCAAGGTGATAGAGGAAACACAAACATATTAAATAGTAACAATAGAATGCCGTATATATTTCTAACCTACTAAGCAGGTATTTCAAACCTGACGTTCACTGATCTCTGAAGGTGTTCCCCGAGTTGAGCAAAATAAAAGCCTTCATCTTATACAGCGAGCTGTCAAAGATAAGATTTGAAGCAATTTCAAGCACATTTGCTGATGCTTGGAAAGAGAGCAAGAAAATCCAAGTCAATGAAGACACCTAAAGTTCCATTTAACTAATGGCCCTTAAAATAGAATGCCTCTGGAAACAGTAATTTTAAGTTATTAAAAAAACATACACTTTCTGAAGAGAGGAAAATTATCCTGCCTGAATTTATGAAAATAATTTATTCACCTTTAGTATACACACAAGCATTTTGTTCCTTCACATCTGTGTGATCAGAATTTATGATGATTTAATACACAAAAGTCAATGGCCAAAGAATGTACAGAATCTGTGACATCATGATTTGTGAGTTGTGTTGTATCACACTCTCATCTGAACAGAAGTACAGGAGTTAAGAGCCAGGAGACTGGTGCAACAGATTCCTTTGACACTTTGGTAAAACCTATGGAGTCCTTGTCAGAATAATGTTTTTAAGTGCATAAAATAAAATACAAAGATGTACTTGTCAAAATATTTTTAACTGGGTATAATAATGTGCCTTTAAAATTACAAATTAGGTAAGATTAATGGGTCTAGTAACCACGGTAATTTTAAAGTAGTGATACATTTAAACAATTTTAAGAAGGCTGCAACCACAGTATTATGACATGAAAATATGTGATTTATACTGGTGACAAAGTCACTGGTACTGCTAATGCTCTTATGGTTTGATGTCTACATTCATAGTTGAAATAAATTCTAAATTTTACTTAAAGAGTAATGAAAAGATGTTGATTTTTTTTCCAACTAAGTTCACAGACTCCCTGGATTCCACTCACCATGGAGGATCAATCTGCAGATCCCAGGTTAAACACCCCTAATAGAAGAACAGAAGAAAAAGCTATTAAAGTAAAAGCTTAGTTTTGGTTCTTAAAATTCAATCAGACAATGTACAAAAGCCCTGTTATTATCCAAAACAGTCTAACACACAGAGCAGAATCATGAGGCTTCCATTCAATCAATAATATTCAGAGGATTTAGATAGGAAGAACAAAAACATAAGGAAGAAATATTTTTAATCAAATATCAATGCTCATATATTTTGATTTATGCAAAGGCTAAGTCATTATAATCAAATCAGATTCAACAATATGAGTTGTGATTAGCAAAAGGGTAGTGGGACAACCAACAGAGCTGGGTCCTACTGCTTCTGCATAAATAGTCAATGTCACTCCTCAGTGGCTCAGCCCTTGCAGAGTCTCACTCTCATGGCGGATGTGAACTCAGTGTCACTGTATACACTGTGACCCTAGAAGAAAAATCACCATTTTCTTAAGATACTTATTGCTGTTTTAATTACTTCTCTATATGATGCAGGGTCACCAGTGTTAGTCTTCCTGCCATACAGATCCATTACAAAATAGATCCTACAACCAAAAAAAAGGAGAAAAAAAAATTTACAGGGAAAAAAGCATAGAGGAAAATTTCAGTTCATCAGGGAAAATTAAAGAAC
Source organism: Manis javanica (assembly GCF_040802235.1). NCBI lineage: Eukaryota > Metazoa > Chordata > Mammalia > Pholidota > Manidae > Manis > Manis javanica. The sequence continues at coordinate 96,522,500 of NC_133159.1, read as the reverse complement.
ATACACAATTTAAAAGGCAAACCGGAGCCAGATACTGTAGAAGACTTATATCTATCCAAATCCTAAATCTGCTAGGTACTAGAGAAAACCATGAGAAGGTTGATTAGAGAAATGACATAACCAGAACTGGCAACACATCATAGGACAGATTGAAGAGGAATGCAGTGATAGCACCAATCATAGCAGCAGCCTAAATTAGGTAGCAGTAGTTAAGAATGAGTCAGGGGAGGAAGGATGGGCACAAGAGATAATAAATGGGATAAGGGTTTGGCACTTAATTGCATTTGGTAGGGCAGGGATCCACAGAGAAATATTAAGATGACTCAGAGTTTTAAACTTGGAGGTTTTGGTAGTCAAAAGAAAAGACTAGGTTTGAGAAAGAAGGAAATTTGAGAAACAGGCAGAGATAATAAATCTTAAGCAACACATTAAGTTTGGAATGCATAAAAGGTAACTGGAATAGCAGATGATTGATTAAAAGTAATCAATCCCCATCCTCAAGGAACTTACAATCTGTAATTTGGTTACAGCAGAGGTTCAGATTTGGTAGTGATTCTATCAGAAATTCTCCAAAAGTTATAGGAACATACAAACTCTTCAAGAAAGAACAGAGAAGACCAAACCCCAGCAGCTTAAGAACAGAAATTCTAAACATTCCAAATACTAAAAGCCATTTGAAACATTAACATGGCACTAAAAACATTTTAACAAAATACTGGCTTTTAAAGAGGACATACATGGTTATATTAAATGTACTACTCCAAAAAGATAGTGCCTCAATCATATATGATACTGTATTAAACACACAAACTTAAATTTTCCCTTCCTATTCAAACTACTTGGAGGAAAGTGGTCAAACGTACAAACTTCAGGTATGAGATAAATAAGTAGTAGGGGTGTCATGATGACTATAGTTAACACTTAGGATTATAGAGTAAATCCTAAGAGTTCTCATCATAAGGAAATTTTTCTCATTTTTACTTTTATTATATTTATATGAGATGATGGATGCTAACTAAACTTACTGCAGTAAGCATCTCACAGTATATTTCAAACCATTATGTTGCACACCTTAAACAGTGATGTAAATTTTATCCCAGCAAAACTGAAAAAAATGTATTTCTCTTTAATACAGATATTCTAGTTCTCAATTAAGAAGGAATGTTAAATGCACAGTTAAAATACTGCCATTTGCAAACCACTAATGCAATAATAGAACTAGGCTGTTAATATAGCAGAATGAGGGACGATCAAACGTCATATGCCTCCATACATTATCACCACCTATGAATTGTATTTGCCCTCTCCCCCACACCATCCCTACTCTCAGAAGTCAAACCTGAACTAATCGACATTGTGCAAAATCTTCAATCTAGCTACCAATTTACAGGGAATACAGGGACAAGTTAAACTAGGACATGCTAAAACTATACGAGCAGGACACATTCAACAAAACACAGAATGAAGAAAAATAACCTGGTTCCTTCAATAAAATTACAAGGAAAATGAGGACTGGGGAAACAGTAGATTAAAAGATATATGAACCAAATGTCGCATGTGACTATTTGGATCCCAAATCAAACAAACCAGTTATTTTGAAACAATACAGGAAATTTTGAATATTTCTTGGTTATTTGGTTAATTTTTTTAAAGTGGGATAATGGTATGATGGTTATGATTTTTTAAGAGGCATCTCTATTTTAGAGATTCACTTAACTGGTTACAGATGAAATAATATATCTAGGATTTGCTTCTTAATAATCTAGTGATGATGGGTGGGTGGGTGCGTTAAGTGGGGGAACATACAGATGAAACCGTAATGGCTTTTGGTGGTGTTTGAAATGTTCCATAATAAATTGTTTAGAAGGGAAAAAATAAAAAGATCACTATTGATAACACAAACAAAAGCACAGACAAGACAGGAATGGATTTGAGTTTTGTTTCTAAGTCTTATAACCTGAGCAGCCCTGGGCTAGTCACACAACCTCTTAATGTCCCCACTGGTTACATGGAGACAAATATTACTTTTATAAACTCGTATTTGCTCAAGTTAGACACCTGGGAGATACCATTAACTCTTCTGGATTCCCCAGTCTATCACATCTGTAACACCACCTAATCTTCTCTGTTACCCTCTCTCTTCCATCCTTTTGCTACTGTCCATCTTGTCCAACACTGTAGTCTTACAACACTCCAAAAGCCTCCCTGTTCTCTACGTTGTAGCCAGAGTGATGTTTCTAAAATGCAAACTCTGATCATGCTATCCCTAGCCCACTTAAAACTCTTAAAACTGCTTTCAGTTAGCTTCCAGACAAGAGTGCCTCCCTGAACTTTTTTACCTAGTCCCTTCCCTCACTCCTTAAATGACTTCTAAGGCCTTCTATTATTTACCTCTCTCAACTTCCATTTCTTCCTCTCTTCCTCTTTATGCTTTAGCTTTGGTGAAAATTTTTCAGTTTTACTCATCCACCCTGTTCCTGTGGCTTCAGTACTCTTGTCTGGAATGCTCTTCCCACTATGATTCCCTGGCTTAGCTAGGTCCTAACCTTCAAGTCTAAAAGTTAAATAGCATTTACTCAGAGAAGCCTACCCAGAATGCTTCTATTCTAAACTGATTGTCTTTTCACATCTACATAATATAGTTTCCATAGGAACCTGTTGTTCCTTTATCATAGCACACAATACTTACTGTGACTATTGTGTATTTATCTGTTTTCTAGGTAAGACCATAAACTCCCGAGGGATAGGGCTGAAATTTGTTCACTGCTGAATCCCAAGTCTCTCAAAATGCCTTGTATAGCCAATAACAAATTGCTTAACAAATAAAATTCACAAGTTTCTTAACTGTTTTTCTCATATCCAAGTCCTACCTTCCCAGTCCTCAGGTGCAACAAAAACAGAATGCCCATGTAGGCATTTACAGGGACCTAAACCCTGCATAGGAATACATATTATGAAGTAGATTGAAAACACAGTAAGTTGGGAAAAGTTATTATTCAAAATATCTACTTTCAGTATGAGATAATTCATGTCCATTGTTGCAATTTTAAAGAAAGCTCAAGAGTGAAACACGTAATTTCCACCCAACCATTAATAAGTTTTCAGACCTAAAATGATATACTTAACCTCTCCTCAGTTTCCTAATCCTTAATATATGGGAACCTGACTGGCTGGTCAATTGAGATTTAAAAGTCAAAAGATACATAAATTATTGCAATACTAATCAGTTGGTTTCATTGTATGGTGGATGACCTTTTTTCCTTTTTAATCTGTTTCAGGATGTTATAGCCTATTATGTTAAACTCACAAATAAACCTTTAAATCTATTCAGCTATAAAAACCTCACAAAATGCTCCCCAGACCATTAATGTGCATATTTAACAAGGGTCACTGCAATATGATGAAACAACATCTATCTAAACTCTGAATTACTGAAGAACGTTCAACTTTTGTTTAATATTTTTTAAAAGCTAGGTGTCTTGAATTCTTGTATCATTTCTATGACAACTTGCAGGCAAAGTTATACACCAAAATAGGAGACTTGGATTTATGGGTACTATTTAATGCTTTACTAAAAAGCTAAAGATACGTCTCTGCTTCACCCCACTGGGCTGGTAGCTGACATGGAAATTGTTTACTAATGGCTTAATTCCTACTCACACTCTCCAAGCTCTCTCACAATTCAGAGTTCACCCTATCACGACATTCCGGTACCACATTTGCTTTAGCACGGCAATGACGTGTACACATTTTACTTCAAAACCAGAACTTTTGAAAAAAAATATTCAAAACTAGTTATGGCAAAGTAGCTTGTAAACATTTACTGTTATCAGTAGACGCCGAGTTTATAAGCAGACAACTGGAAACTAAGGAGTAATACGTTTGTTTCTTGGTCAAGACGAATTACAAACTAATTTTGACAAATACTTCTCGCACCAATTAAATCATGACAAAGAAATGAAATGTTAAAACGCACGTGGAAAAAAAGGATGTACTTAACGCGTGCATCTGACCAAGTGTAACGCTATCCTTCAGATTCCTCTCAACAGGGCCGCCGTAAAGACCCAGAGCGCCAGGGCGCTGCGGCGTACGTTTTGCAGCCACAGGTTGAATGACAAAGAGTTCCCGTCAGCACCAGTCCCGGGAGTTGGCCAGCGGCATGTCCCTTCGGCAGTCTATTCGAACCCTGCAGCTCCCCAAACCACTACGGCAAGTCACCAGGTGGGACCAGGACTGCCTGGCTGAGAAGGTTGGGGCGGGCATGCCACGAATCCAAAATAACTCCCGCCCCGAGGTCCCTTAACGAGGTCCCTTAACGCGCAGCAGAGGGCGGCTAGGAGAGTCCGCAGGCACCACGTTAATCAGCCACACGTCTTCCCTTTTCCAGACCAAAAGCATCTCTTCATCATTTAGGGGAGAAGAGACTTCCCCAAGGTCACCGGCACCACCACCCAACTCCTCAGCCAGGCCGGTGGCCAGCACCTGACCACGGGGCCGCAGCTAGGCTGGGAGAGGCGCTGTCTCCGCGTCTCAAGGTCTCCTTCACCAACGCTGCGCTCCGGAGCCACGCGGCTGCCGGCGGCCACGAGGTCCTTGCCGGGGCGCCTCCCTCCCGCGGAGACCAAGGTCTCCGCTCCCCCGGGGCTCCCTTGGACCCACCAAGGAAGCTAGGGCACCGCGGGGTCCGCGCCGAGAGCAGCCGCCGGCCGTTACCCAACTAACCGTTATGCGGGGCTCGCGGCGCCGAGCGTGTGCGTGACGCGGCGGCACAGCTGGAGTTCCGCGGGGCTCAGGGTCCCGGTCGCGTCCTCCTCCGGCTGCCTTGTTCGCTCGCTAGGGCACCCACGCGCCAGGACAGTCACGTCGCAGCTCGCCTGCACTTTGTCGGGCCGTGCCCGCGGGGCTGCCTTATAACCCGCCGAGGCCGGAGCATGCGCACAGGGGGCGGAGTCAGCCTTCCCGGCCGCCGCCCCCTCCCCCCGAAACAGACACCCGAACCGCGACTTGCGCCTCCACACGCTCTCAGGCGCGCGCCCCCGCTCTCCTGCTCGCGCGCACCGGCGCCCCCTCCCCGCCACGTGACGGCAGCACGGCGAGACCCGCGCTCTGCTGCCCCGCTCTTCTCTGCTAAACTCGCGCCTCGGCGCCGCTGTGCGAGGAGCTCGCGGTGACCTACACGCGCAGGACACCAACGTGGGCCTCACCCTCAGCCTCTGGCGGAGAAAAGGGAGAAGTCGCCGAGCGCGACAGGACGCGCCCCCAGGGGCCGGACTCAGGTGTCGGGGCGATGGGCGCGCGAAGCAGCCGGGAAGCGACTGGAAGAGGAGGCACTGGGCAGGGTTTGAACGGACGCGGGCGCGCCTCGGGCCCGGGCAGAGGGGAAGGGGCCCCGGGGCCGGCGGTTAGGAGCGCGCGCTGTGGCCCCGCCACTTGAGTTCAGTGACCTCGGGGAAGGCACTCAAACCTTCAGGGCCTGTTTCCTGTTTTCTAAAATGGCAACGGTAATAGAACCGACCTCACAGGCGCTTTGGTGGTTCTGATGAGAGAATTTACGGAACTTTCTCGCTACGGAGCCTGGCTTGTGGCATTTGAAGAATGGTGGATATTAAACACAGAAGTCGGGAAAGAAGAGCAGGTCAGAGGGTAGCGAGACGGTTCCCAAGGGGGAGGGTGTGTATGTCGGAAACATGGAAAAATGAGAACGCAGAGGCCAAATTTTTGTGGACACTTTATATTCGGGACAGGACATCATAATTATAGCTAGCAGTTTTGAACGGCTGATTATATACTTAGCAGTTCACCTTAATTATCCTCACAACCCTATGAAGTAGGTCCTATTATTAACATTTTACAAATACGGGACCTCAGGCACAGAGAGGTTTAAATAGCTTTCCAGAAGTCACAGAAGCAGTGGCCAAAATGTGAAGTCTGACTCCAGAGCCTGATTTTGTTGTGAGAGCACTTGTAGGTTCTTGAGAAAGTCCAGATACTGAAGTGTATCTGTTGAACTGATCAAATTGAATAATCATGAAATGTCTCTGTTGACTTTTGAGAAATACCAAAAATGCATGAGGTCAAGGCCCTTGCCTTCAAAGAGCTTTAGCAGTTCTTTGGAGAGATTCCCTCAGGCAGAAATCCACCAACATTTGATGAGCATTTTCTGTACAACCCAACCCTGCCCTCCCCCTCTTCTCACTACCCAGTGAGGTTGGCCTTAGGTTTTGTTTTGCAAATGAAGAACCTGAGACTGATGGGAGTGGGGATTGAGGGATCAGGATTGAGAGACACAGGCCCTGTGTGTTTACATGTCACCCACTCTGCCTCTTTCATAGCAGTTTTCAATAATAGTTATACGTATTAGTAGAAGACAGCATAGAATCTATGGTCAAAAACTGCTTGTAAGTAATGACTGCTTTTTACCTTTGGTAAATGCAGAAAAGGAAGACACACCAGGTCACTGGGGTTGCCAGGATTTTAGAACAGCAGTGCTTTGGGATTGTTAGGCTAATAGCAATCAGGGTAGATGCTGGAGTTGGGTTAGGGAGGAAGAATAGGACTGGTTCAAACACGAACTTATGAGGGCCCAAACTATGTAATGAAATGGGAAGTGGTAGAGTAAGATGATTCTCAGGAAATTTCAAAAAAAGGCTTATAGAGGAACAGAGAGTCATAGGTTCACAATATGGACCTTGGAGTCAGATCTGAGTTCCAATTTTGGTCCTTGGCGCTTACTAGCTCTGTCCACTTTGGCAAATCACTTTTCCTCTCCAAGCCTCATTCTCTGCTCTGTAAAACAAGGATAGTACCTACTTCATAGAGTTGTTACGATAATAAAATTGGTATTTACTTAAGTGTCTGGCATATAGTAAGCACTAAATAAATGTATAGCTGTGGAAAACCATGAAATTGCATCCTAAATGTTAACCCTGAGGTTGAACTGATCCTTTCCAAGGCCCTGAGAGGGGCCCTAACAATGTGTTCACAGGATCAGAGTGAGTGTTTTATTGTAACTTTTCATTGTTTTTCTTGAAGATACCCACCAAAATCGTATATACCTCAGGCCCCACAGAGCCTGGGTCTGCCCCTAGTAGAAACTGTAGTGTTGTGAAAAGAGTATTGACTTTGGAATCAGGCCTGTTCTCCTAACTTACTATCTGTGTTGGGCAGTTAACTCACCAAACTTCTAGGCCTTACTCTTTCCTTACTAGGTAAATTGAAGATAATATCTGCCAGCCTGAACTGCTGTGATAATCAAGAGAGTATTTGCAAAAGTGATTGATAAAACTTGGAAAGAACTCTCTACAAGTGTGTATGAATTAATATTTTAGTTTGTGAAGTGCATAAGAGGGAAAGAGCAAAAGCAACTCCAGGGTTCTTAGCTGAAAAAGTAGAAAAACTGTGAGCTGGCAAAGATGATGAAATGATTCAGGTAAAATTCTTACTTTTCTGCCAGGTTTTCTTCCTGATTAATCCATGAGACACTGAGCAAAATAACTAATAAGTGTAGGATCAGAAATTTAGAGCTGAGGGGAGGATGAAGATCACCTTGCACAACCCCAACTCCCTATTTTATAGAAATGGAAATTAAGGCCCAGAGAAGCTAAAAGACTCTTCCAAAGCCACCCATCTAATACATGGCATGACCAGCAGAACCAGCTCTCCAGGCTCCAGGTTCTTACTGTACCAAGTATAATCTTTAAAACGAAAGCATTTCATCAGTGGTGTCTTTTACAATCATTCCATCAAAACCAAAGAAGACATGATGCTTGCTAGTAGCCTTTGGCTTTATCACAAAATTCCCCAGATTCATTTTTCTTTTTTAAAGCGTAATAGACTGGGTGATTCATAGTAGTCTACTGTTTGCAAATTTGTTAAATGAGCAAAACAAGATTTCAAGGCAAAAGAGTTATAATTTCAGAAATTAGTAATGGGATGAGAAATGCAAATACAAAATCTGAAAATTCCGAACAGTTACTGTTTAAGCTAAGTAAGTGTTTTCAGTTGCTTTATCTGAGAAGGAAGAATAAAGTTACAGTGTGTGTTCTCTGGAATTCAATGACTTCACTTAAATTCCTTCAAATACTCCATCATTTCTGTGAATTAGGAAATAGGAAGGTGCCATTATCCCCATCTCACCACTACCAAACAAAGCGGGAAAAGATTCTTTTAACTACTTAGCTGATTAAGAACACTCCCCCATTTGTTATATATAGTAATTCATTCAGGAATATGGAAAATCAAATTTGCTTTTTCTACCATATATGAAAAAAGGCATGTTAAGCAAATACCTAGTGTAAAGGAGATAATGCCAGTCCTAAACATTCTTTCATTAAAAAGAGATCTCTGTCGACGGGTAAGATTCCTCAAGGGAGGAACAACCTAAGACAAGCACAGTTGCAGGGGGGCCATCAGGTGAGAAATTGGGGATCAACAGTGGTGAGGCTTAGAACCTCACCCCCCCTGTTTTGAGAGAAATCTTCTGCATCTGTGGATGTTTTATTGCCCTTGTCTAGCTTGGATTAACACTTAGTCTACAGGCACACACCTGATCATCTAAATTTGCTCTCTTACAGCACTAAACTATGTTTTCTACCTTTATCTTGCATCTACCTACCACTTCAGCATTTTATTAAAAATAATAATAATAAGGGAAAATGTGGGATTCACATATAAATCAAGTATAAAAATCAAACAAATATTCATATTTGACCTGATTGTTTATAGTTCATAATGTGTGATCAAAACTGAGTTTCTGTGATGACTGCCCTTGTACTGTTCACCATGTAAGAACTTGTTCACCATGTAAGAACTTGTTCGTTATGCTTCAGAAGATTGGAGACTGATGAGAATTAGGCTTGGGGTGGATTAATGATTGTACATTGAGCATTGAGTCCCCTATACAGAATTTTATTGTTGTTAACAACCATTTGATCAATAAATATGAGAGATGCCCTCTCAAAAAAAAAAAAAGAGAGAGAGAACTCTGTCATTCAGAGCATCTTCTTCCTCTAGTTGTATGTTCTATGTCAAGTGTAGTCCTGGTGCTCCCCAAGGGCTGAGTCTAGGTCTAAGATGAAATTACCACACTTTTGAAGGAAGGCTAACTCTGTGTTGATAAGATGCACTCCAACTTCTCCCCATTTCTTCTTGGCTCTTGCTCTGTTTTGACCCTTCACTTATCTATCTCACCAGCCTGCAGTCTGACATCCTAATCAGCTGGCTTCTCTGGCTCTCTGCTGGCAGGAGATGATATAGTCAAAACAGTTTGGTAGGACACAAACTGGTTGCAATAAAAATTTCCTCAACACAACAAATCATTAAAAACTGTTTCTAGTCACTAGCTTTCTGTGTGTTTCTTAATTTTGGTGGCCAAGGGTTTGCTTAACTTTTGGTCTTTGAGAATTTTTTTGTACACAAATATTTGTTTTTCAAGGAATCATATTGTGCATACTGTTTAACATTTTTAAATATCTGCAAATGTTTTGATAGTAAGGAACATTCATACTGTTTTTTAATAGTGTGAAATTAAGTTAGATTAAAAAGCACAAAAGTCTGGGGAGGAGCCCTAAAAAATTATGGTAAACTAGCAGTAATCTTAAGAATTAAGATTACTTAAAGGTTGCAGCACAGTCCATATGGGTAACAAGAATATTCCTTTTTGACCTGTTTAGCCCGTAATTCAATTTGTTTTCAATCAAATTGCCTGAGGCTCCTCATTATCTGTGGCTACAATTCCTATACAGCTCACTCCATTTATCTGATATGGCTGGTCTCTGGCTCTTTGTCTCTGCCAGCATAGGGTCAGTTTTGGCTTAATGCTCTTTGTAGCCTACATCACTGTTTAGAAACCTTTCTAGCAAGCATTCCTTCTGGGAGTGGTCCTGAGTGTTCACCAGACATATCTACCTCCCTGACCCTAGCTAACCTTGAGCTCCTTCCTTCCTTTCTTTTTTAACTCCCTTATTCTCTTTTTTCCTCCCTCATTTTCCTGTTTTTAGTAAAATATTCTAGACAGGTGGTATGGGGGTTGGAAATAATAATGTTAAATTGATGAATGCTAGGATTTAGGGAGTACCTACTGTATGTGAGGCATTGATCTGAGCGCTTGCATGAACTCATTTACTAATAAAATTGCCATAGCACACACCTGATCATCTGATCATCTACATTTGCCTTCTTACAGCACTAAACTATGTTTTCTACCTTTATCTTGCATCTACCTACCACTTCAGCATTTTATTAAAAATAAAAATAATAATAATAATAGGAGAAATGTGGGATCAACATATAAATCAAGTACAAAAATCAAACGAATATTCATATTTGACCTGATTGTTTATAGGTCATATTGCATGATCAAAACCGAAAGTTTCTGTGATGACTGCCCTTGTACTGTTCACCATGTAAGAATTTATTCACTATGTAAGAATTCGTTCACCATGTAAGAACTTGTTCGTTATGCTTCAGAAGATTGGAGACTAACGAGAATTAGGCTTGAGATGGATTAATGATTGTACATTGAGCGTTGACCCCCCCTATACTGAATTTTATTGTTGTTAACAACCATTTGATCAATAAATATGAGAGATGCCCTCTCAAAAAAAAAAAAAAAATTGCCATAAACTAGGCACTATTATAATCCCCGTTTTATAGGTAGATACAAATACAGAGGGGTTAAATAACTTACCCAAGGTCACATAATCCATATTCTGTGCAGTTATCAGGAAGTAGTCACTAAAATGCATGAATAGAAATTGTCATTTATAACTATTAATACCATAGGAGACTAAGGCCATCTTAGGAAGACCCTGTTCTGGGTTCCCTCTACCCCTGATAGAGCTAAGCAATCACTATGAAAGCTGTTGGCCATGAAAGCTGCCTTTGAAACCAGAAAGTGCACTGCAGGGAACTACTCCCTACTTACCTGAATTTGAGATGATTGCTTCTATTTGGGATCAGCTGCCTTTAGGCAGTTTAATTGGAGTGGAGATATTGGGACATGTTTTTTTTCAACAGCTTGATTTTAAGATCGCCTATACCCTAGGGAGTTCTAGGTGTCCTGGCACCTGTATTCCCTGCTCTGAGATATTTCAATGTGAGAACTTGGATCTTATGGCCCTTACCCAGTAGCAGCAGCAAGCAGTTAGAACTCCTGAACAGCTGCACCTCAAGCCTGGGGTGACTCAGGAGAGGGGTGCCTGCAGTGAAGGAGGCTTCTTAAGATATTAATGACTAGCTTTGTGTATCCAAATGCCTGAGGAGCCAGCCAGTTCTAACTGGACCTTCATGCCGCTGCACTGGTGAACAAGACAGGGCTTAAAACACAGAACTTAATCTGTAGTGACTTCTGAGAACCCTGAATCTGCCACAATGCCCTGTGCCATTCAGTACCTGTGACACCCTTACCTAAGTAAGGTCCAGGGAGTACCAAACCCACTTCTGAGCTGTGTATTATAGTATGGAGCCTCCCATACCCACACCCACACTTTACCTTTTTGCACAAATCATGAGTTCATGAGTTAAGCCTATTGTAATCTGGATTATTTTTTGATTGATATATTGATTATTGGTTTCATAGAATAAGGCCATATCACTTTGGGTAGGATATAAAGGTTTCCCTAAATAAGGTAGATGTTCTCATTATCAAACATTCAAAGAAGAGAATCGTCGTGCAGAAAAACTTGTAACATGGAATAGGTGGAAGGTAGCACTTCTGGATTTACCCTTTTAGGGTTTGAATTTAGGTTTGAATTTAGAATCAGTGAATTCTCCCTGTATGGAGAAAATGGCCTGTGCCACAAAATTGCCTGATAGGAGCCAGGCAGAGAGGCTTCCCTGGAATCCCAAAACTGAAGGTAAATATTCATGTTTTGTAAATTTCTTCATTAGTTCATCACCCTACTTATCCCTGAACTTTAGTGAAGTTTAAATCAAGGATTTAGAAAAGCCTTCAAGGACTAAGAAAAGTTAATAAGCCCAGTATAAGATAATAAGGAATGATGAGCAGTATGGTAAAAGGGACCCAAGTTCAAACGTACTGTATCTTAAGAACTTCCCAATAGCACTAACTACATGTAAGTTTGCTTGATATTTCTACATATTAGTCATTAATTCAAAAGAAAATTGAATTCTTTAAACTCTTTATTTTTAATCAACATAAAGGGAAAAACAATGACAAAATAGTATGCGTTAGAAAATGAATGGGTAGGCAGATAGGAGGTGGAGCAAGCAAATATTACAGCAGACTAGTCTGTTCTAGCTTGGTCTCTGCTGAGATATTTAAGAAACAGGCAAAAAGGGGAGTGCTTCCTCCCCAAGTCCTCTTCATGGTGTCAGTAGTGATTTATGAAACATCCCTGAGAAGTTGAATGTCAAAACACGGGTCTTAGTAACAAAATTTGGCAGTTCCTTCCCTATATGAAGATTCTTCCATTGTCACCTTTAGCAAATCAGGATTCCAGTAGAGACCCAATAGATTTTTTTTACAACTTTATCCCCAATTTTCTTAACCAGGGTCCATCGTTCCATTTTGGTAAATGTGGCCTTAGTGACTGAAATGGCTCACTTCATCCTTGGCAATGGACAGCCTTCAATACTCCAGGCCAGCTGCTTACAGACAAACTCTTTCTAGTGTCTTTAAGATCATAGACTCAGACTAATGGCTTTAATTTTATCCTGCTTTGGGAGAGCCCTCTAAGTTTTCTCAATGTACATGTACCTCTCACTGTTCATCACCTCTAATCTAGTAGCAAGAAAGAAACAGGAAAATCTTATAGTATAAGAATACCCTTTGTTCTATGTTACCTACTTCCAAGACGGCTGGTCTACTCAGTCAAAGCCAAAAAGTATAGTAACTTACCAAGCTCAGAATATATCATTCCACTGCAGCCATTGTTTTCATCAGCAACCTCATCCTGCCATGCACACATACCTCATTATTTTACCTCATGTATACTTGCCATAGCCACATCAGTGGGAGCTAGAATCAGGAGAGGTTATCTACCATACAAGAGGCACAAAACCATAAACTGCCAACAGGCAACACATATCCAGATAGCCACCTAACTAGAGGATTACACTTGACCTTTGTCTCATGTTCCTTCAGGCCCAGACAGGCTAGATGGTGGGTTTTTGCTCCTGTTTACAATGAAAAGGTAATCTGAGAGACCCTAACTTCATTATGTATATCCCCTCTGTATATCTAGTCATTCCTTTGACCAACCCAAGTGAGGCCACATCATCAATGAAACAGCCCAAATAGGCTTCAACTGTAACACAGGAGTACATAATTCCAGCTGTGTTGAGTGACCGAACCTACATACAGAATTCAGTGGGCTGAGGTATGGTTTCCAGGAATTACTGGAGGAACTCCCAGTTACTGCAAACATGCTCCTAAACAAAGGCCTTTGCACCAAGAACCCAAAGAAGTCCCACTCTGCTTCCCAAACTAATAGGTATTCACTAAGTTATTCTTATACTTGGTCATGAATTATGTAATACTTAGCTTGTAAGTACTATAAAACAGATTTAAACTAAGTCCTGCTTAACTTGGAGCCTGTGCTTCTAAATGTTGGGCTATTTTTATTCATTATTTTGTTCAAAATCCTGAGATGCAGAAGGAGGGGATGAGGAGGGTAAGAGGCAGGAAATAAGGGCTGTTTCATAGTCCCAACCCTGAGTCTTCAACCTTTGTACATGCTGTATCTTCACAGAAAGCACTTCTTCCTTTTGCCTGGTGTACAGAATAACATGGAAATGAAAGGGAGACAGACTTAACAAGGGAGCAGTATTTAGTAATTCTCATATAATTAAAGCCTCTTCATAATGCAATTTAGCTTCCCTACTAATTAATGTGAATTAATAAGGTTTCATGATTGTCATATTAACTAACCAGGTTCTTTCTATATAACTGTTGTTTATACTTCAATAAATTGCTTAGGAAAGCCTTCACCAAATACAAATTAAAAATAATATGTTTCATTTCCTATTTAATGGAGGAAGATGTTATTTTGGGAAAAACATTGGTTTGAGAATTAAATTCCGTATCTGGCTCTACCTCCTCTGGAAGACCTAGATCTCTCTTTCTCTCTCTTAACATTACATATGCAAAAGCCTTACTAATCTCTTAGAAGGGCTCTTCCAGGCTGTTAGTGTATCTCCTGAAGTATTAAGGACCTCATGCAAAAATGCATGCAGTTTTGTACTTTAAAATGCAGGCACTCTAAATTCCTATTCATAGAATTCAGAAATTTTCCTAAGAGTATTGGATAGCCATATCAGCATTTTCTGATCTAATTTATACATTCTTCATATAGAAAAGTTTTTCTCAGGTTAGCAAAAGCAAAGCAGATTAAATTTCTCCTTTATTTGCATATAAGGAGAGAAAGCTGAGGGACAGAAGGGGTATATTTTAAGGTAGATAAGAAAGGCCTAATATCCCAAGGGTAGATTTTCTATATGTAAATTGGAGTTTAAATTATGTGTTAGTGTTTAGTTTGACATCTTGTCAACTTGAAAGGTTAACCTATCTAAGATAATGTCTGCTAGAAATTAGACTTTTCAAAAACATTTTTGCCTACTCCTTTTCAAAGAGATTACAAGACAATTCTAACTCACTGAAGAACATTTTCCACTTTTTGAGTATCCAATACAATAGTAGTAGCTTCTTTTATCCCTCCTTCCTTTGCTTTCATAGACAAACATCCAAAAATACATATAAGTGTTCAGAAATGGAGGCATATATAGATGAAGGACATTCCCTATGTCCAGGTTTCTAGGCAGTCTTCCTCCTGGTCTTTTGCTCTTGGCATACTACCCTTATCAGAAAAAAAAAAATTACTCCACAGGCCCCCACTCAAGTACCTTAACTTCTCTGGGAATTTTGATTCTTGTATTCAAGATATTCAATGAGTTTAGTTAAATTTTATGACACCAGAATTGTTAAAAAACAATAAATTATTGCTGTGTAATCTGTTCCTATTTATTTTAAGTATTTGTCATCTCTGTTTTTACTTTATTTGGAGAATAGGTTATGAACTTTTCTTAACCTTTGATGCAAGACTCCAGCTGAACTAGCAAAGGACATTGCCTCAAGGAAACTTTCTGTCTTTTCTTCTTCAAAATCTATCACTATAAACTTCTTATGTACAGGGGCTATTTCTTCTCTTGGTATTACATATACTGCTTTGTATAGACCTACTTATGGCTAATAAAAAATTGTTGATTATTTCAAAATGCTGAATGTCAATGTAATGATGATAAATGGCAGCTAGCATTTATACAGCATGTCCACTCTGTGCCAGGCACTGCTATACACATTTTACATAGAGTTGCTCAGTGTAAAGTCACTAATCTGGTTGTCTATTTTTCTGGCAAAACTCTGAGAATCTGTGCAACAGTAAATTCCACAATTCAGCCTTCACCTCCCTAACAAGAATAACTAGAATTCCAGTGCCTTCTATTATTTTGACTCCAAGAAACTCACTTTTAGATCCACACTTACCCTGAGGCTTCACCTGAACACACAACAGGTAGAGCTGCTTTGCTTATCTTAGGACATAAGGCAGTAAACAAAGCCTAAAGTTTGCACCTAGTGTAAACCCTTGATTACTAGTAAAACTAGTAAGAGATAAAATAAAAATGTTGATTTGGAGTGTGCTTGCTTTACCTTTCATCATTTTTCAGAAAATGTAGCCACATACATATACAGATCTTCCTCAACTTAAAATAGGGTTACATCCTGATAAGTCCATTGTAAGTTGAAAATATCGTAGGTTGAAAGTGCATTTAATACACCAAACCTACCGAAAACCATAGCCTAGCCTACCTTAAATGTGCTCAGGACACCTAGGTTAGCCTACATTGGGGCAAAATCATCCAACACAAACCCTATTTGATAATAAAGTGTTGCATATCTCATGTAATTGAATACTCCGCTAAAAATGAAAACCAGTTGTAAGTTTACAGGTTGGTTATACCGCTGTGGTTTTGAGGCTGATGGGGCAATGGCTTGCTACTGCTGCCCCCATCACAAGAGAGTTGGATCACATATCGCCAGCCCAGGAAAAGATAAAAATTCAAAGTACAATTTCTACTGAAGGCATATTGCTTCTGCACCATTAAAAAAATTCAAAGTCTAACCATTGTTAGTTGGGGACCATCTAAATGAGAAACTTATCCCTTAAAATGTAATAAAGAGTAATGGATTGGTTCAATTTAGAAATCTAACAAAGTGATCCTACATAGTTTTTTCCCCAGTTCACACTTTATTTCTGTTATTAAAAAGCTGCTAGTTTCATGCAATTATGAAATTTTACTATTTAGCAGTGAAAGGAAGGTTGATAAAACTGCCATTAGACAAGGTTGGGACCCCTGACTTTTCTAATAATAGTTAATGCATTTTCTTTAAGCCCACAATTGTTGTTTTGCCAAAATGTAGTCATTCTTCCTCAGATTTAGGGAATGAAGGATAATCTGGTTTTATTTGCTGAAGAGTTTTTAAAGCACCAGGCTAGACTAACCAATTATAAAACTGTTTTTTAAATCAAATCTCTTAGCTATATCACACATCTGCCATTTCTGTAGACATTTACAAATATTAACCATTTAGAGCCTTAAAGATTGCTGTAGTTTTGGCACATGTCATAATACCATCACTGCTGTACAGTGTGGATTTCACAAGGTTTCAGTAAAGTGCAGGTTTAAGACATTCATTTTACTTAAACATCCATTAATTTCATGTTTATTGAATACCTACTATGTGTAAGATTTTTATAATTAAATTCCGTTTTTAAATTGTTAAATCCTTTGCATGGAACAGAATTTTAAGGTATAAAGGAATATACAGTGAAAAGGAAATCTTGCATCCCAGTTCCCCAGCCATTCATCTCACCTCCCCAGACTCAAGCAATATTACCAGTAAAATTTGTTACTTTTATATCCTTCTATAGAAATCCTGTGTATAAACAGATACATACATAATTTTTTATATGCAGTGGTAGCACACTACTGCATATAGTATTCGGCACCTTTTTTCACTTAATGTCTAAGGTTTACTGCCTTCTTAGACATTAGATTAACATCAATATAACCACACTTCAGTATTAAAATGTTACTTAAAGGATGCCTTGGAAAAGACCCTGAAGTGATTTCCTTAAAATCAATAAGGACAGTGGTTTGTTACAGAATCAAAAAGTCATCACAAACTTTTACCTTTTCTAGAAAACAAATTCTAAGAATAGTTATACACATAACACAACAAGCCTCTGCCTAAAAAAGAGAAAAACAAGTAATAACACATGCTCAGAAAAGATTTGA
Organism: Manis javanica; assembly: GCF_040802235.1. Lineage (NCBI taxonomy): Eukaryota > Metazoa > Chordata > Mammalia > Pholidota > Manidae > Manis > Manis javanica. The sequence continues at coordinate 96,505,184 of NC_133159.1, read as the reverse complement.
TAGCCAGACTTGGGGGAAAAAAGGGACAATAAGTTACATGAAGACGTGCTTGCTATTTCATATGTGGCCAGCTGCAAATTGTTCTTCGGAATGATCGACAACAATAACCTAAGTAGGTTATCTAACTTACTGCTAAGTCAGAGCCCAGCAAAGGTTCTGTGGGTTCCAGTGTTTTTAGCTTAGTATTTCTTCAAAAGGCTCTAAGGGGCATGTCAGGATCACTAAAAGCGTTTTTGCTTTATTTTTCAAAAAGTTCCAGTGAAAGTAGCCACTTCCAAGGTATTGCCTTTTAATCTACCTACCTAGTCCACCCACAGAATCTGATGAACTTGTAAGGACATATGTGAATGTAAATCCTTTGTTTTGCTGCCCTAAGTTTGATATACTCTAGTAGGTTGTACATTCAAAAATTGAATACTTAACAATGTGATAACATTCTGCCAATTTATGCAGTATTGGCCTACTATTGTTTCAATATATAAAATTAATGAAGTCTTAACATTTTATTCAAAATATTTTATTATTAAAATATCGATAGAAAAAGTGCTCCAGAATAGAGCCCTAAAATGATATACTGGTAACTTTGGGATTCAAAATGCAAAACAAAGTTATAATTTATAAGTCAGAGGAAAACTGTAAAAGAAAGGACATTAATTGAAGTTTTGGTCTAGGACCATAGTTTATGGTGATTTGGATCTTAAATAATTTTCCAGTCTTCTTGAATCTGCAGAGTAACTTATAAAGTCTACCCCATTCAAAATAATGAGGCATTTGAGATGTCTCAAAAAGAAAAGTGAACAAGTAGAAAAATGGAATAGACATGTAACCAAAAAGAAAAAAGCAAATGACCAAAGAAAAACAGAAAAATCTTCAATAATAATCAGACATGGATATTGAGTAGTTTCTCTAAATTATAAAGCTGGTGACCTCAATGGTTTTTCACATGACATAACTGTCAAAGATTTCTTTAAATTATAAAACCAGTTTTATAACCCTCAGGGATGTCTGGAAACCAGCACACTCATACATTGCTAGTAGGAGTAATTCTAGTTAGGAGAATTTATTAGGAAATAATCGGATGTTCTTGTGCAAAGTTGTTCAATGTTTGCAATAAGTAATCTAGATGTCTAAGCAATCTAGATGTCTAACAATAATAGATTAGTTAAATTGTGGTATTTCTAAATGATGGGTTACAAATGCAGCCATGAAAAGCAAGCATACTTTAGAAGAAATGGGGAAAGGCTTATGATGTATTAAATAAAGAATGCAGTTTTTGAAACACTAAATACAAGGTGATCACAATTTTTTATTTAAAGTAAATATGCATAAAAGTATGGGCACAAAAGTAATATTAGAAGATTACAACTCAAAATGATAAGAATGTTTATCTCTCGGTGGGATTACAAGGTGGTATTTATTTTCTTTATGTCTTGATTTGGATTTTTAAAAATAATTTTTCAGTGGTGCCATGACTACCTGGAAGAAAACAAGGCAGGCATTCTATACAGAGAATGAGTTATTTTAAGTATCTGTGGTAAGTGATTTTTTTTTTTAACTGGAAAAGATTTTGTATTCCACATACAACAAATATTTCAAAGAAGAGTTTGCTTGTCAGATGAAATGAGAATATTTAAACTGGAGGATGGGTTAGAAATACTGTAATCCAACTCTTTATTGTACAGATGAAAAAACAAAGTCCAGGCTTACCCAAGGCCACACTGATAATGTTTAAGATTCAAATAACTTGATTCTCTTATTTCTAGAATTTTTATCTCAATCTTCCTTCTACTTACATATAATGCTGCAGTTGGCAACTGTTTGAGTCTGAAAAAAGAAATGGAAAAATTTTAGGGTAAAGATAAAAATCCTATCTTAAATAACATGGTAATTAGCATTTGCCAAAAAAAAAGAAATACACATACACTTTGTAGTTATCTTCAGAATAGCCTGTTTGAAATAAAACTTCTAAATACAACTTCATGATGCCGGTGATTTAAATAACCCCCTCTTTATCACATCCTCCTTTTTTCCCACCTAGTGCTATTAATCTTCCTCAGGGCTACAGACTGATCACAAGAAGTAAAAATTAAAATCAGCTTCCCATAGGTCCTGATAAAATCTGAATTATTGAAGGTTGATGTTGAAACATTTGATGCAGATTTAAGCAACAAATAAACAAAGTACGGTTGTCAATGTAACACACACTTGTATTAGAAATGCAATATCATGTACATGTTTGTTAATATGTTTATACAATCAGCCATATTTATAGAGCTCCTACTATAAGACAAACACTACGCTGTCTACCTGGATATAAAGTGGTAATTGGAAGAGACCCAAACCTTGACCTTGGAGCTTACAGACTAGTGTATAATGGTCTCTGCTAAATTACATGTTATAAGGCAGGAGTCATTTCTTATCAGTACAATGAATATAGTAGATTTTCTTGTAATATTTGTAGACTAAATGAATAAATTTACTAGGGGCTACTTTGCCCTAAATTAAGTAGTTACCTCAGACATGCATAGGGGAGTTGAGAATTGATGCAGACTGAGAAACCCTGATATACCCTCACTATTAATTTTAGCATGCTCCTTCCAAAGCCAACCCATCTTTCAAATGACCCAAAATTGGGTCTAGCACCTGGTTATGAAAAGATTTCTGATGTAAAACTCACCTAGATGTCACCCAGTGACGAAGCAAGAAGCCTTTGGTAATCAGAGACTGCTGTCATTTAGACAAGAACAGGTTTCTAACGTTGTGATCATACTTTTGTTCTTTGAAAATAAAACCTTTTGACGTCTATTTTATAGTTGTTTTCATAGTTGCATGAGATAATTTGATAAAGTAATCTGAGAGGTTATCTGATCCAGCATTTTTGGAAGCAAGTAACAAATTTCAACATTGATACTTAAAAGAAGTCTTTAATATATTTTTAAAAGATCAGAATATCAGAAACATATAAATTTTTGGAGATCATTACTTGGTATGCAAGCTTATCTTTTCATTTGCTGACATCTCAGTGAATCAGGATCTGTGCTCTTGAATCAAAGAAGCAACACCCTATAAATATAAGGGCTTTCCTGTTATCTCCTGTAAATAATAGGCTTTTCTATTTAATTTACCTGGGGAGGTAAACACAATATGAAAAGGCAAAGACTTGGTCCTCTCTTGGTCTGATGTAACTAACAGGTAAAGTGGTGCTTACCTTGGACCTCCAAGAGTTAGCCTCTACTGTATCTTCCAAAGGAAAAAGAATAGATTGTCTTCTGAGCTCATGTAAACAGGAGAAGACAGCAGCTGTAGGTGACCCTGTGTTCTGATATAGTTCTGGCATCTGGACAGATTGTTTTTGCTAGCCTGTGCTTTGTCACGTTCTAGCAAGTATAGTAATTGGGTACCTGGGCATATAATTCAACCAATCCACAAGATTCCAGACCTTGAGGATAGAAGAAGGGGTCCAAATATTCTTAGCCTTTGGTTATCACTCTGAGATAGGCTTTAGAGACCAGTTAGTGAGCAGACACCATACCAGAAATAGATGCATGAACTTGGATCTCACAGGTATGTACTCTGAAGCTGAAATCATAAACCAGAACATCTGATGTGTATCTCCTACACAATGAGGGAGGGAGGCTGTTGACGGAAATGTCACACACAGCTGCTTTTAGCGCTTGGCTCTCACAGATCAAGCTTCCTCCTCTGCTGCTACACCCCACCCTCTTCCTGAATGAAAGCCATTTAGGGCTCTTCAGTTCTCATCCTGCATGCTGTGAAACAGGTTGTAAATGTGTATCTGTTACATTAGTCCAGGTCATGGCTGATTGATATGCCTGATGGGCTACAGGAGTGACTAGCTCAGCTTCTGTTTGGGTCAGAAAAGAATCTCTTTGAATCTCCATTGTAGCCTGTGTTTTGTCACTTTCTAGCAAGAGACTTGCTAAAGAGACAGTTGTGTGCCCTGCACTGTCAAGTAAGGAATGTGGCCTGTGGTCCTAATTAAGCTACTTGTTAAACAATGTCCTTTGAACAAGTCATTTTATTTTACTTTCCCAGCTGTAAGATTAAGCATATAATCCTGTGTGACTTCATAGTGAGGTTGTAAGGACAAGCTATTCCTCCATCTGGCGTTCTCTTCGCCTCACTTTTCCATTGCCAAATCCTCCTTATTGTTTTGCATCTGAATCTCCAGCACCAGGCATAAGGCTGTGCACATATTTGGTGCTTAATAAACATTTGTTGAATGAATGATGAATTACATCTTTTATTTTTTTATTTTGATATCAATGTACAATTATTTGAACAACATTATGGTTACTAGACTCCCCCTATTATCAAGTTCCCCCCACATACCCCATTAGAGTCACTGTCCATCAGTGTAGTAAGATGCTATAGAATCATTACTTGTCTTCTCTGTATATACTGCCTTCCCCATATCCCACCCCCCTACATTACATGTGCTAATCGTAATGCCCCGTTTCCCCCCTTATCCCTCCTTTCCCACCCATCTTCCCCAGTCCCTTTCCTTTTGGTAACTGTTAGTCCATTCTTGAGTTCTCTGAGTCTGCTGCTGTTTTGTTCCTTCAGTTTTTTTCTTTGTTCTTATACTCCACAGATGAATGAAATCATCTGATACTTGTCTTTTTCTTCCTGGCTTATTTCACTGAGCATAATACCCTCTAGCTCCATCCATGTTGTTGCAAATGGTAGGATCTGTTTACTTCTTCTGGCTGAATAATATTCCATTGTATATATGTACCACGTCTTCTTTCGCCACTCAACTACTGATGGACACTTAGGTTGCTTCCAGTTCCTGGCTACTGTAAATAGTGCTGCGATAAACATAGGAGTGCATATGTCTTTTTCAAACTGGGCTGCTGCATTCTTAGGGTAAATTCCTAGGAGTGGAATTCCTGGGTCAAATGGTAAGTCTGTTTTGAGCATTTTGATGAACCTCCATACTGCTTTCCACAATGGTTGAACTAGTTTACATTCCCAACAGCAGTGTAGGAGGGTTCCCCTTTCTCCACATCCTCACCAACATTTGTTGTTGTTTGTCTTTTGGATGTTGGCCACCCTAACTGGTGTGAGGTGATAACTCATTGTGGTTTTAATGTGCATTTCCCTGATGATTAGTGATGTGGAGCATCTTTTCATGTGACTGTTGGCCATGTGACTTTCTTCTTTGGAGAAGTATGTGTTCAGATCCTGTGCCCATTTTTTAATTGGATTATTTGCTTTTTGTTTGTTGAGGTGTGTAAGCTCTTTATGTATTTTGGATATCAACCCTTTATTGGATCTGTCATTTATGAATATATTCTCCCATACTGTAGGATGTCTTTTTGTTCTGCTGATGGTATCCTTTGCTGTACAGAAGCTTTTTAGTTTGATATAGTCTCACTTGTTCATTTTTGCTTTTGTTTCCCTTGCCTGGAGAGATATGTTCAGGAAGAAGTCACTCATGTTTATGTCCAAGAGATTTTTGCCTATATTTTTTTCTAAGAGTTTTATGGTTTCATGACTTATATTCAGGTCTTTGATCCATTTTGAGTTTACTTTTGTGTATCAGGTTAGACAATAATCCATTTTCATTCTCTTACATGTAGCTGTCCAGTTTTGCCAACACCAGCTGTAGAAGAGGCTGTCATTTCCCCATTGTATATCCATGGCTCCATTATCATATACTAATTGACCATATATGCTTGGGTTTATATCTGGACTCTCTAGTCTATTCCACTGGTCTGTGGGTTCTTGTGCCAGTACCAAATTGTCTTGCTTACTGTGGCTTTGTAGTAGAACTTGAAGTTGGGGAGCATAATCCCCCCAGTTTTATTCTTCCTTCTCAGGATTGCTTTGGCTATTTGGGGTCTTTTATGGTTTCATATGAAGTTTAGAAGGATTTTCTCTAGTTCATTGAAGAATGCTGTTGGTATTTTGATAGGGATTCATTGAATCTATAGATTGCTTTAGGCAGGATGGCCATTTTGACAATGTTAATTCTTCCTAGCCAAGAGCATGGGATGAATTTCCATTTATTAGTGTCCTCTTTAATTTCTTTTAAGAGTGTCCCATAGTTTTCAGGGTATAGGTTTTTCACTTCCTTGGTTAGGTTTATTCCTAGGTATTTGATAAATTACATCTTATAATTACTTTGAGGTTCTTTTGTGAAAATCCAATATTGAACTCTCTGTGCTTTTCTAATTATGCAGGTAATATGAAGAGCAGGTAATGAATTAGAGCCAAAAGTACTGCTACTTAGTGTACAGTTCCCCATGCCTGACTACTACTTGCCTTTTCATATCTCCACAATCTAAATTCTTAGCATCATGGCAAATTGTTCCCAACTCCCTAAGCAATCATTTCTAGGAATATTGAGTCTGTGTTCATTTCTAAATGAAACCAAGAATCCAAACTGGTGTTTAAAATTGAGTGTTGTGTTTCCTCACATTTTAGTCAATTTAAAGAATCATTAAACTCCCATAGAAAAGATTTCATATAATCTGTAATTACATTTGAGAATGAGTTTAACTTCAAATAAATATTTCCCAAAATACCTTCTTGTTAATACTAGATGTTTCAGAAATATTAACCTGAGCTTAAGTATCTAATTCTATCTAGAGACTTTTTAGAGTAAACTCATAGTTGAAATGAGGAAAACCAGCTGCAGATGCCATTTATTAATTCATTAATTTATTCATTTGGTGATTATTAGTGAGCACTATAACAGACACTATTCTAGGTATTTGAAATACCAGTAAATAAAACAGATTCTGATCCTCAAGGAAATAATTATAGGACTACTGTGGTACAGACAGTACTTAACAAATATTCCATTGTTCCTCTGCTTTTCCTAGCTTCCTTTCAGTTAGGCTGGGATCATATGATTTACTTCTGGCTAATGGATTGTGAAAGAAGTGACATATCACTCTCAAGCTGAGGAAGTTATGGGCTGATGAGCCTTCACTAACCCATTTTCCCCCTGTCACAGCAACCTCAGAGGTTACATGTTCCACATGGTACAGCTGTAAGATGGTAGAACCTGAGTCATCTTGGCTACTGAGTGAAAGCGTGGAGTAGAGCAACATACAACCTTCACAGTCTGCCAATCTGTGCTACATGTATGACCTGTGAGAGGGAAATTTTTGTTAGTTAAGCCACCAAGAAATCAGAGTTTGACTATGGGACAGCCAGCATTAACTACTATGAGTAATAAAACATCTATTATTTATTGAACACCTTTTATGTAGTAGGCACAGTACTAGGTTTTTTGTAATAATGATGTATTGTTGTTAAAACCCTTACAATTCATTTTCTTTGCTAAAAGGGAGGTGTGTTCAATATTTATCCTGAACTACAATATTCATTCTCACCAGATTTTTTTTTCTAAAGCAACAGTGCTAAGATTCTTACAAGCCTTGAAACTTTAGAGGGAAAAGGGATTTTAGGCTTATTCTAGAGGACTAAACTAGGATGATTCCTTATCCTGATTCTGTGGCTGTTTGAGTAAGTTATTTAATCTGCCTTATCTTTCCCATAGATAAAATTGGGCTGGTATTTGCTCCTAATATCACAAAGTTATTATGATGACCAAAATGAGTTAATATATAAACTGTGAAGCATTTATACAACTACAATATGACCATTCTCATTGAATCTAAGACACCACTGATTATAGGGCACACCATTATTTTGTATACCACTAAGAAAAAATAATGCTGCAAGTTAACCTATGGCACAATGGTATCTCACCCCTCAGCCCTTATTAAGGGGCTCATTTAGACTTATTTAAATTGATTTTTATCATATATCACACTTGTACATTAAGAGGGAAATAAATCAGGGTAGTCCAAACTGTCTTCTGAATCACTTTTCAACTCTGAACCATTGACGTGTGTATTTTTCAATATAGTATTACCCTCTGGGCCATCAAGTGATACAGCATTCCTTAGGCATGGCTCCACCATTTTTTCCTGAGATTTTTCTTCCAAGATTTTGACATCTGTTCTGCAAATTTTATGCTGGAGCTTTCTTGATCTTACCAAAAGGTGTCAATGGAAGGTTTTCAGGAAAAACTAGGTTTCATATTTTTTATGCAAATGTTGCTTACTTGGTTTGTTGATAAAATGTCTGGGTTTAACTGGTCCAGTCATGCTACCAGAATAACAACCACATTTGTGGATGAGCAGACAATAGCAACTACTTTGAAAATGCTGAGCAGTTGGAAACAATGCCATCAATTTTCTCTATTTCAGAGATGTTAAAATGTGAAATGTATGTGTCTTAAAATAAATAAAATGAAATATTGGTATTTTACAAATAGGGATATATAATAAGGCCCCAAGAAGCTCAGCTACCCAGGAACTCACAGATCATTCTTTGTTCTCCATCACATTGTTAGCACTCTAATCCAAGCCTTCACAATCTTATGTCTGGAACAGTGCAATAAGAAGAGTCTAGGATGTAGGGAAAAGAATCTGGAGTATAGGTATCAGACCTGAGTCTGACCTTCAGCCCTACAGTTTCTCAGATGTGCTACTTTTGGGGTCAAGTCATTGTTCTGGGGGAAATATTTAATTCACCAGGGGGGATTTAATGTATGTAAAAGCACTTTGTACACTATAAAATCTGCATGCAGAGGGAAGAGAACTAACATTTGTTGAGTGCCAGGAACTGTGCAGGGTACTTTACAGGCATTTATCTCATTTTATCTGATGTAAATACTAAGGCATATAGTATCTTGATGGTCACCTTTCCATTTATTTCACTTTATATTGTATTAATTTTTTTTCGTGAAATACCCCTTTTGTGGCCTCACACCTTGAAGCAGAAATCTTCTATGGCTATTGTTTGGATGACAAACAAGTTAATGATCATGAGCCCACTACAGAACCACAGTCTATCTGTTCTTGCCTTGCAGACATTTGAAATACGAGACCCTTAGGCTACTAGTTGCCTTCTCTGTGACTCCAGTGCCAAAACTAGGAAGTTGTTGTTTATGGTTAAAAAGGCTGAAATGAACCCAAGATTCAGCGTTCTAAACATGCATTAGACAATTTGTATAGATTCAGGTGTGCAAAAAGTTGGCATCAAAAAAATCTGGCCATAGAAACCAGAGGCCTCAGTGACAAGGAGATAGTTTTGCAGGCTGTAGCTCTATTCATGGGAGGAAAAGTTACCAGCAAGAAATCCAGTACAGGGGAATAGAAATGTAAGGCAGAAACTCCCCAAAACCTGATACTTTTGAGATTGACTCTTTGAACTAATGACTTAGTCTCCTCATGTTCTCTAGCAGGAAGAATTGCAGTCCTTGAATTGGAGTGAAGGCTAATCTACAAGTTAGGGTTATAGATTCAAGCGCAAAGCCTAGAGGGATATGAAGTTACGAACAAAGCATGTGTAGGGAAAATGGAAATTCCATGGCCAGGATTCTCACCTGATTCTAATTTTGCCCATTGTATAAATGTGATGAGGTAAGCCTACTGCACAGGTGCATCCTTGTATACCCATTGGCAATAAGCCCTTCCTGCCAGTATTGATATAAGAAGAGTTCCGCTCAGTGCTAGGGGCAGAGGGATGCAGGAGAGAGGGAAGCAGAGGCTGAGCTGGGGCAGAGAGACAAGGCAGACAGATTCCAATGTTCGACCTACTGCCGTGAGTATAAAGCTTGGTATGGGCCCCACTTTGCCCGCAATGTTCCATTGTCATTATTCGGCCTCACCAAATCCATAGTGAACTTTCATGGAGCTAGGAACCCCCACTGCCCGGAGCTACAGCTTATTATTACACAGTTATATGAAATGCTATCTTGAAATACTAATAGGTGGGAGTGAGGTGGAGTAAGGGAGGAGATAGTTAAAACAATAAACTATTATATTTCAAATGTCCACAGGATAGTGGACATTGTGAAACTCCAGAGGAGCAAAGACCTACAAAAAAAATGAACTCCCAAGACCCATCTTAAAAGGCCACCTTCTTTAGGACACCTCCAGCAGCAGTTGTAATGTTTGATTTGCAACTCAGTGTTTGTACTGTTCCTGATTAGTTTAAGTATATACACATTGACTTCCTATTAAGAATTTAAGCTTGAGGGTAGTAATGACATCTTTTAAGAAACATTCTACATGTACAATACCTAGCATAATTGCTCTGTAGTGCTAAGAAAACTTACTAGTGTCACCTCTTCCTAGTTGAATCTGGCAGAAATTATATCTTGCATGATCTCTATAAATGTAAGAACCCTTTTTGCCTTTCACCACATGTTTTCCTGTGAACCCAGCCATTCCAGAAAATCTGTCTTATTTGCAGTGCTATTGCAAAATCTGACACTCTGCTTCACTGGAATGCCTTTGTAGTTGCCAAATGTTTCCTTGCCTCATGGAAATTCTTGGCCAGACCTATGGATTGCCAGCCCTTGCCTCTGTTGACCCTTGAAGTTCAGTTCTCTTATAATATCAAATCCAGCAACATTTCTTAATGACCTAATAAGAATAGGCACTGAGCTGGTTGCCATTGAAGGTATAAAGATATGTTCCCAAGTAGTTTCTGTAAAAACAAACACATGGATATTTTTAAGTATCAGGTAAAGACTTAAGTGACAGTTATGAACAGTGGAATAGATAGCAAAGACAATGATAATAGAATGACTGTAAGAATTCACTGGAGGATGAGACATCATTTCTTCTACTCCTTTGTATCTAGAAAGCCAAGAACTCAGGGTAGGAGTTCCCCATGTCATGCTTTCCTTCATGTCACTATTTTAAAGTATGCTTACAGAAAAGATAGGATGTCCTTGGCCCATGCAAATTTTTTGTGTAGCTTGAGTCACCTCCTAGGTTTTATGTTCTCACCTCTTGATCTGTGGTTACTCACTGGTACCCACTGAGATTCCTGCCATTGGAAAGGTCCATCTCCTTTACTATTAGTTGTATGTTAGAGCCTATACTCTTGTTGGTTTTATTTTTAAGTTTACTGGACCTGAGGACCTTACACTAGTACCAGGCTACAAAATGTGTTTATTCATATTGTCACAGACTTACTCTCTCCCACTAGGATGTTGGGCCAGAATATATATTATTTCTACTCATCCTCATCATTCTGTCTGGAATATAATCTTTCTGGAACAGCCTTTTCTTCTGAGATGAAGAGACTTTGTCAAAAGCCATGTAAAGCCACTGTCTTCCTATTCCTTCACCTAATTTTCCCTGTTCTCTTCCTACCCTTTCTCCCTGGGCAACTTCATGTGTTTCCCTTTGAGAATGAATGTTATCCCATTCCAAGTCTTCAATCAATGTGTTCTAAAAGGAGAGAGAGCCTAAGAGTATGAGTCAACTTTATTCCTGGTACTGAACCCTGTTTGTTCTCTTGTAAGTTGCCCTGAGGAACAGGGAAGGGAAGTGCAGGTTCTATTTCTCTTGCTATTAAAAGGAAATGAATGGTGGTCAATCCACTTCATTAATTTAAAAGAGTTCTGTCTAAAAGAAAGTGATAACATACTGAGCCCCTGTTATACACACATAAAGTGTTTCAAAGTATTTACTTGGTGGTGCTTAAGGTGTTGCTATTAACCTTGGTGTTGGCTTCTTAGGCAAAACAGAATCAAACTACCACAGGAAGTTAGCAGCTATCTGTCTGCCTGGTGGCCTCGCAGGTGAAAATGCTGTCCTTCAGCTTTTCCAGGGGTGGAGAGTGTAACTGTTACCTGCCCTTCTATGCTTACCTTTTATTATAGTAATTTGTGTGTCTCCATTAGAATATAGCCTTTTTGCCAAGAGAATCCATTTTCTTTTTCATCTTTGTTTTCCTCCACATCATCATGTAGTACACTGCATATGCCAATACTCAGCAAATGTTTCTGAGTTAATCAGTAAAACAAGCCATACTAAAGTGGTAGCCTGTCACTATTGCCTGGCTTTGTGGAAGTCTTTCAGCTTTGTGTGCCAGCTCGCTTAAGTGTTAAAAATAATGAGAACAATAGTAATAGGAGTTACCTATAGTAATCATGAACATCAACTTTCATGAGAGCCAATGACAATAAGACAAGAGGCAAAGAGTCATGCTGGGAGCATAGTCATCTAGACCCTAGCTCAAACAGACCCATCAAACAGCTCTGAGGAATAACATGCAGAACACGGCTGCTGGAGAACACCTGCGTTCAACAGCAGTATTTCTGGCTTTCAGCACTCAGCAGACAGCCTCAGAGACCTTGCACCATGTCTCTCATGGTGAGTGAGGAAGGGGAAACTTTCTGGCCCCAGCGTATAAACCTGAGAGGTTCCCTTAAAGGAGGATTGCTGAGAGACTGAGCAGATGCAATAGGAATGCCTGTGCTCTTCCCTGACTGCCTATTTTGGCCATCTCCCTGCTTTTAGACTCCACAGTGAAGGGGTCAGAGGCTTGAGCCAATCTAAAGATACAGGGGGAAGATGTGGAACCTACCTCAGTGGGTAGAGCCAATTAAGACAACAGGGGAGTGCACAGAGGGCTGTGTTCAGAAAACAAACTTCTTGCAAGAATATGTAATTATCAAGGGGCCAAGTTTTCCTACTCAGTTACCCTTTGAATGCTGATGAGAGTGGTTTTGTTTTTTTTTTGTCTGAATGTTGAAGAGCAGTGGAATATGGTATGAATCACAATATCTTGAGTGAGTGGCCTTAACAGTCTCATTCCCTGGTTGGCCTTAAGTGAAGAGAATCAGTAACTGCCACTTGGCTGCCCTGATCAGCCCCATCCCTGTCTCCTAGTTTCATTTAGAGACCGCTCCAGGGAGAGACTGTATATAAGTGAGTCTACCCAGTGTTCTGTGCGTAGGCGCTCTGAGCTCTGGGTCCACCTGAGATTCTTTCCATCCTGCAGAAAGAAAGTGGGAATGGTAGGCCTTGAAAGGCAGGGGCTTTATTCTGTGCTTTCCCAGTGTGGCAGCCCAATAATGCCAGAAAAAGTCTGATTCCCCAGGACCCACCTCCTTTTCTTTGTACCTGAAGGTGTGTAAAACCCTCACCTGCAGAAGGAGAGGAAAGGAGTTTGTCTACACTATTCTTTCCTTACTATCTGTGTGAGTCTGTCATGTACCACATGTAGGCAATGAGACACCTGCTCCTTCACTTTAAGTTCTGTAGTTAGTCTGTGCCTGAAGGTTCAGGGAGTGAGGGCCCTCTATTTAAGTCTTGGCTTTAGGCTTTAAGTTTAAACTCCCTTTAAGTTTTTTTTTTAATTTTTAATTAAGGTATTATTGATGTACACTCTTATGAAGGTTTCACATGAAAAAAGAATGTGGTTACTGCATTTACCCATATTATCAAGTCCCCACCCATACCCCATTGCAGTCACTGTCCATCAGTGTAGTAAGATGTCACAGATTCACTATTTGCCTTCTCTGTGCTACACTGTTTTCCCCGTGATATCCCCCACACCATGTGTACTAAACATAATACCCCTCCATCCACTTCTCCCTCCCTTCCCACCCGCCATCCCACATACCTCCCCTTTGGTAACCACTAGTCCCTTCTTGGAGTCTCTGAATCTGCCGCTCTTTTGTTCCTTCAGTTTTGCTTCATTGTTATACTCCACAAATGAGGGAAATCATTTGGCACTTGTCTTTCTCCACCTGGCTTATTTCACTGAGCATAATATCCTCCAGCTCCATCCATGTTGTTGCAAATGGTAGGATTTGTTTCTTTCTTATGGCTGAATAGCATTCCATTGTGTATATGTTCCACATCTTCTTTATCCATTCATCTGATGGACACTTAGGTTGCTTCCATATCTTGGCTATTGTGAATAGTGCTGCAATAAACATAGGAGTGCATATCTCTTTTTGAATCTGAGAAGCTGTATTCTTTGGGTAAATTCCAAGGAGTGGGATTCCCGGGTCAAATGGTATTTCTATTTTTAATTTTTTGAGAAACCTCCATATTGCTTTCCACAATGGTTGAACTAGCTTACATTCCCATCAGCAGTGTAGGAAGGTTCCCCTTTCTCCACGTCCTTGCCAGCATTTGTTGTTCTTAGTGTTTTTGATGCTGGCCATCCTTACTGGAAATCTCATTGTGGTTTTAATTTGCATTTCCCTGATAAGTGATGTGGAGTATCTTTTCATGTGTCTATTGGCCATCTGAATTTTTTCTTTGGATAACTGTCTCTTCATGTCCTCCGCCTATTTTTTGACCCGTTTACTTGCTTTTTGGGTGTTGAGGCAGGTGAGTTCTTTATGTATTTTGGATGTTAACCCCTTGTCAGATATGTCATTTACAAATATGTTGTCCCATACTGTAGGATGCCTTTTTGTTCTGTTGATGGTGTCCTTTGCCGTACATAAACTTCTTAGTTTGATATAGTCCCATGTGTTCATTTTTGCTTTTGTTTCCCTTGCTCGAGCAGATGCATTCAGGAAGAAGGTGCTCATGCTTATGTTCAGGAGATTTTTGCCTATGTTGTCTTCTAAGAGTTTTATTGTTTCATGACTTGCATTCAGGTCTTTGATCCATTTTGAGTTTACTTTTGTGTATGGGGTTAAACAACAATCCAGTTTCATTCTCTTGCATGTAGCTGTCCAGTTTTGCCAACACCAGTGTTGAAGAGGCTGTCATTTCCCATTGTATGTCCATGGCTTCTTTATCATATATTAATGGGCCATATGTGGTTGGGTTTATATTAGGGCTCTCTAGTCTGTTTCATTGGTCTATGGGTCTGTTCTTGTGCCAGTACCAAATTGTCTTGGTTACTGTGGCTTTGTAGTAGAGCTTGAAGTCAGGGAGCATAATTCCCTGTGCTTTGTTCTTCCTTCTCAGGATTGCTTTGGCTATTCAGGGTCTTTTGTGGTTCCATGTGAATTTTAGAACTATTTGTTCCAGTCTGTTGAAGAATGCTGTTGCTATTTTGATAGAGATTGTATTGAATCTGTAGGTTGCTTTAGGCAGGATGGCCATTTTGACAATATTAATTCTTCCTATCCATGAGCACGGGATGTGTTTCCATTTATTGTTATCTTCTTTAATTTCTCTCATGAGTGTCTTGTAGTTTTCAGAGTATAGGTCTTTCACTTCCTTTGTTAGGTTTAGTCCTAGGTATTTTATTCCTTCTGATGCAACTCTGAATGGAATTGTTTTCCGGATTTCTCTTTCTGCTAGTTCACTGTTAGTGTATAGGAATGCAACAGAGTTCTGCATATTAATTTTGTATCCTGCAACTTTGCTGAATTCAGATATTAGATCTAGTAGTTTTGGAGTGGATTCTTTAGAGTTTTTTATATACAATATCATGTCATCTGCAAACAGGGACAGTTTAACTTCTTCCTTGCCAATCTGGATGCCTTTTATTTCTGTGTGTTGCCTGATTGCCATGGCTAGGACCTCCAGTACTATGTTGAATAGAAGTGGGGAAAGTGGGCATCCTTGTCTTGTTTCCGATCTTAAAGGAAAAGCTTTCAGCTTCTGGCTGTTAAGTATAATGCTGGCTGTGGGTTTGTCATATGTGGCCTTTATTATGTTGAGGTACTTGCCCTCTATACACATTTTCTTGAGAGTTTTTATCATGAATGGATGTTGAATTTTGTCAAATGCTTTTTCAGCATCTATGGAGATGATCATGTAGTTTTTGTCCTTTTGTTGATGTGGTGGATGATGTTGATGGATTTTCGAATGTTGTACCATCCTTGCATCCCTTTAATAATTCCTACTTGATCATGATGGATGATCCTCTTGACGTATTTTTGAATTTGGTTTGCTAATATTTTGTTGGGTATTTTTGCATCTATGTTCATCAGTGATATTGGTCTGAAATTTTCTTTTTTTGTGGTGTCTTTGCCTGGTTTTGGTATGAGTGATGCTGGCCTCATAGAATGAGTTTGGAAGTATTCCTTACTCTTCTACTCTTTGGAAAACTTTAAGGAGGATGTTTAAGTAAATGTTTGATAAAATTCAGTGGTGAAGCCATCTAGTCCAGAGGTTTTGTTTTTAGGTAGTTTTTTGATTACCAGTTCAGTTTCTTTGCTGGTAATTGGTCTGTTCAGATTTTCTGTTTCTTCCTGGGTCAGCCTTGGAAGGTTGTATTTTTCTAGAAAGTTGTCCATTTCTTCTAGGTTATCCAGTTCGTTAGCATATAATTTTTCATAGTATTCTCTAATAATGCTTTGTATTTCTGTGGTGTCCATAGTGATTTTTCCTTTCTCATTTCTGATTCTGTTTATGTAAGTAGACTCTTTTTTACTTGATAAGTCTGGCTAGGGGTTTATCTATTTTGTTCATTTTCTTAAAGAACCAGCTCTTGCTTTAATTGATTCTTTCTTTTGTTTTATTCTTCTCAATTTTATTTATTTCTGCTCTAATCTTTTTTATGTCCCTCCTTCTACTGACATTGGGCCTCATTTGTTCTTCTTTTTCTGGTTTCACTAATTGTGAGTTTAGACTGCTTATATGGGATTGTTCTTCTTTCCTGAGGTAGGCCTGTGTTGCAATATACTTTCCTCTGAGCATGGCCTTCACTGTGAACCACAGATTTTGCAATGTTGAATTATTGTTGTCATTTATCTCCATATATTGCTTGATCTCTGTCTTTATTTGGTCATTGATCCATTGGTTATTTAGGAGCATGTTGTGAAGCCTCCATGTGTTTGTGGGATTTTTCATTTTCTTTGCGTAATTTATTTATTGTTTCCTACCTTTGTGGTCTGAGAAACTGGTTGGTACAATTTTAATCTTTTTTAATTGACCAAGACTTTTTGTGGTCTAGTATGTTATTTATTCTTGAAAATGTTCCATGTGCACTTGGGAAGAATGTGTATTCTTCTGCTTTTGGGTGTAGAGTTCTGCAGATATCTGTTAGGTCCATCTATTCTAATGTGTTGTTCAGTGCCTCTGTCTCCTTACTTATTTTCTGTCTGCTTTATCTGTCCTTCAGAGTTAGTGGAGTGTTAAAGTCTCCTAGAATTAATGTATTGCATTCTATTTCCCCTTTTAATTCTGTTAATATTTGCTTCATGTATGTAGGTGCTCCTGTGTTGGGCACATAGATATTTATAACGGTTATATCTTCTTGTTGGACTGACACCTTAATCATTGTGTAATGTCCTTCTTTGTCTCTTGTGACTTTCTTTGTTTTGAAGTCTATTTTGTCTAATACAAGTACTGCACCTCCTCCTTTTTCCCCCTGTTAATTGCATGAAATATCTTTTTCCATCCCTTCACTTTTAGTCTTTGTATGTATTTGGATTTAAAGTGAGTCTCTCTTGTAGGCAGCATATAGATGGGTCTTGTTTTTTCATCTATTAAGTGGCTCTATGTCTTTTGATTGGTACATTCAGTCCATTTACATTTAGGGTGATTATCGATAGGTATGTACATTGCCATTGCAGCCTTTAGATTCGTGGTTACCAGAGGTTCAAGGTTAACTTCCTTACTATCTAGGAGTCTAACTTAACTCACTTAATATGCTATTACAAACACATCTAAAGGTTCTTTTTTTTCTCCTCCTTTTTCTTCCTCCTCCATTCTTTGTACATTAGGTATCATATTCTGTACTCTTTGTCTGTCCCTTGATTGACTTTGGGGTAGTTCATTGAATTTTGCATTTACTTAGTAATTAGCAGTTCTTCTTTCTTTACTGTGGTTTTATTGCCTCTGGTAACAGCTATTAAACCTTAGGAACACTTCCATCTATAGCAGTCTCTCCAAAATACACTGTAGAGATGATTTGTGGGAGGTAAATTCTCTCAGCTTTTCCTAATCTGGGAATTGTTTAATCCCTCCTTCAAATTTAAATGATAATCTTGCTGGATAAAGTATTCTTGGTTAGAGGCCCTTCTGCTTCATTGCATTAAATATGTCATGCCATTCCCTTCTGCCCTGTAAGGTTTCTGCTGAGAAGTCTGATGATAGCCTGATGGGCTTTCCATTGTATGTGATCATTATTTCTCTCTCTGGCTGCTTTTAATAGTCTGTCCTTATCCTTGATTTTTGCCATTTTAATTACTATATGTCTTGGTGTTGTCTTCCTAGGGTCCCCTGTGTTGGGAGATCTGTGCCCCTCCATGGCCTGAGAGACTATCTCCTTCCCCAGATTGGGGAAGTTTTCAGCAATTTGTTCCTCAAAGACACTTTCTATCCCTTTCTCTCTCTCTTCTTCTGTTACTCCTATAATGTGAATATTTTTCCGTTTGGATTGGTCACACAGTTCTCTCAATATTCTTACATTCTTAAAGATCCTTTTTTCTCTCTGTGCCTCAGCTTCTTTGTATTTCTCTTCTCTAGTTTCTATTTCATTTATCATTTCCTCCACTGTATCTAATCTACTTTTAATAAACTCCATTATTCTCTTTAATGACTTTATCTCCGACTGGAATTCATTCCTGAGTTCTTGAATATTTTTCTGTACCTCCATGGGCATGTTAATGATTTTTATTTTGAAATCTCTTTTGGGTAGATTCATGAGGTCGATTTCATTTAAATATTTCTCAGGAGTTGTATTCATAATTTTGCTTTGAACCAGGTTCCTTTGGCATTTCATATTTGTATATGGCACCCTTTAGTACCCAGAAGCTCTACTCTCTGGAGCTACTCAGCCCCTGGAGTGAAGTCGGGGGTTGCTGGGGAGTGGTGCTGGTGCCTGGGGGGAGGAAGAGTTGTTTCCTGCTTCCCAGCTGCCATGCCTGTTTCCACTGCCTGAGCCAGAGGGCTGACCACACAGGTATAAGCCTCTATGCTTTGCATTTGTAATTGTTGTAGACAGGTCTTCCCTCTGCCTGGTCTAATGCTAGGGTAAGGTTTGCTGGTTTGCGAGCCAGGTGGAACTGGCCCGGAGAAAGGCACAGTAGGCTCCGTAGCATGGAGGGGGTCCTTGGACCTGTGTGGCCAGTCAGGGAGCTGGAGGACCTGAATATCATGAAAGCTCCCAACCCTGTTCCATGAGGTTTATTCTCTTCTCCAGGTGTATGCAGTTTGGTTCAGTCCTCTTTCCTGTTGCTCTTTCAGGATTAATTGTATTAATTATATTTCCATATTATATGCAGTTTTAGGAGGAAGCCTCTGTCTCACCTCTCTCTCATGCTGCCCTCTTTAATCTTCTGGTAATCCTAAACTCCCTTTAAGTTTAAGTCTCTAGCTTGGTAGGGATTCCAGACTTCTGTTTGCCTAGTTCCAGGCATTCCATGCTGTTATCAGCAGGAGATTCCCAGGCATTCTGGAAGCTCTGCAGGAGAGTAGAAACTGCTGCTGTTGTGCTGCCTAGACCTATAAAAAAGAGCCAAGAAAAATATCGCTTTACATCATGTGCACTAACACCCACAGAGCAGGCACAGCCAGAGGGTCTGCAGAGCCAGGTATATCCTACAAGCAGTCTGTCTCTTCAGTAGCTACAGAAACAGAATTTACTACCTTTTAGGTTTCAGTAGATAAGCTAAAATTGATGGCAAGAGTCTCTGTTTCTGAAGGTGGAGAGCCAACCAGCAAAACCTTCAGAAAGGTGAAGGAAGCTTAAACCAGAGGGGCCTTGTCTCCTATTGCCAATGTTAGTACTTTCCAGCCTTAGTGAGAAGACTCTCCACAAAGAACCTGAAACTAGTATTGCCCTTTTAGATTTAAACCTTCAAATTGATGCATAATGGGTCAAATTAGAGTTGTTCAAAATCTTAATAAGAGAGAAAAATTATGCTGCAACCTGAAAAAAAAATTTAACCTAAATTCAAGAAAGAACATACCAGAGTTAGGGCTGGTCAGCCCTGAAAACTTAGGAAGAAGGAGTATCTAAGAAGTAAATGCTGGCAGTGTTTATCCAAAGTGTTTTTAGGTGAGAGGTTACACTGGGCTGTTCAGTTCTGGAGGCAGGTAAATTGTTGCTTCAGAGTTGGATGAATTTGGGTCTATCACACATTGGTACATAAAACAGACTCCCTTGTTTCTGATTCCAGGCTCTGCAAGCAATCTACTACCACCTGGTTCACAAGTCCTGGTCACAGGAAAGGAATGCTTTGGCCCCTGCCTGTTGTATTTCTAACTATTTCTACTCATAATTTTCATCATGAATAAGCTGATATACTGGTTTTGAGTATGGGAGCTTGAGACTGCTTTAGGAGATGATTCCGTAAGTTATGTGTTAACAGATTGGATTTCTAAGCCTATAGGGCTGAGGACCAGAACCTCACACTGGTGAATCACCAGGGTAAGAACCATGCCATGGAGGGTGTTTTGGGATCTCTAAAATCTCCCTGGCTGTCTGGTGGCCAATATCCTTCATACTCAGACTTTTCAAGCAATCAGGACTAGTGGGGGGTTTGTCTGTATTCAGGAACTGGCAGGACAGAATTGCGCTTGGGATCCATGGACTTGGTATAAATATCCTTTCTATATTTTTTTTTAATTTTGGTATCATTAATCTACAATTACATGAGGAACGTTATGTTTACTAGATTCACCCCATCACCAAGTCCCCCCCACAAACCCCACTACAGTCATTGTCCATCAGTGTAGTAAGATGCTGTAGAATCACTACTTGTCTTCTCTGTGTTGCACAGCCTTCCCCATGCCTCCCCCCATTATACATGCTAATCATAATGCCCAATTTCTTTGCCCACATCCCCGTATCCCTCCCTTCACACCCATCCTCCCCAGTCCCTTTCCCTTTGGTAACTGTTAGTCCATTCTTGGGTTCTGTGAGTCTGCTGCTGTTTTGTTCCTTCCATTTATTTCTTTGTTCTTATACTCCACGTATGAGTGAAATCGTTTGGTACTTGTCTTTCTCTGCCTAGCTTATTTCACTGAGCCTAATACCCTCTAGCTTCATCCTTGTTGTTGCGAATGGTAGGATTTGTTTTCTTCTTATGGCTGAATAATATTCCATTGTGTAATGTACCACATCTTCTTTATCCATTCATCTACTGATGGACATTTAGGTTGCTTCCATATCTTGGCTATTGTAAATAGTGCAGCAATAAACATAGGGGTGCATCTGTCATTTTCAAACTGGAGTGCTGCATTCTTAGGGTAAATTCCTAGAAGTGGAATTCCTGGGTCAAATGGTATTTCTATTTTGAGCATTTTGAGGAACCTCCATACTGCTTTCCATAATGGTTGAACTAATTTACATTCCCACCAGCAGTGTAGGGGGTTCCCCTTTCTCCACAACCTCGCCAACATTTGTTGTTGTTTGTCTTTTGGATGGTAGCCATCCTTACTGGTGTGAGATGATATCTCATTGTGGTTTTAATTTGCATTTCTCTGATGACTAGCAATGTGGAGCATCTTTTCATGTGTCTGTTGGCCATCTGAATTTCTTCTTTGGAGAAGTGTCTGTTCAGCTCCTCTGCCCATTTTTTAATTGGATTATTTGCTTTTTGTTTGCTGAGGTGCATGAGCTCTTTATATATTTTGGATGTCAAGCCTTTATCGGATCTGTCATTTATGAATATATTCTCCCATACTGTAGGAGGCCTTTTTGTTCTATTGATGGTGTCCTTTGCTGTACAGAAGCTTTTCAGTTTGATGTAGTCCCACTTGTTCATTTTTGGTTTGTTTCCCTTCCCCAGGGAGATATGTTCATGAAGAAGTCCCTCATGTTTATGTCCAAGAGATTTTTGCCTATGTTTTTTTCTAAGAGTTTTATGGTTTCATGACTTACATTCAGGTCTTTTTATCCATTTTGAGTTTACTTTTGTGTATGGGGTTAGACAATGATCCAGTTTCATTCTCTTACATATAGCTGTCCACTGTTGCCAGCAGCAGCTGCTGAAGAGGCTGTCATTTCTTTCACTGTATGTCCATGGCTCCTTTATCATATATTAATTGACCATATATGTTTGGGTTAATATCTGGAGTCTCTATTCTGTTCCACTGGTCTGTGGCTCTGTTCTTGTGCCAGTACCAAATTGTCTTGATTACTGTGGCTTTGTAATAGAGCTTGAAGTTGGGGAGCGAGATTCCCCCCACTTTACTCTTCCTTCTCAGGATTGCTTTGGTTATTTGGGGTCTTTGGTGGTTCAGTATTAATTTTAGAATTATTTCTTTCAGTTCGTTGAAGAATGCTGTTGGTATTTTGATAGGGATTACATTGAATCTATAGATTGCTTTACGCAGGATGGCCATTTTGAAAATATTAATTCTTCCTAGCCATGAGCATAGGATGAGTTTCCATTTGTTAGTGTCCTCTTTAATTTCTCTTAAGAGTGTCTTGTAGTTTTCAGGGTATAGGTCTTTCACTTCCTTGGTTAGGTTTATTCCTAGGTATTTTATTCTTTTTGATGCAGTTGTGAATGGAATTGTTTATCTGATTTTTCTTTCTCTTAGCTCATCATTAGTGTATAGGAAAGTAACAGATGTCTGTGTATTAATTTTGTATCCTGCAACTTTGCTGAATTCAGATATTAGTTCTAGTAGTTTTGGAGTGGAGTCTTTAGGGTTTTTTATGTACAATGTCATGTCATCTGCAAATAGTGACAGTTTGACTTCTTTACCAATCTGGATTCCTTGTATTTCTTTGTTTTGTCTGATTGCTGTGGCTAGGACATCCAATACTATGTTGAATAACAGTGGGGAGAGTGGGCATCCCTGTCTTGTTCCCTATCTTAGAGGAAAAGCTTTCAGCTTCTCGCTGTTAAGTATGATGTTGGCTGTGGGTTTATCATATGTGGCCTTTATTATGTTGAGGTACTTGCACTCTATACCCATTTTGTTGAGGATTTTCATCATGAGTGCATGTTGAATTTTGTCAAATGATTTCTCAGTGTCTATGGAGATGATCATGTGGTTTTTTTCCTTCTTTTTTTTTGATGTGGTGGATGATGTTGATGGATTTTTGAATGTTGCACCATCCTTGCATCCCTGGGATGAATCCCGCTTGGTCATGGTGTATAATCCTCTTGATGTATTTTTGAATTCGGTTTGCTAATATTTTGGTGAGTATTTTTGCATCTATGTTCATCAGGGATATTGGTCTGTAATTTTTTTTTGTGGTGTCTTTGCCTGGTTTTGGTATTAGAGTGATGCTGGCTTCATAGAATGAGTTTGGAAGTATTCTCTCCTCTTCTATTCTTTGGTAAACTTTAAGGAGAATGGATATTATGTCTTTCTCTGTATGTCTGATAAAATTCTGTGGTAAATCCACTTGGCCTGGGGGTTTTGCTCTTGGGTAGTTTTTTGATTACCGATTCAATTTCGTTGCTGGTAATTGGTCTGTTTAGATTTTCTGTTTCTTCCTTGGTTAGTCTTGGAAGGTTGTATTTTTCTAGGAAGTTGTTCATTTCTTCTAGGTTTTCCAGCTTTTTAGCATATAGATTCTCATAGTATTCTCTCATAATTCTTTGTATTTCTGTGGGGTCTGTCATGATTTTTCGTTTCTCGTTTCTGATTCTGTTGATGTGTGTTGATTCTCTTTTTCTCTTAATAAGTCTGGCTAGAGGCTTATCTATTTTGTTTATTTTCTCAAAGAACCAGCTCTTGGTTTCATTGATTTGTTTTCTCTTGTTTTCTTCTTCTCAATTTTATTTATTTCTTCTCTGATCTTTATTATGCCCCTCCTTCTACTGACTTTGGGCCTCATTTGTTATTCTTTTTCCAATTTCAATAATTGTGACTTTAGACTATTCATTTGGGATTGTTCTTCCTTCTTTAAATAGGCCTGGATTGCCATATACTTTCCTCTTAGAACTGCCTTCGCTGCATCCCACAGAAGTTGGGGCTTTTTGTTGTTGTTGTCATTTGTTTCCATATATTGTTTGAGCTCCATTTTAATTTGGTCGTTGATCCATTGATTATTTAGGAGTATGTTGTTAAGCCTCCATGTGTTTGTGAGCCTTTTTGCTTTCTTTGTACAATTTATTTCTATTTTTATACCTTTGTGGTCTGAGAAGTTGGTTGGTAGAATTTCAGTCTTCTTGAATTTACTGAGGCTGTTTTTGTGGCCTAGTATGTGGTCTATTCTGGAGAATGTTCCATGCGCACTTGAGAAGAATTTGTATCCTGTTGCTTTTGGGTGTAGAGTTCTATAGATGTCTGTTAGGTCCATCTGTTCTAGTGTGTTGTTTAGTGCCTCTGTGTCCTTACTGTCTCGTGGATCCATCCTTTGGAGTGAGTGGTGTGTTGAAGTCTCCTAAAATGAATGCATTGCATTCTATTTCCTCCTTTAATTCTGTTAGTATTTGTTTCACATATGTTGGTGCTCCTGTATTGGGTGCATATATATTTATAATGGTTATATCCTCTTGTTGGACTGGGCCTTTTATCATTATGTAATATCCTTCTTTAGCTCTTATTACTTTCTTTGTTTTGATGTCTATTTTGTCTGATAGTAGTACTGCAAGACCTGCTTTTTTCTCCCTATTGTTTGCATGAAATATCTTTTTCCATCACTTGACTTTTAGTCTCTGTATGTCTTTGGGTTTGAGGTGAGTCTCTTGTAAGCGGCATATAGATGGGTCTTGCTTTTTTATCCATTCTATTACTCTGTGTCTTTTGATTGGTGCATCCAGTCCATTTACATTTAGGGTGATTACTGAAAGATACGTACTTATTGCCATTGCAGCCTTTAGATTTGTTGTTACCAAACGTTCAAGGGTAGCTTCTTTACTATCCCACTAACTTAACTCACTTATTAAGCTATTATAAATGCAGTCTGATGATTCTTTATTTCTCTCCCTTCTTATTCTCCTCCATTCTTTATATGTTAGGTATTTTATTCTGTAGTCTTTTGTGTTTCCTTTGACTGCTTTTGTGAGTAGTTGATTTTATTTTTTGCCTTTAATTAGTATTTGGTTGGTCTGCTTTCTTTGCTGTGATTTTATTTTCTCGGATGACATCTATTTATCCTTAGGAGTGCTTCCATCTAGAGCAGTCCCTTTAAAATATCCTGTAGAGGTGTTTTGTGCGAGGCAAATTCCTCAGCTTTTGCTTGTCTGGGAATTGTTTAATCCTTCCTTCATATTTAAATGATAATCATGCAATACAGTATTCTTGGTTCTAGGCCTTTCTGTTTCATTGCATTCTCTTCTGGCCTGTAAGGTTTCTGTTGAGAAGTCTGATGATAGCCTGATGGGTTTTCCTTTGTAGGTGACCCTTTTTCTCTCTCTGGCTGCCTTTAATACTCTGTCCTTGTCCTTGATCTTTGCCATTTTAATTATTATGTGTCTTGGTGTTGTCTTCCTTGGGTCCCTTCTGTGGGGAGTTCTGTGGGCCTCCATGGTCTGAGAGACTATTTCCTCCCCCAGTTTGGGGAAATTTTCTGCAATTATTTCTTCAAAGACACTTTATATCCCTTTTTCTCTCTCTTCTTCTTCTGGTACCTCTATAATATGAATATTGTTCCATTTGAATTGGTCACACAGTTCTCTTAATATTCTTTCATTCCTAGAGATCCTTTTATCTCTCTCTGCCTCAGCTTCTCTGTGTTCCTGTTTTCTGATTTCTGTTCCATTAATGGCCTCCTGCACCTCATCCAGTCTACTCTTAAGTCCTTCTGGAGATGGTTTTATTTCTGTATTCTCCCTCCTGACTTGATCCTTTAGCTCTTGCATATTTCTCTGCAGGTACATCAGCATGGTTATGACCTTTATTTTGAATTCTTTTTCAGGAAGATTGGTTAAATCTCTCTCTCCATGCTCCCTCTTAGGGGTTGTCTGGGTAAGTCTGGACTGGATCAAATTTTTCTGCCTTTTCATGGCAATAGAGGTGGTCGTAGGCAGTTGGTGTGTGTGTCAGCTTGGAGAACAACGTCCCGCACATGGGGAGCAGCTTCTGGTCTTTTTTCCTGAGCCGCTGTGGGTGGAGCAAGTGTTGGGGCAGCCCAGAGCCCCACAGGGAGAGGCAGGCATGCCAAGTATGCTCTCCTGCAAGAACGGTGACCTTTCACACCCTGTCCCAGCTTCCTCTGTCTGCTGGGCTGCTGCATGCTGGCAGCGCCCCTGAGTCTGGCCCAGGCAGCTGCGGAGGAGGCTCTGTGCAGTTGCAGTTGCCACAGCCACTCTCAGGCTGCTCCCCTGCTATGGTGGGGCCATGCCAGAGGGGGAATGGATGGGAGGCTGTTCAATGCCGTGAGGGGCTTCAGAGCTGTGCTGTTGCCCAGGGAGTTAGGGTGCCTGGAGTTCTCCAGAATTCCCAGCTGCTCAGCTGAGTGTGCGAGGATGCTTCCGTCCAGCTGTGAGGCCCCTGTCCTTTTAAGACTTTCAAAAAGCACTCGCTTTTCTTTTGTCCCAGGGGCACCAGCTGTGGGGAATTTCTTGCAGATTTTACTGTTCCATTTCCTGAATATCCAGCACACCATGCAATGTGTGTCTGCCCTCCTGGTGCAGATTACTAGGGCTGGGTATTTAGCAGTCGTGGGCTTCCACTCCCTCCCCACTCCAACTCCTCTCCTCCTGCCGGGGAGCTGGGCTTGGGGGAGTGCTCGGATTCCGCCGGGCCTCGGCTTGTACCTTACCCACTTCGTGAGGTGCTGAGATCTCGCAGATGTAGATGTAGCCTGGCTGTTGTACTCTATCTTCTGGTCTCTCTTTTAGGATTAGTTGTGTTTGTTGTATTTTCAAAAATATATATGGTTTTGGGAGGAGATTTCCGCTGCCCTACTCATGCCGCCATCTTGGCTCTGATCTATCTCTTTCTTCTATTTTTAACTTAAGCAAATTGTATAATCTTTCTGTGCCTCAAATTTCTTATCTGTGATTTGGGGATAACAAAATTATCTACTTCAAAGACTTGTTAGGAAAAATTGAGACAGCATGTTAAGAACTTCATGTTGTATCTAACAAAATGCGTGATAGAGAGTAGTTATTCATATTTTTAGAGCTCTCCCTAGATGCCAGGAACTATGCTGAGCATTGATATAGTTGCCCAAAGTCAAACAGCTGGCAAGTGGCAGACCTGGGAGTTGAACCAGGCCAAAGCTAATGTATGACTACTACGTTAGACTGTCCCTGATTTGTTAACAAATGCAGCAAAACATACACTTCTAAAAAGTATCATCTCCTTTAATGGAATGAATTTGGAAACTGTATACTTTTTCTTTCCTAAGCCTATTCAGAATTTTTCTTTTGGATTTACCTTAGAAATCTGTGATACTTTTTGAACCTCAACAAGGGAAAATATTTGTTCTTTAAGAGAAGATTTGATCTTCCAGTAAGCAAAACTTAGTGCCAAGCCCAGTAAAAAAACAAAAACTAAAACCATGTGGTCTAGAAAGCAGTTCCACAGTTTTGATAGAAGTAGCAAATACTTCATTATTGCAAAGTCAGCATTGCTGCTAATGTCACTTTGCTATCATATTGGTCTTGTATGGGACAAAGAAAGGGAATATATATTGTTACAAGTAAACTGGGTTAACTACAAATGGGTTGAATAATTATAATTGAAAACTAATTTGTGGATGAATATAAACATAAAGAAAGATTGTCAATGAAGGCCTTGTCTTTTTAACAATTCTATCCTTGACGTGAAAGTACGCTCATCAAACAAAGTTGGGAATTGGTGATTTAAAAAAACATGAAAGGGGATTAAAAATTAAGTTTAATAGAGTTAAATGTAAGGCCATGTACTTTAAGCTAGAGAAAAATAACTATATGAACAGGATAAGCAATATGGCCTAGCAGAAACACATGAGAAAAATGCTTGGAAGTTTTAGTAGATAGGAACTTAATCTAAGTTAATGACTGTCAAGAAAAAATTTAAGATATTAAGCTGAATTAAAGGAAAGCATATATCATAGATAAAAGAAGTGACATGTTCACTCTGCTAAGTAGATTTCTAGAAACTACAATTTAAGAGGGATATGGTTAAATAGAAAAGGGTAAATGATGGTAAAATAATTTGAGAAATGTATGGTTAGGTGTGTTGTTTGAAGGTGATAACATTGTGGGGCATGATTGATTTCCTTAAATATTAAATGTACTATCACATGGGGAAAGGATTTAGTTCATTCCATATGGTACTCAGGAATAGGATAAGAAAAATGGATGGAAGCTTCATTGAGAGAGATTTTTAGTTCAGAAAGCAAAAAAAAAAAAATGTATGTGACACAAAATGAAATGAGGTTTCAGGAAAAAGTTTCCCCATCACTTGAGGTGTTCCTGCTAAAATGGACACTGAACAACTTCTCTCCTCTGTAAGAGGATTCACACTTAGCAGATCTTACTTAAAATCATCACTGTCATCCAAGAGCAACCTTAAAGTACCCATACATGTTCTGAAATTATAGTGACCAACCATCCTGATTTTCCCAAGACTGAGTTTCTTGGGGTGCAGGACTTAGAGTGCTAAAACTATGAAGAGTCCCATTCAAACCACAAGGAGTTGATTCCCCCTGGGAGTTTTAAATAAAACTTTGAGGCATTGGATAGATACAAAAGATACACACCTAAGCCTTTATTGAACCAATTAATGAATAAATGAAGGTTTTTTTTCTCTTCTATATAAATGAGATTTCTAGAAATAGAACCTTACTCTTTAAATACCAACAAATTTATACATATTAGATTTTGAATGTCCTAAAACCTACTATGTAGTTCCCTGTGCTTTTTATCAGACAATATGGAATATAGATGTCTTTTAAAAAGTATATCAGGAAACAAATAAGATGGGAATATAGGACAATAAAACAAAATAGGTAAGACTTCAGTTTTGAAGTCTGGCAGAGGTGAGTTTGAACTTGTTTTGGTCCATTACAACACATCAAGTTACTTAATTTGTGTCATCATTTTTTCAGCTGTAAGTGGGGATAATGTGTGTGCCTACTACATATAATAGTACCCAGTAGACCATAATAAGCACTCAATAAATGGTAGGTATTTTATCATTGGTGTTAATAATCCCCAGGGTTTTTGTCTAGTCTAAATAGATCCAGCCAGTTGCAGTCTTCTAGAACATCTGAACAGACTGCTGTCAGCTGTCAGTATCTCTGGTCTGTATATTTGATTCCTTTATTTTATGCACAATTGAATGACTGTGTGAGGGCACTTAAACCTCCTAAGGAGCAAAGTGCATGTGCTTTTTGATGGTTATTTACTCATTTATATCTAGTCTCTGGACTTTGTTCCAAATACTTGGGAGTTTTGGAAACATTACCTACTTGTAAGTGTGGCATTATAAAAATACAAGAATCAGTTAATCTGCCAATTTTACCAGCACTTTGAAGGTAAAGTATTATTTTCAAAAGTAATTTTACAAAGGCTCTTCCTTTTGTTCTACCACCCATTTTGTCTAAAAAAACATCCCTCTCTTCTCTTATGGTTACTCAAATCCTGAAGAACTACTTGGACAAAATGTACATCTGAGCTTTATTAGTTTTCTCAAAGAAGCCCAGGAAAGGAACATTCCTAAAGCACAAGAATGAGACTTTTAAGTCAGTAATTATTTTTCCCTTATTAGTTAACCCTTGATCCCATATAAATGAAACTTGCATGAAGATCCATAAGAAGGCTCTATATCAATAAAGGAACAGGGATGCACACGTAACATGGCGGTACTGACTTCCCTTACCTTTCTCTTTCTCCTCCTACCTGCAGACCTAACCCAAATCTGTGGGTCATGGCTTAATCAACTGTATTCCTCATGCCAGGACTAGACAAAGATTACCCATTAAATTGTTGTCTTAAATCCATAGTACTCCCCTGAGGTATTCCCTGGGAGAGAGGAAATATTTCAGAAGAGCAAATAAAGTCAAACACACGAGCGTCATTCATATGTCTGTGTGAAAATTGCGGAATTTTAAAGAATCTCTTCAGTCCAGAACAAAGTTAACCTATTTGAAACTGACCACTGGGAGTTGGCCTCCTGTCTAAAGGTTTAGCTGTAAGTAAACAAACTAAAAAAATTTAAAGACCTTGTTTTTGATGAGACTGTTCAAAGAAAGCCTTTTGTGGGTAAAAGTTCACTAGGCTGAAACAATAGAAACATTTGAGAGTGGAATATGGCCTGCACTCTTAAAGCAGAGGGGCTTAGTTCACCCTTGCTAGCCTCCTTTACCTCTCAGAATATTTTGCAAGTTGATCTCTGACTTTAGGAGAGTCAACTAGAAGATGCTATGTTCACTTGGACATTTATCTAGGTATAGGAGAAGCTGGGAACAGATTTCAGCCAGCTTGGTCTTCACTTGGCAAACAACCTCCTGAATCATCTTTAATGATTAAAAAGCAAATGGAACAAAGTAGCAAGAACTTTACCACTCCCATGGCTCTGTATCAATCTCACTATATTTTCTTAAACTGCAGATAAAAACCATCCAGAACTGAAAAAGAGAAGATAGCCAGTCTGAGCCATGCCCTGATTTAAACCTTACTTTTTAACCTCTAAGATAAAAACAAACTTAATCCTTCATTAAAAAGCCTCTAAGAAGAGGCAGAAGTTAATTACTATTGCAAGAGTGTGAAGGTAATTACATATCCATGAGTTTGCCTATATGTTCAGTTGTGGCAGTCATGTTTCCTAAATTATCTGGGAAAGTCCCAAGTTTTACATATTTTATCTCAGAACTCTTTTACTCCTTAGATCATGAAGAAATTTTTCAGTTTGTAAGATATGATTATTTTTGCTATGGCTTCATAAGCTCTGTTATCAAAAATATGCTGTTTTAGACTGAGGGAAGGCTGTTGAAGAACACACATTCATCCACCCCCTTACTGCTGCTTACCAGGGTAATAAATCGTATCTCCTGTATGATTTTAAGGTACACCAAAAGAACAGGGCTTATCACAATTACTGCTGGAATCATCCTGACCTCCTCAATGTAGTGTAAGTGGAGAAAACAGAGGGGTATTGGTTTATGTCCCTTCTGAGTGTCCTTTTACTGTTGGAAATTAGATGCGCTTCCCAGGTTCCCACTAAATAGCAGGCTCTTCACCAGCCATTTGCTCCATCGTGGGTCACCACTCAAGTACAGATCACTTGCCCCAAACTCCTGGACATAGCTGTCTTGTGGGATGTTGTTTCCCATGATGGGTGCAGCATAAGAGTAAATGTGAGGCAGGGCACACTTCTCTTTACAATTTTATCCCTTTATTTGCCATACCTCCAACGCACAAGGTAGTGTAGTCCTATTAGACTAAGTGAATAGTTGGAGTAACTTAAGGAAATCACAGTGTAGCAAGGGAAAAAAATTTAAACTGAACTCAAAATCTGCTATAATTACACAACTCAGTGCATTTGATAGGTAGAAGCTCTAAGTTGCCTTCCTGGAAATTCTATCAAGACTTCCAATTAATCTTATTAATTAGAAACTTAGATTGACCCATGGCCATATAGATGTGCTGCTTCAAGAGTGAAATGCATATTCTTCTCTTAAATCTCTCATGTCACTGTAATTTCAGCCTAGTGAACCTGCAAAAGACTGCAGAAGGGAGGCCAGCAAAGTTAAGTATCCTTACTCCCCACCACTTACTACAAGAGAAAGTCAGGGGTTGGAGGACAAAATGAGATTAGTGACACTAATTGATCAAGTTATGTATTTTTTTGTACATCCTAGTTTTAGTGTCTCAATGGTAGCCCAGCTAAATAACCTTTCCAATAGTCCCTGGAAATCTAATAAGACATTATACCTTTCCCAGGAGATTGCCTTATAAGATAACCAATCTATAATCTTTCTACCCTACCACCAAATCTGAGAGCCCTGAATTTGCTAACCTCTGCCGTGTGACTGCCCACCTATCTCTGGGAAGTTCTTGTCATTACCATGGAGTTGGTCTCATCCCAAGAACTGTCCGTTGCTGCTCCCAGTAGTTCATTCTCCAAGTGTTGAGTTATCAGGCAAAAAAGCCCAAGTGCTTCAAACGACTCCCACAAACCAGTCATGGTGGCCTTTGGTGCTTCAGCCCCACAGAACTGTCCACGTGGGCACATGGACCCTATAAATGTGATCCCTGTTTGCCTTTTCACCCCTGTGAGCAGCAAATATGCCTTTGTTCTTAAAATTATGTAGCCAGTAACTGTTAAAACACAAGTGCACACACACATACACTCTTTTTGAGGGCAAATGTTAAGTGCAGAGATAATTTAAAACCTTAACTAAAGCTCTCAAACTGCCTATAAAGTTAATTCACCCCACAGACAAGTCTGATCAGCCAGGTATCGTTGCCTCTGTCTTCCAGTGATTTTTAATGTCTTTAGAAGGGGCTTTCAGTTCCCATTTTCTTCTGGTCTCTACTCCCTGTTACACATCCACCGGCATCACCCATTCATATACTGACCTGTCCTTGGAAAGCATTTGGATTTGAGTTCCCAGTAAACCCATAAGGAGGAAGATATAAATTTTCCTAATTACCCTATGATACATGAACGTGTCCTTTCTTTTTAAACTTTGCCCCTTGTATCTTCAAGTCATAATAGGCCACTGCCCTATCAACTCCCATACCATGTGAAGTTTTTAAATGTTCCTTTAGGATTTAGGTAAATTCTTGACAAGACTTGTCCTCTCATCCAGCCTTTGAACTGGAGATGGAGGGGCAGATTGATTCCTCAGACCACATAAGTAGTAACCATGCTTTAGCATTCTTACTGATACTGTTTGGAATACTGATAATTGAGCAATAATTCCTTCCAGATTTAGTTTTATAATTTGTCATTTTCTCCTATTATGTGACCAAACATTTCCATTTGTTCAACAAATATTTACTAAGCCCCTAATATAAGTCAGGCATACTGGGAATGGAACAATGAACAAAACCAAACTCCCTGCCCTCTTGAAGCTTACATTATATATAGTAAAGGAAACAAGTTAAGTAACCACAATAGAGATCTTATTGTTAATGTCTGTGATTCTGCAGATTTAATATACTCTGGCTTTAATTAAGAATTATTTGTCTTGCATGTACATCTTTCATATAATCAAGAGATTTTATCTCAACACAAGTTAAAATAATTGCATGTTATTAAACACAAGTTTAGTAATAAAATATTCAAATTAACCAGTCTGTGACTAGTTAGCTTAATAGATGGGGAAGGATGTAATGATGTCAAAGTCATTAATTCAGTCTTATTCTTTGCACAAATTAGTTACTACCCTTCAGTCTCAGCCACAGAATACTTTGCCAACCTAGCCAGTCCTCCACAGGCATGCAGTTGGAAACAAGAGAAATCAGGGAATGATTGATTAGGTGTCTATTAGCACTGTTGGAAAAACAACTTAACATCCACATCCTGTTGATGGTATTCTAAGAAGCATGCCGGACAATAACATCATCGTGATCAAATGTGGCGACTGCAGTCTTCAAACTGAAAGCTCTCCAGGTTTCCTCTGTCTCCACCAGCCAGGGTCATGAGGGAGTTCTTTACCTTGGATGAGATCCCTGGGATGGGGTTGCAGTCCTTTCATGTCTGTGCTGCTTCCATAGTATAGTCCTCTACCATAAAGAGAGTTCCTGAATTAAACAATCAATACAGATAATTTAAGAGAAGAACAAATGTGATGTGTTTTTGAGAACTTAAGCTGACACATTCTGGTATTCAGACATGTCTGGAAGACCTGTCTGCCAAGGTTTCATATATGTGAAGGATTAAGAAAGAACTCATTCTAATGGAAGAGAGGACCACAAGACAGGGTTGAAAGAGAAGTGATTCCAGGCACAAACCAGATTTATTCTGAATCCTAGGGAAAGGGAGCATGTAAAACCCCAAAGAGTACTTCCCATAAACTCTGTGGGCCATCAGGACCTTATAGCAGCCCTTCCAGACTGGCTGTGCCTCTGTAGAGCAAAAGTTGGGTGAAGAGTTCTTTTGCTGGTTGGAATTTCTCTTGCAGGTGTAACAGGCTGAAATGGCCAAAGAAGGCTGAAAGAAGCAGGGAGGGGTGCACCGCGCCTCAATGGACACTGGTGATGTAGCACAGACATCATTGGTTTGAGGGGCCATTAGCCCTGGTATCAATCCATACAGGTTGGCTTATGGATAACAGATTGCACTGAAGTGACTCAGAGAGGAAAGAGAGTGCATGTAGGGGTGGTTACATGTAGTAGACTGTGGTTCCATAGATTTCTCATTGTTGGAGAAGGGAGTAATAAATATGGAAAGAGAATGGATTATTACCAAAGCTATACTGGAATGGGAAATATTGATATGAGCACATTGTTTTTCTGTGTGTATGTGTGTGTGTGTGTCTGTGAAAGGATGAGGGAGAGTGCCCATCCTCTGAGAGAACCTACAGACAATTACACAGATGTACAAATCAGCATACCTACAACCCGAATCTTTCTAAATACTATTCTCCACTAAAGGAACCAGGGCTTCTTAGAGAAGTGGCTGATTTTAGGGCTGGTGCTAGGAAAATACAAGAAAAACCTGGGATATCGTGGTGTCATAAAGTTAGGAAGTACAAAGAATTTGGGGACATGTCAGTAGGACAGTTTGAAGGGACTCGCACTAGCCAAATCAGGGACAATTTGAGTATCATAATAAAGTTAACATTATAACTCATTTAATAAGTAGCAATCTATGAGTCTATACTGGTATAAATACATAGCCAAACAAACCAGGGAGAAGAGAAAACTTTTCCTGGCAGTAGAAGGCCATCTAAAAAATATAGAAGGAACGGCAGAATTATAAAAACACCATTTGGCAATCATCACAATAATAATGACTCAGGCAACAGTCTTCAATGGATGCTAAAATTAGTAGGTAAAATTTGATGAGGGACAGAATATTTAAGTCTCAAAGTATGCCCCTACAAGATATCTGGTATTGACAAAGGGAAAAATAGTAATTTTAAAGTGGGAAAACCTTGCAGATACTACCTTAACCAAGTCATTAATAGTAACTGCAACAGTAACGGAATAAAGCAACTCCTAGTATTATGTACTGAGAAAGTCACAACATTACTTTTGTGGTATTCCTGCTAAGAATGCATAACTTGAATCTAATCCTAAGGAACACTGTACAAAACAATTGGCCTATAATTCTTCAGATATGTCAACGTCATGAAAAGCAAAGTGTAGAAGACATAGTCCAGATTAAAGGAGACTAAAGATACTTGGCAACTGAATGCAATATATGATCTGGAATTTTCTTTTATATAATGGGAATTATTATGAGGTCTGTAGATTCTGTAATATTGAATACATGTTAATTTCTTAGTGTGCATAATTATATTGTGGTTATGAAAGAGAGTGTCCTTGTGTTTAGGAACTACACACTGAAGCACTTAAGGGAAAGGGGCATCATATTTACAATTTATTCTCAAACAGGATGAAGTTCAGAAAAGGCTATAAATCTTATATACGAAGAGAGAATGCACAAGCAAACACTCTAGGTATTGGCCTAGGTTGCTAGGAGAAAGAATTGGAATTAACGAATGATTTATACATGGCTGATGCCAGAAATTCTGAGAATATGCCTCAAAGCCCTTTTGGGTGCCCAATGCCAATTTATGATGTAAGAATGTAGCAGCCCACACAGCAGAGATCTTGAATACCAAGTGAGTCATTTCCTGTGTTTGAGACACCTATAGAACACTCTTCCAACCCAAAGTCAATTCAGCCCATCTCAACTTCAATTCCATAAACCTTCTACCAAAAATTGCTTAACTTTAATCTTCAGATTGAGTCATTGCAGTAAAAAATTCTCCTGCTGGAACAAAAGAATAATCTATTTTCTGATGAACAGATTTAATCCAAATAAATTCCCAACACTTATCTTAATATAAGGATAAATTATTGGGGGCTAAAAGTCAAAGCTGATTAAGAAACAGGAGGGATCACAGGTGAGCCACTACCACTTCACTCTGTTATTTGTTTTCTCTTTTTGCTTTATTATTTCTGTATCACTTGTGGTCAGGAAGCAGCCATATTGAAATACAAATTTTATTTGTTTCTTAAAAAAAACAAAACAAATAGACGGTTTATTCTAAGAATATACAGGAACTTATATTCTAAACGGCCATAAATACATATTCTAGGGACTCTTATCACCTCCAGAACCCTACTACAGTTTCTCTTTAATCTTTTTAAACATCCTGTTACATAAATTGCAGCTGCATCTGTAGCAGGAAGAGTAATAAGATAATAATTGGTCAAACATCAAAAGGCCTTTGGGTGGGTCTTACATAGACCTTTGGTCTTCTCTCCCCTCAACACCATGTTCTTAGGCTTTTTTCCCAACCACATTAATGTATTTTTTGTTTGTCTGTTTCCTTTGTCCCTTTCCCTGAGTAATAACTGAATTTTTTCCAGATCAGGATTTTTTCCCAGGAAGAGGCCCTGAGTATTAAGAAAGCAGACAAATAGTACCTGAAGATAAGATCTTAACTTCTTCCAGGCCTACCCCTCCCTTTTATTTCTTTCTCCATACTGAATGGAATTTAACTGGTGAAATTGCATATCCTCTACTGCCTGTGCTAGGAATTTCCTACTAAATGTCATGGGATGAACTGGGAACTGGAACCACCCAGTATTTGATAAGAACTACACGAATTGTCTCATGAGGACTGTGAATCTAGTGTATGTATCCATCCAGCAAGCATTTCTTGATCATACAGTGTTAGAGTTAGGAAGATTTTTAGAAGTCATTTAGCTTGACCTCTCCTCCAACACAGGCATTTCTTCCATAACTTTTCTGACAAATGGTTGCCAGCCAAGACTCAGTTATTTATTATAACAAGGAGCTCTCCGTGGTATAGGACAGTCAATTCTGTTGCCATACAGCTCTCATCATAATTCTTGCTTCTGGCTATGGTTCTTTGCAGTCTCACAGAATATGTCTCGCTCTTTTCCATTTGACAACTCTTCACACATTCGGCGGCTGCTAATTTGGCCAACCAAGCTATCACCAGGTCTCATGATGATTTTTCAGATCACACTGAATAATGAATAAACTTTCACAAGTTAACAAGAGTTAACCCTGGAAGGTATGATTATGACTGTGTTTTTATTTTCTTATTTATATATAAATTCTAATTTTCACAATAAATATTTTCTTTTATAGCAGTGGCAGCCATTATTTTTATTGAGTTTATTCTAGATGTCAGTCTTGGCATGCATATATAATGATCCTACAATAACACTGAGATATAGGGATTATAATTATCCCCACTGCACAGATGAAAAACTAAGGCATAAAGGGATTAAGTCATTTGCCAAGGATACACAGCTAAAGAAGTGGCTGAAAAGAAACTAGAACCCAGGTTTGCCCGATTCTTAACCATTCCTCTTATAACAAGAAAAACCAATTTATTTCTTTTTGCAGGGAGGAGAATATTTGTTTTGTGTTTAGTGTGGTGTCCAGAAATTAATACAATATGCTAGGTTTGATCTGAAAAGCATAAAGGACACTGTGATATTACATCCTTTGATTCGGACTCAGTACAATCTATTAATGTCCCTAAGATTGCATTTGATTTTTCAGCTGTGATATGAGATTATTGGCTCATAGAGCTTTTAAAAAACCCTTTGGCTCTTAATTTATTTTTCTTTTTCCTTTGACTATCTCTTGTCCCCTTCCTTCTCTACCACTTCATCAGCTCTTACTCCTCCATAATCATTATATCAACCTTGTTAACATTTTTCCCCATGCTCATATAACCATATATAGACAAATACGAATGTTCTCATATTCAATATAGCTTTTTTTGCCATTAAAAAGTGACTGCATTTTTACATCTTACTTTTACATAAAACAATTTCTTGTTTAAAATCCTTCTAAATCAACTGGTAGATACAAATTCATTCCTTTTAATGGATGTTCAAAATGTGACTGGATTGAGAGAGAACCAAGATGGCGGCATGAGTAGAACAGCAGAAATCTCCTCCCAAAACCATATATATTTTTGAAAATACAACAAATACAACTAATCCTAAAAGAGAGATCAGAAAACACAGGACAACAGCCAGACTACATCCACACCCATGAGAACCAAGCGCCTCGCAAAGGGGTAAGATACAAGCCGCAGCCCAGCAGGACCTGAGCGCCCCTCTCCCCAGCTCCTGGCGGGAGGAGAGGAGTCAGAGCGGGGAGGGAAAGGGAGCCCAGGACTGCTAATCACCCAGCCCTAGCCTTCTGCACCGGAGCGCAGACACAATGCATGCGTGGGGTGCTGGAAACTAGGGAAACAGGACAGTAAGACCTGTGAGCAGGTCCCTGCAGCCGGCGCCCTGGGGACTAAGAAAAGTGAGTGCTTTTTGAAAGTCTTAAAGGGACAGGGACCCCACAGCTGGATGGAAGTGCCCTGGGACACTTAGCCCAGCAGCTGGAAATCCCAGGGAACTCTGGGTGCCCAAATCCCCTCAGCACAGCTTGGAGGCCCCTCACCGTGATAAACAGCCTCCTGCCTGTTCCCCCTCTGATGCGGCCATATTGGAGAAGCAGCCTGAGGCAGGCCATGCCCACAGCAACTGCAGAGCTAAATAAACTCCATAGCGGCCGGGCAAGATCAGAAGCCCTGTCTGCACACAGCTGCCCAGCACAAGCCGCTAGAGGCCGCTGTTCTCCCAGGAGAGGAAGGCCACAAACTGACAAGAAGGGACTTTCTCTTACCCAACACACACGTCAGCTCCCCACAAATATATCTATCGCCATGAAAAGGCAGAAGAAATTGATACAGACCAAGATCACAGAGGCAAACCCTGAGAAGGAGATAGACCTGACCAGTCTTCATGAAAAAGAATTAAAAATAAAGCTCATAACCATGCTGATGGAGCTGCAGAGAAATATGCAAGAGCTAAGGGATGAAGTCCAAAGGGAGATTACAGACGTCCGGAGGGAAATTACGGAAATGAAACAATCTCTGGAAGGATTTATAAACAGAATGGATAAGATGCAAGAGGCCATTGATGGAATAGAAACCAGAGAACAGGAACGCATAGAAGCTGACGCAGAGAGAGATAAAAGGATCTCCAGGAATGAAACAATATTAAGAGAACTGTGTGACCGATCCAAAAGGAACAATATCTGCATTATAGGTGTACCAGAAGAAGAAGAGAGAGAAAAAGGAATAGAAAGAGTATTTGAAGAAATAATTGCTGAAAACTTCCCCAAACTGGGGGAGGAAATAATCAATCAGACCATGGAAGTGTACAGAACTCCCAACAGAAAGGACCCAAGGAGGACAACACCAAGACACATAATAATTAAAATGGCAAAGATCAAGGACAGGGACAGAGTTTTAAAGGCAGCTAGAGAGAGGAAAAAAGGTCACCTACAAAGGAAAACCCATCAGGCTATCATCAGACTTCTCAACAGAAACCTTACAGGCCAGAAGAGAATGGCATGATATAATTAATGCAATGAAATAGAAGGGCCTTGAACCAAGAATACTGTATCCAGCACAACTATCATTTAAATATGAAGGAGGGATTAAACAATTCCCAGACAAGCAAAAGCTGAGGGAATTTGCCTCCCACAAACCACCTCTACAGGGTATTTTAGAGGGACTGCTCTAGATGGGAGCACTTCTAAGACTAAATAGATGTCACCAGAGAAAATAAAATCACAGCAAAGAAAGCAGACCAACCAAATATTAACTAAAGGCAAAAAATAAAATCAACTACCCACAAAAAACAGTTAAAGGAAGCACGAAAGAGCACAGAATAAAACAACCAACATATAAAGAACGGAGGAGGAGGAATAAGAAGGGAGAAAAATAAAGAATGACCAGACAGTGTTTAAAATAGTTCAATAAGTGAGTTAAGTTAGACAGTAAGATACTAAAGAAGCTAACCTTGAACCTTTGGCAACCACGAATCTAAAGCCTGCAATGACAATAAGTACATATCTTTCAATAATCCCTAAATGTAAATGGACTGAATGTACCAATCAAAAGACACAGAATAATAGAATGGATAAAAAAGCAAGACCCATCTCTATGCTGCTTACAAGAGACTCACCTCAAACCCAAAGACTATAGGAATAAAGAAAGACTGAAGGAACAAAACAGCAGCAGAATCATAGAACCTACGAATGGACTAACAGTTACCAAAGGGAAAGGGACTGGGGAGGATGGGTAGGAAAGGAGGGATAAGGGGGAGAAAAAAGAAAGGGGGCATTATGATTAGCATGTATAATGTGGGGGGGGGGGTCACGGGGAGGGCTGTGCAACACAGAGAAGACAAGTAGTGATTTTATAGCATCTTATTACGCTGATGGACAGTGACTGTAATGGGGTTTGTGGGGGGGATTTGGTGAAGGGGGGACCCTAGTAAACATAATATTCTTCATGTAATTGTAGATTAATGACAACTAACTAAATAAATAAATAAATTTTAAAAAATAAAATAAAAATAAAATACAAAGGAGAAAAAAAAAAGGAATCCAAATTGGTGAGGAAGTCATTATGTGCATATGACATAATAGTACACATAGAAGACCCTGAAGAATCTACCAAATATATATATATATATATATATATATATTACAATAAATGAATTCAGTAAAATAAAAAAAATGTGACTAGATTATAGTTTTTGCAACCATTTCCACATCAGTGGGCAGGCATAGTATTTACAGTTTGTGCATGTGCATATGTTTGCGTGTGTGTGTGTGTGTGTGTTGCCAGTTAAAACACTGCTCTAACAAATATCCATGTGCATATGTACTATGATTTATTTTTACTTAAATAGTTTTATTGAAAACAATGGCTTTTTTCTCAGTAAGATAGGTTCTCAGAACTGCGATTGCTAGGCCAAGCTGCTGCCCGATTGCCTTCCAAAAAGCCTGTAACACTCTATATTTCAACAGCACATGAAAATACCCTTTACTCCATATCCCTGTAGCAACAGGTATTACAGCAGCCATTCTAATAAAACCCCTGTGAAACAGATCAAAAGAAACTACTTAAATATAGTAAAGATTATTTACTGCAAATCAACAGCAATTATAATCCTGACTGGCAAAATATCAGA
This sequence comes from Manis javanica, assembly GCF_040802235.1. NCBI lineage: Eukaryota > Metazoa > Chordata > Mammalia > Pholidota > Manidae > Manis > Manis javanica. The sequence continues at coordinate 96,464,407 of NC_133159.1, read as the reverse complement.
ACTCTTTCATTCAAAAATCAGAAACTATACATTGAGCTTTTAATTAAATACATCTCCCAGGTCTAATTTGCCCTTAACTTTAAAACTGATGTATAATACATGTAAAAAGATGTGCACAAATTTTAAGTGCACAGATCAATGAATTATTCAAAGTAAAATCATCCATATAACCACCACCCAGGTCAAGAAATAGACTTCACCAGCACCTCAAAATACTTCCTCATGTCCCCTCCCAACCACTTCCCCCTTCCTCCTTCTCAAGAGAACCACAGAATAAATAGTTTGCCTAGTTTTGAAATATACGGAAATAGAGTATGTGGCTTGCTTTCCTCAGCATTACCTTTATAGATTTTCTCCATGTTGCAGGTGGTGGTACTTCACTCATTTCACTGCTGCACATCAGTTCATTGTATGAATAATATGCCATAATTAATTATCCATTCTATTTTTTTATGGACTTTCAGGTCCTTTTGAATCTGAAACCCGTCATCCAGTTTATTAGCCACCAATACTTCCAGCTTTGTGTCATTAGACATTTGGATTATTACACTATTTCTGTCTACACAAATCATTGACTTTCACCCATTTAACAAGACCAGACTGACTTGTGTCAGGTGACTAGAAATCTCCCTTCAGGTGAGCTTTGATACTAATAAATATTATTTGATACTAATAAATATTATTTGGGCAAGCTATTCAGTTTGCTAAAACTATAGCTATCATTTAACATAATTTCTTCACCTCATACAATTCAATTTAAGAAACACTTATTGAAGGTCTGCTGTGTTCCAGGTTCTGATGGGGGATAGAGCAGTGAAAAAAAGAGGTCAGATCCACACCTTGATGGATTTTACATTCTAGTTGATGAGAGAAATTTAAACAAAAACTAAATAATTTAAATAACTTATTTAAGTGTATGAGGGAAGTGAAACAGGATAACACGATAGGGAGTAATGAGGAGGGGGCAGCCAACTTTAGAAGGAGCTAGCCACATGAAGACTGGGAGAATTACATTTCCAGGCAGGGGAACAGAAAGTGCAAAGGCCCTGAGGGGGGAATAAGCTTCAAGAAACAGAAAGGCTAGTGTACCTAGAGCAAATTGTGAGAAGAAGGAAGTGGAAGAGAGGTACAGGAGCTAGATTATTTAGGGTCTTGAAGTCCTAAAATTCTAAATGCAACAGTGAGATGGGTAAGGAGATGCAGCACCCCGATCTCCCCTAAGGAAGGACTTGATGCTCAGATGTGAAGAGTATTGTCAGCAAACAGCCTAGAGCTGACAGCTCTTTCAGGGTTGAGCTCAATTGCAGAGCTTTACTGCCTGAAGACACACCCTTCCTAGGGCAGACATCTGTGACTAAGTGAGCAGAGGTATAAAGGGTCCACCATTCTGATCTGGTACTGGACAATTCTGACCAACAGTACTCATTTCAGAGCTCCCTGATAGGTCGGCCAAGGATGTGCATCACGGATTTCTTCCTCTGTTCAATCCTGCTTCCTCCCTTTTCCTTTCATAGGTGTCAGAACCCAAGAAATGTATTGGATCCCAAATTTGGCCTCCATATTTGTGGAGAAGAACCCAACTCGTGACAAAGGGGAAACCACTGAAGGATTTTTAAAAATTCAAATGGTATGATTTAATTTTTAGATCACGCCAGCTGCTGTATAGGGAATGGATTGTAGGAGGTATAAGTGAAAACAGTGGCCCAGGGAGAGATGATGGTGGCCTGATCTACGGAAGATACAGAAGATAGGGAGCAGTTGGTGAATTTTGGATTCGTTGTGAAACTGGTAATTATGGTTCATCCCAAGCATTTTGATCAGTTGTCTTGCTGAAAACAAATTTAGTGTGCCTTTGTATTTCTTTAATCTACCTGTCTAGCAATCATTTCAAAAAAAGGAAATAACATTAGTTAGTGGCTGTGTGACAGGGCCCCTAATCACCTGGATAGTCTTATTCTTGCATTCTCCAATTACTGTTCTAGCCACCTCAGCCTATTCTCTGTTCCCCTTAGCATGCCAAGTTTATTGCTGCCTTAAACCTTTTTCACATGTGGTTTTCAGATTGTCTTTGTAGCACCCACATTTTGCCTTCCTAAATTTGATTCCACCTTCAAGGCTTACTGACCTTCTGATCTGGTACCATATGATTTCACTTGTCAGTGGAATATAAAAACAAAGCAAAGTAGAACAAAACAGCATCACTGAGAATTTCTCTAGCACTGCCCCCTTCCGATGAGGCTAGTTCCTCTAATTATGTGCTCACATAAACCCCTTTCTTTTATAGCATTTCTTAGGTTGTGCTTATGCTGTAATTTTTGTTAGTATTTGTCTTCCTCGCTATAGTTCCACAAAGAGCAAGAACATGCCTATTTTGTTTTCTACTTTATCCTCACTGCCTTGTACTATGCACCCAATAGATGCACAATAAATATTGTTGAATGAATGAACTTGCCCTTAGTGGATCCATGTTGGCTGCTAGGGTCAATTCCATTAGGTGCTTATATAACATCTCTTAATAATCCAGGCCAAAATTTTCCAAGGATCATTGAAGATTTCAGACTGTAGTTTTTAAGATCTTATTTTTTCCACATGAAAAACATTTGGAGGGTGAGGATAAAGTTTATTTATGAATGTAATCTTAAAGTAATATAAAATATTTATAATTTAAAAAGAAATCCTGCTTTGCTCCCCAGTCTTGCTCTCTAGATAGGCAGGTACTTTAAACTAAACAGGTTTGGTCAATCCTCTATCTTTAAAAAGAAGTCCTTTTTTATGCATCCTACAAAATGGGAAAATATATTTGTAAATGACTCATCTGATAAGGAGTTAACATCCAAACTATAAAAATAATTCATATCCCTCAACACCCAAAAAACCCGATTAAAAAATGAGCAGAGGATCTGAACAGACATTTCTCCAAAGAAGAAATACAGATGGCTAACAGGCACATGAAAAAATGCTCCACGTTGTTAATTATCAGGGAAATGCAAATCAAAACCACAATGAGGTATCACCTCACACCAGTTAGAATGGCCACTATCCAAAAGACAAGAAATAACAAATGTTGGTGAAGATGTGGAGAAATGGGACTCCTCCTACACTATTGGTGGGAATACAAATTGGTGCAACCACTGTGAAAAGTAGTATGGAGGTTCTTCGAAAAACTAAAAAATAGAAATACCATTTGATCCAGTAGTTCTACTTCTAGGAATTGAACCTAAAAAAACAACATCCCTGATTTGAAAAGATATATGCACCCCTATGTTTATTGCCACACTATGGAAGCAATCTAAGTGCCCACCAACAGATGAATGGATAAAGAGTAGGTGGTACATATATACACAAAGGGATATTATTCAGCCACAAAAAGAAAAGAGATCTGGCCATTTGCAACAACATGGATGGATCTAGACGGTATTACACTCAGTGAAATAAGTCAGGTGGAGAAAGAGAAATACCATATGATTTCACTTGTCAGTGGAATATAAAAACAAAGCAAAGTAGAACAAAACAGCAGTAGACTCATAGACACTGAGAAGTAACTAATGGTCAAGGGCAGGGGGGAGGAGGGTGAGAGGGATAAAGGGGCACTATAATTCACAATCACAACATAAGTTGGTTATGGGGAGAGTAGTCCAGCATGGAGAATATAGTTAATGATCTGTAACATCTTTCTACGTTGATAGTGACCATGCTAGAGGGGATGAGGATTTAATAACATGAATAACTGTTGAGCCACTGTGTTATACATTTGAAACCACCATAAGATTGTATATCAATGACACTTCAATTTAGAAAATTTTTAAAAAGTCCTTTTTCATACTTGAAAATCAATACATCACCACTCTTTTCCCCTCTCAACAGTTTTTATATTTCCATTTGTGGTTTGCAATACCACAAATTGGCTATTTCTTGTATTATCTTTCAGTGTTTGGGATTAGAAATCTTGATGTGTTAAAAGTGGCAAAATATCTTATTATATCACTTCGGTCATGTTTTGAATTTCATACTTACATTTGTTCTTCCTCTTCGAGCATGAAAATTATCTTTTGTTTTTTTAATGAGGTATAATTTACATACCATAAAATTCATGTTTTTAAAAAAGAATCTTTCTTGATGAAGAAGATGGACAGAAAAGTAGGCCTGACATAGTTCACCAGCAGACATGTTACTTCTTTCTGGAAGCAATGGTGTATGCGCTCCTTAGAGGATGGCCTGGGTTTCAAAGCCAAGGTAAGGAGGGATGGCAGTAGTGAAGCAGATAGATAGAAGCAGGAAAACTTGAGGCATAGGCTTTGCCTAATCTGAAAGGGGTAGTGAATTTCTTTCAGTAATTTCCTTTCATAACAAGGTTGTCATTTCTTATTCACATCAAATGGTCTTTTATCAAGCGTCATAGGTAGAATTAAGATACAAATTTATTCTTCATATAGTTTGGAGTTTATGCTAGCCAGGTCCATCTTAAAAGCCTCTTGTGCTCTAGGCATTGTTATCTTTGGAGATCTTTTGTGGTATCCTATATACATATGAAAATATATAATCACATCCCAAATCACATATAAAATTTCACTGTAAAATTCTGACAGACTTTCGTAAACTTTTTCTTTTGAAATTATTATTTAAACTATAAGCAAGTAATATTTAATTTGTTTGGTTATCATTTCTCAAAAATTATATGATCTCATGAGTTTATGTAGAATTAAATAAACCTTCAAATACTTTTCAAATGTAGTAAACTTTTGAATAGTACATGATTAATGAACTTCACATTACATGTATACACATTTAATTAAGAGTTTTATTCATTTCAAAAAATTTGTGCACAAACATACTTTTTGTTTTAAAAGTTAGTATTTTATGAATTTGTACACTCACATGGTAAATCAGCATCCGGAAAAGCATATATACAAGAGTCAAGTCCTTTTTCCTATCAGCCATTACCATTTTCTAGAATCTAGACATAAGCACTGTTGAGTGTCTTGTGTGGCCTTCCAGAAAACTTACATTCATATCCTGACATCCATTTATAAAAATATACAGATGGTATTGCATTGTGCCTACTATTATACATATCATGCTATTTTCACCTTATAATTACTATGGGAGTTTTTTCTTTCATCATGAGATACAGATTTATCTCACTGTTTTCAAATGTTACATAACATTCCACAACATAAACTATAATATATTGAACTACTGCCCTATGAACATAACTTGAAAAAATGTTTATCGTTTTTAGGGTAGTGACATGGTGGTGACCTTTTTTCCTGCCTTTTTTTTTAGAACTGTATTGTTACTATACTTATCATGTAATTAATTTTTTTTAATTTATAAAAAAAGTAAAAGAGAAATGGGTTGCTTTAATTTGTCTGATTTCTCTCAGACTGTTCAAGTACAGTTGGACAATATCCATCATATCATAGACAAATTTTCACAAATGCCTAGGGTGCCTAACTGGTTTTCTTGGCTTCACTGGAGATGGATGGTAATTATAGATTTGCTTAGTTTATGTCACCGTATTCCTATTATGTTAATATGTGTGCACAAGTTAGTTAGTAGTTTAAAACCTATACATGCTTAAGGTACTCTACAAGAAGATATGTCAAAGAAATAATCAATCCTCCCATGTTTTCTTCCATATGCTACCTCTATAGCTTTTATTCTTCCTTCCTAATTACAACGCTTAAATAGAATTCGTGCCTCATATCGAATTTACCGAGTATCATAATTCCTCCAGGTGGTAAAGATACCTCGAGACAAGTGCTGGGCATAGAAGCCACAGGGCATAAATCTGCAAAGAAGTAAAAAGCTAACCTTTTCAAACAGTATGGCTTCTCTCTCACTTACCAACTTTGCATTTCCCTGTATGGCCCCGGAAGATGACTGGTTAGCCAGAGACGGGTAAGATTCCTCAAGGGAGGAACAACCTAAGACAGGCACAGTCGCAGGGGGGCCATCAGGTGAGAATTTGGGGATCAACAGAGGTGAGGCTCAGAACCTCACCCCCACTGCTTTGAGAGAAATCTTCTGCATCCGTGGATGTTTTGCTGCTCTTGTCTAACCTGGATTAATACTTAGTCCATAGGCACACACCTGATCATCTGATCGTCTACATTTGCCCTCTTACAGTACTAAACCATGTTTTCTACCTTTATCTTGCATCTACCTACCACTTCAGCATTTTATTAAAAATAAAAATAATAATAATAATAAAGGGAGAAATGTAGGATCAACATATAAATCAAGTACAAAAATCAAACGAATATTCATATTTGACCTGATTGTTTATAGGTCATAATGCATGATCAAAACCGAAAGTTTCTGTGATGAATGCCCTTGTACTGTTCACCATGTAAGAATTTATTCACTATGTAAGAATTCGTTCACCATGTAAGAACTTGTTCATTATGCTTCAGAAGATTGGAGACTGATGAGAATTAGGCTTGAGATGGATTAATGATTGTACATTGAGCATTGACCCCCCTATACTGAATTTTATTGTTGTTAACAACCATTTGATCAATAAATATGAGAGATGCCCTCTCAAAAAAAAAAAAAAAGGTAAAAGAACTATCCCTTAGGGTGTGGTTTGCACTAATAAATTCAGGAGGGGACTCAAAGAGTCAGTTAAGAACTGAGAAGGACATTTGAATCCACCCATTCAGAAGTAGATAATGACCCCTCATTATATTTCAGTAGAGACTAAAAACATATTACTGGAAATTAAGAGGTGAAGATAACGGTGAGTGCAGATTATTTGTTCGAGAAGGGTTGAAAACAGGACAGAATCATTAGAGAGCAGCCAAGTTGGGCAAAGGCTATGTTATGAGTTGGAAAGACCAGACTAAAACAGATCTAAGCTTCGCCTATTACCTATCTTGATTGTAGGCCTGACGATCTCATCAGCAGTGGAAAGTTGATAGCGTCCTAAGAGAGCCTCTTTACCTTTCTCTATTGGTTGCTTTACTTTGTAAACAACATAAAATGTTTGCTGTTATAGCCTCATAAATTATGCTTTTTTGAGAGGCCAGTGTTAGAGCATTGGGAAGAAGAGAAAGCTACTTGATTGTAAATTCCTCACATTTCATCTGTGAGCAGAATCTGGTTTGTGTGAAGCTGGCTTTTGTGGAAAATGTGGGGCTGTTGGAAAAACTATCACATTTGAAATCCTGAAATCAGGTTTGCCTTAGTGAGGGCCCTAAGATGGGGGTATCTTTTGAGAAAGAGTGTGAAGAGAACAAAATGAACAGAAAATACTGATCAGGTTGATGAACATAAATGCCTTTAGGCAAAATTACTGAGTTTGACCATTACCTTTACTCTTTGTTCAGCATAAGAATTACCCCTCAGGGGAATTTCCTGCTAGGTTGAAAAGGAAGGGGGTCTCAAGTCAGTAAAGATATATTTTGGATAAAGCAACGACTCTTTTTTTTTTGAGAGGGCATCTCTCATATTTATTGATCAAATGTTTGTTAACAACAATAAAATTCTGTATAGGGGACTCAATGAACAGTTATTAATCAACCCCAAGCCTATATCTCAACAGTCTCCAATCTTCTGAAGCATAACAAACAAGCTCTTACATGGTGAACAAGGTCTTACATAGTGAATAAGTTCTTACATGGTGAACAGTGCAAGGGCAGTCATATCACAGAAACTTTTGGTTTTGATCATGCATCATGAACTATAAACAATCAAGTCAGATATGATTATTCATTTGATTTTTATACATGATTTATATGTGAACCCCACATTTCTCCCTTATTATTAATATTATTATTATTATTAATAAAATGCTGAAGTGGTAGGTAGATGCAAGATAAAGGTAGAAAACATAATTTAGTGCTGTAAGAGGGCAAATGTAGATGATAAGGTCTGTGCCTATAGACTAAGTATTAATCCAAGATAAAGCAAGGACTCTTTCTGCACTTCTCAAATCGCACCGTGTAAAAGAGCATTCTCTTCTAATATGCAGAACCTCTCTGTTTAGGTTGAACCAGCTTCTCTGGATACTCTATGGGATCAGGCTGGCTGGTGAGGGGCGGGGTGTCAACAGCGGGAGGATGTGACTTTTCAAGTTATACTTTTTGTGTTTTTTGAATTTTGTGTTATGAACATATATAATTTCATTTTGTTTTTTTAAAATTGTTGTTTTAAAAACTTGATTAACACCAAGAAGAAAAATTAAAGATTTTGTTCTCTGGTCAACATAATCTCCTGGATTTACTTCATTTCATACCCTACTTGTTCATTTGATTCGTGTTTCATAGTGTGACATTTTTGTTCAAGGACCTCTCACTGCAAACCATAACCACAGCCCAAATTAACTAATCTAGTCCAAACAGGTCAATTTATGTGTGACATCTTGTTTTCTCCCACTCCACTTTTTTTTTATTAAGGTATTATTGATACACACTCTTATGAAGGCTTTACATGAAAAAATAATGTGGTTACTACATTCACCCATATTATCATGTCCCCCCCATACCCCACTGTAGTCACTGCCCATCTCTTTCACTCCACTTTTTGTTTCCCATTAGCAAACAAAACATCTTGTTAAACACAGACCATCCACCTCAAGTTTGAGAAGAGAATTACAGTCAGATGCGAGCCCTGCTATTTACTAGCTATGTGACCTTTTGCAGGACATGTAAAACCCTCTGGGATTCAGTTTCCTCATGTGGGACTGTGGAAGGCACACCCATTAGATCAGGGCTGGAAGGGAGTAGGTTCAACTTCTGGTTCTGCCACTTTGTTGCTGTGTGACCATGGGCATGCTGCTTGGCTTTTGAGCCTCTGTTTTCTGTTAAATAGGGATAAATCTTACTTCCAGAGGGGTTGTGAAGGTGGGATAAAAAAGGCTTGGTGTCTGGGACACATGGGCTCTCAAGCCATGTTAATGTCTTTTCCTTCCTCTTCACCTTCTTCCCATTTTTGTTTTGTTTCTTTTAATTTTGCAAAATCTGCCTGTTATTCAGATCCCCTGCCTCTCATAATGCTGTATAAAATATAAAGCAGAAAGCAGAATATGTGATTGTTTTGGCACCAGGAAGGCATAGGGCCTTAGGCTGTGAATTTCTCTGACTTCTCTAAAGTGTACTTGAATTCCAGAGGAGAGCTCTGTTTTACTAGGTGGAAATTGGGTAATTTTTCCCCAGGAGCTCACCCCAGACAGCATGCTGGGGGCTGGAAGGTTCTCTCTGGAAGTCCTCCCCATCGTCTGTACAAGGGGCTCAGCATTGTGGAGCCACCTGGGGAGCCAGGGGTGGGTACTACTCTTAGGGGACACTGGATGCTGGCTCATTCCCTCAGGGTGAGAGAAGCTGCTCAGGCTCTTGAAACACATTATTAAAAAACATATCACACTTACACAAAAGCCAGATGGTGAGAGTGATGATATTAATGATGCTGAGGAGGAGGAGGAAGAGGAGAAGCGGAAGCCATACCTGCTGTTCACTGTGTTCACTGTACTCTGGGAGAAGTCAGAATGCCTTCAGCCCGGTTCTTAATTTGTTTTTTTGTTGATTTTTTTTTTACTGAAATGTAGTTGATAACAATATTACATTGGTTTCAAATATACAACATAGTGATTCAACAGTTATATACATTATTAAATCCTCACCCCAACTAGGGTAGTTACTGTCAACATAGATGTTACAGAATTATTGACTATATTGTCTATGCTGTACTATCATGCCTTTGACTAATTCATATTATGATTGAGGTTTTGTGCCTCTTTATCCCCTTCACCAATCTCACCCACCCACCCCCACTCTTTCCTCTTGGTATCTGCCAGTCACTTCTCAGTGTCTATGAGTCTCCTGCTGTTTTGTTTTGTTTTTAGATTCCACATGTAAGTGAAATCATGGTATTTGTCTTTCTCTGCCTGGCTTACTTGGCCCAGTTATTAATTTGTTTATCAAAGATTTCACTGCATTTCTATCTTCTCTCAAGTTTTACTCTTAGAAGCACATCTTAGTGTAAAAAGTTGTTAACTAGATACTAGGAGAGGGAAGAGAGAGGACAACCTAAAAATTACTAATTTAGTAATTTTGATTAGTTTCGAAATGAACCAGAGGTACAAGTGAAAGTTTAGAAGAGTTCATTAAGACACCTGCTTTACCACTCAGTGGATCTATGACCTGTAGTAAACCAGCAACTCTCTGGGCCTCAGTTTCTCTGTCTTAAGATGAGGAGAATTGGTGAACTATTATCTAACACTTCCTACCTCTTTTCACTCCTAGGCCATATCCTTACAGACTGAAATTCTTCAGTGTCAACCCTGTCCTCTTCTGTGGGCAAGGGGGAGGAGAGAACCTGTTCTAGGTTTGATAGAGCAATCAGCATATGCCAGGCATTGTGTAGAGGATTCATGTACATTAATGTGTAGTTAACTCCTAGTATAGCATTGCTCTGTTAATTTCACCAGGGGTCTTCAAACATGGGGACATTGGGTTGGGCACACATGCTCTTATTTCTATCTTATCCAGAAAACAAGAAAGTAATCAATAGAAATGGATAGACAAAAGTGTACATATATATGTATTTAACTATAAATAGTTTATATGTATATAAATTATATTTTTATGTGTGGTACATAATTTAAATTTTATATTACGTGTGTAAAATTTAAAAATCATATCCTCTCACCACATTATCCTAGACATTGGAAATAAGGTAATCACAGTTAACCCACCAAACAGATATTTCACTTGGGGGTAATTGAGAGTTCATAATATGTCTAAATTAAGTGGCATATATAAATAACAGGTGAGTTGTTTTTCAGTTCATTATTTCCTTCCTTCATATCCTTCCTTCCCTACTTAAAAAAAATTACACACGTAATTTGCTACACTATTCTCACTGTGCAAAAGCCCAACAAAATAGAGCACAGAGTTCTGGGACATTCTCCACTCTGCCCTCCTCCCTACTCCTACCCCCTCATCTTACTATTCTACCCACCCAGTTGTCTCACTAAAGATAACCATGATTTATAATTTTGCTGTGTATTCCAGGCCATTTTTAAAGTTAAGATATTGATACACACTCTTATGAAGGTTTCACAAGTAAAACAATGTGGTTATTACATACACCCTTATTATAGAGTCCCCCTCGCCCCCCATACCCCATTGCAGTCACTGTCTCCAGGCCATTTTTAAATTAAAGTTTCATTATTGCTACCTTAACTTGTTGCCATAAGAAAAAAGAGACTGGAAAGAAGAGAAAGTGGGATTCAGTAACCTACCAAACATCTAAGGCAGGACGCTTTTCAATGTGCAATGGGCAGAACTGGAAGTTGAACCGCATGTGGTTTCCAGTGCAGGGCATCTGGCCACCTTCCCCTTGGTAAATACTGCTGATTGACTGGCTCTGGCTCTGGCTTGCCTGCCAGAGGCAGCCAGACACAGGAAACCTGACAAATCACTAGCATCCTTCACTTCTTTATTTTTATTCTTTATAGTCATCAGTCCCCTGGGTCTTGATTAATGACTGGGAATAGAAGTTTCTTGTACACACCATAGCAAGGACACACTTTCTTTCCTATTCTTTCCTTTCTAAAGGACAATGTCAAGGACGTGTGTGGGCCAGGTCAGAGAATGTTACATGAGAGATACTGCTGCTATATTTACCCCCCCTTGTCTTTCAAGCAGAGCAATTCATATGATGAAAAACAGCAGAGACAAACTGCCCTGGGTATCCTCAGAGAAGAAAAGCATTGAATTTTAAAGCTGTATATGATTTTACACTGCAGTAAATTTCTCTGGGAGCTAAATTTCCTTTTCCTCTTTCTTTTCATTTAAAATTCTCTTTGAAAGAGTTAATAAGACTTATTTTATTCCAGGCCTAGAGACCTGCAGTTGCCATTCAGGGTTTAATCCATTCCAGGCTGTCACCACAGCCTTGAGACAAGAGAGACTACACAGACAGAAAAAGGACAAGCAGAGTCATCACTGGATTTGCTTTGTCTGGAAGTTTCCATATGGATCTCTCTCACTCTTCCATCCAGAACCCAATCTTTATCAATTATTTGTATTCTCCAGGCTCAGTTTCCTGCTCAGTAAAATAGAAAGAATCAATTCTGTTTCAGTTGGAGAGGCATTGTTAGGAGAATAAATGTGAATAAAGTCTTAAGAGGGAAGGAAGGTTATTCAGCTCTAATTCTATTCAATAATCATTTCTTGAATACCTATTAAGTTCTGGCAGAGGGTACCACTCCAAGTAAGATATTGTACCTACCCTTAAAGAGTTACCAATTTGATAACTAGTAGAAAATCAAATTTACAAAGAACCCTAACCCCAGGCAGCAAATTAGAACAGCCCCAAGTTTCAGATGAGGGAGTGCTAAGGGAATTATGAGAGGACCGGGGGAAGCGTCCAAGGGAGAAGCAGCATTTGACATGGGAGGGAGCAAGAGGACATTCCAGATAAAGAACAAAGAAAGGTATAGAGGAGCAAAGCTCAGGATGAGTTCAGGGAACAAAGAGTATAGCAATCTGGCCTCATCAGGGAGCGACAGGCAATAAGTTGGATTTACACTGGACAGGCTAAGTCTGTGTTTAACTCCATATGTGCCACAGATGTTTAGCTGAGGAGTGACATGACTAAAGTAGTGCTTTAGGGCATTTACTATGGCAGCTGTGGTGGAGGGGCATAGATTGGAGAGATAAAAAGAATACGTTCTTCAGTGAGGGTGACAGAATCAGTCTTCCTTGATCAGTCACCCACAATGAATTTATGTGTCAAACTCTGTTAAATGAAGAACTTCCCTCTTAGCACTTACAAAGTCAATATTTATACCCACCCAAAACTGTTTTTGGTAGGCCTCTTTCTTTTCCAAGCTTGACTCCGGGCTCCCTGTTGGAGGATGAGTTTCCTGAAAACAGGGCTGTATTTTTTCTTTTCATCTTCTGCCTCTTTGTTCCAGAAGCCCAAATGCCCTCTATGCTATGGCTAGCTGTAACCCTCACTCAGAGTAAAAAGATTGGCACACGCCCCTTTGGACCCAGTCTACACAGTCCCTATGCTTTTGTTTCAGGTATTTTTCAGCATCATCTAAGACATCCCATTAATTCAGAGGGTGAAAAAAGGAAATAATTTGTAGGCAGATGGAGGAGGACAAGAAGTACTTGCATCACAGTGAAAGACCCAACTTTGTTTAGGTCATTGCCCTTTAAAAAATAGTTTAAGATAGCATTTGGTGAGTGGTTACTGTATGTCATGCATCTTGCACTTCAAACATATTATCTCATTGGTTCTTACTGATAATACTATGAAATAGTTACTGTTATTTAACAGATAAGAAAACTGATGCAAAGAGAAGTTCAATGATTTGATCAATAACCTATAACACAATATTCCTGATGAACAAAGATGCAAAAATACTCAACAAAATATTAGCAAACTGAATTCAAAAATACATCAAGAGGATCATACACCATGACCAAGTGGGATTCATCTCAGGGATGCAAGGATGGTACAACATTTGAAAATCCATCAACATCATCCACCACATCAAAAAAAAGGACAAAAACCACATGATCATCTCCATAGACACTGAGAAAGCATTGACAAAATTCAACATCCATTCATGATAAAAACTCAACAAAATGTGTGTAGAGGGCAAGTACCTCAACATAATAAAGGCCATGTATGACAAACCCAAAGCCAACATCATACTTAACAGCAAAAAGCTGAAAGATTTTTACCTAAGATAGGGAACAAGACAGAGATGCCCACTCTCCTCACTGTTATTCAACATAGTACTGGAGGTCCTAGCCACGGCCATCAGACAACACAAAGAAATGCAAGGCATCTAGATTGGTAAAGAAGAAGTCAAACTGTCACTATTTGCAGATGACATGATATTGTACATAAAAAACCCTAAAGACTCCACTCTAAAACTACTAGAACTAATATCCGAATTCAGCAAAGTTGCAGGATACAAAATTAATACATGGATATCTGTTGCTTTCCTATACACTGAAGATGAGCTAACAGAAGGAGAAATCAGAAAAACAATTCCATTCACAAAAGCATCAAAAAGAATAAAATACCTAGGAATAAACCTAACCAAGGAAGTGAAAGAACTATACCCTGAAAACTACAAGACACTCCTAAGAGAAATTAAAGAGGACACTAACAAATGGAAATTCATCCCATGCTCTTGGCTAGGAAGAATTAATATTGTAAAAATGGCCATCCTGCCTAAAGCAATCTACAGATTCAGTGCAATCCCTATCAAAATACAGCATTCTTCAACGACCTGTAACAAATAGTTCTAAAATTCATATGGAACCACCAAAGACCCGAATAGCCAAAGCAATCCTGAGAAGGAAGAATAAAGTTGGGGGGATCTCGCTCCCCAACTTCAAGCTCTACTACAAAGCCACTGTAAAAAGACAATTTGGTACTGGCACAAGAACAGACCCATAGACCAGTGGAAAGGAATAGAGAGTCCAGATATTAACCCAAACATATATGGTCAATTAATATACGATAAAGGAGCCATGGATATACAATGGGGAAATGACAGCCTCTTCAACAGCTGGTGTTGGCAAACTGGACATGCACGAGAGTGGTCCTATGATAGGACAGTGGCAGGAATGGGATCTCGTACTGGTCTAGTATACCAGACCATCACCCCCCAGTCCCACCCTGTGGGAGTTATAGATGGGTCAATATATAGGGCTATGGGAGGTACATGCACTGGCCATAAAGAAAAAACAAAATTTCCCCATAAGATACTCTTACCTCCTGGATGTTTTGGGTAGACTGCTGTGATCTTTGGAGCACACAGAAAGCCAGCTTCCAGGCCTTTTCCCCAGGGTTCCAGAAGAGTCAGCCATCACTGGTCCATGTGTCAAAATGTCCAGGGCCAAGTCCACTCAACAGAGTCCTCAGGGTTTAATCCATTTGGAGCTGGTAGCAAGATGTTGCTCTGCTGGCCACATGCTGGCTTTAATAACTCCTCTGGTTTGCACATACAGTTGTATAGGAGAGGCAGCAAGGTGTGTGAGCATGTCCACAGGGCTCAAGACTTCTTTTGGGAGCTTCTCATTCAAATGCTGTAGCACCGTTCATAAGCAAACTGACCAGCCCCATAGACTATTGGTGTCTGACTTCAGACCAGATTTCAACAAACCATTGTACCTCTCTATCATTCCTGCCTCAATAGGGTTATATGCTACATGAAACTTCCACTTTATCCCTAATTGCTGCATCCATTCTTTTAACACATGTCCAGTAAAGTGGGTGCCTTGATCGCTCTCAATCACCTGTGGCCTGCCATAGGCTGCAAAGAGATGCTCTAGGCCCATTTTGCTGATCTGCATGACATGCATGAAAAGCAACTAACAGTCCAGTAGCTGTATCCACACAAGTCATGGCATACTGATACCTTTCTGATATGGACAAAGGCCCAGTATAGTCCATTTACCACCTGATGAGGTGTATCAGCCTCTTTACTATTGTCCCATGTTGCCATGGGACTCAATGTAAGTCCTCCTTAGAGTACACAAAGTACTCCTTCTGGGCTCTGCTGACTTCTTCAAAGGTCAACAGCAATCCCCACCAACAGGCTACAGCCCACAGTGTATTTTGCCCCACCTGTAATAAATGCTAGTGTAACCATTGGGCTACATCAGAGGCGGGCCTTCCTTCTAGCCAATGCACCTGGGCCAATGTGTCTGCTTCATCATTCCCAGGGAATGCCAAAGGCAAATGGCCAGTCACATGATATACGGTAACTGTCTTAGTCTGACCAAAGGTCCATAGGTCTTGCCACAACTTTAGCCCCAAAGAGGCCGGTGACCAATCATCTAGTTGGCACAGTACCATGTTGGTAGCCACAGGATCAAGCTCTGATAGACGGTCCGTTGTCAGTGCAGGCAACTATGGGGGAGGGCTCCTGGATAATCACAAGCCATACTGCCCACAACTCAGCCCATTGAATTATCTTGCACTCTCCATCCTCCATCCATATTGTCTCAGTCTTAGGATGGAAAGCCATATCCCTCCACTTCAGGGGCTGCCAACAACTGGAGCTGTCTGTATATCAAGCATCTTTAGGTATAGAGGCTTTTCCCCCCTGATAAGAACTCTCAGCTACCAATGGCTCAAAAGCAAGTTTTTCCTGCTTTCCACTGGTATGTTACTGGTTCCAATAAGTGTTGGAGTTCTCCACATAAGTGCTAGTGAAGAGAACACTATGCTGCTGTAAATCTTCTCCCCATTTGGCCCATTTAGGCATCTTTTCGATGCCACTCTGTGGCCTTTGGGTCCAGTTTCGCACCCACCCTGCAATGGGATAGGTGGTTATTACCTTGGTTAGAGCTGTTCTGGTGATGGGCTCCATTGCCAGTAAGACGTAGTACACAGCAACCAGTTGCTTCTCTATCAAAGGGTACCAGGCCTCTGCTCCTCTGCATAGTTGTGACCAGAATCCAAGAGGTTGGTGGGTCCATTCAAGCCACTGCCAAAGGCCATCCATAACAATTTTCAGCTACATGAACACCATCTTCAGTTACATGAACATCCAGCTCACAGGGCTTTGATGGGTCCATCACACTCAAGGCCTTTACAGCCCTGACTGCTCACTTAGCAGCAGTAAAAGCAGCTGCACATGTCTCATTCCAGTCCACCCAATGCCCTTTCATACCAACCAGTAAAAGGGCTTCAGAATTTGTGCCAAGTACAGGATAAACACTCTCCAGTAGACTAAAAGACCCAAAATCTCTTGTAAAATTGCCACAGTGGTAGGGGTAGGGAGAGCCTGGACCTTGTCTATAAGTGCTTCTGGGATAACTTTAGTTTTATCTGACCAGACAACTCCCAGGAACTTTACTGACAAACCAGGTCCCTGAACCTTGATGGTGTTCACAGCCCATCCTTTCTCCTGTAAATGTTGCAGCAGTCTAGGAACTTCCCCTTCTAAATCTGAAAGAGAATCAAACGTGAGAGAATCATCAATGTAGTGATAAGCTGCACTGTTTGTGGTCTCTTCCATGTAGCCAAGTCCTGGGCTATAAGTCTGACAAATGGTGAGACTGTGGAATGTCCACTGCCAGCCTTCCAATGCAAAGGCAAACTTCCTGACTTTCCTGTGCTATGTCAATAGAGAAGAAAGCATTAGAAAGTTCCACAACATAATGATACGTCCCTAGTTCATGACTGAGGGTGTCCGTAAGGGCTGCTATAGAGGGGACAGCAGCTGGGTGTGGCTTTATTCAATTCTCTGTAATCCATGGTCATACGCCAGAAGCTGTCTGGCTTTTTCACTGGCCACACTGGGGAATTAAAAGGACTATGAGTGGGCTTTATTATGTCCACTTTGTCTAACTCCTGTAGAGCTTCTTCAATTTCCTTGTGCCCCTCTAGGCAATTTATACTGCTTAGTATTTGTCACCTGCCGAGGTACAAGAAGAGCTACAGGCGGGTGCTGAGCATGTCCTCTCAGAATTGCCTTTACCACACATACCCTCAGTCTGAACTCACCTGCAGTGATCTGTAACCACAGGCTCTGCATGATATCCACCCCAAAAATACATTCAAGGATGGGAGAAATGTACACGGTATACTCCTTTGGGGGTAAACACCCTATCCCCAGTGGGATTTGGGCTTTCTTCACTCTAATTGCCTTACTCCCATAGCCGTCTATCATAGCAGGGGTCCCAGAAAAATGTTCAGGGTTGCCCTAAGTCAGAGAACATTCAGGTCCTGTGTCCACCAGTGCCAGGACATGACCATTCACAGGGAACTGAATTGCTAATTCTGCATGTGACCTCTGGTCCCCACCATGTCCCCCAAGGTGGGGAACCTTGACCCTCCCCTCAGTCAAATTGCAACACCCAATTGTCATCGTGTGCGGGTGAGGACCCAGGTGGAGTCAGAATACTGTCCACTAGGAAGTCCTGCAGGGACATAGACCAGACATGGGGCTTTGCCTCTGGCTTCCATGTCCTAGACCTCAGTGGCTAGCACTGCTGCTTTGGCTTTAATTGGTGCCACTGTTCTAACAAGATCCTATTGGGCTGCCCATCAAGGTTTTCTTTCACTACCCCAGCCTTTATCAAATCAACCCACATCTGGGTCCTCAAGACCTTCATGGGGCCCTTTGCACCTCTCCTTTCAGTCATAGCCTGTACTTCCTTCTGTGCTCTTATTGTTTCAACCTCCCCCACATCTGCTGAAGTACGAGTAGACTCACTTAGGGTTGCCCTATGTGGAGGGCAAGAATAGTCGCTAGGTACCCAAAGAGAGATGGGGGAACTGTGTGGAGTACGAGATTTCTCATTCCCACAGTGAACATCTCATCAGGCTCCTAGGGGTCCATATTATAGATGATATTTTTCATGCCCAACTCCTGTAATACCTGCTGGAGCTCTGCATACTTTTTTTTCCAGCTAGCAGGTAAGTTTTGTAAATCACCCTGATTAGGTCAAATTGCCCTGATGGCAGTTGTCAGCCAATCTAGAAGTGCATGATTCCCTGAGGCATGATGGGCACCTTGCAATTGCTACTGGGGGATGGGGTGAGTCATCAGGGAAACCAGTCTACCCATTTCAGAACCCAACATAGCAATGTTTTCCACCCCGATATCCCAAAGATACAATAGCATTGTAAACAGAGGTTTTGATGGCTTCTGCCAAAACTGGATGCTCAGATCCAGCAGCTCATCCTTGGTATAGGGGCGGGGCATGGAGTGCTCCACAACCTGGGGAGGGGCTGGCTCCTCCCCCCCAGGAGCCCATGGTTGTTGTGTTTTTACTTTCTTAATTACAACCAGGAGTGCCTTTAATAGGGGAGGGGTTGGTGCCCTGGGTGGTGGACTTGGCCACAGTTGCAACCCTTGGCCCCACCCTCACATCCTCCCACTATCTCCTCTACAATCTCCAGTGCTGAAGGCGTTGCTCTTCCCTCCTCCTCCCCCACAACCTCCTGCAAAGCTGATTCTCCTGCTGCCTCCTCCCTCACCGATAACATATCTTTCAGGAGTGTGACCTCACTTCTCAATAGTTGTCTCTCTTTCATAAGGGCATCCCATAGGTCGCCCAGCTCCTCCAAGTGACACCAAAGTGTGTCTTTCTCCTCAGTAACTCTTTACGGTATTTCAAGAAACAAATATCCCACAATCCTGGCCGCCACACGGCCACTAAGGGCCTCTAAGCAGTTTTCTACATCACGGAAGGCTAATTCCACAGCTTCCAGTGTCTCCAACCTTCCCCAATTCTGGGGAAGAGCCCACCCATCTAGGAGGTGCTTTACTCTAGTCTAATTCCCTACTAGGGGCTCCCCGAGTGGAAACCCTAAGAAAGGGGTGTTCCTGGGTGAAGTCGCAACCACAGTGTGGTCCCCTCCCTCCCTGCAGCAGCTACTGGTGCCTCCTATCATCCACAAGGGGGTTTCTGCATATCTCAGCACCATCTCTAGGGGCAGCCTGCCCAAGCTTGCACCCATGAAGACATATTTCGGGTTCAGAGGTCCTGCTGACTACCTCCAGGTGTAACTCTGTGGGAAAAATGTGTTCCTAGCCTGGGGCAAATAAACTTTTGAAGTCAAAATCAGTTAAAGGGAAAAATTAAGTGGGAGAAACCCATTTATTGCCCCAGGAGCAGTCGTCCACTTCTGCTCACTCGTGTCTTGCAATCTGGCTGCAAAGGCTCCCAAGAAAAACCTCTCTGCTCCAGGTGCACACTCATTCCCCACCCCCCTTGTAATCACTTATTGATGTGGAGATAGACTAAGGCTCAGGCAAGAGATTCTGGAAATATTGCAAGTTTACGCACAGAAGCATTGTGTAAAAGCCATTTGTTCAAAGTCTTGAGAAGTACCATTTTGTATTAAGAGGCTTCAGAATTAGACAACTTTCTTGTGAATTTCCATGTAGTCTGTTATCTCTAAGTAATGGTTGAAGTAAACTAGAAAGACCTCAGATATTTTTAGTAGATGATAGTGGTCAGCCAAACAAAAGAGCATGACCTTAATGAACTAGCTGATCCTTGCGGAAGATAGAATGTGGATAAAGCTTCCAAATTGTCAGAATTTTTTATTTGACTCTTCTAAAGACAGCTCAGTTTTAGACTGAGAAGTAATTATTTTCAGCATAAAGATCACCAAGAACATATTAAATGGCATTATTTCAAATTAGATCTTGAGACATAATTTTTGTTTATTTCTGTTTTTAGAGTCCTTATTACAAGATCTGTTGCAAGAGACAAGCTTGATATTTGAAGAATCTTGGTTTAGCTTTAAGCTTTCTTCCTGACTTTTCTGTTTTGTTTTGTTTTGTTTCTCTCTCCCCTGAGGCCAAATGCTGAGCTCTAGAACCAGGGTCTTATCCAAACAATTGGCCCTATCCCTCCAATCTTTCCAGGGGATGTGGGGAGGAGGGGATGGAGGGAGGTTGCCCTCTAGCCCTACTGTGCCTTCTAAGCAAGGCTATTGGTGAGGAGATGTTGTTTTTTAGCATCCCCAAGTGGTGACACTATTTGCATATTTAATGCATATTCTTATAAAGCAGGGACAGTTCAAAATCAGTGACTACTTCGCAGATTTCCCTAAATCCTATGAGCTAATGAATGTACTGAATCAGCAAGACCATCACAGGGGTGGGCAGGGTCTCTGCCTGAGACTTCCTTCCCCACTTCACATGGTTAGAGTCAGCTCTGCATCCCCTCCTCAGAGAAGCATCTCTTATCACATCTTTCCACCTCAGTGCATCAGTCTCTGGCTAGGAGCAGGGTTAAATTTCCTTCTCACACTGCCTTAACCTTTATGTAGCACTGTGATGGACTGATTAGAAGTTGATTACCTTACCAGAGCATGTTTCTTCAGAAATTTTTTCTATTCCATCTCCAGAAAATATCACAAGACCTGGTATATAATAGATGTTTAATATCAGTTTGCTCATGGAAGGAAGGAAGGGAGGGAGAGTGAGGAAATCCCATTCATCTCCCTCCTCGCCCTACCACCCCTACCCAGCAGGGAGCAGCAATATGGCTTCTGAATATAGAAAAATCAAAACAAAAACAAAAAAACAAGCAAGACAAACATGAAAGCAAATGAACTCTGAGTTATCAGTTTAGCAAAATGTCTCTATTTTCTAGGTTTCAACCTTTGTTACTAAATAATTGAGAATGGCAGAAATCCTACACAAAAACAGACAAGATGTTTATGCATCAAAATAGCATATGTTTAAAAATTCTCCCATTCCAATAAAAGTTTTTGTTGTTAGTTGAATCTAGCTCCAGGTAGGAAAAGTTGAGAGTTCTAGTTCTGGTTTTAATGCTGATGGTAACTCGGGGTTTTCCTTTTGTTTCAAGTTGTTCATCTGTAAAATGAGTTTGTGTTAAAAATGTGAGTTGTCATAAATAAAGAGAACAGACTGGTGGTTGCCATAAGGGAGGGGGTGGGGAGAAGGGTGAAGTAGCTGAGGGGAGAAAGAGGTACAAACATCCAATTATAAAATAAATTAGTCATGGAGATGAAAGTACAGCAGAAAATAGCTCATAATATTGTAATATCTTCGTATGTTGACAGCAACTACACTTTTTGAGGAAAGCATTTAGTAATGTATATAATTGTCAAATCACTATGTTGTACAGTTAAAACCAATATACTATATCAACTATGTTTCAATTAAAACACATCCATGAAAAAAATGTGAGTTATGGTCCATTAGTAGGTTGTGTTACCAATTTAGTGAGTCTCAATTGTCATTTTCAAACTGAAATCAGGGTATGGTTTGCAGTAAGGTAAGGAATGTTTCATTAAACTTGGTTTTTTCATTAACACTTTATGTATGTAGGTACTAAGTCATGGTGTAAAATGTACTTGTTATGTTAGGGGGATTAAGTTTATTTTCCTCGGTTCTTGTCCCTGCACAACAAAGAATTGGAGGGCAGAGACACAGTAGTGAAGCAGAGTAAAAGTTTTATTTGAATTTACTCCAAGAGAGGAAGGAGTGAGCTGAGTCAAGGTAGATAAAGGCAGGTTTACTTAAATAAAGCAGACAGAAAGGAAAAGGAAAGGTAAACTCATTGAACTGCTGCTCGAACTAAGGGCATAATCCCTTGCCAATACCTGAACCCAGTGTCACCTGGCGACCAGTGTTCACTTAAATCTACATGGCCTGGGAACTAAATTCCTACCACCCCAGGATTTGGAGGAGCCTCAGAGTACTGGATGGAGTAGTATTATGTTCTGAGAACTTCTCAAAGGCAAAAGAAGAAATTTTCAGGCAGGCTATTAAAAAGCATGATCATTCAGCTGCAGTCCTGTCTGGGTCACCCAGGCGACAGGAACTTGCAAGCCCCAAGTCTGAGCTCTCAGCATTCCCTCCCTATTTATCAGGGGTAAAGCAGAGACTAAGTCAAGACTTAAAAATAGAATGAAATAGCAAATAAACAAAAATGCTTACTACTGGAAAAGCACAAAGAGGCAAAACGCAATTAAGGTGAGCAGTGAGAAAGTTACACACTTAAAGAGAAAAAGTGTGAGCATCCTCAGAGAGAAGGTGTGCTGAAAGGTTGAATTCCCTCTTTTAAGAATTTTTCAAAGGGCCAGGAGGTATAGACTCGTAAATTGGTCTCAAAATTATTATCTCTGGTGAGAGACATTAAGTCTCTTCTCTTCTATTATTAATCCTCAGGTGATGCTATATATATAAAATTAACTTAACACAAGAAATTTACTAATCTAGTTCCTCCCCAGGATAGCAGCTTCCCTCTGGGAATATACCAAGAAAGACCACCTGCCTTGCCCCCAAGGTGGGCTGAGTTATTGTCTGTTTACTGAAGAATATTTTAGGAATCTTACTTGCTAACTTTCTGGGGGTTTTTTTGGTATCATTAATCTACAGTTACATGAGGAACATTATGTTTACTAGACTCCCCCATCACCAAACTTTCTGGTTTTTAAATGGAATCTTAACTTTAAGATGGAATCGTTCCTGTTCTTACTATAATGTTTACATCTGGGCTTTTTTGGAAAATTAATCATGATGCTTGTCTCCTGCCCTGGTTGCAAATTACTTAATGAGGGGCTGGAGGAGAAGGAGTTAAAAAACAGCGTATAGGTTAAATCAAAGAATAAGCTGGACCTTTTAGAAGGCTTAAGTTGACAGGGTGAAGTCATGGGCTGCTCTCAGATACTTTTCTTTATCTGGGGAATATCCAGACATTCCAAGTTGTTCCTGGCCTTTGGAGCTTCAGCTGATTAACTCAAACTCTGTGAGTCTTTTCTGGCTCTCTAGTTTTATCTGGTTAACTCTGAGTCCCTTCTAGTGGGCTTTATTCTTTCTCCACCCTGCTCATATGTATTTTTCTGCTGAACACTTACTGTGTTGTCACAGCCAAAAATTTTAAAAGAATTGAACAGGGTGATAAATGAGGCCCCTCTAATCTTGATCTTTGTGAATTTGGCAGGACTGCAGTATAACCACCTAAAACAAAGGGGAAAGAGGGACTGTCAAGAAGTAAAGAGAGGTCAATTAGAAGAATGCAAAAGATAAGCAAACTCCAGAATAGGAAGAACTTACAGAAGAATACCAGATAGGTATAAAATAGAAACCCAGAAAATAGTGCAGTTGGGCCCTACCTGACCTTCTGGCCTTAAACCTCTGACCTTGTCTGTCTACTTGAGTTGGGAAGCACACTGGCATTCTCAGGAGCTGTTCCCTCCAGCCCCACCCCTACTTTTCTCTTTTGGTTATATAGAACTCCTCTTCCCCCCTCTTTGCAACTCCTTCCCACCCACATCCTGATGCACCCACATATGTGTGCACGCACTGAGTCTAATTATTTCTGATGTCTCGCTCATACCTCTTCTATTCATCTTTGGTGGTCTGCCACATGTACCCCCCCACCCAGAAGTGTGTGTCAAAATGTGGGGTGTTGGGGAGGTAGATTAAGGGGTGGAATATTTCATTTCAGAAGCCCAAATCTTCCCCAGGAGGCAGATCAGTATAAATTGAAAACATCCCAAACATTGTTTCAGTTCACATTAAAGGAAAGTATAAGTCTTATTGTTTTTTAATCAAGGGCGACCATGAACTTTAAACGTTTGAGAATCACTGGTCAATGGAGTCAGAAATGTCTCCCATTATCCACCAACTCCAATCACCTGTCCTGTTTCAGAGGTACAAGACCAGCCAGTATGGAGGAGATCCAATGAAGAGAGATGGAAACGGATCTCTGAAACCCTAGCAGAATGACTGATGGGAAGGGTGTGGGCCTAAAAACAAGGACTGTCTGATTTCTACAGTCCTTTCTAGTTATCATTCTTAAAAAATAATGGATTTAAGGATTTTATGTTTTAATGAACAAATGAGAAGTGATAGGAGATTTTTAGCAGGTACCTATCTACTCTGTTTTATCATTTGGAAGCCCAGTCTTAAGAGGAGACAACAGACCTTAGTGTGTAAACCTAGGCCCCCTATTCTGGCTGTGGGTGCTTCTACACAGTGCTTAGTGGAAACCATGAAAGAATGGATTGTTTTCAATGACTGTGTCAGGAAAAGATGTTATGGACCAGCCCTCTAAGTTTTTTGACAAACATTGAGTCACTGCTAATTAGAGGTGGGTGGGCTAAATGCTAACATTCCAGGATTCTTGTCCTTTGCAACTGATGAAGCAAATGACCTTTGACATCTGGCTTGACCTGTTTCTCATTCTTCCTTTTCTGTTGAGTGTTAAAATAAACAATAGTATCTTCCATTGCCAAGCATTTTTTAAAGTAACTTACATAAATTATAAAGTAGTAGTAGTAGTAGAAAAAGAGTAGAAATTGAAGAAGCAGTAAATATTATTCCCATTTTGTAAATTAGAAAACAGAGGCACAGGGAGGTTAAGTACCTTGCCCAAGGGTACCCAGGTATTTGTGTATGTGACTGAGTTGGCCACCGCTTAAGGCTGTGTGACTCCAAGGTGAGTAACTAGAGGTGCTTGCTGGAAGTAGGGGTGGAAGCGGCTAACAAAGGAGCAAGGTGTGGCCCTGCCCTGAAGAGCCTTGTCCTGCTGCTGAGTCATAACCCTTCTGGGTTTCCCCTCCAGAAATGAGTTGGCCTAGAGCTGTAGTCCTCAAATGTTTTTGCTCCTGTGTCTTTCTAAAAGAGTTTTGAAAAACCCTATACCCCCTTGTACATTTTAAAGTTGACATCTAACATTTTTCATCATAGCTTTAAGAGTTGTAAGAGTTGTAAAATACAGTTATTGGCCTTTGGTAAATATTAATATGATAAAACTTGAAAACACTCTTTTAACTGAATCTAAAGGATTCATATAAATATAGTAATTTGTTCTTACCATCATTGATTTAGCTAATTCATGATGAAACTCTAATTTGGAGGTTTTATATATATTTTTTACTTTGAAATCATATTTCAATACTTTTTCTATGTAATCTTGTCTTAATATAATTTAGTGATTGAAAGCATTTTATTTATTATTGAAGTTTAGTTGATAGACAATGTTACGTTGGTTTCAAATATACAACATAGTGATTCAACAGTTATGTGCATTATTAAATCTTCACTGTAACTAGTGTAGCTACTGTCAACATAGAAAGATGTCACTGAACTATTGGCTATATTGTCTAAGCTGTACTTTCATTCCCATGACTAATTTATATTATGACTGATTTTGTGTCTCTTTATCCCCTTCACCTGTTTCACCTACCCTCCCCAACCCCTCCCACATGGTAACCGCCTGCCATTTCTCAGTGTCTATGAGTCTGTTGCTATTTTGTTCATTTTGTTTTGTTTTGTTTTTACTACCACATATAAGTGAAATCACATGGTATTTGTCTTTCTCTGCCTGGCTTATTTCACTTAGCATAATACCCTGAGGGTCCATCCATATTGTTGCAAATGGTGAGAGTTCCTTCTTTTTTATGGCTGAATAATATTCCCTTGTGTGTAAATACCACATCTCTTTATCCATTCATTTATTGATGGACACCATCACTGCATCCATATCTTGGGTGTTGTAAATAATGCAGCAATAAACCTAGATGTGCATATATTTTTTTCAAAGCTGAGATTGTGTTTTCTTCAGGTAAATTCCTAGAAGACAAGTTACTGGGTCATATGGTATTTCTATTTAGAGATTTTTGAGGAATCTCCATATTGCTTTCCACAGTGGCTGCACCAATTTACATTCCCACCAACAGTGTAGGAAGGTTCCCATTTTTCCACATCCTTGCCAATACCTGTTGCTTCTTGTCTTTTAGATAGTGGCCATTCTGACTGGTATGAGGTGATATCTCGTTGTGGTTTTGATCTGCATTTACCTGATGATTAATGATGTGGAGCATCTTTTCATGTGCCTTTTGGCTATCTATGTATTTCTTCTTTGGAAAAATGTCTATTTACATCCTCTGCCCATTTTTTAAATCAGGTTATATGGTTTTTTGGTGTTGAGGCATATGAGTTCTTTATATATTTTGGATTTTAACCCCTTATCAGACAAATCATTTACAAATATATTCTCCCATATTGTAGGTTGCCTTTTTGTTTTGTTGATGGTGTCCTTTGCTATACAGATGTGGAAGTATTTTATCAATCTTCTATTATGCAAACTTATTTGCAACAAAATATACAAACTGAAATTCATTAAAAAAGTATTTCCAGTGACAGAACGTTCTAATCATTTAAAAAATATTGTTATTAGTAACATTTATCAAAATAACAGACATTACAAATTTTATAACTAGTAAGCATTGTTTTGCTCTAAGAAGAAAATAAGAAGAAATAGATTTTACTGGGGACTTGTCTCTTAAGAAGATGGAAAGAATAGGGAAGTGTTTATGGTTTCTTGATTAAAATAATTGTGGAATTGTCCTTTTGTCCCAGAGGTATTTATACCCTAGAGAAATGCATCATTTAACATGATTAGAGAATGAGAGGTAAACTCTTTTTTTTTTTTGTAAAGTGGGAAGAAGCAATTGACAGAGTTGGGGAAAGAAAATCAGTGCTGCTGATGTCCTGTGAGTTTTAAGGAAGAACATGAATGGGAACCTAAGACCTGGAAATTGCTTGCTTTGAAACTCTTCAGGGTCCTATACCCTTAAGAAAGCCTTCATGTATACCTGGGTACTGGCAGCCCTGCTGGTGTCCACATTACCTGTGACCCCCACAGCTCCCTACGGGAGAAACTGGTAGCAGGAGCCAAGCAGTGCTCTATGTTCCCTATCCCACAAAATTTACAGAACCTACATTACAGCCCCTTCAGGGTCCTTCCGAGTCATTCTGTAGTTGCTAGGGGTGACTTTCTTGTGCTCACAAACTGGTCTTCTCCACCCTTTGTGTTCTTTGCTGGTTTTGTTGATCTTCTGAAGTCTGGCACAGCAGAGCTGCCTGCCCTGAACTTCCAGAGCCCAGGAGATGGCTGGATATGAGGAAACCAGGCCTCAGACCCTAGACCCTTAGTTCTCTTCTGACCCCTCACAGTGGCCCTTCAGAGGGAAAAGAACCCATACCCTCAGGCACTGTCCTTCTCGGGAGGAGAGAGCCTTAGCACAGAATGAACCTCCTGCTGACAGTTCTTACAAGGGCTTGCCTAACAAATTTTTCCCATTTGGGCTCTCTCTTCATTTCAGAGTGGGGATAAATGCTCAAAGTGGGCTGAAGTACCAGGTTCTATGAAAGGGACCCCAGACACCTGATCCCAGCATTTTGTATTTCAGCAATATCCCAAGGCTCAAATGGCTTCTTCTCTCAGCCTTGCCGTTTGTCTCATTGGTGAACTCATAGGCCCCCTTCAAATCTGAGTGCAATCCCTTCTTTCAAGATGCCTTCCTTTTCCTGATGACCTTGAGGGTTTTCTGCTAAATCCATGGTCTTACTGCATTTTGGTACATTTGCTTTTATGTATTTGTTAGTCTTTCTCTCCAGTTAAACGCTGGGCTCCTTGAGAAAGGACTAGGACTAGGTTTATCAGAGACTACGCATCCAGCATCTAACATGGGGTGTGTGAAGAGTAGGTGCTCAAATATTTGTTGAATTGAATGTCATGCCTTTTGGAGAAACTGTGAGTGCAAAAAAAATAACTGAAGCATCCTGCTGACTTTTTCCCTACCTCACAAATGGGGATGAGGAGAGGATAGGAAGTGTGCACTGATACTTCCTCTGTCTTGTTACCACCTGGTGCATAAACAGGAGTGGCTCTCTTTTAATCACTCTTAGTGCTGTTGAATTTCTCTTGAGGATAACCCTATCATTCTCACTGGCCTTTGTGTCTCTAGAGTTTTTAGAGTTCAGAGGGTGCTAAGGAGAAGACAGAGGCCTTGGGGCGCAAACTGTTGAACACAGCCAGGGTTCTGTGGATAGAGTCTCCATCTCCTGCCCGGGAGTGAAGGAGGGGCCTACTGTGATGCTCCTGCCAGTTGGAATGAAAGAAACAGTCAATGGAGAAGAAGCCTATTATCTGAATTCAACCCCCTCCAACAATGCTTTGGTTGATACATTCTCTGCTCCTTTTCCAAAGGGAGGGAACAACTGATGTTTGAAATCTTCTGGCGTGGACTTCGGAGGATCAGGACTGACTATTCTGGGGGATTTCATCTTACCAGGATTTCATCCAAGCCGGCCTCTGACCTAGATTTATACAATCTATTAACTGTATTTGGTGTACAACAGTGCTGCTCAAAATGTAGTCCAACACTGGCAGCATTACACTATCTCGGAGTGGTAAGAATGCATATTCTTAAGACCCACTCCTTACCTACTAAATCAGAATTCCTGGGTGAGGCCAAGGAGGCTGTGTTTTCACAAGCTCTCCAGGTGATTTTTTAATGTGTATCAGTTTGGTGGAAAGTACTGCTATACTGGATACACACGCACATTCTTTCCCTCACTCACTTGCACACACACACACACACACACACACACACACATTCTTTCCCTCACTCACTTGCACACACACACAGTTTCCCCTCAGCTGGGGCTTCGGATTTGTTTTCTCTGCCGTGGACCTTATTCATTTCCTGCTGCTTCCAAGAGATTGGGAGAGGAAAGAGGGCAGGAATGAAGGCAGGAGGGAGGGGTAAGGGGTTAGCTAAGGCAGTGGAGCTTTCAAGAATGAAAAGGAAAATGCTTAGTGACAATGTTCCTTTGTGAAGAGTTAGCTTTATGTTGATGGAGCTGCTCGTGGTTCGCAGCCCAGGCGCACAGCGGGAGGCGGCCGGGTCATTCCTCAGCGGCAGATCGCCCTCTGCTGCCGAGGGATGACACTCTGGGACGCTGGAACTGCCAAGGAAAAGAGAGAGTTCCTGGGGGTGGGGTGGGAGACAGGACTTCACTAAGGCCAAGAGGTCACAGAGTTACCACTTCAGGCAGCAGAAGAATCTTAAGATGATGTTGACAGGGAAGGAAGAAGTAGCCAATTCAGTGGGTGTTTCCAGGATCCACCTAAGAAACAGTGGGCTTCTGCCAAGATCTCCACTGGCTCCCATGATTCGAAGCTCTCTGCTTCATTTGGCTCTGCAACCACTCTTTCCCCTTTCTTTCTCACCCTTACCTCACCTTGAAAAGAAGGGGGCTTAAAATAGGAAGAGGGATTTAAAAAAAAGAATTTTTTGGTATGGAGGCACGTCGGGGCAGTTAGTCATGGCTCATACTTTTTTAAAATTTCATTTTCTCAGTCTCTGTTTCTTTTGTTTCCATGAAAGCACTATGTCTTTTTCCTCTTGCCAGGGAACTCTTACCTCACAGATGTGGAGTCAGCCCTTCTTTATTGCTGTGGGGACTTATGGTTCATGTGGGTCACTGGAGAAAAGAGCGAAGATTTGTTCACAGAATAAAAGCTCTGGCACAGCAGTTGCTCCTGCCAACCCCTGGGCAGTGACCCATTTCCTCCTGGTTCTTGCTTTTGCCCCTTCCCTCCTCTGACTTGAGCTGGCCCAGGTGGGCCATCACCCCTGTGCACCCACTCTTGGGGCTTCTGCAGAGTGTAGGACTTCCTCTGGGGAGATGCCTTCGGGGTCAGGTCTGGAAAATTACTTAAACTGACCTAAAGGGGTGAGGATGGAGTGGAGGAAGGGAGGAGAAGGAGAGAGTGGGAGACTGGGGAGATGAGCAGTGAGAGGTGGACATGGGAGTGTAGATGGGGAGGAGATGAGAGCCACAGCCTGATTTTTCAGAATGTTCTAGTGTCATGAAACACCCTGGCCTGTCCCCAAAACATCCTTATGTGCAGAGTAAGTCTATCTATGTGATGCTATGCCACTCAACCAGAACAGATATCTTTAGATAAAAATTTGGTTGTTATTGGTTTTTGGTCTACATGGGACCAGATATCTGGATCTTTAGGTAACCGCATTCGGATAATTTTATCTATATGAGCCCAGATATATGCTGGTTATCTGTTTGTATTAAAATCAAAGCACCCTACTTCTAGTTATAGAAAAATTAATACATGGAGATGCAACATATAGCATAGGAATGCAGTTAATAATATGAAACAACTTTAGTGAAATAACAGCTATATTTATTGTGATCACTTCATAATGTATATAAATGTGGAATCAATATGTTGTATACCTGAAACTAATACAGTGTATGTTGACTACAGTCAATGAAATAGCTTTTTTAAAAAAAATCAAAGCACCTTATACACTGACTGTGGTTATGGTACTTGAAGGACAATTTCTTCTCTCTTGTAATCTACTTGGTTGTCTTCACTGTGAGCAGGATTGCATCTCTGGATCAGTTTTGTGCCTGGAGTTGGACCAGAACCCCAAGAAGTTACTTTGGCTGGTGAAAGTGGTCTGGTCTCTGCAAACACAGGCAGGTAGGGGGTTAAGGAGAAGAATGGTCAATACAGGGTGTTGATGCCAGGGTTCTTGTTCACGAAGCCAAAGAATGAGCTTCACAAACACTTAAGGTAGGAGAGCAAGGTACAGGCTTTTATTTAGAAATAAAGCAAGAAATAGAGCTCCTGGCTCACGCCAAGAGGGGTCAAGAGAGCCCATTATGGTGTGTTGTCTAGGGGTTTTATAGGCAATGAGGATTTTTTGAGAACATCAAAAAAAAGCCTTAGGGGTGTGGACTTGTACCACCTGCCCTGTCCTCAAGGTGGGCTGGGTCATAGTCTGATTGTTAGGGCTGACAGTGGAGTCACTGGTTATACTGATACCCTTGCAGAACACTCAAACATTCCAGGCCAAGTTGCTCCTGGCCTTTTGACCTTTAACTAATTTCACTGAAGATGTCTGTATCTTTACCCTAGAGAACTAGTGTGACCTTGACTTTGCATAATGCTTAGCAGAGTTTCAGTAGGGACATCTTTGCCCATTGTTACATTGCTCTGATTGTAGATATTCTGCCCTGCTTTTCCCCGAGCCCCTCACCCTACTCTGACTACATCCACCGTCCCTGTCTCAGTGTGATTGTAACAATGTATATGACAGATGTTAATTAGGCTTATTGTAGTGATCGTTACACAATATATACAAATATTGAATCATTATGTTGTACACCTGAAACTAACGTGTTATATGTCAATTATATCTCAATTTAAAAAAATAGAGGCTGTCAGTAGCTACATAATTTGCAGGGCTGTAGCTCCGGGGGGAAGGGTGTTCCCAGCCTGGGGTGAATTCCCCGTGAAACCAGGGAAACTGAAATAAATCAAGGGAAAGGGTGGATTGGGGGAAACCATATTTTAGTGCTAACAGCTTGCTTGAATTCCTTAGTTATGCCAGGCCCCATCTGTCTCCTCTACTGCTGCTCAGCTCTGAAACCCAATCCCCGCCCCATGTGCTCTCTACTTCCTGCCCAACCCTTGGGGGGGGGAACTCCATTGGTGGGTTCTTCATAACTGGCAGAAGCCAGACCAATTACATAGCAGGAAT
The DNA here is from genome assembly GCF_040802235.1 of Manis javanica. Taxonomy (NCBI): domain Eukaryota; kingdom Metazoa; phylum Chordata; class Mammalia; order Pholidota; family Manidae; genus Manis; species Manis javanica. The sequence continues at coordinate 96,432,559 of NC_133159.1, read as the reverse complement.
GGAGGAGCCCTGCAGAGGTAAACACCTATTGATATGTAAATGAAAGGCCAGGAGGGAGATTCTGGAAGTTCTGCCATTATACACAAGGGCTCAGCACAAAATGAAAATATAGGGCTTCTTGTAAAAAAAAAGAGTATTAAGAATTTCAAGATGGTGACAGCAGAACATTAAATGTGTAGACCTTGTTGGTAAGCATGGGGGCCTATGCGATTACACAGGTCAAAGGCCCATAGAACCAGCTCTGGTAGAGGGTCCCATAGGGAAGTGGTGAACTAACAAATTCAAGGAGCGGTGCTATGCCCCCACCAGTTTAGGTTTCTCTCCGTTTCAGTGTAATTTCTTCTGTGATCTTCAAGGGTCTGTCAGGCTTTTCATGACACCCACTTGCTAGTCTTAGCCATACTTTGGGGAGACATACCTAGGAGAGAGCAGCCACAGTATCAGGGAAGAGCCAGTCCCCAGATGGCATCAGGTGGCCTTGGAGCTGTGGAACAGAAGCATGGATGGCAAATGTACCTGGGGAGGGAACCTGCAAATGCCAGGATCCTGTTGGGTTTCATCCAGGATTCCTGCCACAAACATGAAAGAAAAGGGGGAATCCAGTGAAAATCAGTTTCTCATATTCCAGAGATGACTTGGAGTCATTGAAATGTGTATATTAAAGAAATGTGACCTGATTCTTTGGGACATTTTTGGTGGGATAATCAGGCATAACTAGTATGACACGCTTTGTAACTTTGTTAGGTAGAAAGACATGAGGAACTGGAGAAGGTGAAGATAAGGTTCAAGGAAAAAACCGCCCAAACCCTGCCCAGGTAGGGGTCCCACGTGAAGACAGAAAGGCCTTGCAGGGAGATAACTTCCTTGCCTATCAGGATCAGGCCAAACCGGTCCCAATCAGACCCAATGGAGTGCAATTGAACACAACTAATGCCCAAACCACATGTCATCATAGTTTCATTAAAATAAAATTACAATTTTGTCTCCACTCCACCCCAGGGCTTTTCTGTATGCATTTTGGGAAAGGACATGTGCACTGACAGGGATGGCTATAGAGATGGACCTGTCAATCAAATGGCCTCACCTTGTCAATCCAAGAGGTGCCTCTTAGCCAGAATGTAATAAAAAGCCCAGCTAACTGATGGAGGCCTTTGTCTACCTTGACTCTGGCCTGCTCCTCCCTTGGAGTGTATTCAAATAAAACTTTTACTCTGCTTCACTATTGTGTCTCTGCATTTCATTCTTCGTTTTGGCAGGGACAAGAATCGAGGAGAACGAACTCAACCCACAACAGCTTTGGGTATAAGTATAGTTTATCTTTTAATTTTCTATTAATCGCGTGAGCCCTTAACTGCCCTTAGAGGCAGGAAGTCCAATATCAACTCGAAGACCTTGCCATTTCTCTTATGAAATGTCCAGGAACATGATGCTTCTGTAGGTCTGGCCAAGTCCTTGTTTGGGAAGAGAAGCAGCAGCAAGGAGTGGCTCAGAGAGTGGACACCATGTCTGGATGTTCACTGAGGTTGAGAAACAGCACCCCTCAAGTTCTACTTTCCTTTCCCTCCCCTGCAGAATCAGTGCTGTGTTTGGTGAATGAGCTAACAACATCCTTCCTGACTTCTTACTCAGAATTAGGAAACATTCAAAACCTTACTTTTCATAGACATCAGTCATTAAAATTTCAAGACCTAGGCAACAACACTGATGAAATTTAATATTAATATTAAGCAAGATAATAAAATATATTTAAATATGTTTAGAATGTGTACTTTGAAAAATGTTTAAAATATGCATTTAAAATGTTTATTATGTCTTAATTAAAGTTGCCATTTAAGACAAGATTTGACTGTTATTGCTTCTTCTTTCTAAAGGAGGTGACAAAACACCTGTTGATAAGGAACTACATACATCTCTTGCTTGGTCCCTAATAGTCCCAGGGGCTCTGGGAGAAAGAGAAAGGAGAACAGATTTCTAAGTGGCTGTGGGGAAAATGCATAGAGGTTAGCAGAGCGTAGTCAGCAGAGAAGGCCTGGGTTGAGTAGAGGGTAGAGAGGTCAGTCATTTTGCATAACAGAGGGAGGGGAACTGAGTTTCTGGGAGGTCAAAGGAAAGGGGGTCTGAATATTGAATAGGCAAGGAGGCTTTCAGGAAGAAATGATGATCAAATGCAGTTTGTGTTGTTTGTGTTTATGTAATGTAAATCCCTTCCCCTCCTGAACTCTTCAGTAAAGTCTGCTGCACACACAAATGCCTTGGGCTAACAACTAATAAAATAATACAGCCCTTGCTGTTTATCACATACTAGTCTAAGCACTTTACATACACAAACTAAATTAATCCTCATAATACTCTCTTGAAGTGAGTACTATTATTCCATTTTTATGAAGAAACTGAGACCTAGAGAGAGTAAGTAATTTGCCTAAATTCATTCTAATGGTTGATATATTTTGAAACATTACAATATTAACATGCTATTATTTATCTAAATGCCAGTAATTCATATACATCAAATACCTGGCAATTTTTAAGTTCTCAAGTTTAAATTAATGGAGAGATGTAAACAAGGAGGAGTGTGGGCTTGGACTGCTTTTTGTTTGTTTGTTTTTATATTTTTCCTTCCCAATCTAAAGAAGCACTGAGGCCAAAACTCTAGACAGTACAGGTGCTGCAAGATAGAAAGGACTAGCATAGCAAGTGTGTAAAGAATGAACAATGATGCTGAGGAGAAACTGGAGTCTGAGAAAGTAAGAGGGTGCTGGATGAGCTTTTTAAGAATGCTGCCCAGAGCTTCTGGGCCCAGACATTTATATTCCTTAGTATCAAAATAATTTGTTAATGGGATCATGGATCTATCAGCAATGTTCTACCTTTGAACATAAAGTTATACATATTTTAACTTAAAAATACTTGAGAAATTGTGATAGAAAAGTGTATCAGAAGACTGGAAACATGAAAACATTATAAATTTCACAAATGAGAAAAGGGCAGATGCCACAACTCATACAAAAAAGTAGAATATGGATCACAGGAAGAAATCCCAGAATAGTATTAAATAGTTGTTTTGTGGATACTTCATAAAGAAAGATGTTGACATGTGGAATGAGTATGAGTTTTCTAGGAATATTCAATGTCAAATTATCTATATTTTATGATAAAATAACTAAATTATAACTAGGACCATGCAATAGTTACACTCCCTCTTGACTTTAGCAAGACATGTAAAGAGTTGATTGATGTCATTATGGAAATGATGAAAAATATGATTAGATTCTCTTAAAAAGAAAGACACAGGCCCAACATGGTGTCACTTCTGCTAGGCCAAGTCACCAAACTGGGACTTAATACCTTAAAACTAAATTATAATTTCAATTTCCCCCAAGAAATGTCAGTTCAGGAATATTCTGGTCAGGATCGGTGAGATAATGTCACATATGCCCTCTCTATCCCCAAAGGGAGATGAAGTAACCCACTTAATGAGATCCTTATCCTTGCCCCCTTTCACACACAAAGATAGCCAGAATGTGTATAACATGATCCTTTAGGACACTAACTAGACGTATACATACTGCTGGATGTGTTGATAAATATAACCTCTTTTCTGCATGTATCCCCTACTGTAGAAAAAGTATTTAAGATGTTTCTAAATGAAGGGGTTTACAGCCCTTTACAAAATTCTTCCCAGGTTATTTCACTGGTCATAATCCTCAGTAAGACTATGAATAAACTCTATTTTTCTTAAATATAACGGTTGTATTGATATCACTTGACAGTCCTAATATGGTTTGCTGGGTTGTATGGGTCAATGTGAACTGACTCAGGGCCTTTGACCTTGTCCTGCTTGGTATTTTTATCGAGGATTTAAGAAGGCGTTTTTATTAAATATGTAGATGACAAGTTTTGGAGCAATATTTAATGAATTAGAGAAGACAATCAAGATTCAAAATTATCTTGTTATTTTAGAATAATTACTCCAAACTGATAAGAATATGGTTGCATTCTGTAATTAAGTCTGGAAAAAAACTGAGCAGCAATGAGCTTTTGGATGACTGGCACAAAAGAAAAATCCTAAGGAAAACCCTGATGGTGGGAGTCTTCATTATTTTTAGTATAACTGCTACAAACAAACAAACAATTGAAGAACTCTTCCCTGGGGGCCACATTGGGAGCTCTGTATATGATTTGGTGTGCTACTCTAGGAGGATCTTTAAAAAACGGGGATATTCAATGGTAATGACACTGTGCAAGAGGCTTCAGTACACCATTTCTCATTTCCTTCTTTCAACAGTCTTGTATGATAGCTATTACTATTCTCATTTCACAAATGAAGAAACTGGGCATAATAAGATTAGGCATTTGCCCCAAATCATACAACAGTAAGTAGGATTTGAATACAGATCTAGCACTTTGCCACCCAGATGCTTGGCCACTATGCACGCTGCCTTTCAGGAGAATGACCAAGTCAGTATGGTCCTAAGTTAAACTGTGCTAACACAAAAGGTTGAAGAGTCTGAGTCTGTATTTTCAAATATTTTTAGTTTCACATGGAAAATGTGGCTCCAGGGGGCATAAATAGGACAAAGAGATTGGTCAGTATCTGCTGCCCATAAGGAAAGACTTTATATAATCACTAGAAGTGTCCAAAAATGGAATGAGCTGCTTAGAAAAAAAAAAAATTTGAGAGTGTGTGTGTGTCGAGGCTCAAGGTGCTAGAACGTGGAAGTGACCAAAGTTCCTGCTCTCAGGGTGTTTCTTGTCAGTGTTTCCAAGTTTCTTGCAAAATGTGTTCAGGATGGATGGTGACTCTCTGGATTCCTCCCAGAAGCCATGATATTTGAGTTGATTTTGTATGAGGTAGGATTTTGGACTGGTGAAATCTAATTTTGCAGTCAACTCAATGATTCCTATTTGTAAATATTTGGATAATCTGTTGTGTAAGAATTTATACAAATGTTAGGTAAACAGACTAAAAAGAAATAGCTCATATGTTACCACTGTCTCTCTCCCACATCCCCCTCCTCAGTTACTCACAGTTGTTGCCGTTATTGTTTTTTATTCAAATAAGACTGCTTTATGTGTCTAGACCAACTTATACACAAACATTCAGAGCAGTTTTATTTATAATAGTCAAAAACTGGAAGTGGCTCAAATGTCCATCAGTAATGAGTGGATAAACATACTGAGGTACATCCACACCATGGATTATTACTCAATAATAAAAAGGAATGAAATATCAAAAGAATAACATGATGCATCTCAAAATAATCATATTGCATGGAAGAAGCTACACACACACACAGAGTACATGTTGTGCTTTGTAATTTATTTAAAGTTCTAGAATATGTAAACTAATCTATAGTGACAGAAGGCAGATCAGTGGCTGCCTGTGGACAGGGTTAGATGGGGAAGCAGGAACGGATCACAGTGGAGCTTGAGGAAATGGGGGATGACGGCATTGTCTCAATCATGGTTATGGTTTCACAGGTGAATACCTGTGTCAAAACTAACAAGTTGTATACTTTAAATACGGGCAGTTCATGATATGTCAGTTACACCTCAATAAAGCTGAAATTGAAAAAAGAATATGTGAGAACAGGAATATAGGAACCTGTAAGCAGTAACTACCTCTGAAGTCAGGACTGGGGAAGGGAGAACAATTTTCCCTTTTTGTGCTTTTTAAAAAAATTTTTATGAAAAATGAAAGTAAAAATGTTTTTAAAAATGAAACTACTCACACAAGCAAAAGAATCAGCCCGTTCTGAGTCCAGAAATTAATGGATTTTTAGAAAATCGTCGAAATGGTTGGGTGTAGAACAAGAAAGCGTGCTGCTGTAAGGAGCAATTTAGATGTGGTCTAGTTACTGAGAACTGCAAACGGCAGAGCTGTAAGTTCTCTCAAAAGCTTCCTCACTTCCTCCTCCCTTGGGGTCAAAGACTTTGGAACTCAGCAGTGAACAGAGAATAGAATTCTATCTCTCTGGTATTAAGTTAGAAGCCTTTAGGGTAAGAAATCTGGTCATTGTTCAGTTTTAGGAACCTGTACTTAGTACTTAGAGCATGCAAGGCACTAGGATGGAAACTCATTGTCTCTGTTGTCAGTTGTAATCATCATCCTCATAGCTAACCAAGCAAGGTACTCTGCCAGAGGATGTTAGATGCAATATCTTGTGTAATCCAAACAGTTGTGTATGATATGGATATTATTTTTAACCCTCATTTTGCAGATGAGGAGATTGAGGCAAACAGAAGTATCTTATCAAAGTAACAAACTTATAAGGGATAAAGGTGGGATTTTAATTTGGCAGACTTCCACTAGAACCACCTTACTCAGCCATCACTTTAGGCAGCCTTTCTAGGGACACTAAAATGAAAAAGATAGAGGCCCCACTCTTGAGGCACCCCTGGGCTGGTGGGGGAGACTGGCACAGAAACACATTAAGCCTAGCATGTGATAAGCCCTGCATGTAGGTGGGTACAAGTCCCATGAAAGAACCAAAGAAGGCCCCCACTGCCTGCAGCAGGAAAATGGGGAAGGTGGCATTTGAGCTGAATCTTGAAGGATGGTGGGATTTTTGATGTAGAGAAGGGAGAAAAGAGTATGGGAGCAAATGGAACTACATGTGCAAAAGGCATGGGAGAACGAAACAGGAAAGGAGGAAAGGAAATAGTTTGAAAAGAGAAATGGGTGAGGCAGCAGGAGATGAGAATGGAGGCAGACTCTGAGAGGTCTTAATGGGTGTTCAGGAACCACAGGAAATGTGTGAGCATAATAACAGGGTGAGAGCTGTGGTGAGGATGCTGCTGTAACTACATCAACCTCTTAACAAGGAGCACCTCAGACTTTTGCCACAAGTACCGAGACTCTGAGCTCAAACTGGTTATGACTTTGAAAGAAGAGGACTTACAGCTGTTTGTGTATTGTTTATTTGCTTTTGCTTAGGGAAGTCAACCTTGGGCAGGAAGAGGTGTTAGCAAAATACTTGCCATTTTCCTGTGAATGGAAACACCAGGCATGCTTCCTTGTCCACTATTATTGTTACCTACAGAAGGAATGCTTTGTTGGGATGCTTTCAGTTGCAACTAACAGAAAATTGACTTGAATAAGGAATTTATCAGCTCCTGATGTTATAAGTCCAGAGGCAGCTAGCTTTACATGAGGCTTGATCTAGCAGTAAAACAATGCTTTCTTTTTTTTGTTGGAATTAAGTTAATGTACAATACTACATTGGTTTCAGATATACAACATAGTGACTTGATAACTATATACATTACTAGTGCTTGCCATGATAAGTGTAGGTACCCCAAACAATGCCTTTCTTTCTTCTCTGCTGTCTTCTAATTAAAGCTCCCTTTGAGATCCCAAGATGGCTAAAAATAGATCCCAGGGCTACCTGTTTTCTCATTCATATTCAGCAGGAAGGACATCATTGTCCCAGTATTCCCCAAAATAGCCCTGAGAGTGACCCTGATTACAATAGCTTTGGTCACATGTACACTTTAAACCAGTCCTAGTGGCAGTGAATAAAATGCAATGATTACCTAGGCCTCTGAGTCTCCTGCCTGACCTCTGAAGCTGGGAAAGGAGCAGCATCCCTTGTACTGCACAGATCTTCAAATGTAAAACTAGGCTACTGGGAAAATGGAAAGGGGTCAACCAACAACCATCCTCTACAGTCAGGTGTCAGAGATTCAGAGGACTCAGTTAAAGCCTTGATTTTCACATAGCACCTTCGTTGTTCTTAGGAGCCCCCAAAACTTCACACTCATGGCAGCCTCTGTTTAATCCAGTGCTGCTTAATGCCTTCAGGGATTCTGATTTCATTGGTCTGGACATCAGTATTTTGTTTTCAGCTCACCAGATAATTCTAGTGGGCAGCCAGGGCTGAGGCCCTCTGCTTCAATCTTTTACAATCGCCACTTCTTAGGTGGTAAGCTTAGTTTTATTTTATGTATAGCTGAACTCTGTTGAATCTCAACAAATTAGAATATAGGCAAACATATAATAAAAATTAGTAATAATTACACTTAATGATTCAGGCACATTGTAAGTAGTTTTACAATGTGCTATGTCATTTCATCTACTCAACAATCTTACGAGACAGAGATGATCTCTTTTTCTCAGTTGAGAAACCTGAGGACCAGAGAACTTAACTTAGCTATCCAAGGTCATGCATGTGGTTAACACAGAACTTGAACCCAGGTATATCTGACTCCAAAATCCCATGCACTTAAACTATTACACATTGTTCCAGATCCATGACTATATGAGATCTCATTTAGACTTCATTGTCCAATGCACTGTAGTCCCTGACATTCTTTTGTCAGGGCCTTCCAAGTGATTTTTATATTTACACACACACACCCCTTTTTATCATCTCTAAAATGAGGAGATAGGGGTTACTTTTTCTAACTGCATGATTTTCTGAGTATCAAATGAGATCCCAGACCTAGCAAGGAGTCTTGACCTTACATTTTTTTGCCAGCTAATAAGCTGTACATGTGAACTCTATATATTTGATGTGTTGGCATCACGTTTTTCAGAGTAATATTGCATCTTTGCATACCCCCATTGATGAGCCATAAATCTCCCCTTTCCTTGTTTCCTCATCTACTGATAAACCTCTAGAATTTTGTGTAATGTGCATGGCTCAGAGATTTTACATTTAATAAAAAGCAGGGAAAAGGACAGAAGTAAAGAGAAAGAGCGGGAGAGGCATTTTTACAACTGATACTCAAGCATGTTTTTTTTTTACTACAAGTCACTGTTGGCTAGGATGGGCGGAAATGGGCCTGCTTATACACAGCTGGTGGGAGTGTAAATTGGTATAAAATTTTGAAGAGTTAATTATCAAATTAAAGATCAACATATCAATTCAATTTTGTATTCAATAATAAAAAAATTAAAAATCTAAGTTCATGTGTATTACAAGATTTAGCAGGGAAAGGTATGAAAAGAGAGACAACAAATTGTTAGCAGTGGCTATCGCTGGTGGGTGGGAGCATCTGAGATGGGAAGTTTCACTTTTTACTTTATGTTCTGTGTGGTTTGAACTTGCCTGCAAGTATTTATTATTTTTTGGAAAAACAAAAGCCCAGAGCAGAGGGTAGCTAGATATGCACACATCAGCTCTGCTCCTGTGTTTTTAATCCTTGGCTCGTCTTTGCAAGGCAGGCCCACAGTCCCAGGAGGGCACTGACCTCTGCCTGTCAGGCCCCCCTCGTGCTGTTTTGCGCTCCATTACCAGCTGCTTAAGCAGCAGGTTCCCAGTGGCTGGTCAGCTGGAACTGCTTCAGGACAAACAGGAAGGACACAGCTGTCAGTGCAGATTACCCGTTGGCCACACTGACAGAAAAACAAATCAAATCTTAAAATGTTGAGGAAAACTTCATTCTATTAACAACTCTCTCAAGCCTCCGCCTGGAGAGGGAAGTGAGGCGGATTTAAGTAGCGCTGAAGGAATCTTTGCAGTTGCTCACGTTTCAAGCCTACAGCTCCAGGTCCGGGAACAGCTTGTCTTTCACACTTGGTCAGGGCTGCAGTTCCATAGGCTAAGCCTCCTGGTGATCCTGGATCCCTATGTCAAACAGGAGCTTCCTCTATAGAAAAATAAAATGTCTTACCATTTCTGCAGCTAGCCTTGTCTTATGCGAGATGCCTGCGGGAGCTCAGGGCAAGGAGAGATTAAGGGAGGCAATGCAATGTGGTAAGAAGGTTGATGGTTAGCAGCTGCTCTCACTGACACTTCTTAGCTGTGTGGCCTTAGGCAAGTTACTTCACCTCTCTGAGCCTAAATTTCCTCATCTGTAAAACAAGGAAAATAAGCCCACCTGCCTTGTAGGGTCGGAGGTGCTGCCACCTGCAAAGGACTGGCCATTCTCTGCCTGGAGTAGAGGAATGCTCAAGGAGTGCTATCTGTGTGTGCAGGAGCCTCATTTCCAATTACGCCCTGTAATGGCCGTGGCTAAGAGTTTGGGCTCCATTAGTAGTTACAAGTGTGACTTTGGGCAAACCTCCATTTTCTCATAGGCAAAGTGAACATAAGGATTCCCATCTCATGGATCTTGTCAAGATGAACTGAGATAATGCACATGAAATAGTCAAGTGCCTGGAACCTGGGCATTCAGGAAATGGAGCTGTTAAAATTTGCTGATGAAAAGTTGCATGTTTCCTATAAAAAATATGAGTTTTATAAAAACACTCAGAAAGTGAGCTGCTGGTTCCACTCTGAAATGTAGCCCTGAACTGTGCTTTCACCCCCTTCCTTCTCACTCTCCCAGCTTCTCTTTGTCTCCCTGCCTAGGCCTCTCATTAGTCCAACAAATGAACTGTTGCTGTCATTTCAGTTCAGTCCCAGGAGCAGGGGCCCTGGAGGATGAGCAATATGCTGGGGAAGTAAGGTGACTGGGGTGCTGCAGGGAGACCCTCATTTCCACAGGGAAAGGGGACCAGGAACCAGGGCTGGCAGCAGATGGACCTCCCTGGGCCCAGTCACTAGGGACACCATCAGGATAATCAGTGGGAATTTCATTATACAGTATGAGAGTCTGGATGTTTGGCAGCACACCAGGGGCCCATTCAGGGACTGGAAGGTTCTGGCCTGGAGATAATGACCAGCCGGAGGCCTCTGGCTTTCTTCTGTGCACTGGCCTTCGGCTCCCCCTTGGGCATGTACACACACACACACATGCATGCATGCAGGCACGCACAGAGTTCCCTGAGCTTTTAATCAGCTTAAGAGTTTATGGGTACATTCCAGGCCTACTAGGCTGGTCAACAGGGTGAAGCTGGAGGGCCCAGAAACGCCCGACTGCTCTTGCTGATAGCTGAGAATATGCAAACCCTGAGGTTCCCAAGAGCCCATTAAACCATCACAAATGCCCATCCAGAATGAGAGCAGGTTCTTTCCCAGCCTTGGAAAGATAAAGGAGCAGACCTGGGGAGTAACCCAGCTAGCTGAAAACAAGAAAGTGAACACATTAGCTCAGAAGCTCAAGCAGCCCAGGGACAGGTTGGTTTGTTGAGTGTGTAATGGAGTCAGTATCTTCCCCACCACCAACCACCACACCAAGGTGTGAAACTGGACTTAACGCTGAGGATGAGGGAGGTGGGGTTAGGTGGGGATAGCGAGGGGGCAGTGTTTGATGGGAAGTTAGCACAGTTATTTCCTCAACCAGTTACATCATACATACCTGTTCACGCATATATTTAGGGAAAAGGGGCTTCATTTCAAACTCATTCCTCTGACATCTGGCTCTTACCTGCGGCACTGTTGGCACTGTCAGCACTTCATTTACCACCTAGCTTATGAGCTTCTATGCAGGCCTTAGCCCATGTGCAAAATGCTACATTTTCTTTTACTGCTTTGTCTTCTAATTCCCCACACAACATGTCTGTGGATAATGGACTTTACTTTAGGTCTCAAAGTGTGGTTTTCAAAGTGTGGTCCATTGACCTGGAAGCTTATTAGAAATGCAAATTCTCAAGTGTCACCCCAGACCTACTGAATCAGAAACTCTTGGGGGCCAGCCCAATAATTCATGTATTAACAAGCCTTTTAAGTGATTCTGATACTTGCTGAAATGGAAGAACTATTGCTGTATGTTTGAGGATAACTTGAAAAAAATTACGATTTAGGAAAGGAAACTAAATTAAAACAGATTTGTCAATAGGACTGTTTGCAAGTATACAGGAATATAAAAGCGTCTTTCATGGAGTTTTTCTTCCTTTTCTGTAGACCCACATGCAGAGGGTGATTTCTTCCCATATACAGACAAGCTAAAGCATGTACTCACACACACACACACACATGCACACACACACACACGAACCCATTCCTCACCTCTCCACAGAGGCCACAACATTCTTTAATTTGGTGTGTATCATTCACATGCATGTTTTTATCACATACTTAACTATGTGGTATTTTTTGCTTATTTTGACAGTATGTGTATTTTCAACATACTGTACATACCTGTTGACAGTTTGCTTTATTCCACTGACATTAAGTTTTGAGGTTTATCTTTGGTTCTACTACATCTATTTTCTTATTGATGAATATTTTGCTTGCTTCCAATTTTTAGCTGTTATATATAATGCTGCAATTTATACTCATATACATATCCTTTTGCACCAATGTACAAGAGTTTCTCCTAGGTAGGAATGTAATTACTAGATCATAGTGATGTGCACCTTCAACTTTGCCTGATCTTTCCAAGTTATTCTCCGAAACGATTATATTGATTTAAGGCTCTACAAAAACAGAGTAAAAGAGTTCCTGTTGCTCATTGCCAATATTTGGTATTGTTAGACTCTAATATTTTTGTTAAATTTTCTAGTTTTTGGATGTGAATGGTATTTTTTTAGTTTTGCTTTTTAAAAAATTAATTTTTAGCTTTAATTAAATTTATCTGATTATTGTTAAGGTTGAACATTTTGTATATGTTTACTTGACCATGGGATTTTTCTGTGATTTCATATTTATTCCCTTTGTCTATTTTTCTGTTGGGTTGTTTACATTTTCTACACTGACCTGAGGAATTTTTTATATACTCCAGCTATGAATTATAAATATCTTCTTTCAATGATGCCTTGTGTTTTCATATTATTTATGATGTTTTGTGATACAGATTTTGTCATTTTAATGTAGTCAAAAAATTTTTTTAATTTATATACTTTTCATTTTTAAATGATTGTAGATACACAGTGATTGCAAAAGTAGCCCATTGGACCCTCTGCCTGGCTCTCACAGTGGTGACATCTTTTTTTAATTTTTGTTGATTAAGGTATGATTGATATACACTCTTATGAAGGTTTCACATGAAAAAACAATGTGGTTACTACATTTACCCATATTATCAAGGCCCCACCCATACCCCAGTGCAGTCACTGTCCAACAGTGCACCAAGATGCCACAGATCCACTATGAGCCTTCTCCCCCATACCATGTGTACTAAACATAGTACCCCTCAATCCCCTTCTCCCTCCCTCTCCCCCACTCTCCCACACCACTCCCCTTTGGTAACCACTAGTTCATTCTTGGAGTCTCTGAGTCTGCTGCTATTTTGTTCCTTCAGTTTTGCTTCATTGTTATACTCCACAAATGAGGGAAATCATTTGGCATTTGTCTTTCTCCACCTGGCTTCTTTCACTGAGTATAATGTGCTCCAGCTCCATCCAGTTGTTGCAAATGGTAGGATTTGTTTCTTTCTTATGGCTGAATAGTATTGCATTGTGCATATGTACCACATCTTCTTTATCCATTCATCTACTGATGGACACTTAGGTTGCCTCCATATCTTGGCTATTGTAAAAAGTGCTGTGATAAACATAGGGGTGCATATGTCTTTTTGAATCTGAGAAGTTGTATTCTTTGGGTAAATTCCAAGGAGTGGGATTCCCAGGTCAAATGTATTTCTATTTTTAGTTTTTTGAGGAACCTCCATACTGCTTTCCACAATGGTTAAACTAGCTTACATTCCCACCAGCAGTGTAGGAGGGTTCCCCTTTCTCTGCATCCTTGCCAGCATTTGTTGTTATTAGTTTTTTTGATGCTGGCCATCCTTGCTGGTGTGAGGTGATATCTCATTGTGGTTTTAATTTGCATTTCCCTGATGATTACTGATGTGGAGCATCTTTTCATGTGTCTGCTGGCCATCTGAATTTCTTGCTTGGAGAACTGTCTCTTCATATCCTCTGCCCGTTTGTTAATCGGGTTATTTGCTTTTTGGGTGTTGAGGTGTGTAAGTTCTTTATGTATTTTGGATGTTAACCCCTTGTCAGATATGTCATTTACAAATATATTCTCCCATACTGTAGGATGCCTTTTTGTTCTGTTGATGGTGTCCTTTGCCATACAGAAACTTTTTAGTTTGATGTAGTCCCATGAGTTCATTTTTGCTTTTGTTTCCCTTGCTGGAGGAGATGAGTTCAGGAAGAAGTTGCTCATGCTTATATTCAGGAGATGTTTGCCTATGTTGTCTTCTAAGAGTTTTATGGTTTCATGACTTATAATGTAGTCAAATTTATCAACATTTTCCTATCTAGTTGGTGCTCTTTGAGTCATGGTCATAAAATATTTTTTGTATTAGTGAAGACGGATGCTGTAACAAAGAGACCACAAAATACAGTGGTTTAAAGAACAGAGACATTTATTTCTCTCTTGCAAAACAGTCTCAAGATGAGTAGTCCTGATTGCTGAGGTGGCTTTCAAGGCATTCAAGGGCCCAGGTTCATGCCATCTTGTGGGTTTGTCATTCTCTTGGGCATTATCACCACTTTGTATAGTCAAATCTGGATCACTGCCATATTCAGATTCCAATCAGCAGTAAATAGAAGGAAAGCATGGGAGAGGCAAAACTAATGTCAAGTCCTAGAGCTACAGTGGCACTCATCATTTCTTCTCAGATCTCATTGTAAGAACTTAATTTTATTACCAGACCCATCTGCAGGGGAGGCTGGAAAATGTACCCAGCTATAGTGTGGCTATTACAGAAGAATGGGAGGATGGGTTTCATGGGCTAGGAGTAGTTTCTGCCACATCTTCTCCACCTTGATGTCTTTATTTTATTAAGGTTTTATTTTCATTATAGTGTGAATTAGTGGTCTAATTTTATTTTTTTCTTATGTTCCAGCATATTTGATTTATTTGTCTTGTAATGTGACCTCTGTCTTATGTCAAGTTTCTTTGTGTGCATGACTTGATTTCTGGACTCTATATTCTGCCCTGTTCTGTTGGACTATTTGTCTATCTCTATACATCTTCCCCAGTTTCTGAATAACTAGAGCATTATTGGAAGTCCTATTATCTGGAAGGGTAGGTCCCTTGACTTACTAATTTTTTATAAAAATAGTCTTGGCTCTTTGTTCTTCTTTATCACTTTAGAATCAGCTCGTCAGGTTTCCTAAAATACCTTATTAAAATTACATTGCATTATGGGTTTATCTTGGAAGACTTGTCATTTTTAACTCTTCTATTATGAAATATATAGAAAAGTATAAAAAATAGAAATCTACATTTTGGTTGTAAAGCAAAATCCATATACCACCACTGGTCAAGAAACCGTACTACTGAAACTCCTGAAGTCCCTTATATATTCTTTACCAATCACAACTGTCCTCTTAACTTTTATAGTGATAATTTATTTTGCTTTTCTTTACAGTTTAACTGCTTGTTTATGCATCTCTAAATATAGTTTTCCTTGTTTTTAAGCTTTATATGAAAGAGTAATATAGTATGCACTCCTTTGTAATTTGGAGTTTTGACTCAACATTATATTTGGGTTGTTTCCAGCTTTGGGCAATTGTAATAATGTTGTATCAACGTTTTGGTGCATCTCTCCAGGTTAGTAAGCTGCTTATCTCTAAGGCATACACCTGAAAGTGGAACTGCTGAATCATAACATGTACATCTTCAGCTTTATTAGATAATGCCATACTGTTTTCCAAAGTGGTTATGCTAATTCCTATTCCCACGAGTCTTTGATGAGTTACCTCATTGCTCTATGTTTTTTATCAATACTTGGGATTGTCATATTTTTATAACTTTTTTGTCAATTTGATGTACATAGTGGTATTTCACTGTGGTTTTAATGTTCCATTTCCCTGAAATATGAGACTGAGCTATGTTTCATTGCTTTTTGACTATTTGTATTTTCTTTCCTCTTTTAAAGTGCATGTTAAAATCTTATTCTCATTTTTCTTTTGGGTTGTTTGCCTTTATCTCATTGATTTGTAGGAATTCTTTGCAAAGTCTGGTGCTTTTAGGTTATGTGTATTACAAATCTCTTTTTATAGTGTCTTTTGTGAATGAAAATTTAATGTATTCAAATTTATCATTCTTTTCTTTTATGATGATGAGTTTTTCCATTTTAAGATATTCTTTTCCACGCCACAGTAAAAAAGATAGTTTTTTCTCTTCGTGGCTTTGCCTTTCATTTTTAGGTCTTGAATTGATTTTTGTATGTGATGTGAGAAAGGATCCAGCTGCATTTTTTCCCACATGCTTATCTAGTGATCTCAGCGTCATTTATTGAGACGTCTATCCTTTCTCCACTTAACTGAAGTTTCAACCGGGTCATAAATCAAATGCTCAATCAAATCTCTGATATATACCAAAAGTTTATTTAACTTTTCTTTTTGGCAATATTACCCTTTTAAATTGCTATAGCTTTAAAACCTATCTAGATATCAGGTAAAGCAAGTTCTACATTTTTTTAAAGAGTATCTTTGTTATTATTTGTTCTTTGTAATAACCATGTACATTTGGGGTTTTCATTGGGATTGCATTAAATCTACAAAGTAACTTTGGAGAATTGACATCTTTATGGTAATGATTCTTTTAGTCTAAAAACATAGTATAATTTTCCATCTATTTAGGGTTTTTTTTAATACTTGTCAGTAACATTTGATAATGTTCTCCATACTTTTTCTTGAGTACTTCTTTATTTGATCAAGGAATCTTCTAGTTTTATCCTAGTTATCTTTCTGTGTTTATTGCTACTGTAAATGCTATCTTTAAAAAATTATATTATAAAATATAATTTTATAATTGCTGATTTATTAGAATAACACTGATTTTAGTATGTTGATCTTGTAGTCACAACCTTGTTGAAACTCCTTCCTAGTTCCAATGGTTTGCTAGAAGATTTTTTTGGGTTTTTATTTCATAAATCACACAATCATATATTCACACAATCATATCTTGTGTGAGTAAGGGTAATTTTATTTCGTCCTTTAAAATCCTTGCACCTTTAGTATCACTGTTTATGACCTCTTGTGGCACTGGTTACAACCTCTAGTACAGTGCTAGAAGCAGTGATAGACATCTCTGTCTTCATCCTAATGTAAAATGAATATCTTTCATGTTTCACTACTAAGTAAGTTTGGCAAATACCCTTTACCAAATTACTTAATGAAGTTCATTGTATTCTAAGTTGGTGAAGAGTTTTTATGATGAATATGTCTGGATATTCATATATACTACATCTCATATAGTAGATATTTACATATATCTTATATGGTCTACACATATGACCTAGATTACAGAGTATGTAGTATATGTATGTGTTAAAGAAGAAAAACCATAAAAATATTTCAGTATATGAAAAAAATATGACAAATATTTATATGATGTATGTAATATGTATAACATATTAAAAATGTAAATATATATCTGGTAATGTAATGAATTGCTGGCCCTCTCTGGTTTACTTTACTCGAGTTCATTCATAGTGTTTGCTCTGTGGGTGGTTTTGAGGGGGACAAGATTGGAAAAAGGAGTTCAGTTAGGAGGCTACTGAAGTGAATAGGTGAGAGATGATTGTGGCTTGGGGTTGGTGTGGTAGTAATGGAGATGGAAAGAAACAGTCAGTTTTAAGATATATTTTGGATTTGCTGATGGACTGGATATGATGTAGCTGTAGGGAGCAGATGGAGAATAAAGAGAAGGGGAAGACTCAAAGATGAGTTCCAGATTTCTGGTTTTAAATTAAAAAAAAAATTGTGGTAATATACACATAACATAAAATTCACCATTTCAACCCTTTTAAAATTACAACTCAATGGCTGTAAGTACATTTTAAGTACATTCACATTGTGCAACCATTATCACTGCCCATCTCCACAACTTTTTCATCATCCCAAAGTGAAACTTGATTCATGTTAAACAATAACTATCTATTGTGTCCTTCTCCTGAGCCCTGGCAAACACCATTCTGTTTTCTTTCTTCATGAATTTGACTATTGTAGGTTCTTCGTGTAAGAGGAATGAACAATATTTGTCCATTTGTTACTGGTTTATTTCACTTAGTATGACATCTTTAGGTTTCATTCATGTTATGGCATGTGTCAGAATTCCCTTCCTTTTTAGGGGTAGATAATATTTCATTGCACATATACACATTTTCTTTATCCATTCATCTGTTGATGGACACTTGAATGGCTTCTACCTCTAGCTATTGTATTGTGAGTAATGCTGCTATGAATGTGGGTGTGCAAATCTCTCTTCAAGTTTCTGCTTTCAGTTATTTTGTGTATATAACCCAGAAGTGGAATTGCAGATTGTATGATAATTCTGTGTTTAAGCTTTGGAGGAATCAGGGAAATGCAAGTTAAAACCACAATGAGATATCACCTCACACCAGCAAGGATGGCCAGCATCAAAAAAACTAATAACAACAAATGCTGGCAAGGATGCAGAGAAAGGGGAACCCTCCTACACTGCTGGTGGGAATGTAAGCTAGTTTAACCATTGTGGAAAGCAGTATGGAGGTTCCTCAAAAAACTAAAAATAGAAATACATTTGACCCGGGAATCCCACTCCTTGGAATTTACCCAAAGAATACAACTTCTCAGATTCAAAAAGACATATGCACCCCTATGTTTATCACAGCACTTTTTACAAAGCCAAGATATGGAAGCAACTTAAGTGTCCATCAGTAGATGAATGGATAAAGAAGATGTGGTACATATACACAATGCAATACTATTCAGCCTTAAGAAAGAAACAAATCCTGCCATTTGCAACAACGTGGATGGAGCTGGAGGACATTATGCTCAGCGAAAGAAGCCAGGCGGAGAAAGACAAATGCCAAATGATATCCCTCATTTGCGGAGTATAACAATGAAGCAAAACTGAAGGAACAAAATAGCAGCAGACTCAGAGACTCCAAGAATGAACTAGTGGTTACCAAAGAGGAGGGGTGTGGATGGTGGGTGGGGAGAGAGGGAGAAGGGCACTGAGGGGTATTATGTTTAGTACACATGGTGTGGGGGATCATGGGAGAGCAGTGTATCACAGAGAAGGGACATAGTGGATCTCTGGCAACTTGCTGTACTGAGGGACTGTGCCTGCATTGGGGTGGGGGTGGGGGCTTGATAATATGGGTAAATGTAGTAACCACATTGTTTTTTTCATGTGAAACCTTCGTAAGAGTGTACCTTAATAAAAAAGAAAAAAGAAAAAGGTTTGGAGGAAATGCCATACCATTTTCCAGAGTGGCTGCAACATTTTTACATTCCATCAATGTACAAGATCCAATTTCTCCACATCCTGGGCAACATTTATATTTTTAAAAAATTATTTCATAATAGCCACGCAGATGGGTGTAAAGATTCTCATTGTGATTTTGATTTGTATTTCTTAATGATTAGGGATGTTGAGCATCTTTTCATGTGCTTATTGGTCATTCTTCTATAGAGAAATGTCTACTTAAGTCCTTTGTCCATTTTACAATTTGGTTGTTTGTTTTTATTATTACTGAGTTATAGGAGTTCTTTATATATTTTTGGATATTGATCTCTTATCAAATATATGATATGCAAATATTTTCTCTTATACCATGGTTGTATTTTCTTTCTGTCAATAGTGTCCTTTGATTCACAAAAGGTTTTAATTTTGATGAAGTCCAGTCTATCTACTTTCTGGCTTTACAGTTTTCTTCAACAAATAGTAATTTTTATTCTTATCCCTTCTTTGTTTTAGCAGGAAAAGGAGGTGGAGGAAGAAGGAAATAAAAGGAGACAAAAGGGGTTGGAAATATATTTGGGCTTATGCAATGGAGAAGGAGTTGAAGTTAACAACAATATATTCAATAATAAACACTCATTTACTATCTCTTGTATTCCAGATACTGCATTTAGAACTGGAGATATAAAGTGAATATGGAGATCTCTTAATTAGTGGGAGGACAATCAGAAGAAGGTATTTTCAACAAAATGGGATGCTGTAAAATTACATATGCCATGGACTATGGTTGTAGAATTGAGGTAGATGCCATTAGATGCCTAGGGGATTCAGAGAAATCTTTATAGAGGAAGAATCTAGAAGGACAGTAGGAAATGCCTGGCTAGGAAAGGTGGGTAGGGGCAACTAGTAGAAGAGCAGCATGCACAAACAAGTATAGGCACACAACGCCTAATTAATGAAAGGCAAATAATTTCCTGTGGCTGGATATGGGGAAAATGGTGAGGAGATACAGGAAATGTGGGAGGTAGTTAGGCTGGGGTCTGATTGTGGAATCTTCAGTGGTAGGACAAAGAATTTGGAACTTTATATTATAGGCAATGGGGAGTCATGAATAAAACTTTTTTTTCCTGTTTTTCAGAATAATCCATGTTTACTATAAAACACTGGGGAACACAAAGAAATCCACTGGGAATATCAAGTATTTCTATGTAGGGAGGATCTAATAACATACCTATACCAGTGTGCTTTGGAAATACAATTCTGGTGATACTGAGTGAGGGGAGAGACTGGAGGACAGAAGAGGGGTTCAGAGGTTATTGCATTAATACCTATGAGAGAGGGAGGTCTGAGGAAAGACAGTAGGCAGTGGGGATGGAGAAGCGGGAAAGAGACATTTCTGAGGGGAAATTTAACAGAACTTAGTGACTGGATGTGGGAGGAAAGAAAGAGGGGAAAGCATAGGTGACCCTGAAATTTCTGGTTCAAGAGAATGAAATTGACCAGGCTAGTTGACCTGATTAGTTAGCTATGACTTAGCAAAGAGTAAAGTCCTGAGATAATGGGAGATGGGCAACTAAACGTTAAGGAGTTAGTGTTTATACAAAGGTCTGGGACAAGGGATCCAAAAAGAGCAGTTTTCTTTAGGAGTCTGGAACTCGGTATTCTCTGCTTATGAGTTACATTGAAATGTAAAAACTCTGTGAGGTATTTTGGGACCCAAGGATTAATTAGACAATACTAGGAAAATTAATATAAAAACTATTCTACTGTTAATGAGAAATGGATCTCTAAACTTTCTTAAAAACATGTATTTGCTAAATTTAGTTCGGTATATGGGGCTTATTCTATAATTCTCTTTACTATTGTGTATAATGACTTTTTTCATAATAAAAAAGTTCTAAAAAAATTGTAGGTAACTATCAAGTAGTAGAGTATAAAAAAATCTCTTCATCTATTCATTTATCAAACATTTATTGAGTGTCAACTATGTGCTAGCACTGTGCTAGCCCATATGGGGAATATAAAGATCATTTTTTATCTTTCTGATAAGGGGCTATCAGAAAGATAAAAAATAATGTGTAGAAGGAATTAAGAGCTAGGAAGGACTCCCAGCTGGTATGACCTGCACAATTTATTGGGGAGATCACAGGGAATGAATTTCTAATGGGCCCATAGGGATGCTCTCAATCTTTAATTTAAAGAGGTACTAAGATGCCACATTTTTCTGTGGGGGTCCTGCCAATGTCCAGTTTCTTAGCGGAGGTTGTTAAGAATGTTCAACTGTCAGAGAGGAGAGGCTAAGAGTACGTTTCATTTGCTGTCTTTGCTTTAAAAGTTTGGTTTGGACTGGAGCATTAGATATGTCCTTGATTCCAAGAAAGACTTCAATACTGCAAAAATGGAAAAGCTTTTTAAAAGGGTAATTGTGACTCCAAACCTACCATGGAATGATTTCAGTTACTTTCTAGGATAAGCCTATGACCTAGGCTTTTAACCTAGGTCCTTTTAACCTACTCATTCCTTTTAACCTACTCAAGTTTTTAATTTTTAAGGGTCAGAAAACCCATAGTAATGACAGCTTGCCTGTCTCCGGGTAACTTGTGTTAAAAAAAAAAGCAACAACAGGCCCAAGATGGAGTCACTTGTGCTAACCCTCAGGTCAAACCAAGACTTAATACCTAACCTAATTGCAGTTTCAGCCTTTCTCAGGAATGTGACCTTTAACCTGTCAGTTTGGAATAACCTGGTCAGCACTAGTGAGCTAATCTGCCTGATAGACCCCTCAAACTTCCCCCAGAGTGGCCCTGCATGAAACAATCTACTTTGCTAGGAACTTCTTTTTTCTTCCTCCTTCTGCCTATAAAAGCCTTCTTCTGTATTGTACAGTTCCTTGGAGCTCCTTTCTCATTGATGGGATACTGCCCCATTCATGAATCATTGAATAAAGCCAATTAGATCTTCAAATTTACTCAGTTGAATTTTATTTTCTAACATTTGGTTTAACCTATGGGTTTGTTTTCTCATCAGCAATAACTGTCTGGCCAATTTCACAGTCATTGAGGGACCAAACAAGGTAACAGACAAATGCTCTTCGAAAAGTATAAAAGCACTACATATAAGTGAACCATCAAATGAATTTGGTAAATAAAAAATTTCCTAATACCCAGCCTTCACTTTGTTGACTGTTCAACTCCCTGTTTATCTACATGTCCCTCTTGCTTTTCTGAGAGTTAGTGTGTATAAAGGATAGCATTCTCCAAAATGGGAAAAATGAGGATTTCCCTTAAGGACATGTTTTGAAGGTGTGTCCCCGTCAACACTTATTGAACTCCAAGTTAGAGTAGGAGCTGGAGGTACACAGATGAATAAACAGGGCCTTCAGGAGCTTACCTGTCCATCACGACTAGGTAACATTCCCAGTGTTAACACACTTCCTGCTAAGAGGATGGGAGCTATCGCCTACTTGGAAGACTGCACTAGCCGCAGACAAGCAGGAGGGGGCAGAGAAGGCCCCAGTTCGGCTCTGGAGGCCAACGGGCCGAATGGAAGCTCCCGCGTCACTTTCCAGTCTGCGACTTGGACAGTAGCCCTTCTGTCATTCCCCTTTCTTGGAACCCAGGGAAGATAAAAGATCCTTTTCTACTACCATAGTAGATATATCCCAAGTCACGATTTCTGACTCGCAGCGCTTTGGCCCCCATTCCCTGTGAAGGACTCACTGCGCCCTCCAGCGGCAGAAAGACGGGAGAACCCCAGAGAGTCGCCCCAAAGCGCAGGACACCATGCAGTCCTCCTTAAGAAACTATCTGTCCCCCTGGCCCCGCCCCTTCACGAAGTCCCGTCCCCGACGCGACCTCGATTTGTGGCACCGATTGGTTGGTTTCTGTGCGTGCACACGTTGCGTGCGGGGCGGAGCGGAGGAGCGTTGTCCGTAAGGGCCTTAGTCCGCTGTCCTCGGCAGCCACCCACGCTCCTGAGCTGTGTCCGCCCCTTGCCTGCCTTTAGAAGGAGCAGGCAGCAGCCCAGGCTTCTGGTGGTCGCGCAGCAATCAGGCGAATTTGCTGAGCTGCTCTCTCTAGCTAGAGGCTCTTCTCGGCCAGGTCCAGGTCGGGGGGAAAATGGCGCCGGCACCCCAAGGCGCCCGGGAGGAGCCGCCGCTGGAGTGTCGCTGCAGACCGCTTTCCCGGCTCCTTTTCCTCGCCCAGGCCGTTCTTCTCCTGCTGCCGGCCGCCCGGGCAGGGCTCTGCCCGGCGCCGTGCTCTTGCCGCACTCCGCTGCTGGACTGCAGTCGCAGGAAGTTACCGACGCTGAGCCGGAGGGCGCTGTTGAGCCCGCTGCCTCCCGACGCCGCCAGCCTGTGAGTAGAGTTGCCAAGCGAGGGGACCAAAGGACAGGGAGCTTCCCCTTCAAGGGGGACGGGAGGGAGGCAGGCTTGGTCGGAGGGCGCTGTCGGGAGCTTGAGTTCTAAAGAGAAGTGTCATTACGGTGTTGTGAACTTTTTTGGGGGGTGGCAGGAGCCTCAAAAACCCGGTGTTAAGGTTCTGGAGACTTACAGAAAGTCTAGAATAATACCCTCGGCCAGGGAGTCTGGTATTCCTGGGCTAGGGAGGAGTTGGGGTGGAGATATTGTTGAAGGCACACTGGCCCTGGGCACCGGTACTGACTAGATTGTTGGGGTTCCTCGCCCACTTTGGGCTGCTTCATCCGGTATGTGCTTCAGTTTGAATGGTCTCCAGGCGCGTGATTTTATGACCATGATTATTAAAGGTACATGAATTGTCTTTTGTCCCCAGTTTGCATTTTGGCTTAGTTGGTACTGTAGTTTTGATACTTAACGGTGTTAAAACCCCATGTATCAGGAGATCCAGTACTACCCTGAACAAATTATCTTTATAATTAGCATTCTGGATCTAATTTAGAATTCACTGTAAAGAAGGGGAGTATTCTTTCCAAAATCATGTGATGCTTTGTTTTCAGTGCATTTCCTTGTGGCAAAGAACCTAAAAATCAGTCCTCTTTGTTTATGTATGAGAAGCAAGTACAATGGTTGGATGAATTCTTCTGGAGACTCCACTACTGAATGTTCATCTTGGCAGGCCTGTGTTAGACAGTGGCACCTGGAGAGCTCATTAGTCTGAGTCAGCCTGGTGGCATTAGAAGCAACAGTAGGTATTAAATGCTGCAATTATGGGGCTTCTTAACCACTAACGTACAGTTATTTCTCTGCTGCTAACTGAGCAACATGTTTATTAATTGACAGACTTCTAACAAAGTCATCTCTAAAAACCAGTTGTCACACAAACAAAGAATAGCTTCAGGTACTATTAAAATATGAGGGGCTGGTTGGATTTTCCTTGGAAATAGAATACAAATAGAAGGTCTGCTGAAGGATATATAGGAAAGAAAGATCCCTCATAAATTCCTTGAGAAAATTAAGGTAATTTAAATACCCAAATGTTGTAGTAACATAAATCTGCAATAAAATCGGCCTTCTGTTGTTTTGTGATAGTGACACCTGTAGTGATTTCTGGTTCTGTTGACACAAAATTTGAAAATCCATATCAGTGAACAGCGTAGTGTGAGTTAAACCTAGCACAGCATCTTTGTAATGCAAGTGCTTTTTTCTAAGAAATTTCTTGAAACTGCCTCCTGATTATGACAATAAATCTGGTACAGGTTTAAAAACAGCACAACTTCGTTTAGCTGTTACTGAAATCAGTGTGGCCTTCGTTTTAAGATCCTTCATTGGTAGGTAAACAGTGATTAGGAATAGTTCTATGTTAAGATACATTTATTTTGTGTCTAGGTTTGAGTTTTGTTTAATCAAGACACATCGCCTAAGGCCAAATGACATTAAAAAAATTTTAATGTCCTATAATGAAATTGACATTTTCAGTTGAAGTGAAATGCCTCAGAGAGCAATTCTGTTGTAATCCAGATGTAATTGGATGGACGTCTTACATTAGCAGAACTCTTAGAATATTAAAAGATGGGATTGTGCTGTTGTAAAATGAGAAATGTAATATTCAGCAATTCTTTAAGCCTTAAAGCCACCAGGTACACACAGGTTTCTTAATGTAATTCTGAAATTCTAAGAACAAATTCAAATGCTGAAACTTTGGCCATCAAAGAGATTGTAGACAAAATAAATTAATCTTGATTTTCAAAACTTTTATGTATGTATATGTATATATACATGTATCTGTCCTTGATTCCTGGCACAGAGCTCCTGAAACTCTTGTAATTTCTTAAGTGATAAGAGTACAAGGGACCCGTATGTTTATTGCTGCAGCATTTACAATAGCCAAGATATGGAAGCAACCTAAATGTCCATCAGTAGATGAATGGATAAAGAAGATGTGGTACATATACACAATGGAATATTACTCAGCCATGAGAAGAAAACAGATCCTACCATTTGCAACAACAACATGGATGGAGCTAGAGGGTATTATGCTCAGTGAAATAAGCCATGCAGAGAAAGACAAGTACCAAATGATTTCACTCATATGTGGAGTATAAGAACAAAGGAAAACTGAAGGAACAAAACAGCAGTAGAATCACAGAACCCAAGAATGGACTAATAGTTACCAAAGGGAAAGGGACTGGGAAGGATGGGTGGGAAGGGAGGGACAAGGGTGAGGAAAAAGAAAGGGGGCATTACAATTAGCATGTATAGTGTGTGGGGGGTACAGGGAGGGCTGTGCAACACAGAGAAGACAAGTAGTGATTTTACAGCATCTTACTACGCTGATGAACAGTGACTGTGAAGGGATATGTGGGGGGGACTTGGTGAAGGGGGGAGCCTAGTAAACATAATGTTCTTCATGTAATTGTAGATTAATGATACCAAAATTAAAAAAAAAAGTACAAGGGACATCTTGTGTTCTAATATTTGGTCTTTGACTCTGATTTCTGACACAGAGCTCCTAAATCCCTTGGGATTTCCTCGGTGAAGGGCATATCTTTCAACCGAATGAGGTGACTCTTGGTGGTTTCCTGGGTAGCTTCAGGATGGAGACTGGTTACCGGAAAGACCAAGCCATGATTCAAAGTTTGGAACTTTCAGCCCCACCCCCCATCCTCCTGGAAGGGGACAGGGGCTGGAGATTGAGTTAATGCTTGTTCATGCCCGTTTGATGAAACCTCCATAAAAATCCCCAGAGTGTGGGGTTTGGAGAGCCTCTGGGCTGGTGAACAAGTCTGTGTGCTGGGAGGGTGGCACACCCCCAACTCCAGGGGACAGAAGCTCCTGTGTGGGACCCTTCCAGATCATTCCCATGTATCACTTCATCTGGCTGTTCTTCTGTGTCCTTATTATTTCCTTTATATAAACCAGTAAATGTAAGTAAGTGTTTCCTTGTGAACTGTTGTGTCAGGTGATTGCATCCAGTGAGGGGACTGTGGGGACCTATAATTTGTAGCCAAGTCAGACAGAAGTTGTGTGTAACATGGGATCTACTGCTTGGGGTTGGTGTCAGAAGTGGGGAGCAGTGTTAAGGGACTGAACCCTTAACCAGTGAGGTCTGTACTAACTCTTGTTAGTGTCAGAATTGAATTGAATTACATAACATCCAGCTGGCATCTGACAAAATTGGTTGATGTGAGGGGAAAAACCCACACATCTGGTATCAGAATTAGTGATATGAGTAAGGAATAAACAAGTGTCAAAAATTCTTTGCTTGACCAAACTTCAGTCAGGTTCCTGAACCTTCTCTTAGGCCACCTGTGTACATTTTTGCAAAATACAGTTTTAGCAAGAACTCTGCTAATTCAGTTTAGGAAGAAGCCCCCACCTTTGATATCTGATTGGGTTCCTCCTTCTGTACCATTCCCCCAGGTAATGTCTGATCACCTTGGCCCGTCCTCAGCAAGAATTCTGTTAGGTCTATTTAGTCAAAAATCCCTCTTATCCCTAATGTTTTCTCTTACTAATTTTCCATGCAGTGATCTCAAGATCTCACCCTGTTTCTTGTCTATAAATTCCCAATTACCAATGCAGTATTTGGAGTTGAACCCAGTCTCTCCTTAACTGCAGAATTTCATTGCAGTGGTACCTATGCCTATCGAGATAGCTCCCCAAAGTCTTCCTTACCATGCTTTTAACAATGTCATTGAATATTATTTTTTCCTTTTAACAGTTGTGGCACAACTTGGATAGGATCAGATTCATTATTGGACCCCCGGACCTCTCACTCAGGACCCTAAGTGCAAACCTTTGAAGCCTTTATCTTCACTCCTGACTGATTGACCGGGGATCCATTGGTGAGTCCGACTCTTGAACCATTGCTCTGGAAAAATGTCCATGGAAGCTGGTAAGGACAGATTTTGATTCTTAAAGAGTCTCAGTGTACTTCAGAAGGTGGCACAGAATCCCAGATAAACACAGGCTGGGTTAGACTACTTGGTTTCTCTGTAAGAGGCTCAGTTAGAGCCCTAGGCAAGCAGGTGTTTGTAAGGAGCTGAGTTAGAATACTTTTTTTTGTTTGAAAAGTAACTACTGGGCTGGAGATCTCTTCTTATTGGCTCTCTCTTTCTCAAAAAAATTATTCCCGACTTCTTGTACTAGAAGTCTGTCTTCTGGCTCTCTGTGACACTGCTTAGTTTTCTCTATTAGATCTTGATTCTCCCATGCATCTCAGTTGACTCAGACCCCCTTGTTGATCCCCTGTTGACTATATTCTCTGTCTACCTGCATTCTTGTTGGCATGCTTTTGCTGAAAATAATCTGGAACTTCATTGGCCTTTTTGGAAAGTGATATATCCAAGCTGGCTCCTCTAAGACCTCTCCCTTCCAGTTGCTTCTGCTCTTCTTACTACCTTCAGTCTTCCCTCTGTTTCCCTTGGATTCCTTGATAATATCTCCCTCCCTCCAAACCCCTTCCTCCTCCATCCCTCTGTCTACCACTCCCAGACCCTTTTCTACCTCACTCTGTATATTCGTATCCACTTTGGGCCCCCTGCCCTGTACTGGGGGCTGTCAGGGGACTTACAGACCTCCAAAAGCAACTGCTTGGGCCTGAAAAGGAAAAAGGGTAATTTGAGATAGATTGGATGTTTTGGCCAGTTGAATGGGCTTTGGAGGGTACCACACAGCTGCTAGATGTCTCCTTGGTCACTCACCTAAAATTTGGTCCATAGCCACCATAAGATACTAGGGCAAAGAAATGTCTTGAAGGTGGTCTCTACAAAATTGGTAAAACAGGTAATCTTAACCTGTTCCATTTGCCAGAAACATAAAAATATAGAATGGAGAAAAGATAAGAGCTACTTATTTTATATAAATCAATGGGTTTATATTACTGTCTAACTCATGGCTAAAATTTTAGAATGAAAACGAAATGATCTCTATTTGTATCTGTATGTTTATGAATGGCTATATATACGAATGTTATAGATGTGTGGTATTTTTCTATCTCTGGATCATATTAACCAAATTAATTTATAAAAAATCCCTTAATGGAATTCTGTTCAAATTGGCTTAGAGATAAATGAATGCTTATAAAATTAAATATTCCTGAAACTCAGAATAGGGAAACAAGCCCAATGTTTTAAGTTCACATGATCTGGGATAATTTAAAGAAAAAATAAAATGAATTTGAAATTGTTAAAATAAAACTGGTATGCCTTCAGAGTTGTAAGCATTAAATATAATACAGACATTTTTTTTTCTACCTACACTTATTAGTCAAACAAGCTTATCTCTACTTAAGATTTTCAATATCTACTTAGGATATTAATTAGGATATTAAGATATCCCAGTATCTACTTAGGATATTTAAGATTATAAAACTGTAAATCCAAACTAAGAATAAAATGTATAATGAAAATGAATTTTTTGGTGTATGTAAAGCCTGGCAGTAAAAAAAAGGAAAAAGGAGGGGAAAGACCATGAACTTTTTAGGTTTTTGCTTTTGTGATGCTTACCTAATATGCATATGTTGTGAAAATAAGTAGTTAATAGGGAAATAACTTGAGATGATGGCTAGCTTTGTTTGATGTTATAACTGCCTAAAATAAAAACCTAGGTCATTTCTAAGAAAAATAAACTACTGAAACATTCATTACTGAATGTTTAAATTTAAGTTCATGTGTTTTTGACATCTTGTTTTTATACTGTATAGGAAAGCTAAAGATTTTTGATCTATTGGTAAACACCCCTTTTCCACACTGAAAAATTGTACTGTGAGGGATCATAAGCCTCTAGGTGTTGTGGAATTATATATTCATAAATTTGCTCATCTACTTTGGAGTACTGGTATATGACAGACTATGATTGTTTACCTCCTAGTATTCTCTGTAAAAGAAATGCTACTAATGGTTAAAAATTAAAATCATATCTATAAAGAAACTACTAGAAACTAAGAATGAAGAGAACCTTGTCTGCAAAGCATGCAAGGTGTGAAGGACATGTTTTTGTTTAGGGAAAAAAACAGTTTTATTGAGTGGTAGACTGACCAGTTCTTCCATAATCAGAGAAAGGAAAAAATAGGATAAAAACTGAATGGATATTAGAAAAACAATTGGTATGTTAAATTACATGGAAAGCATTGTCAGGAAATGATGACAAACCTTCTTAGATTATGTGTGTATGGATATATGTTACTAATAGATATTCCAGAAATGTATGAAATTCAGAGAAATTTGTTGTCTGGTTACTATGTTAAAATACTGTATGCCACAGACAGAAATAACTAATTTTCCTTATCAAATGAATTCTCATTAGAACTTTAACCTTGGCCATTTTCAGTCTTTTTTCATTCATAGACAAAGTGTTTTGCCCTCATTCTTTGAGAGCATTACAATCAAGTACAGGCAAGAATGTTCCATGATGGTATCTTTTGAAACTTCAAGACCATGCCAAGGACTGAGTTAAGAATTTACATATTAGTTAAGAACTCATGAAGATGGAAACTGTTTTCCCAAGAGTCATAGAGCTGTTAACCCAAAATCAAGCAGAACAAGAATTAATTACATGGGACTGAATGAACTGATGAGGATGATTATAAATTTATTATGGCTGTTTGAAACAATCCTGGTTCTTTAATGTTTGTTTTCCAGATTTAGAGATCCCTTTTTTCTTTCCTCTTAAGCTATGTTGTATAGTTTACAATAATCTAGTAGATTATATCTTTGCAAACAAAGATGAAATGATTGCTTTCTCTCTTTACCTTTTCCCTCCGGAATTTGAAATTCTTAGAATTCCTATTTTCATGACAAGTGATTTGCATAAGTTCTAAAAGAATCTGTTCTTGTAACAGGATACAATTGGAAACATGGTTATATCACCAAAGTTTTGACTGGAATGTTAACATTTGACAGTAATCTGCATGGAATTTGGTTTAAGAAAGGCAACTTCCTGGCAGACCCAGTACTCTTAGTCATATTGAGGACCTTAAGAGAGGAATTCACCTGAATCTATACATGTGGGAAATGAAGTCTGGTGGCTAGTTTCTGCATCAGCTTTCTTGGCTCCAGAGGCTTTCAGACTGCAAATAATCTGGTCTCATTAGATTTATCCTGATTATTTACATAAGTGCAACAAAAATAATGACTGACCATACAGGCTCTTTTTGAGCTTGCTGTGCTGGAACTTTTCACAAGGAATCTAAGATTATACTTTTAAAAGCCAGGATTATTTGTAAACAAGAATTAAAAGGTTGACTGTAGAAAGAAACTGTTTTCTGTTTCAATACAAAACTATAGCAAACCCTGTGGGTTCTGTCTTGCACATTTTGCCAGTTCTTAAACAAATTCTCAATTCTAGTTTCCTCCAGTATCTGACTATCACTCCCCCAAGTAATGTTTCCAGTTTTTTTCTCACTTTCCTGATTTGGCATCACTGAGAAGACTGCCGTTTTCCTGAAACCCTGTGTGCTGAAACTGGATGACTTGATATAAGATTAAAAAGAAAAAAAATTACCACAACAGATCATATATGGGCAACCTTTGCGCCTCCTGCCAAATGGACCACTTCACCAGACACCAAAAGCCATCACCAGAGGCATTCAGATTGCAAACCTGGAAAATTTTTCAGACGGCCACTGCATCTGCACACCATTTAAGGATACTTCAAGCTCAAATCTGAGACCCTCAGCTGGCTGCCCTCTAGATTCAGAAACTGGTGGTCTATTTTTCTTGTGTTTTCATAGAAACTTATCTTATTAAAAAATGCCTGACTGCCAGCATCATTGAACAAATATACTCTAATTCTAAGTCCCAGCAGGGGTTCTCCTTTAGCAAAAGACTACTGAATGGGAAAATAGAGTTTTCTTGTTCAGAGGAAAGACTATTTCTTCTTATTTCTTCTTTCCTTGAGCAAGATAGAAGACTGACAGAGATTCTTTGCTTGACCAAATTTTATTTAAATTCCTGAACCTTTTTCTTCTAGGCTAGTCTGTATACTTTTAAGATGCAGTTTTAGCAAGAACCTTGTTATGTCAATTTAGGAAGAAGCCCCCACCTTCAATATCTGATCACCCTTAATACCTGATTGATATCTTATCTTCCACTATTTTCCAGGTGATATCTGATCATCCTGGTCTGTCTTTAGCAATAATCTAGTTAGGTCTGTTTAGCCAGAACTTCCCTTGCCTCTGTTGTTTTCTGTTCACAATTTGCTATGCAGTGATCTTAGTTGACCACCCTGCTTCTAGGCTATAAATTACCACTGCTCATACAGTATTTGGTATTGAGTCCAATCCCTTTCCCCCACCGCAAAATATCACAGTGGTGCCTATACCTATACAGAGATAACCTGTACCACTTTGAATAAAGATTTTCTTACTGGGTTTTAACAAGTACCATTCAACATTTTTTTTCCTTTTTAACATAGGGAACTTTTCCTAGACATTTAGTATCACAGAAGTGAGATTTGCTAGAATGGTTCTGGTTCACAGAAATGAAATTTGAGAAGAGAGGATAAAAGGTGGGGGGTGCTGAACCTTTGATTCCTGGGTGGTCAGATGAGCACCTCTGGTGTGAACAGCAGCTGTGTGGCTTTCAGTTATTGAAAGGTAAAAGATACAATAGAATTTAAAGGTGGATCCAATTCCCAGCACATTGATTCACTCACTGGATGTATAAGGAAATGGAAACTACTAAGTAAAAGGTGAAATGTTCAATCCCATGGTTATATTATCTGTAACAGCTAAAATGAAATTAAGAGAGTGTTGGATGGGACCTTGATACTAGACCAAGGTCAGATTTCAGTGAGTCTGAGCTTTGGCCACTAGGCTCAAAGCTGAACCTCAAGGGAAAAGTTATGCAAGGATAATAGATCTCTAGTTACTAGGAAGTAGTCGGTGTGAGGAGAAGGCAAAACCGAGAAACTGTTGAAACCAGGGAGTATAGTGTGAAGGAGTTGTTTCATTTTGTGGATCAGTAACATCAGCTTCTTAAAGAACCTTAATTAAATTGGATTGTGAGAGTAATTAATTTGGGAGCAATTTTGGGTTTTCAGTGCTACAGTGGGGAAGAGCATGTTGGGGTTGGCACAAGATCCACAGCTCATTGTGGAACAATCACAGATAAGACAATATGTGATCCTGACACAGAGCAGGTTATTCCTGAGGCAACAACCAGTCTGGTGGACTGGGTAAAAGCCACTGTAAGGTTTGTTTACCCTGAGGAAAGGGGCTGCCTACCTCCTTCTAAAAAATGCCAAATGGTACACCCCTGATGAGGCAGATGATGTGTTTCATATACAAGCCATATGTGATCATCTTTACGGTGATTAGACATTTACCTGTTGAATTTACCTGTTACCCAGATCCTGGTAAGTCCCGTGTTTAAGCGGGACTCTTTCACATGGACACCCCATATGACCTTACTGCCGCAAAACCGAAGGACAGATGAGGAAGCCTTGTGTTTGCTGTCTCACCTTCCCTTCCTGGGTCTCATAGATGCTAATAAAAACTTTAGGTTAGTTAACAAGAAAATGAGGAAAGGCAAAGGAGAAAGTCAAGGGACAGGTCTTAGCAAGGTGGAAAAATTTAAATGGTTATTAAGAAATAAGGTGAATAAAGCAAATATTGTTAGGAGCAAAACAAAAGAAGAAGAAAGGGAAGAATGGGGCTTGACTCAGTAGAATGGAAAGCTTTAGATGGTTATTAAGAAATGTGATGAATGAAACACACTGATAGGGTTTTAAAAAAGGCTTTCATACAGCTCTTCCTACCTCCTCCTGGTCCCCCAACTTTAAAGGGCCCCAAACACCACTTACCCCAGTTAGAGACATTGGAAAACTCAAAAGCAGAGATGACATTGAAAAAATCTGACCAGTAATCGCTTGGAGCATTGGTTAGACAGATTAAATGAGATGAAAATTGACAAAAGGGCCAGGATCCCTTGGTTCAGTCCCTAGGTGGAACCCAAAGTCGTTTTCACAAGTGTGGGTAAAATGGCCAGAAGGTGGAGGCGTTGCCGAAATTCCTTGATAATGGGAGTCTGTTGTACTGTGGCACCAAAACCTATTGTTGAAGCCATGATGAAACTGAGAGAACATAAAAATATGTTGGTAATCATAAAAACATCAAAAGGATTGATAGGATAATTAAACTTGGAATATTTAAACGGGCTTTATGTAAAGAAACTCTTTTGTCTTTACCTGAATGTTTTGTGGGAATAGATGGGAATGGATCACTGGCTGGAGAACATGTACCCTACCTAGTACTGTAAAACCAAAACTTGTTATTAAAGTCCTCATGGAAGCTCCAGTTAGGAATGTGAGGTAACAGTTTGTAGGAGAACTGATATGTTTGAAAAGGCTTTTACCTTATTGTATTATGGAGATGGACATTTGTATGTGATGGGGGAATGTTTCCTCTACCTAGTATTATAAAACATAAGGCATGTAAGTCTGCCCTTCAAGCAGTATTAATTGGCCCTTCAAGCAGTATTAATTAATTAATGCTAAATGGGAACAAGTAAGACTGTCCAAGCCACAGTGTAGAATTGGACATTGGAATGCTTATATGGACAGATTCTCTGTATGAAAGTCCTATGTGTATTCTAGACTGGGGCTTATGGCAAGAGCTTGTGAGTACCTCCCAGCAGCAATTGGTAGGGCTTTGGTCTAGAGAATTTTCATTTGAAGGGCAGTTACTGGCCTGCTATTAGACATTAATTGAAACTGCCACTATGACTAAAAGTCATAAAATAATCTTAAAACCTGAAATACTCATGATGTTTTATGTAATGTTCCATTGAGGAGGGAAGTGCTCAGAAGAGTTCCATAATAAAATAAAAATTGTTTATATAGGATCATGTTGCTTGTCAATGCAGAGAGGAGATACTGAAGAGGCAGGGGCCTCTTTCCCTAGGGCTGACTCTGGAACTTTGTAACTTTGTGAAGAGCTGCTGGATTCTGTTGTCACTTGGGCAGTGTCCTATAAACAGCTCGTAAGTGGTCAACAAAATGCTGTCTGTGGGTGATAATTCTAAGGTGAGTTGGACGACATCTTATTTGGGAGGCTGCCACTCTGAGAAAGGTAAAGACAAATTAGCTTGGTGGGCTGAATTGCATGCTGTTTTCCTAGCAATAATGGAAGAATTGCACAGTGGTAGAAGCCCCAGTGTTTGGGTTTTTACTGACTCAAGGAGTGGCCAACAGCCTGGCTATAGGGTCAGACAGAAGAGCAATGGAAACTTGGCCTATTAAATGGATATCCACGTGGGGTACAGCCCTATGAAAAACACTGGAAATTTGAGGGGTGTGGAAGGTGATTGAAATCAACAAGCAAATACCCCCATGTGCTCACTTGAGGTGGCCATCTGGGTCCATGAAATGAGTGGCTGTTGGGGGCATAGTAACTCAGAGATGTGCTGAAGCTAGACATATTTCTCTTGCACCCTCTGAGGCACAAAATGCTAGTAGGAACTGTTCTGTCTGCAAGCAGAAGAAACAGACTGCAGATGGTTAAGTGGCAGACTCCCTTGTGGGAAGGCCCTGATTACAGCTGGCAAGTAAGACTGATGTTGGTAGCCCTGGGGGCAACAAATGGATCTGAGAAGGAATAGACACTGACTCTGGACTGGACTTTGCTTAGTGATGGTAGATGCAATGCTCAGAGTGCTATAAAAGAGTCAGTACTGAAGAGTACGTGTGTGTGTGTGTGTGTGTGTGTGTGTGTGTGTGTGTGTGTGTGTGTATGTATACCAGTATATAATACATATAGCATATAAAATATGTGTTACATAAACTGCTTGTATAATCAGTAAAGCTTCTGATAAACAGTAAAGTTTTTGGGATGTCAAAGTTATGCATGGATTTTCAACTGCTGGGGAGATTGGTGCCCCTAACCCTCACATTGTTGAAGGGTTAACTGTGTATATGGTGGTCTTTACCCCTGGTTCCTATCACAGAGCTCTTTGTAACTTCCCAAGTGACAGGAGTACTGGTACCAGAACCAGTACCATGTTGGATGGCTGACTGTCATTTCTTCAGGCCAAGGAATATACTTCACAGCCCATAATGTCCAGCAATTGGTAAAGAGATATCCTTCTCAGAGTACTAGTTTGATAGAAAGTGGGGGCAGTCAGTAAAAGCATTAGTTGTCTAAAATGGGGTGAAATAAAGACATGAAGGGTCAGCTTACATACCTTCATGAGAGTGTGCTCACTCTTAACATGAGGTGGGACTAAAACAGTGGCCTGCTAGATAGAGTTTTCTTATTTGGGTGAATCTGGGGAAGGGGGAGAGGAAAGATGCTGGAATGACTATGCAGTTCTTAGCAAGGGAGGAATATGCTGGTATAATGACTGAACTTTTTTCTTTCTTCCATATCACCTCGATTTTTTTTTCTTCTCTACTTGATGCAGTGATTGATAGGACCAGGGCTGCAAATACAAGTCCTGGAAATGGATGCTTCCTAACCAAGAAACTGTTTTTAAACTTTGGGTCAGAATTCCCAGGGGCCTGATGGAGTAGGTTGTGCCTTCACCCTATCTAGCAAAATTGAGGTTAAGAGTGAATGTCACTGTATTGTCTGTTGTAAAAAGAGCCCAGCAGTTGTGCATCTGTGTAACTTTTCTCTAACTGAATGGAGTGGACTGAGAGGGAGGCCTTGCTAGACTATTATTGCTTCTTGCAATCTAGACCAGCACAGTGGCTGAACCTGGAATCCCTTCGAAATGGAAGAGTTTGGGTATAATGGAGAGAAGGAGCAATAGTAGCTGAGGGTAAAGGAATGAATAAATAGGTTGGATAATGAAGTAAATCCAATGTTAGCATCTTGAAAGGGGCTGAGAGTAAGAGATGGTTGTCTTTTAGTTGAGTTGTACTGTATGACTGAAAGGGTGAGACCGTGTGTTTGCCTAGATGACTACTGTTTTTGAGACCTGACAACATTGAATAGAACCTGCAAACCTGAAATGGCCTTGCTTAGAAGACATTTTTCATATGATATGATGATAGACTGGTCCAATTATTAATGACTGAACGGTATTCTAATAATATGCCAGTATCTTTTGAATTGTGTATCATAGTGCTGTAAGAGGGTCTTATGGCCAAAGACTTGGGCGGTAGTCTGTGAAACAGAAAATATAGTTGACCCTTGAAGAACATGGGTTTGAACTGCATGGATCTTTTTCTACATAGATTTTTAAAATAAATATATATTGGAAAAGTTTTTGGAGATTTGTGACACTTTAAGAAACATTTTCTCTAACTTTATTATAAGAATATAGTATATAATACAGCATACAAAATATGTGTTAATTAGCAGCTCATGTTATCAGTAAGGCTTCTGGTCGACAGTTGTTAAGCTTTCAGGGAGTCAAAAGTTATATGTGAATTGTCAGCTTTCGGGGGGGTTAGTGCCCTTAAGCCCCACCTTGTTCAAAGGTCATTTGTATGTATGTTGGTTTCTGCCCCTGGTTCCAGGCACAGAGCTCCTGAAACCCTTGTAATTTCTTAAGTGATTAGTACAAGGAGCATCTTATGTTCTAATATTTGGTCTTTGACCCTAATTCCTGACACAGAGTTCTTTAAATTCCTTGGGATTTCCTAGGTGAAGAGCATGTCTTTTGACCTAATGAGGTGACTCTTGGTGGTCTCCTGGGTAGCTTCAGGATGGACACTGGCTACCAGAAAAACCAAGCTAATATGAAAAGTTTGGACCTTGCAGCCCCCTCTTCCCCCCATCCTCCTGGAAGGGGACAGGGGCTGGAGATTGAGTTAATGCTTGATCATGCCTGTTTGATGAAGCCTCCATAAAAATCCCCAGAATATGGGGTTTGGAGAGCCTCTGGGCTGGTGAACAAGTCTGTGTGCTGGGAGGGTGGCACACCCCAACTCCAGGGGACAGAAGCTCCTGTGTGGGACCCTTCCAGATCATGCCCATGTATCACTTCATCTGGCTGTTCATCTGTGTCCTTTATCATATCCTTTATAATGAACCAGTTGTAGCTCTGGGTCAGAGGAGCTTCCCAGCTCTGGGCATGTTCAGTGTGGATCTGGGGAGAGTGAAAAATGACAATGGATGTTTGGGGTAAAAAGGGGCTTATACCAAACTTTACTTTCATGATGGTAGGTCAAATGCTAGAATCCCGTCCACCTCCAGGGTAGTCTGCAAGTAGCAAGTCCATCTCAGGCTCTGTCTCCACTCTAGGCTCTCTTCTCCTCCTAGCACTGGGCAGAGCTTTTTTTTATAGCAATACAGGCAATAATGGCTTATTACCAATGGGTATGTAAGCATGCGCCTGCATAGTAGGCTAAGTATTACATCATTGCATGTATACACTGGGTGAGTAGGCTAAGATCAGGTGAGGATCCTGGCCTTGGAACTTGCATTTTCCCTACACTCCACCCCTCCAGGATCCTCACCTCACAGTCTACATGCCCTCAGTCTTGTGTGATGGTCTCTATGTGAGAAAGGTGAAGCATTGTAACCACATTCCACAATAGCAACAGAGGCTACAATAACATAGAATAACAACAAAAATTACCATAGTAATAGTTGTTCTTAAGCCTGAAGAGATAGGGATGTACCTCCCTATCATGCCTGCCCTGGTAGGATTATATGGTATGTGAAACTTCCACTCTATTTCTAATTGTTGCACCCTTTCTTGTAGTGCATGTCCAGTAAAGTGGGCTTCTTGATCACTCTCAGTTATCTGCAGTCAGCCATAGGCTGCAAAGAGACACTCTAGGCCTCTTCTGGTCATTTGCTGGTCTGTGCAACATGCAGGAAAAGCAACCAGAAGTCCAGTAGCTGAGTCCACACCAGTCATGGCATATCAGTACCCTTTTGACATGGGTAGAGGTCCAATATAGTCTATCTGCCACCTGATGAGGAGTATTGGCCCCTTAGCTATCATCTCAGGTTGCTGTGGGACTTGGTGTAAGTTCCTTTTCGAGCACACAATACACTTCTGCTGGGCTCTGCTGACTTCTTTAAAGGTTAAAGTCAGGCTCCACACCATTGGGCTACAGCCCATGTTGTCTTCTGCCCCACATGAAACAAACGTTGATGTAACATAGGGCTGCATCAGAGGCAGGCTTTCCTTCTGGCCAAGGTACCTGGGCCAATTCATCTGCTTCATCATTTCCTGGGGATGCCAGTGGCAAATGGCCTGTCACATGATATACTCTGACTGTTTTAGTCTGACCAGAGGCCTGTAAGTCTTGCCACAATTCTTGCCCCCAAAGGAGTTGTTAACAACCAGCCAGTTGGCATGCTACCATGTCAGTAGCCACAGGGTCAAGCCTCGATAGACAGCCCAGCTGTCAGTACAGACAACTAGTGGGGAGGGCTCCTGAGTGATCACAAGCCATACTTCCCGCAACTCTGGCCATTGACTGTTCTTCCCTTCACTATCTTCCAGCCATATTAACTCAATCTTAGGAAAGCTACAGCTCTTCATTTCGGGTTTGCCCATGGCTGGAGCCATATGTATACCATGCACCTTCTGGTATAGAGGCTATTCCTTCCTCATAAGGGCTCTCTGCTACTGATGGCTCTAAAGCAAATTATTTCTGCTTTTCACTGGTGTATGTCACTGGTCCCAGTAAGTGTTGGAGTTCTCCACTAGTAGGGCTGCTAAGCTGCTGTAGGTATGTGCCCCTCTTGGCCAATATAGGCATCTGGAAGAGAATCAGAAGTAAGCATGATATCATCAGAATAATGGTACATTACAGCTGCACCATTCTCACATGCTGCCAAGTCTTGTGCTACAAGTCCATCCATGACAGATGGTGGGACTGTGGAGGTACCCCTGAGGAAGGACAGTGTAAAAGTCCATGTGTCCTTCCCACATGAAGGCAAACTTTTCTTGACTTCCTTGTGCTATGTCAGTGGAAAAGAAGGCACTAATAAGATCCACAACATAATGATACGTCCCTAGTTCATGGCTAAGGGTATCTGTCAAGTCAGGTCTGCAGTAGAGGGGACAGCAGCATGCAGAGGGGGTATGACTATTCAGTACTCTGTAGTCCATGGTCATACACCGTGTGCCATCTGGCTTTTTTACTAGCCACACCAGGGGAATTAAAAGGACTGTGGGCGGGCTTTATAATAACCACCTTCTCCAGTTCCTGGAAGGTTTATCCAATTTCTTTATGCCCTCCAGGCAATTTGTGTTTTTTGGTATTAGTCACCCACTGAGGCACAGGTAAAGCTAGGGGTGGTGCTTAGCATGTTCCCTCAGAACTGCCTTCACCACATGTATCCTCATTCTGAACTCAACTGCAGTGTTTTGTAACTATAAGCCCTGCAGGATATCTATCCCTTCTTTTGGGGATGGGAGAGATATACACAGTATACCACTTTGGGGGTAGACACCCTATTCCCAGTGGGATTTGGGCTTGTTTCACCTTGTTAGCCATATCCCTATATCCATCTATAACAGTGGGGGTTCCCAGGAAACCACTCAGGGTTGCCACAAATCAGTGAGCATTCAGCTCCTGTGTCTACCAGAGCGAGGACACATACATTCACTGGGGACCAATGAATTGGTACTTTAACATGTGGCCTCCTGTCCCCACCCAGTCCCCCAAGGTGGGTGCCATGACCTCACCTCAATCAAACTGTATTGATCAGTCATCTTTCTGTGAGGATCCAGGTGGGGTTGGCTCAGTCTCCAACAGACAGTCCTGCAGACACACAGTCTGGACTTGTGACTTTGTCTCTGGCTTCCATTTCTTGGTCCTCGCCTTAAACAACTGTCAAAACCACTGCTCTGGCTTCAGTTGTTGCCACAGCTGCATTAAGATTTTATTTGACTTCCCATCCAGTTTCTCTTTGCTCCTGTCTTTATCAAATCAATCCACATCTGGGTCCTTGCGACCTTCTTGGGGCCCTTTAAAGTGCTTCCTATCACTAGCAGACTGCACTCCCTTCCATGCCTGCATTGCTTCAGCCTCCCCCAAATCTGCTGCAGTACCGGTAACCCCATTTATAGGTTGCCCTGAGTGAAAGGAAAGAATGGCCACAGGGGCCAAAGAGGGATGGGAGGTCCATTTTCAGCACCATATCCCTCATCCCCATGGTAAACAGCTCTTTATCTGGGCCATGATTTTCTGGGGTATAAATGGCATTTTTCATGCCCAACTCCCATAATACCTGTTGGAGCTTGGCATATGTCTGCCATCTAGTGGGGGAAGATGGTAATTCACACTTATTGGGTCAGTACAAAGTGAGGCCATAAGCCAATTGAGGAGGGAGTGGTTGCCTGGGCTCTGGTATGCATTTTCTAATCCCTGCCTCAAGGCATGATGAGTTATCCGGGAAGCCAGCTTTCCCATTTCTAACCAGGACAGAATAGTCCTATCCACCCCTACATCCCAAAGGCACAGGAGCCAGACTGAAATGGACTCTTAGGGTTTCTGCCAAAACCAGGACCCCA
Organism: Manis javanica; assembly: GCF_040802235.1. NCBI lineage: Eukaryota > Metazoa > Chordata > Mammalia > Pholidota > Manidae > Manis > Manis javanica. The sequence continues at coordinate 96,391,751 of NC_133159.1, read as the reverse complement.
AATCCACCAGCTCTGCCTGGGTATAGAGGTGGAACATGGAGTGCTCCATGACCTGGGGAGGGGGCTGCTCCTCTCCCAGAGGATTGCATGGTTGCTGTGTCTTTGTCTTTATTTTCTTATCTAAAACTAGGTGGGATTTCAATGGAGAAGGGGTTAGAGCCTCTGGCATCACCCCCACCCCCTTGTCCTTCTCTGATGTATCTTCCACCATTTCCAGAGTTGATGACAGCTCTCTCGCTGCCCCACAGAGCGCCTGCATCTCAGTCACCACTTCCTCCCTTACCTCCCCCACAGCACTTTGCAGCCTGCGTTCTCGTGCTGCTTCTTCCCATGCTACCATTACATCCTTTATCTTCTCCGCGGCAGGTCACAGCACCGCCATCTCAGTCATTAGCCATCTTTTACCTCCTCCACAGCACCTCACAGCTTGAGTTCTTATGCTGCCTCCTCTCATGCTACTTGCAGGAGTACATCCTTCTCCTTTATGGCCTTTATTAATATTGTGAGAAATAGCCAACCAACAGTTCCTGCTGCCACACAGGCATTCTGTTTCCCAGTCTCATAGAGGGCCTCCACCACTGCCTCAGGTGTCACCTCCACCTCCCCCCAGTCCTGGGGAGGGACCCACTCCTCTAGGAGGCAAGCCAGCTTGTTGGGGGATACCTGGGTGTCTTCCTATCTATAGGGGTAGCCTGCTGAAGTACCCTTCTCATGAGGGCAGCTTTGTTCCATTTTTCCCTGGTCTGCAGCGAATCCTGCTGACTGCACCAAAATGTAGCTGCAGGCCAGAGGGGGTTCCCAGCTCTGGGAAAGTTCACTCTGGATTCAGTGAGTGTGAAAAATGACAACAGAACGTTTGGGATCAAAAGGGAACTTATATCAAGCTTTGTTCTCTTGGTGGTAGATAGAGTGCTAGAATCCCATCTGCCTCTAGGGCAGTCTGCACGTCTGTCTCAGGCGCTCCCTTCATTCCAGGCCCTGTCTCCACTGCAGGCCCTGCCCTCCTCCTAGCACCAGGTGGAGCTTTTTTTATAGCAATACAAGCAATAATGGCTTATCACCAATGGGTATGCAAGCATGCAACTATGCAGTAGGCTAGACATCACATCATTGCCTCTATACAGTGGGCAAGTAGGTTAGGATTAGGTGAGAATCCTGGCCATGGAATTTCCATTTTCCCTATACCAGTAAATGTAAGTATTTCCCTGAGTTCTTTGAGCTGTTGTAGCATGGGACTGCATCCAATGAGGGGGTTGGGGGAACCTCTGATTAGTAGCCAAGTCAGACATAAGTTGTGTGTAACATGAGGACCTACTGCTTGTGATTGGTGTCTGAAGTGGGGAGCAGTCTTACGGGATTGAGCCCTCAATCAGTGAAGTCTGTGCTAACTCTAGTGTCAGAATTGAATTGAATTGCAGGACATCCAGCTGGTGTCAGATAATTGGTTGGTGAGGGAAAAAAACCCACACAACTGGTGTCAGGTGTATCATTTACATGAGTCAAGATGGAAATGGAGTTTTTCATCAACAGAAACCTATTTAGATACTATCTTTATGCTTCTGAAGTAAGGACATCAGAACCCCTTTCCTCCAATTATTTGTTGTTATGGTCATTTCATGATAGCACCAAAAAAATAGGAAGTACATAATTTTAGAGCTAAGGACAATTCCATAGATTAAGATATTTAGCTTTATAAAGAAGATGTGATATATATACACAGTGGAATGTTATTCAGTCATAAAAAGAAAACAAATCCTATCATTGCAACAGCATGGATGGAGCTAGAGGGTGTTATGGTCAGTGAAATAAGCCACTTGGAGAAAGACAAGTACCAAATGATTTCTCTCATTTGTGGAGTATAACAACAAAGCAAAACTGAAGGAACAAAACAGCAGCAGACTCACAGACTCTAAGAAGGGACTAGTGGTTACCAAAGGGAAGTGGTTGGGGAGGATGGGAGAGAAGGAAGGGAGAAAGGGATGAAGGAACATTATAATTAGCACTCATAATATAGGTAGATCGGCGAAGGTAGTATAGTATGGCGAAGACAAATAATGACTATAGCATCTTACTGTGCTGATGGACAATTGATTGCAGTGGGGTGGGGAGGACTTGATAATATGGGTGAATGTTGTAACCACAATGTTGCTCATGTGAAACCTTCATAAGATTATATATCGGTGATGCCTTAATTAAAAAATATAGCCCTGAGCTTTGTGGAAAACTTGTAACCTTGTCCTTAACTATTTTCATTTTATCGTGGACTGAAGAAAACATCATGGATCAGTATTTGGGAACCATTGCTATACTAGATTAATTGGATTTCATATGCATTCAGTTAACTTTTAGTTTCTTAGTCCATTCTGTTCCCTTTATAGTAACTGTTTGACTGTTTGCATTTGTTCCTTTAAAACAGTTGGGATTTTCATTTGTTCCTTTAAAATATTTTTGAACAGATTTCTTTTTTAGCATACAAAGAAGACATTAACTTATGTTTGATAATTCTAGGAAAGTCTTTCCAAATTTACATGTGACTTGAGTTTCACCCTCTTTAGCTGTTGCTCTGTGTGACTGAAATTGGCAAAACATTTTCACTGTTAACAAATGGAGTCAGCCTTGATCATTTCAAAGGTCCTGAGCTTACTACCGATGACTTGTGTGATGTCAAGCAAAAACTGCCTAGCTTTGCCTGTACTTCGTATTTCCTTCATGAAGGAGCAGAAAATTTGCAGTATCTCTGTCTTTTCTACATTTATAGTGATATTGGTAAGGATTAACATACTCTTTAGAAAATATTCTTATGTTTTAGAATGACTTGAAGGCCTTTTAAGTTCATTCCAGATGTTTGTTTTGTCTTTCAGTAAATGATCTCCTTCAAACTTCTATTGCATGTAGAGAATAAAGGTGAAGAAAACTGAGAGGCAGAAATACAACCTTAACATAATTTAGTACTTTTCAATTAGATAATTCAGCTGGAATTTGAAAAGAAAACCCTCTTAAATTGCTTTTATAACTGGAGAGGGGTCCTTGGTCTCCTTTAGAGAAGGTGGTTGAGCTTTAAAAGTTTATTTAGAAAGTGAGGGTATAGAAAAAGGCCATAGTAGGTGCCTGGGGCTTGGGCAGACCCAGAGCAGGGCTATGCTGAGGAAGCAATGCAGAGCCTTTCTTTATATAAAGGAAGAGGAACATTCACTAAGTGGGGTTAGGTTTCAAAGGGAACAGGTGGAGGTTTTTTGGAGTTGGACTTGGTACTCCCTCACATAGGGTGGAGGGATTTTTTACCATATTTGGTTCTCCTCAGGACTGTTATGGCTAGGGAGCTGTCATTTTTACTATGTTAATGAGTGTATAGTGTATTTTGGGGCAAAGTTTGGTTCAACTTCTCCGAATTGGAACCAGCTAGTCTTGGCTGGTCTGTTATCTGTATTCTCACTCCCTTTTTTTCTGTGAGCAGTTTTCATGGAATATGTAGAATGTAAGCAAGCATTTAGCTGAACGTGAACATTGGCTGAAGTCCTCTTCCCTGCCCATATCTGGCTACCTACTTACTGTAGCACTTCAAACTACAAGGTGGTGAACTGAAAATAAGTCCTTTTAAAGAAGGTACAGATTAGATTTCCCTTCTGCCAATTTCCCTCATGTTTACTTCAGTTGTTACTGTCTACCTTTATCTTCTACTTCTTCCTTATATTTTATGTCCATATTTTCACCATACTTTGTACAGAGAAGTGAGATTGGCTGTGGGGTTGACTGTACAGGTTTAGAAACCTGGTTTACTCTGATGAACCCAGAAGACCTTCCCTCTCTTGGCCTCTTGGCCTCCATAGCAGGAATCCAGAGGAAACTCTTCTTGCTATGGATAATATCACCCTGTTAAAAGTCTGCACTCCAAAGTAAAGAACTGTGCTTGTGCCTGGAAAGATTCCTCTCCTTCCTGTTATTGCTCAAATCCACATCAACCAGGCTCTGCCATGAGACTATCAGCACTGGTCTCATTATGCCCTTTATTCTTGTGTATACCAATCTCCATAAGAGTCTCAGGCTATCTCTTTTCCCAGAGACAACTCCAACCCCCTTCTTGGCTCTATTTTGGTCTTTAGCAGGCATCATCTTCTGATATGCTACAGATGTTCATTATTGTAGATGAACAGTGACCTGCAATAGGTATTCAAAAATATTTGTCAGTTGGATGCAGTATATACTTAAGTAAAATGTGGCTGTGCCTTTTGAGGGAGATGAGGAAAAACTCTTCAGTTAAAGCAGTCTTTTCTCATTTGCTTCTCTAGTCTTTTAATTTTCTTATTAGATGACTTCTTTTTGTTTCTGAGCTGCCAAATCTGGATTTGTGTGCCCATTGTGCAGTGAACCAGTCTGGGTCATTGGGTTTGAAGTAGAGAAAGTTTTGTTATCAGAAGGATACCTTAATGAGAAGGCAGGGGACCTTTCCCAAATCTGCCTTACCCATCAGGCAAGGGATGGGTTATATACTATGACAAAGGAGTGTGGGAGTTAGGGCAGAAACTGGAAGGACCTAGAAACTTCTTGGAATTAGGTGCCAATCCTATTTTCCTGGTGCCTTCTGAGGGTCTTGGCTTGATTCATGTTGAATCCATGTCTGGTATCAGCTCAGCAACACAGATGTTATCAACCAGCATTCCTTCTGGTCCTGTAGAAGAGGGCAAAGACAAGGTTAATAATCCTTGCATGGTCATGCAGTATGTACTGTCACTGCAGAGGGAGAGCCTAGCAAAGGTATAAGCGAATAAAGAAATATATGTCCGGGTTCGTTTTCAGGGTACCTCATTTTCCGTGGTAAACATTGTGAATGAGTCAGGGCATTATCTTAGCTAAGTATTTGTATTTTAATATCATCTTTTAAAAATTCTAAATATAGGTATATTAAGTTACTAATGTAGTTTTATTTTGCTCTTGTTACAGGTTGAATTTGTTCTCCTTGGCTCTTGTCCCCTCCAGAACAAAGAATTGAAAAGCAGAGACACAGTAGCAAAGCAGAGTAAAAGTTTTATTTGAATACACTCCAAGGGAGGAGCGGGCCAGAGTCAAGGTAGACAAAGGCCCTGAACCATTAGGTAGGAGGCCTGTAGGTCGCATTCTGGCCAGGAGGTGCCTCTTTGACTGACATGGTGGGGTCATCGCTCTTGGTGAGATGTCCTTTCCCCGTGATGAGGTGTGATTTGGGCAGTTCTTAGTTCCTTTGGATTGTGCCCCTGTTGGGATTTGATTGGGAAGGAAGTTCTCTCTGTGAAAAGCCTTTCTTCTCTTCACAGGGGACCTCCTACCTGGGCAGAGTTTGGGTGGCTTTTTCTTTGAACCTTATCTTTCCTTTTCTGGCTGCTCATGTCTGTCTTTCTAACTAACATTCCTAAACTGTCCATCTAATGTTTTAATTGCACCAAAGTTCAGAAAAGCTTTTGCATCATCTTTGTTTTTAGGGATTTGCAGCATTTATTAGATATTTACTAAATATTAATAATCAGTTGTATACAGTGTCATTATGGTTTGCAGCTGTAGTCTGAGGAGTTTTTATGATCTGCAACTTCATACTGAGATAAGACAGGGAAATGGGACAAGGATCATGCCATTGTAAAAATCTCCTTACCCTGTGAAAAAGGCCCAGCTTTTTCTTTAACGTAATCTATATGCTGTTCTTTCTCTTCTTCCAGCCCCTTAATCAATTATGAAACTTTGTAACCAGGACAGGAGATAGACCCCCAAAGTGTAAATGAACCTATGTGGATAAAGAATGCCGAGCTGGTACAGCACAGTCACCTAAATAACCCTATTCTGAAGGCAAAACTCCAAAGGAATTATGAATCAGTTGTATACATCGTGCCTTATGCTGACCCCTATGCAAAAGGCCCCAAACCCTAAACGTAAGCACACTTCCTCTCTGAGGTCGCCTGAACTCCCATCTGAGTGTGTACTGTCTTATATCAAATAAACTTTCTTGTTGCATAAGCCCATCGTACTTGTCTCTGAACTCTTCTCCATGATAAAGACAAGAACTCACTGACCTCCACCTTTGTGTTGTATGTCTTTATCTCTTTTTCATTCAGCTTTCTAGTCTTATTATAATCTTTTCCTCTCACCCTGTTATATGCAGACCAGTAGGGAAGTGGAAGTTCTCAGAACATAATCTCACTCCATCTAGTGCTCCATGGCTTCCCCAAATCCTGGGATGGTGGGGACTTAGTTCCCATGCTGTGCAGATTTAAACAGATGCTGGACACCAAGCGATCCTAGTTTTAGGAGTTAGCAAGGGACTTACTCTATGCCAAGTAGGAATTTACTGAGCTTCCCTTTTCTTCCTCTTTTTTCCTTGCTACCTACTGCCTGCATAGCGGCTGACATTTGTTGCTACTCTTGCTTTAATTAATTCCTTCCTTACCTACACTCGTCTGACCTGGTCGAGAATTCTTTCTTGATCAGAGCCAAGAACCCTCCCCCAACCAGGTTGAGGTCTCACCTAGTGCACAGGGAGATACCTCCCCAGACTCAGCTGCGCAACAATTCCAACTTGTACGCCACCTACTCATTTCTGAAGTTGGGGTACTTCAAAGGCATTGTGGATGTCTTTAACATGCCCTGTCTTTTTTGGTACTAGGAGAAACTCCAGTTATATTCTTTAAAAGAAACAAACTTACTGATAAATCCCTAAAGGTCATTTGTGGAGAAGGGAAATATGCTGCTACAGTGTCTCCGGAAGCCAGTATACATTGTACTTGGCTTGCATATTGCATATTGTTGTAATGTACTGTTTTTACTTACAACAATCATTTCGAAGCATATACAGTATGCTTTTCTTTATGGATATACATGCATTAAGGATTTTAACACATTTCATTATCTTTCTGGGGAAGTGGTAAACAGAAATATGAGCCCACAAAATCTGTTGGCAATCTTTCAAGGCATTTTTGTTAACTTGAGATACCTAAACCAGAAGGCCTACAATGAGATACTGTGCAATCTGTTTGATTTTCCTAATAGTAACTTTGCCTCCACTGCTTCCCTTGCCCTGAGTGGCACTGAATATTAGTTGTCAGAACCATTTGGAAAGAAGAGACATAGTGTAATCAGTGTATCCCTGAGATAACTTGTTTTACCTTCAACCTTTGTCCTTTGCTGGGGATGGAAATTGTAGTTAAGGGATTAGGAGACAACAAGCCTGCTACTGGAAAGAGGTCCTTAACCTTGCCATGGCCTCTCATACGCAAACCCAAACCCTGGCTCTCCTTCCCAGTGAAATACATAGCCAAGGATCTATCCAAGTGTCTAATAATATATCTTGCTGCATTATCTGTGCATTCATTTTAAAAATCTTATTTTAGAAAACATAAAGAAATTATAAAAGGGAATATATTCTCATTAGAAAATCAAGCAAAACATATCAAGTAGAAGTAAAAGCAACCACTCCTTCCTCTATCCCTTCTTTCCTACTTTCGTGTGCTGCAAATAGTTTATCTTATAGGAATTTCATCTTGATAGTAAATATAATTTAGTGGTGTTTTGGTGTCTGAGGCTTTCGGTTAAGGTGAGGCTTTCGGTTAAGGTGATCCTGTAAGTTCTAAGAGGGATTATATGAACTTCAAAAATGTCTGTTTTGTTTTCTACTACTTAGTTCAGTGCCTGACATATAGTAGGTGTTTTCAAATCTTTGTTGGCAGACATGTTTGTTGTAGAGTAAGATAAAGAAAAGAATTCTAAGAATATTAATAGAGTATCCTCTGGCTGTCATGCTTTCAGGTATTAGATTTCTGGACTAGTGCAGTAGTTCTCAACACCCACTGCACATTAGACTGTCTCTTAGGGAGCTTTTACAAAATACCAGTCCTTAGGCCTTAGTGATTTTGATATGATTGGTTTGGGGTGAGACCCCAGCATCAGTATTATAAAATCTTGCCTGGGGATCCTGATGAACCGTGGTGGTGGTGAGCCATTGAACCATGAACTGTTATTGCTTACTGAATGTTAATTGAGGAGATCTATGCTTTGCTTTTTTAAAAGTCCTTTACGCTTTGGAGGACACTTTTCTCTGTTTCATTATATTAAGAATATTTTGCATTTCTTGATATATCAGCACATAGGTAATCAAAAGATTTACTTGTGTATTAAGATAGTCACTTGTCTTCCTGATGGTAGAAAACACTTTTTCTCATCTTAGGTCTGTGGTATTTTATATGGTATACTTTTGTTTTTTTTTAAGGTCTTTTAATCCTATTGGAAACTGGCATTTAAGCAGTAGAGAAAACATAATGTTAAGAGCTTAGCAAAAATGTTTTTTTAAAAAAATTGAAAATGCATTCTTATACCATATATACTTTTCTATGCCAAAGTAAATGACTCAGCTAATTTATTCTGTATTATTCCAGCCATCGAAAATGTTAAGATATTCAGCTGATGCAAATAAAAAATAAAAGCAGTTTAAGTAATTACATCCCATCCAAATTATTATTGCATGTTTGGGATAAAAACCAAAGGAATAGAATAGTTAATGCAAGCTTTACTTTGCTGTAAACCTGTTTTTTCTAAAGTGTGTGTAGTCTTTATTTCTCTTTCGCTTGCCTTTCCCTCAGAAAAGATATGGTAATTATGTTCTTTATAACAAACTTAACTGCTGAAATAACTGTTGGAATAACCAGTGGTGATTAGACATTTTAAAGTCAAACCATAAACAGTGCAACATTAGTGAAATGTGATGGAAGTAAATTTGTAATGAAAATGTTTCTTTGGGTTCATCTTTCACTTTTAGTTTTTACATATCTATTTCTATCAGTATGCCATCTTGCTCATATAATCAAAATCTTGGCAGGTTGCAGCAAGAATAGCATAGTCAACCCTGAGCGTAAATATGCTTATTTGAGGAGATATTGGACTTGGTGTCCTGTTAAACCATGTAGGTATTAAGGAATGATGGATGATATTAATAATGAGAAACTGAGCTAGTGCTTGACTTTGATTAGACCTTCCTTCTCTGCCATTAGTGTAAGTAATAAGATAACTTGTTTATATCTATTCACTCCTAAAAATATTTACAGTAACCTAATAATTATAACAAAATATAAATTGTCTGATACAAAGGTGTGAACCCAGTCAGTACCCAGAGAATGCTCATTAATGGTGATGGAAAATGTCATAGCTTTCTGTATATTTTCATGTATAAGCAACAGCCTTTGTTTTGCTATTGCAGGGATTACTATTTTATTTTAAATGGAAAAAAAGACATACTAGAAACCTGGAATTAATGTGCCATGGCTCTGTATTATTCACTAAAATTTCAGCTCTTTCATGGTCTTGAAATTTGAATGCCAGACACTGGATTCTGTAATGGAATTTGGTATTAAATGAATCAGTCCAAAGACTAACTCCAGTATGTTTGCATTTTCTACTCTCTTCCTGAGGTATATTACTAATTAGGAATACAAGAGAAATCTAGTTATTAGGGCTTTTTTCCTTGTCCAGTATCATAATTAACTGATTTAGTCAGTTTAGGCCATTATTCTGAAAATAGTCTGTAGGAAGAACTCTAATCTCTTAGAACAGTAGCAGAATTAAAATCTTTCCCAGTCACATTCTGGCTTAAAGATAGATTTTATATGTGAATTTTTGTTTTATTTTTAAATAATACTTTCCCATGGTAAGCTAGTAAAACAGTACAGATGCATATGAAGTAGAAAAGTAACAAAGTTCCTTTGTCTCACTTAAGGAAAACCCACTGTTAATTTTTTCTTGGGTATACTTCTTGAAATTTTAGAAGTACTGCTTTTTCCTTTTCTTTAAAACACACACACAGACACATACACATGAAGCTATATTATATGCTATAAATAAACCATCTGTGTTATTCTTTTTACTGGCTGCAGCAATTTACACACACACATGAAACTATACTATGTATTGTGTAAAATATCTGTTATAATTTTTACTGGCTGTAGAAATATCAATTGTGTGGAACTTTCATAATTAACTGATCCCATTTCAGTAACATTTAGATTTCTTTTTATTTTATGGTACTATTTGCACACTGCCCTGTATGCTAAGCATTTTGTTTATATCCTTTAATCTTCTGAGCAATAATTCAGTGAGGCTGGTGCTAGTATTCTCATTAAATGATAAAGGAGACTGAAGTTAGAGGTTAAAGGACTTGCCCAGGATCCCAGAACTGAGTGTGAGAAAACATGTTCTTAAATGTAACTGTAGAATCTGTATTTCCTGTTGTGTTGCTTCTTGTATTTCCCCCAGTGAAGCAGTATTTTCAATCATTAAGAACCCAAGGAAAGATAACAGAAGAAAATAAAAACATGCCTCTTATTGATGAAAAGAATGTTCCCATGTTCCTGCCATCTCCAGCTTGTTGGGTTTATATAAAAAGTATCTACAGTGTGTTTCAAGTAAGTAGTGCAAATGAAAGGTAGAAGGTTTATAAATTGGAATAGCATAATGCTTCATGCTGTGGTAAAATCTTGCTTAACCTATAGATCTTCACCCAGTATCTCTAGCCATCTCTAGTTAAACCAAAAAGCAAAAATGTTTCTAGGAAGCATTTATTCGTAATGTGCCTCTCAGACTCTCAGATCTCATTTGCTCCTGTTTCAGACAGTTCTACTAGGCACTGGGGTTTCCTAGTCTATAACAGTTGATTAGAAGAAACAAATTAGAAAAATTGCAAGTAGCAGTGTTATAGACAGAAAACCTGACAGTTCAACAAAGGGATAGCTTTTGGTGTAAAGCTGTTAGTGGTAAAGGAGAAGCAAACCTAAAAGCAGACCATTTTTTTTTGAGTTGTTTGGAATCCCTGTGTTTAATATACTCCCGAACTACTCAAGATCAGCACCCTGTTAATCACGGTACTGTAATTGATTGTAGTGAGTATAATTTTTTAAAGTAAATTAAACTAGATATACTGTAACAAGCACAGGTTTCCATTAATACAATAAAGGGCAAATTATGCTCGGTTAGTACATGAAGCATTGTCATACCCAGTATATATACAAATATTTTTAACTTGGAAAAGAGCCCCTTTAACAGTTCTGCTATTGTTGAAGTTTGACCTATTTGTGCTGCATATTCTCAAAAACAAAAAAGATTGACGATGACTCAAAAGTGTACATATGTGACTAGGTAGAATAAAACCACTATCTCTATTGCTGCAGGATTTCTTTGGAATTAGCTTGCAGAACTTGATTCTCCTCCTCAAACTGTTGTGATTGCCTGGTACATCCCATAAATTATTTACACCCTGATGGTACTAAATGACTACATTAATGGCACCTCTGGCTCCACATGATATCGAGAGTTTAATAATTCATCCCTTTTTACAGCTACATCCCTGTCAATTAGCATGAGTGGGAGTTGAGTTTACAACACTGAGATACAATGCCTTTTCTGAGACATTTACTCTTCAAATATTGTATCTGTAAATATTGAGATCTTAGTGGTGTTAGAAAGATTATTAACTGTTGCAAAGCTAGACTCTTCAGGTTATGTTTGTTAAGCATTAGATTATGTCAAGTTTTTAAGTACATTTTAGGTATATTTTAAGGGGAAGATCTTTGAAAGAATTCTCCATTCCAGGACTCTTGATTTAAAAAAAAAAAAGACAAACCAGTATAAGCTTGTTATGAAAACTAAATGGAATTAATGATTGGCCACTGGGAAGAATAGTAGACTTTGATTTTAAAAATTGTCCAAATTCTTTTTTTTTATTAAGGTATCACTGATATACCCTTTATGAAGGTTTCACAAGAAAAACAACGTGGTTACTACATTCACCCTTATTATCGAGTCCCCCCCCATACCCCATTGCAGTCACTGTCCATCAGTGTAGTAAGATGCCACAGAGTCCCTACTTGTCTTCTTTGTGCTACACTGTCTTCCCTGTGATGCCACACACACCATGTGCACTAATCATGACACCCCACAACCCCCTTCTCCCTCCTTTCCCACCTGTCCTTCCCCACCCCTCCCCTTTGGTAACTGCCAATCCCTTCTTGGAGTCTGTTGATCTGCTATTTTGTTCCTTCAGTTTTGCTTCATTGTTACACTCCACAAATGAGGGAAATCATTTGGTATTTGTCTTTCTCTACCTGACTTATTTCATTGAGCATAATACTCTCTAGCTCCATCCATGTTGTTGCAAGTGGTAGGAATTTTTGTTTCTTACAGCTGAATAGTATTCCATTATGTATATGTACCACCTGTTCTTTATCCATTCATCTACTGATAGATACTTAGGTTGCTTCCATATCTTGGCTATTGTGAATAGTGCTGCAGTAAACATAGGGGTGCATATGTCTTTTTGAATCTGAGAAGTTGTGTTCTTTGGGTAAATTCCTAGGAGTGGAATTCTCGAGTCAAATGGTATTTCTATTTTTAGATTTTTGAGGAGCCTCTGTATTGCTTTCCACAATGGTTGACCTAGCTTACATTCCCAACAGCAGTGTAGGAGGGTTCCCCCTTCCTTGCATCCTCGCCAGCATTTGTTGTTCCTAGACTTTTGGATGTTGGCCATCCTTGCTGGTGTGAGGTGATATCTCATTGTGGTTTTAATTTGCATTTCCCTGATAATTAGCGATGTGGAGCATCTTTTCATGTGCCTGTTGACCATCTGAATTTCTTCTTTGGAGAAATGTCTGTTCATATCCTCTGCCCATTTTTTAATAGGGTTATTTGCCTTTTGGGTGAAAAATTATCCAGATTCTTAATGGAACAGTTTTACATCCTTTGAAGCCTTCAAATTTCAGTCTTCTTTAACCTTTTTGGAGTACTTTTAAATAAAGTAGACATATTCTTGCCCTCTGTAAGCATGCCTTCCATATTTCCCTATTTAACTGCAAGTAGTACTGTTACAGAGAGGATGGCTGACAGTTCCAAGAAGGGGTAGCTAAGTTCTAGAATTACAAACACTGTAAACTTTAAAAACCTTTCTCTTTGTCCTTTCTGAAAACAACATCTCAAAGGTGTAGTCACTCCAAAACTAAACATAAATTCAATATCAACTTGGCTATTCCCTTTTACTGGAAATGCATTAATTCCTTTTATTCAGTTCACTCTAAATTGAATAATAATTTCACTCTGGAATTTAATCATGTGACACATGTGTTTATAACCCTAGCACTTAGCACAGTGCCTGGCACATGGTTCAGTAAGTGTTTATCTGATAAATCCATATAATTCTAGTTAGGCACTGTAAGTCTCTTTGGTGACTTAAGCAGTTAGACTGCTTTATACTATAGCGGTCCCCCTTACCTGCAGGGGATACATTCCAAGATCCCCACTGGATGCCTGAAACCATGGGTAGTACCAAACCCTTCATACACTTTTTTCCTATACATACATAACCTGTGATGAAGTTTGTTTTATAAATTAGATCAGTAAGAGATTAATAACAAACTACTAATAAAAAAAATACTTACAAGTGTTATATAATAAAAGGTAAGTGAATGTGCTCTCTCTCTCACAAAATAAACTGTACTCATCCTTCTTGTGACAATGTGAGATGATGAAGGGCCTACGTGATGAGATAAAATGGGGTGAATTACATAGGCATTATGATCTAGCATTAAGCTACTGTTGACCTCTTACCATCATTCAGAAGGATCATCTGCTTCCCAGCTGCAGCTGACCACAGTAACTGAAACCACGGAAGCTAGAGCCACAGATGAAGGAGGAATGCTGTAGTTCCTTCCTAGGATAGTGCTACTTTGGGAGTGTATTTCACTTTGCTATTAGTGCTTTCTAATCCCGTATGATGGATTTGTTTGGAAGGATCCAGAGAGCCTCATTATAAGGGCTTCTGCCCAGTGAGGCCTGTATTCTTAAGAGGCCATTATCCTGTTAGAGAGGCTCCTAAGTATTTCAGGTATCCTTTGGGTTCCAGTGAGTGTCTTCATAGAGAAAATTACTTTCCCCCCAATAGAGTCACTAGACAGTTTTCACGGATACTTAATACAGAGTAATAAGTAATAACTTACACCATGTAAGTTGAGTTTAAATTGAGTAGATTTCTTTAATAATGCTTTCCCTTAAAACTGACTATCTGGTCATCATTGAAATCCATGAGAGAACTATAGGGATAAGTACAGTCAAGAGTTACACTGCCAGGGAGATTGGTTTGGAAAGACATTAGAAGCACTGTTAATGACTAAAATGAAAACGCTTAATCTATAAAAGGAAAAAAAAATTGAATTTCATTAAGCATGAGATGTAGACCTAAATCATACTATGCTAGCCTGCTACACAGATGATCCTAGCTCTCTATTTGCCAGACCAGCCACCTTGGAACAGAATATGGAAAATTAACTTAAACTAGAAATACCATAATAAATAAACATCTTTACTGAAATTCTGTTTGTGTACCAAGTGTGAATTGGATGAAACTATCTGAACATAAGATTTTTGTGTGGAGCAATTTCTGTTTCATCTCTTAAATTTCCCAACACCCTCTCCATGTGGCTCTAGTTGCCATGGTTTCTTCAGGTACTATGGTCAGCTGCAGCTGATCCTTCTGACTGATGGTAAGAGGTCAACAGTAGCCTAATGCTCGATTGCAATGAATGTCCTTGAGCTGGCACCTGGTGCCAGATATGTTAGAACAAAGGTTTTAGAGTTGTTGGGGAAAAGTGATGGTTTGATCTAGCCTTAGTTATGTTTTAATGGAAATTAAGCTCTCAAATGAAAGTGGTTAGGTATTACAGATGGATGGACATGACTCTAGCTGAGAACAAATTGTTCTGCTTTGATAGAGATATAGTTCAAACCTGCAGGCATCTGTCAACTGCCTGTTGTGGCACAGTGAGATAAAGTGATCTGTAATGTTTCTCTAGCATGTCCCTACTGGTAGCCATATTGCAATGTATAAAAACATCTTTTGGGCAGACAGTTTGTGTGGGCTGGATTCCACCTCAGCTTTGTTAAGATGCCAGGAAGCATCAAGGTGAATTTTTTAAAAAATTTTGGTATCATTAATCTACAATTACATGAAGAACATTATGTTTACTAGGCTCCCCCCTTCATCAAGTCCCCCCCACATACCCCTTCACAGTCACTGTCCATCTGCGTAGTAAGATGCTGTAAAATCACTACTTGTCTTCTCTGTGTTGCACAGCTCTCCCGTGCCCTCCACGCACTATACATGCTAATCGTAATGCCCTCTTTCTTTTTCCCTGCCCTTATCCCTCCCTTCCCACCCATCCTCCCCAGTTCCTTTCCCTTTGGTAACTATTAGTCCATTCTTGGGTTCTGTGATTCTGCTGCTGTTTTGTTCCTTCAGTTTTCCTTTGTTCTTATACTCCACATATATTTGGTATGTGGAAATCATTTGGTACTTGTCGTTCTCCGCCTGGCTTATTTCACTGAGCATAATACCCTCTAGCTCCATCCATGTTGTTGCGAATGGTAGGATCTGTTTTTTTCTTATGGCTGAGTAATATTCCATTGTGTATATGTACCACATCTTCTTTATCCATTCATCTACTGATGGACATTTAGGTTGCTTCCATATCTTGGCTATTGTAAACAGTGCAGTGATAAACATAGGGTTGCATCTGTCTTTTTCAAACTGGAGTGCTTCATTCTTAGGGTAAATTCCTAGAAGTGAAATTCCTGGGTCAAATGGTATTTCTATTTTGAGCATTCTGAGGAACCTCCATACTGCTTTCCACAATGGTTGAACTAATTTACATTCCCACCAGCAGTGTAGGAGGGTTCCCCTTTCTCCACAACCTCGCCAACATTTGTTGTTGTTTGTCTTTTCGATGATGGCGATCCTTACTGGTGTGAGGTGATATCTCATTGTAGTTTTAATTTGCATTTCTCTGATGATTAGCAATGTGGAGCATCTTTTCATCTGTCTGTTGGCCATCTGGATTTCTTCTTTAGAGAACTGTCTGTTCAGCTCCTCTGCCCATTTTTTAATTGGATTATTTCCTTTTTGTTTGTTGAGGTGTGTGAGCTCTTTATATATTTTGGATGTCAATCCTTTATTGGATATGTCATTTATGAATATATTCTCCCATACTGTAGGATGCCTTTTTGTTCTATTGATGGTGTCCTTTTCTGTACAGAAGCTTTTTAGCTTGATATAGTCCCACTTGTTCATTTTTGCCTTTGTTTCCCTTGCCCGGGGAGGTAAGTTCATGAAGAAGTCACTCATGTTTATGTCCATGAGGTTTTTGCCTATGTTTTTTTCTAAGAGTTTTATGGTTTTATGACTTATGTTCAGGTCTTTGATCCATTCGGAGTTTACTTTTGTGTATGGGGTTAGACAGTGATCCAGTTTCATTCTTCTACGTGTAGCTGTCCAGTTTTGCCAGCACCATCTGTTGAAGAGACTGTCATTTCCCCATTTTATGTCCATGGCTCCTTTATTGTATATTAATGGGCCATATATGTTTGGGTTAATGTCTGGAGTCTCTTTTCTGTTCCACTGGTCTGTGGCTCTGTTCTTGTGCCAGTATTAAACTGTCTTGATTACTGTGGCTTTGTAGTAGAGCTTGAAGTTGGGGAGCGAGATCCCCCCCCACTTTATTCTTCCTTTTCAGGATTGCTTTGGCTATTCAGGGTCTTTGGCGGTTCCATGTGAATTTGTGAACTATTTGTTCCAGTTCATTGAAGAATGCTGTTGGTAATTTGATAGGGATTGCATCCAATCTGTATATTGCTTTGGGCAGGATGGCCATTTTGATGATATTAATTCTTCCTAGCCAAGAGCATGGGATGAGTTTCCATTTGTTAGTGACCTCTTTAATTTCTCTTAAGAGTGTCTTGTAGTTTTCAGGGTATAGGTCTTTCACTTCCTTGGTTAGGTTTATTCCTAGGTATTTTATTCTTTTTGATGCTATTGTGAATGGAATTGTTTTCCTGATTTCTCTTTCTATTAGTTCATTGTTAGTGTATAGGAAAGCTACAGATTTCTGTGTGTTAATTTTGTATCCTGCAACTTTGCTGAATTCTGATATTAATTCTAGTAGTTTTGGAGTGGAGTCTTTAGGGTTTTTTTATGTACAATATCATGTCATCTGCAAATAGTGACAGTTTGACTTCTTTACCAATCTGGATTCCTTGTATTTCTTTGTTTTGTCTGATTGCCGTGGCTAGGACCTCCAGTACTACGTTGAATAACAGTGGGAGAGTGGGCATCCCTGTCTTCTTCCCAATCTCAGAGGAAAAGCTTTCAGCCTCTTGCTGTTCAGTATGTTAGCTGTGGGTTTATCATATATGGCCTTTATTATGTTGAGGTACTTGCCCTCTATGCCCATTTTGTTGAGAGTTTTTATCATGAATGAATGTTGAATTTTGTCGAATGCTTTTTCAGCATCTATGGAGATGATCATGTGGTTTTTGTCTTTCTTTTTGTTGATGTGCTGGATGATGTTGATGGATTTTCGGATGTTGTACCATCCTTGCATCCCTGGGATGAGTCCCACTTGGTCATGGTGTATGATCCTCTTGATGTATTTTTGAATCTGGTTTGCTAATATTTTGTTGAGTATTTTTGCATCTACATTCATCAGGGATATAAGTCTGTAGTTTTCTCTTTTGGTGGGGTCTTTGCCTGGTTTTGGTATTGGGGTGATGTTGGCTTCATAGAATGAGTTTGGGAGTATTCCGTCCTCTTCTATTTTTTGGAAAACTTTAAGGAGAATGGGTATTATGTCTTCTTTGTATGTCTGATAAAATTCCGAGGTAAATCCATCTGGCCCGGTGGTTTTGTTCTTGGGTAGTTTTTTGATTACTGATTCAGTTTCGTTGCTGGTAATTGGTCTGTTTAGATTTTCTGTTTCTGGGTCAGTCTTGGAAGGTTGTATTTTTCTAGGAAGTTGTCCATTTCTCCTAGGTTTTCCAGCTTGTTAGCATATAGGTTTTCATAGTATTCTCTGATAATTCTTTGTATTTCTGTGGATTCCGTCGTGATTTTTCCTTTCTCGTTTCTGATTCTGTTGATGTGTGTTGACTCTCTTTTTCTCTTAATAAGTCTGGCTAGAGGCTTATCTATTTTGTTTATGTTCTTGAAGAACCAGCTCTTGGTTTCATTGATTTTTTCTATTGTTTTATTCTTCTCATTTTATTTATTTCTTCTCTGATCTTTATTATGTCCCTCCGTCTGCTGACCTTAGGCCTCATTTGTTCTTCTTTTTCCAATTTCCATAATTGTGACATTAGACTATTCATTTGTGATTGTTCTTCCTTCTTTAAATATGCCTGGATTGCTATAGACTTTCCTCCTTAAGACTGCTTTTGCTGCTTCCCACCGAAGTTGGGGTTTTGTGTTGTTGTTGTTATTTGTTTCCATATATTGTTTGAGCTCCATTTTAATTTGGTCGTTGATCCATTGATTATTTAGGAGCATGTTGTTAAGCCTCCATGTGTTTGTGAGCCTTTTTGCTTTCTTTGTACAATTTATTTCTCGTTTTATACCTTTGTGGTCTGAAAAGTTGGTTGGTAGGATTTCAATCTTTTGGAATTTACTGAGGCTCTTTCTGTGACCTAGTATGTGGTCTATTCTGGAGAATGTTCCATGTGCACTTGAGAAGAATCTATATCCTGTTGCTTTTGGATGTAGAGTTCTATAGATGTCTATTAGGTCCATCTGTTCTAGTGTGTTGTTCAGTGCCTCTGTGTCCTTACTTATTTTCTGTCTGGTGGATCTGTCCTTTGGAGTGAGTGTTGTGTTAAAGTCTCCCAAAAATGAATGCATTGCATTCTGTTTCCTCCTTTAATTCTGTTAGTATTTGTTTCACATATATTGGTGCTCCTGTATTGCGTGCATATATGTTTATAATGGTTATATCCTTTTGTTGGACTGAGCCCTTTATCATTATGTAGTGTCCTTCTTTATCTCGTTACTTTCTTTGTTTTGAAGTCTATTTTATCTGATACTAGCTTTGCAACACCTACTTTTTTCTCCCTATTGTTTGCATGAAATATCTTTTTCCATCCCTTGACTTTTAATCATCTGTGCATGGGTTTGAGGTGAGTCTCTTGTAAGCAGCATAGAGATGGGTCTTGCTTTTTATCCATTCTATTACTCTGTGTCTTTTGATTGGTGCATTCAGTCCATTTACATTTAGGGTGATTATTGAAAGATACGTACTTATTGCCATTGCAGGCTTTAGATTCGTGGTTACCAAAGGTTCAAGGTTAGCTTGTTTACTACCTTACTGTCTAACCTAACTCGCTTATTGAGCTATTACAAACACAGTCTGATGATTATTTCTCTCCTTTCTTATTCCTCCTTCTCCATTCTTCATATGTTGGGTGTTTTGTTCTGTGCTCTTTTTAGGAATGCACCCATCTAGAGCAGTCCCTCTAAGTGCCCCTGTAGAGGTGGTTTGTGGGAGGCAAATTCCCTCAACTTTTGTTTGTTTGGGAATTGTTTAATCACTCCTTCATATTTAAATGATAATCGTGCTGGATACAGTATCCTTGGTTCAAGGCCCTTCTGTTTCATTGCATTCAATATATCATGCCATTCTCTTGTGGCCTGTAAGGTTTCTGTTGAGAAGTCTGATGATAGCCTGATGGGTTTTCCTTCATAGGTGACCTTTTTTCTCTCTCTGGCTGCCTTTAATTCTCTGTCCTTGTCCTTGATCTTTGCCATGTTAATTATTATGTGTCTTGGTGTTGTCCTCTTTGGGTCCCGTCTCTCGGGAGTTCTTTGTGCCTCTGTAGTCTGAGCAACTATGTCCTCCCCCAGTTTCGGGAAGTTCTCAGCAATTATTTCTTCAAAGACATTTTCTATCCCTTTTTCTCTCTCTCCTTCTTCTGGTACCCTTATAATGTGGATATTGTTCCTTTTGGATTGGTCACAGAGTTCTCTTAATATTGCTTAATTCCTGGAGATCCTTTTATCTCTCTCTGCGTCAGCTTGTATGCGTTCCTGTTCTCTTGTTTCTATTCCATCAATGGCCTCTTGCATCTTATCCATTCTGCTTATAAATGCTTCCAGAGATTGTTTCACTTCTGTAATCTCCCTCTGGATGTCATCCCTTAGCTGTTGTATATTTCCCTGCATCTCCGTCAGCATGCTTATGATTTTTATTTTGAATTCTTTTTCAGGAAGACTGGTTATGTCTATCTCCTTCTCAGGTGTTGACTCCGTGATTTTTGTCTGTCTCAGATTCTGCCTTTTCATGGCGATAGAGATAGTTTGCGGAGCTGGGGCAAGTGACGGCTGGGAGAATGTCCCTTCTTGTTGGTTTGTGGCCTTCCTCTCCTGGGAGAACAGCGACTCCTAGCGGCTTGTGCTGGGCAGCTGCGCGCAGACGGGGCCTCTGATTCTTGTCTGGCCGCTTTGGAGTTTAGCTCCGCAGTTGCTGTGGGTGAGGCCTGCCTCAGGCTGCTGCTGCAATTGGTGGAGCTGTGTTGGAGGGGAAACGGCCGGGAGGCTGTTTATCTCTGTGAGGGGCCTCCGAGCTGCCCTGCTGCACAGGGTGTTAGGGTGCCCAGAGTTCCCCAGGTTTCCCTGCTGCTGGGCTAAATGTTCCGGGACACTTCCATCTGGCTGTGAGGTCCCTGTCTCTTTAAGACTTTCAAAAACCACTCGCCTTTCTTTGTCCCTGGGGTGCTGGCAGTGGGGACCTGCCCACAGGTCTTACTGTCCTGTTTCCCTAGTTTCCAGCCCCTCACGCATGCACTGTGTCTGCACTCTGGTGCAGATGGCTAGGGCTGGGTGTTTAGCAGTCCTGGGCTCCCTCTCCCTCCCCACTCCTACTCCTCTCCTCCCACTGGGAGCTGGGGTGAGGGGCACTTGGGTCCCGCCGATCTGTGGCTTGTATCTTACCCCCTTTGCTAGGCGCTGGGTTCTCGCAGGTGTGGATGTAGTCTGGCTGTTGTCCTGTGTCTTCTGGTTTCTCTTTTAGGAAGACTTGTATTTGTTGTATTTTCAAAAATATATGTGGTTTTGGGAGGAGATTTCCGCTGCTCTACTCACACGTCCATCTTGGCTCTGCCCCTGTATAAGATGTTAAGTGGGAAAAGCAAGGGGCAAAGTACTGTAAATTATTCTACCATTTGTATAAAAATTTGCTGATACGTGTACAAAATATCTGGCAGGCTGTACAAGAAGTGGTTTATTTTCATTTTTTGCTGTTGAATGGCTGGAGACAAAGGGTGGAAGACTTTTTACTGTATCCTTTTACACTTTTTAAAAGGCTGGAGTGGATGGCCAGAGATAAGGGTGGGAGGCTTTATAGGCTTTATATCCTTTTACACTTTTTGTTTATTGAACCACATGAATGTATTCCCTAGATAATAATAAAAATAACCATAAAAATGAAAAAGTAAAACAGCTGTTTTGAAATCTAGATAGTTATTTGTTCTTTATAAGCATTACTTCATTTTGAGTAAATAACATTTGATCAGGCATATGATTCTTAGTTTTGTTTTTCTCTTCTCTAAGTCTGCTTTCCAACACTAAAAATGATCATTTGTTCTCCATTAGAGACTTGAGTCATAATCGGTTGTCTAACTGGAACACCAGCTTGGAGTCTCAAACATTACAAGAAGTGTAAGTTATTTTTATTTATTTAAATTTACATTAAATTCCTTGAGGTGATTTGGTGAGTTATGAATTTGAGAATCTTTAATCCAGAAATGCTGTCAAAAAACTGGATGAAAAAAATTAAAAAGATACTTAAAAATCTAAATTGTTGCATTTAACTTGGTTACTGTCACAAACTCTCTGGAGATTGTGCCATTGGGTGTTTGTGATTTCAAGTTGCAAACTATAGAAATATTATTCTACTAACTTAGGGCCAAAAGTAAGATTTTTTTCCCCTTTCTTCAGAGTTAAACATGTTCTGTTTTGGCCAAAGTTTCAGCCAGTGAAACTCTCTGTTGTGTAAACAGTTTTTATGTCTTGACTCATCTAAGATGGAAGCATCATGTCTCTTAAGTAGATTTATATGAAATACAATATTTTTGGTGTCATCTCTAATGTGGTTAATATCATTCAGTTTTTCTACATCAGTGAAGTGTTTCTTTAATACTGAGGTATATTTTTTTTTGGAGGGAATTCTCTAAAATATTAATATCAGTTATTGCATTGTGACATTTCCAGAGGTACAACTGTTGGTATTGCCTCTGTGCTAAACACCCCCAGAATACTCTATTTTTCTTTTTGATATCTTGCTGACAGGGATTACTTGTTTCTGTGCTCTCATTGTCTCTGCATTCTCTTCTTACGTACCCCAAACCAATTGCTTCTAATCTGTTGAGGACTAAAAAAAACAATCGACCAATTTATTAATTGAAAGATTAGGCATTGAGGAAAGGCCTGATCCATGGGAAGTATATGAACTTTATTACATAGACTAACTTTTGCTTCTGGTTTCTTTTCTGCATTCTAGATTGTTTGAAAACCCAGGTTAAATGAAATGTGATTGTATTAAATTGCTTTTAAAACATTGGGGACAATCCGTTTAAAGACCTGCTAAGATTGGATATCATGTCATTTGTAAAATGAATCATAGTTTCCATCTCTGGATGGCCAAATAAATTTCATCTGTGATCTCAAGCAAACTTGCCCTAACTTTGAATAATTTAAAAAATATGTATATGTATATATATGTATGTGTATGTATGCATGTGTATTTTTAGAATTTACTTTATAATTTATAAATACATATATGAAGATATAGATAGGTTCATTTTTTATTATTCCTTCTTTGTTTAAGGACTCAAATTAGCCAATAAACTTAACTATTAAACAACCTTGCTGGTATTAAAAATATTTAATGTGCAAAATATTTCCCAGCCTTTCTAATACTGGTATCAATCATAGATCTATGCCATGAAAAAACTTTTCCCCTTAAAATCTCTTAATTTCTCAGTATAATACATTTTATCTAACTCATTCTGAGTCACAGGCTTTTTTCAAATTTGGCACCTATCCTAAAGAATGTGTATTAGCCAGAAACGAGAATTCAAGTGGTGACATTTCCCTCACTAAACTTTTAAATCTATTTTTCCCCCTGCCCAGGAAAATGAATTATAATGAGCTAACAGAAATCCCTTATTTTGGAGATCCAACCTCTAATATTACTCTACTCTCATTGTAAGTAAATAAGATTTCAGGTATTTTACTTAAATTATGAATAATACACAGTTTTTTTGTTTTTGCTGTGGGTACCCTTATTGTTGATCCTAGTTGCATACCATCCTTGTGCCCTGGAGTGGATCATGGACAAACAGCTTCAATATAATCTTTGTTTTGTAGAGTCCATAATGTAATCCCAGCAATAAATGCAGAGGCATTTCAGTTTTACCCTGCTCTCGAGAGTTTAGACCTCAGCTCAAATATAATATCAGAAGTCAAGACATCTTCATTTCCTCGAATGCAGCTTAAATACCTGTAAGTAAAATAGAGTTTAAACTAGATTTAAAGTATGTCTTTTTTATTCATTGATACTTATCTTTCCAGAAATGTCTGTTATGTGATTTTGATAATGCTTATGTGAAACAAACTTAGGGTCAGGTTTTAGGTTTTTAGGATTTTTTGCTTGTTTTTTTTCCTCCTCTTAAAGAGTGCGCTGTTGTCAGAACACATTGTTAAATGTCCAGAGTAATTTTTGAGATTTAATTCTGGATTGTATTTTACTAGCAGTTTGCAGAAGGTAAATAGGAACATTTAAATGGCATACCCTTTATAATAATGATAGTAATTAGTATATGTGCTAGTGTTTTACACTTTACAAAGCATATTCACACATACTGTTTCAACCCAAATGAAGTAGGTATTATTTGTAATTTGTAGTTGAAGAAACAAAGCACTTAAATGATTCGTAGTTATATACAGTTGCTAATAATAGAATGGGGGCTCAGTCATAGATTTTGGCAGCTTTCCGGTGGTAGAATTTTTGTTTCACTAAATTTTTGTTATTGTCTTGTTCACTTTAGGAATTTAAGTAATAATAGAATAGCCACCTTGGAGGCTGGTTGCTTTGATAATTTATCGAGTTCCTTACTAGTGGTAAAATTAAACCGGAACAGAATTAGCATGATTCCACCCAAGATCTTCAAGCTACCTCACCTCCAATTCTTGTGAGTAATTAAGTAGATGGATTAGAAGATCGTTTTCCTTTACTATTTTTTTTTCTTTTAATTATTATTAGAGCAAATCAGCAAACCAGTTTTCTGACTGTAAAACTTTTTGTTAAAGGGAACTTAAAAGAAACAGGATTAAAGTTGTAGAAGGTCTAACCTTCCAAGGGCTTGACTCCTTAAGATCTTTGAAGATGCAGCGGAATGGAATCAGCAAACTTAAGGATGGAGCTTTTTTTGGCTTGGATAACATGGAAGAATTGTAAGTACTATGAACTGGAATTGGAGATTATTAGAAGGAGTCTGACTGGGACTTTTCAGAGCCAAATGGGTAGGATTGTTGCTTTAATATACCAAGGACATTAGTTCTTGCTGCCTTCTCTGGTGTGAAATAAGTGTATACAAAACTCTGTAAACTGTTTATCTAACTGGTATTTTTGTTATCATTCTTAAAAACATTTCATCTTAAACATTTATATTCTCTTAGTTTTTTGGCTGATGAAAATTATCAGAATTTATCTAGAAAAGTATACTATACCTCTCAGTGTGTTGATTTTAAAGATTTGATATTTTAGTCTTACTACCTTCTAGCACTAAATCTTAACTAAGATAAATATTTATTGAGTAGAATTGTTGGTTCACTTGGGTTGAGCAAAGGTATTTACTTCTCTGAATAAGGCTTACTGAAGATTTTTAGAATCTTCTCATAGCAAACATATTTTCTCCTTTCTTTCTTTAATTCTGCAGAGAACTGGAGCATAACAACCTTACAGAAGTCAACAAGGGGTGGTTGTATGGTTTACGAATGTTACAGCAGCTGTATATGAGCCAGAATGCTGTTGAAAGAATCAGCCCTGATGCATGGGAGTTCTGCCAAAGACTCTCTGAACTGTAAGTGTGGGATGGCATTTCATGGAGGCTGTGAGACTAGAGCAAGATGGAGTAAATCATTCCCTTGGCCAGTAATGAGATATAACATCCTATTTTATTAGAAGTTTGTTGAGAGCTTTAAATTTATCATGTAAATAGAATAAGAATGTGAGAGTTGAACTAAAATGCAATGAATTCCTTACCTTCCATGCGTCCTGTTTTCAGTGATTTGTCCTATAACCAGTTGACCCGCTTGGATGAATCTGCCTTTGTGGGTCTGAGCTTACTGGAGAGATTGAATTTAGGGGACAACAGAATCACTCATATTGCTGATGGTGTGTTCAGGTTTCTTTCTAATCTTCAGACACTGTAAGTACATCTGTCCTTTTTTTGCTAATTTTTTTTAAAGCAGTTAAACAAAATAATCAATGTGCAAATTTATGTATGTTAATATCTTGCAGTTCTGTCAGGGTAAGACAGTCTTGTATCTGTGTCCATACAAAAATCATAATTACTTCTAAAGTTCAGTTTGTACTTTAATTGAGTTAATTAGCTAAACAACAAAGCATCTCTTACTGTGTCAGTTACTGTGGAATAAAGCACAGTTGCTAGTGTCCAGAAAGCACATTTTCCTGTTCCTCTGACCTTGAACTACCAGTAGTGTACCAGAATTACTATGTCTTATTCAAAAGGATGCAGGATGTGTAGTGGGAGCATGTGGATAAAGTGAAGGTTCCTGTGGCCAGGATTCTCCTCTGACCCTGGTTAGCTAGCTTACTACACATGTGTGGACAATACATTGTTATTAACTATAAAGAGCCCTGCCCAGTGCTCTGGGTGACAGAGTGGCAGGGCTGCAGGGCTACAGGAGAGCAGAGACAAGACTGCAGTGGCGGCAGCACCGAGGACAGAGACTGAGACGGCTACAGGCCCAGAGGCAGAGAGTGGCTTGCTGCATGCAGACTTGCTCTCAGTGGATGGGATCCTAGTGATTAACCTGCCACCGTGGGAATAAAGTTGGGTATAACCCTTTCATCCCAAGAATATTCCACTGTCATTTCTTTGGTCTCATTGATCCGTAGTGAACTTGCCCAGGACTGAAACCCATTGGCAAGACAGAGCGGCTCTGGCCAGAAACCTGTTCACTGATACTAATTTGCAGCATATCTTCAGACAGAAAAAATTACTGAGCTGTGTTAGGTGCTTTCAGAATCAGGATATTACTGCTCTTTTTCACATCAGGAGGCTGATATTCAGGAGATTAAAATGATTTGTTTGAGGTCACATACCTTGTAAATGTTGGGGCCAAGATTCAAACCCGAGTTTGTTTGATACTAAATGTCATGTACTTTTTACCATACTGCCAGATGAACAAATCACTTAGCCTTTCCTGGGTGTCATTTTGGTGGACTTTTTGTCCAATTAAGGATGGACATAGGATTACATGGCTCCTAAAGCCAATTTGACCTCTAAAATTCTATGGTTCTGGAAGTTGAATGTTTTACCCTGATCATGGAATATAATTCAATGAAGAGGTATTTTAATGAAATATAGTAATCTCAAGCATAGAGCAGAATAAGAGAAAAAGACTAATTAGAATTTGTAGATTCTTAAGGTTTCTGAATAGGGGATTTTTTGCTCATCAGGTTCAGAGTTGATAAATGGTCTCAGAAAATATGCAGGCTCCCAACTTTTGGACCTAGCCATCAATGAGAAAGTGATAATTTTGTGAAGGTGTGTATAAATGCATGAGTATTTGTTTTTTTTTTTTTTTAACTTAATGAGGTAGTCTTCCTTCAATTAAAAGTGATTCCCCCCCATACCTTTTCTACATTATTTCTAGTGAAACTAGATCAGTGAAAACTCAGAAACTTAGATCATTTGCAGCTGCAGCCTTTTGGCCAATCAGGGGATGGTGAACAGATTCTTTGAGGATACAACTGATTATTAATTTGAGTACAGGCATAACTTGTAGTATTATGGGTTTGGTTTGAGACTACCACAATAAAGTGAATATTGCAGTAAAGCAAGCTAAATGGATTTTTTGGTTTCCTAGGGCATATAAAAGTTCTGTTTACATTATACTAGAGTCTGTTCAGTGTACAATAACATTATGTCTCAAGAAATACTGTACATGGGTGAATTAAAAAACACTTGATTGCTAAAAATTCTAATAATTATCTGAGCTTTCAGTGAGTCATAATGTTTTGGCTGGTGGAGGGCTCTTGCCTCTGTTGATGGCTGCTTACTGATCAGTTGGTGCTTGCTGAAGGTTGGGGTGCCTGTGGCCATTTCTTAAAATAAGACAACAATGAAGTTTGCTGCAGCAGTTGACTTCTCCTTTCACAAACAATTTCTCTGTAGCATGTGATGCTGTTTGATAGCATTTTATCTATAGTAGAACCTTTCAAAATTGGAGTCAGTCCTCTTAAAACTTGCCAATGCTTTATCAACTATGTTTAGGTAGTATTCTAAATCCTTTGTTGTCATATCTTCACAGCATCTTCACTAGGAGTAGATTCCATCTCAAGAAACTCACTTTATTTTCTCATCCATAAGAAGCAACTCCTCGTCCTTTCACATTTAATCATGAGATTGCACAACTTCAGCCATATTTTCAGGCTCCACTTCCAAGTCTAGTTCTCTTGCTATTTCCACCACATTTGCATTTTCAGTTTCTTCCTCCACTGAAGCCTTGAGGGTTGGAATCAACTTCTTCCAGATTCCTATTCATGTTGATATTTTGACCTCCTCCATAAATCATGAATGTTCTGAATGGTATCTAGAATGGTGAATCCTTTTTAGAAGGTTTTCACTTTACTTTGCCCAGATCCATCAGAGGAATCATTGTCTTTAGCTATAGCCTTAGAAAATCAATGTCTTCAATAATAAAGACTTCAGAGTTAAAATGACTCCTTGATCCATGGCCTGCAGAGTGGATTTAGTATTAGCAGGCATGAAAACAAAATAATCTCTTTGTTTATGTCCATCAGAGCTCTTGGGTGCATTGTCAGTGAGCAGTAAAATTTTGAAAGGAATCCTTTTCTCTAAGTAGGTCTAAACAGTGGGCTTCAAATATTCAGCATAACTCTTACAGGCCCTAGGATTTTTGGAATGGCAAATAAGCGTTGGCTTCAACTTAAAGTCACTATATTAGCCTCTAATCAAAGAGTCTGCCTGTCCTTTGAAGCCAGACATTGACTTCTCTCTTAACTGTGAAAGCCCTAGATGGCATCTTCTTCCAATACAAGGCTGTTTTGGCTACCCTGAAAATCTGTTGTGTAGCACAGCTACCTTCATTAATGATCTCAACTAGATCTTCTGGATAACTTGCTGCAGCTCCTACATCAGCACTTGCTGCTTTACTTGCACTTTGATGTTATGGGGATGGCTTCTAAACCCCATGAACCAACCTCTGCTGGCTTCAAACTTTTCTTCTGTGGCTTCCTCACTTCTCTCAGGCTTCATAGAATTGAAGAGAGTTAGGGCCTTGCTGTGGATTGGGCTTTGGCTTAAGGGAATGTTGTGGTTGGTTTGATCTATCCAGACCACTCAAACTGTCTCCATATCAGCAATAAGGCTGTTATGCTGTTTATTATTCTTGTGTTCACTTGGAGTAACACTTTCAATTTCCTTGAAAAACTTCTTTGCATTCACAGCTTTGCTAACTGTTTGTTGCAAGAGGCCTGACTTCTGTGGTCTCTCAGCTTTCAACATGCCATTCTCACTGAGCTTAATCATTTCTAACTTGATATAAAGTGGGACAGGTGGACTCTTCGTTCACCTGACCACTTAATGGCCATTGTAGGGTTATTAATTGGCCTGATTTCAATATTGTTGTGTATCAGAGAATAGGAAAGCCTGAGGAGAAGGAGAGAGATGGGTAGAACCGGTCTGTGAGTAGTCAGAATGCACGCAACATTTATCAAGTTCATTGTCTTACATGGATGTGGTTCATGGTGCCCCAGAACAATTCCAGTAGTAACACTAAAGATCAATGATGGTGATCACAGATCACCATAACAAATATTATAATAAAGAAAAGGTTGAAATATTGAGAGAATTACCAAAATGTAATACAGAGACACAATATAAGCAAATGCTGTTGGAAAAATGGTGCCGATAGACTTGCTTGTTGCAGGGTTATCACAAACCCTCAATTTGTAAAAAAGAAAAAAATAGTACCTGTGAAGTGCAATAAAACGAGGTATGCTCACATTAAAGTTTAGGAAAGTAATTGTAGGGGTAAATGATTGTCTAATGCCACAGAGACAGGTAAGGCAGGATTAGGATCAGATCTGAGAAATTGTGTCTTTAGTTCAATGCTCTTGCCTGAGTAGATGCACTTCTTACTCATGTTGGTTAGTACTGAATTAGCGATGCTGTACTGCAGAGGGTTGGGGGTAGCCTGAACAGCTGAGCTGTCAGTCTCAGTGTTTGTTTCTTAGTAGGATAAAATGAGCTTTGTTAGTGTTCACATCAAGTAAAGATGTAGCTGAATGGGAAGATTGATCTGTCTCCTTTTTTCTTATAAAGGAAAAAGCTTTGTACTTTATTATGAGACTACTTAAGGAAGCTAAAGTGAAGAAATATCTTTAACTGGTGTTTCTTTCATCAGGACATAGTGTGCTGCAATTGCATTTCCTCTGAGAATGGAACAGTGGATTTTAAAAGATCCATACTTACCCTTTTAAAGAAAACAGAGTCATCACTCTAGTACATGGTTATACCATTCTTGCTTCCCAGCAGATGTGTTTAATTGCTGATGAACTGTGAAGTTCTGTATTGACATTACTCTGTCAGCCATTTTAGGTTTAAGGGCCCAGGGGTAGGCTTGGGTCACCCAGAAACCCCATTAGCCTGAGGTGAGATTTGTAGGCCACACCCCCTGCATCTTGAAATCCTCCTGCTTTTTGCAGGACCATGACAGTAATTTTTAAAATGCTAACACAATTAGAGTCTATTAGCTAGGAAGATTAATACTCTTCGCAGGTTGCTTAATTTATTTATCAAGGCCAGTTATTTTTAGCTTATTAGAATCATTTCTTATGTGCTTATCACAGATATTCTTTAAAAAGAAGAGTTGAATTATCATAAATACCTGTTCAAATAAGGATCTGAATTAGCGCTGCTGTGCTAGGATGATGCCCAGTGCTGTAATGGATATGCTGACTAACATAACATGTCTTCCTCTGACATTTTTCTAGAAACTTAAGAAACAATGAAATTCAATGGGCCATAGAAGATTCTAGTGAAGCTTTTGCTGGACTTAAAAGTCTCACTAAATTGTATGTATTTATAATATTTGTATATGTATACAAAGGTCTATTTTTAAGAATCAGTTGTAAATGTTTAAACATGTCTATTGCTATGGCTAGAAAGTATGAACCTTATGACTCATTCAGTAAAGAAAGAAACTGTGTTTATTAAGTTTTTTGGGTTTTGGGTGGGGGGGTTCTTTTTTTGTGTGTGGTAGAGTACTTTCTATTGAAACAACATTAAAGAAGTTACTTACGAAACTAGAATTTCTATTTAAGTAAAAGAAATGCACTGAGAAACGAGAGTTGAACTAGTAATCTGTTTGTAATCATGTGAGACATGTGGGTAATATATCTAGCAAGAGAGGATTCTCTCAAGATTTTAGATCTTCTCCCATGAGAACTGCCCCAAGGCTCCACATTTGTACAAATTTCTTTAACCTGATGGTCTTTGGCTAAGAAGGGAGAAACCGGGAGTTTTCTGATAATCTACTTCTTTTATGAAACGACTAGTGTGTCAGTGATCAGGATGGTTGCTCACAGGTTCCTTATTGAGCTCCAACATCTTAGGAGGAGTCTTCATTCTGTGCTTTGTATTGGCTAATAATAAAGGCTTTCAAGTTTCTTAGAAATGCATGTTAAGCTTATTTTCACTGTTTATAGGTGAATGGTTGATTTAATGAATTAAATTTTGTTTAATGGGAGCTTTATTAGAAAGGTCTGTTTGTGTTTCAGAATCTTACAAGGAAATCAGATTAAGTCAATTACAAAGAAAGCATTCATTGGTCTTGAATCCCTTGAGCATCTGTAAGTATTTTGCATCCATTTTGCGAAGTATATAAATAATCTTTGCTGTTAGCAGAGGTTTTCATGACCATTTGAAGTGTTTATATACATTAATTGTAGAGATGGTGACTGGTAATGTCTCATTTCTTTTTATTTCAGAGATTTGAACAACAATGCTATAATGTCTATCGAAGAGCATGCTTTTTCTCAGACTCGCTTAAAAGAACTGTATGTAACTTTAAGTCTTTTCTTCACCTATCAGATCATTATCCATGCTTATTGGGCTTAAGCTATGATGAATGTGACTCAGATGTTTCCAAAAAAGCACTCCATTCAGGCAGGAAAAAAGAAAATGTTATTTTAGTGGCTGGATGGATGTAATTTCAATAACCTCATCATCGAAAAGCCCAGGATATGCAGCACCAAGACCTTCTGTTTTGTCTGTGCTGCTGATGTTTATAGTTAAAGAAAAATTAACACTGTTACTTTCCTTTATGTATACTCCACTGTTCCTTTAAAAAAATTTTTCCCCTCTTTCTTTTTGGACAATTGGAAACATATGTTTCCAGTCCTTATCCCTTGGGGTGAGTTAGAATTAAGGCATTCTATAATATTTTGGAGATTATCTAGCACTTTCAAGATAGTGGTCAGAGAGGATGCCTCTGAATGTTTGTTCAAACTCCTAAAATGTGTAAAATCTGTTCAATAGCTGCATAGAAAAAAATACATACTATATCCTTTTTCATTCATGAATTTTTAAAAATTGCTCTTACTGGTTTATAAATTTCTCAGCGGGGAGGAGTGGTTAGTTGGGCATTGGTATTAATTTTAAACAGGTGATTCAAATATTCAGCCAGTGGTAGGAATCAGTGGGCTGTTAGTAACAATTTATCTTGTCTTGCCTGAAAGCTACTGAAAGGACAGTCTGTGTACCAAAACTGGCATGACAAGATGAGGATGGAAAATCAGAATAAGCATTTAGAAACTTATCAAACAATTTGACATTACTGTGACACTTTCGTTGAATTCTATTAAAGTACTGGTTTACGACAGAGTGGAAATTTTGAAAACTGGTCCTTCACCACAGATAGTTTGAGATACACTGAAAGTGTATGAGTTCAAACTGTCATTAGTTCAAATTTGTGCTCCATTCTTTATAAACTGTGACATTGGGACTAGCACATCCCTCAGAGTTGGTGGATAGAATAAGATGATTTGTTTGTTTGAGGAATACTTATGGCATCTGCTATGTAAGGTGCTGTTTTAGGTGCTAAAAACACAGCAGTGAACCAAGACAAAGTCTCGTCCTTAACAGCATCTTACAGTAAACCTAGTAAGGAAGACACTAAACCAGTAAACATAGCATCTTGTCAGGTGATAAATGTTCTGAATAAAAAATAAACTGGATCAAAGGTATGGAGAGTGATAGTGGTTACTATTTTAGATAAATTATTGAGGAAAGGCTTTTCTGAAGATGACAGCATTTGAGCCAGTACCTTAATGAAGTGAAATGGCAAACTGCTGAGTACTGAATGAAGAGCATTCCAGGCACAGGGAGGAGCAAGTGGAAAGGCCCTGAGGTAGGCACATGCTCTGGTGCTTGAAGAATAGCAAAGACCCTGGTATGGCTGGAAGAGTGAGGAGAAGACTGGTAGGGGATGAGGTCACAGAGAGTTAAGCAGGAGCCAGATCATGTAAGGCCTAATAAGCCATGAGGAGTTAGGATTTTTTCCGCTCTAAATACATTAGGAAACTTTGGAGGGTTTTGAGAGATGCTCAGCACAGAGCCTGGTACATAGTAAAAGTTGAATAAATAGAAGATAAATAATAAAATAATAAAAGTGAAATGTTATGTAAATCAGCATTAATTATTTTCTAGCAGATTTATAGTGACTTTTTTGCGGGGGAGGGTTGGAGGGTCTGTTGAGGTATTTCTCCTAGGCTTGGTTTAACATGTAAGGGCACAGCTTACTGCCTGTCAATATTACTTTTTTTGGGCCTGTGACAGTCTGAGGGCCAACAAGAAAGCTTTGACCCTTGTAATGAGAATTCAGGTTAAAATGCAGTTTAGCTAGTAGATGAAAGAAAATATTGTGTTTTCATTCTTCAGAGTCATTTAGTAATTTGGGAGTTGATTTGAATAAACTGCTAATGCAGAACTCAAATTTGACTTACTGAGAAGTTTTGATTGCTTTTGGTTACTTTAAATCTAAGACATTTATAATTTTTACATGAATATTTATTAAAATCTCTATACTTGTTGAAATCCACGGTGCTTTGCATAAATGTTGGTTGGAGAGTTGCATATTAATTTAAAAATATTTTGCATTAAAATTGCATAATCATGGTAGAAAAGTTAGAAAATACAGTTAAATCAAGAGGAAGAGAAAGATGCCAAATTCTAACTACTCAAAGACAAGCACTATTAATATTTTGGTATATCCACACACTTGCTGAGAGAATGTAGGGTACCCTAGTAGGCTTTGTGGGCAGGGTTGGTTAGTGTGTGAAGGGTGAAAAGATGGAAAAGAAGTACAAGTGAAGGGAACTAATGTGAATTCAGTGATATCTATGGCCAGGCACTGTGCTAAATGCTTTATTTAAAAATTTTTTTGAGGTAGGCATGCTCAATCCCATTTTTCTAGAAATGGAAACTCAGTTTTTAAAGACATTCAGTATCTGGCTTAAAGTAAATCATGGAATTAGAATATGAGTCCCAAGTCTCATGCATCCAGCCTGTATTACACCTAAGAAAGCATAAGTCAGACCACATCAGTCTTCTCTTCTTAACTCTGCAGTGGCTTTCCATCACACACAAGGAAAAAATAATTCAAGTTTTCCTTAGTTTATAAATCACCGCATGGCCGGGGGCCCCTGCCCCACTCTCTGACCTCATACAGTACTCTCTCTCCCCTCACTCACTGCTTTAGCCCCGTGGCCTTCTCGCTTTTCCTTGGGGACACCAAGCGTATCTGCCTCCAGGCTTTCGTGCAGTTTCCTGTCTGCCACACTTAACCTCAGGTCTCGCATGATTTGCTCTCGCTTTTTTCAGGTCTTTGCCCAAGTCCCATGTCTTCAGAGAATCTTTCTCTGCCCACTCTGTCTGAACTGGTAGCTGCTATCTCTCTATTTTTTTACCTGGCTTTGTTTTTCTTGATAGCACTTACTTTCTGACATTATCCTTTCATTTATTTGTTTATTCCTTGGCTCTAAATATGTAAGCTTTGTGAGGGCTCTATCCCTAGAGCTTAGAACAGTGTCTGGCATATAGTAGACTCAAATATTCCTCTCTGAATGAATGAATATAACAAAAGAATTTTTAAATGCAAACAGTAACTTTGGGCCCATTTAATCACCTTTAATAAAATATGGCTTTTGAGATACCTTTAAAGACTGAAACTTCTTTGAAATCTGATCTTAGATATTTTACACAAAATTTTAAAACTAGATAAAGATTTTGATGCTCACAAAGCAGGTTATAATGTTCTCAAAAGCATTTTCTTTCTCTGCTTCCAAGTGGATAGATCATTTAAGGGGTTATTAAAAGAAAACACTGATTTTTTTAGATGCTTTATAGGCCTGTTACAGACCACAAGTAATTTCTGAGTGTTCCTTGGTTTACGTTGCAGTACACGTTGTCATAGGGCTGAAGTGTTTTCAGTCTTGATGAAATAATTAGAAAAGAATTATATCCTCTCCACAACAAAGATATCTCTGTGCTCCAATATAGATAGTAAGCATTTCCCCAAACTTTTCTGGAGAAAATTTTAAACCTCAAAAATTTTAAGGAAGGTGGCAACGAACATTCACATACCCATTACCTACATTCACTGTTGTTAACTTTTTTCCTATTTGTTAAATTTGTTACCTATTTCCTTCCCTCCCTTCCTCCTTTCCTCCCGCCCTTTCTTTTCCCCCAACACATATGCATGTATACACGTGCACAATTATTTTTGCTTAACCATTTGAAAGTTGCAGATACGACATTTTCACCCCTAAACATCCCAGCATGTACTTCCTAAGAACAAGAATATTTTCTTACATAACCACAGCACTGTTATCATACCCAATGAAATTAACCTTGATAAAATAATACCTATGTCCAGTCTATACTCAAATTTTCTCAGTGTCAAAAAGTGTTCTTTGTAGATAATGTTTTCCCAGTCAAGGATCATACATTGCATTTGGTTGTTATGGTTCTTTAGCCCCCTTTAATCTAAAACATGTCTCTTGCCCTTGTCCATCCCCATGTTTTTTTTAGTGTCTTTCATAACACTGCCATATTTGAGGAATTGAGGCTGACAGTCTGAATTTGTTTTCTCATGGTTAGATTCGGATTAAACATTTTTGGCAAGAAAAATTCATAGGTTATGTAGCAAACTTTTAATGCTAAAGAACCTTAGAATGAAAAGTAAAAGGTACTTCTCTGTTTCTGTAGGATTCTGAACACAAGCAGTTTGCTCTGTGATTGCCATTTGAAGTGGTTGCTTCAGTGGCTGGTTGATAACAACTTTCAGCATTCTGTGAATGTAAGCTGTGCACACCCTGAATGGCTAGCAGGGCAAAGCATCCTGAATGTGGATCTGAAAGATTTTGTTTGTGGTTTGTATTTTTGTTTTTTAAAATTTTGTATATCACACACTGTTTTGACAATGGAATTTAAAAAAAAATTTAAATCAGAATGCTTTTCCATTAACATATCCATTTTCATTTCTCTGTGTTCTCTAACATTTTTATGTTGTTGCATTCCTAAGTTTAATTTTGCATTCTTTGACTTAATTTATCATAAGCACTTTTTTTCTCTGTGTTCTTAAATGATCATTTTAATGTCAGTATAATAGCAGTCTTATGAATGTTGGTCTTTCACCTTTTAGGGGTACTGTTAACCATAGAATAAATATATAGTAGTAAAATTACTGAGTGAAAAGGTATGAATTTTTTTTTAATTTTTTACATGAGTTCATTCAAAAGTCTGAATTATTTTTTTAGTAGATATTGGAAAGTGCCACCAGGTCATTTCCATAAAGATAGCCCTAGTTTATGTTGTTACCAGCCATGTATGAATATACCAATTCCATGTTGTTTCTGTTTTTGGTACAGCTTCTTAAGACTAAAGTGGCAGGGTTTTAGACTTCTTACAAGGGAAAGGAGGACATAGACAAATTGTGTTTCTAGTACTTATAATTTCA
The DNA here is from genome assembly GCF_040802235.1 of Manis javanica. Lineage (NCBI taxonomy): Eukaryota > Metazoa > Chordata > Mammalia > Pholidota > Manidae > Manis > Manis javanica. The sequence continues at coordinate 96,355,588 of NC_133159.1, read as the reverse complement.
GTTCTCAATTTGCAAATTTTTCCTTTACACTTTGCTTTCCTTTTAAGTGGAATAATTGGTTCTTAGCTTTACAAAGTGGAACTTCTAGATCATTGTATTTGAATCTGATTGGTTAGATACCTGTATATTGCCAGATCTATTTCCACAATCTACTTAAACATGTTTAGACACTTAGAAGCTCATGCCCACAAAATACTTACATTGTTTTTATAAATTTTAAAGAAGAAAACAAAGAATCTAATAATTAAATTCTGCTTACATTTCCATAAATTCCCTTTTGACTTTTTTTAGTTTTAAATATAAACACACATTTTATCTTTTTTTCACATTATTTTTCATGGCACAGTGAAATGTTACCCAGTGAAGATACTGGTTAAGAATTCACATAACTGCTTCTCTGAATCAATCTAATAACATTATTATTTATTAATCTATAGTCTAGTAGCCACTCCTAAGCCAATCTTCAGTTAAACATTGATGTTTGGAATTTTTCAGTATTTTAGGTGAAAGTTATACACATGCAAAGTACTATAAAATACATTTTATTAATAGATACTCTGTAAAATAAGTTCATAATCCCCATTTTCTATACACAAACACACACACATACACACACACATTGATAGGATTAGAATTTGTCTTGACATACTAATAAAGATTTCTCTTTTTTTCCCAGTAACTGGTAATGCTTAAGAAGTACATTCTAAGCATAAGTGACAGTAAGGGATGGTGGAAAGTGTGCTAAACCCTGAAGTCAGAAAACATGGGATCCAGTCCAGCCTCTGCTGCTGACTTACAAGTCTTTGAGCAAGTCAGTGTGACCCTCCTGAGCCTCATTTTCCTCATCTTTAAACAAGGAAATTGGATTCTAGCTCCAAAGTCTCTTTTAATCTTAATAGACCATTTTGTAAACAGAACACACAATTTTACATTATTTGTTTTCAAATTGAGTCTATAGAAACAAAAATAACTGACTTGGCTCCTGCCCATTTTTTTTTTTTCCTTAGATGACTTTCTCAAGCCACAGATAAGAACACATCCTGAAACCACAGTTGCTCTAAGAGGAATGAACATAACTCTGACATGTACTGCAGCAAGCAGCAGTGATTCACCCATGTCTACTGTGTGGCGCAAAGACAGTGAAATCTTGTATGATGCTGATATTGAGAATTTTGTTCGCTATCAGCAGCAAGCTGGAGAAGCTCTGGAATATACCAGTGTCTTACATCTTTTCAATGTGAATTTCACAGATGAAGGGAAATACCAGTGCATTGTTACTAATCACTTTGGTTCTAATTATTCTCATAAAGCCAAACTGACTGTGAATGGTAAGGAATCATGCTCTCTGATAGTTTTGTGGTTAGAACAATTTTTCAAGTTCAGTTTTTGAACCACTTGACCAAGAAAATTAGGCTAAACCTGACATTTGGGAGGGGATTTTAACTGTTTTTGTCTTTATGGTTATGATAGTATATAGATTAGATTGCCGGTTTGCCCACTTACTGTCCCTAATTTTAATTTGTCTTTAATTGAGGGGTAAAGGTGAATTCCACAGCCCCAGGAGATAGACTATTTTCACTGTTGTTTATGCTTTTGAAAAAAAGTTCTTTTGGATTTCTCCCATTTTCTTTCAAGAACCATAAGTCTGTTTGAAAACTATGAAATGTATTCCTGACATTGTTCACACAGCCTTCTGCTAACTGGGAGTATTTAGGACATTTCTGGGTCCAGTGATCATTATCTCTGTGTAAATGTAGTCACACAGAGTCACTTTTTAAATTAATGCTCTTCTCTGTGGCTAAAAAAAGCTTCTCCAAAAAGCTTGATTTATCTCTTTCCTGTCAGATTGAGTAACTACATTTTTGGCTTTGTGCGACCAAAAGATGTACTTGTCTTGCTTCTGTGTTGTTTTACGAGATTTTGGAAGGCATAGATTTTTTGTTTATCATGGCATTTGCCTTGACAGCTTTGTAAATTAGTTTGGAAAGAACTGTTTAGTCTTTTAAGTAAGGAAGGCATAGTAAATATCAGGTTATAAAATGGGGAGTTCAGATAGGTTGGTCTTCTGCATTCTCTGTCTGCATCAGTGAGATGAGGTAGGTATGTCATGCATGCATTCTGTAGAAGAATTAATTAGTCATCACTGTATCCCAAGTATTCTGAGGTTCTGGGAGAAAAGATGGCCTCTGAAGTTGTATTTACTATTGATCCAGAGAGCATGCCTTCTCAAAGAATGGAACATTACAACAGTTGGTATTTTGCCTAACAGATTCTCTCATGTATATGTGTATGTATATACATATATATATATATATGTATATATTTTTTTCTCCCTTACCCACATTCTCTCAATCTTTTTTGGAACAGAGATGCCCTCTTTTCTGAAAACTCCAATGGATCTAACTATCCGCACTGGTGCCATGGCCAGATTAGAATGTGCTGCAGAGGGACACCCTGCACCTCAGATTTCCTGGCAGAAAGATGGTGGTACTGACTTCCCTGCAGCTCGAGAAAGACGCATGCATGTCATGCCTGAGGATGATGTCTTCTTCATTGCAAATGTGAAAATAGAAGACATGGGAATCTATAGCTGTATGGCACAAAATATAGCAGGCGGCCTCTCAGCAAATGCCTCCTTAACAGTGTTACGTATGTTTACTGCCCCATGCTTTTGTTAGGAGCTTTTTATTAGGGATCTACTCTTGATACTAAGGACAAGGAAAGTCTAATTTTTTTTTTTTGAGTTCTTCTTTTTCTTGACGTATAGTTGATATACAATGTTATACAACACAGTAGTTCATTATACACATTATTAAATCCTCACCCCAACTAGTGCAGTTACTGTGAACAGATGAATTCTTGGCTTTCTCAGATGTTTATAGTTTTCAGAGTAATACCAGTCATGGGGTATTATTGTAAGAGTTAATACTGAGTGGCTACTATGTGCTAGGCACTGTGCTTTACAAGCATTATTGTGTTTGATCTTAAGGAAAGTCTAATTTTGAGATCTTCGTTGTGAACTTTATATCTTTGTCACCTTATTTTTGCCAACTTACTCAGGTTTTTGTCAGCTTAGGATATTAGTGGATCAGATAACTGAAGTCTGGGGAAGTGCTGAGGGTGGAATGAGAGATCTTTATCACGTGAATTGAAAATTCAAATCTCTTTATATGTTATGTCTCCCTTTGTAAGGTTTCTACTTGATGTATGTTTTTCCTACTGCTCAGTATTGAGTTTGCAGTTGTTTTATACTGTTCACATACTGCTTCACAGAGAACAACTCTAGACAGTGTGACTGACCCCCCTAGTTCATTAAAAAAAATTTTTTTAAACAAAAAAGTGACCCATCTTACTGTTAGATTTCCTGTTTTGCTTTCAGTGTCTTCCTCTTAATCCTATCCTCTGGTAAAATGTCTTTTCCCTGAAGATTTCCACTGACAAGCCTATTTTTTTCTTATGAGAGTATTTTTCTTCATGGGATTCAAATTCAAGCAAATTCTATTTTATATTCCCTTAGATGTTAGGGCTTTTAAAAGTTTGTTGGTTTGTTATTTACTTGTATAATCAGAAAAACTTACTGTTTTAAAAATTCAAGATACACAGAAAACTAGAAAAAAGGAGGGAAATTCAGTAAAACTATTAAAGATTATGGCATATTCTGGACTTTTTTTAATATGCATTTTTATGTAGTTATGTATACCTACCTTTTTGCACTAAATGTTGTATCCCAAGGATTACCCCATTAAGTCTTTGTAAAATATGTGGCTGTTGGGAATTACTTAATCATTTTGCTGTTAGATTTTTTCCTTTATTTCTAAAACTACAACTAATTTCATAATACCTTTGTGTGTAAATGTTTGAATTCCTTACTTAGGATAGCTGGTCAAAGGTGGAATTACTGAGATAAGATTTATGTTTTTTTGAAGCTTTTGCTTTTCTAAAACATTGACTTCTAATCCTCCCATGAGTATATGAAAGTGTTTATTTCATCATAGCCTCAATAGTTAAATTCAGTAAGATTTAAGGATAAAATCGTTTAATGTGACTTTCTTGTTTATATGTTAGAGACACCCTCATTTATTAGACCCCTGGAGGACAAGACAGTAACCCGAGGTGAAACTGCCGTATTACAGTGCATAGCTGGAGGGAGTCCTGCTCCTCGCCTCAACTGGACCAAAGACGATGGGCCACTGCTGGTGACAGAACGGCACTTCTTTGCTGCAGCCAACCAGCTTCTCATCATTGTAGATGCTGGGCTAGATGATGCTGGGAAATATACCTGCATTTTGTCTAACACCCTTGGGACAGAACGTGGTCACATTTATCTAAATGTCATTTCATCCTCCAATTGTGACTCTTCCCAGAGTAGCATTGGGCATGAAGATGATGGCTGGACCACAGTTGGCATTGTCATCATTGTTGTGGTTTGCTGTGTTGTGGGCACCTCTTTGATCTGGGTCATTGTTATTTACCACATGAGAAGGAAAAATGAAGACTATAGTATCACCAACACAGGTGAGTGGTATCTAGTTGACACCCATGGCTTATACTTGAGTCAAAAATGTAGTATATAGGATTTATTGTAAAATACAAAAAACTAAGGAGCTTTGATACTTGATTTTATGTGTGGTAGAAGGAAGAGTTTTTCCTGTTAAAATGTCCTACTTCCTTGATAAAACAGAATCTCTATGGTGATAAGTGATTTTAAGAGGTCGTAGACATTCCCCCAAAACATTGCCCTTACAAACATATTACAGATGTATCTTATTTCCTTAGTACCTAAGGTTCATTCCCATCATAATTTCCCTGTGGGGCAGAGTGGAGCCCATATGACTAAGGTCAGCACGCCTCACCTGAAATCCACAAGAAAAGAGGTTCAACTGGATAGATTGTGAAAAATGTGCCTGTGGATAAGATTTCAGACTTTAGGTTTTGTTCCTTTTGGTAGTACTTATTAAATGAAGCTTTGAGAAGAATTCTATGAGAAATAGTTAAAGGGAAAATTCTAAGAGCTCCTGAGTTTCTGTTGTATAGCATTTTCCTGGCTAGTTGCATCAAAGTGGAACACATTTGTAAAACAGTCTACTAAGTGTTGGCTTAAATTGTCTAACTTTGAGAGTTAACAGATGTTTCTTTTACAGAGGAGCTTAATCTACCTGCAGACATTCCCAGCTACTTGTCTTCTCAAGGAACACTGTCTGAGCCACAGGAAGGCTACAGCAACTCTGAGGCAGGCAGTCATCAGCAGCTTATGCCTCCTGCCAGTGGGTATTTACACAGAGGCACTGATGGTAATGACTGTTCTTGTATATCCCTACAATTTCAGCATAGTCTGTTGAATTAAATTTCAGTGTATAGTTTTCACCATTAACCTGTAAGATACTCAGTGAAAACATTTGGCCCCATGCAAAATAGGATGAAAATTGATTAAAGTCTTAACAGAAGAAAATCATCTGACAGAAAAGAGAGACACAGCCTAAGCAACGGTTTGGGATACACAGTACAGGCTGTTATTAGGGGAAGGAGATGTTCCTGAAACTTTTTTCAGGTGTCCTTTATCCTTTTCAGGCATGAGCATCCTTCAGACCATATCCAGGAGAGGTTTGTTTCTCCTGCTGTCAGGTAGATAGTCATAAAGTTTATATCATAAAGTAGATGCCCTGAAGTTTATAAGGTGATGATGATTCATAGCATAGTTGGAGAACATCAGCAAGGTATAAAATGTTCTCTAATTAAATAAATCTTATTTCCTAACACTACTACTCTTCCCCACTCCACCCTTCTTCCCACAAGGAGTGAAGATTTCAGGAAGGTGAATTAAGGGGTAGAAGAATTGGGTTTGATTCCCAGTTCTTTCCAGCTTTGTGACCATAAACAAGTTACTTGAAATCTGAGCTTTTATGTCCTCATTTTAAAAATAAATTAACAGTATTTTATAAAGCACTTCTCTCAAGATTCTTACAGATCCTTTCAACAAATCTGTGTTATTTCAAGTACTGTACAGATGAAAGGTCTGTTCCATTTCTGTAGAGATTTTTTTAAGGCTAGGTGTTAACAGAAATTTCTCTAATTGACAAATTGAACTTCATTTTGGCTTTCCATAGAAAGAAGGGTATTTCTAGCTTCTTAAAGAATACCTAAAAGCCTCTATTCTGAGATTTGTGAGAAATAACACTGTTTTCTGGGTTAAACTACATTACTTGTAGGCGTCTTTCAGTTCTAATGTTCTTTTGCTTGATCATACATAAATAACTCACTCTCTATTTCTCACTGTCTTTCCTTTCTTTCATTATTTAGTTTTCAAAGTATGTAACAGTTCAGGGAGCTCATTATTAAACTTTCATGTCTACCAAGCACACATCTGTTAGGCAGGACTCATGACCATCAGAGGCTTTCTCTAGGGATACTTTTAGCAATTAGTGTTGCTTAACCTCTTGACTCACCAAAGTAACAAGGACTTTTATGAAATCATCATAACTCCTTGTTCTCTGCTTTAGTTTGCTTAAGCCAAACATGTGTCCTGTAGCACAGTGTCAGCTTTATCTTGGCTCCTGTGATTTGGGCATGATTTTACCCAGGCTGGACAAAGATGATTTAATGTAGCCTTCAAGAGCATGGGCTCCAGAGCTGGAGTGCTGAGTTCACATTGTAGCCGCCCACTCTGGCAGTATGTCTTTTGGAGAGGTACTGAAATTGAACTTCTCTGTGTGGTAGTTACCCCATCTGTGAAATGGGGGTGATAATAGTACCTACCTCATAGGGACGTTGTGAGGATTGAGTTACTTAATTCACAGAAAGAGTTTAAAACTGCACTTGGCTTGTAAAGTAACTGCTGAATGGATGCCAGCTGTGATGATAATGATGACAGCCATTGAAGAAAACTGATCATTGGTAGAGCTGATTTCTCAACTGGAGAATGTCTGGGTTCTTTCCCACGTTGTCATTAGGTGGCCCTGGTGCCCGGGTGATCTGCTCAGATTGTTACGACAATGCCAACATCTACTCCAGGACCCGAGAATACTGTCCATACACCTACATTGCTGAGGAGGATGTATTGGATCAGACACTGTCCAGCCTCATGGTCCAGATGCCCAAAGAGACATACCTGGTACATCCTCCCCAAGATGCTGCTAACCTGGAGAGCCTGGTATCGTCAGCAGATCGAGAGATGTCTGCCTTTCCCACCAGCCACGAGAGGATAAAGGAGAAGAAACATTCCTTCACACAGATGAGCAGTGGTAAAGGGCACAGTGTTTTTTGTTTGTTTTGTTCTGCTTTGCTTTCACTTTCACCTACCTGATTTTTCCTTCAGTCATTATAGGTGGCACTCTTCAATTGCTGGGAGGCAAACAAGTGAGTGTAGTGGAGTAATTAGCTATTGGTAACTGGCATAAACTGGAGCCAGAGATCTTTAGAGGTTAGGGTTAGAAAGAAGTCTGCATTTGTAGGATGAAAACAAGATCACACTTCTAAAAATTCAGAAGCCAAGTAGACAAAGCTTTATAAAGCTTTTTCTCTTTTTAAATAATGGAGACTTGAAATGCTAAGGATATAATTTGGGTGTAATTTAGTGAAGGTTTTACTGAGTTGACTTAAAACATGTGTTACTTGGTTGTTGTTCCATCAGGTAAATATTGAATGTCAGTCTCACTTGGCAGGTGCTTGCTGTCATCTGTGATATGTTATGTTCAGAGCCATAAGTGGGAGAACAGTTTGGGGAAAGTGTCCTTGGCCTCACAGGGCCCAGGAAGAGAAACACATGTTCTATTGTGCAGTTGACCATTTGATGACAACTTAGTCTGTAAAGCAAAACTCTTTCTAGACCATGAAATGCACACTGAGCATGTCGTCCTGTCCACCCAGGCTTTTCATTAGCTGTCACTCCCCTGTCAGCCTGCAATGGAAGAGCATTGGGAACGGGGTGGGGGCAGAAAGGCAGTGTGTAGTCGTGCTTCCAGGGATGGTTCTGGAAGGAGCAAATGATCTGAAGTAGCACCTTGAACGTGAGCTCTGTTGCTCTTAATTCAGAGACCAACTCTAAAGATTTCTAAAGAGGGTATAGCTCAGAAAAAGCTATATCTTTATTGAAGTTGGTCTCTTGTCTTTAAAATCAGTGTCCATGAAAGAAATGCAACACTAAATCCATCTCCCATGTCCGAAAAGAATAACACACACACACACACACACACACACACACACACACACACACCCGCCTTCTTAAGTAAAACCAAAAGTGTACTGCATCTTTTTCCTAACTTTGGGACTATCTTAATTGTTAACCTGGTCTCTAAGTGAGTAAATCGGCAAATGAGAGTGCTTTGAGGCCTTGCTCCCTTCCTTGCCTAGGGCGCTCCTTGCTATGCAGGGTGTGGTCTGTCAGCATCAGCATTACCTCAGAGCTTGTTAGCAATGCAGATCTTATTTCTGAGTGTTTGGTTCCAGAATGTTTGGCTAGCTTTTTCCAAAATGCGTACCTCTGAAGCTAATACGACTTCCAGTAAATGATCTTTGGGGAATGAACTTACCACTGCATTAAGTAGGGAGAAAGTGTAATGTATATTTTTGAAACCATATTACAGATAATCTAATTTAAAATCACTGCTGTTGGTTATTATTTTGTTGTTATAATTATTGGTATGTTAGAAGCTGGGTGAAATGATGGTTTATTTTTAAAACAATTTTTTCAATATAGGCATTTGATTGTTATTTAAAGATGGAATTGCTGCCCTCAGTCAATGATTTTTTATGTATAATACAACTTTCATTGCAGTATGGATACTGTTAAATCTGCTTTAGCCTTTTTCCATGTGTCTAAAGGGTTTTATATTTAAATTTTGTAGCAGCAGAACCACTAATAGGTGGAAGTAGGTGATATAGCATGGTCTCAGTAAATAGTTGGCTGTTTTTTGAGTAGGAAGGTTTAAAAGACCATGGTTCCAAGCTTTTATTTTGCCCTCTTTTTTTAGTTGTTACTGAGAAGATGGCAAGTATACATTTGATCTCAGTTTTCTTATTCAGTAATTTTGGGTATCTTTATTTCTCTGAGGATTTGGGTAAAAGAAAATTAAATTTTAGAAAATTAATTTTAAAATTTGATTCACTGCTGATAATTACTGTCTTTCACTCTCAGAAATGTTACAGCGGCCTCTGTGGAGCATAAGCAAAGAACTGCCTCATCCTCCCTTTTCCCAGCAGCCAGTCGTTGAGTCCCCACAACTCCATCAAAATGAGGGCCTGGCAAATGGTGATCCAGACTGTTCCACCTCCCCTGTGTCCTGTCACAGGCTACATGACCGCGCTTTTGATTTTAGTAGGACTCGTAACATTCAAGGTGGTAGCGAGGGCACATGAAACTCACTCCAGGATGAAATCTGGGCAAAGACTCAAATTAATTAATTTTGTATTTACTACCTCAGAGTTCAGAAGAAACCTCCAAAGTCAGCATTTGCTTTACTCGTGGTCTACAATTACTTCAAGCACACCAGGTGGTCCTGGCATTCACTTGGGCTTGTACTTGATGAAGGGAGGCTAACGGCTGATGAAAATGGGTTCATCTAAGTAAATATGTGTGGCACAGGCAGAGGATACTGGACAAATGTGCTTCCTGATGGTTCCCTGGGGATGTGCCCAACGAGCATTCCCTATTAGGAAGAGGCTCATTGCTGCTTAACATGCTGGATTGTCTCAGCCCACAGAAAGATCCTGAGAAAACATCACTCCTTTGTTTTGCCCTCCAAGGAACAAAAATAACTTTGGAGCCCTCTGAGAAGTGTTCCTGAGCTTCTTCAGTGGCTTTCAGCTCAGAGTTGAGACTGGGGCTTTGATATTCAAGGTCTTCAACAAGAATCCAGGCTTGACCCGCTGTTACCGGTCAAGGGGTTTTATATTCTTGTGAATCTTTTTTTTTGGGTGGTTCCCTGTCGCCCAGGGATCTCATTGTAAATATATGTGCATTCATAAATAATTTTTGTATTCATTGACCATGTGTTGGCCGCAATGTAAATATTTTTGATATGCCAAAATTATATATAAAATCCAGTTATATTAACAGCAGCTTCTCAGACTACAGACAGATTTTGTATAACTTGATGTAGTGAATCTAAAGACTTTGTTTAATGTTTTAAAAACATGTTTGTTAAGAATTATATGTGTAGAGGCAGGGTATCTATGATTGCATACACACAAACACAATCTTGGTGTAACCATTTTCTTCATACCTAAAGGTTTGTACATCTAGTCATTTGCCATCTGTGTACAACTGCTGGGTGATGGTACCTTCTTAGCATAAAAAGGCTCTTTCAAACACTAGTAGTCTTGTCACAGCCATGTGCACATAGAAAAAGGAAAACTTACTTGGGGAGGATCTTTCAGCAAAGTACTTAGTTGACAAAGAAACCAAGGTTTGCTTCTTTTCCCTGTTTTTTTTAATAATCCCTCTTCTACCAATGCACACTATAGCTTAAGGGAAGAGTGCTTTGGGGTTAGAAGAATGTGCAGAATTGTCTGTATTCCTATAGAGTGGGTCCTTGTTTTAGTACAAGTGATTATTTAATCCAGAAAGTTTCCTTGAATTTCTGATAGCAGAAAGCTTTATGTAAACAAAGGACTTACACTCCAGTAGAATATAGTGGACTAGTGTTCTCCTTTCTTGTGCTTTAGATTTCCTCACATAGGCTGTCAGATTCTGTCCCCTGAATCCACTGAGGACTAGTCTATACTGGATAACTTGCATCACTTAAACAAAAATATTGTTTCTCAGTCATTGTGCATTTCAAGGGTTCTAAACTCACATAATTTCTCAGCTTTTTCCTGGAAAAGTGACCTTAATTTCATATGAGTTTTCAATCCTAGATTTTCCTCCATAGGCAGTGGCACTTCTTTAGCTGTGTAGTACCACCATGCCTTTCTCTTTTTCCTTTTTAACCTGTCAGCCTCTGGTCATTTTCACTTTGAACTTCTGAACTATCACTGTTTTCCTGTCCCTTTAATTTGTTATTCCTCTTCTTAGTAGATTGTAGTATAATTTATATTGGACTGACTATGAATCAAGCGACCTGATTTAATTCCTAGTTCTGCTACTGACTGGTGTCCTTTACTTCTCAGCCTGCTTTTCTCACTTATGGAATGAGGGCATTTTACTAGATGCTCTAAAGCCCTTTCCAGCTGTAACATTCTGTGAATCTGTGATCCCTCCAGGAACCAAGGAGGATTATGCTAGTCTAATAAAAAGCTGCTTTCATGAAATGTTTTTTAGAGTAGAACAGGAGTGATGCTGCTTGCTCTGACTCAAGCCAGATTTATTTTCTCTAAGTAGGAGTAATGGCATAAGAAATACTCAGGAGGAGAAGAAATATTCTACTTCTAAACCGAGTCAGTAAACATAAAGAATCTTGATGTACTGGGAACTACCCATTGCTCTCTAGAATAGCAGGACTGAATGCTAATGTTACAGAATCGGTTGAGAGGCCTGCCACAGCTAATCTGCAACTCGTTTGTAGCTCATTTACCTTTCTGGTGTATTCAAGGTTACCCCTAAAATAATAGTACTTTCTCCCTCAAATTCTCGTAGACTTTCTTGAGTGAGAAAGGTGGAGTTGGAGTTGGGCTGCAAGTGAGCATCAGCTGTTACATGTGAGAGGACAAAACACAGGCTGCAAACCAGTCCTCTAGAAAACTTAACATGCATGAGTGCCGCCTCTTTATTTAGCAGTGGTCCCTTTACTGCCTGGAGTGTCAGAGTCTGATATGAATGGCCACATTCTGCATTATGTCAACTCAGATGGCTGAGGTGGCCTCCCAGATACTCCTAGCTTGCCTGAATAACTAAAAAAAACTGGCCTAAATACCAGTCAGGAATTTGTTTAAATGTGAATAGTCTACTTCTAGTCTTAAAAAAATAATAAATTCTTAACTTTAGGAAAAGAAATTCCTGAAATTTTTCATAATTGCATTTTGTTTTACTGAGCAGTGATTTAATCCTCTGCTATGAACAGGACTAGTGACTCATCAGTGTTTCTTCCCAGTGGTGTAACGCCTGCCCAATGCCAATTTAATCAGGATGTTACAAAGCAATGCAAACTAAAAATTCTCTCTGTTCCCACCCAGTTACCACTTCATATTAGGAGGGATACATAAATTATCTTAATTCATTTGTGCCCCTTTTAAAGTGATTCTTTAAGTCTACCTGGAAAAAGAAATAGCATTTTCCTTGAACTCCAAGTCTTACTGACAGATCTACACCTAAGCCATTGGCTTTCTGTCACTCATCAGCTTCTAAAGTGCTTTCCCTACCATGCAGGTTATTCCATACAATTGGAAATCTCAGAAACCCAGTCTACTGTGCCATTGCCTTTAGTGTGCCATCTCAGAATGCTCGAAAGGAGTATTTTTCTGTAAGGTGACTTTCATGTTTCAGAACAGTTGCCTTCATATTAGCCATTGAGAGGCTGTAAAAGGAACATCAAGATATCAAGCAATTTAGACTCTTACTATTTTCCTAAGAAAAGGAAGATAAGATTAATTACTTAAAGGATTGTCATCTGAAAAAGGATTAAATTCACTGTCTTTATTCTAAAGAAAAAGGGTCCTATCAATGGGGCAGAATTGCCAATAATCTATGTAAGCTAATTCTTAACGATTCGATTTGTCTGGTAATTGGAATAATTAGCCATTCATGGGAAAAGCATACATGGAAGCTAAGTAACCATGTTAACAGCATTGAAGGAATACCTGTGCTGACATGGAATATGGGCAAGATGAGTTAGCGTTCTTTCAGTTTTGTCATTGGGGATCTCCAGAAGCAGTGATAGTCTGAAAACTTTGTCCTTCAGTAAGTTTAGAGCACTTAAGAAATTTTTTTAAGCTAAAGAATTTAGGGTTTTGGTTGATAAAGGGAGCATGTCTGTGTTAATAGCTGAAAACACGAACTCTGGGCTATTCTGAGAAAATCTGTAACTAGTTCCTAATGCAAATGGCATTACCATAATACAAAATTTTTTAAGCATGTAATAGAACACCCCATTTACTCTGTAATTTTTATTCCTGATTCTTCTTACCAGTGTGACTGTATTTGGAATGGGATTAGAATTGTGGGGTTCAGTTTTATACCCAATATTTTACCCAAGTGTATTATGGCCTTTTCTAATCATTTTAATATCCCCATAAATGCCAAAAGGGTAATGGAGCAACAGGGGCAAATTTGCTGTAATTTTGTGCTACATTCTCCATTTCTTATTTTGCTTCTTGATGCAGAGTGCAGAGGTAATTGTGAACCAGCTGGACCTTAGAAGGTTGAACTAAGATTTTTTTTGGCAACCTGCAATTAAGGTTTCCTTTTGTGATGACGTGGTCTCTTTCCCAGGTCAGTTTGGCAGGTGTTTTTCCTCCTGCTTCCTCCAGCTTACAGCTTTTTTGTTTGAAGTACAACAATCTAAACCAACATCAGTTAGCCTTAATTTTCTTTCTTTCTGGAAAACTGCCTGCTTTTGTCGACAAAAATAACAAGTTCTGAATTAAGAGATGTATTACAAGCTGCTCTTAACAACATACCTGAAAGCCCACACACCAGCGGAAGGTTTTGTGGGTGGCAGGGACGTGTTTGTGTGAGTGAGTGTGAATGTATGTGTGTGGGTTCTACGAGTAACATGGACTTGCTCCCTCGAGGCTGTGTGTTGAGTGTTTCTTAGCAGTCCCAGTGGGCGGGGTGAAGGTGAAAAGACAACTTGGTTGGAGCCTGTTTTCAGATGTGAGAAGTAAAATGAATTTCATCAACTGGAACTGTCTTGAAAGAGAAATCGATTATCAGGTGGTCAAGTGCCCTTAGATTAACTCTTGGCTGCTTAAAGTGGCCTCTTATTCCATAAAGAAACTATTTTGACCCTCTGTTTTCCCCCTGTTCTCCCATTTTCCCCATCAGAGAATGTCAGTCTGAGCAGTACCTAAAGAGTTCTAAGTCAAGTTGTTCAGTGTGGCCCTTTCCTAGTATCTATTTATATTTTCTCACACATGAGAATGTATATTTTATAAAGCATGTGTCTACTTGTTTTGTCTACAGTAATATGTCTCCAATAAAGCTAAAATACATTATGATTTTCTGGTCTTCTCTTGCCTAAAGCAACAGAGTGAAATGAAACATTTTTAAGCTTGTAATCTTTTTGAGAGGGTCTCCAAATAGCTGTACAAGTTAAAATGGGGGAGAGTTGCCCTGCTCCAGTTCCTGCCGTGTTTGAATCACACGGAGCGTTGAGCACTAGCCGTTGGCGCACCCAGTAGCCGTGAACTGCTCAAGGGCTCTGCTCTCCTCTTCCTCATGGTGTCCACCGTGGTGCCAGATACCTGGCAGGATGGAACCAAGCACCCTTAATAATAGTTCCTTAGAAAATAAGAGTACTTTCTGCATAGGAAAAAATTTGAAGGCAGCATTTTCTAATTTGGCAAAATACTTCAAGGCTGTAAGTATTCTGGTCTCCATACTGCACCAGGTTAGGGGCTATTTCCTTTGAGACTGTCAACAAATAATACTCTCAAACTGTAGATTGGGTGGATAATACTAATCTCCACTCTGTAATTGAGGAAATTGGCTCAGTGAGATTATTACTTATGAACTGTCAAAAAGCTTCTAGGCAATAAACTGGGATTTGGATCCAGATTTTCTGACTCATATTCAGGATTTTCCCCACTATGATACCTTCTAGTTCTGAACAGAGTATTGTGTTTGTAGTCTTCATAAACCTTTGACTATAAAGCCTCTGGGCATTGATCACTTCTAATATGATGAAAGTTCAGACTGGAATGTATCCTAGAAGCTGACTTTTACTATATTCCTGAGAGGAAAACAGACCTACTTTCTTGTCTTAGAAGGTGGAATGTGGAATGAAGAAAAATGGCTTGGTTTTACTGTATTTTTTGTTTTGAGTGGGATATACTAGTGTCCTGCTGAGTTAGGAGCTTGTAACCTATTGCTTAAGCTATCTGTGCCACAGGACTAAGCCATGGATCAGTACTTCTACAGAATACAGTAAAAATGAGTTTCTAGGAAAATGAAGTTAAAAGAAAAATGTAGATTTTATTATACACTTAACAAAATTACTCCTGCTTTTTAAAATAGTTTAAAGTTTCTAAATGCTTACTCTTGATTTCTGTGCTTTGTCTTGGACCACTAGCGAATAGTTTATGGGTAGGCACAGATCTGTAGACCACTTGGAGTAGGACTGCTATAACCATGTAATGACAGTTGTGTCATGATGGGGATTGATTTTACTCATTTCTGGAGGTTCCTTTGAACTTGCTGGTTTGAAATAGTTGAACCTGAGAATGGGGCTTCTGTCTCAAGGCCTCCCTGACTTGAAAAGGAACAATTAAAACACTTTAGCTCAGTCACCACCCCCTCACTAAAGCCCCTCACTTGTGTGGTGGAGTCTTTTGTAGCTCTGCTTGTTTCTAGTCCTGCTGTTTTATTGGCCAGTGCTTGGGATGCACTGTTTATATACAATCTTATATATGTTTCAAATATGCAACACAGTGGTACAACAGTTACCCGTATTATTAAATTCTCACCCCCACTAGTGCAGTTACTATTTGTCAACATAGGAAACTGTTACAGAATCATTGGCTGTATTCTCTGTACTGTACTACTGTCCCCATGACCAATTTATATTACAATTGAGACATTTTGTGCCCCTTTATCCCCCTCACCCTCCCCACCCACCCACCCCAAACCCTCCCCCATTGTAACCACTAGTCAGTTCTCAGTGTCCGTAAGTCTACTGCTATTTTGTTCATTCTGTTTTGCTTTGTTTTTATATTCCACTAATAAGTGAAATCATATTGTACTTGTCTTTCTCTGCCTGGCTTACTTCACTGAGCATAATACCCTCTAGATCCATCCATGGTGTTGCAAATGGCAGGATTTCTTTTCTTTTTTATGGCTGAGTAATATTCCATTGTGTATATATACCAGATCTTTATCCATTCATCTATTGATGGGCACATGTTGCTTCCATATTTTAGCTATTGTAAATAATGTGATAAACATAGGGGTGCATGTATCTTTTCAAATCAGGGATTTTGTTTTCTTAGGGTAAATGCCTAGAAGTGGAAATGCTGGGTCATATGGTATTTCTAGATTTAGTTTTTTGAGGAACCTCCGTACTGCTTTCCACAGTGGCTGCACTAATTTACATTCCCACCTACAGTGTAGGAGGGTTCCCTTTTCTTTGCATCCTCTCCAGTACTTGCTGTTTCTTGTCTTTTGGATGGTGGTCATTCTAACTAGTGTGAGATGGTATCTTACTGTTTTTTTAATTTGCATTTCCCTGATAATTAGCGATGTTCAGCATCTTTACATGTGCCTGTTGGCCATCTGCATTTCTTCTTGTAAGGGAAATTCTGTCATGAGATGGGTAAGAGAAGAGGAAGCGCGTGGTCATCAACCTGGGAGGGAGATGGTCTCATGTTGTGGGGACTTGTCTGTATAATCAGTGAGGCTCTGTTGAGCATGTTCCATTCTCCACTTTTGCTGGTATCTTTGTTCAGCCAATCAAGAAATCCTTCTGAAATCTCTAGGACAAAGATTTGTCACTTTATTTAGTTCACCGGCCATTACCAAGGCTAGTCACCAAAGCATTTTGACAAGAAGAAGCAAACTGGATGCATTATTAAAAATTATTGCCAGGAAGAAATAATGCAATAATAGCAAGTACATTCTGCCTGCCTCTTCCACATGCTGTTAAGCACTTCACATACTTAACACTTTATCTTCAGAGTGATCCCTTTGAGGGCGATATTCTTATTCCCATGTTACAGATCATGAAACAGGTTAAGCAACTTGCCCAAATTCACCCAAGCAATTGGACCAGGAGTTGAAATTACACTTTATGATTCCAAAACACAAGTTTTTTCTCTATGCCTAAGAATGGAAAAATATGAGCTTTTAATGCCCCTACTTTGTCATTTAATCTTACGGGCTGACCTGTGTGTCCCCAAATTTGTAGGTTGAAGCCTTAATCTCCAGCATGTCAGAATGTGACTGGATAAGGTCTTTAAGGAGGTAATTAAGTTAAAATGAGGTCTCTAGGGTAGGCCCTAATAAAATATGACTGGTGTCTTTATAAGAAGGGCAAGTTTGGATACCGACAAGTATGACCCAGAGGGAGGACCGTGCGAGGACACACTGAGAAAGCAGCCACCTGTGGGCCTACCAGAGAGGCCTCACAGGAAACTTGGCCTGCTGACATGTTTCTCTTGGGCTTCTAGCCCCCAGAACTGGGAAATAGATTTCTTTAAGCTACTGAATCTGTGGTTTGTTTATGGGAGCCCAATATATAAGTCTTCCAATAACCCAGCCAGGTTGATAGAATTTTCTTATAATTCAGGCTGTGATTTGCCTAAGGTCACATGCTCCAAAACCCATGCTCTTTCTACTGAGCTGTACTGTCCTCTGACCCCAATTGGTGGGTGCTTCATGTACTGAAAAGCACTGTAGAGAACCTGGCCATGAAACCGATGAGCCCACTGGCTGGCAGGCCTGTAGGTCCGCTGCACCGCACACCCCCACGCTCACAGATATTTAGGCCAAAGGCTACTGCAGCACCGAGTGCTGCTTGGAAGATTCGGACGTGTGTTTCCAGAATAAATGATCATAAACTGAGTGCATCTGGAACAAAGAAGCAGGGTATTGGGCGCATTCAGGAGTCAGTACTTTTAAGTTCCTATTTTATTCTCTCCCAAGGAGAAACCAAGTTTTTAAGTGCATAGGTAGACTCCCATGTGTGGAATGACTTGGCTGCTCTTGAAATAATATACCGGATCAAGTAGTTTAATTTTATGTCCTTTTTAAATGCTCCATCAAAGCCAGTATGAAATCTTGTCTCAAGAACAATAGGCATGCAGTTAAGGTTGGCAGTGCTAAAGGCTAGCTTGAATTATTTATTTTTTCTGGGCAAGCTCCAGAGACAAGGGCACAGGTGTGGGTTCCATGCCAGAAACAGCTAGTGCGGAGGAGGAAAATCGTCATCAAACCGTGAACTGGTGCTGCATCCAGGGCCCTATTCTTGATACTGTGACCTAGGGTTGGCTCCGGAACCACACACAGACACGCTCTTTCTGAAAAGGAACTTAAGGTTAAGATTCAAGTGTGTAGCTTTCGCTCATACCCTTTCTAGACCTCAGTTGCCCCTCACCTGCCAAATACGTACCCTTTCTTGATGGTCCCTTGAGCTAGCAAGACTGTAATACCGAGGGAGATAAGTTTGAAAACTCCTCCCTTGTCTTCCCCTGTTGAAAGTCGGTATTTCTTCCTTTGGGTGGCCTTAATTTAGTGAAGGCCCTAAGAGCTGGCTGGGCACATTACTTTCCTCATCCAGGAAAAGGTTTTGTAAAGAGCAATTCCAATTTACAGAGATGACTGGTTCATTTTGCCCAGAAATCCTTCCTTGTGTAATACATTCTAGCAGATACAGGGCTTGTTGGCAAATAGTTACTGAGGTGGTGGAAGAATTTAAGAATGGCACAGAATTTCTTCTGTAGCTCTTGAGGGCAGAGTGTGGCTTAGAATACCTTTGGTTTAGAAAACGACCCTGTCCTGTTTTCTTTCTGTCCCCGTTAAGCCTCTAGTCCTGAAGGTTTCCTTCCTCAGTGCTCGTGCTACTCTCCCCCCAGCCCCTAATAAAAGAGTTTGGGCAGAAGAAGCCAGCAACTGAATTCTGGAGTCCCCCTCTGCCATCCGTGGTGGAGATCCCCTTTCAGCTAAGCAGGGGCTGCAGTTTTCTGCCAGGACAGCTGGCTACTGTGTGAGGATTCTCTATGGTCACCCCAAATTTCACTTGAGTCTCCCGGTGCCCTGCAGTTACCATATGGTTTGTAGAAGTCAGTGGCTTGGATGTAGAACAGAGCTGGGCTCCACTCCTACCTCTGCTCCTTCCCAGTTGTGGGAACTTCAGCCAGCTCCTGAGGTGCTTTGTGCTGCATTCTGCTGAATCTGTCATGTGGAAATAATCAAATTATCATGCCTACCTTATATGGCTATTGAGAGGACTAGAGCTAATGCAAATAAAATCCTAAGCACATTAGTATTTTGGATAATATTAGTGTTTGGCTCATAGTTACAAAATTTTGGCTGCTATTAGGTATTATTATGGGCATTCAGAATGGAGTGTACCTCCCTCCATTTCCTTCTCTATCCAGAACAGCTCGAGATGGGGAATGTCAGCAGTTTCCCCAAAGAACCATTTCAGGGGAAGCCCTGGAGATTTAGGTTCTTAGCTAGATTTTATTTAGAAACAAGATACAATCTCCTGCAACTATGATTGAATGACAAGTGCCTTTGGCTAGGAGTCAGTTGAACTGGGATTCTGACCAGCTCGGCCACTCACTGACCATGTAATCTTGGGAAGCCTCTTGTCTGCTGGGTCTTGATGTCATCTGCCAAGAGAGCACTTGTCTTGTTATCAAATGCTTGTGGGGACCCCTGAAAGCTCTGAAACATTGTGATTTTCCAGGTGCAGAAAGCCATCCTCACCATGATCCCCACTGTGTCTTTGTTTCTTCCAATGGTTCAGTGGTTATTAACTCTCCCAGGACGGAACTCACTTTATCGGAAGAAGAATGATAACAAGCACTTGCATGGGATTTCATAGGGTGCAATGACCGTGTCTGGCTTAAATGAAAGGAATATGGTGGGAAACAAAGTCAAGAGAAATCTTTTTGTTTGAGAAGCTTTGTGCCTCCCAGAATGCACTGTGTGAACTGACCTTCAATGAGCATTATTCCTGAATGAAAGTCAAACTTGGTCCACAAATTCTACCCTATTGTGTAGTCCTAATGATTGTGTGGGAATTCTTGTAACGATCTGTGGCAAACTGAATTGTTTTTCAGAATATTCTCTCTTCACTGCTTAATATGTTGACTTCATGCTGAGAGAGAAATGGTCACACTGGGGAAACTGGAACCAGAACACTTGAGTTCAAATGTTGGCTACTTTGCTATGGGAAAATTACTCAATTTATTTTAGCCTCTTTCCCTTCTCTGCAAGACAGCAATGATAAAGCTCCTCTCAAGATCTCGCACCAAGCTGCTGTGAGCGCCAAGTGGAATTATTTCTACTGGGGAGAAGCAAACACTTCGTTTTAGTACATCTGACTCACTTGGGAGTATGGCTGAAGACAATGGCAACCTTACTTCCTCTAGGCGCTTTGGCCAGTCAGTTGCACGAAGAATAGCTGTAGCTTTTTAATATATTCAAACATTGTTCCAGTTTTCTCAAGGCTCCTCAAGGTTTACTGTAAAGGGAGACCCTTGTTTGAATTGTCACTGGTCCGCAGAAGGACCAGCAGCTGCCTGCAGGAAGGCATGTCGCCGCTGTAGGCCTTTCCTGGATATTGCTCACAGCTGCTGTCCCCAAGCAGGGTGAACTGGGATGCTTTGATGGACAGTGAGAGCTTGAATATTTTATGTATCTTGTGCTCCACTTATACTTAAGAATTCAATAAGCCTAGTTGTAGGAAACCAAATTACTAGCCTGGCAAAGGACTGAAAAGAAAAACCTAAAGAAGATTTTTAAAAATTCCTTGCTCAGTTTGGGAGCTTGGCTTACTTTTCTTGATACTCTGCTACCATCTGGCTTGGATTTTCTTCAGGCAAAAATAAATGCTGCTTTTGAACTATTGGCTTATCTTTAATGCCTTTGTAGAGTCATGCAGCTACTACTGAATAAATGGCTCACGATAAACGTGTGTTCATGCTCAGTGTAAGGCAGCAGATTCCAGAGATGTACGCAGAATCAGCAAACTCCCCCAAACGAGGCCTTATCCACTGAAAAACCATTTTCCCAAGCTAGCCAGGGGATCTGAACTTTGGAACAGGAGAAGAGGGGCAGTCTGGACTGCAGGGCAAACTGGAGGGTCTTTTTGGCATGTTTGCTCTTCGAATGTAGATTTTATGTGAGAAGCAGTGACATTCTCTTACTGGTCCCTTGCCATGGAGGAAATCCTGTCGCAGGGAGAAGCTGAGACATTTATTGCAGCCCCTGACTCTCTCACCAACAAACCATAGCAGAGCTGGTGAAAGGACTGATGGGGTCCTGTTAAAGGTCCTTTGCTATCTTTTCGCCGTTTATCCTTCGAAAATCTCTTTCTCCCACCAAGGCAAATTGTAAAACACAGCTACACATTCGTTTGAGCTAGAACTGGCCTGTAGGTGGCGCTTCAGCACAGAGAACGGCAGCGGCTGGCGTCTCCTCTGGCCACCATTTCTCAGGGATATCATTATGTAAGTGGATTGGTGGCAGTCGGGCTGCTCGGCTGCACGATAGAGGCGAGACCTAGCCTTTGTCACTGTTCAAGCTGGGACCCTGAAGAGGTCAGGGGACGGCTCGGGGCTGCAAAAGTGCTAAGTCCCAAGCAAGGTAACAGAGGTTTAGGTTCCTGCCAGGACATAGCCCAGAGCAGCTTGGCCGGGGCAGCCAGGTTTGGGCTTGGCCTGCTGGTAGAGTGAGCCCAGAGCCCAGGCTTTGTCGCCTGGAGTCCAGGTGGCCTCGCCCAGGCTCACAGCCCCAGACGGAGCAGCACTTTAGCTCCGCCAGCTGCATGCTCAAGGTCTACGGCTTGGCCAGCAACTCCTGGGTTTAATCCTCCCCCCCACCGCCCTTCCCCTCCTCCCCACACACCTCATTCTCACCCTCTGCTATTTACAAAGCACTTTCTCCTGTGTGATCTCATTTACTGCTCACCAACTCCCAGGGTGGAGGGACAGGGTGGGGCCCTCCTTGCTCTCCGCTCTCCGCTCTCCAGGGCACTGGGAGGACACAGTGCATAGTAACGATTCCTTTCCAGCTCCGTTTCTGAAACCAGCAGATAGCGAATTCCTTGGGGGCAACTATTTGATTCAGCTTGACGGTTTCAGGGTTTAGCATGCAGTGCTTGGCACAGAGAAGTGCTCAAAATAGTTTACTGAATGAATAAATATTTACAGATAAAAACCGAATTGAGGGACAGTAGGTGGTAAGAGTCCAGTTAGAAGTGAGGGTTTCAGGCTTCGAGGACCAGCGACGCTGCAACAGTAGCTACTGATCACACCATGGGATTTTCCAGTCAAAAACACAATTTGCTAGTATATAATGGTACCCATGCAGATTTGTCTCTGCGTCTGGTAGTCAGTAACATGAAAACTGTACTCTGGGTCAGGCACTGGGACGCTTGGAAATGTGGGTGGGGCTGGGGCGTGGCTGGTCCTCATGGGGTCGTCCTTAAAAGTACGGGAAGGTGGTAGGCACCCTAAGCTTCCCATCTATCAAAACCCTTCTATCTTTAAGTGCTAGATAGTCTTGGGGTAGAAAGTTACACCCAGTTACCATCCATCCCACCCGACTCCAGTCCATGGATTAGCACTTTCTTTCACACTTTAGCGCTGTATTTCAACTGAGGACCCCTCAGTGAGACTCCTGGGGTCAAATCCCAGCTCTACTGCTTCTTAGCTGGGGGCCTTGGGCAAATCATTTAACCTCTTTGTGCCTCTGTTTCTCATCTTTTGCATGATGATAATTAAGTATTTAACTCACAGCATTATTGTGGGGATTTAGGGAGCTATATATATATATATAACAATTTAAATAGTCCCTGGCAATAAGTAAAAGCTAAGAAGTGTTAGGCTGATCTCTTTGTAGTATCCTGTATTTGAGGACTGGCTTGTGATTACCTTACAGCGGCTCTTGATGATTTTTGTAGAATTCCCTGGAATTCTGGCATTTTAAGCTGCCAGGTTCTCAATTTTCTCACACTTAGTTACAACTCTTCTGAGGTCTAAATAAGAGAGAAAGCAACCTGAAATGCATTTTTCTGCTGATCAGAGCAGAAAGTTTTTCGTTTCGGCATTATTTTCGTTTAATAAACAGCCTCTCCTGGTGGCTCCAGTCAGAGTTCAAGGGCTTTCTTCCCTACAACAGTGCTTACCACATAGCAAGTAGTAGGTGTTTAATAAATGCTTATGGCAGTAAGGCAGGAAGAGGGAGGAAGGAAGATAGCACACAGATAGTAACATTAGTACAGAGTAGTTTATAAGGACAAGATCCCTGTGTAATTTACACTTGTCTCCTAAGACCTACTGACTAAGCATGAAAATTACCAAGGAAATGTGATCAGCTCGTAGGAGGAGGGGGAGGAGGAGAGAAGAAACTGGAGCAACCTGTAATCTGACCAAGGGTATCAGTCTTTCCATTGCACGTGGTTCCATTGCTGATAGCTCCATCTGTTCAGGCCAAGTTGAAAACCTCGCTGCTGCTCAGGGACATTGAAGTAGCATCTCCGATCGCTCTCTGCCCCAGAGGTTCTTCTTTCTAGGGGTAGTTTGTAATTTGTTTTGGAGCCTTTTAGGTGCTCTTTATGGCTAGAGATCAGCCGGCTCACTGGACACTTTGGTGGGTTTTGGCAGGAGAAAAAGATAAAGGTGGACAAGGCTCCAGGACAGTTTTTAGTGGAAGGTCTTCTGATCTTGGCAGGCTTATGCCAATCCTTATGCCAAATTAAACCTCTCATAGAGCCTCACCCACAACCCAGATCCTCTTGCCTGAAGGGTGTGGAGTAGATAGAATGTAACTAGAGAGTACTCTGGTTTAAGGTTCCATATGAGAGTTGAAACTGAAACTCAACAGAGCTTTTCTGGTAAACACATTAGTTATTTAATCAACTAGGTCATTGATGGTGAGTAGGACTGTCTCAACTGGCATGCCAACTCTGCCTGATGGATAACACCTGCCTTGGAAATGGTGTCAGGAAGGATTCTGAATCCATATCACTACATGTGGGACTTAGGAGCAAGTGCTGTGATCAATCGACAATGTCTGCCGCAGATGCAGGAAGGGGGAGAAGCCCCAGGAGAGGCAGGCATTTACCTGCTTGAGTTGCTAATGAGAAGAGGAGGCTGTTTATTTGGAAGCTGGGAAAACAAAGATGGTTGGTTGAATGGTCAACTATGTTCCTTTAAGTAAATCAAGACTAACTTTGGGTAATTCAGCTTTTGGGGAAAATATGGCACCAGCTCAGGAAAGAAGGCAAGGAAGGAATAAGGGTGAGGCTAGAGGGAGAGCACCAAGGGCCTGGGAATACTCATTTCATGATGTCCTGAAGTGATTTGGATGTACAGTCACATTTAGGAATTGTCTAGTCCCATCACTTCATTTTTTGGGTCAATAAACAGGCCCAGATTGGAGCAAGGATTTGCCCAAGACCCCAGGCTCTTGCACAAAGCTCCAGTTAGCACAAGGCTGGGGCTAGTACCCCATGCTTAGGGCTCCTCCAGTACATAAGCCAGTACTTGGTCCTGGTACTTATCTGGCTGAGGGTTAGACAGTGATTAAAGGTTCTGGAACCTTTTTCTATCACCCATCTGCACTGTGAGCCCCTGCAGGAGACAGACGTGTTGCTTGAGGCTAGGATGAATGCAGAAGAATGCTGGAAGCAACAGCAGCTAACAGGTACTGTGTGCCAGGCATGGTGCTAAGCCCTCTACATGTAGAACTCTTCATCCTCACATAACCCTATGACCCCCATTTTACTGAAGAAGAAACTGAGGCACAGTGAGGTTAAGAGGGTGAAAAGCTACTCATACCACGTCTGTTCATGTGACTGTTCTTTGCTAGGGGCATCTGAGCCTCTATTCCTTCATTCTGCACACTTGGAGCTGGCCTCTGTCCATCCCTACTTTCCCTCTGGGCCTTCCTTTACTGAGGGGCTGCAGCCAGAGAGCCAAGCCATCAGGACAGTTTAGGCAGCTGGCAGCACATGCTGGTGACCAGCCCTGCCAGACAGCCTGGAAGGGCCTGCAGGTCAGCCAGGCAGGTAAGAGATACAGCAGGTTGCTTTCCTGTCGGCTCCAACTTGCTGCTCGAGGAGTGGGCATTTTCAGGAAGTTCATTTTTTGGTGATGGGTAGGGGAGCACATCTTGGCCAGGCAGAGGTGTAGAGCTGTGTGTAGTGCTTTAAATGAGCTTTTATTGCAGCTGAAGCACATGTTAGTTATATCACCTTGGAACAGCTGCTGAAATATTGTCTAATTCTGTTACTCAAGGCCCTGTGTTAGGACTCACTTAATACAAGTTCCTTTTGGGCTTAGTGAGCAAAGGTTCTCTCTCCTGGGAGTCCTGACAGTATGTTCTTTGATCTGTGTTTTTATTTTGCAGTGGATGCTAGGAAGCTCAGGATTCTGTTTGTTGCTTAAGCAAACATTCCATCTGATTTTGAGTTCTTGATAAAATTAACCTCCCTTTCTAGTTTTTCTCCAGTTTTAATGGTTATCAATCTCTGAATCAATTTTAATTTGCCATGATTCTACCTGCAATATATGAGAATATCAGTTTCATTGCCCTCTTATCTGCTAATCAGATATTTTTAATCAGTTATTTTGGTTGCTGTTTGAATTTTTATGTCTTTGTTGAGCATTTTTCCATGTTATTTTCTCCTATAAACCTTTATGCTTATGCCCTGTCCTCATTAATCTAGGTGATAGTAGTGCTTATTTACTGTGAGTTTTTAAATATTAAAATTATTTACTCCTGTTATAAAATTTTTTAAATTGCCCATTAGTGTATGTGCTTTCATTTTAGGCTACTGCAAATAGTTTACCAGAAATAAACTAGTCAGAAAAATGAATGAATTAAATTTCTTGTTTCTTTTTTATAATGAGTATTTATGGATCAGTCTTTTTATGGTTAATTTTTTAAATTTATTTTTATTTCTATTGAGGTACATACAATAAAATACACAAATCTTAGTGTATAGCTCAATGAATTTTGACATGTGTGTACTCTCATATTATCATCACCCAGATCAAGATATCTGCAATGGTGTGCTTAACTCCTTTCGGGTTCCCGGAACTGATTCCAAAGTGTGTGTTGGGGGGAGGGAGGGGTCTTCCCCCTACACAAAAACCAAACAATTCTTGAACAACAGCAGAATTCCACTCAATCCTGATGCTATCTGCTGGAAGACAGCACCAGATTTCCCGCCACTGCCACTCCCGATGCTGGTTGCAAGCCCCAGGCAATTACCTGTGCTTCTGACCTACAGCCTACAGATTGCAAGTTCCCATGACCTCCCCCTTAGGTTCGATTTATTTTCTAGAGCGGCTCACAGAACTCAGGAAAACAACTTATATTTACCAGTTTAATAAAGGATATTGTAAAAGATACAAGTTAACAGCCAGATGAAGAGAGACACAGGGCAAGGTCCCAAATAAAGGAGCTTCTCTCCTGGTGGAGCTTGGGGCCTGGCTTGGTGTCACGTGGGGGTGTTCTGGTTCCCTAAGCATAGAAGCTCTGACAGAGAAGCAGGACCCAAGAATGCAATAGCTCTTCTCAGGGAGTTTTGTGAGGGCTTCACTGCATAGTCATGATTGACCAAATTATTAGCCATTGGCTGATTCAACCTCCAGCCCCTGCCCTTGGGTGGGGTCCAAAAGTCTCTTATTAACATGACAAGACACCCATTTCACCTTTAAGACTCTGCAATGTCTTCAGGAACTGTGAATGAAGATCAAATATACGTGGGAAATATATATTTGGTCATCTAAGTGACCAAATATGCATTTGTTATGACTCATTATATCACAATACTAATTTCTTTTTCCCCTTTAGTCACTCATCCTCCATCCCTCCCCCCTGCGGCAGCCACTGTCTGTCTCTCTGTTTATGAGTCTGTTTCAGTTCTGTTTGTTCGTTTGGTTTTTTTTAGATTCCACATATAAGTGAAATCGTGTGGTATTTGCCCCTCTCTGTCTGACTTATTTCACTTAGGATAATACCCTCTAGCTCCATCCATGTTGTTGCCAATGGCAAGATCTCATTCTCATTTATGGCTGAATAGTATTCCATTGTGTGTATGTGCCACATCTTCTTTACCCATTCATCTACTGATGGACACCGTGGTTGCTCACATATCTTGGCTATTGTAAATAATGCAGCAATAAACAGGAGTGTATATATCTTTTCAGAGAGAGATTTTGTTTTCTTTGGGTAAATTCCTATAAGTGGAGTTACTGGGTCATGTGGTATTTCTATTTTTTAAGAAGCCTCTATACTGCTTTCCATAGTGGCTGTGCCAATTTGCATTCCCACCACCTGTGTATGAGGGGTCCCCTTTCTCCCCATCCTCACCAACACTTGTTGTTTGCCTTGTTGATATTAGCCACTCTGACTGGTGTGAGGTGATATCTCATTGCGGCTTTGATTCACATTTCCCTGATGATTAGTGCTGTTGAACATTTTTTCATGTGTCTGTTGGCCATCTATAAGTCTTCTTTGGAAAATGTCTATTCAGGTCCTCTGCCCATTTTTTAATCAGATTATATATTTTTTGGTGTGGAGTTGTATGAGTTCTTTGCATATTTTGGATATTATTAGGTATGTCATTTGCAGATATATTCAGTTGGTTGCCTTGTCATTTTGTTGATGGTGTCCTTTGCTGTGTATGAATCAGTCTTTTTGGCCGTCTACTTTGACTGGTTTCTGTGATAAGAACAGTAGTTAACATTTGCTCAATACTTATTATGTGCTAGACACTGTTCTTTATGTATATTAACTTATTTCACAGCAATCTTATGAGGTAGTTACTGTCTCCAGTTTACAGATATTAAAACTGAGGCAAAGATTAAAGAACTTGCTGTACTCACACAGCAAGCAAATGGTAGAGTCAGGATTCATACTCAAAGCCTGTACAGCAGTGGTTCTTACCAAGGGATGATTTCACCCCTCAGGGGATACAGGAAATGTCTGAAGACATTTTTGTTGGTCACCACTGGGCAGTTGCTCACTATTATGGAGTGAGTATGGACCACGGGTACTGTTGAACATCCTGAATGTACAGGGCAGTCCCCGCAACAAAGAATGATCTGGCCCAAAATGTGACAGTGCACAGTGTGAGGAA
The DNA here is from genome assembly GCF_040802235.1 of Manis javanica. Taxonomy (NCBI): domain Eukaryota; kingdom Metazoa; phylum Chordata; class Mammalia; order Pholidota; family Manidae; genus Manis; species Manis javanica. The sequence continues at coordinate 96,327,680 of NC_133159.1, read as the reverse complement.
CCCCGTGTGGACCAATCATTACATCACCTCCTTAGGCTTCCTGAAAGCTCTTTAGCCTGGTTCTCTGTCCTTGATCTGCCTGTATAACTGAAAATGCCTCAGAATGGGGAGCAGGCTGTGTCCACAGTGACACACTCCATGTGAGGGAGTGCTGGCATTCCAGCCGACACCCCCCCCCCCCTCGCCCCTGGGAGCCTGACAGTGGAAGCCTCCTGGGGAAGATTGCTGAAGGCGGGAAGAGAAAAGCAGAGTGCCTTCAGGTCCATTGTTATTGAGGGTCCAAAGAGGGGCCGGGGCTGTGGAAGGAGATGGGCTTGTGACATTAGGGGGCGTGTCCCATTACAGAAGCCAGCCAGAAAGCCCCAGGCTACTAAAGGCCCAAACAGAGTCCTTCATGTGCCCTGTGCACCTACTTGTCCCTCCTGCAGCTTCCCAGGCACTAACCCCACATCCTGCTTGCTCCAGGTCTCTGGGACGAGGCTCCTCTTCTCCCCTCCATTTCACCTCAGTACTCACAGGGCTGCCACTGGAAGCTCCCTGGGGCGGGAGGAGTCCTGTTTCCCCTGTACCCTTTGTCTGACAGGCCCCACATATGTTCAGCTGCAGCCTCCTGGAGCATGCTGCTGGAGGAGTGCTCCTAATCCTGGCAGCGAGGGCACCGCTTTTGGAAGGCAGAGCTCTTGTGGAAAGAACACTGCACAAGGAATTGGCAGGCCGAGGCTGGTGGCTGTGTGTACTCAGGAGCCCTGCGTGGGGCTCCGTGCAGGCCTGAGTTACATTTGTTTCCTCCTCAGTGTCTGGCATGGGGCTTTGCATAGGGCTGGCTGTCAGCAGTTATTTGCTGGATGGAATGAATGCATCACTGCTCTGCTCTGCTTGTCTGTCTGGACAGATCAAAACTGTCTCCACAGACGGACTTGGGTGGTGGTAGCAGCTGGCTGCACAGCAGAGGATGCATAAGACATGTCAGCCCACATACGGGGCACTCAGGTGGGCTTACCAGCCTCTTCCTGCCTGCTGTGCAGGCCCTTGGGCACAGAGGTGAACACTGCTCCTTGTCTGTGGCCTAGTCTCAGCCTACCCAGCCACCTCCCAACCTGCACTCATGGATCCTTGTAGTAAGGGATTGTCAGTGAATTACCACGAGACTTACTAGGAGCCCACTCTGGGCCAAGTACTGCAGACACAGCAGTTAGTTAGAAAAACATGGTTCTTGACTAGTGGAGAATAGAGATTTTGAACTAGTAACTTTAAGTGGAATGTGTGTAATGAAAGGAGAAATTGTGACTGTGTATTACCAATACATAGAAACCCCATTTGTGTCCCGTTCCTCAATGCTGTTCCTGTCCATGGGCAGAGATGGCAGTTAAGCGCATGGCCTGATTTGATGGAGGCAGCAAGTACTTCCACCCTGAAATGCCTAGCCCCATGGCCTATCATTATGATACAGTTGAAAGAGTACAGGAATTTCAAAAAGATCTGGTTTTGAATCCTGTCTCTTCATCTTCTGGTATGTTATTGTTTCTGAGACAGTTTCCCATCTGTAAAATTAGAATACCAATAACTATCCCCAGCATCCAAGGAGGTGCCCACTGAGTTCCTAAACAGAGGCAGCCATGGAGCAGCCCTCTTCTCCTATCAGACCAGAAATCCTCACAACCAGAGAGGGCAGGCTTCAGACAAAGCCGTGTCCCAAAGAGCAATGATTTAATATCCACGATGGTGAAGGAAGAGCTGAGCTGAATCTTGTCTTCTGGCCAGTGGGCTAGTTTGCGGACGAGCCATGGACCAAGGCCGGGGTTCCCAAATACTGCAGATAGGACCAGTGACATGGCGAGTGGGTGAATATTTCTAATTTTACTGTCTGTCATTGAATTTAATGTTTTGGGAAAATAGGACCAGCACAGTAAACCCATGATTTTATGAATACTTTTGTTTAGAATAAGAGGTTAAAAAAAAAGTGAGTTAATTTAAAGAAATAGGTAAATAATCATTCCATTGGCACAATGATACAACAAAAATCACAAAGGTAGCTCACCAGTGACTAAAGTTGGGGAAGCATTGACCCAAGAATCTGCTATGTATTAGCGATGAAGAAACTGAGGTATAAAAGGTAACATTTAAGATTGGTAAGAAACAGACCTGGGATTAGAACTAACTCCTTGGGCGCCCCAGATGCTGTTCTTCTGAGCAGCCTAGGCCATCTCTATACTAGAAGGTATGTTGATTAGGGTCCTTTCATTTTCAAGTAATAGTTTTATTGAGATGTTAAGTTATAAATCATATACCATAAAATTTACCCCTTTAGAGTATATGATTCAGTGGGTTTTAGTATATTCACAGAGATGTGCAATCATCAGTACAGTTGAGTTTAGAACATTTTGTCACCACAGAAAAAAACACCATATCCATTAGTAATCTCTTACCCTCGCCCCACCAAGCCCCTGGGAACATCTACTTTCTGTCTCTATAGATTTGCCTTATTCTGGACATTTCATATTAATGGGGTCATATAGTATGTGGTCTTTTTTGTCTGTAAGCCTTCATTTAGCATAATGTTTTAGAAGTTCACCCATATTGCAGCATGCATCAGTACTGCATTCCTTTTTATGGCTAAATAATATTCCATTATATGGGTATACCAATTTTATTTACTCATATTTCAGTTCACGGACATTTAGGCTGTTTCTACTTTTCGATTCTTAGGAAGCATGTTACTATGAACACTGGAGTATAAGTTTTTTTTATTAAAGTATCATTGATATAGAATCATATGAAGGTTTCACAGAACAACATTGCAGTTTCAATATTCACCCATATTATCAAGTCCCACACCCCATTGCATAGTAAGACGCTATAGAGTCATTACTTGTTTTCTCTGTGCTGGGAGTACAAGTTTTTGTGTGGATATATGTTATCATTTTTCTTGGCTGTACACCCAGAAGTAGAGCTGCTGGATCATATGGCATACTTGGGGTTCTTGTTTAAAAACAACAGAAACTTCCCCTGGCCCTCTGAAACAAAGAGGGAATTTATTGGCAGAGTAGTGGAGGCTTCCAGCATCTACAAGGGAGAGGCTGAAGGGCTGGGCCTGGACAAGGGGACAAGAGCCACAGGGAGGCCAGTGGCCAGGCAATGAGGCCATAGGCAGGGCTAAGCCATGAAAATGCTCAGGCCTGCGCACCAGGGCAAACTGCCCTTCTGGCTCTCGGCCAAGAGTCAGAGTCCGAGAGAGAGCCTCCAACTGGTCAAGTTTTATATGTCCATTCCCTCTCTGAACCAGCTATGGGCTAGGGAGAGGAATGGTCTAATCCAGCCCTCAACACCGAGGAAGGGAGGCAATGGTACAATGGACAATTTCCCCAAAAGGGACACTAAGGCAACAATATGAAGTTGGAGTTGAAGGGAATGATGGATACCCAAGGAAAGAACAAATATCTATGACAGCAAGGCCAGCTTTTGAAAGGAAAAGACCAGGCCTGCTGGAATAGCAGAACTAGCAAACACAGGGCAGGAAGGGCAGCAGAATGGAATGCAGAGTGGGGAGGTGGAGGGAGAGGCCCTGCGGCAGGGCAGCCTCTGGTTGGCGCCTGGACTGGTCTGAAGCGGCAAGGGCTTTCGGCCACCCTACCTCTTCCCAGCCCTACCTTTCCTCCTTTCTTTCCGTCCTCCCTCTACTGCTTCTTTCGGCAAGATTTTAAAGACACTGAAAGTGATATGTAGCCCCACTAGATGAATTCACTAGGATATAAGCTCCATGAACATACAGAGCCAAATCTGCCTTTCTCCCCACAGTAGCCTCAGTGCCTGGCATGTTATAGATGCTCAATAAGTGCTTGCTGAAATCGTGAATGAATATGGGCAAAAAGTAACTGAGGAAAAAGAATCCCGTATCATATATGGATCAGATTATTGTTACTGGCAAATCATATATCCTTTACCATTTGACATTGCGGTACCTTAGAGTAGGTGAAGAATATTTTCCTGCCCCGCTGATGCTAGGACTAGCCATGAGATTTGCTTCGGCCAGTGGGAGGTTAGTGGACATGAGGCTAGCAAAGGTGTAAACAGACCTGTGGGGTTCACTTGGCCTATGTGCTCCGCCATCCGCCTGGAGAATCTGGGTAGCCACTGAGTTAGTCACTGGTCCAGGAAAAGTCAGGAGGTTCATGGAGCCAACTTGAACCCAACCTGCAGCTAGATGCACACCCAGAGGGGGGACCCAGGAGAGCCACAGTGCACCCACAGACCTGTGAGTGAGAAATAATAAATGTACAAATGTATAAATGACTTCAGAGTCCAAGTCATGTGAACTTCAGAGCTGCTCTTGATTGGTGGAAGGGCGGTCCCCACTCTTTTGCCACCATTATTGGCTCAGGAGCTCAGATGTATGACAGCTAGCAGAGGGCACAGGTCCAGAGCCAGCCATGTACTTAGTAATGGGCATATGTATCAGACAGTCTTAGGTGCAATAACAAGCTGACTCTGGGCAACTCAGCACTTCAGAAGTTTAGAAAAAGGACAATGGGTGGCTCACAAAATCACAGGGAGAGCTGGAGAGCCAGGCTCCAGCCCAAACCATTCCACAGGTGAGAGCTGAGAGGTAAACGTCCACTCCCACCAGACTCTGGCGACAGGCGCTGTAGACTGTAACCCAGCTGCTCCTCTGCTGGGAGCTTGACTTGATTGAAGCCACTGATGCCTCCATTATGGGAGAGGAGGAGGGCCATGCTCTGTACTCTTCTTCTTGCATCACTCACTCTTGAGTAAACGTCCCGTTCATGTCTGTGTCAGGAGAGCAAAAGTTGGCTTCTGCCTTGGAGAGGTAGGACTTATAATTTCCAAGTTGTCTTAACAAAGGGAGAGCAAAATCTGGCTTTCGCTTTGGGGAGGTGGAATTTATAATCTCAAACTTGTGCTAACAAAGGATGAGTCTTCAAAGAGCCAGAGTGACTGCGAGAAGGAGGGATGTCTACCACAGGATTTGCTCCTGTTTGAGAAGGTGAAGCACCAGGGTGCTGTTTGTTGGAACTTCTTAGAAAAGATCTTCATTATTCATAAGAGAGACACGAGAAGAGACTCCTTTCTTGGACACCGAGATGTGTCGATGCGGAGTCTGGAGTGCAATAAATCATTCCGGCGTGAGGGAAGCCGGCCTGAAAGTGACGCCAGTGCAGAGGAGGGGAAAGCGAGGGGGTGCAGAGAAAGGGCGCCGAGCCCCGAAGCCGTCCGGCCTCCACGTTTCCAGTTATGTGAGCAAGTGGGACAGGTTTTCTGTTGGTTGCAGTCAAACGCACCCTGACGGATGCAGTAGTGATTGCATATAAAAACTTCTAGAGACAGTGAAAGGCAGGGAAACCAGTGAGAACATCTGGGTTCTAACCCCAATTCTACCTTGTGCTTCTACCCAATGCATTAATCTCTGAACTACAGTTTTGCTTTTTTCACAGGGCTGTTGTGGAGTAGAATGAAGCATGTAAGAGAACGGGGGAGACTAGTCTGGAATGCAAAGGATTCTTCTTCTCCACAGGCTCTTGTAGTCAAATGAGACAGGGGCAAAAACACGGTAATAAATGAAGTGACAAACAGCTGTTCTCTCAAAGGCTTGAACATTTCAAATTCCCATTTGGCCCAAGTTTTCCTGTCTTCTCTATACTTGGCAGCTGGGTGGGAGGTGGTGGGAGGTGGGAAAGAGAAGGAAACACTTTGAAGTAGAATCAGGTCAAGGCTGATCGTCAAACAGTGTGTAGACTTGGGGAGTTTGCTTTTCCTGTTTTCTGCATTCTTAGAGAAGCACTGGGGAAGCTTAGGCTCTCGTCCAGGAGGAGGAGGCAGATGCCAGATGTGCTGGATGTTTTACTTTCATTTTCTTATATTATCTCCCAGCAGCCCTTGGGGGTCGGGATGCCGCCATTTTTCAGATACAGACATGGTTCAGAGAGATGAAATCACCTGCTCTTGAGGTGAATTGGAACTTAGTCCCATCAGATTCCAGGACCCAGGCTCCCAGAAAAACATAGAACTGGATTTGGTATTTGAATTCCAAAGGTTTAAACTGAAGCTTACAGAGGGCTGAGGGAAGGCATCAGTTCCTTGGGTTTACTTCAAATGCTCTTTTTCTCTGAGGCAAGCACTTGTGGTATCAAAAGAACGTGGTCATATTTATAAATACCAAGGATATCTTTGAAGGACATTCAAGAACTGGTCAGTGTGGGTAATTTGAGGGTGGCAGGAAGCACTCTGGGGCATAGGGGGTGGGCAGAGCCAGGCGTTTTTCACCGCTAGTCTTTTCCTGGGATGATGTGGTAAGTGTACGTGTTACCTATTCACAAAGTAAATGAACTGATGTTTGGCATTTGGTCTTAGGTCTGGTGCTTCCCAAATGTTACCTGGCTCATCAGTCTCTGATGTCTCCTCATTTGAAAAATGGGGATAGAAATGTCTGCTTCTCAGGCCTGCTCAGGAGTTAAGGTCATGTAATGCCCATGAAAGGGCTTCACATTTAGTAAATTCTCAATAAATGGAAGACATTTCTCCAAACCTCAAAGCTCTAGCCACGTGAAAACTACAATTAACAAGTTACTATGGCTTGTTGTCCAGGGCATTTATGCAAATAATTTTGGAATATTTAAATTTTCCACCTGTGCTACCTCCTGGGTCTGAAATAGTTTGGTAAGTCCACCATGAGAATAAACCATTTGTTAGAGGGAAGAACACAGATCTGACTTCAGAAGGTAAGGCTGTGTAACCCTGGGCAAGGCACTCAACGTCTCTGAGCTTCTGCTCCCTTGTAGGCCTGAGGTGACTGGATCCTTATGGGTGGCCTTTGTTCCTCGTCTGATGCCCACCTCCCAAACCTGATTCAACTCCATAACATATTAACTAGAAATCTTGTTTGGGAATATGGGGAAGAAGACATGCAATACACAATAAAAAACAAAGCAAATTCTCCATTAGACATTGTCTTCTCCAACTCCTCTCCCAAATTCCTCTACCCTGCTGATCATTTTCTGTCTTTCCCTCTTTTCACCCCACAGCTTTGTGGGACCCCCTCTGTTGTGTGCCCCCTCAGCAAAACCAAGGCCAACCAGGAGTCACCTTTCTGGTCCCTCAAGTGTGTCTGGAGGTGGGACATGGGGGCCTCAGCCCATCCCGCCTCCAGCACATGGGGGCTAATTATTCTTACCTTGCAAGGCTGCTGGGAAGATGAGCAGAGTTGGAATTCAGGTCCCGGTGTTCTGGCCTCCAGTTCAATATCCCTTCTTACTGCTGTCTCAAGACAACAGAGTATTGTAGAATCTTGACTACTAGAAACCCACCTCACTTGAAACCTCAGTGCTACTATTTTTTTGTCATTGTTACATTCAACTTTTAGAAGAGACAGAGTTAGTCAGGAATGTGAAAATAAAAATCCAATTTCCAGAGTATGTGCTGGGGTCAGTACAAGTTCATGCCAGACTCCCACTCTGTCTGTGTGTGTGATGCCACCAGGGAGACTTCAGTTTAGGATGATGACCCCTGAGGCACAGTGACATCCTCCAACATCAAGAGGCTATCTTATGATGTTCCCTGTCTGCTGCTTAGGCAAGAATGTGGTCCAAGATGTTTCCAAAATCATCTCAAGACTTGAGATGTGATGAGATTTTCTTCTTAGTCTGACTTCCCATTTCCCAGAAGCCTTCTAGCAAGTTGGGATTTCACTGACCTCCCAGGAAAGGCAGGGGAGGCACTCGGGTGACCAAGCCTATCAGGGGTTGGCACAGACGGAAGCCAGCTGAGGCGGTCAGCCATCGGGTCAGGAGTAGTCTGTGTGTCAGTTCCCCTGGCAGCTGCCATAGCAAAGGGCCACAAACATGGTGTCTTAAAACAACAGAAATTTATCCTCTCAGTTCTAGAGACTGGATACAATTCAACCCACAAGAGTGTTCTCCCCATCTGCCAGGTCTGTCATCAAAGGTATCTGCTGAAATGATTCAACAGCTAGTGCACACCTAGCAGCAATGGGAAGGAGGGACTTGGGAGGTGAGCTTGTGGGCAGCAACTTCCACGTGTCCAAATAGGGGCGGTGGAGGCCTCAGGTGCCACTCAATCCCTAATCTCCTCCCCCAGAGGCAGATTTTCAAAACTAAGATCTGAAGTGCAGGATACTTTGCAAGTCTTAACCTGACTCATGAATTCAAAATTAATGCTGGCACATTGGCCTGTTCATCATTTATAAGGTGTGTTTCCCACTATGGCTAACATTCCCTTCCAGGGTAGATGTGTGCATAATTCATCCCAGTTTTTAAAGAGAGATCTCCTTGAATTCTGCTCAGATTTATTGTCAATAACAGTTCCAAAAAATTTGTCCGGTGCTGACTCAGGCCTGGCATGGAGTTCCCACAGGCCCTGGGCTCTGGCATGGGTTGTGACTTCCCAGTGGGAGATCCTCAGGGGTGTAAGCCCACAGGCTGGATTCCCCTCTCAGATGAATATTTAATAGGATGACCGCCCCACCCAGCCTGCCGGTCTGGATCAGTGCCAGGAGCCAAGGCTCAGCCTTGCTCTCCACAGGGACTGTGAGGAAGACTTGGCAAAATTTTAATTAACTGAAGATAAACATACATAGGGAGCGTGAGTCCATTAGCCAGCGCCACCCCCCAGGGAGAACAGACCCCGCTAATCACACACCACAGGCACAACGACCTGAAGACCAGCAGCGTCCATTTGCTTTCAAATTAAAAAACATACTTTCAAAATAAATATGCATGGGGTCTCTGTCATGTTGTTTCTCCTGATAAGCTTTACTGCTTTTCAGTTAATGAGTAGCTGTTTTTGATATTTCAGCCCAGGAAAGCTGAAAACACAAGTGCAACTAAACAAAGCTACAATTGCCCTTCCCTTGGAGGAGAAAGGCAAGTTGTTCAGGAAGCCAAGTGAAGGCACTCAGAAATTGAGGACCTGTCCCTGAGGAAAAATACAAATAACACAGTCGGCCTGGGCCAGATCAACTGAATCTAGAAGTAGGTGGAAAATCAGGTGTTGCAGACATGTGCAATTTGCGCAGAGTTAAGGAGTCAGCAAGATTAGATTTTAGAATAAGTCTGCAATTCAGCAACCTTGGTTTGAATTACAAGATGTCCAGTGACAGGGCTGGAGCTGAAGTTTACATTCCAGAAAGAAGATTTGATACACTTTTAGGATATCGTCAGAAAGTGGGTATTTCATTCACTTTTTACACTATGTACACTATATATTCGTCACTTACCCACAAGTGCTCTCTAGGTCTGGAGACACAGCAATGAAGGAGATTTAACATCTGTTCTCATGCAGTTTACATTCTAGTTGGGGGAGGTGGACAACAAATTTGAAAGAAAAGATCAGGTGGCAACTAAGTGCAGAGACCTGAATGGCGAGAAAGAGCTGGCCATGCAAAGACCTGGAGAGCATTCCAGGGAACAGCAAGTACAAAGGCCCTGAGGCATGTGGGATCTTTGCTGGAGGAATGGAGAAATGGCCAGTGTGAATGAGGCTCAGTGAGGAAGGAGATAGACAGTAGGAGAAAAGAATAGGCAGGGGCAGGGTTAAGAAGATAGGATTTTATTCCAAGGGCAATCATTACATGAAACCTGTCATTCCTACTAGATTACAAGCTTCAAGATGGAAGAGCCTATATCTCCTATATCTATCTTGCTCACTCAGGGCATGTACTGTCTGTCTTTTTTTTTTCTTTATTATTATTATTATATTATTATTAATCCTCTTATTATTAAGACATGTAAGGTACAGATATGTAAGATTTCTCCCCCCAAAACTAAGTTGCAAACTACTATTAAGCCTGAGCCCAATCCTCTTCTTCTGACCTTTCTGTAGTGTGGTGGGCCAGCCTCCAAGATGACTTCCCATGATCCCTGCCTCCTTGTGTGGTGTTTTCACAGTGACTTGGGGCTGGTCCTGTATATCCAGTAAAATACGGTAGAAGGCATAGTGTAATCCATTCAGGCCTGGGCCATAAAAGTCACTACAGCATCTGGCTTGGTCTCTTAGATTTCTTGTGCTGGGGGAGGCCAGCTGCCATACCAGGGACACTCAAGTAGCAACATGGAGAAGCCCACATGGAGAGGAACTGAGTCTCCCCAACAAGAGCCAGCAACAATTTGCTAGTCATGTGAGTGAGCCACCTTGGGAGTGGATCCTCCTTCCCCAGCCAAGCCGTCAGATGATCGCAGCCCCAGCTAACATGTGGCTATAATCACATGAGAGACCCTGGGCTAGAACTGCCCAGCTGAGACCTTCCCAAATTCCTGACCAACAGAAACCATGAGAAGTAATAAATGATTAGTGTTTGTAAGCCACTAACTTTGGGTGATTGGTTAGGTGGTATTAGATAACCAGGAGGCATAGCATAAGTCACACATGCGGTAGTGGGGTAAGACACAACCATGAGGAAGTCTTTTCATGTGGGATGGAAGGTCAGGAAGCCCCTGAGACCCAGGGAGGGCTAATGTTATGCCTTGAGGGCATCCAAGAGTCAGGTTTGAAAGACACCATTGACCAGACCATTTGGGAAGAAATAGAGGGCAGAATTTATCAGTTATTTTCTCCCATGGAGACAAAAGCCAGGGGATTCAACCAAAATTTTTACAAGGATCTAGAACCTGTGAGACTTCTCCAGTTTGTTGTTTCTATAACCCTGGTCTACAAGCTCTTGAATGTTTGTTTAGGGTAACAAATAACAAGAGTAGGGGGAGCAACACTGTCCCACTCCAAAGCTACTTTGGAGGCAGCTACCAGGATGGAAGGAAGCAGGTGAGGCCCTGGGACCTGCTGAGAGAATCAAGTCAGGACAGAGCCTGACTGAGCCTGAGTCAGGCGCTTGGGGCCAAGAGCTGACAGTTCATTGCACAGGGGTGTTGCATGAAGTGAGAACATTTCAGTAACTTCCTGGGGCCTCGGCACAGCCGTCCTTCAAATCCACCCTCTTCTTGAGATCTCGCCTTTGTCTGGGCTGGCACCTCACAGGTGAAAGTGTAGAGTCATCTCAATTAGCTGTGTGAAGCATATGCCCAGCAAATTGTTTATCCTCAAACAACTCCCTATTGACACATTTGTCTGGCTACTTATTTCTGTAATTAATTGATGTTGTTCAATTGAGGTCTGAATTCTTGTTTCAAAATGATTTGATCTTCACTTCCCATGTATTAAACCAATAGAAATTGTGCTGTTGCAGTGAAGGTGGGATTGGGAGGGGGTGCTGGGCTCTGCACCCACCTTTGTCTCTGAGGCCCCTCCCAGGTACCCTAATGTTCTGAAGATTATAACTTGAAAACCACAGACTGAGGGTTTTCCAGAGTCTGCCACATCACTTTATAATTTGCCATTTGTGATTATTTGTGCTGCTGTGTTCCTTCACGGCTGTGAATGAATAGATTAATTTTCCTTAGGTACTGTTTCTCACACACTCCCCATCCTTAACATTGCTGGTGGGATCCTGCTTCTCAGAAGGTAAAGTTAAAGCATCTTTCTCAGCATTGTCCTGGCTTCCTGGACGCTAATCCCACTCCTCTCCACTCCCCAGTCACACTCCCTCTTTCTTGTCCCCATGTGTCCCCTCTCCAGGCCCTGCATGTGCTTTTCCACCACCTGGAACACCATCTCCTCCATCACGAGGCGCTGCTTAGACCCCCTCCTGAGACACCACTCTGCCCCCAGCCTATGCCTTTGCCTCGTCAGTGTTCCATTAGCACACACTATCTGGTCCAGCTGTTGACCCTTACAGTTACCAGAGCTCAAAAGTCACAGAAACATGAGGGTTGCTCGGGACCTGAGGGATGGTCTAGGTCAAGCCCTTATTTCACAGGTGAGGAGACTAAGCCTGAGAGCTGAAGGAAATAACTCAAGGTCATACCACTAATTACTGCCAAAGTCACACAGAGAGTCCAGTTCTCCAGGCTGGATTAAATACTCCAGTGGCTTCTTGAAGGCTGAGGCTGTGCTTTATAGTTCTTTGAATTCCCTACACATAGTAGGTGTTCAGTGACTGTCTGTGGAGTCATTGAGTGGTTGGTGGTTGAGCGTGCCCCTTCACTTTGAGGTTAATCAGAAGCCAGCACTGAGAATGAAGGCAGACAGGCAGCAGCTGTGGAAGGAAGCATTTGTTACCCAAAATACAGATGCCAGGGACTTAACCACTGCCAGATCCTACCTCTGGAGGGTGCTCGTGAAAGAAGGGCAAAGAAGCACCCCTTGGTCCTGAGGTTGTGCTTCTCTGACATTAACCATTGGTCTGTAAAATCAGGATAGTATGAGGACTGGGAAAATGTATTTAAAGCCCTTGATACACCAAGGCATCCAATAAATGGTTGCTATTTTTTTTATTACATCACTCTTATTTCTTCCATTTTATTATGAAAAATTTCAAACACACAGCCAAGTAGAAAGAATCTTGCAGGGAACAGCTGTTTACTAACTACCTAGGGTCTACCACTAACATCTTACTAAAATCGCTTTTTCTCATCTCTCTCTCTCTGTCTCCATCCCTCTATCCATCCATAAATCTAGTTTATTTTACTGACGCATTTCAGAGTAAATTGCAGACATCACAACCTTTCCCCTAAATACTTTAGCATGCATGTCATTAACTAGGATTCAATATTTGCTGTTTGTTCATTTGATGTAAAATTTAGTACAGTGAAATGCATGAATGTTAAGTGTGCATTTACTGCATCTTAACAAATGTAGATATCTGTGCAATCCAACTCCCTATCAAGATACACAGAACATTTCCATCACCAGAGAGAGTTCCCTCAAACCCCTTCCCATTTCATCCTGCCCCTTGCCCGTAGAAGGAACCACAGTTCAGATTTTTGACCCACCCTAGATTACCTGTTGCAGAACGTCATGTAAATGGAATCATATGGTATATACTCTTTTACGTAAGGCTCCTTTCATTCAGCATAATGGTTTAGAAGCTCATCCATGATGTGTGAGCAGTAGTGCATTTTTTTTTTTTTTGCCAAATAGGAGTCCATTGTATGAATATACCACTGTTGGTTTACCAGTGTCTTGCTATTAATTTTTAACAAATGCTAGTGATCGCCCTTCTTTCTTTATGGCGGCTCACCGCCAACAACCTGAACTCCCACAAAACTCCACCTGGGGGAACTGGCACCTCTGAGGCAGGAAAGGCCCTGGGCCAGTGAAACAAGGTGCTCTTTGCTGGCTTAAGTCAACACATTGGCAGGGTGTCATGTTGATGGAAGATTCGATTTTAATTTCCTCCTGAGAGATCTTTCACCCTGCCTTATTCTTATTCAGTGCATTTTTCCTAGCTTCCTCCACCATGAAATGAGTTGGAGCCAATTAAGAGCTTTCTGCTTCCTCATCAGTGATATTTATGACTATGGAAATATTTATGATGCACGGAGAGGCTCGGGTCAGAGAGGAGACCGAGCTTTTGCTGTCCTTGTAAATGGGATTTGTCTCCTGCTTGTTTTTGCCAGGGTTGTAAAAAGGAAGAGTGCACATCATATAGTTTAGGGTTGCTTTTTTCCCCCCATCTAACCTTTGCATTCAGGCTGTGGATTAATCGGTGATAAATGTTTTTTATTACTGACCTCCGTGCTTGGAATAAAGGAGGCATTTTGGTTTTCTGGACACTTTGGAAGAAACGTTCCCTCCTTTCTCTGAGCCTGCCCTCAAATGACCTGTCCAAGCTAGAGCTACAGTGCACTCAGGGAAAGCATTTTAAATCCATGACAAAATTCTGCATTCTGTAAGAGGCTCAGAAGCTGCTGGAATCCACCTAAATGCCTCTGCATAAATAAAGGTCAGAGTTATTTCATGTTTTTGTTGAAATTACCAGGGCACCAATCTCTTCACCTCAAAATATCCATTCTTTTAGCCCTCCCTGCTAGCCGCCATTCACCTCTTCCAGGAAGGTCCTTTTTCTTATCAACTCTAAGGCCCTGACCTGGACTCCATGCTCTCCTATCAGACCTGGCTCATCTCCATCTTCAAACATTCCTTTGCAAAAGATTCTTCCACCTTTGTCCCAAATGCTGTTTCTCTCTCTCCTATAATATTCAGACATATTTATAAAAAAGCTATGCACACTGATTGATTATCCATTTATATAAATAGATGTGTTCATGGAATGCCTCCTATGTGCCAAACTGCCTGTTCATGTGACTGCCCTCTCTTCCCTTCCCTTTTGAAAATTTTGAAAACTACACCCTCTGCCTAGTTTCCTCACTCATTGGCCCCTTACAGGATAGTCCCCTCATCACCACAGTACTGTGGGGGGTCTGGAAGGCCACAGCTGACTTCCCAGCTGACACATGGATCGGCGTCTCCCCACTCCTGCCTTCTTCTGGTGCAATGTCCAGCCCCCTGCCTATCTGCTCCTGTGACTCAGCAACTTTGCGGTCACCTCCCACAACCCTCTCATTCTGCCTTTTGCTTTATTGGGCTTTATTTTTCTTCCATGTCCTAAAGGTGGTTGGTCCTCAAAGCAGTGCCTTGGACCGTCAGCGTGCCTCCTCCCACCGCAACACGGACTATCCCTGAGGGCAGCGCGTCCCGGATCTGGGTCCGGGGCCAATCCTCCTCTCATCCTCAGCCGCATTCCAAGTGCTCCCCTGATGCCTCTTCCTGAGTAACCTTCCACCTAAACCGTCCTTATCTCCTCCCCCAAGGAAAGAGCTATAAACACGGGTTCTGCCTTCTGGGAGCTTATAGCTTAGTCAGAGAAACACACACGCAGACTGTGAAATGTTCTGTAACAAATCCCGAGAGAAATTAATATAATAGGCGCTGATATAACGAGAGTCAAGCCACATGACAAAGTGCTAAACGAATAGTATTACCAATGCCATTCTTGCTCAGAGTGGGGAGAATCTGTGGGCTCCATTGTCCAGGGAAGGGCTTGCAGAACGTAGGGTCAGCAAGTTCAGCAGGGAGGGCCAGAAAGGGGCATTCACTCCAGACAAGAGCAGAGGAAGGCAGGACCATTCAAAGAACATTCTTTCAACCTGCATTCAACCACACAGATCACTATGTTGCTTCACCCAAGGTAGTACTGCTCCCCTAGGGAGTGTGGAGGGTTTTTTTTTTTAAGTTGTCACAATGACTGAGGGGTGCTATTAACATTTAGTACTTGGAAATCAGAAATGATAAATGTCTTGCGATGAGTAGGTTAGTTCATGCAAAGAATTGTTCCAACGGAAACATCAAGGTTGAAAACCACATGTAATGGTAATGGGGAATTGACTCCCCCTTGTCACCTCCATCCTCCCAAGAAATTGGAAAAAAAAAGAGTTATCCTCCTCTACCCCCACCTGGGCCTTGGCTTGACTTTACCAACTCAAACTAGTAGAAGCCACAGTGAATGGAATTACCGTTGTATCACAGTAAGTAATGCCAATACACAGACTCAAACACATGCCTGGGCACCAACAAACTGAGAAACAGAAGGATAAGTGCAGCTGTGTTCAGCTTATTTACAATTTTTCAGGCACAGGTTTGCAGAATCTAGAAGCTGCTTTCTAAAAATACAGCATAAATTAACGTTAGATCAAAAAATAACATTTTATTTTGAATTTCATGTGAAGTCAGTTCCTGTAAACCTGTCTGTGCTTATTTAGGGCCAAAAGACATTAATTGGACTCTGGGAATGTCCCAAAAAGAATACTATAAAGGTATGACTGAAGAGTTGCTGGAAACTCACGGCCCTGAAGAGGCTGATCTCAGGGAGGCAAGACTGGGAAGGACTGCAATTGGGGAACCCGACCTCAAGGCAGCAGCGCTCGTCTGGGGAAGGCTGTAACAGGTGATGGGAGGCCAGGTGTTCAGATTGTTGGTCAACAAACAGTTATCCAGTTACCACTATGTCCCAGGCACTGGGCTAAACACTGTGATACAGCATGAATAAGGAACTGTCCTCCGTGTTGGTGATAGAAAGAGACAAAAACACTTTAGACACAGGACACACTCATATAATCCCAGACAGACATAAAGATAAGATTATTGGTCAGCAGGGAGCCCCAAGGACTGCGAGTCTGAGAACAACTGGGCAGGTGTATCCACCCTCTCAGGAGAGGTGGATGGGCATGTAGGTCATTGGTCCTTTGGTGGTCGGCTCCCCAGCTCTCAGCAGGGCTGGGGAGCAGCTCCGAGGGGCTGAGCACTCAGGCCAAGGCTGGGAAGATCCTGAGCGACTGAGCCAGGAATCAGAGCCAAACTCCAGTCTGAGGACAGACTAGACCAGGGTGAAGAGGCAGGAAGATCCTGGCTGGTCACGGGGAGAAGGGCAGAAGCACACTGCCCTTGCTTCATTGGCTGTCGGGATTGTGGGCGTGGCCTGATTGAAAAGAACGAGGTATGTTCCCAGCAGCCTGGGGTCAGGAGCACATGTGTGTGACTCAGTCAGGGCCCCCACAGGATACAGATGGCACCCTCCTTGAAGAAGATGAACGCACAGAGACGTGGCTGAGGCATGCGGGAACCACGGGGATGTCGGGGGAAGTCCACTGCTGGTCGGTGGAGCTGTAGCCACCCAGGCCCTAAGTGAAGGAGAGGGAAGTGAGTATTGAAACCGGGAAGGAGAAGGGAGAGGGCATTGAGACAGGTGGAGATGAGAAGGTTGTCTTGGAGAGAATGAGGGGTACGGCCAGCCTGGCACTTCCTCACAAAGAGGCAATGGGGGAGTGAATACTGTCACCTGACCCCCTTGCTTTTCAGTCTCCCATTGGCCAAACCCAGTGAGAAGTGAGGATAGAGAGCAGGGTTGAACAGAAAATATGGAATATAGGGTGACCAATAGCTGAGGATGCAGGCAATCCTGTTACTGGAAGAAACCTTCCAATATAAATAAGAACCCAGCCTCCCATGAGATTGGCTGGCTTCATGAAGGAAGAAGAACTAGGAGCCAGCCTGACACTGGCCCCTGGTGTGATTCTCTTATCTTGCATAGATCTGTCTCCTTCTCCCACCCCACTGGTGCCATCTCTGGGCACCACCTTCTCTTGTCTGAATTTCTCTAACAGCTTCCTGACTGGTCTTCCAGCTCTGCCCCCTCATCCAGTCCTCTCTCTATCCTGTAAGTATGTTAGATCTTTCCAAAATACTGATCTGAGCATGTCATTTCCTTTCCTATAATCACATCACCATAGCATCTAACATAAAGTCCAAACATCTTACCATGGCTTCTGAGGCTTCGCATGGTCTGGCTCTGGTTTACATGTCCAGCCTCATTTCTTGCAAATTTCCACCCCAATTCCCCTCCCTTTCAACTCTCAGCCTCCCTCAACCAAACCTTCTCCTCCAAATCCAGCCCACTAAAGTCCAGCCATACAGAACTACTCTCTGATCCCTCTCTGACCCCAGGGCCTTTGCATGTGCTGTTTCTTCTGAAAGTCAGGAAGTTGTTCTAACATAAGTTTTTCTTATTCCTCATTCCTTCATTCCTGGCTGCCTTTGGCAAGGGTTCAATGGCTCTCCTATATGCTCCCGTAGCACCCTGGCCCTGCCCAAGTCATATTTATTTTTTAAATTAATCCAATAGGTATTTGCTGAATACCTGAAATGCACCAAGCCCTTCCCACCTCAAGGCCTTCACTCATGGTGTTCTTTCCACTTGGCATGTTTTTCTTTTATTTGTCTTATCCTTTGGTTCTCAGCAGAAATATTATATTCTACAAGAAGTTCTCCCCTCTTATTCTCTCCCACAGTATCCTGCCCCATTTGGTTTATTTGAAGTCTGTGTCCACTCTCCACATGGAGAGATGCCAGATCTGCTTCATCTACCACTGTGTGCCCATCCCCAGCTCAGAGCCTGGCATGCAGTGAGCACCACTGCTCACTGGAGAGGGGAGGGAACAGGCTTCTCCCATTAGACCATGATAAGGAACAAAAGACTGTTTCAGATGTGAATCCAGGTTTTATGAACCTAAGAACCAGAAACTTAGATATAGAGAGAAAGGAAAGAGAAGTAAGTCTTTCCTCTGGCATAACAAAATTATTTTTATTATTGATGGTTGGGATGCATAAAACATGTAACTTCACAACCAGACACACTAGGTGTTAGTAGGACTGCTACAATTTGTACCCTGCAAACAGGGATTCTGATAAATCCTATTTGGCATAATTCCCATCAAAAAAGAAGAAAAATACATAGCATGGCACTGCATTGCTGTTATTACTGAATAGTCCTAATATATATGACTATGTATCTATGAGAACTGAACCCTGCACTTAGAATTCTACATATATGATGATTGAAAGGATTTCTGAGACTCGCTTTTGCCTCTATATGATTCAAATCCTGTTTCTCCTGCACTACCCACATACTTTCAGTGCCAGATTCCATAGAACACTCTCAAATCCAATAATAAGGTCTTTGGCCCTGCTCCGTCGTGCCCCATTGGCAGGTGAGTCAGTGCCATGGCAGTGGTAGGATTCCAGGAAGCTGTTTCCACAAGGAGAAGGCTAGCAAACAAAAACTCATATACACAAAACTGACGGCAAACCACCTAAAAATACACCGCCAAATGCCAACCCAATTGTATCCCAGTTTAACTTCCCCTTAGCCAGATCCCATAAATGTCCATGGCCACTTCATGCTAGAGAAAGTTTGACATAGGGGCAGTGTAAGTGGAAAGAGACAGTGCTCTTAACTGAGTGTGGTTAAAATAGTTGACGTTTTTGCAGAGTTTACAAAACTGTATGCCTGCGTAAACACATTGGCAGAGACCCTCTCAGAACTGCCAACGGGATGCTCTCAAGCCTAAACATCATTAACTTCATGGTAAATGTGCCTTTGTCTGCATCTCATTCGTTATTAAGTGCTGCTCCTGGCACTACTCCTGGCACTTAGTAATTGTTTAATAAATACATATTGAATGAAGGAAAGCGTTGCTTGACCTCATTATCCAGGAAATACGCTTTTCCCTCAGTAGATCTCATGGCCTTGCTTTACAGCTGGTGCTCATGGAATAGTCGAGTAGAGTTCTCGGAGGCAACGGGAGGGCGGGAAGGAGATGCTTGGCGGGATAAGCACTCCTATCCCTTCTTCACTGGGCAGATTAACTGGTGCCAATACGTCAGTGCCCTCGTTGGCGGCAGGGCTGCCCTGCCTGTTCTCTCCAGGCAATTCTAATTGGGGAGTACTGGGTCTAGGCTTTATTACCAGTGACAGCAGCTCCACTGTTAGAACTGCAGGTAGAAAGGTCATATGGGAAACACCGTTTCCAAGTGCAGAGTAATTACAGACAGAACTCATTCTTGCTTTCACAGCTACACTGAGGAATCTCTATTTATCCAGCCCTGCCTCTGGGGCCTTCTGGTTTCCTGCTTCATTTTCTCGTGGTAAGGACAGTTGGCCTTATGGGTCCCACATACATTTTTCTTCCTGGCCTTGGGTCCAGTAAGTAGAAACAGTCTGGATTGCTCAGGGGCTAGAGGAGCGTCCAGTGCTGAAGAATTAGTCTAAAATTCCAGGTAAGGAAAGTGGGCTGCATTTCTAGACAAAAGGTGGTCATTGGAGGCCAGTGGTTTAAATGCACGGGTGTATGAGAACCAAGTGTATGTCACACTCTTTCTGCAGCTGCTTAGCCTGTCCTCCTCATCTGCTGCACTCCAGGGAAAGCTCCCCTAGCCCTCAGGCAGTGAGTGACTCCTCTCTTTGTGCTCCCACAGCATTTGGCTCATGTCTCTATTACAGGACTCATTGCACTACATTTTATTTATTTGCTTAGCCATCTGTCTTCCAAGATGGACTGCCAGCTCCTCGAGGGCACTGACCATGTCTTATCCGTATTCATATTCTTGGTTTATTCCCTAGCACAGGTCCTGGCACTTGACAGATACTTCCTGAATGACTCTCCAAATGGAGGGAGTGGAAGACATTAGTAATAATAAGGTGAACCAATGTGGGCTTAGAGTTTTATAGTAGAAACAGCATGTCAAAGTGCTTAAGTGTGGCCTTGGAGTCAAACTGGTTTAAATTCCAGCTCTACCACTCTGTTAATTAGGATGAGGCTTGGCTGTAAATGACAGAACACCCAAAACACTAGTGGCTTAAGTAGGTTAGATATTTACTTCTTTTTCATGTAGAAGTCTAAAAGTGGTCACCCCGAGATTGCTGGGTTCAGTCAGTTCCCTGGAGACCTTGGGGACTCAGGCTCCTTCAACCTGTGGCTCTGCTGCCTGTGGCCTTGGTCATCTCATGGCTCAAGCTGGCATGCCTCCAGCCCCAGCTGACCCAATCACATTCCACCAGCAGGAAGGAGGAACGGAGAGAAGGCTAACAATTCCAGGAAGGTGCATGTATTGTTTTTGCTTATATCCTATAGTCACCTGGACACACTTCACTTCAACAGAATCTGGAGAAGGTAGTCTTAATTCTAGAAGACCATATGCTCAGCTAATAAAGGGAGCCTATTATTCTAAAAGAAGGAGAAACTGAATTTGAGAGGAAAATAGTCCCTGCTGTATCACTTACTATTAACCTCCGGAGTCTCAATTCCTTCATTCAAGGGTTAAAGGACTGCAAGCAAATACCTCAGCAAAGTGCCTGGCATTTGCTCTGCATTCAGTTCTTACCATTATTACTTTGATGTGACTAGACCGGCAGGAGGAGGCGTCCTTGGCAGGGACCTTGTGCACTCAAGCCAGCCGGCCTGAATCTGAGTCTGAACCAGTACTGCTTACCTGTTCTGTGACCTGGGGTGTCGTTCCTTGACTTTTCTGATTCTTAGTTTTCTCGCCTATAGAACGGGAGTAATAGCAATCCTTTCTTCATAAGGTGGTTGTGAGGATTATTTGAGATATTGTATTAAAGTGTTTAGTGTAATACCAAGCAATAATTACCTACCAATAAATATTCTGTCATTATCATTACTAGTCAAGGCCAGCCTGAGTGACCTTGAGAGTGACCAAGAAGAAGGTGATGGAGAAGATTCTATAGGATTCTGCCCAAATCTCAACTTGTTCTAAGGGGGTGGGACTGATGCTGTAATAACCAGGAGGCAGGGAATTAACTAATTGCATTAGTGCACTTGCATTTTGAATTGTCCCCAAATGAAGCTGACTTTAAATGCAATGGGTACATCCTCTGCCTCCCTGCTTGTTTTCATTTCCCAAAGCTGTCAGCAATTCTCATCTCCAGGATGCGGTACTCGAAGGGGTCAGGCAAGAAGCTCCAGGATGAAAGGAATCCTCTGCCCCAGCAGATCCTGGGGCGCCCTGCCCGGGCTGCATTTGGGTGAGGCCTTCTGTCCCCTCAGGCCGAAGCTGTAGGCCAGGATCAGGTCAGACAGACTACGGCTTGATGAGATGAGCATCATACACCACTTCTCTTCTGCTCAGGCTCCTGGGATTAGCGGTTAGGTTCCCCAAGTATGCTGGGTGCCTAATATCTGAAGACCCAATGCTCAGAAAAGCAGGAAGAGTTGAACACACACAACTTCCCCGAGTAGCTTGTTGTTGGGCCAGCTGCTTGAAGGAGCCGAACTGGGACCCTCTGGCATTTACCGTCTGTGTTCTTAGGCTGCTTCCCACCGCAGTGCCCGCCGAGGATGTCCCAGGGGTCCCTGAAAGGCCGGACAGACTAGGTGGGAAAGCGGATGATTCTGGCCCGGCTCCAGCTTGCTGGCCCCCAGTGGGCCTCCCTGCTCTGCTTTCCCTCCACTTGGGCCACTTGAGCAGTTACCATGAGGGTACATGATGCAAATGATGGTTCCAGCCCTTCAAATGACATCAGATGGCCATTAAAGAAACAATCATGAAGATTATGTGGTGACTTAGAAAAATGCTTACCTTACCATGTTGAGTGAAAATATAAAGTCCCATATAAGTTAAAAAATTATACATGCACCTGGACAAGGACAGAAAGGAACACCCAAAGAGACAAAAGCAGGGTGATAAGGTTGTGGGTACATTGTTCCCTTTCTTTTATGTATTCTGATATCAATTCCTATTGTTTGCACACTAAGTAAGAAAGTCATTTTAAAATGTTGCTCACTACCTTACCTGTACTTCCACTCCATGCCCCCAAAAGGAAAAAGAACCTGAATCAGTGGCATTTACTAGTTTTGCTCTTTTGCTCATTGCAATATCAGCTTTTCAATCAATATTCTCAGAAAAAGACATGACTGACTAGTTTAAGTTGAAAGCAAACCCAGATGAACCTGGTTCCCTGTTCAGTTCTCCTCCTGGGAGGTTGGGACTGATGAAAGCAGTTCTTAAAGGGCCAAATCAGTTCCCCCCTCGCACTGAGGCCTGTAAACAACGCAGGCTCCTCAGGCACTCAGGGTCTGAATTCGGGATCCCTGACAGCAGGCCTGTAGCAGGAGTTAGAAGTGGGGAGATTACTGTTCTGCACTGGCAACAAAGCTGCCTGTCTAAAAGCTTTTGCCTCTGGATTTGGCTGAGTGAACAGGAGAAGTAAGAAATCATCACTTAACAATGACCCAGAATTTCAGGAGCCACTTAATACCGTCACGGCCACCAACCTATTGTGTAAGCTGCAGCAAATCACTCAGCCACTCTCCAGATTAAGGGGACCAAATGGAACCTGCCTCTAAATGGCTGATGGGCAGAAAAAGGAATGACCACAATGGCACTTTGCACTTCGCACATACGAAGCAGGTCTGCTGGAAAGAACACGGGACTGGGAGTCAGGAAGTCTGAATGCAAGCCAGGGCTCTGCCACTGCCACTCATGAGCAGTGTGACTTCAGGCTAATAGGTTTTTGGTCTTAGTTTTCTCATCTGTTAAATGAGGATAATACTACTACTCAACTGAATTGTGGAAATTAAGGAATTTCAGGTATGAAAAAAAACATTGTAAATTGTAAAGCATTATGTATTCATTTGCTAGGGCTGTCATAACAAGATGTCACGGACTGCGCAGTTTAAGTGACAGAGTATTTTCTCATTAATTCTGGAGGCTAAGAAGCCTAAGATTAAGATGTCTGGTTAAACACTGATTTCTTCTGAAGCCTCACTCCTTGGTTTATAAGTGCCACCTTCTCTCTGCATCTTCACATCATCTTCCCTCTGCCTGTGTGTGTCTGTGTCCTAACCTCCTTCTCTTATAAGGACATCAGCCATCGTGGACTAGGGCCCACCCTAATAACCTCACTTGAACTTAATTACCTCTTTAGAGACCCTATCTCCAAACACAGTCATGTTCTGAGGACCTGGGGAGTTAGGACTTTAACATATGAATTCTGGCAGACATGGTACAGCCTGTGACAGGACAATAAAAATATTTCTCTGGACTCACCTAGGGCTGCCCAAGATGGGCACTTAGAACACTGTAGGAAACAACCTTGCTGACTGTTTCCCATTACAGCATCAAGGCAAGAGGCAATAGGAGATACTTGCCAAAACTGAGTTTATTCCCTGCTGCTGTGGGCCAGAATCTTCTGAGGTGGCGCTGCCTCTAGTCTTGTTCAGCAAATAAAACCCTTTGGGTTTGGAATGCTTTTTTGTAGGAAAGGAGCTGTCAATCCTTAACAGCTACTAAGGGGGAACAGGTGTGTGCAGGCTGTGGCTGTTTATTTACATGTGTGTCTTCTGGAACACACCAGGTCCTATAAAGAGCTCTCATCAGTTCAGGATAAACTACAAAAAGAGAGGCCAGGTTACTGTTCCTCCAAAGTCTTCCCAAAGTATTTACTTTTACCTGCTGGAAAAGGGCCTCAACAAACATTCATCACGGACTACCTCTGGGCCTGCGGCTGTGCTGGGATAGGAAGGAATGTGCGGCCTGTTTAGTAAATACAGACATTGCCTGACCCACAGGAGAGCGAGCCTAGAGCGTCAGAAGCTGGGAATGTGCTGCTGGGCACACTGCAAACAGAGTGAAGGAGGGCGCTTGTCAGGAAGTCAGGCTGTCTGGTCCTGCTACCTTTTTGGTTCGTTCAGGAGGTGAGGAAGGAATGTGCCCAGAGTATTTGCAAGCCATCCGTGAGTGGCACAGACGCCCATGCCCTCGACTTTGCAGTCACTCTAGGAACCGGCGCTTGCAAGGTGGTGAGGGTAGGGAGGGGGCTCAGCAGTCTTCATGGAAACCTGAATCCTAATTTAAGGCCAACAGATTTGCACTCTTTCTGAATATCTAGAATTTATCCAGCAGAGAGAGAGGATCTAGTATCAATTTGCACCCTCCTCCCCCTCCCCTGTGGAACTCTCCAACTGGCCGGAAGTAGAGGACCTTCATCGTCTTTGTTGAGCTTACTTCCCCACTTACCCTGGAAATAAAGCCACCTATTCCTTTGGGGAACCCACTCCTTGTGGTTCAGGTGACCCGTCTTCAGTTTGGCCGATGAGAATAGCTCTCTCGCCCTTGATACAGTGATTGGCACAGAGTTGGCCATGTGAGTCAAGCACAGCCAATCAGTCACCTTTAGGCGTTGATCTAGAAGCTGGAGGAGAGCCTGTCTGCCTTGTGCTTGGATAATGAGCTCTAGGACTAATTTCGGGGCTGCGTGCAGCCATCTTCTCCAGCGTGCAGGGGCGCCAGGAAAATATCATCATGTGAAGAAAATGAAGTCGGGTGTGCTGAGAGCTAGAATGCTAAAGCGAACCTCATAGACAATGTTTGAGCCCCTGAATCCAGCTCATTCACAGAAGCCAAAAAAATCTGATCTGCTTAGACTCCTTGGAGCTGGCTCTCTCTGTTGTGGGTGGGAAGAATCCCAACTGTTACAGCAGGGTTTGTACTAAGTCTTCTCAGAGATTCCCAGCCTTTCTCACGCGCAGCCTATTATGTTTCCCCCTTGGCTGGAGCCCGGATTCTTAAAAAACGAATTTTGGGCAGAGTATGGGGGCCAAATTCACTTAGCGATTATCTCACCAGTGACAGTAACAGTTTACATTTGGGTTTGATTTGAGACGGGCTCAAGGTCCATCGAGGGGCGTGGCTTCTCCTGCAATTTGCACTTTAATTTAGGCTTCGAAATGAGAGCCTGGTCTGACTCCCAAGGCTTTAATGAAGCCTTTCTAACTCAGTGTTCAGAGGTAATAAACAGAGTTACCTTCCGAGCATTTGATCTGCAGTATCCTCTTTTTCCTTTTGCATAAGGTACTTGAATTGTTTCTCCTCTGCTCCGAAAGCCAGACAGCTTGGTTTCTCTGCCTGCCAAGTGACATAGCATGAAGGTTTGGGCAGGAGTCTGACTAATATTATTTCCTTGATGTTTTTGTTTGTGTTAATGTCAAATTGTACCTTTTTAAAGGCTGCTATTTTCCTTTCTTTGAATCAGATTTTTAAAAAGTGGCTATGTGTCTTATACACTATCTGTATAAAAAAGCCTTTTATTATTGATGGTGATACACTATTCCAGTAGACTCACCTGCTTATCCAGGTCAAGAGCTAGGCACCTTTCTCCAGGCCGTTATTCAGCCTTTCATCCTAAAGTGATGTGAATGCAAACCAGTCTTCATTGCAAGTGTTCAGTATACAGGCCTTACCCCAAATACAGCCTACGGTATGCAGCAAGATGAGGGCCACTTTCTACTTTAGCTTCTAGAATTCTAGTTAAGCCAGAGAAGATTACCCTGGAGAGGACCTAGACTAGCAACCCCTACATTCTACCCTTTTGTTTCTTCTAGGATTGCTAATGATTATCATTTGTTGAGGGTCTGATGTGCCAGGTCCTTTAAGTGTTTGGTATATGTTATCTCAAAAAAACCTCAAGAGAATTATATTCTTATTTTATAAATTAACAAACTCAGAGATGTTGAGAGAATCCCTGAAAGAGACGAAAAGACTTGAGAAGCCAGAGGAGGCCCTGGGTCTCTGAGAGCTGGCAGCGGATCAGCACACAGGTAGGAGCTGCTGGGGGTGGGGGGGGGGCTGCAGACCCTCAGAACTTAGGAGGCAGAGATCCTGGGACAGGCCCCAGGAAGGTGGACTGTGTGAGAACCTCCCTGATCCCCAGCTCTTTGGTGGGGAGGCAGCCCCCTACAAAGTCAGACACCACACTCCAGTGGGGAGGCAGGTGAGAAGCTGTGTTACCTTCCTGAAACATCTGCTGACTTGTTAGATTTTGTAGTTTTTGTTGATTTCAATTGTTAATGATAATTTTGAGTCATTGGATCTTACAAGATATGGGCCTGAGGTAAAGAAAAACTATCATTTGTTTTATTGTATTAGTTATTCCCAGGTATTATACATACTACACAAAGCAAGACATTTATTAAATTCTTAATCTGACCCCCTTGGGCCAGGAGTGTAGGTTACAATCCTATCCCATCGGTGAATTAAATTCTTAAATAGCTTTGAACTACCAGCATATTACGGAAATGTCAGTCAGTTGGGGTGAGAAGCTTATTGCAGTATCGACTCTGAGATTCTAAAGCAAACACCCTTTTTAGGTGTTTTGCCAAGTATAGGGCAGCCAGTAACTAGTGTCCAGGCAGGGAGGGTTAGGGTCCACCACCCATCTTTATTTTTCAGCTTTGAGAGTCTTGTAGCCTGACAGGACCCATTTCCCATTCTTTCCACCCACAGAATTCATATCAGAGTCAGGAACAGGAATGTACAAAAGGAAATATCCAAGAAATTACCGTGGTCACGTGCTTACCTGGGAGCTATCCTGGGAGGGTAGGGCCAGTGCCCAGGCACCAGCGTTTGCCAGTGTAAATATAGTCCAGTAAACTACTGATGATGACTCTCCAACTTGGGAGGGGAAGCCTCCGCCTTTACCTTTGAAAGCATTTGCCTTGCCTGGATAGGCTCTCCAGTTACAGTGTGGCTAGAAATGAGGCCAAGGGCAGCCAGTGTGCAAAGCAGTGTGACATGTGTTCTTGAAAATCTTTCTAATTTTTCCCAGAGAGCAACAATGGTTCTCTTTCTCTTTGTTTCAGCCCATGAATGTGTCTTGGAAGTCATGTACAGCTTTCTTTTTCCTGGGGGACACCTGGGCAGGGATTTGAACCCATACTTGCCTTTGGGTACTTTCACATCTTAATGACCTGGTTATCTTTTGTCCTCAGCCTTGTATCTCTCTTCTTTCATTCTTTTTTTAATTCTCACCCTGGCCCATGGAAGACCATGTAGACTCATAAAAGAAGGCGCTTCTAGGAGGTATAGCTTGGCTGCATGGAGTGGTGAACAAATAACAAATGGGCTGGATTTCAGCCCTCAATTTCCCCCTCAGTGGGAGCTCTTACGCAGTGAACACCCTGCACAGTAATGTAGTGGCCTTGATAATGCTTGCCATTTTCTTAATCTTTGTAAGCTGCAGAAACCGTTTCCAGAGCAAAGTGAGGTGTAAAGTGAATGAATGAATGAATGTGGGCAACATACCTGAATAGGCTGTTCCCCCACTGCTGAGTTGAGAGGAGCACAAGATCCTGGTGTGAGTGTCCGGCACCCCTGGTGGAGGGAGGGGTGAGCAACCATGGAGGAGGCTGCTTGAGAGATGCAGGTATGCTGAGCCGGGTGCGCTGAATGGGAACTGTGAGGGTGAACCCAGGCCAAGGCCGGAAGTCAGCACAGATTTTAAGAGGCCTGAATGTGATGATTTTGGAGCAGGGACAGTGATGTGATTTGACGCTGCCAAATGGCGGCTGAAATAGACAGCAAAAGCTGTCAGTAACTAACCAGAGCCAGTGCCTTCAGAAAGGCAAGAGAGAGAGGACAGAAGAGCAGAAGAGGAGGATAACAACGGCACATTTCCCAAGGTCTGGGGTCAGTCTGTACTGACTTTACTACAGTGTCTTCCCTCTTCCAGGAGTAAACATTTACTGAGCTCCTCCTGTATGCCGGGTGCCATGGCACAGACATCATGGTGGAGAACACAAACATGTACAGCAACAGTTAGTGTTCGTCCCTCCGTGGTTTCTAGCAGTGCGGAGTGGGCTTAGGACTTAATAATGAGGGACAGTGAGGGATGGCAATGTATTTCTGTTTCATGCAACTGTATGTATAAGGGTGCTCTTTGCTAAGATATGGAGCACAAGTGCCATAAACTGAGATGACACACACAAAAGAAGCAATTTTGGTGACTGTCAGAACATGAGCTCAACGTTGGACGTGTTGCAGTCAAGGCGGGACACTGCGGGGGGCCGGCAGACACACGCCGTGAGACGGCTGCTCCAGGAGGACAGGGTGCCCTGCCTGCGCCTCTGAGTACCTCCTCTGCCTCCCGAGGACCTGTAAGAGCACCTAGCACATACAAGGCACTCAAACAGTATTTGAGGAATGGGTATGTAACTCAAACACGGGGTGGGATACCCCCAGGGACGGCCCCAACTGTTGCCCCACATGCATCTTGATGTTGTACTTAGTACTTTATGGCACATTCTGGCAGCCCCACCTCCCAGAGCCAACCCCACAGCGCATTACTGAGCTGTGCCTGTCACATATGAGGTGCTCAGTCAACATTTATTAACAACAAAGAGATATCATGTTAATGCGTTATCACTAATATTGATTTATATATTAACATGCCATTAACAACATAGTCATATAATATTAATATATTCATTAATATAATACTATATTCATGATAAATAGATATTATATACAGATTAATAGATAATATGCCAAAGACTTCAAGGGGAGATAGGGAATAATAATGACATTGCCCACCAAATAGTGGAAACAAATATTTCTTCCTTCCTGCCTCCTCTTTGTCTTTCTCCAGGAGACCACTAAACCTCCCCATTAGCTGAGCTGTTCCCCTTGGCTCTCAGCCTGCACGCTCCAGTGAGCATAGTAGCAGGCTGGCAGCTCACCCAGGTGGTCTTCTCTTGGTGGGACTCTTTTCTTCCTGTCATGAAGCTGAAGCTCAGGCAGGGTGTGGGCCAGAAGCACAGATTTGGGTGCCAAGGGAGTAGCTAAGGAGGTGCCGGGGGCTTACCAGGAGAGGAAGAGCTGAGGTGGAGAGCCTGTGAAACACCGTAGATGAAGAATGGGGAGAGAGAGGAATCTGAAGAAGACAAAGAGCTTATGTGCCCAGATTCCAGTCAGGTCACCTTCCCAGCTTCGTGGGCTCTGTGGTCTGGCCCATCACTACAGTCTCAGCTACTAGCATAATCTCAGGAACAAAAAATGCAATAAATAGTTTTTGAATGAAAAAAGTTCCTGCTACTCCCATCAAAGATGGATGCTCTGCTCTAGTAATTCCTAAATAATTTCAGTTTTCTAGACTATGCCTTTCCCTTTTAAAAAAAACCTATTTTCATACATCCATCCACCCATTTATTCTTCCAACAGGCCCAGTTTCAATTCCCTTCCCACATTTTAGGTTTCTGGTGTATGGCAACACTCCACTTTCAGGTGCCAAAAATATGTGGACGTGTTTTTAAAGTCACTTCCAGGTGCCAAAAATATGTGGACGTGTTTTTAAAGTCACCACTTCCAGGTGCCAAAAATATGTGGACGTGTTTTTAAAGTCACCACATGCCTCCACCAGACTGAAGTGCCTTGAGGGCAGGGACTGAGTTTTGGCGTCATCTTGTCCTGAAGACGCCAGTTTGACTCCGGGCTGGTCCCCTCTAAGACCTACCAGTCAGGCCTGCCCCAACTCATCCTTCATCCTGGTACCAAGATGTTTGCAGATAGTGAGGCAGCCATTTGACAGGTAAAGGAGGTGTCGCTGCAAAGAGGTGAAGAGCAGAAGCAAAAGGAAGTACAGTGGCACCATGCGAACCTTACAGGGGCTTTAAAAGGGTGCAAGAGAAGGTTTCAGAACCAAGCCCAGGGCTCCCACCTGGACACTGACTTTTAAGGGACTATGTTTACTATTGACAACTGCCCTCCAAATGTAATTTCAGGGGCTTCACAGGGAAGACGTTCCTTCCCTCCCCTGGTTCCCATACCTTTGCTCAGATTACCTAAGCCAGTGCCTCCAAAGACTTCACAGTCATAAATTCACTCCTTAAGTGTAACGTTTTTGGTTCCTGGAAAGTATGAATAGCTCTGGGAGGGGTACACTATAGGCCTTACCAGAGTCAGGGAGAAATTCATCTATGAAGTTTCTGCTGGGGCAGATTTACAAGAAAAAATGAAGAGGATGCCACTGTGAGGATGTTTAGAGGAGAGAGCAGGTGAGACGGTGGCCGGGAGGGCCAGCAGCCTCTAGGAGCCAAGACAACCAGGAACTGGGGCCTTTCAGAGAAGCCAGTGTTCCGTCCATGGCTCTGGGGAGGCTGGCCAAGTGCTGCCACCTACTCTGGGCGTCTGGGCATTGACTTTGTTGCTCATCTTACTATCAGCCAAGTACTGGACATTTCACTCACCCAGCAAGGACTGTGGCAGGGTCAGGCTGTGGCAGGAGCCATGAACAGTCAGAGAGACCCAGAGGAAAGGGCCGAATACCTGTCACTCCAGAGATCCAGGTCAAGCTCCCATCTACCCCCCTAGGTGACTGGAGACCGGGAAGATGGAGGGGACAAAGCTGAGCCCCCCAGCCCTGCTCCTCACTAGCAGTGTAGCCTTAGACAAGAGCCTTATTACCTTCTCTGAATCACAGCTTCCCTGCTTGTAAAGTGAGGGTCATCATACTTAGCCCAGAGGGTTGCCCTGAGAATAAATGAGAGAAGGTTTGTACCATGCCTGATGCAGGGTCTGGGGTGCAGTAGATGGTCAGAGATGGCTGTCCCCTCCCCCCTCCCTCTCAGCTCTGATTCCAAGCATTTCGTTAGTCAGATTTTCCTAGAACATCCCTGACTGTGAACCATTTACTACTGAAAATCCTTAAGGAAGTGTAAAATGTGTAATGAGGAATTTCTAGGGACATAAAAGTTGTATCAGTTTTGTATGCTCATGTAACTATCAATCAGTTTTAGTGAAAATCAGGCTTGCGTAACTGAGCAGACACCACCAGCTTTCTTCTGCTTCTCCAGATTGAATTTTATTAAGAACAGAACAATGAATCTGGTTTTCCTCCTTGGATACTAAAGAAGACAAATTAGCCAAAAGAAGTTCTGCAGAAACCATATTTAGTACTTGAGATTCTGAGACCTAAGACGGAGCCTCCTGTGTGACCTTGTAAAGCCATGTACACACCCACGGCTGGATCCCAGATCGATGTGGTCTCGGGGGTCAGCAGGGCAGGAGTGCCAAGGCCAGGCTGGGGCCTGGTTAGCAGAGCAGCCTAGAGGCGCACATAAGGTTGAAGTGACCCTGGGCCTTGATACCAGACACACTACCTCCCAGAGCAGCATGTGCTGCACGGGGCCTCGTTGCCAGGACAGGCTGTGAGGACTGCCCCTGGCCCGCTTCAAGTCCGCAGACAGGCACAGAGAGCCTCTTGTGTGCTGGGCAGTGCCAGACGTGGAGGGCAAAGAGAACTGTGGCATGGTCTCCACCCTTCTGGGTCATTCAACACAGTCTAGATCAGGGATCTGTGACCGCTTTGGTGCCTTTGGAAATCAGGGGAAAAATGGATCTCTTTTTGGAAAAATGTTCTCAAATGTGTAATATGAAATGAAATAACAAAAGACCAATTAGATAAAAACATATGGGGTCTCATGTACACATGGAGGAATGTAAAATTTCTAATACAGAGGGCTGATCAGATCATTATGATTATGGGGGTTTGGAAATTTTGTGGAGAGGCATTAAGGACTATGGAGGACCGAGATGGGGGAAAGGCATTCCAATCAGAGGGAATAGCATGGGCATATTTGGAAACAAAGGAACGCAGGTGTGTGAATCAAGTGGGACAGAAAACACTGAGCACTTATAACTGGGTGCCCTCTCCATCTCTAGGATCCCAGCCAGTATGAGGATCAAGTTTGCAGTGAATTGCCTGTCCTTCTCTCAATAAGGCCACTAGTAATGGAAAGCCCTTAGCATCTACCACTTAGCAGCAGTACACTAAGGGATTTCAGAAAAGCAGATGGGGCTGAGGGAGGCAAGCAAGGCTTGGGAAGAGGGTGCCTTGCAACACCTCCATTTTTCCCCAGGAGGGTAGCTGTGCTGGGAGTTCTGATGTGCAGAGATAAAGGTACCCCACCTTCAGCAGCTGACGGCTCCCCTGAATGGTGCTCCCTCACAAGCTTCCCACCTTACTCTGTTGGAACACATTTCTGGCAGAATATCAGAATGGAAATATTTAATAATTCAACACTGATTCCACAAGCATATCAGCCTGTGCTATTTTGGGTTCTAGGGGAAACCTGCATCTATCCCCAGTGCAGGCTTGTGCCTAAATTGGGGCCATCCTAGAATCCAAGTGAGCCTGGAATGCCCACAGTCCCATTGAGAGGGTGAGTGGGCTGGGACTTACAGAACTGGCCGGGGAAAAACACATCCCAAAGGCAGGTGGCAAGCACACGCCTTGGCTCAGATGCAATGGCATGGTCAAGCAGGGAAGGGCAACTTTGGGGCCTGCCATTAGGGGGGCCTCAGAGACTGGGCTGAGGGCTGCAATCTAAAGGGTGGGAGAGAGCAGCAGTGACAGCTCAGGTTTTTGAAGCACGTTAGTAGCACTAGGCTCTGTGAGAAGCATTTCTCATGCATTCTGTCACTGAAGTCACACACTGTCAGGCACGTATAATCTCCTCCCTCTTTGTCAGGTAAGCAGCTGGCAGAGCCAGGCTAGTGCCTGGGCCTCTCTGCCACTCTTCCTCTGGGCATTAGACATACGTGCTGGCAAATAACATATAATAAACTAAAACACAAAACACATGTGTCCCTGAAGCCAGCAACTGCTAGAGGTCAGATTAGGCAGTAAGGGAGGCCAAACTCCAGTGGCCTTGGCTGAGGCAAAAGGTGCTCACCCTGGACTGTAAGCGTGGGCAGCGGTAACTCCCCGCCTTGAGCGAGAGCACAGGAAGGCATGCGGATGCCTCGCGGCTGCTGGCAGGAAACATCTGCAGTCTGCAGACCATTTCAGTCACCAAAGGACATCCAGAACCACGGAGAGAACTTCAGCTGTGTAAGTTCTTCTATATAATAGAAGATATATGTGGGAGAAAGTTCATGGGGGCAGGAAATGGTCTTCATGGATGCTTGAATCGGGGGTGTGATTTCCAGCACATCATTTAATTTCTCTGAGCCTCCCCTCTCACTGTAAAATGAGGATGATACTGCTGACTTCACCCCTTTCTCTAAGGAGCAAATGAGATGACATAACTGAAGCAGCCCAAGAGAGGGCTTGACAAACTGGAGGTGCTCAATAAAAATATGTTTTCTCCCTTTTCTCTTTTGAAAGACTTTTTAGAGGCTGAGTAGATTTTTGCTGCTTTATGTAAGTTTATGTGATGTGACATTCAATGAAATAGCTTATCTGAATGATCCCTGATTCCTTTAATGCTATGTACAGCTTCAGTAAAATTGAAATTTGAATCATACATTTTATTTAATGGTACAAATTAGATATGAGGAAAAAAATGACAGAAAAAAATGCTACTACTTCCCTAACAGGAGGATAGATAACTAAATTTTATTGATTTAGAGAAGTATTTTGTATCTTGAGATATCAACTTTATGTAGGGCATATATATTTTCATAGTTTGCCCTCTATCATTCAGCCTTTTAAATGTACACTACTTTTTGGTGAGATTTAATTTTGGTTTTGCAAGATCTACCAGTACTTTACATTCTTAATTTTTGAATGTTATTGAAGTCTCTCCATCCCAAAATTATGAAAAATTTCACTTTTTCACCTTTTTTTTATGATTTTACTCTTTACTTAAACTTTTGATGTGCTATTTCTGGATTTTATTTTAATATAAAAAATGAGGTTTGGATCCAGGCTTACTTTTTCAAAATGGCTAGCCCGGGTCTTTCATCACCATTTATTGACTAATCCATCTTTTCTCCACTGATTTGAAAAATATTTCTTTTATAATACACTTAATTGCCACAATACACTTGGAACTATATGAGTTTTATAGTCTTGATCTGTCCATGATCAAGCCCATCTAATTACATTGCTTTAGTGACTGGGACTTTAAAAATATCTCTTTAAATCAGTTTTACATACTATTTTTGAAAAAAATACGGAGCTATGTCTCTATGAAGAAAGCACTTCACAAAACTATATATTTTTAAATGCTGTATATAAGAAGGTAAAAAGAAGAGCAGGGGTGAGGGATGGATGGATAAAGAGAGGAAAGAAAGGAGGAAAGAAGAGGAGAGAAGAAAAAGAAAAAAAAAGTAGGAACAAGGAAAGATTTCTTTTTCTGTGATTCAAGCCATGAGTGTTGAAAGGGCTGCTCTTTCATACTGATCACTAACTGAAACTGGCTTACAAAAATCAAAACAAGGGAAGAAATAGAAATGTCCTTGAAGTTGCAATATAATTTTGAAGAATTGGCACAATTCCTCCCTGAAGAAAATTGTCCCCTCTGAAAATAAAGGAGCTAAAATCTCTGTATGAGTGGCAAGGAAAAAAAAAGACTATATCACGAAAGAGAGTCATTTGGGAGGTCAGTCTCTTCCCAGGAGCCTCATGCCTGAGAATCTCGGGACTGATTGCAGCTCCATCACTCTTTCATCCACCTTGAGTGTTTGGACAGAAATGCCGTTCTGCAGTCAACTGGCTTTGCAGAGCCTCACTGTTCTGCAGGGCACACAGATCCTCACCTTCAGTGAACACCATGGAGACCTAAGCTTGCCTGAGCTCCTGAAGGCTAATAGTGTGCAGCCATGAACCCAGGGGTGTGGGAGCGAGCCAAGAGTTAAGAGAGGCCCACAGTTCTATCAGAAGGGTCAAACAGAAGTGTTTGATAATTCACTCAGCAAGCAACCTTCCAAATCTCTCCCTGAACTCCATTTTATCCTCTGAAATACTGAAGGATAATCTTTCCTCTCTAACTTATTTACTTCCAACTCAAAAATGTCAAAACTGAATGCATTTTCCATGTGAAATGGAGACTTCATGGGGTAGGTCGGACACAGTTAAATCTCTGGTTGGGGACATGGCCATGGTTTTCTTGTGGTTATTAAAGGAAAGATGTAGTTTGATGGAAAGAGCTCTTGATTCAGAATCAGAAGGCGTGGGCTTGAGACTCAACTCCACTACTTACTTAATAGCTGTGACCGTAGACAAGTCTTGAATCATTTTCAGGTCTGTTTTCTCCTCAGTGTAAAGGCATTATAGAGCCTATTCTTCCTGCTTCATATGGCCCGAGTGAGAACCACTCACTCAGCAAGTTTCTACTGAGTGCCCACTGTGTACCAAGAGCAGTGGCAGACTCTGGGAGCACAACAGCTAAGACAGCGCCTAGGTCCTCGTGGGGACCACGGTCTGACAGGAAACGCATGTTAAATGAATAAGCAGAAGTGAAATGGGAAAATAATTATTATGGGAAGTACAGAGGGCTATAAAGCAGTTTTATATACATGAAAAATGTGCAAATGATGAAAGAGTCTGGAAGACTATCCATCAAACTGCTAACAATCATCTATGAGGTGGGGTAACAAAAGTCTCTGAATTTCTAAGTTATGTATTTATATATTATTACAATTCTTACAACCAGCCTATATTACTTTTGTACTTATAAAATATATTAAAAACTAAATTGAAAAAAAAGAATGCTATTTAAGTGTTCTTTAGAGTATGAAAATATTGATTTTGGACCTGGGCTTTCATGTTATAGTTTACTTTTTGCTGTGGTGACTCAAGGAAGGTAAAGAATGAAGTATTTCAGCATAAACTAGGAGTGGGCAGCCTCTTTGCTTAAGATGTGCTAGTCTACAACAGCAGATCTGCACATTCCCTTGGGCACAAGGTAAAGTGCCTGGATTGAATGAAGCCACCTCTGAAGACCTCAATGCGTCTTCCTGGCAGTCCTGAACCAAGACTGGTGAGGGCTTATATGACAGGAATAGCAATGAGTTAAGATAACCAGTAGAGGGGATGGCAATGATGATATGGGCAGCAGACCCCAATCCAGTGGCCATTGTCCATGGAGAACTGCCTGGACTCAGAGGGCCGGACTTGGAGCCTTTGTCGCATGTCTTTCTTTATTGGTAGTTCTGCAAGGTCACCATGCGTAATGCAGAGTCCTCATACCTGGTGGCCCAAGTCAGGGCACACCACCCCATGGTCAGCCTTTGTCAGAGGCAGAGAGGTTACAAGCCACAGCTCCTTGTTTTAAAATGAGTAAGCCAGGGCTTTTCCTCTCCTTCATTTTCTTCTTTTGGCTCTGAATAGCTCTGTGAGTACACAGCAGAGGGCGAGGCCCAAGTTCATCCCTTCTTTGGGAAAAAATACTACAGCAAGAAGGACTGTTATTCTAGTCTGATAAGATTTGCTATTTTCAGCTAGAAAAATGAGTGCCTGTAAGTCAGAAAAGGAAACATAATAATAATAGGAGAGTGAAAAGAACAAAAGCAGTCAATACTTTCCTTGAGAGATGGATCTGGGGAATTTTCAATTATGTAGGTCCTCTCACCCTCCACACACTGTTTTCATTGGTGGCTCAGAAGCCACTGGGAAGATAGTTCTGAGCAGTAAAATATGCAAGTGGAGGTGGGAAGGACACACCTCAGGTTTAGCACAGTGGTTACCCCTGACGAGGGCTGGAGGGCATCAGAACACGGAAGGGTTAAAAAAAGGTGCTTCTGCTGTTACTACAACTTTTTTTCCTCAACATTTTTTTCTTTTAAAGGATAAATGCAGATAGTGGGTACCTGAGTATGCTTAGTTACTAAGAATAAGGATCATGAAACCAGAGTGCTGGAGTTAGGATACCAGCTCTTCCACTTACAAGTTATATACCCTTAGCAAGTTACCTAACTGCTCTGTGTCTCAGTTTTCTCATCTTTAAAAGGGGGATATTATCTAATGGGGTTGTGGTAAGGATGAAATGCATCCATTTATTCATCCAACAAGTATTTACAAGTGGACAAGGGTCCACCATGTGCCAGGTACTGTTCAGGTATATAATAACAATGATCAAAGCACACAAAAACCTATGTCCTCAAGGAGCATATATTCCAGAGAGTGAGAAATAAGGAGCTAAACAATGAAAAATATAGTCTGTTAGGGATAAACACTAAGGAGAAAAAACAAAGCAAAGAGACAGAAAGACTCAAAGAGGCTGACATTTTAGATGATGTGGCCAGAGAAGGCCTCACCCAGAAGGGGGACATATCAGTACAGCTCGAAGTTGGTGATTGCTGTAAATTCCCAAGAAGAGTGCCTGGCACCTGATAAATGTTACCTGTTAATTTTATTATCTATACTTGAAAAAAAAATCTTATTTTCATGTTAATAATAAAATCTAAAATGACCAAAAAGAAGGATATGTGGACATAGAGAAATTACTCAAATGGCAGACTCTTCATAGCATTTTGGAAATGTTAGTCAAGGAATGCATAGTTGGATTAAGAACCCTTGTCATACTAACCCACAGAGGGAAAAAATTCAGCCCCAAAAGCAAACGGCTCTAAAGCAATTGGTATTTTAGAGAGAAAGACATGAAAAGACTTCAGTCATCTTCCTTTAAAATTGGGAACAGGAAACTATCAAACATTTAAAACTGGAAACAGACAGCTATTCGGTATACACAGCAAAAATGTAGATGGTAGAAGAATTCTATATTATAACGTGTTGAAGAAGAGCAAAGAAGGGTAGAAAGACTAATGAGATGGAAAAATGAAAAGGAGAATGAAACAATAGAAATGAACAAGCTGACACATATCTGAAAATAGAGAAAGAAAATATGAACTGACAGAAACACAAAAGGAGCAAAAGAAAGGCCTAGAGAGAATTTCAGGGAGTCTAATACCCATCTTGTGGCTTTTGTGATACTATCACTAGAAACCGAAATCAGTGCTGTGTTTCTGTGACTTCAGGTGTTTCTCAGCGCGGTGTTGGTAGTACTTCCTTTATGGGGAGAATAAAATGAATTAAGGTGCCCCTGCCACTGAGGTAGACTCTCAGGATTGTTAGGAGTCAGGCTTTAAATGTGCTAGAACCACCTTGGGGTTTCCACATGTGTCTGGAACTATGAGAAGGTGAGTCAATGTGGACCATGACCCACCCAAGGACTTCTTCCTCCGGCCCCAGGATATACTCAAGTCAGCAAACTCTCTCAAACAGACAGTGAGAAATGCAGCAGCTTGAGCATCTTACCCTGCAAATTTTTGGCAAGAGATTGTATCCATATGCAGAATTTTTCTAGTTTTTAAGCAAGCCCTCTTTTCACTAGAGTCGACCAACAAAATCAAAGGCAGATTCAGTCATGCAATTGCCTGTGAGATTCTGAGATAGAGCCTAATGAGACTAACCCACAAATATTCATCCCACCAACAAGTAGATATATGAGCAGAGAGAATAACACAGCATAAGCCACAGAGGTAGCAGGGCTGAAAAGCAAAGGACCAGCATCCAGCTGAAGCTTCCTATTTGGAAGAGCCAAAAGGAATTCAGGTGAAAAGCAAAATGCAGAACATTATTGGAAGGGAGCCCTGTAGAGTGTTTCAGGAGTACATTCTGAGCCTGGTTAGGTGAGCTCAGAGCAAGATGCCGCAATTCCCCGAGGCCCAGAGGAGCTATATGTCAGGAGCAGCAGCCAAACAGAAGTAAGGACCACTCTTCAAGGATTCAAGGAGAAACAATGTGAGATAGAGCGGAGCAGAAAGGGAGATGGCAGGCTCCCAGGAAGAGGGGAGGGGGCACTCCATACACCTCTGCTGGAATATAAGATGACCATGTGAGGATGTGAGGATGAACCTGCAAAGAGTCTTTGAGTTGCTCATTTCTTACTTCCAACAGGTCCACTTCTTAAGGAAATCATACAGGCAAAAATGCACAGGAAAAAAAAGTACAGGTAAGACAAGGTTAAATAAATGATGGCACATCTATATGCAAGAGTTGTTATGTAGTCATTAAAAATATCGTAAAATATTTCAGGCAGTCTGTGGGCACTCCTAAAGACGGCAAGTCGAATAGAGTGTTTACCTCTACCTCCTGGGATAACTTACAAAGTTAGATGAAAGAATCAAAAAGGCAAAAATCCATAGGGGTAAAGCACAGGAGACGAGGGTAAAGCACAGCACATAAGAGAACTCAGTAAAATTTTAGAAGCTTGAAAACAAACAGATGAGCATTAACTGACTTGCTACATCAACAAGATGTGTCAAGGGGGTGGTGGGGGAACTAGAAGCAAGCCAGTCTGCTCCTCAGAACCCAGAAGGTCTCAGGAGGTGGGGGTGGGGAGGGGCGAAGTCGAAAACAGTGACTAGTTGAGAGAGTATGAAAGTTACTAGACCCCAGGATAGCTTTTCCCACCATGGGTCGGCTGCCCCACCTTCAGAAGCCCAGCGGTGCACTCCTGGCAGGTGCCCAACGGCGTCCACACTGCAGATGCTAGCTCACTACGCACAGCCAATTTTGGCTATTTTATACCCTACTTCCACAGAGATAACCCTAATTTATGGTTGCTTTGTACATCCTTATAGAAAAAAACTTTTTAGAAATACAGTGCAAAAGAAAAAGACGAGTATGGTGAAGATTTCAGTTTTATTAAAACTCAGAAAAAGGAGCAGAGATAAAGACTTCCTAGAGATTTTCGGAGGCCACAGAGCCTGAAGGAAGGGGTGGGGGAGGGAGAGAGGAAAAGAATTCTGTCTTGTCCTCAAAGATTTGGGCTAAGGTAAGGAGCCTAAGGTCTCTTTTAGGCTTAAGCAACATTGTTCCATCATTAAAGAGACACCCTTTGGCACAAAAATAAAATAGCTCATCTCTTCCCTGTGATTCATGCACTTGCCCATAAGGCTCTAACTTCTTGGGATTTTTAAGAAAAACTGAATGTTTCAGTGAACCATTTTTTGTTGTTTCTGTTGTTAATAATTTGTCTATGCAAGTGGCTGAATGCCCTCACAGAGCGAGGGAGGGAGGGCAGGAGGGAGGGAGAGAGAGAACATCCTAATAACAGAAAGACATTTTTCATTTAGGGTGAAAAGATTTGCTTACAGCCTCTACTTCTAATAATCAGATTTTGGGATTGCACCCAGGCCGTGTTCTGCCTTCACAGTAACATCAGAGCTCTTCTTGTTTTATGCAAATACCCAGATTTGCTTTCATCTGTCACTGCTGGCTAACTGCATAGAGGTACTTTGCCAAGGTGAATAATCTTGATCAAATTAAGGATTTCCAAGTCTTTTATACACTTAAGGAAAGATACTACATATGAAGTGGTGGTTTGATATGTCTTCTACATAGATTACCTGGACTATTTCTTAAATCAAATTAGCAACTTCAAAATGCTTTAATATGCCAAGCAATTCCCAGGACCTCTGTACTTTAATCAGGACATTTTGTTAAAGGGAACTGTGGACTGGACATGGCAAAACAACAACAAAGAAACCACTGTATGGTGAGATGTACTTTAGAAGATCATTTTTCTTATAAAGTTCCTGAGAAGTATTTTTAATATACTCAAGAACCTTGAGAGATTAGAGAAGATAGAGAATACAAGACTTACCCGAAATACTGTTAATGACTTTGCTCTTGAACGTAAAGCAAATCCAGCCAGGGGAATTTCAGGGCCTGTTAAACATGCTTTTGTTTTACCAGAAGAAAGCAAAATCTCTCACAGAAAATCAGCAGCAGACAATCCCTGAGATAGGTCTGGGATTTGTTTGGCGGGTTTTGCCTCAGAATTTCTGAGGCGGCAAGGCTTATTCCACTGGACACGCTGAACTTTAAAGCTGTTTTCTTTAGAATCTATTGCACATACACATGCTTCTGAGATTCCACACACCCCACGAGCTTGTAGGGAGCGAGTGAGACTCTTCATTGTGAAACTGTGGGGGCTGGTGGGTGTAGCTCTTCACCGGCTCCTCCAGGTGGGCGCCAGCGGGGCCCTTGCCACGTCCAGCTTCATTTTGAGAGGAAGGGGGCACTGCACAGCCCACCCCTTCTGCGTGTGTGAGAGGCCTAGTCCCTTCCAGCCCAAACATTCCTTTTTACTTCCTTTTACCCAAGTTTGGTGGAATTTCCTGTCCACCTCCTTTTGTGGAACCCAAGAGAAGGTCACTTTTTATAAAATAATCTGAGTCTGGAAAAGAGATAAAAGACTCTTTGGTCTAAGAAGGTGTGACAATCAGAATGAGGTTAAATTTGGCAGTGAGAGAGGTCTGCCTGTCTTTTAAGCACTCCGCTCTGCGGGGGCCTCTGCTTTGCCATCCTCCAGCTTTAGGACCTGAAGCTCCTTTACATTCCACCCCCATGTCCAGCTGCAGGATTAACATTTGCCAACATGACCAGTAGCTGGGGTTATGGCCTAAGCTGGGAGTGGGAGACACAGGGACTAAAAATGTCTAAGGGATTTGGAAGAGGGAAATGAGAGAGGGTGGGAGTGAGAAGGTATTGGCAGGAATGGGGTGGTTGCTGTGAATGAGGGATGACCTTCTGGTACCTACAAGAATCTAGATCCCTTCCCTCGTGTGCAAAGGGAGGGTCAAGATGAAGACACAGAGGAGGCCCTGTTAGCAACTACCACTGTGTAAAGACTGATTGAATATTCCCCAGGATTCACATATGTGCTCACTTGGCTATAAGTTAGACCTTATATTATTTTTTTCTGGACTTTATGCCCTCCTGTATCTTTCTGTGACAAGAGATATAATGATGGTATAACACAGATAATATAAGTT
The DNA here is from genome assembly GCF_040802235.1 of Manis javanica. NCBI lineage: Eukaryota > Metazoa > Chordata > Mammalia > Pholidota > Manidae > Manis > Manis javanica. The sequence goes on along the minus strand of NC_133159.1, from coordinate 96,286,121 downwards.
CTTTGCAGCAAAATTAGAAAACACAGGAAGGCAAAAAAAAAAATTACATGTTCAGAAATCCCAGCATCCAGTAAAATCTATAATTTAAGACTTTGGTTTGTAGACTACCAGATATTTTCCTATGCAAATGGTAAAGAATCAGCCTAGAGCATAGCAAGACCATGTTGGAGCTGGACTGGAGCTGTCAGAGAGTTCAAGGGGAAATGTCACCAAGAAATGAATGGAATGGATAGTTTTCTAATGTATTTGACCATATCGAGGGGATTTCATTGTTTGGATAGTTTGGGAAGAATTGGTACTAGGTAAACAGCAAATCAAGGCAAATAAATTATGAGGCAATTTTTAAATCTAGAGGAAAAAATGTCACATGAGAAAGGATATGTAAATATAAAAAGGAAAGGAAATGTACACTATGTGGTTCAGCTCTGAGTTATTTAGACTGCATATTGTAAACATTAAATATTGTTTTAAAAATGTTTATTTTAGAATAATTACAGATGCACAGAAAGTTGCAACCATAGTGCAGGGAGGTCCCATGAAACCTTCAGCCAATTTTCCCTATTGGTTCCATTTGTGTAACTATAAAACAGCATCACTCAGGAAATTGGCATTGGAGCAATGTGTGTGTGTGTGTGTGTGTGTGTTGCTATACCATTTTTACATGTATAGATTCAGATGAACACCACTACTGCAATCAAGATACAGAACTAGTCCATCACCCCAAATTGTGCCTCATGCTCCTCCTTTATAGCCACATACCCCCCACCCCATCCCTAACGTTACCTTGGCAATTACAAATCTGTTCTCTAACTCTGCAATTTTATCATTTTGAGAATGCAATGTAAACAGAATCAAACTATGTGGCCTTTTGAGATGGACTTTTTTCACTCAGTCTAATGCCTTTAAAGTTGTATCAAGACTTTGTTCCTTTTTTATGGTTAGTAATATTCTAACTAAGTATTGTTTTGAAAAGAATTGTGATATAATACCTGGCCAGCTGGGACCAGAGTCTGGTAATAAGTATAATCATGAAAATAGCTAGTAATTAATGGGTCCTTAAAATGTGCCAGACCCTATGCTCAGTCCTTTGCCTACACTGTTTTCTCAAATCCTTGAGCAACACCTTTATTGTTCCATTTCACAAACAAGGAAACTGAGGCTCAGGTTAAGTAGATTTTTCAGGGCTAGTTAATAAGTTTAGTTTGACCCAGAGGTCAATAAAACTCAAGCATGTACTGAGGAAACAGCATTTCATTCCTAGGCCTCAAAAGGAGAAAAACCACATGCTGTGTCCCTCTTGTCTCCCTTTAGGCTACCCCAATTGTCCCTGTGCTCTTCCAAATAAAGGCTAGAGGGCACAGACTCCTAAAAACTCAAGAACTCAACCTCTGATGTTAAGCCACTAGAATTAAATTTACCTTTACAACAGAAGTAGATTGACTTACAAATAGCTTCTTAGTTTTATAACTTCTACCAAAGGCTCCAGGATCCTTCACTAAGTGGAGACTGTTAAGAGGATAAGTAGCAACATAAAGATTTAATATGCACAGAAATACAGAAATCAAACTCAGAGCCAATTTTGAGATGACTGCCTTTAGGCCCTAAACATGCCTGAGTGGTTTTTACAAAGCCTTATAAAATTCTTATTGTTATAAACGAGCAACCAACTGTTCTGACAGTAGGGTTAAATTAATTTACTGACTTGCTAAAACCAGAGAAGAGTAAATATTTCCTAACAAAAATTTCCAAAGGAAGGGCATCTTATACTAATGATCTTGCTAAAGGACAGCATTTAACATTGTCTGCCTCCTGGAGCTCTTCCCTGTAGAGGCAGGACTGCCCAGGATACCGGAGACCCCAGCGCTTGCAGTGCTGCCGGAGTCACCAGCTGCTGGGGTCACCCGCCCTCTGCAAAGCAGATTGCTAGTGACTGTCACATGCATCAGGAAGGAGCGCTAGGCAGAGAGATGGCTCTCCTTGCACACAACTCTGTTGATGGCTGCAAGAGGCCTGTGGTAATGACCTGTGATGAAAAGCCAAACCTTGCTCAGCATCCTTGGGCTGTGTCTCTGGGCTGGTTGGGAAGGTCAGCAAATGCTCATTCTAGCGGTCAAAATAAGGACAGTAGTTAATATCCATGAAATGCTTGCATGTCAGGAACTCTGCAGGTATTATTTTCGTTAGCCTTTATAGCAATTCTGTGAGTTAGGGGATGTATGGTCATTCCCATTTTGTAAATGGAAAAGCAAGTTCAGAGACACGATGTGACCTGTGGTCATTCAGCAAGCCACAGTGGTGCTGGAGTGAACCAGGCAGGCTGACTTTCTTGTAAGAGCTGTATCTCAGGGTCACCGAATAGCTGATGAAGGAAGTTTCTTTCACTGAATGTTACAGCTAGTAAATGACAGTGGAATGAGAGAGGAATGGTATCACCACTCTGCATCTCCCTACTGAATTAATGGGATTAATCATTAGGCAATGATGGTCAAATGTTTCTGACATTATAAAAAGATTCAACAATATATTACTTATTTCCAACACCACCTGTGAAGTGTTGCCAAAATGTAACTTGAATCTCATTAGACCTTTAGAGCTAATTACCAATTTATAGGAAATAAAAAGGGACAGAGTGATGTGTTAAAGAAACCATGGGATGCAATCAGCAAAATCCAGATTGTGGGAAATTCTATAGATAAACAATCTAGTTCAACAGAAAAATTGTAAGCAAAAGAGAAAGAAACTTGGAGGAAGACTATAAATTAAGACACGTAGGAGACATATTAAACAATAGCAATGTGTGATCCGTGTTTGGATTGTCATTCAAACAAATGAAAAGTAAAAGAAAAAATGACTATTTAATAGACAAGTGGGGAAATGTGAACTCTACTTGAGTAGATATTTGATGCTATTAAGGAGTTATTGTTGATTTTGGGGGAGTGTGGTCGACGGCATTGAGGTTATGGTTTTAAAAAGAGAGTTTTCAGAGATGCACATGGAAATACTCTATATGATGACTGGGATTTACTTCAAAACAATCCATAGGAGCAGGAAAGTGGGTTGGGGTCTAGGGCAAACAAGGTGGGCCACAAGTTGATGTTTGTTGAAACAATCATGGACACCTAGGTCTTCACTGCACTATTTTCTGTACTCTTATACATGTTTGAAATTTTCTATAATAAAAATTTAAAAAAAAAAAAAGGACTCTCAGAAAGAGTAACCATGTATGAAGGAGAAGAGGAAAACCAGGGGAATTTATCCCAGGGTGTAAAAGAAGAAATGCTTCAGGAAGGAGGTGGTGGCAGGTGGGCCAGATGCCGCTGATGGGTCAAGTGGCTGAGCCCAGACAATGATGCCAGGTGTCTCTGGGGGAGGAGACCCCCTGTGTCCTCTTGTCCTCAGGGGTGAGTTCCCTGCCCCCCAGGACAGTGTCCCAGGTGCAGGGCTTTGCCTTCAGCTCCTCACCTCCTGGCCTTGTCCTTGTTCACTCTGAACACTGAGTGATCCTCCTGCACGTAGGCCTCCCAGAGTCTCCGAGGAAGTATGTAGATTACACTGGCCCCTCTCCAGTTTATGCTGTGCCGGGGTCAAGTTTGAAAAGATCTGTTGTGACAGGGTTCAAGGGAAAATCAGTGAGGCCACCAAGAGCACTGTGAACTTCGTTTCCAGATTAGACCAAGGGTTACTGACATGTTTGTTATGACCTTATGAAACCTCTTATTTGTTTCATGGGGATGGCCTCAATCATTTTTTAGGTTTTGGTACTGATTTTGTTTTATTAGCAGAAGGAAGGAAATTTCAGGGGAAAGATATTAACTGCTTGAGCCACATTTTGCCAACTCTAGTTGCATGCACTCTCTTAAATGGCTTCCCTCCCCACCCCCACCCCCTCTCGGTCCATCTTTGTTTTGCCCACTTGATACACCCTTCTCTTTCTCCTTCGCCTTTTATCTCTCTCCCTTAACTACCTGCTGTAGGCAGAGAACGTGGTGTCTGGAAGTTACTGGTTTGCAATCCACCCAACCCTGGTTCCTTTAGGTGGTGGCTTCCCAGCAGAGCCTGGTTTTCAGACACAGACCTGAATCTGGCCCTCGGCAGCCGGCACTTCGGTGTGTGGCTCTCGCCTCTCCTAGCTGTCTTGCTGCTCGTCTGTGCTTGTCATCTGCCCCAGTCCTTCTGAATCCATTCTCTTGCATTCCCAGTGACAGCCAGTTGTATGCGGGTGATAATTGCTTAATTTGAAAAAACCTCAAGGGTTTTCTTCCTGGCCTCTGCATTTCTGTTCCAGCAAGACGCTCTTGATGTGTTGGCCATTGCAGGGGAGGATGGCAGCTCCACCTGCCTCTTCCAGCCTTGTTTGTGAGCCCAGAACAGTTGCTAAGTCCCGGGAGGCCAGTGGTTTTGAGTAATGATTTATGCACAGGGAGGATGTGTGTCTGCTGTTTTCTGACCTTAGGTAAGACTGCCTTATGCTATAAGAACGGAGTTGAGGGACCTCCAGCAGGCTTCACCAACCTCTGTGGAAGCAGCAAAACCACCAGCTGAGCTACATTCTCCAGAGCCACCAAGAATGGTGGCCTCTTGTTTAGCTCATTGCTGTAACCAGCTACCTCTGGTCTGCTTCCTTCTCCCTGGCGCTCCTGTCTAGCTGTGCTTCTCTACGTGGGCTGTTGTGGGACCTCATGGGGACAGTAGCATCCCTCCCCGCCCCCCCCCGCACGATACTCCCCTTGCACATGCTCACCACACACATGTAACCGGGAGTTGTATGCAGGTGATAATTGCTTAATTTAAAAAAACCTTAGCAGGACTCAAAGGTTTTCTTCTGATTTCATCTTTGCTTCTGTGTTGATGGGTTGACTGTTCAAGCTACAATAGGATGCTGGGCTTGTATTTTGGCATAATTATTAGTTATCATCTGTTTCTTCATACACATTTATCTTCTGTGTTAATTCTGACCTTAAATGTCTGCATTTCAGAATCTGTTATTTCTCTTGTACAGTTAAATTATTTGTGTTTTTCTGCTTGTACAGGGGCCAGGGACTATAGAAAGTTACACTAACACTCAGCTCTCAAGAAACTGATGTTTATGGTTAGGTTCTTTTGGATGGGAGACACAGAGATTGCCTCAATGTTGCCTCAAGAAAACTAGTGTTTGGAGTAAAGATACCCATGGACAGAATCTCACCATTCATTCTTTCTCTGCTTGCAGAGCATTCTGCATATCTCTGTGCATTTGTGTCCTTCTCCTCTTTCTCCCAACAGGCTTTTTTAGAGATTCTGCTGCTTCATCCTGGGCCTTTAGAGCCACAGTCCTGCCTCATGACCTTCCTATTTCAAATACCAGCCCAAACAACTGCCTTAATGTTTTCCAACTCAAGTGCTCCAGAATCAGGGTGGGCTAAGCTTATCTTTTTCTCATGGTCACCGTCCAGTCTATGGTCTGGTTGCCTTGGGTCAGGGGCCCCACTCACTGATCTTATGCAGTGTTTCTGATGCGGGGGTATCCTGACTTAAGTGGGGCAAAGCATGGCCCCCAGGAGCTGTGGCCAATAGGCAATTTCTCTTAAGTGGAGATTGTGGGCAGACAAGTAGCCATGGATATTGCTAGTACATTGGTTAACTAACAGATTCATCAATTATTGACCCAGAGAATCAGGAAGTTTAAATAGGTGTTATAAATTCTGGTCACTAAAATTCACTACTTACAAGAATTCCCTTCAGCCATTCAATGAGTATTTACTATTTTTTCAGACAAAATGTGCCTAAATATCTTGGTTTTACATCCACCAGAGATTATAAGTAGCAAATCCAAGCAGGCAAAGGAAGACTAATACGAACAGATACTAATAGCATCGGCGTCAATACCCAAGAGGCTGACAGCATGGCAGAAAATCCATGAAAAGCAGACACAAGAACCCAAATAGCACAGTAATCTGAGACCACTTAAAATGTAGGTTAAGAACAGCTCTATGTACTTCAACAGTCTCCAGGGCATTTCTGTCTTAGAGCTTTGTTAACTGTAGCTAATGTTCACATTGGTGAACCTCAAGTATATAAGGAAAGGCTACAGGCTAAATTATGTTTAGAATATCCAGTTTAAGAAGGCAAGAAATGATATAATATATTTAAGAATTTCCATGCACATATAACAATTGGTGTTTAAATTAGTAAGCTCTTGGCTATCCAAAGCAAGGCATTTGCTAACTGTTCCAGTGTAGCCACAATTGTAAACGTGCTATTTTTAATGTTGGCTATGAGGAACCAAATGATAAAATGCCCTTGTGCCTTCAAGCTGCCCAGGAAAGATTATCCAGTTAAATCTCTTAAAGCCAAGATATATAACGGGAGACAGTTGAGGCATGGAAGTTAAGAGCATGTGCTGTGCAGTCCAGTCAATCTGGGTTTGAATCCTGGGAATCTGAGCAATCTCTTGACATGCTTAAGCCTCCATGCCCACATCAGGGAAATGGACACCATAATAAATATCTCAAAGATTCATGTTAAATATTTAATGTCATAGACATTTTTACCTTGTTTGAACTTTTTTATTGTTATGTAGTTTTCTTAAAAAAAGCAGGGAAATTCATTTTTAAATGTATATGCTTCTTGATTTTTTTTCTCCCTGTAGTGCAGTGGTTCTTAATAGAAAATGACTACAATAATGCCTCACTTTGCATTGGTTTGTCAGATTAGCCAAGGAATCACTTAGTTTTTCTAGAAGGGTGGGACAGAAATGGCAAGCCCTTAAAGGAACAGGGGAGGAAAAGGACAGCTCTGGTGTCTGAGTGGAAACATGAAGACAGGGGGTTTGTTTGTATGTTTGTTCAAAAAGTGATAGAAGGAGCAGGGGGAAGTTTACAAGTGAGAAGGGACACAGGAAAGCAAACATAAAGATGCAGAAGACAAATTTTAATGATTTCAAAAATATTCCTAGGGTTATTGCTTTGGTGAAATTATGATTTTTAAAATGTTTGATTAGAACATTTCAGCCAATAGGACTTTTCCTTTCTGTCCCTACTCCTACCGCCTTTCACAGGTTTCTTAATTCAAAGTTCAAAAAACCACCATGAAAGAATAAGAGGACTGTAATGTCTCCAGAATCCTTGAGATCTTGGGTTAAAAAGTACTTCCAACCTGTGGTTTGCCTGCCTACCTAGGAATTCAATCACCTCATTTTCTTGAAATAACCATTATTATATTCCTTTAAAAAATAAACAACTTTTGGTTTCCCAGAATCTCTGATAGACGAGAGAAATTTAGTTGTCAGTTGTAAAGTGAAGACGTCAAATTCACCAACAAAATTGAAGAAGAGAGGGCATGTTCACTTCATCCTCTTCCCCAGACCTGATATAATAATGTGCATTGAATAAACATCAAAATAATACATGCACAAGTGCCCCCTTTTGCCATGAGCTTGGCTCACCAAATTAAAATGACAGATTCTACCTCTGAATTATCCCATACAGTTGGCAATCATCAATCACAGGCTGGACATATGGATCCATCTTATCATACTAGTTTTTTAAAAAAATCTTTTCTAGGAGGTTCTTCTAGTTTTTCTTTTTAAGCAGTTTAAGCATTTTTCTGAGGTATTAGGGAATTTGAGTTTTGTTTTTAATAAAAGTGGCTCTTGGCATCAAGAGATTGTTATTGTTGTTTTATGGCCAAATTCTCAAAAATTATAGATTCCCTCCAATATTCATCTACTAAGCTGATATGACAGAATTTTTGCAAACAGGTGCTGAAAAGCCATATGTCCTTTTGTGTGCACTGGATTAAACAATAGATAAATCCATCTGTCTTGGAATAAGCCGGTGGAGAGCAGATTCACCTCTCACAAAAAGCATTGGGGAGGGCAAAGAGCTTCAGATTGTATGTCAGCCCCAGTCACTTGGTTACTGATGTACTTTGCTGAGAGGGTTTTAAGATTGGATCCTAACTCATCAAGAAGAGTTCTTCAATTAATTAGTGATGTCTACCTTAGGTACAGGATTGGAGAGCCATAGCATGTTTACCACTTATTTACCTTTGATAGAAGATCTTTGACATTGAAAATTTAGAATTTGTAGTTTTGACCACGAATTAGCTTTCCTGAAAGTCCATGACATATAGTAATTTGGAAATTTTATTGCAGTATAAATTTACATATATTTGAGGGAGATTGCTGTTCTTACTACATAATAATTACTTCCAAACCTTGTGGCCTAAAACAACAATTTTATCATACATACGGATTCTGTGGGTAAGGAATTTGGAAAGGACACAACTGGCATAGCTTGTCTCTGTTCCACAAAGTATGGGGCTTTAGGTGAGAAGACTCAAAGACTGAAGGGAGACTCAGTGGCTGAGGGCAGAAACCACCTAACGGCTTGCTCATTCACATGTCTGGTGATTAATGCTGGCTGTCAGGTGGGACCTCAACTCCTCAGTGGAGGCTGCTGGCCAGAACTCTTACATGTGTGACTGCTTGGGCTTCCTCACAATATGGTGACCAGGTTCTGAGGAAGCTGTGTTCTTTCTATGCCCTAGCCTCAGAAGTTATATAGTATAATTTGTGCCATAGTTATAAACCTTGCTGGATTCAACTAGAAGTAAACATAGGCCCCCGCCCTTAATGGGAGGAATGCCAATCATGTTATAAGAGCATGTAGGATGCAAGATACTGATGCAGTCATTTCCAGAAAAATATTCTGCCACAGTCACTTTGTTGGTGAATGAGCTAGCCACACTATCTCAATACACTTTAATTTTTCTTCTGTTCTTTCAGTAATTACTTGCCTTGAGTAATAAAAACTTGATTTCTTTGTGAAAAAATGGTTAACAGTGAGAGATAAAGCTTTAAGGAAAACTTAAAAATTCTGAAGTCATGGTATAAAAATCTTACAGTAAACCAATGACAAGGAGATAGAATTCAGAAGAAAATCAGTTGCCTTTATACACATTTTAATCTTTGCAAAGATGAGGTTTGCCAGTGGTGTCTGGGTGTTTCCCTAGATAGTGTCATAATGTTGATGGACCACATGTATTCATTAAATTTAGGGTTTCTTGATCTCAGCACTGTTGACATTTTAGGCTGGGTAATTCCTTGTTGTCGGGGCTGTCCTGTGCAGTATAGGTGCTTCACAGTGTCTTTGGTTCTACACCTCTTCCCAACTCATGAAAACCAGAAAAAGTTCCCAAACAATGCTGAATGTCGCCAGCTGAGAACCACTGACCTACCACTAATGTATGGGGCTGCAACAATAGTGTCCAGAATCCATTTCCCAGGCTGCCCTGAAGAGGTTTGCACAGGCTTATGCTGTAGGAACCATTACAGCATTACAGCATTACAAAGGACAGTTCACAGTCCTTTGACATGCTCTGTTCATTCCAGACATTTAGTCTCTAGTAAAATGAGTCTTCCCTGTTAACAAAATTCATTCTGAAGGGCGGAAACCCACTAAGACTGGAGGATTAAGCCAAGCAGAATAATTTCAGTGAAAGGAAGCAAAAAGGTATTAATGTACTGGCTCACCCTACTTGGGAATGAGTGGGTATGCGGTGTGTGGGGGCCATGAGCAGAGCTGTACATACTCTTCCCCATCACCCAGCCTTCACAACCTACCCTCCCACTTTTCAGGAAGAAGGTGTGATTAGAAAATGAGTCTCTCTCCTAAGAAGTGGTGTGGTGATTATTCTGTCTGTTGCATTCACATTGACTGGGGGCTGAGAGTGTACATTGAGAAGAAGGTGTGAAGACAAGGAACAGTTTGTGCCCTGAGGTGTTACGGCATCCAAGCTACAAGGTGCAGAATGAAGTGCAAAGTCACTGTATGCGCCCAGAGGAGGGAGATGATGGACCAGGTGAAACTGAGTCCTTTCCAATTACTCACCAGTTTATGGCTGCATTTGAATTTAGGGATTGGCCAGCAATTGGGGTGATCTGTCCATGCAGTTCTCAGTTTAAAAACAAGTTAATTATGAACATAAATTAATTAAAATTTGGATTGTATATCCCATAAAACAGTGTTACATATGCTAGTTATGTTCCTTGATCAGACAGCAAGAGCCTACTTAACTCCTTCAGTGCTGTGCTATGGTACTAAAGAAGTATGTAATCACCGTGTGTACCAGTCTGGAGCCAACCACACATGCTCTGTCAGAGGCACACCTGGCCAGTGATGCAGTCTGCTGGCCCGCCTGCTCTATGGTCATGGATTTCATCTTCATTTCTAGGACACAACACACATGAAGTTGAGGTGGGGCCAATATGGGAGTCTTCCAATTGGCTGATTTGGGGATGATTTAGCTGTCAGTGTGACATATTTTATACCTTATGACTTTGTCTCTCCATCCCTTTTTATCTACCAGGAACATTCTTCTTCATTCCATGTTTATAGGTTACTAAATTTCTATCTGTTTTGAATGCATTTTAATGAGTTTTGCTAATAGTTCACAAGCTATTTGCTTTCTATCTTTACTTAAAACTTCTTAGGAGTTGCATCCATTCCATTTGTTTTTCTCCTATAGCAGAATTGATGTAGCAAAATTGTACTTTGCTTTCTGTAAGTCCAGAGGCACTGCCTAGAAGCCACCGTGGGGGCAGAGCAGCACAAGGGATGAAGGCTGCTCTGCACGGTAATTGCTGTGTCCATGGTGGGCAGGGATCGGTACGGATTATGTTGCACTTATAGCGATGTTTGCTTCCCTTAATGGGGATGTAGCCTGTATCATTTCTAGGAATTAAAGTTTGCCTTTAGGAGATTTATTTGTATCTGAATGATGGTTACCTAACAGATGAACAGGAAGAATCCCTGTTCTGTATTAGCCACTGACAGGCGCTCTCAGATCCAGCTGATGGGTGAGGTCTACACCCATCATCCCTGCTGCCACCTCAGTTCTGGAATTAGTGTAGAAGCGCCAAGTACATCAGACTTTGAGGAAAGTGTTGCTAGGAATTACCAGTCTACCTAGGGAGAAGAGGAGGATGTGTTCTAGGGTGAAATCACTCCTGTGGGTAGAGAAAAGGACTCTCTAAAGCACTGGGGGCCTAGCTGAGGATAGGAAAGCAAATTGAGAAATTTAAAAGTCCCTGTGGGACATCCTTATATAGGGTTGAACTTCTCTATTTGACATCCAGGCCCAGATGTCAGCCGAGATGTGAATGGAAGACGAGGTATCTGCCAGCTGGACATCCCTGGAATGAAGGCAGACAAATGTCCCCATTTCTCAAAAGGAACAAACTTGACTACATTCAAAGCACATTTGAGTCTCTCCATAGGCCAGATACGTTCTCTCTCTACTTCCTGGAGCCTGTAAGGAAAAGGGGGGGAAAGCACACAGAAGCCAACAGTGGTTGGTCTTGGACTATACAGAGGGCTGAAGTGAGGTTCATCTGTAAATCTGAGGAAAGTCAGATTCAGAGGGGCTCCTAGGCATTTTGACATAGAAGATGAGCCTTCCCCTTCTCCCTTGCTGTCATTAGTCCTGCCTCCGATGGCCCAGGCCAGCTGGACCCTCCCCTGTGCTGGCATGCGACCCCGTGCTCGGTCCCTGCATTGCAGGCTATAATTTCCTGACTTCTCATGCATCTCCCCCACTCACCGCATTGCGGTTCACTTGAGGTCAAGAAGCAGGCCTCACTCACCACCTAGAACACAGTGAGCTCTCCAAAAAAGTTTTTGAATGAACAAATAAGTGACCCAGTGTCAAATGAGTCTAGAATTAGATGAGAAGCAGGACCTGAGGCTGAGGGCCCCAGGCAGAGTCAAAGTAAGCTGCAGGGAGAATATTCCAGCTGGAGACAGCTGAGAGCGACAGCTGGACGGCTAGGTCCCTGAGAATGGAGCAGGCATGTTTATTAAGTTGGGGAATACATCTATTAGGAAGTAAAAATTCTAACTCTTATGCAGAGAGGCAGGCAATCTTATTAAACGACCACATGTCAGATCTCAAATATTTACACACTATCTTGCCATGGAACGTGTTTTTCCATCAGGAAAACTAGTGAAACTCGAGCTGGCATGCACACTGTTGCTAGAGCAATATTCCTGAAACCTGCTCAAAGTCTCAACACATTATTTATTTATTGTGGTCACAACATTTTTGTGAATCTGATAAAGCTATGGTCTTCTTCCTAGAAAAACACAGCAAAATTTACAAACAACCATAGGGAGCAGTGCTTGTAGCCCCTGTGGTGGTCTCAGCTACAATCTGTCCCTAGAGCTGGGCCCCCACCTCCTCTCTGCCCCATCTCCATTGCTCTCAGGCATTAGTCACTCTGCTCTTCCTCCCACGCCCCAAACAAATCTCCTGCTTTCCCACCTTTGAACTTAAGAGTCAGAGGTCCTGCAGTTCCTTTAAGGTGCCCCAGGGAACAGGAGCTGGGCCCTACTGCCCCCGCACAGCCAGGGCAATAAAAGGCAGAGGAAGGCCCATAGCCTGCTCTGCAGCACCGTCCCAGCCCCAACTGCCTGCCTGGGCAGAGGCTCCCGCCTTGGTGTTGTCTCTGGCCAGTGACTCACATCTGTCCTTGGACTTCTGCTCCCTGACCCGTGCATAGCTCAGATTCCCGAACATTCCTGATCCAGGCCCACCAGAGCAAACAGGATTTGATCTCAGGAGAGTGCTCACCCTTTTCTTCTCTACTATTCATTTAATAAAAAGTGAATCAGGCATTGCTGGGTGCCCCTGGTGCTTAGCAGGCAGTGGGAATGCAGCTCCTGGGCAAAATCACCTTGCAGTCGCGGGAGCTCAGTCTCAGAGGGTGGTGGCCACCGCACACAGGAGTGTGCTCCCTGAGAATCACACTGTGGAGGCACAACCGGCCTGGTGCTTGCAGGCAGGAGGTGACTTCTAAGCTCAGGCCTGAAGGACGGGGCCCAGCAGATGTTCCAAGGAGAGGAAAGCCTGGGTGAAACATTTGAGGCCAAGAAACAGAGGGTAACGGGACTGTCTGGGAAACGCAGGTAACTGGGGAGTGTGGCCTAGAGAGTGCCTGGTGGGAGTGAGGGAGTGATGAGAACCACAGGGCTCAGGGGTTCTGGAGACTTTCCCCTGAGGGCTGAGAAGCCCCTGAAGGTTAGGAGGGAGCTGGGTCTGGTGGCCTTATCTCAGGCCCAGACTCTCTTGCCCCCGTTGTCATCCTGGGCTTGTTAATGCTGCCATCTCTTGCTCTATCCTTTGGGCTCCCACAGTTCCAGCTACAGGACACGGTCCTGCCAGCTCCTGGCTGCACCTGCAGACAAGCATACAAGTCCCTATTGTATAAGAGGTTGGTGGTTTTGTTTGTTTTAATTGTTAATCCCTAAATGGAGCCAGAAATGGATAATACCATAACCTGAGGTGTTGGTGAGGCCTGTGGTTGCAGTGACAAGGTTCTAGCACCTTCCACTTACAGTCCATACCTCTGGCCTTGACTCTCTTGGTCCTATAAGCTCTCCCGCCTATTTCGTTCCTTGTGATGGACTTACTAACCACCCCTAAGACCTCATTCTCCCACACACTTTTGAGTAGTGGTTTACAAATTTTTCTACTTCTGACCGTAGAAAGACATTTTACAGCATGAGCCAGTAGACACACGGGAGCACACAAGCAAAACACATTTCCTGAAGAAACAATGTGCTTTCTACAAATTTTGCCTTCTGGTATCTTCTTTTCTAGTCCAGTCTATTTCTTTATTTTTCTTTATTTTGGTGGTGGAGATGGGATACAGTCATGACCCACTGACTGATTTCAGTATCCTCTAGCAGGCTGCAACCTGCAGTTTGAAAAACATTGCTTAGTGGAAGGAGATGCTGTGACCTTCCCTTAAGATCTTCTCTCTCCAGCCAAGACAATCCAGATGAAGCCCCAAATGCCCCCTTGTCTTAAAGGGTTATTTTGAGTTTTAGGCTTCTTCCTGGGCCTCAGCCAGCTTGGAAATGTTCCTCTTTGGTCATTGCCTCAAATAGTATGAATCCTGTAAAAGCATGAGATCTGGGTCTTATTCCACCCATGGTCTGCTGGTGAGTGAGACTGGCATAGGAAAAAAGGATCAGGCTGTGCTGTTTATGCCTGACAAAAGTAATGGCTGCAGCAGTGTCAGTAATAATAACACCAACATCTACTGAGCTTAACCAGACACTGACCGTGCTGGGCTTTGTATCACTCAACCCCCACCACACCCTCTGAGCTGGATGCTAGCCCCATTTTACAGAGCGTCAAAGGGAACACAGAGGACCTGTCAAGGGAACAGAACTAGTAAGGGGCCAACCGGGATTAGCTGGCATCTGCTGGACACCAGAACCTGGGTCTGGACAGACTTAACTATTGGGGTATGCTCACTCATCTAGTGGTCCTGGGGAGACCTGTCACCTCAAATTTCATGGAAAGCATTGTTTAACCTGTTTGGGTTGCTATAGCAAAGTGCCGTAGACTGGATGGCTTATCAACAACAGACATTTAGTTCTCAGAGATTGGGAAGCAGGACATCTGAGATCAGGGTGCCAGCATGGCTGGCTTCTGGTGAGGGCCTTGGACCTTCCTCCAGATCACAGACCTCACACAGCAGAAAGAGGGCTGGGAGCTTGCTGGGGTCTGTTTTATAAGGGCACCAATCCCATTCTTTGCCCTCATGACCTAATCACGTCCCAAAGGCTCTACCTCCTAATACCATCATGTGTAGGGAAGGGGTGTTAGGGTTTCTACATATAAATTTTGGGGGGATGAAACATTCAGTCCATGGTACATGTGTGTATTCCAGTGCTGTCCTGTCTCAGGGATTCCTTGCTAGGGTCCATGTTTCATTCTCAGATGGTCTGGCCTTTGAAATGGTGGAACAAGACTTTAAATGTGTGTTTTTCTGGCTAACTTCTCAAAGCACCTAGATCCGTTGACCTGTCTGGCTGAGCTAAAGTCTCGGCAATGATAAATTCAAGTGTGTGTATGGGGAGAGGTCAGAACAATAAAAGTGATCATCTGTTTGTAGATCACAAAGGGACAGGAAACTCCGGTGGGAAGGAGATGCATGCAACTGAAGTGAGTGGGTGATGGGGGAGGATCCTGCCCACAAGAGGGAACAGAGGCTGGGGGAGCTGCTTCCTGTACTGTAAAGGAAGGATTGTTCCAGACTGGTATGGAGCCAGGCAGTGCCCCACAGAGAAGCCCTAAGGCTCTCCTTCCATAACCTCAGGCTGTAACCACAGCTCTTCCTCCTTTAGTCTGCAGGGAAGGGAGACAGTCTGTGCTGCTTAAAAAGAGTAGGGGCAGGAGGAAGACATCAGACGATCCCAACAAGGGACATTCTACAAAGTACCTGCTCAGCACTCCTCAAAACTTCAAGGGCATCTAGACAATCAAAGCCTGAGAAACTGTCACGGTCCAGAGAACACTGAGGAGACGTGGTGACTCAACGTGAGGTAGTGTCCTGGATGGGATACTGGAACGGAGAAAGGACGGTAGGTAAAAATTATGGAAATCTGGATAAAGGGTGGACTTTATTAATAATATTGTATCAACATTGGTTCATTAACTGTGAAAAGTGTACTAATGTAAGATGTTCATGACACAGGGAGCCGGGTTTGGGGAATATGGGAACTCTGTAGTATCTTTGCAACTTTTTTGTAAATCTAAATCTATTCTAAAATTTAAATATTATTTAAAAAGCAGGAGGGTGCTGCTGACTAGCTGATCTCTACAATCCTTCCCAATGCTAGTGCCCCCTGGGCGGTCTGTGAAGCCGGCCTGGGCTGGGGCACGGTGAGAGGAAGGTTTCCCGAGGCTGTGAGCATGGAATCAGGGGTGTGAGCAGCGCCTGAGTGCCAGGGGGCTGCAGTGGGTGTGGTTCCAGTTCAGTCTTGGGGTCCTGCCCTTGGCGTCTAAGCAGAAAGAGGCTGCCCTCAGGAACTGATGCTGAGCATTCTAGAACCATAGATGAGACACACACTTTCATCTCTTTCTTCTTTTTTATTTTGCCATTGAATATCCACCAGCACCTCAAAAACAACTTGTCGAGACCGAGCTCTGGATTCGGGCACTGGCTGTCCACCCCCATACCTGCACCTCTTCCTGTGCCTTGGGAATGGCACCACCCTTCTGCACTCATCTGTGTGGTGGCCAGGAGGTTGTCCTAAATGCATTTCCCTTCCTCAGTGCCCCGACCCTGAGACTCTGGGCCGGGTCACTGGTGCCCAGATACCCTCTGAATCCTCACTGCTGCAGTGTGAGCTCAGCCTTCCTGTAAGAACTACCTGGTGTCCAGTTGCTCACCCTTCCAACCCAACCTTGTAAAAAAATTATGATGAAAGATTACAGGCAAACCAAAAGGTACAATGATAGTCTAATGAATCCACACCAATGCGCAAGGAACACCACCTTACTGATAAAATTAAAGCTCTCTAGGCACTGTGCGTGACTCAGTCTCACCATCCAACCTCCTTGTGCCCTGTTCTGTATATCTTATCCTTTTCCTTCTCAGTGTGGCCTGCTCTGATTTAACCGTGCGATTTAACACTGTACTCCATACCCCTCCTTCCAAGCAGAACCTAGAAGGAATGCTTATAGGTTATTTTTACTTCCGCCTTATGTAAAAATAGTATTTTGTCACTGTCTCACATACTATGTAATTAGTTTATCTATTATATCTCTATCAGTTTGCACAGGCTTGAAAACAAAATGCCACAGACTGGGTGGCTTACACAACAGAAATTTATTTCCTCACAGTGCAGGAGTCTGGAAGTCCAAGGTCAGGTTTGGTTTCTCCCGAGGCCTTTCTCCTTGGTTTGCAGACAGTGCCTCTCTCCCTGTCCTCACATGGTCTTTCCTCTGTGCTCACATATCCCTGGTGTCTCTGGGTGTCAGAATTTCCTCTTCTGATAAGGACACAAGTCAGATTGGATTAGAGCCCTCCCCCCTGTTTTAACATAATCACCTTTTTAAAGATCTTATTGCCGAATAGTCACATCCTAAAGTGCTGAGGGTTAGGGCTTCAGCGTGTGAATTTGGGGCGACCCAGCACAGCCCATAACTATTATCCATTGCTTATTTTATGCTGTCCTTCACTACAATGTAAGCCCAATGTTGTTTTCAACTTTTTATTCATTGGTGAATCTTGAGACTAGAAATGCTCCTGACATCTAGTAGGCATTTCATAAATATTAATTGAATTTTTACTTTGTCTAGGACCTCCAAGACAATGCTTACTTGAAACAATGATAGACGTTACCTTTATTTTCTTTCTGATTCCAGTGGAAATGGCTTTAAAGTTTGACTATTAAATATGATTATGCTTGCTTCAGGATTTCAGGTAGCTGCCCCTTTTATGATACTGAGGGAGTTCTCTTTCTAGTTTGCCACTAGTTTTTGTTATGAAAAAATTGTATTTTACTGAGTGTTTCCTCTGTATCAGCTGAGATGCTCCTGCAGTTTTTCTCCTTTAATCTATGAGTATGGTGTTTTACAGAACTAGATATCCCTGCATTCCTGGGATAACACTGCAGGGTTTTTATCAGGTGATTAATATGATCTGATTTTCATTTTGGAAAGTTCACTCTGGCTGCTGCGTGGAGACGGCATTGTAGGGGAGCAAGAGAGAGAGAGAGATCAGGAAGACCAGCCAGCAGGCTAGTATAGTGATCCCAGGCCAGAGATGACGGTAAAAGTGGAAACGGAGATGAGTGGGGGGATTAGGAATACGTTTTGGAGATAAAACCAAGAGAACTTGCTGATGGGTTAGATGAGGGGAGGAGAGAAAGGGGAACATTGAGGGTGAACAGTGAGGTGGTTCCCCTTTACTTACTGGAGAACATAGGGAGGACAGGAATCAATGCTCAGCAACCTGTTGGCCACCCAAGTGGGCATGAGTACGTGCAGCTCAGGGGCAAGTCTGAGCTGAAGATCTAGGCGAAGGAGGTATCAGCGTAGAGGTGGTATTTAAAACCACAGCCATGGGTGTTGTCCCCAGGGGGCATTGGTGACTCAGAGAAGATGAGGGCCTAGGACCAAGCTCAGGGCTTTCCAACATGAGGCAGGTGGCAAGCCACAGGCCTGCAAAGGAGAGTGGGAGAAGAGGCGGGCTGTGGGGTGGGAGGAGGAGAGCGGTGTAGGGAGGCCCGGCTGACGGTGCACACTGCTGAGAGGTGGAGAAGACAGAGGCAAGACAAGGGGGCAGTGGTCACCAGTGGCTTTTATTCAATAAATATTTCCAAATTTTGTTATTTTGTGTACTCAGTTACATGAGGGAAAACCAAGGACCATTTGCACATGGTACCGAATAAACCAAACCTGCCCTCAGCCCTCTGTAAGATTTTCTTTCTGGGAGCAAGAAGGGTGATTTTTTTCCTAAATGCTTCCTCCTCAAAAGAGCATCTCTGGATTCCCCTCTAGGACAATGGTTCCTAGTGCTTTTGTAGCTGTGACACATGTTCAACTTCACTTGGCTCACAGGGCTATGAATGCAATAGTTTCTACACACATTGAACTCATCGTATGTGTAAAGCGCCCTAAAGGGCAGTGGAGTTCACAGAAGGATTGCCACCTCACTTCTGCCCTGAAGGTTCATTTTAAAAATTAAACTGAATTTAAATTACCTCCATTGAGACAGTTGCATGACACACCCTTTCAGATAATATTTACAAATAACACTGGGAACCCTTGCTGTCAGATGTCAAAACAATTGCTGGCATGAGTTTAAGGTATACACGGAGGTTGCCAGAGTCCAGAAAGACAGCTTTGTCTTAACTGGGTGGCATTCAAACTTAAAGTTTCTGCCTTTGGGATTTATGTTTGGCCTGGAAAGTGGTAAGGGCCTCCTCTCAGCCATGTGCATTTTGTTGTTCCAATTTCAACAAGCCCTTCCTTTCTTAAACAACTAAGATGATTCCCAACAAAGGTAATTTTCTGCTTCTCTAGTTCAATTCAATTTATCTTTTTAAAAGCAATTACTATCCCTTTAGAGTTCCTTTATGCCCGACTAATTGTGCCTTAGTCCAAGAGTTAAAGCTTCTCTCTGTCTATTTAGGCAACTACAGTAATATTTAATTAAAGTCCAGGCCAGACAAAAATGCATATTTTGGATAACATAGTCTCCTTAGCTTTTGTAAGTATTTAAATTTCTGCCAGCAGGGGAAAGGGGGTTTGGGGATCCATTTTTATTTTAAGGCATTCTTGAGAAGGGTGTATGTCCAATTAACTGAATATCAGAGGAGTTGGAAACTAGCACAGCTAGAGGACTTAACAATGCATAAAGAAAATGTCCACGACTCATTTGAAACTAGTTGGGAGGCCCATAAGTATCAGAAACACCATGTGACTTGTATTTTTCCTTTGTAAACCACACTACTCATTTACTTAAGCCTGGTAAGGCAATCTGGACTCACCAACACACTGACCCAATTAGATCTTCTTACAGTGTAGACAGCTTTAGAGACATTCCAGGTGTTATAGAAAAACAGCTGGCCCTCATATACACTTTGTTTCCAGAAGAGAGACCAGTTGAAAGAGAATCATTGGTTTGAGAGTTCAAATAATCTTAGAATAAAGTTACCTATAATTTTATAGGTCCACAAACTCAGTGGCAAAAGTAGGATTTGAAAAGTTGATCATTTTATTCCCAGCCTATTGAACTTCCCACTAGAGCCGTAGTTCTCGTAGTTCTCGACCTTGTAGCACGTTGGAATCACCTGGGGAGTTACAGCAAAACAAAAACAAAAACAAAAACAAAACCTTCCCCAGAGATAGAGATTTAATTGGTCTGGGGAGCAGTCAAGGCCCTGGGATTTTAAACATTCCTTTTCCCCACTCTGGGTAGTGGTGGGAGAGAAAAAGGCAGCTTGAGATTCAAGGCACATACTACATATTTGCAAGGTATTTACTCCATTTGGCCTCACCTATCACAGGAATGAATTCCTGAGTTAAAAGAGCCACTTACTGAAATTCAACTCTCAGGCTTCCTTTTTGATTTACAGCATATAGAGGTCTTTTCTTCTTGAAGTAGAGAGGGCCTGGAACAGATTCCTCCTTGGCTCCTGGACTGGTGTGTTCATTTGGTAAACAGAAGATGGTTTGCAGAATTCTAGAGGCTGTAGGAGCCAAAAGAATCATCTCATCTCCTAGGAACCAGTTGGGATTCCTAAATGGCAAAACTCCCATTAAAAAAAAAAATCACAAAGCACTCTGAAGAGGCACACATAGAATTATTCAGAACTTTCCATTGAAGAGGTGAGAGAGACAGGCTCTGAGCCAGCTTGGCAGAAAGTCAGGCAGCAGTTTGATGCTAGCAATGAGCAGAGGAGATGGGGTCACCACCAAAATCAAATATCGTGATGCAACCTGTGGCAGACACACAAACACAATGTATTGATTTTGGCAATGGTACCCTTTTTTACTGTACTGTATTTATTTATTTATTTATTTTAATGTCAGAAAGCCAGCAAGTTGAAAAACCATTGACAGCCTAGGTCTAAAGTTGAACTGAAAGCTGGTGGGTCCTGTGGACCTCTTGCTCAATTCTGTTGCCTTGTGTCTGTTTTGGGGTCTAACTCCTAGCTGAAGGGATGAGAGCGCCTGGAAACCTAGGCTCCAGCTTGCTAAACTTTCTCAACAATTTCAAGGAAACCGTTCACTTGATGAAGTAGAAAGTTTCCTCTTTCACCTGAGTGGTGAGAAATAAAACTCCCTCAACCTGCCCAACTGGTTCTGAGACTTGACACTTGCCCAGCTCCTTTATACAATCTATAACCTGGATGCCAGTCCCAGCGCCTCTCAACTCTGTTTACAGCAACACCCCAAATCCCACCATCTCCCCCAGATAGATTTGCCTCTTTTTAACAAATCCTAAAGATTTTCAGTGTTGTACATTTTTCTTCAGGATCCATAGGAAAGCAAATACTTTTTTTTTTTCAATTAAATTTTTGTTTTATTTTGGTATCATTAATCTACAATTACATGAGGAACATTATGTTTACTAGACACCCCCCATCACCAAGTCCCCCCTACATACCCCATTATAGTCTCTGTCCATCAGCATAGTAAGATGCTTATAGAGTCACTACTTGTCTTCTCTGTGTCGTACAGCCCTCCCTGTGCCCCCCCATTATACATGCTAATCGTAAGGCCTGCTTTCTCCACCCCCCCCTTATCCCTCTCTTCCAACCCATCCTCCCCAGTCCCTTTCTCTTCAGTAACTGTTAGTCCATTCTTGGGTTCTGTGATTCTGCTGCTGTTTTGCTCCTTCAGTTTTTTCTTTGTTCTTATACTCCACAGATGAGTGAAATCATTTGATACTTGTCTTTCTGCACCTGGCTTATTTCACTGAGCATAATACCCTCTAGCCCCATCCATGTTGTTGCAAATGGTAGGATTTGTTTTCTTCTTAAGGCTGAATAATATTCCATTGTGTATATGTACCACATCTCTTTGTCCATTCATCTACTGATGGACACTTAGGTTGCTTCTGTATCTTGGCTACTGTAAATAGTGCTGCGATAAACATAGGGGTGCATATGTCTTTTTCAAACTGGGCTGTTGCATTCTTAGAGTAAATTCCTAGGAGTGGAATTCCTGGGTCAAATGGTATTTTTTTTTTTGAGAGGGCATCTCTCATATTTATTGATCAAATGGTTGTTAACAATAATAAAATTCTGTATAGGGGACTCAATGCACAGTCATTAATCAACCTCAAGCCTATTTCTCAAAGTCTCCAATCTTCTGAAGCATAACGAACAAGTTCTTAGATGGTGAACAAGTTCTTACATAGTGAATAAGTTCTTTCATGGTGAACAGTGCAAGGGCAGTCATATCACAGAAACTTTCGGTTTTGATCACGCATCATGAACTATAAATAATCAAGTCAGATATGATTATTCATTTGATTTTTATACTTGATTTATATGTGAATCCCACATTTCTCCCTTATTTTATTATTATTATTTTTTTAATAAAATGCTGAAGTGGTAGGTAGATGCAAGATAAAGGTAGAAAACATAATTTAGTGCTGTAAGAGGGCAAATGTAGATGATCAGGTCTGTGCCTATAGACTAAGTATTAATCCAAACTAGACAAGAGCAACAAAACATCCACGGAGAAAAGCAAATACTTTTAAAAGAGGCATTTTGTAGTGACAAAAAATAGGAAAGAGTGCCGAAGTGAATGACAATCATAGAAACAGTGAATTAACTGGAAATCCCTATTGTCTGTAGACTGAACTAGGAATGAGTGAGGGAAGAGGAAAAGCAGCTGCAGCCCAATTAAATTCAGTAGCTCAGGTGCCCTGGAGGTTTCTCACTTCTGGTTTACCTAAACAGATCTGCTTTCTTGGAAATCTTAGGGGACTGCTGCACAGAAGCACAGGTTCTGATGATTTCCTTCTTTCTTGCTGTTGGTAATGGAGCTAAAATATGCCTATAAGCAAATTGAGAGAACGGAAGGGGCACAAGCCTCAGAAAACATGTTTTTGTTGGCATCCCAGCAGAAGAGAGAGTCTGCTGGGCCCTGCCACAAACCAGACTGAAGAAGTGGTGCAGCCCGACAGCTGGAGGAAAGACAATTACAGAATTGGCACCCACTGAGAAAGTCTTCGGGAATCCAATTGATTCTTCACTTAATGAACTTGGAGGATCCAAAATACCCTGTTTTGAAAGGGGCGCTAACAGAAATGATGCTATTATGCAACCCTAACAGTTGGGCATTCTGGTCAAGCCCATGAAATACTTCTCTGTGCTAGTTCTCATCACATATTGACCTTTTCTGTATGTTTTTCCATATGGAAAGAATTTTCCCACTTCAATTCCTGATCAAATATACTTTTAATCTTAATCAGTAAATACCAATTGAGGGTTTGTTCCCTGCCCAGGACAGTGCTATACCAGCACAGATTCTCTCAGTCTAGTCCTGGATTGTCTGGGTCAGAACCACTTGGGCTGCTTGCTTAAAAGACCCCCAATCTAGAATCAAATTGTCCTTGGTGCTCAAAAAGTGAAACCATTTTTTTAATAAAAAATATTTTCTAATTGTTTACTATGAACATGTTTAAATACATACATTAGAGAGATTAGTATGATGGATCCCATGTACCCATGATTCAGCTTCAAAATCTGTCAACATTCTGTTATTCTTGTTTCAATTCTATCCACCTATACCCATTTTTTTGGAGGTAGTGGCACTGGAATATTTTTAATTGAATTCAGATATCTTATCCTTTCAGCCATCAGTTCTTCAGTATGTTCCTCTAACAGATGAGGACTTTCTATTTTTTTTTTAGCATAACCATAATTCAATTACCACACTCAACAACATTAGCTATAATTTCTTAATAATATCAAGTTCCTAGTCCATGTCCAGTTTTGCATAGCAGTCTCAAAATGTCTTTTTGCATTTGGTTTGTTCAAGTCAGGATTCAAAAAGATACACATGTTGTGTTTCGTTGGTATATCTCTGTCTTGCCTGAGGGTTTCAACCCCAGGGAGGTTCACTATGGATTCAGTGAGACCAAGGAATGACAATGGAACATTCTTGGGTAAAAGGGTTTATACCTGGCTTTTTATTCTCCCAGGGGTAGGTTGAGCACTAGAATCACATCTGCATCCAACAGTCTGCAGACCTGTAATCCTCCTCCATCTCTGTCTCCGCCCAGAGCACTGAGCAGAGTTCTTTATATAGTGGCTCAGCAATAATAGCTTATTGCCTATGGGTGTGGAAGCAGTAGCCTAGCAGTAGGTCAATTACATCATCAAGCAGTTTAGGGTCAGGTGAAGATCCTGGGCATAGGAACTTCCATTTCCTTACAGTCTCTTAATTTATAACAGTCCCTTTCTATTATTTTTATATCACCTGTTTGTTGAGGAAACTATATTATTTGTCTTGCAGAATTCCCCACTTTATGGGTTTGATGGAGTGTATCCACATGGTACTGCTTTTACCATGTTCCCCTATCTCTTTTATTTTCTGTAAGCTGATGGTTGAAAGCTTGATTAGATTTAGTATTTTGGGCAAGAATATTCCACAGGTGGAAGAACATTTGTGGGGAGGACTGAAGTTCCTATGGCCAGGATCCTC
Organism: Manis javanica; assembly: GCF_040802235.1. Lineage (NCBI taxonomy): Eukaryota > Metazoa > Chordata > Mammalia > Pholidota > Manidae > Manis > Manis javanica. Next base: position 96,262,112 of record NC_133159.1, on the reverse strand, counting down.
ACCTGAACCTAAACTACTTGATGATGTAACTGGCCTGCTTCCATACCCGCAGGCAATGAGCTATTATTGACTGAGTCACTATATAAAAAACTCTGCCCACTGCTCTGGGCAGCGGCAGAGAAAAAGAGGATTACAGACCTGCAGACTGCTGGATGCAGATGTAAGGGGAGAACAAGCCAGGTAATAAACCATTTCACTCCAAGAATGTCCCATTGTCATTCCTCAGTCTCACTGATCCATAGTGAACTTGCCCCAGGGCTGAAACCTGTTGGCAAGACAACACTATATTTGGCTATTCCAGTTTTAGTTAAGATTGATCCATCCATTATAAAGTTCTCCATCAACATTTTATTTAATGGCTTTAGCACCTAATTTAATCATTGCCTGGTTCTATTTCATTAGGGGTTACAAAATGGTAATTTTTTTTTAGTTTGTTCTTTCCTCCTGCATTTATTAGCTGTGATTCTTCTTTATAGAAGAAATTTCCCTTATAAACTATTTTGTTACCAAGAAATAGTCTGTAAGGAAAAGGTAAGTTAAAAGCTTTTTTCTTTTCCTCTATTTATCATTTTTATATTTGTCAGAATGATTGATACCCTATTATTCCCAAAAAGGTGACCAGTGAAATTTTCTTTCTTGAGATGGGGGTTGGTGGGGGAAAAGGTCAGTGGGCTCATAGATTTTTATATATTTGGTGTATTTTAATGCATTACAGTTATGAATCTTTTTCATGTTCAAACTGTCCCATCTTTGGCCAGTGGGAGACCCTTCAGGTTGGCTTCTGTGGATTTTGTTTTGTTTTGTTGATTTGACTCTATAGTCTCCATAATTTCCTTGCTTTCAGGGAGAACAAGGTGCCCCAAGGTCATCTACCTCAGACCTGTAATTAGTCCTATCTCCAAGAACTCTTGATTCCTTTTAGTGGGAAAGGGTATTTAGAGAAAACATCTGGGCCCTAGAGGTGCTCATTGTTCACCAATCCTGGGCATTTTCAGTGAACAGAGCTAGGAAACATGTACTCTTTAGAAAAAAGTCAATTATGAGTTTATACTTTCTTTGGTTGTATATTATTTATTTCTTTTCTCCTATGCTAAAATGTTTGGCTTCTAATGATACCAACATAATCATAGATTTGCTCTCTCTATGCATGTTGGTATTTGATATACACTATTAATGTATATTATATATATCATATATTAGTACCTGATACATATCAACATATCAAATATCAAATTCTAATATGGTAACCAGCATTGTAAGTTTGTCTGCAGGATATTGTGTTTTAAGTCACTTAATAATTCTTCTGTTTATAGAATATACTTGATATACAACTAAGTTTATTTATTTTAGATTTTTTTGTAACTTTTTAGTTGAGAATATACTTAAAGAAAAGTTGTGAAGATAGTACAAAGAGTTCCCATATATCCCACATCCAATTTCCTCTACTATTAATATCTTTTATTAATGTGGTACATTTGTCACAATTAATGAACCCATACTGATACATTTCTAAAGTCCACACTTTATTCAGCCTTCTGTAGGTTGGATTCCAGAAGCCCATCCAGGATACCACATTTCTTTTGGACATCACATCTCCTTAGGCTTCTCTTGGGTGTGACAGTTTCTCATATTTCTCTTTTTTGATGACCTTGATAATTTTGAGGAGTAAATGTCAGGTATCTTGTAGAATGTCCCTCAATTAGGTTGTCTTGTATTTTTCTCATGATGAGACTGGGATTATGTGTTTTTGGGAGGAAGACCAGGGGTAAAGTGCCATTCTCGTCACATCATATCAAGGTGCATACTATCAACATGACATCACTATTGATGTTAGCCTTGACCACCTGGCAGAGGTAGTGTATGGCAGGTTTCTCCACTGTAAAATCACTCTCCCCTCCTTTGTATACTGTACTTCTTGGAAGGTAGTCACTATGTGCAGCCCATACTTAAGAAGTAGGGAGTTATGCTCTCTTTCCTTGAGGGTAGGTATTTACATGAATTCTTTGGAATTCGTTTGTATGGGCAATTTGTCTCTTCTACCCTAAGTTATTTTTATATCAATTTGTATGTATAGATATTTATTTTATAGTTTGGGTTATAATCCAATTCTACTTTATTTTTTTGCTCAGACCAGTCCAGCTTTGGCCATTGGTAGCTCTTCAGCTGGCTTTTGTGTTCTTTTGACATGACCCTACAACATTTTTTGAGCACTTCCTTATGTTCTGGCACCACAAGATGCTCCATGCTTATCTTGTATAATTGCCTGCCCAGCTCTGGAATTGGACATTTCTCCAAGAAGCTCTGGGTTCCTTTTGTTGGAGAATGTATTAGAACCAAGATCTCAGTGTCAGGCGTGCTTGTTGCTCTTGGGGTGTCATTGCTTTTAGGCCCTTTCATGACCAAGGAAATACATGAACATATACTGACCTGTGTATATACACATATGCAAAAATATTTCTGTGTATAATCATTTGTTTTATATTGTTCAGTACAATATAGCTAATATTAAGCTAAACATGAGTTCATACTAATGTCTCCAACTTTAATTCATACCATATGCATCATCCTGGCTTCCCCCTCTTGCTTATCTGTAGTCTCCCACTCCAACAGTGAGAAACCTGACTCCTATCCATTACTTAATTGTCAATTCCAGTACATATATATACCTGTTTCAGTTTTCTTTTGGCTTAATTTTGTCTTTGAATTATATAACTACTTGATTCCAAAGTCAAAACTATAAAACAAGATATATTCAGGGAGATCTATGTTTATCCCAGTTTCCTCTCCACTGATTTTTCCCTATCATAGACAATAGTTTTATTAGTTTTTAATTTACCTTTCTATTGTTTCCTTTTGAAAAAATAAGTAAATATATAGACAGTCATACTTCTATCTTTTCTACACTAATGGTAGCATATGTACACATTTTGCTTCACTGTGCTTTGTTCACTTAGGATCCTGGAGACCATCCAGAGGTGTCTGCAGCAGTCCTTCCTCGCTGCTGCCCTGTACTCTTGCATAGGGATGTACAAAGGCTGTTCAGCCAGGCCCCTATTGATTGACACTGCCTTTTTTCTCCCAATCCTTTTACTTTTACTATACAGAATAGCTTTGGTCATACAAGCATTTCAGATTTTTGCCAGTGTATCTTTAGGATAGATTCCCAAAAGTGGGATTACTGGGTCAAAAGGAATGCACATGTAATATTGCTAAATGCTGCCAAATTCCCTTCTATGAGATTTATCTCATTTTGCATTCCCACTAGCAATGTATGAGAACTCCTATTTCTCTATAGCCTTGTCATTGGAATATGTTGTCACACTTTGGATTTTTGTCTGACAGGTGCTAAATAGCTCAGTGAGACTTTGCATGTCTCTTATTTAATGAGGTCCAGTATCTTTTCATACATTTAAGTGTCAATTACATTTCTTATTCTGTGAACTGTCTGTTAATATCTTTTTGTACTAAAGTTGGAGAGCAACCCCTCTGGTGAATACAAGAACAGCATGGGACACAGGCCTCACTTTTCCTTAAAGGAGCTTATAGGGACTTACCCCAATGACATGTCCAAAAGGACAATAGAGAAAAAAACAGCACAGTCCATTTTAAAGTCCTTGACATGGAGTAAATGTTTTGGGAGTAAAGAGAATAAAGATAACTGGGATTTCAAAGATGTCTGGGATGGCATGACAGAGGAGAGGAGGGTAGGGGGCCGTGCCAGGATAGTTGAGAATGAAGAATATAAGCATGTAGAGAGAGGATGCCATATGCTTAGCTGTTAGGATTGAGTGCTCTGGAGTCAGACTGCCTGGGTTCCAATCACAGCCTCACCATTTATTAGTGGTTTCATATTCTTCATCTGTAAAATGGGCATAATAATAATAAGCAACAAACAATTATACCTCTAAAGGTTGTGAGGATTTAATGATATGGTGCTTAGCACAGTAAGTGTCCAGTAAATATTAGCTGTCACTACAAAGCACAGAAGACTACCTGACTGAGGCCATTGTTCTATTTGGAATTGTTGGATGTTTAGCTGAAAAATATACATGAGATCAGGTGTTAGAAAACACCAAATTCTATGCTCAGGAGTTTGGATTTAACCCAAAAGGCAAGAGACAGACCTTGAAGGGAGCTTTTAAAGAAAGAGAATAACAAAGCAAAAGCTTCTTTCATCTGTGTATAACCAGAATATTGAACAGGGAGGACTCTTTCTTTTTTTTTTCAGTAGATTTATATTTAATGGAGCAAATCTGATGAGAAAGCCAAGGGAAATTACAGCATAGTCATGTTTTACATTTCATATTACAATCATAGGCCTTGATCTGTGGTTGATGATATATGTATTCTTTTAAATCTTAGTTAAAATAAGATGTAAAAACCAATGGAAATCTAGATGCTGCCATGACTAGGCAAGATGTGGATGTGAAAGAGAAGAAGACCATATGGATGGCAGTGCTGTGTCTAGAAGTGGGAGGGAGGCAAACTCGGGTGTGGGAAGGCTTGGGCCGCTACTACGGCAGCAGCTGGATGCTCCTACTCATATGGCCAGTGGGCCAGCAGCATTGCTGGCACTTGGAAGCACGTTAGAGATGTCAACTATTGGGCCCCACTCCAGATCGACTGAATCAGACCCTGATATTCACCAGTGTCCCAAGGTGACCCCTGCACATCCCAATCTGAGAAGCACTGGTACACTTCTGCTAAGCGGGGGCTCACAGACTCCTGCTCCTCCTCTTTGGCCAAAAAGACCTTTTGGAAATGTGAGCCCGATGTGGTATGACTTCTTATTTTTTTATTTGTTATTAAGGTATTATTGATATACACTCTTGTGAAGGTTTCACAAGTAAAACAATGTGGTTATTACATTCACCCTTATTATCCAGTCCCCCCCAATACCCTATTGCAGTCACTGTCCATCAGTGTAGTAAGATGCCACAGAGTCCCTATTTGTCTTCTCTGAGCTACTGTCTTCCCCGTGACCCCTCACACCATGTGCACCAATCATGATACCCCACAATCCCCTTTTCCCTCCCTCCCACCCGCCTCCCCCATCCCTCCCCCTTTGGTAACCGCTAGTCCCTTCCTGGAGTCTGTGAATCTCCTGCTATATTCTTCCTTCAGTTTTGCTTCATTGTTATACTCCACAAATGAGGAAAATCATTTGGTATTTGTCTTTCTCTGCCTGGCTTATTTCACTGAACATAACACCCTCTAGCTCCATCCATGTTGTTGCAAATGGTAGGATTTGTTTCTTTCTTACGGTATTGCATTGTGTATATGTACCACATCTTCTTTATCCATTCATCTACTGATGGACACTTAGGTTGCTTCTGTATCTTGGCTATTGTAAATAGTGCTGTGATAAACATAGGGGTGCATCTGTCTTTTTCACACTGGGCTCCTGCATTCTTAGGGTCAATTCCTAGGAGTGGAATTCCTGGGTCAAATGGTATTTCTATTTTTAGTTTTTTTGGGAAACTCCATATTGCTTTCCACAATGGTTGAACTAGTTTACATTCCCACCAGCAGTGTAGGAGGGTTCCCCTTTCTCTGCATCTTTGCCAGCATTTGTTGTTCCTAGTCTTTTCTATGTTGGCCATCCTAACTGGGAGAACTCTTAAAAAGTAATCAGAAAGAGACTTTACATTGAATCCACTGGGTCATAAAAATGGGCAAGCTCTTCCCTTGCTCACTCACCTTAGAGTCTCTTTAGATCATAATAACAGTTTTAATTCATGATCAATAATATGCAAGACCAGGTAACAACCAAAATCTCAATGCCGAACCTCCTTCTCTGTCCCAGCTGGGTCCTACAGGAAGCAGAAGAAGGGGTGGAGTTTGTTTCTTGCTCACTTACTGCCTTCGCCTGTCCTCACTCTTCTAGCTAAGTGTGATCTCTGGTCTCTCTATGGTTGAAGAAGATCAGGGGATGACACCTAAAGGAATCAGGAAAGTTCTTATTTGACTAGTCCTGCCCTAAGAGAGCTTTACATTTTGGGACCCATTTTAATGCTGACTCTCTCCTGGGCCTTTCTGTGGGTTCTTGGGAGGCTTTGTTGGGACGGTTCAACAGTATTTCCTGTGATACAGCTGAGGCAGTTTCCTCTGAATAGTAGCCTCAGTTTTCCCTAGCCTTCTCTCTACACAGCCCTCCATGTGGTCCTCTTGGGCAGGTTCTAAATGGTGCCAGACCAGCCCTCATCCCCACGTAATCCACATGAGTTCCATGAGAAATATACTCACACTCTTTGCCCAACATGTTCTGATGGGCAGGCAGCCAGTGCAGCCACTGATTCTCCACCTTAGCCATTGGAACAACCAGCTAATCCATATTGATCTTTTAGGTTTTTCAGGCAGGAGTCAAACACCAGTCTGCGATGCCCCCCAACTCTGGTGTCACACATCAAACTTGCCAAGTGATCCCCTGGAGCCCTTTTCTCTTGAAAAGGTAATGGGGTAAGCAGCACCACCACCCATGGGAGGAACATGTGTCACAGCTAGGTCATACCTTGTCCTTTGCCTGATCGTTCCATTTCCAGTTTCAACTCTTACACATTAAAGACATAGGCAAAGGGTTGAAGGATCTTCTTGGTTGCTAACTTTGAAATTTTTACATGGTAGTGTTTTAAAGATTTAGCACCTGTCGTCTTCTTGCTTTAACAAAACCGAGATAGAAGAATCTGATTTTAGTACCTACTTTGTGTATTTTTACCAGGACAGTGCCCAGCTCTTGGTGATTAGTAACTGGTGCATTAGGAAGACGTATTTATCTGAATTTTGCATGACAGACTGGTATGAGGTTGAAGAAAAACTAGTTTGAATCTGTAAAAGTGATCCAGGATTAAGAAAAATTTTGAATAAATTAGGGATATTTAGATCAGAGAAAACTCAGAAGGCATAGTAATTCTCCTCCACATGGGTGAAGAAGAGGACTGTCACAGAGGAAAGAGGAAAAGACTTCATACATTTTGTTGAAGGAGAAGAATTAGGATGAAAGAGTAAATTTGTGGGGAAACAGATTTGGAGTCAGTATGAGACTTTTCTAACATCAGTGGTGTGATAGGCTGTCTCCCTTGCAAGTGTCCCATTATTAGGAGGGTGCAAGAAGATATCTGATTCTTTTCACCCACCAGCCTATCCCATCTGATCCCACTTTGTGAAATGATATCACTGTCCACTCATTGCTTGGGCCAAAATCTAGAAGTCATTCTTGATTCCTCTCTTTCCTTTATACTCTATCAACAAATCCTATAATTTCTATCGCCAAAATATTTTTAACATATATTTGTCTACTTGTCTCCACCTACACGGCTCTTACCCAGTCCAGGCCACCATATGTGTCAGTTGAACTCCTGTGACATGCATCAGTTGAACTCCTATAGCTGCCTCTTAATTGTTGTCCCCCCCGATGAGCCTCACAATCCATTCTCCATATACTATGTAGCCAGAATGATCTTCTAAAATAGCAAAATAAATCACATTACTGGTCTTGCTTAAAACCCTCCTATGGTCTTGAGCTCAGAATAAACCTCCAACTCCTCAGCCTGTCCTAACAAGCCCCCGGTGGCCTGGCCACAGCTGCCTCTCCAAACTCATCTTTTATGGTTTTCCTTCAGAGCTCACTGCTCTCCAGCCACACCAGCCTTTCTTTGGTTTCCCAAACAAGCAGGTTCATCCCAAGGGCCTTCACACCAGGTGTCCCCTCCTGGTTACCCCTGAAACTTAGTAGTTTGTCACCTCTGTTCATCTGGTTCTGACCTGAAATTCACTTTCTCCAAAAGGGCTTCCTGACCACTCACTTAGAGAAGAATTCCACCCTGCCTCCTCCAACATCACTGTCTACTACATTACAGTGTTTTATTCTCTTTCTACCAGTTATCACTATCTGAAATGTTTTATTTACTTGTTTGTAGTCTATCTGCCTGACTATAAACCATACTTTATGAGAGCAGGGCCCTTGCCTCCTCTGTCCAGCACTATATTCCTAATATATATACTAGGTACTCAATAAATATTTGTTGAATAAATGAATGATTGAATCACCTTGGCCAGGGACATTCCAGTCACAGAAGGATGGAGGCTGGACCTCTGGGGTCACTTCAAAGTCTGTGTCTTAGGTGGATGAGTCAATAGGAATGAAGAAGAAGGAATATATCTGTGACATGCTTGAAAGACAAAACTGATGAGACACATTGTATGTAGAGGATAAAGATAGTCACAGTAAACATTAGCTCTGCAGTTGGGAGCATGGTTGCCTTAAGAATAGTAACTCTGATAGAAGTTTGTAAACTGGAAAGAAATTTTTAAAAAATTATGTAGAATACACATACTGTTAACTTTTTACCATTTTAACTATTATAAAGTATACAGTTCAGCAGATTAAGTACATTCACATTGTGCTACCATCACCATGATCCTTCCACAGAGCTCTTTCACTTTGCAAAACTGAAACTCTGTACCCATTAAATGCTAACTTACCATTCTCCCCTACCCCAGTCCCTGTCAACCACATTTTATTTTCTGTCTCTATGACTTCGACTACTTTAGGTGCCTAATGTAAGTGGAATCATACAATATTTTATGACTGACATTTCATTTAGCACAATATCCTCAAGGTCCATCTATGTAGCAACATATATCAGAATGTCCTTCCTTTTTAAGGCTAAATAGTATTTCATTGGATGTATGTACCACAATTTATTTATCCATTCACCTATTAATGTGAAGCAACTGGGTTGATTCTACCTTTTGACTATTATGAATAATGCTGCTATGAACATGGGGATACAATATTTCGAGTCCCTGATTCAATTCTTTTGGGCACACCTCCAGAAATGGGATTGCTGGATCATATGGTAATTCTAGTTTTAATTTTCTGAGGAATCTGAAAAGGCAGTTTTATAGGAAAAGATTTGAGGTTTTTTTTGGACGTGATGATTTTAAGTTGAAAATATGACAACAGAAGCAGGGAGAGGGAAGTTTAAGGCTGAAGGTGTGTTTGGGAATCATTTACCAAGAGCTGATCATTCAGCTGGGAGTCATGTTATTTGGGATAGTTGATGGCAGGAAGGTAGGTAAACTCCCTACGGAGGCGACTAGGCCAAGCAGAGAGCCAAGTGTCAGTAGGGTCATGATGAGTGCCCCAGTGAGAGACCCAGAGGAGGAAAAAGAGTTCTGGAGAAGATAGACTGTGGTGATCAGAGAGGAGGAGGGGAGTCATGGGAAATCAGTGGCCCACAAATTAAGGACAAGAGTTTTCAATGAGAGGTCAAGGCACAATAAAGAAGAAGCATTTACAGGTTAGCGTGTGCACACAACACACACACACACACACACACACACACACAATCTAAGGAAGTAACAGGGTAAGAATCATAGGTGATCTCCAAGCGAAATTTCAGTAACATCATGGAAGAAAATCATATGGCAAGAGATTAAGGAAGGAGTGGTGACAATATGGAAGAAAAGATGAAGAAAGTGTCAAGCATTAAAGATAAGGAGAAGAAGAGACATGGTAAAATGGCTGTATCATAAGGCATGTTATAGTTTAAAAGTCTGAAATATGCATTTTTTAAGGAGAACAAGGAAAGAGAGTGGGCTTCAGTGTAGGAGATCCTCCAGGAATGTTAAGATGGGGTCCAGAACCCAGGGGAAGAGGTCACTTTCAGAAATGAGATGGGTTTCCCACCAGAACTGGCCATCCTGTGCTGCCAAATCCTGTTCTTTCTTCAAGGAAGCTTTCTCCTGTTCCTCTCAAAAGATGATTGGGACCTTCTCTTCTCTTCTAAGATCCCCAGCCACTCCTCACTCTTAACACGTGGCTTTTCTCCTCACTTTACCAAGGAGAATGAAGACCTCAGACTCATGCCTCTTGACTCCCTCTTTCCTGCTTCCACACACACCCAGCGTCACCCATGGTCTTGGTGGCTAGGGGCTCACAGTCACCCCTGTCTCTCACCTTTTCACAGCCTTGGCATTCATGCCTCTGTCATCATCTTCATTCAAGGCCATCCAGCTCCTTCAATGAGATGAAATAGGAATGAGTTAATATGTTAAGAAACTAAAAACAAGATAAATCTCACCATCTCTCCCAAAATAGCCTCAAAAATATAAGTCAGAAAATTACAAATATCATTTTCCTGTCTAAAACATTCCCATGATAAGCTAGTCTCCTTATCATGACCCATGAGGCCTCACATGCTCTGACTGCTGGCTGTCCCTCCAGTCTCGTCCCTTCCACCCTCCCACTTGCTAGCAGTGCTCCAGCCACATCAGCCTTCCTGCTGTTCCTCTAGCTTGTTGAGCTTGTTCCAGCCTGAGGGCCTTAGCACTTAAAGCTTCCTCTGCTTAGTGCACTGACACCCACGTCTTCCCTCTTCTCAGGTCTGTGCTCAACTGTCCCCTCCTCAGAGGGGTGGGGCCAGCTTTCCCAGCACACTATGGAAATTCAGGGAAGGGACCTTTGTTCACAAAGAAGGAAAACAAGCTTTTTCCTTTCTTTTGTGGTCTTTGTCAACCTGTCATGGCATGTTTTATTCTCCATTTAGTATCATCCTCCTTTGGGCACAGGGAAGCTCATGGGCTAAGTGCAGCTTCATGGGTGCCCCCCACCAACCCCCCGTGCCCATCCTGACTCCCTGAGCCAGGGAGAGGGTAGGACAGAGGGTGGCCATAGTTGCTTGGGGCCTGGGGCAGTGGGCAGCCAAGAACCCAATGGGAGTAGCAAGAGGTGGCACCATGTGGGAGTGGAGGCTTCAAGTCCCTGGCACATGCTTCGTTGTCCTGCCAGACTTCAGTTGCAAATCACAAACTCAAAAATTACTTTACTGAAAGCTCTACAGCTGTTTGTTGAATTATATTGGAAAAAATTTTTTTTATCTCACTAATTATGACTTGCTTACAATGAGTTGTTTTTTCTTATTATCACAATAAAAGATAGCTTTGATAATTAAGCCATTTCCTAAAAAATGGCCTTTCCTAACTGGAAACCATGTGAGGATAGTAAGTAAGCAACTCCTTGGAAATAGACAGAGCTAAGGGCTGACTCAGGCAAGGCCATTTTTCCTTCTCACGTTTGTACCATCGCGGAACCTCCTTTGCTTCCAGGCACAGCTGGTTATGTACTGTATTTGAACCTATTATCTAAGGCCAAGATTTCTCTCCCTCAAAATGACATCTAGCTTTGGGAATCATTTGATACTAAAAGTAATTATAGGCAGACTTGTGAGACAAAAACCTAATTCCTTTATGGTTTCTCCAGTCAGAATAAAGACTCTAGATGTAAGGATTCAAATGAGACTGAAGGTTGCAAATTGTATTGTGAAGGAGGATAAATCACCCTTTGTCAGGGCAGGGGAGCTCTCCCTCTCTCACAGGCAGAATCAATAGTGACAAATGGCGAAGCCGGAAACAAATGCTTTGCTCCAGTGGCCAGGCCTCCTGGTAACTCCCAGTAGAAGATTTACCTTTATTTGGCGATTGTTATTTCTGTAGGTCTTTTATGTTTTAATTTATTGATTCTCTATTTAGTAATAATGGAACATGGCACTGATAAACAATATATGTTAACAACAATACACAAAATAGAGGTTAATGCTTTTCTTACATGTTGGGTAGTTGTTTTGTTGTTGTTTATTTTTTTATAAGCTAAGGCGGTGTCATCCACTGGCCACCAAGTCCAGGAGTGCTGTCCCCTCAGACCTAGGGCCAAAGAGGCTGCTCTCTCCATTGTCTCTGTGTCTCATTTGCCGCACCCCTCCTTTCCTCGTCTTCAGCTTCTTCACGCCTTCCCTGGTGTAGCATTAATCACAGTGGGCCTTGTCAGCTGGCTTTGTGGAGAAACCACACTCTATGAAACGTAATTTATAGCCTTAATACTGCTAACTACATGCCATCCTCTGCACTACAAAGGATTAAGCAGCATCCGTAATGTGATTTTCTATGTATATACTTTCTACCTGTATTTACATATATATAATAGTGTGTGTGTGCATGAAATACCTTATTTTCACTTAGGCTTCTATTTTGTGAAGTTGAAACAAAACACTCCTCATCAAATGCAATTATGTCCTGTTTTTTCCCTAAGACACATAACCAAATTTCCTTCCTTCTAAAAGGCTCATTTAACAGTTTCTTCTGATTCAATATCTGGATGGTGAAACCACAGCTGAAAGGTTCAAGGACCTTGTGATGGTGGGGGCGGGGTGGGGGGAGGTTGATGATGAGAGAGATTGAATCTGAGCTCAAATCATCCTGTTCTGAGAACTGAAAGATGTCAGTAAATAGCATTAGCTTTGTTTCGGCTACTCCCTGAAGGTGACAGAAGAGTCAGTTGACAAAAAGAATGTAATACAATTTGGATTGGAATGGGATTTGAAATGAAAAGCATTGATGGGACAGGTGATGCTGAGTCCTATTTAGGACGCAAGTCTGGGTTTCAAGAACTCTCCTCACTGTGACAGACTCAGGCTGCATCAAGTCCTTGTAGATGCGGCCCAGGCCCCATTTCATGGCTGCAAAGAACAGTCAGTTCTTCCACTATTGTATAATCCTTATGAGCACCGACCATCTAGAAACCTATTTATTTGCTTTCACAGTCTCTTTGCTCCTACTAGCCCTTGAGCTCTGGGAAGGAGTGGCCTCTTTATGACCAAATCTTAAATCTTTAAAGCCTTGCACAGTGGCTCGTTAGACAAAGTGCTCAGACAGAAGCCACATGTTTGCTGATGAGCAGATAAGTACCCTGGAAGAGTTTTCTTGGAGATTTGCCCTTCTTTTCATTTTTTCCCTAATAAAAAAAGTTTTATTATAGGGAATTTGGGAAATACACAAAAATCAATAGATTATTATAATATATGCCAATTTATACATCCACCTGTGGCTCAGACTAACCAGTCACCACCTTATTCTCTTCCCATTCATATTGTTTTGAAGCACATATAGATATCACATGACTTCATCTGTAAACATTTTGGTTTGAATCTCTAAAAGATGAGGACTCATTTTTTTAAAACATAACCACAATACCACCATTGCATCTAAAAAAAAAACCCCTGTAATTCCTTAAGGGCATCAACTCAGCTACTGTTAACATTTGTAGTGTCTCACAAATGTCACGTGTTTTTAGAACTTGTTTGAATCAGGAATAATTAGATATAAGCACACATTACAGTTGGTTGATATATCTCTTAACTCTCATTTAATTTATAGGTTCCTGTCCATTTCTTCCATTTTTTTAACCTTTTGAGATAATTGTAGACTCACATGCAGTTGTAAAAAAGAAATTCAGAGAGATCCCCATACCCTTTGCCCAGTTTCTCTCAGTTAATATCTCCCAAAACTAATGTACAATGTCACAACTGGGAAGTTGGGGGTCCATCATAAAGATCCCTTGGCTATCTTTTCATAGCCACCTTCTTCCTGTACCTAACCTATGGCAACCATTCATCTGTTCCCCATCTTTATACTTTTGTCATCTCAAGAATGCCACATAAATGGATCATATAGTAGATGACCTTTTGAGATTGACTTTTTTTCCACTTGAGATAAGTCCATCCAAGTTGTACTTTGTTCCTTTTGGTTGCTGAGTAGTAGTCCATGGAATGGATGTACCATTGTTCATTTAACCATTCTCTCATTAAAAGACAACTGAGACTGAGTTATTGCCAGTTTCTGTCAAGTACAAATAAAATTCCTGTAAACACTTGTGTACAGGCTTTTGTGTAAAATTATTATTCTAAAGGATAAATGCCCAAGAGTATAGTTGCTGGGTTGTTTGGTAAGCACAGGTTTGGTAAGAAACTGCTACACTCTTTTTCCAAATGAGTGCACCACTTTACATTCCTACCAGTAATGTATGAGTGATCCAGTTTCTCTGCATCCTCATAACATTTGGTGTTATCACTGTTCTTTTTAAGCCATTTTGATAATTGTATAGTGGTATCCTATAGTTCTTTTTAAATGTTTATTCTCAGTACAAAAGCTCATTTGTGTCCTAATATAAAGCTTATTATGAAAAATGTAGAAAAGAAATTATAAAATCATAAAAAGGAAAATAAAAATCACCCATAATCTCTCCACTCAGATATAAACTACAGTTAATATTTGTATATATCCTCCTAGGTTTTTTCCTTCATAAATATCAATCTATATAGTTATCTGTATTTTACAAGATGGGAAACATGTTATAGATATAATTTGCATCTTACTCTTTTTCATAATGTTATATGAGAAATATTTTCCTGTATATCCTTTGACATTTTCTTTGAAACACATTTGTTTTTGTTTTTCTCATAATGACTGTATGATATTCCATCGTGGGCAGATACTTTTTAAACTATTTTGGGACATTTATGTTATTTTCATATTTTTGATATTATAAATATTTCATTGAATGTTATCCTTATACATGGAATTTTATGACATTTATAGTTATTTATTTATAATAGGTGCCTAGAACTGGGATACTAAGACAAAGCATATATAAACACTTTTAAAACTTTTGGTACATATATATATATACACGTATCCAAAGTGCTTTCCAGAAAAAATAATTTCAGACTCACCAAAGTGCCTATCTCACTAGAACCTCAACAACACTGAAAATTATGTTTTTATTTTTGCCAAGTTGATATAGGAACATAATTATCTCATTGTTTTAAGTTGCATCCCTTTGATAATGCATTTGAAATATGTTCATAAATTTTATTTTTTAACTGTATTTCTTTGTTAATTAATTGTCAATATTTGTCCTTTGCCTACTTTTCTATTGTTATGTTCATATTTTTCTTATTATTTGAAAAATACCTTTATATATTATGGCTAATAATCATTTCTTTCTTGTATTTGTTGAAAATATTTTTCCCTGCCAGTTTCCTTTTATTTTTGGCTCTGGGTTTCTTTCAGTCATTTCTTCACTCTATAAACATATATTGGACATATTTTATTCTCCAAAGAATGTGCTAGTAATGGGATATTTTTCAAAAATTGAATATCAGATTCTGTGCCCTCAAGGAATTCAGAGCTTAGTGAAATCATACACATGTAAATAAATATTTGCCCTATGCCACTGTGATAAGGATGTAGGTGAGAAAAGACCTGGAACTCTGGTTTCTTAGAGGAGGTATTTGACAGTATTTGAATTGGATCTGGAAGGAGAAGGAGGAACTGGCCAGGTGCAAAAGTGGGAGAAGGCATCCCAGGCAGAGTGCAAGGGTGCGTAAGGCATGCAGTCACCAGGAAGGTACATGGTGTCGGCAGAATGGTTTGACAGGACAGAACTGCTGGAGCACAGATGGGAAGTGAGATGATGAAAACTCATCTTGTTTCTGAAAACACAGAAACTAAACAAATTGGGGCAATATGGTAAGTGATTCTACATCAAGGACATAGTCAGTGTTTTTCATCTGTGGTGTAACAACTAAAAGGGAGACTGTTACCCAAGAGCACCCCACTCTTGCACTTAGCCCCACACCCTCAGCCAAGGGGGACCAAGGCTGAGAAGCCCCCAAGAGATCATGCTAAAACTACACCAACATGGTAAAATCTGCTGCCTGGCCTTCTGCTTCTCTTACATGGTTAAGTATTTGGGACAGATGGAAAGATGAAATGGAATCTAGCATTGGGTTCCTTCTCTCCTCTTGTCTACTTTAACTGTGTACCCTATTTAACAGGCTGAAGGACCTGAGAGGTTGCTGGTCTTCATAGATGCAAAGAATGGCAGGCATGTCCTTTCCCTGGCGATGGCCAAGGACCTAATGAGCTGAGCTGCCTCAGTCCTCATTCTGTGGTGGGGCGTGCTGGGGATAGGTTGGACATCTGAGGTGAGTGGCGTTGTACAGCCTTCATCGCTTGCTTTTTCTCTCTTTCCTGCTTATACCCTGTGGCTTACATAGGTTACCTGGTACCGAGGAAGTCAGCACTCCATCTTCCCTCTGAAATGAATTCCTTTATAAATCAAACTGCAGCAGGCTTGCGATACACAATTGGCCAAATTGGTGTATGGCCAAACATCAGGTGTATATTCAAAGCATAAAATGTATATAGTATCTATCTCTGCTCACTGCTTCATACCTTTGTGCTCTGCACTGAGAGATGCATTGCTGACAGCAGAGAGCCAGGGGAGGAGAGGGGAGACTGGCAATGCCATGCTAACTTCATTGGAGTAACTCTCCACAGACCAAGTGTTACAATCCACATTCTGTCCCTAACAGATGTGTCCCATCCATCCATCCAACCTCTAGGACTCACCCAACTCACTGTCCCTGATTTGAAGTTCAGTTTTTTTTGAACTTTGGTATTTTAAAGTGTTCTTTTTCTGCTTTTTAGACATCTAGGTACCTTAACTATAAATCTCGGTGAGTTTTTTCCTACAGCAGGGGGTCACACATTGATGATGACTGGCTCATGAATGGTAGAGAGCAGAGCGGTATTTACCCACCTGGTGAATGATTCTGACATATTTTGTATGTACATCTCTTGGGAGCCTGGAACTCAGCTTCCTTATCAGTAAAATAGGGGCCCAGGAGACACTTTATGATCTTGAACTTCCTCCTTGTCCCCAGCTGTAACCATTCTAGGTACGTGTGAATCTCAATGAGGACTTTTGGCTGGGGTTTGCTGAGAATACAACACTACCTGATAAAAGCCCCACAGGAATGCCTACATGGGCTCCTTTACTTCAAACAAAAGGGCCTTGGTCATTTTGAGAATAGACACAGCGTGAAAAGCACAGCACAAACCCGGTGGCCCCAAGTGTTTCCCCTTTACCATGAATTATGTTTTCAGAGAGATTTCATTCTCAGGAACTTAATGTCAGGATTTCAGCTGCAAGATAGCAGAATAGAAAGACAGCTGCATAGAGATCTGGGATTTAAAAAATAATCTAGGGTGTTTTGCTTTGTTTTTTTAACTTGAGTTTCCCCCGAAACAACCTTCAGTGAAAAACACTCTGCTCCCCTGGAGTGCTGTTTTCACAGTGGAAATGATCGCTTAAGATTCTCCAGTGAAAATATGAAAGTAAATAGAACAACCCCAACACTTCTGAATTGAAAACAATAATGCAACACATTGGCATTTCAGAATTTTCTGAGAAAACAGTCTGGGCTGAAGAAAAAGAAAAATAGGATGAAAGTAATTATATAGTCAGAAAGAACTATATGCCAGGTACTTCCTACTAGTTATTTCAGTCTCTCCTCACAGCATTCTAGGAGGAAGGAATGATCCCCATTTCACAGAAGAAGAAACCAAGGTTCCTAGAGGTAGCTTGCTCAGCATCACACACTAGAAAGCTGAGGGGAACCTGAAACTAAGCCTCACTAATGCCACAGGCATTTTCCCCTACTCTCCATTATCTGACACCACCACCCAAAAAACTCTGATCTGAGGGAAACTATTTTATGTGTGCCTGGCTGGGAAGGCCCAGCTCCCCTCTCTAGGAGCTCTGAGTTCATGGCCAGATTGTCCTGCAGGATAGGGGGTTGGGAAGAGGAGACTCACTATGGTTACTGTATCCATTTTTATTTTTCTTTAGATTTCCTGATTTTCTTATCCTGATGGAGACAAACTATTTATTCTCTGTTTCTTTCAACAGAATTCTGAAAAGCCCAAGTAAGGTCCCATCATTTTCCTACCAGCTGCAGTATCTGAGTGATGTCAGGGAAAATTACCTATCAAAGCTAAGCCACCTTCATTTGCCCCCAGCTATTTTGGGACATATGATTTGTTAAATCTTAACTTCAATCCATACTTCTTAAAAGAGGACTTAACTGTGGCTATTCATAATCTTCTTTTCATCTTCAAAGCACTTTATAGTATTAACTAATTAAACCTCAGCAACACCCTTGATTAACTCCTTTTTATAGATGTGGGAAAAGGGGCATGGAAATAATAAAAAATGCCTTTGGCCATGATGCAATCACCCTTCCATAGTAGGATTCGAATTTGAAATTTCCTGCCTCTACCTTTCATAAGACCAGCAGACCAGTCTCCTATTTTGATACGTTGTACAATAATATGATTTGGCCGTCTCATTCCTTACATTCCTTTGATAATAGAGCTTTCTCAAAAGTGCCTACCATTTCTCCAGTGCTCTTTACTATTCATTCTGGATGGCATTATGCCATGACCTTATTCTCTTTTTAAATCAGAGGAGTTATTAGAAAAAGTGAGCAAAATGCCCAGTTCTTATGGTTCCACTCAGTTCTCTTCCATCTCCCCTTGGAGTCTATTCTTAGACATACTGCCCATTCAGGAATCCAAGGTAAGCCAGATTTATCTGGCAATGACCCCAAAGATTTCTTCTTTCCATATGTCCAGACAGAAATCTAAGCAGTAATTCAAAGACAGAAAGGGGTCAGCAATAACCATTTTCGCAGTCCCAGGCAGAAATGCATTGTCAATTTCATCTTCAACACAATTTCCCAATCTTTTGAATGTTGGAAGAATCACTTGAAATGTGAGATTTATGGGCTGCTGTTCCAGCTGGGTGAGATTCCTGCTGACAGGTATCAGACTGTTATTAGCATTCTGTGTTATAAATTATACGGGAAAAAAACCCATCTGTGAATATATACCAGCATTGTGCAAGGTTGGCAGGGCTGAGATGGGTATTTGAGTACCTAAGCCAAACAAACTTTTGGCACAGCCTAAATAACATTTAAGGACCCCCTTCTCTTAAGAATTTATTATTTTCCACTGGACTTTATAATTTTGGTATAGTTCACACAGGATTATCACTCTGACAATACAAACTGTACATCAAAACCCAGTCGTGAAATGTGGTGGTGCTTGGAGGTTGTGTGACTGAACCCCTCTTCCTCTGTCCCCACCCCGACCTAAATCAGAGTCAGCAGGCTCAGTGGAAGAGCATTGGATTTGACATAGAAAAGCTGGATTTGATTTTTGGCTCTGCTCCTTACTAGTTATATGATCCAGTAACCTTGCTGAGCTCTGGTTTCCTCCCTCTTAAATGGGATGGTAATAACAAAAATACCTACCTTACATAATTATTGGAAAAATAAAATTAAAATATTTTCTGAACTCTAAGGAATTCTTATCAGTTTTAGTTATTAATGATAATGGCCAGTATTTATGGAGGCCTTACCATATGGCAGACACTGTGTGAGGGATATTTTCACATACAATTATCTTATGTAGCCTCTCAACAACCCTATGAGGTAAGGACTATAATTACATCCCTCTTACAGATGAGGAAACTGAAACCTAAAATCACCTGTCTAGTAACTGGCATGACCAGGATGCAAACCCAGTCTGGCTAGACCTCTGCCCTTGACCACCACACAATATTGTCTCATGTCCAATTGCCTGCTGGTCATTTCTCCTCAGAGGTCCTGAAGTTCTATCAAATGTAACCAGTCTCAAAATTCACTATCTCCTCACAAATTAGTCTTTCCATTAACTTTCTATTAGTCAAATTTATCTTTTTTGTCTCCTTGGCTTGAAATCTCTGGGTCATCCATGTCTCTCCCTTTCTAGTGAGGAGTCACTATGGCCCTTCAATTCCATCCTCAAGACAGCTCTCTACTCTTCCCTTGTACTTACTTCTGTCACTACCATGGAGGAGGCCTCCATCCTGGGTTGTATAATAGGCTCCTACCTTGTTTTTCTAACTTGAGTCCATCTGGCACACCACCTGTTAATTGATCCTAAAATATGATTTCCAACAGTTACTTCCTCGGTCAAAATCTTTCAGCTGCCTGCAGGAGAAAGTCCATGCTCTTGAGCCTCACCTTCCTTGCCCCTCACAGCCTGGTCCCACAGCCCCTTCCAGCCCTGTGCTTTCTTGCCTTTGGGCTTTCATTCGTGATGTTTCTCTTTTTCTTTATGTCCTTCCTCTTCCCCTTCTCTACCTACTGAATGACAACTCTCCAAGATCCAAGTCAAAGCCTTCCTTGACCTCCCACTCCCAAATAATATTTCTCTTCTCCCAAATCATAGAACTGTCCCACTCACTGGTCTCTGTTTATCACCACACATGTTTAGTTAATTTTTCACAAATAGTGTGTACATCTTACAGCACCTTATTGGTGGGAGGGGGTGGATAGAAAACATGTTTTATATTTATCTGCCTCTTACACAGTGCCAAGTGAGCCCCGACTGCAAGCCAAGCACTGAGCTGCACACTGAAAACGCTGACGGGAACAAGGTACACTAGGGAGCTCACAAACCACCACAGCTGGGTATGAAACAAGCCAGAGTAAAGACAAGGCTCAAGGATTCTGGGAGCACAGAGAACAGCACTAATAACTAAATGGAGAAACCAGGGGGGGGCCTCACAAAGTGACCCATGCGCTGACTCTTGAACGATGAGTTGAGAATAGAAGGTAAAGATGGGCTTCTGAGGAACAGAGAACACCATGTTCAAAGGCCCAGAGGCATGTGCTGATGTGTAAGGCCAGGTGAGGTGAGAAACATGTGTGGGGATGGACACAAAGGGAGGAGGCTGGGAAAGTAGGTGGCATCCGGATTAGTTTATCATGCAAAGAAGAGACTTGATCCTACAAGATAGGTAGGAAGCCAGGGAGGTTTGTAAGCAAGGAGGTGATATGGTCTGATTTGTATTTTAGAAAATTAACTCCGAAAGCAGCACAAAAATGAATTGCAGTTGGAAACACCTGAAGGAGAGATGCCAAGTGGTTCTGAGGGCCGGAGCAGAGGCCAGGTAGAGCAACCTGTTAAAGAGAGTGAATAACTGGACACGGTGGAGATTTGGATGTGGTGGGTGAGGGACAGAGTGAGGAACTGGGAATGTTGCTCGAGGTTTTTGCCTTGATGGACTAAAGTAGTGAACACAGGGGTGGGAAAAAAAGTAAGTTCTTTGGACTAAATGCCGCTGCTCTGGTCATCTTGTTGTTGGGTGGAGTAGGTAAGAGATTGGTGGCAAATGTTTTAAGTTAAGGGCATTTGCAGGGCGTTGATAAGGAGAGGTTGAGTAACAGTGACATATTTCTAGAGCCTATCTCAGTGCCTGGCACCTACTGAGAATTCAACAAATGTTTGCAGAGAAATGAAATGAGGATCACACAGAATGAATGGACTAAATTCCTAGATAAGAAACATGCCTTTATTTTCAGTTTTGAAAAATACAACACATACTGGTGCTACTAGTGATGTGAGATTGCATAAAAAACACAGAGTGGGGGCCTTAGGTAGGTCAGTGTGGGGCCTGGTTGGTAACAACACTCTGCTTTCTTTGGCAGACATCCCGGGAAGGACCATGCCAACAGGGTAATCCAGGACTGCAGTTCTCAGATGTGACATTGATGGGCAACTGATGAACACTGAGCATGGCCTATGAGGTTTCCCTGAAAGACACTGAAAATACAAATTTCAAGACCAATAAATGTAGACATCACACAAATATTTGAAATGAGACATGGATATTTAGTTTATTTGGTTCTTTACCTAAGAAATACAAAATATGTCCTGACAAATTATAACCTGCTCCATGTGTATAACCCTTTTCTGATCTCTTATAAATAACATTCTCAATTAACCCCAGGAAATTGGGGGTGTGGTAGAGGAAAGGATGGAGGGATGGATAAAAGAAGTGGAAGAGAGAAAAACAAAAGCCCAAAAACAGAGACTTGAGAAATGGCCTGATCCACCTCAAAGATCCAGGTCTCTCAGCTTAAGTCAGCAGATATGAGTGATGTCCTGGGACATGGAATTTTAAATATTAGTGGACATGTTTTGGTAGTACAGCACAAAGCCATTAATTTCTTTGGCATTTTCTGTATTTCATTGCTGCTAAGCATTCCCAGTATGTTCAGTTAGTAGCATATTTGCAAGACAAGAATATTTTATGCCTGCAGAGCTTTAGTTAAAAACACAGTATAGGGCAATATTTATAAAGGTATTGACTACCTTCACACAGGTCCAACAAATGCTATTTAAAAGATGAGAATGCATTTTTCTCCCTTTAATTGCTTTCTCTGCAACTGGATTCTAATCACTCTAGCAATATGCTCAAGGGCACATGTCAACCCATGTTGAAAATGGCATTAAATGTGTTTATATGCATTTACCTCCAGTGATAATGCAGAAAGGAAGAAATATCACATTCTTGAAGTAAGTGGGCACTCAAGAAATTTTATGAATTGATTACAAGCTTGGAATGCAGTTTATCTGGAAACACCCATTTTGCTTCAGAATATAATAAGGCTTCTCCTCCCCCATTGTTCTCTTAAAGTCAGAATTATAGGCTACATATAGATTATCGTCTGGCTGAATTCCCCTCTTCTATAGCTGAAAAATCTGATAAGGGATGCATAGTTAGTACTTGCTTTGTTGCAAATGACAGGAAATCTAATATGAACTGACGTAAGCAAAAATGAGATTTATTGGCTTCTATAAATGAAACATCCACGGGATAAGCATGGTTTCAGATGTGGCTGGATTCAGATCTCAAGTAATGGTCCACTTTATATGGCTGTCTGCCACTATTGCAAACTGCAGAAAATGCCAACGGCAGCCCCAAGTTCTGGCAAAACAGAAATACGTGCCTCAATCCCAAAAGTCTTATGGCGTTTTGTTGGCTCTACAAGGTCATGTGCCCCTCCATGTAGCCAGAACATGCCAGTGGCTTAACCTAGGTCACATGCCTGACCGGGAGTGCCACCAGGGAAACAGCCATCACTCTTCGTACACAGGCTGTATAAAGAGGAGGGGTAGCTGCTTCATTGCAGAAATGAGGTATGATTTCCTAAGAGAAGAGTGGGTCCTGGGTGGGAGAGGACCAATAAGTGGCCTTGCTACCATTTGTAGAATTTAAATTAAAATTGAAAAACAACCTTTGAAGGTAAGGTAAGGTAAGGCAAGGTAAGCTAAAGTCTGCCCCCACTTCAAAGAGGAGTCCCTAATGGAATAAAATAGTTATAGTTTGTGATGGTTGAAGAGAGCTAATGAAGTCAAAGTGATTTTCCCATTTTTGACTCTTCTCCACCATTCTTCTATTACCACCAGTGTCAAATCAAATACTTGCAATGACTTCTCCAGGGTGACGTATTTAACTAGTATTTCTTTCAGGTCCCTATAAGCATGTTAATGGACTCTCGCCTTCTCCAGTGAATCCTAATAATTTTTATTTACATTCCCACCTCCTCCACCAGAATCCTGACAATTTTGGTGTTGCCTTAATCTAAGAACACAACTCCTTTCTGACACTGCATGCTTTTTTTGGTCAGAAATGTTGGCAAGTTTTGGTATTTATTTCTGACTGGATGTTGGGCCAGAACCACATGGAAGTCGAAAGCTTTAGTATTCTCTCTGCTCTGAATACATCCATTTGTTTTGATTCTCATCATTATCCCAAGTCCTTCAGATTCTTTTAGGGTAAGTTCCCCATTCGCTTCCTTGTCATAAATATAGATTATGCAGCTATATTCCTCAACTGTGTCCCCCAGATTTTGTATATCCATTTTCCAGATGAAAATCTATGTTCTTCAAAACTGATGAAAATGCCTGTGTACTCATGCATGTTAACTGTCAGGAGGAAGAATTAATACCGCAACAGTGTGATGTCAGGGAGTTATTCCCAGGAGCACGGCATGTCCTTGCTGCCAGCAAATCTCTCTCCTGCCATTCAGAAATTCTCACTTTGTTCAGGTAAAAGTTCTGTCACCTGAATTTTTGAAAAATTACATGGACCCCACTTCCATTCTTATTTACCTAAAGTCAACTAAAATGAATAAATGCGCTTCCTGGATTTGCCACAAATAAATCACATTCTTTCATCATGCAGTACAATGTTTTATTCTACCTTACCTTTGCTAGAAACAAAGAAGACAAAAATGTCCACCCTTGTACTTATAAAACTTATGTCAGTTATCTATTGCTCTAACAAACCAATCCAGCACTTACTGGATTAAAGCCATTTTGCAAAAACATTTGACAACAGCCATTTTATTTGTCCATTGTTGCCAACAATTAGGGCTGGGCTCAGCTGGTCTCTTCTGGGGCTTGTTTCGCCGGGGGCTGTTCATGTGAACGCAATCATCTGGTGCCTCAGGTGGGATTTGAGTCTAAGGTGGCCTCACTCATATGTATGGAGGCTGGTGCGCACTTTTGGTTAAGTCATTGTCTCCTGCAGACTACCTGGGTTTCTTCACGTGAGGCTGGGAGAGTTCCCAGCAACAAGAGAGTTGAGCATATTAGGCAAGCCTGCTTCAGTCATCTCCTTGCATCCAATTTGCTAATGCTTATTGGCCAAAGCAAGTCACGTGACTAAGCCTAACGTCAGAGTAGGAGGGCACTGCCCAAAGGCACGACTGGAGGGTGGCCGGATCTATTGAGGGACATTATTGTAGAAATCTATCACATAAGTTAAACATCCACATCATTTCTTTAACTGAAAAAGGGTGATTTACCTGGAAAGGTATCAGGGCAAACCCAGGAAGAAAATCTGCTACAGATTGATAGATATACAGAGCAGAGATGTAAACCTCTTATTGATCTACCAGCCCCAAAGGAGCATGTTCTCAAGCATTACCCCAACTGAAAAACCAAGTGTGCTTCAGAAAGGAGGCTGGGTCGGTACTGATGAGGCCTGCCCAGAAATTCAATATACATCAGCACTTAAGGCCCTTCCAAACAGCTTCTGTATAGGGGAAAGGGAGACATTTTTTGGGTTAGATAAATCAGGTTGGTCATCCCAGTCCTGATGAATAGGGAGAGAATAAGGTGATTCTGACAGTTAAGGGTAATTAGCATTTCCTAAGCATTTATTCTGAGCCACAATGTATTATTTTTGTTAAACCATGAGGTGGGTAGTACTCTTATCTTCATTTCACAAAAGAGGAAATTGAGGTTTAGAAAGTTTAACTTGCCCAAGCTTACACAGCTAAAATAGAAGGATTGGGACTCAAAATCTGTCTATCTCAGAGCCTCAGTTATTACTTAAGTCATGCTACTTATTCCATCATGTAGGACAAATGGATGGGGTCCATGAATGCTGTCTGTCTGGGGCCCAGCAATCCTAATGTAGAGTCCTGCTGCATGCTCTGCTTCTTGGAAGAGCTTCCTTCCTGTGGACTTCAAAATTCTACACAGGGAAGTGGGAGGGCCTGTGGGAGGGCAATGGCTTCCACAGTTCTTACAGCGTAAGAATTGTTGATGATGGGCTTGATTGCTTCTTAATTGAGTGCTGGGACCCTTTCCCAGTTACATTATTCCTGCAGAGAACACTTTTCAGATTGCTGCAACTACTGCTTGAGAGAAGTCAAACCTATGTCTCACTTTCCCCAGCTCTAAGGCCATATCCTTTATGTTTCTCAGTGAAGTAGCTGCTGAGCCCAGCAAAACTGATCTTAAGGGTATAAATAATCCTCTGTTATGTCAGCGCCTTCCCATTCGAAAAGTTCAGATATCTAGAATGACTGCCCTCCAACACATTTTAATAATGGAGTTATTGCAATAATACCAGTAGGTATAGATGATGAATAGGATGTGATGAGGGATGAGAAATGTTATTCTGAAATTGTCAATTTCTCCCATAAGCGTTAAAGAAAGTCATAGCAATATAAGTAAATTTAATTTCTGTTCTTCTGAGCTCTATTCCCAAATCCTCACCTCACCTCCAGGAAGCTTGGCCTCCATCCTTCTATGTTCCCTTCAACACCTTGAGCATCACTCAAGGTGCTACTCAGCCAGATGATAAATTAAGTTCTTAGAAAATGGGGCCCAACAGATTTTTTGCCATTGTCCAGTCATGTATTTTTGGCAAAGAGGAGTAAAGCAACAGCACGTGTGAGACAAGTGTTCTTACATCTGTCTGCCTTTGCAGAGAGATTGATTTAGTGGAGGAAAAGGCAGTGTTTAGCTAATTTTGAAGAAGAATAAATGCATTAGACGGTATTCAGTGGAGCATGATTTGCATACCATGTAAACTATATAGAATTGGAATTCAGAAAACTCAGAGCTTTCCAGCGGTGAATGGGTCTAATTTATAGCTATTTCTAGAGACGAAAACATTCTGTAACAATAGCTGGCAGGTTTACTTTCCATCTGATAATTTGTAGAAAACACAAAATAGGTTAGGGTCTCTTTTTTTTTTAAGTAAACTTCTTGACTAATAAATTTAAAAAACAATGTGCTCTTTCTTTTCTAATTCTGCACTGGAGAGGTACACATATCATCTGCCTCAATTTTTAAAACCTCAGTTCATCTTTATGTACTTATAAAATTTGCTGTTCTCCAAAATGGAAGACATCCTAGAAAAGTTAGTTATTTACTGAGTTTCAATATTAAGATTTGTGGTTGTTCACTTAGAAACAGAATATAAATTTTGTGCCACATTTAAAATTTAACCATCGCTTGATGCAAATTGGTATGCATACGGGCAATGTGCAGTCAGATGAAAAAGAGATGAAGAGAATGTCTTCAAAGGAAACTGGACAGGGAATCTGTTTCACCTTGAAGCTTATTGTTTTGACTCAGTCACATAATGAAGGTTCATGGTAGGAAGAAGGCCAAAATTCTGATGCCAAGCCCTGTCTTTACAGTGTTGCTCAGGAGAAGAAAGAGGGATGAGGGTATCTGGAATTCATCTCAACAGGATTCTGAGGGAATGGAATGTTTATGAGAAACTCAGAATATGTAGATCAAACAGGCACAGACCTTGGCCTCAAGAAATGAACTGTCCGGCATGGGAGATAAACATCTACCAAATACGAAGTAAGATGCACTGTAAGTTTGGAACTTGATAAAGGTGGAGGCAGTGCAACACTGTGAAGGTACTAAATGCCCCTGAAATGGACACTTCAAAATGGCTCACTTTCTGTTATGCGAATTCTGCCTCAATTTTTAAAAAATGTGTTGTAAAGGCACACAAAAGGGGAAAAGGAACCCCATCTTCTTGGGTATCTTTGCCTATCATCTCTGAGGAAAAGAAGGCTGGTGCCTGGAAAGGAAGGGGCATTTAGGGGCTGGAATACCTCAGTGAGTATCTCAGCCCTCTTTGGTTTTACTAGTGGGCATTGGTGTTTCAAAGACTGTGCTATTCTCTGGCCATTCTAGGGTAGGACACAAGTCTTGTGAGGACTGGAAAGGTATTTGCCTCTGGGTGAGAGCTAAGGACCATGAAGGCTCCTGGGACCAAAATACCTGTGTGCTGGGGCAGAGGGCAGTAGATCTAAAAACCAGCTCTCCCCCTACTCACTGTGTGGCCTCAGACAAGTCAGTTTACCTCTCTGAAATTCTCTTTCCTCACAAGCAAATTAGGGATCATAAAAATGACCTCCCATGGTTTTAGAAAATATCACTGCCTCTCCAGTGCCTTGCACAGAGGAGACTAATAAATATCAACAGTGTGTCCTACTGGTCCCATCATCGCCCAGCCACTCTCCTCGCCCTCTGACTTGACTTGAACTTCTCATCATAGAAGTAATTTCCTACGATGCAGCAAGAACACTGGCCTGAGGAATTACCCTCCTTAGGTTGCAGTTACACTCCAGTATTTAACCTTGGACTGAGGGCCTTAGAAGGAAATGGAGGTCTGTGGGCCTGGAGCCAGCAATCAAGGAAGAAAGACTCTCCTTTTCTAGACCTCTTTCCTTAGCTCAGTGAGGAATGTTGGGAGTGTTATTAGAGCACCGAATAATGTTGGTGTTGGCTCTTGAAGATCATTGAATGCCATTCGCATTTTATAGCTGAGGAGCTGAGGCCCCTGAGAGGAAGGGGTGGTCCTAGCCACACCTCCTTACCATCACTCCAGTTGGGTCCTGTCAGGAAATGGGCTGGATGGTCTCTTTTTGCCCCTTCAGGTCCACTCTCCATCCTTTTCCACCCTCCTCCCTGACCTGGCAGGCTCACCTGTATAGATTCCATCAATGGGCTCCTTTGCCTTCTGGTTTCTAGTTGTGTTTGGCTAATGGGAAGCACCACAAGTGAACCAAAGGGCAGAAGGAGCTATAAGGTCAGAATATCGCTATTCTGGGATCTGCCAAATAGCCATAGCTTCTTGCTGGGCAGGCCTCTCCAGTACAGCTTGCCCTTCTGGGTCTGATACATACTCCCTCCCTTGCTAATTCACACCTGGGCTGGAAGATAGTAGCAGTTACCAATGTTGCCACCCCTGGATGTTGACTTGTGAAAAACAATCAAAAGTTTGTTTTAAGTCTCCAAGCTTCAGGGTGCCTTAGTATTCAGCAATAGCTAACTGATACACTTACTTAAAACACTTCAGTGCTTCTAACTGCCTCTGCAACAAAACCAGAACTCCTCAACCCAACACCGTACAAAGTCTTATATCATCTTCCTGAGCTCCATGCTTTTAGGCTAACCAGCCTGCTCGCATGGTGTGCAACTATCACTTTAAAAACTGGTTCCCACCACCTTGCTTGCTTTAGCAACTGTATCCTGAACATTGGGCCTTGCTCTCTCCTTCCTGAGGAGTCCCTGGTTTCCTCTGGTCTGGCTGTCCCTCAAACTGAGTTGACCCTGCTTCCCTCTTTAACTGTAACTTACACTTACCCTTTAGATCAAGTTTTCCAAACTTTGAGTTACAATCCATTCAGTCATAAGGTAGGTTGAGTCATGACTAACATTTTTTAAAGATGAAATAGGAAAAAACAGAACAGGATAAAATAGAAAGTATCAGAGTGAATTATGTATAATCAGTAAATTGTCCATATATTGGTTTGCTATGTAAAATTTTTTTTTTCCCATCAAAGAGGTAGTAAAAAGTTTGGAAACACACTGTTTTGAAACATACCTTCTGGCTACTCTAAAGAAAACTCTGCCCCAAACCCACCTGGTGCTCCCACCCTACCCCTGGCTGGGCCCCTCTGGGAATCTTTCCCCCAGGACTGCTTGCCCGACTCTCATTTAACCTCACCCACCTCTCCACCCACAGTGCCCTTCAGCCTCCAGCTATGCCCCCATCACCCTGAAGCATAAGCTGTGCCTTTGTGATTTGATTTTACTTCCACCAAAACAATCTTTCCTTCCTCATTCATCTGGAATATGCCTATTTATTAGGGGGCCATGTGTCCTCTGTTATAATCTTCAATGTGGTCAAATAGTACATTCTCCCAGGGACCTCTCCCTCCCCTCCCCTGCCCGCAATTCCATTTCCCTTTCCATACCAAAGTTTATAGTACGTCAAACTTAAAAACATTCTTTTTAAAACTTCTCTTCTATTTCCCATGTTTTCACCGGAGAATCACCTGTGTTTCTATCTGCTCCTATAGCCCTGTGCGTGCAACTGCGTCTCCGTTAGCAATTACGGAAGTATAATGGTGGAATCTGTGTGCATATTTTCTACCCCAGGTGGGAGCTCCTTGAGGTTAAGGCCTGAGTCCTGTTTAATCTTTGTGTCATCAGCACCGAGAGCAGGGCCCGCCTCAATCTGAGTTGGCACTCAGTTCAACTTGAAACTGTCCCCTTGCATGGTTTGGAGCACACAGGTGACCTGTGGGAATGAGATACAGGGCCACATGGTCTCAGTGGGAAGGTGATGGCCCAGGAAACAGTTTGCGGGGAGGGGGCAACCCAGTGCAGACCTCCAGCAGAGGCGAAGGGGGAGCCGGCAGCCAAGTCCACCTGATAATTCAACCAGCACTTGAAAAACAAAGGGAAATCAAAAAGCCCAAACCCCGCAATGCAAAGAAGCAGGGAAACACCGCACAGCATCTTCCAGAGGATGCTGTGTGCTGCTGGCACAGGAGACGACGGAGAGGAAAACACAAAGTAATCAGAGAGAAGGCAAATCCTGTCAAAGACACTGAAGCAGCGGGGCTGCGCGGCGATGGGGTCGTTCACAAACTGCGAAGAGAGAGAAGAGAAAGCTGCAGCTGAGACTGACCTGAGGCTGGGCGGGCGAGGAGCCCGCACCAAGCAGGAGGAAAGCTTTTCTCACGGATTATATAAAGGGACAGGAGTGAACAGCGAAGAGCAATTCAGAGAGGCCAGGGGGAATCATTTAGTTACAGAAAAAGTACACTCTGTAGGAAACGCAAATGAATTCTTTGCTCCATGGCTGCATTAGCGCAGGAACTATTGTGGGATTTTTCCGCATGCCTCTTGTCCCAGATGCCAGGTTTCCAACAAAGGGCTCGGTTGTGGCCATCGTTAATTAACTACAGGTACAATGAATGGTTGATGAGTCCTAAAGGGAGAAAGCACGGGAGGCTTTGAAAATTTCACCCTAAGTCACACAAGTCAAACGGAATAATTTACTCTGGGTGGGGTTATAAACAATTCCAGGACCTAGCACACAGTGTCTGGCACACTCGTAGGGGGGAACAGCTGAGAAGGAGTCAGTGAATCATTTCATAGCTCTTTCTCCCTTTCTAAAGCAACCAAACCACTTTGGCTTGTAAGAATAGCACTTCCAGAAATAGCCAGGGCGTCTTTAAAAGACTGTAGGAACCTGGCAATGAGGGCGGAGAGTGGAAAGTGAGTTGGGAGGAGGGGAGAAGGGAAAGACAGAGAAAAAGGTCATTTCCCTTTCAGGCCACACAAACCAATTTCAAGGAAAAAGTTTCTGTATGAATGTACACACAGATTCAATCAGATTCAATGAACAGTAAAGGACGCAGGTGAAATACAGAGCCAGGAAGAGTGAAAGTGATTTTGGACTCAGAATTCACAGTGAGATAAGTCTTAAAAAAAACATCAGATCACTGCGGGTTTCTTGTAGCAGAGCCAAATTCCTGCTTTTTTAAGGGCTTGTATCATCAACTTGGGAAATGCAGGGATTTGAACCAGATGATGAATCAATTACCTCAATGAAAGAAAATACTCAAACTCCATGTATGCATCAGAAAAGAGCAACAAAAACAGTCAAGTGTCTTATGAAAAGCAGGTTGAGTAAATCCCCTGATGTTCATCTCCTAGACAGAGTCCAGGGGTTACAAGCTCTTCTCTCTCACCCCCAACTCCTGGAAGAGCACCCCTGCAGGCTGTTGCAGGGGCTGTGGATAGATGCCCCACTGCCCTTGGGTATACTCAAAGATGAGAAAAGAGATAGTAGAGAGAAAAGCAGAGAGGGAAAGCGGTTGCTCAGGTAACCAAGGGTTAGACAAGGCAACATAGGGCAGAAAGGAGATGGAGGAATGGAACTAGTAAAAAGTGTGGAGAATTGGGGCTCCCACTGGACTGGCTGCTGAGAGAAAACTCTGCATTCTATGTGAGTCTTTGTTGGCTACTGCCTAGAAAGGTGGTTCATACTATCTGCGGTCAGCCTGGAGGAAAAAAGCTCTCAAGTAATTCAGGGAGCTGGAAATAGAGCACGGATACAACAGGACAGTAATTTTAGAATAAGGAAGCATCTGCAGAGAGAGAAGAGATCTTTAGATTCTGAGTCACAATGCTTGTACCTTTAACATAGTTTGATATATATGTGTTATATATGAGTTATGTTACTCTATGTGTGCGTGTGTACTGGGGTATACAAGACACTGCAGTCTGTGCCTCGTTCCTAACACTGCCGCTGGTCTCTGTCCAGACAGCCATTTAGATCCCTACCTCCCAGCTAAGCCCTTGCTTTTGTTAATATGACCCCGTCCTGACCTCAGACAGTAGGTATTTCTGGAGCTACAGCTCAGCCTTCTGGAGCAAAGCATCAAGATATCTGACTGTAAGTCCAGCCCTGGCTTTGTGTCACCATTTGGATTAACTACCTTTCTGTAGCATTTAAAATACCTTGTCATTGCCTTGTGCCCCAGAACTGCTAATGGATTCTGTGTTGGGAACCCTCTGCCTGAGACCTTATTTAGATAACATGCCTGCTACTCCAGCTTTTCAGGACTAACATCTAACAAACTCCACTCACCTCACTCTGTCTCAGCAGCAAATTGGCATGGAGTGCAAGGCATTATGGTCCCCAGCAATAAGGGACAGAATCATTAGGGAGGCAGAACCAAGCAACAGCTACCAGACACTTCCTCACCAGGTAGCAAGGGGTCTGGGCAGAGGGAGCAAGAGCTGAGTGTGTAGAGGGAAGCTGGGTGACCCAGTGTCTCAGGCCTCACTTCAGAAGTCACAGGGAATGCAGTGGAGAGAGCCATGTAAGGGAGGTGGACAGGCAGGTGGCCATTTTTTTTACTTACATGCAACCAGTACCCCAGACAGCAGGTGGGTCTTGGAAACAAGACCTAGTCCCACAGAATGGGTCCAGCAAGAGCTATACAAAGTGCTGATGAGGTCTTGCCCTAGGAAGAGGAGCTAAATCCTAGGCTGCACAGCTAAGCACCAAGGAGACCTGCAGGTCAGGAAAGGCCTCACGAGAAGACAGACATGTAGGGTAAGTCAGTCACGGTTGTCCGGTAGCCTGTTTCCTGCCTCCAGTCCTGGGCTTCTCTCATGGGCCTTGCCTCTCTCATTCAGATCTGATTTTCTAAACACAGCTTTAGTCAGGTCACCCTCTGTTCAGGCTCTTGGTCAAATGCTTGCTTATCACCAGGTATTTGTGTCTCCAGCTGTCCAACCTAGCAGCTGTTGCAGCTCCTCCAGGACAGGACAGCGAGGCACCACTGAAGCCCAGGTCGGGGATGTACTGCAGAGAGGTTTATGAGGCAAACACTGAAAATAGATAGTTGTATTTTGTGCCTGGGAGGCTGTTGGAGACTTTAAGTGAAGCATTTTTATTGTAGTTTCAAGGGTGGATGACAGATTATGAGGCACTGATAGAAGATAGGGGAAACAGGGTTTTGATCAGCTGAAAAGAAAAAGACTAATAAACACAATGTTTGGTGAAGTTACTTGTGACCAATTAATTTTTTTCATGCCCTAATTTGTCAGCTTAGTATTTATTTGTTTATCCACATGTATTGTTGAGTACCTACTTGTGGGTAAAATTGTAATATTTCCAGAATATCTTACCTGGCTTTAGTGTATTTGCATATCAACAGGCCGCACTCAGGGGTGGAGAAAGGTTCATCTCCACATCAATGGGTAATTACCTGGGCAACCCAGGGCTTATCTGAACCTAAGAGGTTAGGGAGAAGCCCTTGCTTGCTTCTTCCTGAGTAAGAGAGAGAGAGATACGGCCTGAACTGCAGTTTGTAAGCAATAAATGGGTTTTAAACTTTATTTCTCCCTCTGACTGATTTCAGTTTTAGAGGTATTTTGCCCTTGGATTTCCTCTCCCCAGACTTACACTACTATGTGCCAGGCCCTGTACATGGTAGAAAGGACACAATGGTGAATAAGACAACTATATACATGCTTCTGCCTTCAGGAAATTACAAAGAAATGACACGTGATGAGAAGGGAAGTATAGCTTGTTACAGTAACACATGCGAGGGACATTGAACCCTGCCTCTGGGATCCCCTAGGTCTCAATTGCCATTCTACTCTCTAGCCAGGTTGGTTTCCTCCCATTTCCCTGCATGTGTCCTACATATTCTTGACTTCAGGTCTGGGATTATATGTTCACCCAGCCTATTAAGGGCCTATTAATTCTTTTATGGTCTATCTTGTGTCTCAAATTCCTCCTGAAGAGATTTCTAGTGAAGATAGCATGTAAGTTAACACTCTTAAGTCCACACCCTATCCAGGGACTCCAAACACATAACAATGGGAGATAAAAATACTTTAAATGAAATCCAAACACAAATGGACATGCTTCAAAACAAAATTAATCATTTTATGGCCCAAACATAGTACCACAAGCTAGGCTGAGGCTATGGGTTGCTCCCTATACAAGGAGACACCGGCTGTGAAATGCTATTATCTGGGGTGGTAACACGGACTAAACATGTCCTGAGAGGCAGGGAAGGGAGCTAGTTTCACTGAGTGAAACCAATAATTTGTGGATGCCCCTACCCATGAAAGGAGGATGAAAAACAAACTCATTGGACCCCTGCCTGGAGCAGTGGAGAATATGAAGCTGAGAATCATGAAAGATGGGAAATAATGGATCTCATCTGATGCAAGAACGTGGGTCAAGCAGCCTGTTGGGTTGGCAACTGAATCTTTTTTTATTTCAATGGGACAGGAGCTTCTGAGTTGCTAAGGAAAAAAAGGAAAGAAAGGAAGGAAGAAAAAAGATTGAGATCTACACAGGGATCTGAGGGCCAGGATAAAATAACCACAGCATTGTCAGAACCTGGGGAAACAAAGAGAGAGAAACAATAAAACCTCCAACCCACAATTAGCCTTCAAACCAAACTTCCAAGACATATGGAGAAAATGGAGACAAAAACAATAAGTAATTAGGATATATACTTACTCCAGATGAAAAGAGATCAATATGAAAATGTCTTTAAAATAGGTATGTTTAAGATCCTCAAAGATATAAAGGAAGGAATAGCATCTCATGAAAAGCAAGAGCAAGAAACAAAATACTAAGATGAAACAACAGGTGGATATAAAAAATAATTAATTGAAAATCCTGGAAATAAAAAAATGCAATCATTGAAGTAAAAATCAGAATGAATAGGATAAATTCTAGACTGGACATATTTGAACAGGTAATTAAAGAACTGGAAAACAGTACTGAGAAACTTATCCAGAATGCAGCATAGAATAGTACAGAGATTAAAACTAAGAAATGTCAGGTAGCAAACATAGAAAACAGATGGAAAGACTCAGACTCTAATAGAAATTCCCGGAAAAGGGAATGAGAAAGTAGCAGATAAGACATATTTGTAAAGATTGTGGCCAGTAGTTTTCTGGACTTGAAGAAAGAGAATGTGTACAAGTAGTGCTGGACAGGATGAATTTTCTTGGCAATGCCTTGCACGACCCAGCCCCATGACTTCATCTCTTGCTGCTGTCTTCCTCACTCACTTTGCTTCAGCCATACTGGTCTCCTTGTCAGCTTTGAGCAAAACAAGCCCACTCCTACCTTAAAGCCTCTGTACTTGCTCTTCCTCTGTTCCAAATGCTTTTCCATGTGATAATCTGTATGGCTTGTTCTCTCATTCTCTTTAGATTTCTCTTCAAATGTTACCTCACCACTGAGATCTTTCTTGAGAGAAGCCAATAAATACAGGCTTAGGAAATGAATGAGTGAATGGGTGGGTGGATGAATACTTCCCTTTCTCTGTTACCACCTTACCCACCCACATATACATGGCACTTAGTACAGTGGGGGTATATGGATACATGTCTGGTTTAGTTTTGATAAATTCCATACAAAGCCCTGTCTGCATCCTAAAAGCTGACATCATTTTGTGTGTAGATGAATGAATATTGAGTGACAGATAGGCTCAATCTATTTTCTCTTAGAGTTTCACTCTTTATAACAGTGTAATTAAATCATGGAATTAGAAAGCTTAAAGCGGGTTTAGAGTTCATTAGCTTCTATGTCCACATTTTACATGTGAAAAATTGAGGCCGAGGGAAGTAACATGGACACATAGCCAAGCAATTTAATAGAGCCAGGACTAGAAATCAGCTTCTTGACTCTGTCTGAGTCCAGTGTCCTTTTTAGCACACTACATGTCTTCTTTATCTTCTTCATTGCATTCAGAGAAACTGGGTCATAAATAATCCTATTTCCCCAATGAACATCTTCTTAACCTTTGTGAACACATGCACTGTTTCCAGGTAACAATAGATTGCCCCTGCGTGCTTTGGAGAAGTTGGGGCTTCCAGGTGCCACTTCATTAAAAATGTAATTTTAATGTGTTTTTATTTTACAGCTTCTTGTCATTAAGAGCCTATAATTAAAATAATTAGGAGAAGAATCTTGCCTGTTAATCAGTCTACATTTCAATAAAACATTTTAAAATCCACAGTCCAAAGCTGTTACCTTATTATTTAAGCATGAGTTCTATTATATAAATTGTCACCGCAGCACTGCCAACCAGTTATTTATAGAAAAAAATCTGTTAGCTTTTCCTTGGTAAACCAATGTCACTCCATGCTGAAGTTATTGAAGAAATTATGGGGAGATGGAAGATGGGTGAGTTGGCATCTCCCCAGCGTAACTGGGCTCTGGAAGACTTCCAAAGCCTCTTTTGGATGCCGTGTACGTCAAGAGGGTTGAGAAGGAACACAGTTTTGCAGCAGCGGTGAGAATTCATGGTGCTAAATTTTGGGTGTCATGCATACATATATATATATATATATACACACACAGACATATGTATGTGGTGATAGTGATGGAAAGACTTTTTTAAGCGGCTGCAATTCAGGCAGGCTGCATTCCAATGGTACAGTGGGGTTTGAGACACTAAAAAGCAATTAAAATTATAACCTCTATAATTTTCATTGTACGCATTCTGTTCTTAAGGTAAGCCTGCACCTTTTAGTCCCCCAGAAGCCTTGTGCTAGAGCATTTCTGTAGGACTTCT
Organism: Manis javanica; assembly: GCF_040802235.1. Taxonomy (NCBI): domain Eukaryota; kingdom Metazoa; phylum Chordata; class Mammalia; order Pholidota; family Manidae; genus Manis; species Manis javanica. The sequence goes on along the minus strand of NC_133159.1, from coordinate 96,225,846 downwards.
CTCTTCACATTTCTCAGAGGTAACCTCTGTGTGACCCTAAGAGGGTCTGGGCTGGAAGGCCACTAGAGTTCAGGGTTTAGAACTGATGCCATGTATTTATTTTATGACCCTGTTTACCCTACTAAATGCACACTTCCCTGGGGTCCTATGAGCAATGAGCTTATTTCCAGAAACAAGATGATAATTTAACTAATAAGAATTAAGGCCCAAGTCTTAAAAAATAATAAATAATACTCTTTACCCAGCATGAGATGAACATCCCAGGTGGGATTTTAAAATATGTTTTTAAAAGTATAAACCTTTCTCTTGTCCTGGAGAAGAAAGTTTAAGACAAGTTTGTGGAGTTGGTAGAAATACAGAGGAAAGCATGTAACATTTGACATGCCTCCCTGTGGCTGACAGACCCTGAGATGCCCACCACCCTCCCCCTCTTATCCACAGCCTCGTGTAACCCCCTCCCCTTGAGAGGGGGCAGGGCCTGTGACTGGCTTCTAAGCAGCAGAATATGGCAAAGATGGGGGAGTGTCACTACTGTGAATGTGTTACAACTGATCATAGCTTCCATCTCAGCAGCAGACTCTGTTGACTCTCTAGATGGCATTGATCAAGTAAGCGGCCGCACGGACAGGCCCACATAGCCGTGAAGCAAGGAAGTAAGGGCAACCTCTGGTTGACACAGGCTCTTTGAGCCAAGGCCTCAGTCCAACAACCTGCGAGGAATTGAATGCTGCCAACAGCCGTATGACCTTCGAAGCAGATCCTTCCTCACCTCTCGGAGGAGACTCCAGCCCTGGCTGACACCTTGATGGCAATCTTGTGAGAGACTTTGAAGGAGGATCCAGCTAAGGCATGCCCAGATTCCTGACTCACAGACAATACACGTGTTGCTGTAAGCCACTAAGTTTCTGGTCATTTGCTCTGTGGCAATAGATGACTATGTCACCCCTCAGTGATAGAAGGTGGGGGTGGGGGTGGTCACATGCCAAAGAAAGAAGGAGAAGATGTAGAAAATTGAGAAGAGCACAGGCCTAGGTAGCAGAGAGCCCTGGGTTTGCATCCCTGCTATGCCATTCTGTGTCTGCGACCTGGGGTTAGTTCTGTATCTTCTCCAAACCTCAGTTTCCATATCACAAATATGGAGATAATATTTTCTATCTCATGGTGCTGTTTGCAGGAGTAAACCAGATACAGTATTTAGTAGATATAACAAACCAGGTATATTAGTGTATCTGGCATAGGAGATGTTTAGTAAGTGCTATTCATCACCATAGACTTCACCTACTAGAACAGTTACAACTTCACGTGGGGCCTTTTAGTATGATATAACTGGCCATGTTAGTCTTGTTAGCTTTTTTGTTCCTCCAGTCAGGACTTTATGTTTCAGGGAGATGGACTGACCTTCCATTCAGTCCTGAAAAGGTCCTACTCTCGTGGGTATTATAAATATTCTCTTCTCCGTATGTGACATGATTATCTAATTCCTTTTGGTCTGAAGCAAAACTAGGGAGATATGGGAGTGATGAGGTATTAAGAATCCTTTTTAAAATAAGGAAACAGATGACATTCCCTCAGTGACATGAATATCTGACCTCAGCCTTGGTACATGAGGTGGCTCCGCATGCAGGAGAGACTTCATTAGCCGCTGAGAGCACTGAGCTGTCAGTCACACATTTCCAGCAGCCTTTTGCTTTCTTCATTGGCATTAATATACTAGAAATTGTGAAATTTTTATCCCCCAGTTAAATAGTGTGCATAAATGCAATAGTGAAACACTTCAGTCTATAATGCAAAGGTTTCTCAGGCTCTAGTCAGGCTATACCTATCAGTTTTAAAAAAACTGTAATTTTGTTTGAGTGCCCTGCCTTTGTGACTCAAAATCAGTGGGCTGAGTTTATGCTTTTCAAGGAGAACTCACCTTTTTCCTTCTTGAGAATTTGATGAAGGTGCTCTTTTTCCATTCCTCCTCTCCCCAAACTTGCCTTTCCCTTTCTCACAACAAAAAACAAAAGAAAAGTGTATTCCTTTGTATATATATTGATTGAAATACCTGGGTTCAAATCTTGACTCTGCCACCTAGAAGTTTCATATTCTTGAGCAAATCATTTCATCTCTCAAGGTCTCGGTTTCCTCATTTTATAGTAAAGTGGAGAGAATAAAAACAACCTCAAAGGGTGGACATAAAGCTACAATGGGATGAGATGTGCAGAAAGGCCAAACTCAACAATTGTCTTCTCCACATATATATTAGGGTGCAGAATGAGTTTCAGGAAAAACATTCTAACACTTCTGTTTTCCTGTCTCTGCTGAATTTTCCTCATGTCTGAGCAATAAGCTAACTAGTACAATGTTCAGAGATATCCACTCTGTCCTAGAGATTTATGTATGACTCCTTTTAATGGAAATACTTACCTCTGACATGTAGTCCGGCCCTTGGTGTTGGCAAGCACTTCACCTGTATTAATTCAATCGATTCTCACAGTAACTCCAGGAAGAAACTGAAGCCCAGAGGCATTAAATAACTTGTTAAGGGCCGGGCAGTTTGATGGAGTTAGGAATGAAACCCAGTTATTGGAATGCAGAGTCCATGCTACAGCTGCCCCTGCTGCGCTGCCATGCACCTTGTGCAAAGTGCTCATTTCTTGGGTGCTCATCTCCTAAGCCAGTAGAACCAGGGAAACAGGGAGCAAAAAGTTTTGCAAGTGGGTCATTAGATGCAGCTGGAGTTGGTGGTGCCAACACTGTCAAGCCTCAGTGCCCAGAGCCATGTATTGTGACTTTGGGAGAAAGCACCCCACGTGTTGGTCCCAGGCTGGTACATACAGTGAGAAAGGACTTGCAGTAAATGTAAGGCTGAGCTCAGTGATCTTGCAGCCTGGCTGAAACCTTCAAAGGTTAGTGGGTTCTTAGAGATAGGAATAACTTTGACTTCCATTGATTGTAAAGATATTCTCATGAGAAATACATTGTCCATTATAAGAGAAGCTGTCTGAATGGCACTGCCGCTGGAGAGCTTTACCTCCACCAGCTTCTGAAAAATTTCATAACCATTTGAGCAGCATTATAAATAAGCAGCTTTATATAGTTTTATTTTCTTATTTTCCTTTAGAATCCCTGTGATCCATGAGTCTTCCAGAGCCGATCCTAGCCAGAGCATCACTAATAAATCTAATAAATCATAAATATTTATAGCATTTAATCATGAGCCAGCCAAAGAACTAAAGAAGTGTTATATTATTCAGCAACTCATTAAGCACCCAGCATGCTTACAATCCGATGGTGAGGTCTGGGAATGGCCTCTTCTGTCACCAGTTGTCTTCCCTGTCTTCTATAGGCAAAAAAATAATTAATGTTCACATATGCTTAAGTTGTAGCAGGTGTGGAACAAAGTCAATTAGACAACACCATCCCTGATGTCCTAGAAATGTATAATTTAACAGAACAACAAAACATATCCTCCTTGCCATCCCATTACAGTGGAAAGAAGGGAAAGATGGGGCACAGTAGGGGGTGGAAGGGAGGAAGACCAACAATTACTGACACCTCCTGTGAGCTAGGCAAGAAGAGATGGAACATCACAGCTACATTATTAATGACTCTATTTTATTTCCATTCCCCTATTCCCTTTGTTTCATTGTTTCTGAAGGGAAAATAGCAGATACATTGCTCCATATGCAGGAAGAACTAACAATAAGGTCCATTCAAATGTGGCGTGGAGGCTTCATTCAGAGATAAGAGTCGCATCACTGGCAGGATTCAGGCAGAGGAGGGCTGCGCCTCTGTCAGGGATATTGAAGAGGGCATTTCCTACCAGAAAAAAATGACCAAGATCACTTATTTAGCAGACAAAGATGCAAAACTCCTTTTCCTAGTCTGTAATAGAGGTTTAAAGGCTAGCTTGCCCACTTTCCCAGGGCCTCTTGAAGACATGTGACCCAGTTCAAGCCAGTGAGATGTTTGCAGAAGTCTCTGGAGAGGTGGTGGAAGGCTTTTAAGAAGAGGTTTTAGAAGACACAGAATCATACACTGCTGGTGGGATTGTGGTGCAGCCACTGTGGAAAAGAGTTTGGCAGTGTTTCAAAAAGCTAAAACATAGAGTTACCACATAGTCACATAAAAGCTTATACATAAATGTTCATAGCAGCATTATTCAGCATAGCCTAAAAGTGGAAACAATCAAGATGGCCATACACCAAAGTGTTACACACTGGAATATTATTCAGTCCTAAAAAGGAATGAAGTACTGATACTTCCATTCAGTGGATGAACCTGGAAAATATGTAAAGGGAAAGAAGGCCACATAGTGCATGGTTCCATTTCAATGAAATGTCCAGAAGAGACACAGAGACAGAAAGCAGATAGCGGTTGCCAGGGGCTGGGGAAGAGGCAGGGGGATGGGAACTGGCTGTTAATGAGTACAGGTTACTTTTTTGGAATGATGGGACTGGAGATAGGGGCAATGAGTGTACAACTTTGTGAATATAGTAAAAACCATTGGATTATATACTTCAAAAGGATGAATTTTATGGCATGTGAATTATATTTCAACTTTAAAAGAAAAAAGAAACAGACTCAACTGATCTACCAGTAAGGCCTCTTGCCTGCTGCCCTTCGTCATCTGTCCCTTCTTCAGTCCTGGAAGCAGCTGGGAGGCCTGATGTACGGTCGCTATTATGTTAATGAAGACAAATGTCCATTTGCTGAAAAGGATGAACTGAAGTTGTCAGGGCGCAATAAACCTCTTACTTGTTTAAGCTACTGTTTGTCAAGGTTTCTGCTGCTGGTGGCTGATTGCAATCCTCCCAACTAATAGACTTCCCAACTTTAGGGTTTTAAGAAAAGCCAATAACTGTTAAAATTGAAAATAATTGAGTTATGATATGTGGTGCCTAGAAGGATAGAGAAAAATAGTTCTTTGGAAGGTGCAGTTTAAAAAGGATTTCCCACTTTACAGAGATATCTAGTACTTGTGCTGTAACAAGAAGTGGTTTCATGTTTGAGTTTATGATGCTACATTATGACCCAGAGTAATGAAATGTGAAATACATATTTAAAATATCTTTAAGGAAAATACAATAACTATGAATAATTACCATTGCAACTATTCCATTAAGACATGATATGCAGTCGAAGATGAAGAGTCTATTTTTGGATTATTTCCAAAATGCCTGAAAGGAAAACTCATAATGGTGGATCCTTGTTATAGCTCTAGATGACACTGAAGACGTGTAAAAACTACAAATTGTTAGGCAATAAATAGCCACAATTTGTGTATAAGGGGATCTATAATGAGTGAAGATAGTACAAAATATGCTGACATTCACAGTCTTGTCTGAGATGCTAGCCTGTTTCAGTGCCATTTTAAACCAAACTTTCTGAAATCTATACTTGCAAATTCTCCATCTAGTTTCACATGTTTTTATTGAATGGACAGATATCTTAACTTCCCTCTGTCACTCAGTTCCCACCTCATCCCAATGCTACAAGATTCTAGGGTTCTGAATTTTAAAATTGTTGACCAAATAGATATATTGTGCTTTAATTTACTTAAATTGGCTTTAGAAAACAGACATAAAGCTTGATTCCTATGCACAATCATTCCCAGAAATAATTCATGTGAAAAGATGGGTGGTCCCAAAACCTTTCACTAAGACATTTTAAACTACCAAGGATTTTGTTCAAAGACTGAAAAATCAAATTAATCACATTTGCCTGAGAGAATAACTGATAATTATGCCATGAATTCAAACAACACAGACCAAGATAGGGTTGTCGTTATTTTATTAAAGTATCACCGATATACAATCTTATATTGGCTTCAAATATACAGCCCAGTGGTTCAATAGTCACTCATACTATTAAATCCTTACCCCCACTACTGCAGTTACTAAGATAGGGGTTTTTTTCCTTAATTAAAGTTGGGGGAAGAGATAGAAAGAGACAGAATATAATAACCTGGTTAATATCCCTCAAATCTCATCTTCATTTCACTTCTGAAGACCCATTCTTGGTGTTTGTTCTTATAGTAGTGCAGATGGCTCACCACTGGGACACCGGACTGTTCTTCACAGGTCACATCTTGAGTAGCATGCTTTTCAGCTATACTCATTTAGTTTCAAATTCAATAGTTGTGTCACATTCAGATCCACAAAGAGCAAATAAGAAGTGTGTGAAAACTTTTTGGAAAGTCTAAGAAATTATAGGAATTTAAGGAATTATTATCATAATGGCATTATAAATGATATTTTATATATAATTATTGTGTTACTCTTTCTTGCTACTACTATGGGTGTGTCAGCTCTAAAACAACTCTCTTCTGCAAGATCATGGATAAATGCTCAGTAAAGGGGCCACCTTTCATATAAAACTGTAAAACTGTGGACAATAATTTTTCAAGGATTTAAAGTAATTTTTTGAAAACCTACAATTTCTACACTTGCTGCTTCCTTCTAGGGAAATGATGTCTCAGATCATTATGTTAAACTGGAGCTCATTGGCTAGAGGTTGCATGCACATTTATCTGACAGGGTCCTCTGGTGCTGAGTGTTTTCATTAAGCTCCGGTTGGCTTTCTAGAGCAGACACAACGAGAGAAATACTAGATCGCAGACAGAAGAGCAATGGGAAGAAAGGTAGTTCGCTATTTGTGGAAACATACGAGAGCACACTTTCTAAGTATAGGTAGAAGACATATGGAATTCCTCAAGGCTTGAAATACTTTTGAGGGAGGAAAAGAGAAAATGAGTATGTTTAGCTTAGAGCTTTGCTGATGAAAATAATCACAATAATTAGTCATTGCATCAAAAATACATAGTGGAGAGTTGCTCAGCTGGAACAATTACTGTTCTCCACCCCCACTGACCTTTTCAGAAATTTCATCTTGTAGTTAAGTTTCATGTCCATCCCCTACACCATCACCTTGACTACTTTCAAGGGATCAGTTCTGGTCCATGTTTCAGTGCTGAGATAGGTTTATAAATACCCAGAGATGTGACAGCAGGACAGTCACTAGAGTCACATCCAAATGCTACAGCTGTCCTAAACTAGTGGTGCATTTCTGCTACATACTCTTTAACGCAGTGATGTGTTATTTTTTTTTATTATTCATTTATTTGTGATTTGTTGCTAATTCTTCTAAGAAGCACTGAGGTTGTAAAGAAGGCTTCTCTAGGAACAGTATGTGTTGTGTATTCATGCCTGGAAAGCCAGTAGCTTCCAGTTTGTGGCGGGAGTTGGAATCTGATCCCTGAGGGACCTGAGCACAGAACACTGTCCCCTCCTTTGCGTCCTCCAGACCTCACACAGCCTAATCCTCAAGTCAGCCTCAGTGACCCTAACAGGAAGCAGAAGACTAGTTCCTTCGCCTGGAGACTTCAAGTCCCTCAGCTTCAAAGGCAACTAAAGTAATATTAACAAAATCAAGGATGTCAGGCCAAATTTTAATATTTTCTAAGAATTACCCTAATATTAAGACTCTGAAAATGAAGGGCCACACTGAGGGAACAGAACTATTATGAACTTCTGAAAGGAACTGAGTCTTTAGAAGAAAAAAATCACCTTCGGCAAATCTACATGACTTCCATGTTCTTTTTTTTATTAGTTGTGGGATGTTATCATTTTTTAATTTGTCATGAAAAAAAGTGCTTTTCCTTCTTATTAAATCCTAAAGAATTAGTCACCTCCTGTTCTGTCACAGAGCTATAGGGAGCATCTGAAGTTTACAGTGGGTATGACTTGGAAAGTGCTTTCTTAATATGCTAACTCCGAAGGACCTCGGCAACCTCAGAATGTAGAAACTAGCCCAGTGTTAATCCAGCAAAGCGCTGTTTGGCCTGTTGGGGTCTGGTGTTGATAGGTCTGTAATAAGCCGTCAAGCACTGAGGGTAGCCTTCTGAGAAGCACGTTCCTCTGTGCTATTACTATAATCTTTCTCTCTATGGCGGTGTCATGTTTTATAATACAGAGATCCCAGTGAATCCCCTGTTTTCATCTATTTCCACCACTGTATATCATCTTTAGCTCACTTTCCTGCTTCCTTATGATCTCAGCATGGCGATTCAGATCTTTCCTTCAGGCCACAGACTCTAGCCGCAAACACTTTCTGGGTAGGAGGGATGGTGAGTGCCTGTCTCCCCTACCTTTTATTCTTCTTTCTTCTCAATGAATAATGACAGAAGGGAGCAAAACGAAACAACTGCTACAAATCCCACTTTCAATATGTAGGCCTCTGGGACGGATGAATGGTTATGGCTCTTCAAAGAGAGCACACCTCTTCTTACCAGGCTGCAGAGCCGTGAGTAGTGACATAACTGTGTCTCTCTATGGCCATGCCCCATCCAGGCCACATCCCTTTGAGGGGACAGTGAGAGAGAGAAAAAAGTTCTTTCTTTCCTGTCCTGCATGAAAGAGCATTTCTCCAACAACTCAGCTCTCAAACATATGTAAAATCTCCTAACTGGAAAATGTCACCCATTAAATTGTTCAAGGTCCTTCATACAAAAACCTCTGTGACAAATTATTTTCAGAGCTTGGTGTCAGAAAAGGTTTGTCTCTTCTGAATAACTGGCCTGTTTGCTTCTACTAGAAAAAAGAAGTTACATAACTCATCATATTTTCCTCTTTGCCTTGGTTACCAGGAAACTAAATTTTACATGTAAACACTGTAGCTTTCTTCTTCCATGTTTTCACTAAATATAATTTTCACCTCTTTCCCCTCCCTGCCTTTACTCCTACTGATCTGACAGATGCAAATGCTATTTAAGAATCCAAATTTGCAAATTTTATAACCAATGAACTAAAATAACTATTCATTCACATGAAATGTTCTCTAATATTTGATCTGTGTGGACTTTTTCCTTCAGAATTCCTGTCCTATACCTCCCTTCCTCCCACCCAGCCCTCTTTTACTCTTCAACAAACCAGAAAGAGAAGCAGTGCCTTCACTGGGTCACAGGATTCAGAAGGGTTACTTTGAAGGAAATTCAGAGAGAAACCACTTGATGATAAAGGGGTGTTTGCTTTTCTGCCTTCTTTTGCTTCTTTTTATTTACGAGATAGAAATCATAAGATGCCTCATTAAAATTGGTATGAACCAAGTTACAGATAATTTTTCTGCATTCAAAGCTGACCTCTACTTGTCAACATCGTGCATTTGTGGTCTCTCTGTCTTAAGCATCAGGTCCATAAATCCTTGATTATCAGGGACTTTCTAGATTTCAGATATTCTGATTCTTTTGCATGAAAAAAGTCCCAGAAATTCCACTAAATTTGGTGTCCACAGTGTGTCTCACAAAATGTCGCTTATATGGGGTCACGGGGCAAAAACCTTAGGTCAAATTACGTATTCTGATTTGGAGATAAGAGAATGTGGCCACCTGAACCTCAAGTTTAAAAGAGGCCTAATTAGAGGAATCTGGAGAACACAAACTGCCCTAAGAAAATGGTTACAACCTGTGGCAGGGTCTCCTCTATCAGTAACGAAGTCTTGGTGTTCATAATCACTGGCTCCTGTTATTTTCTAACCAAGACCAGTGCTGAATAATGACCCCATTTTTCCGCAGACATAAAATGATTCCAAGGAAGTCTGGGATCCGGTCTAAAACAAGGCATTTTATAATGATAATAATAATTGTCTGTGCTATCCATTCATACTTAGTCCATTCACAATGATGATGTTAAAATCATGTGTTCGAGTGATCTATCTATATATATTACTATTTCCACTTTATAGATGGCAAAAATGGAAGCACAGAGTTGTCTAGTGGCCTGTCCCCAGGTTGCTTGGTGAAGCTTTACAATTCTTTTGCTGGCGCTCTGCCTGTCCTATGTAAAAAAAAAAGGTAAGGTGGCATTTGCATTGTCACTCACTATGCAGCCTGTAAAGGTTAACTAGATTAATGTGCCTGAAGCAAACACTGAGTAAGCAGGGTGTGTATACATAAACGAACAGTCACACACGAAGTAACTATGAGCCTGGATATGTTTGAAGAAGGGAGCTCTAGGAAGAATTTTTAAAGCTGGGTTCTAGAAGTTAAGACTTGTATGCGACAGTCCTATTAATATCCTACAAAACTATTTAAAATTGATTAGGTCACTATAACATGCCACTAAAAATACAGAGGAAATGAACCATTTTGCAGTGACTGTTACTGCCCAAGTGAAGGGCCTGGGTAATTGCTGAGGCAAACAATGAACATTGTTTTAGGATTTCCATATAATCACTCATATATCTACACAAAGAGCACAAAATAACAGGTTGGGGAATTTTTTTGTTTGTTTGAATTGTCAAATAACTACCTCTAAGTTAATTTTTTGTACAGATGTAAGATAGCTGGAAAATTAAAAATAACATAATTTCAATTTTTAAAAAGCCTTTCCTTATGATTGGTCCTAATGATGGCATTTTTCAAAATACAAGTCAATCTGCTGTTTGTGGTAGTGGGAACAAAGGGAAGAGGAAAACCTCCTTTCTGGACAACCAGTGGCGGTGTTGGCTTTGGTCCCCCCACAGGGACCAACCAGTATGGGTGAAAGCCACTTCCCTCCCCTTGTCCCCATTCTTTCTCATCCTTTCCCAGATCTTGAAGTTACTGTTACATAAGAAACCCTCCCCTTTCTTCAAAAGGTTCTTTTGATGAATTTCTGCTTTTGCTCACACGGTTTTTCTTCCAATGCCCTATTCCTCATGAGAGAAAATAGGGATTGTTTACATTTCAAAGTCTAAGGGTTTGCATGGTAGAAATGATGCTCTTGCTGCACTTCTAAAAAATATAATTAAGGTAGCTTTGTATCTAGTACAAGTATTCTTCTCATTCATTAAAAGAAATGTAGTTAACTATGCAGGCATAACATTCCTTCAGTTTTCCAAATGTCTGACCACTTTCCATCTTCAGAAGCTGGAGTGCTGGATCAGCCTCTCTTGGCTGGTGAATTAACTTGATTCTGTTACTCTTGGCTAGGGTGTATTACCAGGAGCAAGATCTTCATCTTCAGACTTCAAACATTTGGTCTTTAATCCCACATACCATTTCTTAAAATTATCAGGATGATTTTATTAAGCAACTACTGAGCCACCTCATATATATAGCTAATGGCATGGACTTTTTCCCTAAAGGGAAATATTAGTATTACCCTTGGGACCTTGGAACAATTTTTGTTTTCCCCTTTCAAAGTAAGGATGGCCTCTATGCTTGACCTCCCAAACAGGAGTATATTTTAAGTTAACTGTGGGATGTTTATACTTAGGTAATAGAAAGAGCTATTTGAGAAGTAGAAAACAAACTTCACATCCATGAGGTGTTTATTAACTAGATGGGACAAAGACAACATAAAAGTGTCAAATGAGCAATTACAGATGGAATCATAGGAACACCGGAAGGGAGGGAGCATCTGAGGAGTAGCTAGGGGTCAGCAAATGTTTTTTTAAAAAGGTCAGACAATAAATATTTTTGGTTTTACAGGCCATATGGTCTTTGTTGCCACTATTCAATTTTGCTGGTTTAGTGTGAAAGCAGGCATAGACAATGTGTGGTTGTGTTCCAATATATTTTATTTATAAAACCAGGCAGTGGGCCAAATTTGGCCTGGGGGCCATAGATTGCTGGCTCCTATTCTAGACAGAAGTCCTCATAATGCAGAAACCTCTTTTATAGCATCCAGACTTTTCCATATTTGAACAGCTTGTAACCTGGAGGTTTTCCTTATACATAGCCACACTGTAGCTCCCTGAAACCCCCACCCACTGTTCCCAGCACCAACTCCCATCTGGACCATGGCAGTAGCCTCCTGACTAGTCTCCTTGGTTCTATCCTTGCTCTTCCTGCAAGTTATTCTCCAGCCAGCAGCCATTTGAGTAATGCTCATAAAATGTAAGTCAAATCATGTCATTCTCCATCTCAAGGCCCTCTGATGGTTCCCCATGACATTTAAAATATGTCAAGATGCATTACCTTTGCCTATAAAGCCCTAAATACCTGGTTCATGATTGTGTCTCCAACCTCATTTCCTACTACTCATCGATGACTAGGTTCTTGATGTTTTCCGAATGTGCTATATGCATTCCCATCTCAAGGCCTTTGCACTGTTTTTATTTCTGCCTGGAATTTCTTCTCCCGGACATCTGCAGGGCTTGCTCCCTCCCTTCATTCAGATCTCTGTTCAGGTGTCACAGCTCAAAGCTGCCTTCTCACTGCTTTACAGGTCAAGCTTCATGCTTTATTTATTTATTTTTAACCTCACTCTCTTTTATTTTAGAGCACCTAGCACTGTCTAACATTATATTATAATACATCTATGTAATTCTTGTTGTTATTATTAATTCTCCATTCCTATTAAATTCTAGTAAGAATTTATGTGCCTTATTCACTATTACCTCCCCCATGCCTATGTCAGTGACTAGTATATATCAGTAGTCACTCCGTATTTGTTGAATACATGATGAATATAGCTTTGCCCTCTGTCATTTCCAAAAATACGTATGACCCACATATACTAACTCTTCCATAGGACAACCCTTCTGCACATGAAGGCAGCTGTACATTCCCCCAAATCTCCTAGTGTCCTGGCCTATGTAAGTCTCACATCTGTGACATTTTGCATTATTCCCTTAGGCCCAATAACTGATCATGCTCTTTTAGTTTTGACCTTGGCTCTTGCCTGCACTTGTCCATCAGATCACAGAAATGTGCCCCTGGCCACTCTGGGTACCCACTTTCTCAGGTCCAGTTTGATTTGGAGGATCTCTCTTCCCTGAGGTTTGCCTGGGCACTGTGAAAGGGAATCAGACACTTAGTGTGCAGATGTTTGTCAGTGCTTTTGGCTGCTCGGCATCTGAGCTCCTTGTGTTTGAGGAATCTCCCATCTTAAGAGACAGAGCCCTCTATTCATCACATAATCTGATGTTTCCATATACTTACTTTCCCAGCCATTTTTCTAGCAAGAGGGCTGTCACAGTATGTAGGCTTCACCAACCAGATTTTCTAGTGCCAAACACTGCAGCAGGAACCAACAAGGCTAAGAAGCAGTGACTGCCCAAAATCCATTCTGGGGCCACAGTGACAAATGCAGCCCATGCCACCCATTTCAGAGGCAGCAAAGGCAGAGACTCTCCTGCACCCAGCACTCACCACTGACTTACTGGATGACTTACTTGTGTATTATGTTTATTGTGCTAGAATGGTAGCTCCACAGGGACAGGGTTCTTTGTTTTGTTCCTCTGTGTGTCCCAAGCATCTAGAGCAGAGCCTAGTACAGTGAATATTTAGGAATTAATGCACACTGAGATCACATTCTCTAATCTTGCAGATTGACAAAAACTAGTGAGTCTGATGGTTCAAGGCTTATCAGTGAAAGTATGGGAAATAAATATTTGCACATTGGGTTTTTTTGCCACTTAAAAAAAAATTGAAGTATAGTTGGTATACAATATTATATTGATTTCAAGAGTGCAACTGCAACATAGTGACTCAACGGTTATCTACATTGTTAAATACTCACTCCAATAAGTGTTCTGTCAACATAGAAAGATATTACAGTATCATTGACTATGTTCTCTATGCTGTGCTTTCATCCCTGTGACTAATTTATATTATAATTGAGATTTTGTGCCTCTTTATCCCCTTCACCTATTTCACACTGTTGGTGAAACTGTAAATTGTGTCAAACATCTTTTAGCATTAAATTTAATATAGTTCCAAAAAAAATTTTAATATAGTTCCACATCTAGCAATTTATCCTACACAAGTGTTCACCAAGATCTTAATTCAAAGATGTTCATTGCAGCATTATTTGCAACAGTAAAATATTGAAAGGACAAGACCCTAAATGTCAATCAATAGAGTACTGTTTTAAATAAATTATTATATATCCATGAAGTAGAGCTATGTACATTGACATGACCAGTTTTTAAGACTAAGAACAATCTGATATAAATAGTACCTAGTGCTAGTTTGCAGAGACTTTAATTAAAAAAAAAATTCAAAAGGGTACACATAAGAAAGTTTTTACAGTGATTGCTCTAGGGAAGCAGAGAGATTTGGGATTGGCAGAAAGAAGGAAACTTTTGCTTTTTTATTTATGTTCTTCTGTACTATTTGACTGTATCTTGTATGCATGTGTTATTCATGTTTTAAAAATGAAGAAAAATGAGACGTTGTTTTTACAAATATTCAAGTTAGCAAAATGTTTTGGTTTTATTTATTCTTTTTTAATGATAATACTCTATTCAGGAAAAAATATTGTGAAATAGATAACCCTACATTACTAGTGGCTGTTGATTGTAACAATCCTCTTGGAAAACATTTAATAATGTAAAACAAAAGCCTTAAAACTTTCATATCCTTTAACACTGTAAAATTTTCTAGAAATCTGACCGAACTTGTCCCACATATGCAAAGTACTTTATATGTAAAGGTATCAATCAAATAATCATTTTAAATGTCCCCAAATTGGATATAACTCAAATATCAATAATTTATTAATTAAAGCACACCCACAGAAAGCTAATGTCTATTAAAGTGTTATTTATAGATTTTGTTATAAAATAAACATGTTTAAGGTGTAATGTTAAGAGAAAAAAATAGATTCACTGTTAGACACAAAATACAGAGTACAATTACTCCATATTAAAAGATATTCCTAGGAAAAAATACCAACAACAAAATGTTACTAGTGGGTGTCAGAACTTTTTCTTACCCAGTTTTCTATATTTTCCAGGTTTTCTATAACAAGTACGCATTATTATATAATGAAAAAATAACTTCTCTAAAGAAAGAAATGAGGGATATTTGGTATGATTTGTTCATAGTCAACCTATTCTGACACTAAATTAATCTACCATCTTAATTTCTAAATTAAAAGTTCACTTGCCATTTCTAAAAACTGGCTATAGCATTTTTGCCAAGGATCTATCATCAAAGTTGGCAATTTTAATTAACCAAAGACACTAATTACTTATCACCAAGTGCCACTAATTTTGTCCTGTAAATATTTATTGACATCACCCCTCTTTTCTTCACCCTCTCCTCCGACCACCAGCCCCTGCTAAAGCCTTGTCCTGCTCATGCTCTTGGCTTTGTTCTTGTCTCCCTCTATTTCATCTTCCATTCTGCCATGAAAGTAATCCTTGTACAACACTGATCTACCATATGATTCATTTGCTTAAGCCCCTCCATGGTTCTCACGTCTCTAGAGCCCTAAAAGTTCAAGTTCCATGGTGAGTCTATGAGGTCCTCTTGACCTGACACTGGTCTGCATCCCCCCGCCTCACTTCCAGCTCTAAGAATACACAAGCACTCACAGTTCTCTGAGCTCACACTCTGGCTTCACACCTCCTTGACTTTGTTCATACCATGGCTTCAGTCTGCAACCCTCTCTACCCGCTAATGATCCACCTTCCTCAAGTGTCAGCCCTGACATTAGCTCTGCCAGGGAGACTTCTCTGACCCACCAGGCTAGATGGGCCCTCGCCATGTACACACACTTCACTAGAGAGTTTCAAAACTGCTTCCCAAAAGTAAACAGGTCAAAACCATGTATTATGTTTTCAAAGGGCTTCCATGTATAATAGCATATCTAATACTCATAATAATCTTGTGAAACAGGCAAGAAAGATATAATTCCCATTTTATGGGCAAGAAATGCAAGATGCAAAGACAATATTCTTAGCTACAATTATGCAGCTCACAGGGTGGAGCCATGACTGGTACCCATGTGTTCTGCCGCCTAATGCAGTGCTCTCATTTCTTTCAAGCTTGCTTCCTGAGCTGCTAAGACTAGAGAGGTAAACCTGGAGAGGCCAAGGAGTTAGTAGGAAGAAGGAAGATCTAGCTGATGGAGAATCTTGAGAATTTGTCTAAGGAGTTATTTTGCCTTGAGTTAACCACCATGTTTTGACTACCTACTCTGTTCCCAATTTGGTGCCACACACTTAATGCAAATTGCCTGGCATAGTGGTTAAAAGCCAGACTTCAGAGCTTGATGCATGGTTTGAATCCCAGCTCTGCTGTATTATACAATCCTCAAAACATCACATTTGACATATAAAAAACCAAGACCCATTCAGGTTAAGTTGCCCAGGGCCACATAAATCCATGTTAGAGAGAGTTCAAATCCAACCCGGTTGCTGCTGAAGCCTATGCTTTTTCCACTATGCAAAAGAGCCTAGTGGTTAAGAGAAGAGGTTGGGCTTTGGGATCATAAAGCCATTGATTCACAGTTTCTGGTGACAAGATCTTGAGCCAGTTGCTTAACCTTCTTGTTAGTAGTTTCTGTATCTCGAAGCGGTAGAAGCTCTCCTAGCACTGTTGTGCATGTAAAGCAGCACAACACCTTGCATGCATGAAGCGACCACATGTTTATTATGTTTACTATGCCACTGAGGTGCTGAGGCTTTGAAGGTTGTAATGAAAAGGACATTTGAGGAAACTCATCGTGGCAGCTGTGTAGAGGGACTGGAATAAAGGTAAGGAAGGGGCTGTTGGTATAACCTACATGTGAACTTGGCTGAGGATGCTGGCTTTGTCAGGAGTGCAGGGGAAGGAAGAAAACAGCTCAAAGGAGCATGAGCTTCCAGAAGCTTAGGTTTATATGTATTCTCTGTCTTAGATCCTATTCTATTCTATTCCATAAATTATATATACTTAGAGTAATGCATATTTCATCAAGCATTTTAAATTGTATTTTTAAGTGCTGTTCAGTAAATCTCAATAATGACAATGATTTTTACTAACTTTGTTCCATGATTCAGCTTTGAACTTTTAATCTATGTTACTGATAAAATTAAAGGATATTCTAACCTGACTGGAGAAGGGGGGATCTCTACTAATTCAGTTAAGACTTTTAAACTCGTCAAGTATCATTATAACAACCATCAGCCAGGAATCCATGTCTGTCAAGTGGAATCATGGTGTAACAAAAACCCTCTCAGACACAATATTCTTAGTCTGCAAGGTCCAAGCAGGGGAAAATGATGCCCAGTTATTTGTTAAGAATTGATGGCTAAAAGTGTTTTATCACAAACATGCTGGACTGTACCCCCTTTCCTCCTTGAAGGTCCAGGAATCATTTCATGGAAGTTTAGATGAGACTGCAGTTCAGATATTTAAAGAAAAATTGAGGGGCACATACTGTTTCCACTGAAGCAGAACAAAAGAATTATTAAGGGCTTGGCTTAAATCAAGTTGTTTTCTTCTCCTAACACGTAAACCCTCAAAATGAATCAGCTAATAAGGCCTTTTCAGTAAGACTATGTAAGTAAGACATTATCTGGCACATTTAGTATGAAAAATGATTGTTACCTAGGCTAGAAGGGAAGAAAACATGTTGTGTAGGGATCATTTAAAATAAGGAATTTGTTCTAACCAGAATAACAAAGCCCTGTTGTCAAGGGATATCTTGTGAGAGTGGATCTACAGACAATGGCCAGATCCTATAAAAATAGAACTCTGACCTACAATCTACAGCATCCGACCCAGGAAACCAACACTTTTTCTATAATAAACCACCCAGGAAGCCAGCCTTCTGTAAGTCAGACTTGCAGGAACCAGATTGCTATCTCTTGTAACAATCCAAGAAGCTAAATAATAACTTCTGTAACAATTGGCCCAAAATGTACAGGACAAAATTAATAACTGATAGCTTCCCTAAGTTTTGTCTCCACTTCTAACTTAGGACTGATAAGAGAGAGCCGAATAAGTACCCCCAACCAACAGCTACCCCCCTTTCTATTTGGCCAACCTATAGCTTCCAACCTACAACTTTTCCAGGCCAACAGCCTCCAATCAGAACATGCCTGAAGCCTTCCTTACTCCACTATAAAACTGTCCCACTCCTCTGTCTGCCTTTGTCTCTGCTAAAATGCAAATGAAGGTGGTGACTCCTTGTTATAGCAAGCTCAGAATAAATAGTTTTTGCTTTTCTCATTTAGTTGGTCTTCATTTATTTCTACACTTGAGAACATAGAAATAATGGTAGAACTCTTGGTTTTAGTGGTGTTAAAGTCAACTGAGTAAATATAAAAGGTCTTGGCTTTATTAAGTGATTCATGAATCGAGCAGCATTCAAAGAGCTATGCAACATGGAAAACTTTTATAGGCAGAAGGAGGTGGGATAAGGAAGTTATTCTAGCAAAGAGCTGGTGATTTCAGGCAAGGTTCCTTTCTTTGGAGGGTGGGAGGGGTCCATCAGGCAGATTACCTCACTAGCGTTCACCTGGTAATTCCAGACTGTCTGGTTAAGATTACATTTGTGGGAGAGACTAAACTGCAGTTAAGTTAGCTGATAAGTCTCAAATTTGGTGATGTGGGCTTAGCTCATGTGACTCCCTCCACTTTAGGCCTGTTGTCTCTGTTTTTACCATAGTTTTTTACTATAGAGTAAATGTAAGATTTTACCTTTGATATCAGAAGCAATTGTGGATTATATAAGTGAAACTACACACTATGTCTAAATGACTATTCACACAGAACAAGATAGGTACAGGGAAGTGTAAGCAAGGAATGTAGATTTTTGGATAAAAAGTAGCCACATGGGAAGAGGTATCAAATATACAGTTTTTCTTTCCAACCACATTTCTTTTTCCCTTGACAACAGACTGCATCTGCTTCATTGTTAGTCATGAAAAGCCAAGTTACCACTGAATATTTCCTTGGTTCCCTCCTCCTTCTACTTCCTTTGGTCCCTGGAGTTGCCTTCTTTTCTTCAGTCAGCCTGCTAAAAGTCTTCAGCTTAGAGCAAAATGAGCATCTTTTGCATCATGTATTTCACTCGGCCATGGGACCAGCTGCATAATTTGCAGGGCCTAGTGCACAATGGAAGTACAAGGCCTGATTTCCATATTATTAAGAATTTCTAGACAGAGACAGCAGAGCTCTAAACCAAGCACGAGGCCTTTCTGAATGCAGGGTCCTGTGCGACTCCACAGGTAGTACAACTAGGAAGCCCAGAAGTAAACACATTTTAGGAAACATTTTCCCCTTTCTCTGTTTCATTTTTTTCTTTGTTTTGCTAAGGGAGTAACCTCTGAAAAATGCCATCTTTTTCATAACAACAAAACCAAAAGAAGATGAGCAGAACTTTCCTCCTGATCTTTCTGTCCCAGTTAAGCCCATATGTTGGAGGAACTATTCTCCCAGGAAGGAAAGATTCTGTCTCCACTCACTCTCTGGTCTGCATTTACTGCACTTTGCCAACTCTGAGAACTGAGAGCTTGAAACCTAAGCACCCTGGACCATGAAATGGGTTTTTCTAGGAGGCTGCTAGAAGGTCATGTAAAGGCAAGGCCAATATCTTCTTTTTCAGAAAAAGCAGAAATCTGCCAGTGATAGATAAAAATTAGATACTGAAAGTTTGTAAACTGGGTTAAATGAATCATTAGATTGTCTAGTTTTTGCTAAAAATAATAAAGACACACACTGAATAGCAAATGGCTCTGAATATTTAACCACCACATTCCATTTTTATGTACACTGTATTACAGCTGTTATAATGTACAACAAAGAAGGAACAGTGGGAAAGCACTGCAGGCAAAAGGGGGATTCTTGTTCATTTTTTACTGTGAAGAGTCAGTTATTTATTTTAATTAGAAAAAAGAAACCTATGTTATCCCAAGGTTTGAAAATACCAGTCTTCGGCAACTAAGAGCAGATGATGCCTGTAAATATTATCATCAGAAAAAGAAAATCTGTTATTCATCCTTTGAAAAATTTTTGACATAAAGTTTAGGGTAGGTAATTTCTTTTTTTTAAATTGAAGTATAGTTGATAGACAATCTTTTTTTGGCTTCAAGTATACAACACAGTGGTTTCCTACCAAGAGCGTAGGAGAGTTCCCTTTTCTCCACATCCATATCAACACTTCTTATTTCTTGTCTTTGGATAGTGGCCAGTCTGACTGGCATAAGGTGATATCTCACTGTGGTTTTGATTTTCATTTCCCTGATGATTAGCAATGGGGAGCATCTTCTCATGTGCCTGTTGGCCATCTGCATTTCTTCTTTGGAGAAATGTCTGTTCAGGTCCTCCACCCATTTTTTTAATCAGGTTATTTGTTCTTTTGGTGTTGAGTTGTATGAGTTCATTTTATATTTTGGATATTAACCCCTTATCAGATAAATCATTTTTGAATATATTCTCCTGTACTGTAGGTAGCCTTTGTTCTGCTGATGGTGTTTTTGCTATACAGAAGCTTTTTGGTTTGATGTAGTCCCACTTGTTTATTTTTTATTTTGTTTTCTTGCCTAAGTAGATATGTCCAGAAAAAAATTGCTCATTCTTATACTCAAGTCTTTGCCTATGCTTTTTCTTTTTTTCTTTTTTTTTTTTGCCTATGCTTTTTCTATGAGTTTTATGGTTTTGTGTATTATTTTTAAGTCTTTAATCCATTTTGAGTTTGTTTTTCTATATGGGGCTAAAGAGTAGACCAGTTTCATTCTCTTTCATGCAGCTGTCTGGTGTTCCCAACACCAGTTATTGAAGAACTATGTCTTCCCCACTGTATCTTCATGGCTCCTTTATCATATATTAATTGATCATATGTGCTTGGGTTTATATCTGGGCTCTCAATTCTGTTAGGGTGGAAAATTTCATAGAAGATGTGGAAGTTTTCAGAACAGGATTTCAGTAGGACTGCATTCTAAAAAACTAAACTAAAATGTTATGTTAAATTACATAACATGTAAAACCCGAGCACCCCTGAACACCAACCTGACTTTTCTACCATAATAAACCTTGGAATTCATGTGATCTAAACTTTTGCGATCTAAAGAAGCTAGGCCATTTTGTACTTACTTTATGTTTGTTTAGGATCTCAGGCTGGAGGCTAAGGCACTCAGATCACAAGTCACCATGGCTGGTTATGTCTTCCTGCATTCACGTGTTCACACATTCATATAGAATCAAGTTCAAGTCCCTCTGCAAGACACTTAAAGCAACTAATATAAGGGAAAGAGCAAGAACATGCTGACAGACTTGGGTTTGAATTCCGGTGCTGTTACCAACTAGTCTTATGACCTTGGAAAAAGTCACAGAATCTGCCTGAGCCTCAGTTTCTCATCTATAAAGCCAGGAAGTAGTAGGTTGCTGGAATAGATGAATAAATGGCTCTGCATACAGTGGGTAGCAGAGTTGTTGCCTTCCTTGTGCCTCCCCATCCCCAAATCTAGTTTCAGACTAATTTTCCATGACATGACCCTCCATTTCAGCCAGCCTATTACTCACCAGCCCCCCGACACTGTTACACAATCCTGCCTTTGCTTAAATGTTCTTCTCAGTACCCCACCCTGCCAAGCTCTCCTCATCTAGCTTAATCCTACTGATCCCTGAAGAGTCAGCTCAAGCCTCACTGCCTCTCTGTAGCCCTCCCAAGGCCATCCCCTGTGCAATCCTGAGGCCCTATTGTCTGGGTCCTAGAGTCAGTACTCCACACTCTTACTAGACTTTTCCTGTTTGTCTTGTCTCCCCAAAGGTGCTGTAAGCTTCTTGGGGGCAAGGATGGGCCTTTCTTTTCCTTCACATTTTCTACAGTGATGAATGCAGTGTGACACCATGACAAGGGCTCAGTAAATATATGCTGAGGGTATGAATGAGTGCTACATCATATTGCATTTTGTTAAATTACATGTGTGTGCCTGGGGGTTGAAATGTGAGAAAATGACACTGCTATTTCTCCTCCTTCTGATGCAGATTGCTATTTAAAATATTATCTGTACAATTTTTTTTTGTTACAGATAGTATTTCTTATCCAATATTTTAATTTGTCACTTAAAATCTGGCCTTAAAAAAAAGCATTAAAGTGTGTGTGTTTCAAGTAGAAGGAAAAAGCACCAGCTATGACTAATGTCTTCAATTATAGTAGTCCAACTTGGAGAAGACCACGCTTTTTCATAAGGTTGCATAACTGCTAACAAAAACATTTTCAGCCACAGATGTGTTGGGAAGAATCTAGCCCTTTATTAAACCAGGAAAAATGTAAAAACCAAGGCAACATCTTTCCTTGATACACATCTTATACTATATATTCAAGGCACTCACACATTTGTTGCATTGAATGGGCTGTCCCCATGGAATGTTTGATGGTCGACAGAAAGTAGGTTGGGGCATTCTTGATAAAAATGGTTTATTTTAATTCTAGATATAGTATCCTCATTACCTATATAGGTATTGCCAACCATTGAGTATTAGCACCAAGAATGATTAAAGGGAAAATATGAGAGATGACGTGTGTTTCTATTTCTACTGTTCTGGATTAAATAATCAAAACAAAGAGGTCTGTATATTATCCACTTCCTAAGACTTGTCATTACTGCCCTTTGGAGGTGGAATAATGGTGAAGAGTCCTCTGGATGAGTATGAGTACTAGAACTCCAGTCAGCTTGTTGACTGCAGACGAGCTAGGAAGTGAGACCTGAAGGCGGATAATGAGTTATGCTGGCGAGTATCTCAAGTTTACATGGTTCTTCAGCATTCTTTTCTACTCTTACAAATGAGAATGCAAAATCTGGGCCAGACCAAGATGTTGTATACTCTAACTTAAGAATGAACTGAACACATGCTCTTTAAAATACACAAAAATAACACTCTTTAAAATGTAGGAATTATAACTTGTCAATAGTCCAACAGAAAAGTTTAAGCTCCGGATTGTGCAATAATTCACATTTTTATTTTTAAGTATGCAAAAAAGGTTAAAAAGCAACATCTGACCCTGCTATCTAATGTCAAACTAATAAGAACAGATTTTAAATTCTTAGCTCTTATTTTGTTCCTTATCTAGAGGATTAATTTTGCAGCTGAAGTAGAACACATGAAAATATAAAACAAAGTTTTGAATCAGTCATGAGAAGCAAAAAATTATTTTCAAGGACAGAAATGAATTCTGACATTTTAATTTCAAGTTTTAGTCAAAAGTTGGTAGTGGAATGTGAGCTCTGAAAATTATTATTATGTTGTCATTATGAATTAATGACTATACAAGAAATCACTTTTGAGTGTTAATGGTAAATTATAGAGAAAAACATATGGAACTTTCTATTCCTAATGTATCAAGAGTATTCATCATAATTCACTTGATTAAAAATATCCAAAAAGTGGAAAAATACAGAGACACAGATTTTTTAATGGATTATGTAAATATAAAGCAGCTTTTTCTTAGCAACTCACAAGATGCTCATCATACCACCATTTGCAAAATCAAAAACCTAGAAGCAACCTAAGTATTTAACAATATGGGAATGAGTAGGTAAGTTATGGTACATTCTATTAGTAGACTGGGCAGTTAAGTAAAGATTATAAAGATTAATATAACCAATTAAAAAATATAATTGATGTACAGCTTTAAATTCTATATATGCAAACATGCATGCTATGACTAAAAGAATATAAAAAAACAATAGAAAGTAATGGAAGGTACTGTACAGAATTTATATTTATGTGATGAGATTATGGATTCTCCTTTTTCCCTCAAATCTCACACAATGTTTTGAATTCTATTTATAATTTTAAAAAATTAATTCCTATTTTTAAAGACCTATCATATGCTGCAATACATTCATTGGATTAAAGTATATGAAACTGTCAATTTTCAGTCACTTCTGACTTACAAAAATTGCAATGTATGATTCAACCTAATAGTGTATTATTATTATCCAATATTGCTTCTTTCTTGGAATGAAAGTCACTAACTCCAATTCTAAAATGTTCCTTAAACTTCAAACTGGAGTCTAACTTTCTGAAAAATTTTAGTGAAATAAGTTACTTGAAAACTACATTTGAAACTACAACTCCACAATACAGATTTTCAATTTTTAAGAAAATAAACAGTTCAGGCTGTTCTGATTTGATGCAAAGCTACTGTCATTGCATTTATATTTTTGTCTTTGAAATTGTGTCATGTTCCTTTTTAAATTATTTAATGGCCAGTATAAAGTGAAACATTTATAATTTAATAAGTAAATTAGATTTCCTTCTAACCTGTGCCAGGAATGACATTTAAATTGCTTCATACTCTGTGATTACTCAGAGATAATTAGTCCTCTAAATATTACTGTAATGAAAACCATAGGTTTAATGAACCATACAAATTCAAACCAAACAGAATCTTTATTTCTGTACTGAATATTTAAGTTCAGCATAAAAATTGCTTAACGATTGGTTAGAACTTTAAAAATAGTTTAGGGCAAGCGAGGCCATGAAAATGTGAGCAAAATTAAATGTATTCATAAGAATTTGTAATAGCAGTTGTAGAAAAAGTTGATCAGCTTGGATTTGAGGGGAAGATAGGCTTCACCTTTGCTATACAATTGGTATCGTGAGTATTTATTACTAAGGATCATTGTTTCTAAATTTCAGAGAAGATTTTACAGTCTTTTATGATATATTTGTTAGTAATGTACAGAAATATGAATTCTTTAAGAGCCTGTGTGTGTGTGTGTGTGTGTGTGTGTGTGTGTGTGTGTGTGAATGTAGGGGGTATGTGTTCATATATGTGTAACCAGGGGTAGTACCTGGCACATGGTAGCTAATAAAATTTTAATGAATAAATATGTGGGTTGGTTAAACAAGTATATTAAAAACACAAATATAGATGAAGTGCTTGAAGAGAGAGGTCATTTGTGGACCTTAACCTTGGCTATTTAGTCTTGATTTCAGTGATTTGTATAGAGTTATATGGGACATATTAAACAATGCCTCAGGTAATACAGAATTGCTGGGACTGGTCAATGACATCAAGATGCTCACTTACCTTACATTTGGAATGATCAGTTAAAGCCTGCATGAAGAAATTCTAAAGTGATAAATGCAAAGTCCTCCGTTTAAGTTTTTGAAAAAAGTCAATTTCACAGGGACAGGATGACAGAGACTGACTTTAGTGGTAAATTGTGTATTAAGAACTGGGGAATTCATGGGACTATAATCTTAACTTAAGCCAACAGTGTTTTGTAGTAAAAACACATAACATAATATTACCATCTTAACCATTTTTAAATGTGTAGTACAGTAGTGTTAACTCTTCACATTGTTATGCAACAGATCCCTAGAAGTTTCTCATCTTTCAAAACTGAATCTCTATGACTATTCATTGAACAATAACTCTGCACTTCCCCCTCCACCCCAGCACCTTGCAACCATCATTCTGCTTTCTGTTTCTAAGAGTTTGACTACTCTAGATACCTAATATAAATGGAATCATATAGTGTTTGTCTTTTTTATGACTTTATTTTACTTGACATAATGTCTGCAAGGTTCATCCATGTTGTAGCATGTGACGGGGTTTCCTTCTTTTTTTAAGGTTGAATAATATTCCATTGTATGTATATACCACATTTTGTTTATATGCTAATGCATGGACGGACATTTTGGTTTTCACCTCTTGTCTTTGTAAATAATGTTGCAATGTACAAATCTATTCAAAATTGTGTTTTCAAATCTTTTGGATATATATACCCAGAAATGGAATCACTATATCTAATGGTAATTCTGTGTTTAGTTTTTTGAAGAACCTACATACTGTTTTCCATGGTGGCTGTGCCATTTTACATTACCACCAACCATGCATAAGAATTCCAATTTCTGCACATCCTCATCAACACTTACTATTTTCTGTTTTTTTTGATAGTGGCTATCCTAATGGATGTGAGGTGGTATCCCATTGCTTTTTTTTTTGCTTCGCATTTCCTTGATGATTAGTGATGCTGAGCCATCTTTACATCTTCTTAGGGGAAATGTCTATTCAAGTCTTTGCCTATTTTTTAATCAGGTTATTTTGTTGTTGAGTTGCAGGAACTCTTATATATTGTGGATATTAATCCCTTATCACATATATGGTTTGCAAATATTTTCCCTAGTTCCATGGGTTTCCTTTTTACTCTGCTGATTGTTTCCTTTGATGCAAAAAAGTTTTAAAGTTTGATTTAGTTTGATTTATCAATTTTTGCTTTTGTTGCCTGTACTGTGGTGTCATGAAAATTTTTCCCTGCTTTCCTCAAAGATTAGCATAGTTTTAGTTCTTAATTTAACTCTTTAATGAATTTTGAGTTGATGTATTTAGTCTAAGGTAAGGGCCCAAAGATTAATTTTTGAGTTTGGAACTTTTTATTTTAGATTTTTTAATAGCCTCAACAATATTACCATTCAAACTAAATAATCCAAAGTAAACTAACTTGAACTTTAGAACAACACCAACACTAACAAAAGAACATACAGTTAATTTTTTGTAGTAAAGATGTTGGAAGTTTTTAGTGTATATTTATTACAAACATGGTCTTTGGGGTCACATCAGCCTGAGTTTGAATCCTATGCTACAGTGGGCATTTTAAGCCAGTTTCCTGACCACTCCAAGTCTACACTTTTCCTTTTGTAAGAGAGAAAATGGAGTTTCCACTTAACAGGGATGTAGTACAGCCTCATCAATTCTTCACAGGTTTGAATGAAATAATGTAATCATAGTGTCTGGAGCACAGTAAGTACATCATAAATGACAGCCTGGCTATTGTTATTATTATCAAATATTGATTTATTTAAGAACTTCTGTCCTCTTGACTACCCCAACATTTAGAATTTATTTAAGAGAACAAAAGTTGAACCTTAAGAAGCTGATAGGTCTAATTTCACTTGTTTCTAGATATGATGGGAAGGATTTTGCAGAAATCTCTCCCAGAAAGTCACTGTTTAAATGTTACTTGCACTGGCAACTTAACTGAAATTCTGCAAGTTGGTTAGGGCTATGCTTTCATTATGCCCTGGCTTGATGGACCCTCTAACACTTTCATGGAGATGTCTACACCTTGTGTCTGCTCTTATTCTGGAAACAATTCAATTTTCCTCCAAGAAATTGTCCCTTCTTGCTGTATGCAATCTTGGTGGGACTCAGTGTTAAACTCTCTGCCACTCCAAGGGATGGACATCTGAACTACCTTGACCATTAAGACTCTTCTGGAATTTTCATTGAGTGAGAGTGATTGACACAATTTTGGAAAATGATTTATTCCAACTGTGGAGCCTTGAATAGGCTCTTAATTATTTCCTGTCCTCTAGGTTTTTGGAGCTAATCAAGTTGCTGTTGTTTTGAGGGCTTGGTACTTCACCTTTCCCTTAAGTTTTATGAGCTGCTTCACAGCCTTCTGGAAAAAAATATTTTTTGCTGAGACAGCAGATTAACATGTGTCACTTTCACTCTGAGGGCCTGAATGGATTCAGCACTGGTCCCTCTGTACTGTAATTGGCAGTTTACTTGTTTATGCTCCTCAAGCATCATATATGCCTTAGGAACAGGAACTGTGACCACTGTAACTTTGTAATGCCAGTGACCAATATGTTGTTAGGAGCAGAAATTAATCATAATCTTATATTGTAATAGGAAGTCCTATGTTCAGCTATTTTTAGGTCATATTCGTGATACATAGAAGTGCTGGGCCAATTAAAAAAACATTAAAAAATGTATGACTCTTGCCCTATCCCAGATTCTCTCCCCCCCTACATTTATGTCCCATCCCTTAGCACGTATTCAGAAAGATAACAAAAGTAACCGAGTGAGCAGTTACAAAGTCTATAAAGTTCTTACATTAGGTGTCCCTGGTCTATAGCTTTGTACAGGCTTTCATTTTCCTAGAGGGAGGGCCTCACCAGAAGTTCTCTTCTTCTTTCCCTACAGTTGGCCAAAGCCAAATGGGTATTTCCTCTGTAATGGCCCCTCTTTTCAAACTAAAGAAGCTATTCACTTTTTTATTTTTTATTTTTTATTAAGGTGTTATTGATATACACTCTTATGAAGGTTTCACATGAAAAAACAATGTGGTTACTACATTTATCCATATTATCACGTCCCCATCCATATCCCAACGCAGTCACTGTCCATCAGTGCAGCAAGATGCCACAGATTCACTATTTGCCTTCTTTGTGAAAGGAGCTATTCACTTTTATAAAATACAATAAAATATTCAGTTTTGACTTGCCACAATGGGTAATGTACATCTCTGAAGACCTCTGTGCAGGGTTCACCCTGTCTTTGCCAGGGAAAGATTCCACTTGAGGCATTACCTCACAATGACTACTGGGAATGTTTGGGCTTAAGGTCCATCTGTTTATTCATGTATTCACTCATTCAACAAATATTTATTGAGAATCCTCATTACTCCTGCGCTCTGTGCTAGTCACTAGGGATAAAATGGTGAGTAGAAATGGAAAGGGCTGTTCTCTCACAAAGTTGGCTGTCCTGTCAGAGACAAAGGACAGTGATAATCTGTATTAAAGGCCATAAAAGAAGTATTCCCACTGCTGTACAAGCTTCTTAAAAGGTGACCCCTTCTAATTTGGGTAGTCAAGGAATGTATATCTAAGAAAGAAATGTGGTGAAAATGCTAACTCCCAATGCATGGGCTCTAGATCCTACGAGGATAAAAGCTGCCTTTATGACCTTAGGCACAGCACGGAACCTATCTTGACCTCATTTACTTCATCTATAAAATGAGAGTGTTAGACTAAATAATTTTTAGGTCCTTTCATTTTCTGGTAGGGTTTTAAAAAATCATTATTTTTATTAACAGTTTTATCAAGTTATACTCTACATACCATAAAATTAATCAATTTTAAGTATATGATTAAATGACTTCTGGTATATTTACAAAGTTGTGCAACCATCACCACAGTCTGACTTCAGGGTATTTCTGTCACCACAAAAAGAAATCTTATGCCCGTTTAGTCACTTCCCATTCCCACCCCCGGCCCTAAGCATGCACCAATGTACTTTCTATCTCTATAGATTTCTTTTGGGGACATTCCACATAAATGAAATCTGGTAATATGTATTCTTTTGTGTCTGGCTTCTTTCACTGAACAATGTGTTTTTGAGATTCATCCATGCTGAAGCATGTATCAGTACTATGTTCCTTTTCTTTGGTGAATGGCACTCCATACTTCCATTTTCTTCATCCATTGGCTGCTAATGAACATATGTGTTATTTTCACTTTTTGACTATTGTCAATAATGCTGTTATGAACATTTCAAACAAATCTTTGTGGGGATGTTTGTTTCATTTCTCCTCAGTAAATATGTAGAAATGGAATTGCTGGGTCATATGATAACTCTATGTTTACCATTTTCAGAAGCTGCCAAACTGTTGATACTGAGAGCCACAATTTCTCCATGTCCTCACCAATACTTGTTATTGTCTGTCTCACTGATTATAGTCATTCTGGTGAATATGAAGTATCTCATTGTGGTTTTGATTTGCATTTCCTCAATGACTAATGAAATTGCTATCTTTTCATGTACTGAGTGGCCATTTGTTGATCTTCCTTAGAGGAATGTGTATTCAAATCCTTTGTTTATTTTAGATTTGATTACTTGTCTTTTTTTTTATTGAAGTATCATTGATACACAGTCTTATGCTCAGGTTTCACATGAGCAACATTGTGGTTACCACATTCCCCCCATTGTCAAGTCCCCACCACATACCCCAGTACAGCCACTGTCCATCAGCATAGTAAGATGCTATAGAGTCATTACTTGTCTTCTCTGTGCTATACTTTCTTCCTGTGCCCCCCCTACATTATGTGTGCTAATCATAATGTCCCTTAATCCCCTTCTCCCTCCCTTCCCACCCAACCTCCCCAGTCCCTTTCCCTTTGGTAACTGTTAGTCCATTCTTGGATACTGTGAGCCTGCTGCTGTTTTGTTCCTTCCATTTTTGCTTTGTTGTTATACTCCACAGATGAGTGAAATCATTTGATACTTGTCTTTCTCTGCCTGGCTTATTTCACTGAGCATAATACCCTCTAGCTCCATCCATGTTGTTGCAAAGGGTATGATTTGTTTTCTTCTTATGGCTGACTAATATTCCATTGTGTATATGTACCACATCTTCTTTATCCATTCATCTACTGATGGTCACTTAGGTTGCTTCTGTATCTTGGCTATTGTAAGTAGTGCTGTGATAAACATAGGGGCGCATATGTCTTTTTTAATCTGGCATCCAACATTCTTAGGATAAATTCCTAGGAGTGGAATTCCTGAGTCAAATGGTGTTTCTATTTTTAGCTTTTTGAGGAACCTCCATACTGCTTTCCACAATAGTTGAACTAATTTACATTCCCCCCAGCAGTGTGGGAGGGTTCCCCTTTCTCCACATCCTCACCAACATTTGTTGTTTGTCTTTTGGATGTTGACCATCCTAACTGGTGTGAGGTGATATCTCATTATGGCTTTAATTTGCATTTCTCTGATGATTAGTGATGTGGAGCATCTTTTTATGTGCCTGTTGGCCATCTGAATTTCTTCTTTGGAGAAGTGCCTGTTCAGATCCTCTGCCCATTTTTTAATTGGGTTATTTGCTTTTTGGTTGTTGAGGCGTACGAGCTCTTTATATATTTTGGATGTCAACCCCTTACCAGATATGTCATTTATAAATATATTCTCCCATACTGTAGGATGCCTTTTTGTTCTACTGATGGTGTCCTTTGATGTACAGAAACTTTTTAGTTTGATATAGTCCCACTTGTTCATTTTTGCTTTTATTTCCTTTGCCCAAAGAGATATGTTCATGAAAAAGTTTCTCATGTTTATATTCAAGAGAGTTTTGCCTATGTTTTCTTCTAAAAGTTTAATAGTTTCATGACTTACTTTCAGGTCTTTGATCCATTTCAAGTTTACTTTTGTGTATGGAGTTAGACAGCAATCCAGTTTCATTCTCTTACATGTAGCTGTCCAGTTTTGCCAACACCAGCTGTTGAAGAGGCTGGCATTTCCCCATTGTATGTCTATGGCTCCTTTATCATATATTAATTGGCCATATATGTGTGGTTTTATATCTGGGCTCTCTATTCTGTTCCATCAATCTATAGGTCTGTTTTGTGCCAGTACCAAATTGTCTTGATTACTGTGGCTTTGTAGTAGAGCTTTAAGTTGGGAAGCGAGACCCCCCTCTCAGGGTTGCTTTGGTTATTCGGGGTCTTTTGTTATTCCATATGAATTTTAGAACTATTTGTTCCAGTTCATTGAAGAATGCTGTTGATATTTTGATAGGGATTGCATTGAATCTGTAGATTGCCTTAGACAGGATGAACATTTTGACAATATTAAGTCTTCCTCCCTAAGAGCATGGGATGAATTTCCATTTATTAGTATCCTGTTTAATTTCTCTCATGAGTGTCTTGTAGTTTTCAGGGTATAGGTCTTTCAATTTCTTGGTTAGGTTTATTCCTAGGTATTTTATTCTTTTTGATGCAATTGTGGATGAAATTGTTTTCCTGATTTCCCTTTCTACTAGTTCATCATTAGTGTATAAGTATGCAACAGATTTCTGTGTATTAATTTTGTATCCTGCAACTTTGCTGAATTCAGATGTTAGTTCTAGTAGTTTTGGAGTGGATTCTTTGGGGATTTTTATGTACAATGTCATGTCATCTACTAAAAGGGACAGTTTGACTTCTTCCTCACCAATCTGGATGCCTTTTATTTCTTTGTGTTGTCTGATTGCCATGGCTAGGACCTCCAGTACTATGTTGAATAAAAGTGGGGAGGGTGAACATCCTTGCCTTGTTCCTGATCTCAGAGGAAAAGCTTTCAACTTTTCATTGTTAAGTATGATGCTCACTGTGGGTTTGTTGTATATGGCCTTTATTAGGCTGAGGTACTTACCTTCTATACCCATTTTGTTGAGAGTTTTTATCATGAGTGGGTGTTGAATTTTGTCAAATGCTTTTTCAGCATCTATGGTGATGATCATATGGTTTTTGTCCTTCTTTTTATTGATGTAGTGGATGATGTTGATGGTTTTTTTAATATTGTACCATCCTTGCAACCCTGGGATGAATCCCACTTAATCATGATATATAATCCTCTTGATGTATTTTTTATTTCAGTTTGCTAATATTTTGTTGAGTTATTTTTGCATCTATGTTCATCAAGGATATTAGTCTGTAGTTTTCTGTTTTTGTGGTGTCTTTGCCTGGTTTGGGTATTAGAGTGATGCTGGCTTCATAGAATGAGTTTGGAAGTATTCCCTCCCCTTCTATTTTTTGGAAAACTTTAAGGAGAATGGATATTATGTCTTCTCTAAATGTCTGATAAAATTCAGTGGTGAATCCATCTGGTCTGCGGGTTTTGTTCTTTGGTAGTTTTTTGATTACCATTTCTAGTAATTGGTCTGTTCATATTTTCTGTTTCTTCCTAGGTCAGTCTTGGAAGGTTGTATTTTCTAGAAAGTTGTCCATTTTTCTAGGTTATCCATTTGATTATTTGTCTTTTTATTATTGAATTGTGAGACTTTTCTGTGTATCTGGGTATATATTTTTTATTAGATATATGATTAGCAAATCATTATCCAGTTCTATGGATCACCCTTTCACTTTCTTGATAGTGTGTTTTTAAGATTCCAATTTTGATTAAATCCAATTTACCAAACTGTATCCAATTTTTTTCTGTTGTTGTTTTTCTAATCCAAGCTCATGAAGATTTTCTACTATGTTTTCTTCTAAAGGTTTTATAGTATTATCTGTTACATTTAGATTTGATCCATTTTGAGCTAATTTTTGTATATTGTATGAAGAAGAGGTCCTAATTAGGTTATTTTGCTTCTGCATGCCCAACTTCCCAGCACAGATTATTCTTTTCCTATTGTTTTTACTTAGCACTTCTGTCAAAAATCAATTGACCATAAATGTCAGGGCTTATTTCTGGGTTCTCAATTTTATCCCATCGATCTTTGTGTTTATCCTTATGCAAGTATCACATTGTCTTAATTACTGCAGGTTTTTAGTAAGTTTTGAAGTTGGAAAGTGTAAGTTCTCCAACTTTGTTCTTCTTTGTCAAGATTGTTTTGGCTATTCTGGGTCTTTGCATTTCCACATAAATTTAGGGTCAGGTTGTTGATTTATGGGAAAAGAAAAAGCAAGTAGTGATTATTTTTTGTCTAACTACATATTAATAACATTATTGAGACATATTTTGCATATAATTCACTCTTTACAAGTGTTCCATTCAATGATTTTTAAATTAAATGTGTAAGCTGTGCAACCATCACTGTAATCGGTTTTAGAATATTTTCACCACCTCAGTAAAGTCTCTCATGCACATTTACTATTAATCCTTGTTTTTCCTTGCCTCTGCTCTAGGCAACCACTGATCTACTTCCTGTCTCTATAGCTTTGTCCTTTTTGAATGTTTCCTGTAAATAGAATAATGCAACAGATGGTCTTTTGTGTCTGGCTTCTTTTATGGAGAATAAAATTCTTAAGTTTCACCCATGTGGAAGTATATGTCTGTAGTTTCTCCCTATTTATTGATGAATAACACTCCATTGTATGGATAAACCACATTTTGTATATCCATTCACCAACTGATAGACATTTAGGTTTTTTCAAATTTTTGGCTCTTTTGAATAATGCTACCAAGAACAGTCATGTACATGTCTGCATGCTCTTATATGGTTTCATTTATTGTGGGTAGATGCCTAAGAATGGAACTGCTAGGCCATATAGTAAATTTATGTTTAGCTTTTTAAAATATTGCCACAGTACTTTGTAAAGTGGCTGTACCATTTTATATTCCTATCAGCAATGTATAATGGTTCTTGTCCTTTTCAACATTATTGCCTTTTTATATTATAATATATATATTATATGAATGTATAGGTATATATCTATGTGTTAAATATATTAGAAATATGTATTCATATATATCTTGTCTTTTTATTATAGCCATTTCAGTTCTTGTGAAATGGTGTCTCAATGGATTTTAATTTGCTTTTCTCTAATAACTAATGCTGTCAAACATCTTTTCATGTGCATATTAACTATTCATGTATCTTCTGCAGTGAAATTTCTATTTGAGTTCATTTTGACCATTTTTGATGGGTTATTTGTCTTCTTATTGAGTTGTAGAAGTTCTTTATATATCCCCAGTACATGTCCTTTATCAGATATGAATTTTGCCAACGTTTTGTCCAAGTCTATTGTTTGCCTTTTCATTGTCTTAATGGTGTCTTTTGAAGTCCAGCAAGGATTTTCATATGGATTGTGTTGAATCCATAGACCAATAACAACTTAGTTTTTAGCCTAAACCAAGACAAAAGAACTAATGTGGAACTTTTTGTTTCAGGGTGATAAGATTCATTCATAAGCACTCAGCCTGGACTTAAAGATGAGTTGGTTTCCTTTCCTATCCCATAAGATTGTTGGTCTACCCAGACTGGAGGTGGGGATGGAGGAGACAGGTAGAAACAGCATATATAAGCAGGAAGTCAGAATGCCTGGTACATAGTAGGAATTTATTAAATAGTTTTTGAATGAATGAATGATCAAAGATGGCTGTGATGGTTTCCTTTCATTTTCTCTTTTTCAGTTTAAATATTTCATATTACTTTAAGTGTTCTTTATATAAAATAATTTCTAGACCCTCCTAATTCTGTTTACTCTCTATGGACACAATGTTTCTCATAAAAACACCATGTTTTCCTTAGTACAGCTTGATATTCACATTTTTTAAAAAGCACTATTGTAGCTGGAACAATCTTGAGAAAGAAAAACAAAGCTGGAAGCATCATACTTTCTGATTTCAAAACACATTACAAAGCTACATTAATTAAAACATTATGGTACTGGCATAAAGACAGACACAGAGCAATGGAACAAAATAGAGAGCCCAGAAATAAACCCTCATATATATGGCCAAATGATCTTGGACAAGGTTACCAGAGCTACACATGGGAAAAAAGATAGTCTTTTCAAGAAATGGTATTGGGAAAACTGGATATCCACATGCAAAAGAATGAAGTTGGATCCTTACCTTACATCATCTATAAAAATTGGATCAAAGACCTAATGTGAGAACTAAAACTATAAAACTCTTAGAAAAATACATAGGGCAAGAGCTTCACAAGATTGCATTTGGCAGTGATTTCTTGGATCAGACATTAAAGGCATAGCCAATAGAAAAAAAAGACAAATTGGATTTCATAAAAATTAAGTATTTTCATCAAAAGACACTATCAACAGAATAAAAAGGCAACTCACAGAATCTATGCCATTTGATCATAGATCTGATAAGAGATTAATATCCAGAATATATAGAGAACTCCTAAAACTCAATAACAAGAAAACAACCAGATTTAAAATAGCTTGAATAGACACTTCTCTAAAGAAGATATACAGATGTACACTGAGTACAAGAACAGATGCTCAACATCACTAATTATTAGAGAAATGCAAATCAAAACTATAATGAGATACTACCTCATGCCCAGTAGGTTGGCTACTATCAAAACAACAAAACAAGTGTTGGTGAAGATGTGAAGAAATTGGAACTCTTATACAACATTGGGGGGAAGGTATATGATCCTTGTGGAAAATAGATCCTCAAAAAATTAAGAACAGAACAACCGTTTGGCCCAGCAATTCTAATCCTGGGTATATATATCCAAAAGAACTGAAAACTGAATCTCAAAGAGCTATTTGTATACCCATGCTCATTACAGCATTATTCGCAATAGTCAAGAGGTAGAAGCAACCCAAGTGTCAGTCAATGTATGAATAGGTAAACAAAATGTACTACGCCTACAATGGAATATTATTCAGCCTTAAAAAGGAAGGAAACGATGCACTATGTGATGAACCTTAAGGACATTATGTCAAGTGAAATAAGGTGGTAAAAAAACACCAATAACATGTGATCCACTTATAGGAGGTACTTAGAGAGTCAAAATTATAGAAACAGAAAATAGAATCTTGGTTGCCAGGAACTGACAGGAGGAGAAAATGGGGAGTTGTTGTTCAATGGGTATAGTATCAGTTTTACAAGAGGAAAAAGTTCTAAGAATGTATTGCACAACAATGTAAATACAGTTAACACTACTAAACTGTACACTTAAAAATGGTTAAGATGGAAAAAATTAATTTTAGGCAATTTGATTTTCTAAGAAGCAAACATTTTCAAATATTATTATCAAAGAAACCAATGTTTCATTACAGATCACTCCCTTGACATTGTCTCCAGATGAAAAGAATAGTAGAAATAAAAGCCATGTGATTGTGTGAACCTTCAAGCTTTGGGGACACTTGCTTGGCAGGTTTGAGAGTAGCGCTTATGCATAGTCAGTGGGACATTAATGAAGAGAATAACAAAATGCCAAATATCATTACTTTATCTAAATGTACCTAAATACACAATAGAAATTGGTTCTCCTTATTAGGTAAGGTATAATTAGTAAAGATGTTGAATACTCAGTCTCTGTAGCCTCAACCAAGAATCCACAGATTTTTTTTCTGTAGGTTAAGAATAGGGTTTGTATTTTTTTAAGAAGTTTAAAACTTCACACAGTTTTAAAAAGGAGCTCCTTTAATATTTGATAACTGTAGTTCAGCATTTGAATCATTTGCAGCTTTCCTTACCTCCTCAATTTAATTGCAAACACCTTCAACAGAGTGATAGCAAACTAATTAGCAATTCCTTTTCCTTAAAAAATACTCTTAATCAAGGAAGATAATCATTTTTGATTAAACAACAACCAGAGTTATCAAATGTAAATTTGCAATTGATTACAGAAAAAAATAATGTGTGCTTTCCCTCTTAATAACAGTAAGGATTATTTCTTCTCCACTCGGTTATATTTAGTTTCTCAGATTAATTTAGGCTGATGCATCTCTTTTGATGGCATAATCACTAGGAATGCCTATATTATTTCCCAGAAGAATAATCCCTGTGCAAATAAAATATCCAGATGTAAAGTATGCATATGATAAAAAGAAATATGACAGTTGCCCAAATATTTATAAAATTTGGATGCTACCAAACTACTGTAATTCGGGCCTTTTAAAATCCTCCAGGGCATAGCAGGGATATGGGGAATAATATCTAGACCTAGAAGATACAAAGCTGACTGTCTCATCTTAAAGAAGAGTTTATTCTTTCATCCATTCATTCATTCATCCAGTAAAAATGTAATAAGCACCAAAAACCATGTTCCAAATATCACTCAAAGTCCTGAAACTCTAACAGTGGACAAGGCCAAGTCCCTGCCCTTGGCGGGGGTTTGCGGGCTGAGTGGGAAGACAGGCCAGTTGACAGGCAATTGCAAATCAGTAAGACATGTGCTACCAGTGGGAAATAAGCAGGGTGAGCCTATTTATTACGGCATTGTTTGAGGGAGTTAGGGAGCCCAAAAGGAAGTACAGCCCAAGTTTAGTCCTGAAGGGCCAGTAATGGTTAGGTAGGTAAGGTAAAGGAAGCGAACATCGATATGTGCAGAGTTTCAGAGCTGAGGAAAAGCGTGTCTTTTAGGAAGATCTACAAGAAATTCAGCCTGTCTGAAATAGAAATGAGAGGAGAAAATGCTGAGAAAAGAGACTAGAATGGTAAAGGACTAATTTGTGAAGAACAGCAGGTACCTTATGAAGAAACTTGCATGCTATTTTGAAAGCAACGAAGACCTCCAGTAAGGTACATTTTAATAGATTTCTTATCATACATGCAGATTTAATTTGCCTTTTCCCTCCCATAGGCACTATACTCGGTGGCAAACTTGGTTCATCTCTGGTTCAGAAAATGCTGGGCAAAGACAGAATGTGCAGGCAGTGAAATAGTATCCTTCACTCTCTAAATTACACTCCAGTTTATATGAATAGTAGACACAAGAATGGTGACAGCAAGGTAACCTCAAATTTGAAGTTTCCTTCTGAAACGTAATAGGGAAAATTGACAAAGAACAAGACGAAGTGTTTGTATTAATCCTTAACAGGGATGGAATCTACAGCACAGTGAAAAGAGATGTCCCTTGGACAAATGGTAGGACATTTCCTCTCTGTTAAAACCAAAACCAGGAAAAGAAAGAACAAAGAGCCCTCATCTTAAATCACCAGTGGGCAGCTATATTGTTTTGGAAAAACAAATCCTAACCCCAGTGACCAGAATCTGTTGTCAAAACAGCATGACTGTACTTGTAGGCAGCATAATGGCGAGGCAATGGTTTTGTGATAGTATAGCATATTGGTTAAGAACTATTGCACTACGTCAAATGCACCTAGATTTAAATCCTGATTCTGTCACTTACTGTCACTTTGCCTCTTATTCCTTATGCCTGGATTTTCCCCAGCACTGTTAAGCAAAAAACAAGCTGTCTTCACATCAGATTCTAGAAGTTGAACTTTAAAAAAAAAGCAGCTGATGACATGGGTCCTTTGATTATACATAGAGAGAAAAATAAATAGTTTATTATTTTAGTTGAACAATAAATTTCTTGGGTATAAAGCACGCTCTTTTTTTTACGCAAGTGACAACTGTAAAAATGAGGTTTCAGAATGCCATTGTGGTTACAGTATTCTGAGGAATATGGTCTAGGAAAGCATTCTGTTGCTTTCCTCTACAAAAATAGTCCAGTGTGTGGATAGATGATTGGTGATGGATGGATGGATGGATGGATTCGATAGATTGAGAGAGAGAGAGGGATGGATGGATAGATAGATGATAGATAGGTAGGTAGACAGATAGATAGATAGATATGGATGATAGATGATAGATAGAGAGATAGATAGATAGATAGATGATAGATAGATAGATACTGACTCAGTGCAATGCCTCTGTAATAAATTCTTACTATGTTTAAAAGGAATACAAAAGGCAATAAGTAACACATGTAAGCTCCAGTAAGACAGCAACCATATCTTACTGTTAATTTGGCTTTTGAAAAGGCTAAGCAAAGTATCTATATAACTTTATAATAAGGCAGACTGTTTTGTGGCATAAGAGTTTCAATCCAAGACTGTGACGGTGCAGAGGAGGGGTGATCCTATTTAGTTAGAGGGACAGAAAGCGAATCCATGAAGGAAGACGCATTTGAGATGGTTTTTGGAGGATTGGGTGAATTTTTGTAAGTAAAGAGTGGTACCTTTCAAACAAAGGAAAGAACATGAGTTTTGGAGACATATGGACAGTATTCAAATCTGGGCCTACCACTTTCCAGATAAGTGATTTAGGAAATCCCTATAACTCCCTATAACAACGTTTCATCTGTTGAAATGGGATAATTGTTCTTACCTTATACTGTTGCTGAGTTGATGAAATATAAGGTGTTTAATGTAATGCCTGGATTTAATACTCTACAAATTGCAACTCTTACTATCATTATTAAAAGCAGAAAATCCCACAAGACAGGAAAATACATAGTTTATATTGGTTAAAGGAGAGGACACTGAAAGATAAGATTGGAGTTAAATGTTGGGACCATATTATAGGGAGCCTTGGATGCTAGACTTGAGGAGTTTGAGCTTACTTTTTCTTACTTTCATTCTTTCTCCCTCCCTCCCCCCTCCCCCTTCCCTCCTTCCTTCCTTCCTTCCTTCCTTCCTTCCTTCCTTCCTTCCTTCCTTCCTTCCTTCCTTCCCTCCTTCCTTCCTTCTAGATCGGAATTGACTTTTAGATTAAATAAGCAATATGTGGGATGGACGATGGGTTTAAAGTGGGAGAAGGAGAACCTGGCATCAACGTGATTATCTGGAATGTCATAAGAATGGTTTTGGCAAAGAAAAGAGTTTTTGCTGTTCGTGGTGGCAGTGGGAAGGACTATGAGATGCAGAGGTATCATCCAGACTGACAGAGAAAAGTAGTTGTGTTTGAGTCTTCAAAAAACTGAGCATGGTGAGATCATAATGGAAATTTGGAGGCACAAGTTGGAGGGACAATGATCTAGAAAACAAAATCGGGAGCACAATATGCTGACCTTCTCCCAGCCTAGTGAGTCAACGGGAGTTAGAAAAAGAAACAGCATTTAGAGAGAATTGCAAAGGAGGCCCCAGAATATAAAGCCAAGTAGATTTTTCCACAAAATAATGTCTGTTGAGAACCAAACAAATAACAAATAGTTAAACGTGTTGGGGTGATGGAGAAGGGGGCAAGCCAAGTGACCAAGTGACCCAGGACTGAGACAGCCCTGGTTGGGAACTGGATGATTTGATAGGAGGAGGTGAAAATGGGGAGGGATGTGCTGCGTGCTGACAAGGCAGGAACCTCAAAGCTGAGGTTATTGAAGGGCTATGTTGGAACTGGGGAAGGGGTGGTATTAATGTAGTGGAATTTAGTTAATAGAGAAGTGTGCAACTAACTAGTCTTAAGGTTCCAACTGGCTTATTTGTATCTAAAAAATCCTTCCTCTGGCAGTAGATGTGCACATGATCTGATAGGTGATTCACAAGTTCAGGGTCTACCTTTGTTGAATTCCTTTGCCAGAAGTATAATTTTATCCAGTTTACTCCTCCCAGTGCTCTAAAAACTGCTGTAGGATTTCCAAGTTGTTTTACTTCTCCTTAAATGAGGTCAGAAATAGAAGGAACTAAACACCTCAACAACATGAGAAGTTAGAAAAGAAGTAGCTCCCAGAAAAATAGGTCAGTGGAGAACAGACGGCAACAGGTAAGAGATATTTGGTGTAGAATTAGCTCATTTGTGAGGACCCATGTCAAGCCAACAGGAAAGAAACTTGGTGTGTGTGTTACAACTCCCCAGACCCTATTACTGGTGCAGGACCCTTCACACAGGATTGTCCAAAGTGTGAACCCTGAGTTCTGGTGTATACCATAGCGACACATGTCAGAAAGAAAGAGATAAGAAAATGATTTTCCATATATTTTAATTAACAGGAATGACACATTTTATGTGTCAAGTACTGTGTTAGTCTCCGGAGATACATATATTTATGAGTAAGAAGTTGTCCCCATTCTTAGTAGCTTCCATTCTGGTGAGCTTCCATAGCAAATATATAGCCAGGGCAGAAAAAAATCAGCACAAATATATGCAAAGTTACCTATAAAAGCATCAGAAAGAAGGCTAATGGAAACCACGGAACCTATGAAGATCCAGGCCCTGCGTCAAATACAGATCAGGGACATACCTTCATAATGAAGCAAAACTGTTCTTTTAAAAGCAGAAATGTTTTTAATGTGAGGAAAATTATCAACATAGAAAGCTGCTTTTTAAGTGCACAAATGTGCTTTAATGTAAGGAAAATCATGCACATCTTGTTGGAGACAGTGGCATTTCAATCACTGAGCACTGGAATACAGCAAGGTCTTTTTTTCTCTCAACATCCCTGTACTAGGCACAGCAGGCGCTCTAGAGCCCAGCCCAAGAGCAGAGCCAGCAATGCCCAGGAGTTGAGGTTAGCCTTCAGAGGCAGTCTTGCCCTGAGGTCCAGGTGACAGGGGAGGAAGGGAGGGCAATAAAGGAAGGAAGATGAGCCTTTTGCCCCTCATCCAGTTCTTCAGAAGTGGTCTCTCCCTCCTGCCAACATCCCATTATGCTTGAGAACTCAGAAAGCAGGAAGCCTTGGGAAACAAACAGCCAGTCTTTCTGCATCACTCCTCCCTCAAGGGGGTGGGGGTGAAAGGGGATGGGGGCAGGTGTGGGGGAATATTGGAGGGGCTTGGGTTGGGGGAGTGGGGGTCTGACTCCATGGAATCCTGATGTTCTGATATTCTGTACATCTTTCTCATGGTCATTGCTACTGTTCTTGCTATTCCAGAGTTTGCTCCTTCATTCTATATCTGTGCTAAAAATCATGTAACATTTGTTACTAGAATCCACAGGAAAATAAGGCTTGATATGCAAGAGTTTACCTAATGGCACATTTTATAAGACACAGTTTTCAAATTCCAGGAGGTACCTGTAATCATCACAGCATGGTGATGAGTAGTCCTTCCATAATGCATTTGATATGAAGGCATTCATGTAGATGCATATGCCGAAAATGCAGTCATTCTTGAGATTTTCCCACTGGAAGGAAAATATAGATTAACTGTGATATTAGTGTTTGCAAGTGTATGACAAGGACTCAAATCTATTAAGGACTTAGAGTAGTGGTGAAAGGTCAACTGATAATAGTGAGCAAAATTCATAAGATCATTAAGATTAATCAAGAAGAAATTTTACAGTGAAAATATTAAATAGCCTCCCAAAGGCAGTAATAATATTATATTCTTGTAAATATTTAAGAATAGCTATTCAAGATCATCATGCATACTCAGCAAGGACACCTACCACCAAGGAAACAAAGATGGGGTGGAGAATGCTATGAACTGGGCTGCTGGTCTTCGGTTTTAGGATTACATCCATTTTAAAAATGGCATCTCCCTTTGTTTCACATTTTAAAGAAGTCAGCAGCCAAATTCTACTCAAAGAAAAAAAGAAAAAAGAACTTGGAAATGCTCAGATATTGTCTTAGAGGGTGCATGCAGGCTGCAACCTTGTTACACACAATTCAACAAAACATAACTCTCCCCAGAGGGTAATAGTAGCTTAGAAATCTGTGCTGTGATAACAGGACAGAGCCTTTCCTGAGAAAAGCATAAACATAGAGATTACTTGTATTTGAATGGAATCACAATACAATGGAAGTGAATTTCTTTTACATTGGCTCTTTTGTAGCTGTCTGTGAAGAGTACAATATATTCTTTAAAAAATGTTTAAATTATACGTTGTTTCCAAAGCGTTTGATTTTCTTCAAGTGTTCCCATGTTCTGTTTAAACTGCTTTCTTCTGTACATTTTCTTGTCTATTTCACTGACCAGCATTGTTAACCAAGTGCTCCTGGAATGAAATTACACAGTCAGACAGCAGCGACAGACAGTAAGTGGCAGTCTGCTGTATGCACAGACAGAAAAACGAAGTCTTTTTTAAATGAACTTTTTATTTTGCAAGACGTTCAGATCTATGGAAAAGTTGCAGAGATGCTATACAGAGTTGCTGTCTCCTTCACCCAGTTTTCCCCCTTGTTAACATCTCTTGTTAAAACTGAAAAACCAGCATTGGCATATTACTATTAACTAAATTCCAGACTTGATTTGGATTCTGCCAGTTTTTCCATTCATGTCCTCTTTCTGATTCAGGATCCAATCCAGGGCACCACACTGCATTTAGTTGTCCTGTGTCCTTCGTCTCCTCTGCAGTCACAGCTTTTTAGTCTTTCCTTGTTGTTCAGGACCTTGACAGTTTTGAGGAGTATAGGCCAGGTATTTTGTAAAGTGTCCCTTAGTTTGGGCTTGTCTGATGTTTTTGTTCTGATTAAACAAGTGTTACGGGTTTTTGACAAGAACCCCACAGAGGTGAAGTGTCCTTTTTATCACATGTATTAGGATGAACATGGCACTGGAGATGTTAACCTTCAGCACTTGGTTAGGGGTAGTGTTGGCCAAGTTTCTCTACTGTGAAGTTTTTTGTCCCTTTTCATATTCTACTTTTTTGGAATGGAGTCATTAAATGTAGCCCACAGTCAAGGGGATGGGAATGAGTGATTTGCTTTGGAAATACCTTACATGCAAAAATTGGAATGTTTAAGAAAGCTCCTGTCTTACATTCAAATTCAGTTCAACAAACCATGAAGAAAAATATTTTGGCGATTCATACAGAAACACTTGTAATCCCTAGAAGTAGCTTATGGGTACTGCCATCTATGAAAAGGCACAAACCTTAATTCTTGTAATGATTGTAGACTAAGAGATGGTTATCTTTACATTACCTGCATTGTTATTAAAATGACTGCTTATTTTTCTAAGCTCTTTTTAAAGTTTGATGAAATCTCTGATGAAATTTCTTCAGAGACTGAACATGCTACAGTGCAGATTGTACACAAGCTAAAAATTCATCTTCAAGCCAGAGACGGGTAAGATTCCTCAAGGGAGGAACAACCTAAGACAGGCACAGTCGCAGGGGGGCCATCAGGTGAGAAGTTGGGGATCAACAGAGGTGAGGCTTAGAACCCCACCCCCCCTGTTTTGAGAGAAATCTTCTGCATCCGTGGATGTTTTGTTGCCCTAGTCTAGCTTGGATTAATACTTAATCTATAGGCACAGACCTGATCATCTACATTTGCCCTCTTATAGCATTAAATTATGTTTTCTACCTTTATCTTGCATCTACCTACCACTTCAGCATTTTATTAAAAAATAATAATAATAATAAGGGAGAAATGTGGGATTCACATATAAATCAAGTATAAAAATCAAATGAATAATCATATCTGACTTGATTGTTTATAGTTCATGATGCGTGATCAAAACTGAAAGTTTCTGTGATATGACTGCCCTTGCACTGTTCACCATGTAAGAACTTATTCACTATGTAAGAACTTGTTCACCATGTAAGAACTTGTTCATTATGCTTCAGAAGATTGGAGACTGTTGAGAATTAGGCTTTGGGTTGATTAATGATTGTGCATTGAGTCCCCTATGCAGAATTTTATTGTTGTTAACAACCATTTGATCAATAAATATGAGAGATGCCCTCTCAAAAAAAAAATTCATCTTCATATAATTGTACTCTGGGGTCACATGACATTTAAATGCACATTGCCAAGAATGTTGTTTGTCTACAAAATCATAAATGCACAAATGAATTACTCTTTTGTAATGTCATGTATTTGTAAATTTTCTCAAAGGCATCTAACTTACAAAACAGCTTGCTACCTTATATGTAAGGACATACTAGTTTATCATTTTCATTAGAATCTCTGGTGTCATGCTCCTTTTAAAAAATGTTTATTTTTTATTACTTTTTTCCCCCATTCTACTGGCTTTAACTGTTGAGTATTATGTCGGTTGACACAACTTACATAGCAGGCAACAAGACAAAAATTTGTTCTTTTCAATTTAAAGTATTACGTGACCATCTTGCAAATCTAAAATTAAGGTCTTGAGTTAGTTACATTTCCTAATTAAGGTCTTGAATTAGTTACATTTTCCTAAATTTATAATAAATTTATCATAACACAAGGTAGAAAACATTAAGTGATATAGAAGAGATACAAATAAAATGTATATCAAAGAAAGTTTATTGAACTGATAGGTTTATATCTATCTTTGTTGGAATTAAATTATATCATCATAAAGATAGAGCTGCAATAGTTAGAAATACACATCAACACAATAATATTTTCTCCTAAAGTTCTATTTACTTATTTACTTTTTCCAATATTGATACCTTAAGACAACAT
This sequence comes from Manis javanica, assembly GCF_040802235.1. NCBI lineage: Eukaryota > Metazoa > Chordata > Mammalia > Pholidota > Manidae > Manis > Manis javanica. The sequence goes on along the minus strand of NC_133159.1, from coordinate 96,180,894 downwards.
GTTAGACGCTGCGGGGAAACAATACATGGACCTTACTTTCTAGTTGAGAAGCTAAAATGTACACAAAATGTATTATAACATGAGGTAGAAAACATTAAGTGACACAGAAGAGGTACAAATAAAATGTATCAAAAATAGAAAGCTATGAGGAGGCACAGAAGGTTTTTTAGCATGCAAGTGACAAGATCAGAGGCATACTTTAGAAAATTAATTCAGTAGCATTGTATTGATTGAATTATAGTGGTAGAAGAGAAAGGAAGGAGAATGAGGAGAGGAGAAACTGAGCTAAAGAGATGAACAGGAAGCTACTAATATTAGCGAGGTAATGTGAACTAAGGCACTGGGCAGTAGAAATAAAGAAAAGATGTGGATCCAAGAAATTCTGCAAAGGCAAAACCAATAGGTCATCGCTATTGATTGAATGAGGGATGGGAAAGATTCAAATAAAACTTTGATTTTTCAAGAAAGGAAATATGGTGCCAATAATAAAAATGTAGAAGGACCATTTTCTATTTTTATTTATATTTCCTTGGAATAATTTTTCAAAGTGTATTATATATGCTTTGAGATCTAGCCTACTACATTGGCAGCTTTCTGCATCTTTATGTCTCCCTTAAGATTCACTCATTTTAGCAGTCTCTAATCCTTTCTGGAATACATTGCAGTATAAATAAATGAATATGCATTCATTATGTTTGATTATATAATTGTGCTTCCCTCTCAGCAAATGTCTCAAGGTACTAATGTAATGGCTTCTGTTCATAACTAAAATCTAGGATTCTTTTAAAAGGATGTGTTTGAGATACATTGTTTTAGATATGCATTTTATAACATCTGACTTTCTTAGCAGTAAGTATTAGCTTTCTGCAAAAAGGAGCTTTCTCATGTTAGTTTGTAATCAAGTAAGCTGATAACTCTGCTGGTTTTCCCTTAAAATGTACTCTCCAGAATCAAACTGCTTCTCATTTCTGTGTTATTATATGAATTTTTCAATAATAATTAGAACAACCTAAGTGGCCACTAATACTTATGGGGCATTTATGTTCAAGGCATTGTTCCAATTGTCTTACTCCTTAGAATAACACTTTGAAGCAGATACTATTAGAATCCCACTATACAGATGAGACACAGAGAAGTGAAGTGATTTGCACAAATTACATGACAAGTAACTGTGGGAACCAAATTTGAACTCATGCCATGTGGTTCCAGAGCCTATGTACTTGGTGGCACTACCTTCAACCACTTCCTAAGAGTCAAGTTAGTCCAGCTCTACACTTAGTGGGGTACCTCTCTCTGCCATATATCTCAAATTTTCCTTAAGTTGGGTCTATTTTAATAGAGAAAAGAAAAAAATTCTTTGATACCCATTGGCATTCCCGGAAGGCTTAATCGTCAAGAGTCTGCAAAAACATAATTCCCTACCCACTAAGACATTTGATCTGGTAATTTAAAAATATTCACTTCCTATGGATAGCCATAGGAAAGAAGAGTTATTTGTATTTATGCTGAAAGTAGTAAAAAGAAAAAAAGAAGAGTAAATGAAGTTGAGTTGGTTTTCAGTCAGTAAAGCATATACAGAAGTTAGAAAGGTAAATCAGATATCTGAGTTTCATTACTACAGTGAGGCAGGATTCCAGGTGATGTGAGTCCACCACCTTGGAATGAGGAACTGGAGGGCCTGCAGAGGAGCCTCTGTGGAGACGCCAATCTTACTAAAGGTTTTTCAAGATGAAATATTGACAGCTCTCCCCATGGATGCCTATAAGATAGATAAATTTTTTTTAATTCAAAAATATGAAAGGACTGAATTATTTCTGAAGATACCAACGTCTAGAAGTACACATCATCAGGAACTCATTCACCAACTGCCTTTACGGAAAGTATCTTCATAGATCACATATGCTGAGATTATCTTACATATCTCAAAAATTCATCAAGTAAGTGGGCCCTGAATCATGGGGTCTTCATCCTTTCTGCTTTTTGCTTACTTTGTGCACTTTGCTGAGTATGGATCATAAAATCAAGCAAGGCTAACGCAAACACACATACACGTATCTTTCTGCATCCTGGGCAATCCTAATTAAAGATGATTTTCCCAAAGGAACAGTATAAGACTAAGTTTTAATCCTATTTTTTATATCAAATTAAAATAGCTCCCGTATTAAATTAGATGCATCTGACACTTTGTCCTCCAAGGTTCTGAAAAGCTAAACAATTTTAAATGCAAATTATATTTTATTGAATCACAAATACACACACGGTTGAACAGAAGTAAATTTCCCTGCATTTTAAATCTTAAACAGGATAAGTTAAAAAATAATAATAAAGTACTTGTCTTGCCAATGGGTTCCAGCCTCCGGCAAGTTCACTATGGATTCAATGTGACCAAAGAAATTGACAGCAAAATGTTCTTGGGGTGAAAGGGTTATACCCAACTTTATATCCAGGTGGCAGGTCAGTCCCTAGAATCCCATTCACTCAGAGCGAGTCTGCAGGCAGCAAGCTGGTCTCTGCCATTGGGCCCCTCTGCCCGCACAGCTATCCTCTGGGGCCCTCTGCACAGTCATCCCACACGGCCATCCTCTGGGCCTCTGTCCTCAGTGCTGCCACCACTTCAGCCTCTGCTCTGCTTTCCTGCAGCAGTGCCACCATGTTGCGCCCAGAGCACTGGGTGGAAATCTTTATATGGAGTCAACAGCCATGTATTGCCCACAGGTGTGCAGTGAGCTAGTCAACCAGGGCCAGGTGAGAATCCTGGCCACAGGACTCTCATTTTATCCATACCACCTAAAGCTGCTGAAGGATTTCACCCTAAGATAAATTTTCTGCAAGTTTCCAAATCTGCTTTTTCTTCAGTTCTCAAAGAGGAGGGTATAGAGGGATGGCAAAGTGGAACTGTGTATATTTTGGAAATTGCTTCAAAAGTGCTGCAATCAGGGAGAATTAAATGAAATAACTAGTGAAGTGTTTCTCAGAGTCTTGACCTAGGACAGTTAGTGGATCTCAAAAGCTGGTCCCTGCATACCTAGGAACTTGTTAGAAATTAAAATTCTCAGGCTGCCCCAGATCTTCTGAATTAGAAAATCTAGATGTGGAGCCCAACAATCTGTGCATTAATAAGCCTGTTCAGGTGATTCTACTTTGCATTAAAGTTTTGGAACCACCAGACTAGAATCATCTATGTCACAATGACCAGGGGTGCTTGTTTAAAATTGTAGATTAAAGGTAAAACCCAGAAATTCATGATTTCAACAAGTTTTCCAGATGCTTCTTATGCATAAAAACATTTGTGGACCATTGAATCTGTAGATAAACCAATTGACCAGTTTGTGAGAAAGGAAGCAGTCTCAAACAGCTTTCTCTGCAGGTGACTTCACACAGCAGAAAGAGCACTGGCTTTGCAGTCACTGACTTGGGTCTGAACTCCAGGTATGCCTTATGCTGTTTATTTATCTTCAACCAGTTATGCAGACATTCTCAGCCTTGGTTTCCTTATTTATAAAATGTAATAGTAATACCTAACTTACTCCATTTTCAACTGATTGAAGATGGACTAAATACTCTGCATAGTGTCTCTTACAATTTGACATTAATCCCTTTCTTTTCTATACTTTCCTCTTTTAAAGATGTTCTATCCCATTCCTGTCATGGTTCCTGGTACTTTGCTCAGTAATATTTGCTAAATAAACAGGGTCCAATGCAATACTTTTGCATTAGGGCCCTAGCTGCAGTGCTTATTAGCTATCAGATCATGAGTGAGTAATTTAACCTCTCTGTGCTTCAGTCTCATTATCTTTAAAATGGGGATAAAAATAGCATTTACCTCCCAGGCTCATAGTGAGGATTAACTGAGTTAATATATGCAAAACACATAAAAACAGTGTTAGGAATACTACAATTCTCAAATGTTATTGAAAGAAAAGTCCCCTACAAATTTACTTCTAAACTTCACAAGGGTTTAACATTCAAAGAAATAATGCAATATATTAATTTTTCCACATTTTTATATAATGTCACAGCCTCTATGTGAGACCTCGGGGACACAGAGTCCCTGTTCTCATGGAGCACACATTCCAGAGGGAGAGGCAGGCATTAATCATATAATCATGCAAATGAGTACATAATGACAAAAATGAGAAACAGGTGCTTGGAAAGAACAGCCCGGGTGGCTGGAGCCTAGGGAGCCAGGAGACGAAGTTGGAGCAAGATAAGCTATGGGGTGAGAGAAGTGGGAGACGGCCAAACCCAGCAGCACCAGTCCAATTGGGGATGTATTTCTAGGAGCAATGGAAAGCTTTTGAAGAGTTTAAGCCAGAAGGTGACATGCTCAGGTTTGTATTTCAAAAATGTCACTCTGGTGGCATCATGGAGATGAGACTGAAGGAGGCCCACGTGGGGCGTGGAGAAGACTAATTGAGAGGCATTACCATAGTCTAGGGGAGAGAGGATGATAGCTAAAACTGAGTGGATGCAGTGGAAATGGAGCTGCTTAGAATTTGAGAGTATCTTGCCAATGGGTTTGAGCCCAGGGCAAGTTCACTATGGATTCAGTGTGACCAAAGAAATTGACAGCAAAATGTTCTTTGGGGATGAAAGGGTTTATTATCCAGCTTGTTCTCCCAGCGGTAGGTCGAGCACTAGCATCTCTGCCTCAGCCCAGAGCACTGGGCGAAGCTGTCTATATAGGACAATAATAGCTTATTGCCTAAAGGTGTGGAAGCAGTAGCCTAGCAACAGGCCACTTACATCTTCAGGTGGTTTAAGTTCAGTGAGGATCCTGGCCATAGGAACCCCAACTTCCCCACAATTCACCCCTCCAGGATTCTCACCTTACAATCTACATGCTTTCAATTTTCCTCAATGGTCCCTGTGTGAGAAAGCTGGAGCACTGTAACCAGATACCACAATAGCAACAGAGGATAACAACTTAGAGATAATAACAAAAATTAGGATACAACAAGATTTTCATACAGGTAACAAAAATTATAATAATCCTTAAACTAGAGGAGGTTCCTAATAACAAAATTATAATAATCCTCAAGTCAAAGGAAGTTCCCAATCCACAAAGACTTTGGGGGTGATAAGACACACATTTTAATGACACCAACATAGGCAAATCTTGTCCTTCAGGTAGGATGCATGCAAGAGAGTGGTCCTGTGATAGGACTGTAGCAGGAAGGGGGTCGCTCCCAGGTCTAGTATACCACACTCTTACTCCTTTCCCCGTGGGGGTTACTGAAGGGTCTATATATAGTGCTACTGGAGGTGCATGCACTGGCCATAATGATAAGACAAAACTCCCCAGTAAGATGCTCCTACTTTCTGGCTGTTCAGGATATACTACTGTGACCTTTGGTGGCCACTCTGCTGCTATTCCAGGAATACACAGGAGGCCAACTTCCAGGCCTTGTCCCCAAGGTGCTAGGAGAGCCAGCCATCATTGGTCCATGTGTCGAAAGGTCCAAGGCCATGTCCACTCAATGGAGTCTCCGGGGTTCGGTGTAGTTGGTGCTGGCAGCAAGATGTTATTCTGGTGGCTGAACCTTGACTTCAGTGATTCTTCCTTGGTTTGTACTTGCAGTTGTGTAGGGGAGACAGCCATATGTGTTAACATGTCTACAGCGCTCAGGGCTCCCTTTCAGGGTCTCTCATTCAAATGCTGTATCATGGTCCAGAAGCAGACTGACCATCCCCATAGTCTATGGTATCTGACTTCAGTCTGGATTTTGACAAGCCATTGTGCCTCTCTATCATGCCTGCTGTGGTAGGATTGTATGGTACATGAAACTTCCATTTGATTCCCAGCTGTCGCACCCATTCTTGCAGTGTATGTCCAGTAAAATCGGTGCCCTGATCACTCTCAATCACCTGTGGTCGGCCATAGGCAGCAAAGAGATGCTCCAGGCCTCTTTTGGTCATCTGCTGGTCTGCACAACGGATATGAAAAGCAACCAGAAGTCCAGTAGCTGTGTCCACACAAGTCATAGCATACCGATATCCTTCTGACACAGGTAGAGGCCCAATATAGTCTATTTGCCACCTGACGAGGGGTATAGGCCCCTTAGGTATTGTCCCATGTTGCTGTGGAACTCGGTGTAAGTCCCTTTTGGAGTACACGACACACTCCTGCTGGGCTCTACTAACTTCTTCAAAGGTCAAAGACAAGCCCCACCGACGGGCTACAGCCCACATTGTCTTTTGGTCTGCATGCAACAAATGCTGATGTAGCCATTGGGCTACCTCAGAGGCAGGCTTTCCTTCTAACCAGCATATCTGGGCCAATTTATCTGCTTCATCATTTCCTGGGGCTGCCAGCAGCAAATGACCTGTCACATGGTATACTGTAATTATTTTAGTCTGACCACAGGCCCATAAGTCTTGCCACAATTCTTGCCCCCAAAAGAGTCAGTGACCAACCAGCCAGTTGGCATGGCACCAGGTTGGTATCCACAGGGTCAAGCCCCAATAGCCCAGTTGTCAGTGCAGACAACTATAAGGGAGGGATCCTGGCTGTTCACAAGCCACACAACCCACAACTCTGCCCATTGGCTGCCCTTCCCCTCACCATCTTCCATTAATATTGTCTCAGTCTTAGGATGGAAAGCTATGGCCCTCCATTTTGGGGGCTGCCCACAGGTGGAGCCATCTGTGTACCATGCATCCTCAGGTATGGGGCTCTTCCCTCCTGATAGGGACTCTCTGCTACTAATGGTTCAAAAGCAAGTTCTTCCTGCTTTTCACTAGTATATGTCACCGGCCCCAATAAGCACTGGAGTTCTTCACCCAAGGGGCTACTAGAGAGGACACTGTGCTGCTGTAGGTAAGCACCCCACTTGGCTAACATGGGCATTTGTGCCACACCACTCCTTGGCTTTGGGTCCAGTCTCATAGCCACCCCAAGATGGGATAGGTGGTTATTACCTTTATCAGAGCCATTCTAGTGATGGGCTCTGTAGCCAGCAAGGTGTGATACATGGCAACCAGTTGTTTTTCTTTCAAAGTATATTATACCTCTGCCCCTTTCCAGAGTTGTTACCAGAATCCAACGTATTGGCAAGTTCATTCAAGCCACTGCCAGAGACCCCAGCCATAACCATCTTCAGTCACATGAACATGCAGCTCACAGGGCCTTGATGGGTCTATCACACTCAAGGCCTGCATGGCCTTGACTGCCCGTTTTGCTGTAGTAAAGGCAGATGCACATCTCATCCCAGTCTCACCTGATGCCCTTTCATACCAACCAGTATAAGGGCTTCAGAATTTGTGCCAAGTGCAGGATAAACACTCTCCAGTAGCCTAGAAGACCCAGAAACTCCTGTAGCAATGCTATAGTTGTAGGGGTAGGAAAGGCCTGGACTTTATCTATAACTGCTTCTGATATAACCTTGGTCTTACCCGACCAGATGACCCCCAAGAATTTAACAGACAAACCAGGTCCCTGAAACTTGGTACTGTTCACAGCCCATCCTTTCTCCTGTAAATGTTGCAGCCATCTAGGTGCTGCACCTTCTAGATCTGAAAGAGAATTGGACGTGAGCATGACATCATCAATATAATGGTACAGCCGCACAGTTGGCAGTTTCTCCCACGTAGCCAAGTCCTGGGCTACAAGTCCATGACAGATGGTAGGGCTATGGAGGTATCCCTGTGGAAGGAGGGTGAAAGTCCATTGCCGTCCTTCCGACATGAAGGCAAACTGTTCCTGACTTTCCTCTTTAATGTCAATGGAAAAGAAGACATTAGCAAGATCTACCACATAATGGTATGTTCCTAGTTCATCACTGAGGGTATCCATCAAGACTGCAATAGAGGGGACAGCAGCATACATAGGGGGTATGACTATTCAGTTCTCTGTAATCCACAGTCATACATTAGGAACCATCTAGCTTTTTAACTGGCCACACTGGGGAATTGAAAGGACTATGGGTGGGCTTTATAATACCCACCCTTTCCAGCTCCTGGAGAGTTTCCCCAATCTCTTTATGCCCTCCAGGCAGTTTGTCTTATTTGGTATTAGTCACCCATGGAGGCACAGGCTATGGAGTGGTGCCTAGCATGTCCCCTCAGAACTGCCTTCACCACACGTACTCTCAGTCTGAACTCACCTGCAGTGGTCTGCAACCATAGACTATGCAGGATATCAATCCCCAAAATATACTCAGGGGTAGGAGATATATACACAGTCTTTTGGGGGTGGACACCCTATTCCCAAAGGGGTTTGGGCTTTTTTCACTCGGATAGCCTTACCCCCATATCCATCTATGATAGCGGGGATCCCAGGGAACCACTCAGGGTTACCAAGAATCAGTAAACATTCAGCCCGTGTCCACCAGAGCCAGGACACATTGTATATTCACTGGGGACCAATGGGTAGCTATTTCAACATGTGGCTTCCGGTCCCCCCTGGTCCCTCAGGGCAGATACCTTGACCTTCCCCTCAGTCAAACCGTGTTCCCCAATCACCTTCCTGTGTGGTCTCAAGTGAAGTTTGCTTGCTCTCCAGCAAGAAGTCTTGCAAACACACAGGCCAGACCTGTGGCTCTGTCTCTGACCTCTGCCTCATTAGTCTTAATGGCTGGAACTGCTGCTCTGGTTTCAGCTGTTGCCATAGCTCTAGTAAGATCCCATTTGACTTCCCATCTAATTTCCTTCCATCTGCTCCTGCCTGTAATAAATCAACCCACATCTGTGTCCTCATAACCTTCATGGGGCCCTTTAAATTCTTCTTGTGAGTAACAGATCTTATTTCTTTCCGGGTTTTCATTGCTTCAGCCTCTCCTAAGTCTGCTACTGTATGTGTCACCTTGCTTATGGGCTGCTCTAAGTGAGGGGAGAGAATGGTCACTAGAGACCCAAAGAAGGATATGGGAGCTGTTTGAAGTACAATATTTCTCATTCTAGTAGTGAAAATCTCTTCATCTGGGCCATAATTCTCTGGACTACAGATGGCATTTCTTATGCCTAGCTCTTGTAACACCTGCTGGAGTTCAGCATATGTCTGCCATCTAACAGGAGAGGATGGCAGATCACCCAGATTGGGCCACACAGCGTGAAGTGCAGCCATAAGCCAATTGAGGAGGGAGTGACTTCCTGGGGTCTGATGTGCATTTTGTAATCGCTGCCTCAAGGCAGGCTACACTGTCAGGGAAGCCAGCTTTCCCATCTCTGATCCTGACAGAACAATTCCATCCACCCCTAAGTCCCACAGATGCAGGAGCCAAGCTGATATTGACTCCGAGGGCTTCTGCCTGAACCAGGAGCCCAAATCCACCAGCTCAGCCTGAGTATAGGGGCGGACCATAGAGTGCTCCACAACCTGGGGAGGGGGCTGCTACTCTCTTTGGGGAACTTTCAGCTGCTGGGTCTTTGTTTTCTTTACAACCACTGGGCATGCTTTCAATACAGGAGGCGCCAGTGCCTCTGGCACCACCCCTTCATCCTTCCCCAGCTCCTCCATTTCTGGGGCTGATGGCACCTTTCTCTCCCCTCCCCCAAGTGCCTCCTCAGCTACAACCTTTACCTTTTCTACTGTGCCTCGCAGCAGTGCTACCTCAGTCTTCAGAAGCTCTCTTACCTTCACCTCAATGCTTCGCAGCTGATGTTCTCATGCCACCTCCACCTGTGCTTCCCTCAGGAGTTCATCCTTTTTTGTGATGGCCTCTTCCTCCTTCAGAACACCTGGCGGCGCTGCCATCTCGTTCTGTAAGGAATTGTTTACCTCTCCAATGGCACCTTGCTGCCAGTGTTCTTGTGCTACCTCCTCTCACATCAATGCCATTTCCTTCCTCAGGGAATCCACAGAAATTTGCAGCTCACATTCTTGTGCCGCCATTCCTTGGGTCTCCTCTGTAGACCTTTTTAAGACTGTGAGAAGCAGCCAACGCACAGTCCCTGCTGCCTCCCAGGAACCCTGCTTCTCAAAGGATCTGCTTACTATATCAAGAGCCACCTCTACTGCCTCAGGTGTCACCTCCACTTGCCTCCAGTCCTGGGGTGCGGCCCAGTCTTCCAGGAGGCAAGCCACCTCAGACCACATACCCATTGGGAGACAATCCACTGTCTCCCCATTCACAGGGGCAGCCTGCTGAAGCACCCCTCCATAAGGGCAGCCTGTTTTTTTCTTGGTCAACAATGAACCCTGCCGACTTCCGCCAATTGTCTTGCCAATGGGTTTCAGTCCCAGGCAAGATCACTATGGATTCAGTGTGACCAAAGAAATTGACATCAAAATGTTCTTTGGGGTGAAAGGGTTTACTACCCATCTTGTTCTCCCAGCGGTACGAGCACTAGCATCTCTGCCTCCGCCCAGAGCACTGGGCCGAACTCTCTGTATAGCGCAGTAGTAGCTTATTGCCTATGGGTGTGGAAGCGGTAGCCTAACAATAGGCCAGTTACATCATCAGGTGGTTTAAGTTCAGTAAGGATCCTGGCCATAGGAACCCCAACTTCCCCACAAGAGCTTTGTAGGAAAGAATGTGGATGGGATTCAGGGATGAATTGGAAATGGGAGGACCAGGCAGTGAGAAGTCTAGAGCAACTAATCTGATCCTAATCTGCACTGGGAAAGAGCTGGATTGGAGGGAGAAGAGTCTGAATGTGGCACTGGGCATATTTAGTTTGATGTCACTGAGAGATATCCAAATGAAGGTGTTGAGCAGTTGGACATATTGCTCTGGTCTCAGTGTAGAGGTCTGGGCCAGAGAAACAAATCAGCAGTCATAGGCTTATGGACAGAAACTGTAGCCAGAAAGTGATGAGATTACCTGGGATAGCATATGGAGGAAGACATTGGGCCCAAGTGCTGCATGATCAGGGGAAGGAAAATGAACCTGCAAAAGAGGCTGATGTGGCAGGATAGCCTGTGGAAATATTAATTTTTATTTTCTCTTACTCTTATTTTTCCCTTTCCTCCCGTTTCAAGCTGATAGCCTGGTTTTAATATTCCTGGCTTCAGGGATCTTCACAGGTGCTAAGTAAAAGTTCCTGAAGTTAAGGCCTCTTGCAGCTTTTGGCAAATGTCCAGAAGACAAAGAGAACCTATGAGGCAAAGAGAGAGCGGCCTACAGGGCCTTGTATGGTAAAGACCCACACACGGCTCAAGATCTCAACCTCAGAAATGATCCCAGGGCCTTTAAGAGACTTTAGATGTAACAGAACCACTGGACCTGAAGGCCCCAGGTGGACATGGACAAGCCTGTTCTGGAGATAATGAACATAGATGGCCAATGAGCAGAGGACTCATCCCAGTGAGCCTGGGGTATGATGGTCTCCAGATTTTTGCTGAGCTCTAGGATGGGCAGCTCCCAAAATGATTGAGGTTAAACTTCTCACTGCTGGTGGGACAGTGGGAAAAAGTCTGAACTTTGGTTTAAGAAGAATAAAATGTGATATTTCTTGACAGTACCATAATACACAATACTGGAATTTGAGGCAAGAGGAAAAATGTGACTCCATCTTTAGTGGAAGTAAACTCATCAATAATATGTTCAAAATCTACCCCTTTGATTACCTCACTTTCAATTAAGATAACAGAATTGCCATGTTTTAACCTTTCTCTTGACCAAGTGATGATCTTAAATAATTTTGAATTATCTTAAATTGAGGTAAATCATCAAGTAGTTTTTCCAACTACTTTAATGTTCAGGGAACAAATTAATAATTATAGAACATATAACAACATGTATATAGGAACATACATTTTTTTTCTTTTGTCTCAGGCTCCAGTCTGAATCAGCACAGCACTGGTCTTCATCTACAAGTTTTGCATTTTGTTCAGTGTGAATTTTTGTATTAATTGATTTTTTAAAAATAGTGTATTAAATATTATTCATCTTGTTTACTGAGTTAATTCACATCCCCTCAAATTTTGCACCTATATGAGTCTGAATGCCTCGCTCACCTCAGGCCCTATTTCTTGAACATCTAACTATGGATTAAGAATCGTTCCCAGTGTATGGAGAAGTAGCCAGAGATGTAAGAGGAAATCCAGGAGAGTAGTGTCAGCAAGGGAAATATTTCCAAAAGGGAGAGAATTATAAAGAGCTTCAAATCTTGCTGAGGAGTCAAATATGACTGAGACTAAAATGTACGTTTGTTTAATGACCTGAGGGTAAATTGGTAGCTTAGTGTGAAAAGTTTAGGTGGGTTGGTGAAGGTAGAATTGGGCTGAAATGGATTGAGGAGTGAGTCCCTAGCAGGGAAATTGAAACTTTGGCTATAGACAACTCTTCCAAGAAGTTTGGTTGGTTCTAAAGAAGAGAGGAAGAACAGTAGCTGGAGAGAAAATTGAGTCAAGGGAGGTTGCAAGGGAGAAGTTTAATATACAAGAGAGAAACTAAGGTCATTGGTAGTGTACGGTACAGAGACAACTGGAAGGAGATGGGATCCTAAGCAGAGATGAAAGGCTGAGCTTTAAGCAGAAGGCAAAGAGTCTCCTCAGGGAAGAAGAGGGTATGTGCAGATGTGGGTAGGTTTTTATATTTGATAACAGGAAATTAAGGCAGATCCTTTGAGGCCCTCAATTTTCTCTACTGAGAGGGAGACAGTGAGAAGAGAGAGTGTGTGAGAACTGTGCTTAGGAACCTGGGGTTGGCAGGGAGTGCTCATCAAAGCCCCTGCACAACTGGATAAATAAACGATGGTACCTCCACTCTATGAAATTCTGTGCAGTTACAAAAAACACAAGGAAGCACTCTAGAGGAAGATGGAATGATCTCTATGACATGTAGTATAATACGTATTGTGTAAGAAAGAGGAAAAATTAAAATACATTAGTTTGTGTTTTTATAAAGAAACATGGGAAGAATGTAGAAGCAACTAATAAAAAATGGTACTGGAGAAAGAAGGGGATAAGAAACAACGTGAACTGGGACAGAGACAGGAGAGAAACTATTTTTTTGATTTTTCAATCATGTGAATGTATTGCCTATTACAAATAATATTTTAAAATTTGAAAGGTGAAGTTCCTATACAAATAGGGATGCATAACAGACCCAGAATCTGTTCCCCTGCCAAGTCCAACCTGTCGGGTACCCTGATGATGTTTTAAAATGACTGATCTATCAATAGAATTATTGCATTTCTATATCTTTCTGGAAGGATGTTATTAGGAGCATTAGGGTCATAAGAAAAGAAAATTATTACTCTCACTCTTGAGGCTCATGTATTCTTTCTCTCACCACCTGGAGTAGGAGGAAGTCAGCCAAGGTTCTGCCTTTGATATTCTTTTCCTCATCTACTTCCTCTCAGCGAGCAATCTCATTCACTTTCCCAGTTTAAACTGGCCTCATACTCTGTACCTTCAACTCTAATCTCTCTTCCAAATTCTAGACCTGAAATCCCAATAACCAGATGAGCACATGTATCATTCAGAGTCTCAAGAGGAAACAGATAATATGTTAAAACTGGGATAATTCCAGGAGGGGTTACTTACTACGAGACTATTTACAAAGGTTTGGGGAGAGGGGAACCACACAGATATAGTAGGAGCTGTGCTTTCACTAGCCCTCAATCTAAAGGGATGAGGAATGGGAGAGGTTATCAGAGCCTAGAAGGAGAGAGAATTGCAGAGAACGGGTGATCTTGTACCGAGGGATGCCACCAGCTTGAGGCGGCCTCACTGGGATGAAGTCAGAGAAATACACACCCAGACCTCATTCCCTTCCCTCCTTCCTATCTGCTGCTGGCTCCATGGCCAGCCCCAAACACAAGCCAGAGGGCATGAGAGGCTATGGATGTAGCCCCTCAGATGACTACCCCTGGAGCCCAGGGCAGAGTGGGAGAGGATGGAGAGCAGATCCAAGGAGGCAAATGGAATACATTGGCTAAGCGTGCTACCACAGGTGTCCTGCTGGCACCTCAGTCTCAACATTTCCCAAGCCAACCACACAATCTTTCTTTCATTAACCCGACCTTTCTCCTGGGTTCCCCAGGCACCTTGGTTAATGGTGCCTCTCTATCTTTCACTGTCACCCCCGACTCCAACTCTCTTGCCTATTGTGGGCACAGGCACATGCACACACAATGAGTCTTTTCCACTGGATTGTGAACTCCTAGAGGCAGGGCCCTTGAGCCTGGACTCAGCAAATGAATAATAACAACAACAAAATTCACTGGACACTTGGCATTGCAGGCACAGTGCCAAGTACTTCATTTGGACTGCCTCATTTCATCTCTTGACACCTCCGTGTGGTAGGTCCTATTATTAACTCCATTTTACAGATTAGTAAACTGAGGCTCAGATCACATTCATAAGAGAACATCTGACATGGAAGCTCACTCTCAAACGCTATGACCCCCTCTTCACCTCCTGCAATCAAGGTAAAATGTGCCACACACAGTGATAAAGGAGTCAAATATTGGTCAAACAATGTAATTCAGAGAAAGCAAGGGTTAGACTAGGGCTTGAACTCATCATTGAATTTTAATGGACAGAGGGGGAAAGGAGGGAGCCGGGTGAGGAGGCCAAGGAACAGCTGGGAGGGATTATAGTTTGTGGGCTTGTGTAGGGAAGGACTTGACCATATCAGAGAGTAAATACTAAGAACTGATAAGATTGAGGAGAATGGAGGGGAACTAGGGTATGGAGGGCTTTGAAGTTGATGGAGCTGCTGAGCCTCCCTATTGAAGGAAAACAAAAGTGATGTTTTAGGAAGATTAGCTTGCCACTTCCAAATAATGGAGGATGGGTTGGAAGTGGAGGATCGTGTGCTACTAGAGGGACCAGCTGGAAAGCTGTTATAATGGTCCATGAATGAATCACTGAAGGCCCAGACTGGAGTATGGTGATGGAAATGATGAGTGAACATTGGATACAAGAAATATCTCAAAGCAGAAAAGACTCACAGCACTTAGCAGCTGATTGCTATGCAGATGAGAGGCTTGGACTTCAGATAAAACGACTTCAGTATCTTGCCCCTGCCAGTGGTCTTGCCATTGAGAAGTTGGAATTGGATGGAAGACAGGGAAAACAAGTTCGATTTTAGATATATTGAATTTGATGGAAGGGCCTAACTGACCTGTTAGTCACTCCCAATTTTGCCAAGTTAGACATCTAGTCTTACTGTGCTAAAAGGGCAAGAGTTGTAAGTCATGTATCAATCTTTTATTCCTATTGTTCTGGCTTTCCAGGCTTTTACCTTATAAGAATCCTTTGTTTCTTAACTTTTTGCCTTTTTGGTTTTGCTGTCTATTAATTTTCAATACACATCTGTCCTGCCTCTGAACACATCCCATCCTGCTGTGATATGTGTGCTGGGGCGGGAAGCAGGGTGTAGCTTTGGGTATCATAACACACCAGGGTACTGAGCCCTGTGATTCAGGGCTAACATACTGCAGCTCTAATTGATAATATTTTCTGCTTCACAGTAGCTGAGCTGAATTGCACAGACTTGGAGGAGTAAATGAAACAAGTGTTTTATGAAACAACAGGCAAACCATTTAAATCTATAACTACTATGCTTATGTTTCCTGCTTCCTTGTCTACAATGGAAAGTAAGCGGTGTCTATGAGCCACACACAGTCATTTCCTTTTATGTTTGCAAATAACACTGCAAATGTTATGATACCCTTGCTTTAGCTCCTAGGAGACTTAAAAGGCTGAGCTGGCAAAACAGGAAACTCAGTCATTTATAAGGGATGTGAACAACCAGATCTTCACCACCACTGCTGTCACCAAAATGCTGGAATAAGAAAGGAATTCATAGAAGTCACAAATACTGATTTTTGGTCAGACACAAAGACGGAAGGATTAAACACTTTCCGCAACCCCCCCCCCCAAATAGATTTCTCTGAATTGCCTATAAAGTTTTGACACTCCTAAAGTATGTAGATGATCCCAAAGTTTAACCTTTAAAATGAGAATTATGTAAAAAACATGCTCCTGAAGTTTGATTATGAAAATAGTGCATAGCATTTATCATTTCTTTTAAAACTTCAACTAAGCACAAAGACTGACTGGATAGGCAGATATCTGCAGCTACTTACGTTGTTTAGAATAGAACACAGAATAAATAAAGGACTTAAAAGATGGCAGGAAAAGTTTCACTAATGGGTCATAAACCCATATAAAGAGGAAGGAGCTGCAGGTCTGACAAATTTATACTACAGCAGGGCCTTTGTTTTTCTAAAATGTGGTATGTTAACACATTCATAAATTACCTAGCCTTGGGACTCCATTGATTTGGTTAGTGTGCTTATGCAGCAAAACTGCTCAAATCAGAAGGCTTTGTTGTTCTTGTGTAATGAGTACTGGTAGCCTCTTCCACTTTCAAAAATGTCCAGAGTTGGACAAAACATGGTTATCTATACATAGGTGTCATGGGCAATATACATTATTTTTTAATTCTGGAAGTCTTCATCAACTTTAATTCATTTGAAAATTATTTATATATGTGCTATTTACACCGTATGTGCCAGGACTGACTGTTTGAGATACAAAAGTGAAGATATTGTCCCTGCCCTCATGGATTTTGCATAATGCCATGTGAAAGTGCCCCTCTAATGACAGTAGAAGTTCAAAAGACATCTTTTAGTTCTTCCCTGTGTAATAAGGAAACAATTGCCAACTGATCATGTTATTAATAGGTTAGCTAGAACATTTGTTAATAGTGACAGTGGGCACCTTGTTTTCTTGCTTTTAAAGTGAAAGGCTCTGGTATTTCACTCTTAAACAGAGTAATTTCTCTCCACCAGTGGTTTGAGATTGGGGATTTCTCCATTTGTTTAGGGAGAGAAAAACCCCTGAGGGTGTTTTTTACCAGATGGCTTGGATTCAAATTCTGTTACCATCACCTCATAGCTGAGTGGTCTTGGGCTCCTTACTTACTCCCTTTAAGTCTTCACCTATAAAAATAAGTGAAAACAAAAAACACCTGTAAAAAAATTAATTCGTACCTACTTCATAGGGTTGTTGTCAGGATTAAGAGGGTTAATGCACATCAGGATTGAGAGAGTGCTTGTGCACATGGCAAGCTCTCCTTATGCTTTAGCTGTTACTTGTTCCAACACTCTCTCTCGCGCGCGCTCTCTCTCTCTCTCTCTCTCTCTCTCTCACAGCTGATAATCCCTCGCTTCCAGAGAGGCGAGGAAAAGTTAAGAATCACTGCTTTAAAGGTTGAAAAAGTCTTTGCTCCTGTGGTGGGAACAGAGCACTGGCACTCTATGTGTTTAGGTTAGACTAGAAGATGAAAACTCCCCTAAAGCAGAAAGTGTCAGATAGTACTTGGCATTTTGATAAGATTTATGAAAATGAAATGGTGCTAGTGTAAAACATGCTGAATTCTATCCAGTAAGAACTGGCTTGAAATTTTTGCTTAAAAGATCACAACGAAGGTAAGTATTTCCTAAATTGAGGAAGGCAATCCAGGAGAAGGGTCGCCTACTGGGCCACATTTTTAATGCTGACAAATACGTTTTGTTTTAAAAGCAGAATCATTTTAGAATGTTTATATACTTTCATTTATTTAAAGCTATTTTTAATATTTTGTCCTTAAGTCTCAGGATGATAGCACCCACAGTTGTCCAGGTATTACTTCTGTATAAAATTGGCTGTTAGCTTATACCTTTATTTCTTAAAACAAATTTTAACCTGATGAAAAGAATCAGAGCATCCTGAAAGATAGGCTGATACTAGGCTTGTGGCAGGAAATTAAGGAGAGTCTGGGTACATCTTGCTGGACTGGAAAGTAAGGAAGCTGTCAAGGCCTAATGGGTCGGGGCAGAAAGACACAGGAACCAGCAAAGGCAAGATATTGGTAAAAGAATGAAAAGAAAGAGAGAGAGAGAAATGGGAGAGATGGAGCAAATATGACAAAATCTTGATAATTATTTAAGCTGGGTGACAGGCATGTGGGGTTCATTCATTTTGCATTTCCTTGCATTTGGTAGAATTTTTTCATTATAAATAAATATTTACATCACTTAGGCCTCCTTACCAAATGTAGTCTGGGCTCCTTGACATTCAAGGTCTTTTGACATTCTTTCCAGAATTTTTTCTACTACCTTGTCTCCATAGACCACTATGCTCCAGCCACTCTGGATATCCTAAATTTCAATTTAGAGTGGTTTCTGTATAAATGTCATGATTTATAATCTGAAAGAACACTTAAGGCCTTTAAATTAACATATTTTGGGATTTCAAACTTTAGGGCTCTTGATACAGCTAGCAACTTGTCTCAGCACAGAGCCTAATTTTTGTGAAAAGGCCAAGCTCTTACATAAGCATTTTGCCAAGATTCATGAAAAGAAATCAAGAGAATGCATTTTAACCTGTAAGCAGTGATTTGAAAACTAAAAAAAGGTGGGACAATCTGCCTCCACAGGTCACAGTGCTCCTGCAGTATTTGTTTCTGCTCTGGTGGTGATGGAATGAGCAATAGCATGCTTTTTTGTTTAGCTGAGTATAGGGAGCATGAGGTTCTACAAAGGTCCTAGGCTTCATTCTCTTCCAGAATTGGGAATTTTGGTCCCTTGAATAAGTTTGCTCCTTATTCAACTATGTTACATTCACAGCACTCGACTTCTCTAACTATGAAAGGTTACAATTTCAGTTATATTATACAAATTTGGTTATAACTCTTTTTCTAGACTACAACCCGTCTGTATGTCCATTATTTTGTATAGATTTTCTTCCACGACTGGAAAGATTCTTACTATGATAAATGAATATTGTCCTCTTATTTTTCCCAAATCTTTAAAAATCAGCTGGTTTTTTTTTTACTTGAACAGTTAATGGATGGACAGGACTTGGAGCCAAACGAAAACATGCTAACTCTAAATTTCTTGCATTTTCTACTCCGTGTTCTTCCTAATACTTTGAATCAAAATGTATGACATTCCTCAAAGATTACTTTGAAAATAGAATATTTGTTATTTATTCTAACAAACAGGATTGTTTGTTAAGCTTCTGTGTTCCCCAGTACCTAAGAAAACTCACTGTGGTAAAATTCCCTTGTATCATAGAGCTTAAGTCAGAAGAAGGATTGGAAAACTATTGTTTTCATATAGTTAATTTCTCAGTTACTTAGGGATTAATACAAGGCATGTGTTTCAATTTGTACTGTTGAAAATGGCGCAAGTCCATTTCCCTGCATTAAGACACAGTAGATGATTTTAATTTCTCCAGTCCTAGATTTCTACAAGACTATGAATCTTTCTCTCTGATAATTGTGGCTTTCCTGTGACTCATGGTCACTACTCAGAACAATTGTTCTCAGTATAATACATCATTGCTGTAGTGATTAAGGGACTGGGTTAAATCTCTGATTCTGCATATCCCAAGCAATTAATTAAATTTTTTAGAATACTCAAAGCCTAGTGTCTTATGTTTTACTCTATTTTCTAGAGAGTAAATTGAGGCAAACATATAGGACAAGCTGACAGCCAATGGATTCTGAGTTTTCATTTGTTTCTTAGATCTTGCTCTAAAAAAAAATCAGATATATATGTATTTATCCAATTTTCTCTTTTGCTCAGATGAACTTCATGTTACCATTATTATATCAGTAAAGTTTATTACCATTATTATATCAGTTCAGTTTTAACAGAAAGATCCACCAAACGGGCTAAGCAAAAAGTTAACTTAAAGAAAACTTATTTTTTTCCAGTTTGAGATCTAATTGAAATATAACATTTCATTAGTTTGAGAAGGAAATTTGCCTTTGTCCACAAATGTTATAGACTGTCATTTGTTTTAAAACTTTATGGGAATTATTTTGTCAATCACACATTTAAATTTTTTGGTAGTCAAATTTAATGATCTTTCTTTAAGATTATCCTGTGTTCTGCATCTCGATAAGAAAGACCTTCCTTTCTCCAATATTATGAAACAATTTTCCTACCATTTATTCTAGTACTTTTTAGATTTTTTTATATTTAAATATATGATCATCTGAAATTTATTTTCAAGTAAGGAACATGGTAGGAACCAACATGTATTTTTTTCAAATGGCCAGCTATCTGTTTTATAACCATTTATTGAATAATCCATCATTTCCTCATTGATAGAAACTACTCATTTAAAAAATAAGTTTGTTTTAAGTTATTTTTAGATATTTAAATTACTATGTTTATAATATATGTTATCTATTATTAAATTTTATTTAAATTATTTTAAATTTTACAAAACTTTAAAGCACTTAAGTTATATGGTAAAGCATGTATCTTAAGTATACAGGTAGATTTATTTCTACATATGTTTATATACCACCTAGATCAAGATACAGACATTTCCAGGATCCCAGAATGTCCTTTGTACCTCATTCAGTCAATACACCCTCAAAGGTAACCATTTTCTGACCTTAATCACCATGTATTAGTTTTGTGCATTCCTGAAATTTATCAGTAGAATCCTGTAGTATGTATTTTTGTGTCTGGCTTCTTTGGTTTAAAATTATGGCTGTGGCACTCATTCATTTTGGTGTGTATAGATTAGTTTTTTTCTTACACTGCTGTGTAGAATTCTAAGAATATACCAGGATTTATGTAGCCATTCTATCTTAATAGACATTTGGGTTATTTCTAGTTTCAGGCTATTACGTATAATTCTTGTACAGTTCTTTGGGAGAATGTAAGTACTCATACACTATTGCACTCAGGAGTAGAATTGATGAATCCTAGGGCATACATTTGCTAACTTTAATAGAAACTGCCAATTCACCAGAATGGTTGAACCAATTTACATTCTCAGTATATGAACATTTCCACATGTCTATGTTTTTTGCTAACAATAAATAGGACCAGGCTTTTTCATTCTGATGCAGTTGTAATGGAAGCCACTATTTCTTAATCTAAGTACATTGATATTTTGTTCCACTGTAAAAATGTCTTAGAGTGATCGTGATGGCATAAGAAAGGCGGCTAGATGTAGAGTAAAACTATCTGAGTTAAGTTTTGACTCACACTTAGTGTTGAGAAGCCTGTGGGTGACTAGAGTACTCTTTCTGACCCACTAGGAAATAGGAATATGATGACAACTACCTCATAGGATTATTACAAAGATTGAATTATTTTATGCCTATAATTATGAAGATTAAATTACCTAGTAAAGTTAGTATGTCTGAAAGAAACTTGAAGGGAAAGTACTTGCACAAGCAAGTAGTTATCAAAATCCTACCATAAGCTAGGCACTGTTCTAGGCACTGGGGATAAATCAGTGAGCAAAAGAAAGATCCCTGTCTTCCTGGAACTCTAGGGTAGAGATGACAAAAAATAATAGACATAATCAGTAAATTATATGATATATCAAGAAGTGAGAAGTGCTTATGTACAAAGGAAAGGAAAGACAGAGCAGGGTAAGGTGGTTTAGGAGTTGAGGTGATGCTCCATTTTAAATAGGAAGGTCAAAGTTCATTGAGAAATGAAATTGAGTTCCTGTCAAATGGAAGTAAGGGAATGAGCCATGCAGTTATCAGGGGGAAGAGCATTCTAGGCAGAGGTAGAGCTGAGGCAGCGGCCTGCCTGGCCTGCTGAAAGTATTGCACGAAAGGCAGTGTAGTTGGAGTGGAGTCAAGAGGGTTGGGGGGCAGTAAGAAAGATACAGTAGAAGTAAATGGATGATAGTGGGCCTTTTGGTCCCTGTAGGAACAATGGCTTTGACTCTGAGTGAAACGGGGATACTATGCAGTATTGAGCAAGGAGTGACATGGTGTTGCTTATTTTCTTTTTGAAGGATCACTCCAACTGCATATGTCATAGCCAGCTCTGCTGCCATAACAAAATGCCATAGACTGAGTGGCTTAAACAGAAGAAACTACTTTTCTCATAGTTCGAGAAACTGGGAGTCTGAGATCAGGGTACCAGCCTGGTTGGTTTCTGGTGAGAGCTCTCTTTTCCTCTGCCTGGCTTGAGACTGACTCCTTGCTGTGGAGAGGTAGAGGAGAAATCTCTCTTCTCCTCAAGAGGCCACCAAATCCTACTGAATCAGCACCCCACACCTATAACTTCATTTAACCTCGTATAGGTCCTGTCTCCAATTTGCAGTCATACAGGGGGTTAGGGCTTCAGAATATGAATTTGGGGGTGACACATTTCCATCCATAGCAGCTGTAAACCTGATATTTGCAACCTCGCATTCTCAAATGCACCAAGGCTGAAAAGATAATCTTGAAAACTAACCATGTTCATATTAATAGTTCTAAAGGTTTGCTGTTGATATAAACAGTTGTGTCCTATTTGTGTGTATCAAACTGTGAATGGACAATTATGAAATATTTGAGATGTAATCGACATACAACATAATGATTCCATATACGTGTATGTTGTGAAATAGACACCACAATAAATCTAATTAACATCCATCACCACACATAGTTACAAAATTTTTTTCTTGTGGTAAGAACTTTTAAGATCTATTCTCTTAGCAGACAGTTATTATATATTTAAATGTGCCAACATTAACTTCAGGTTCCAAGCACAGAGCACCTCTTCAGAATCTGTATTAGATAGAATGTTGCCCTACTTCTGGACTGAAATTCAGCTTCTTCCCTCCCTCACCAAGGTTACTCTCCATTTTTGAATGGAAAATACAAACTTTATTTGGACACTCTTATTAAGTATAAGAAGGCCACAGTCCCTGGTCTTTGAATGGGGTGTGGTTTATTTTAAGCTCACGTGGTGTGCTTCCAATAATATTTACTCTGAAATTTGGGAGTGTGTGTTTGGAAACACATCACCTAAGCGTAGCCAAGTAAATGAGAATTTTCCTTCTGTGGAAGAAAGGGAGCTTCATTATCATGCTTTGTATTGGATTCCGCTAAAGGCAACTGCTTATTTGCTTCCAGTAAACAATAAGAAAATAAGACTCCAAGCCCTAACGTTTTATAACTAGTCAAAGAAAAAGATTTTACGTGGTAGTAGAGGTCTTTTAAAACAAAGTTTGTGAGTTCCTTTATAAGTCAAGAAACAAATTCCACTTTTTAAGCCAATGCATTCTGGAGATTAAAGAACAGTATATATTATTTCACAAACTTTAAAATCATCATATGTTTTGAGTGAATGTTACTTTCTTAAGAGATTAAAGAAAACACGTGGAATTATCGATGCTATCTTTCTGGATGCTATTCTCAATAAACATAATAAAAGAAAGAACCTGGGTAAATTTAAACTTAATTAAGAATTTTCCCCACTTTTTTTTCTAACTTCCTCCTTATGTCACCGTGCAGAGACATTTCAATAAAGCAATTACATTCCACAAAGCTTCTTATTAAATACAATTGTAACATATTTCTTTAACTATGATCAGTCTAGGAAAATTAAAACTATAATTTCTGATTTCCATAGTGCATTTGACAAATTTTCCTTTTCATTGTTTCTGCCCTGCTCCATGCCACTTGCCTTTCTCACTGGGCTCCTGTATGAAGTTTCTTTCTGGCTTCTCTGCTTCTACTGTCAGTCATCCTTTAGAGGCAATCAGAACCATCAGTCTAAAATGTAAATTGGATTCTGCTGCTTCTTTCCTTAAAACTTCTCACCGTGCTCCAAATAAAATTCAAATTCCTTCCCTAGCCTGCAAGGCTGTGTGTGATCGGCCTCCAGCCTACCTCTCTGACTTCACTTCTTATCTCACTGGCCTACATGACCACACTCCAACCACATTAGCACTCTTTTGCTTCTCAAATTCAGATGCAGGTCTACCTAACGTCTGACCTGGAATGTCAGTTCTTGGCCCTTTACTTGGCTCCCTCTTCCCTGTCATTCAGGTCTCAGCAAAACCTCACCTTCTCAGCCAGCCTTCTCTGGCCTCCATCCAATGTAGCCTGTGTCTCCTCCTAACTTCCTATGACTTCATTCTGCTTCATCTTCTATTTTAATTACAGTACTATTTCTACTAGAAATTATTTTAATCCAATTACTTGTTTCCAGTTTACTGTTGATGAGGTTCAGGACATGATACCCCAATATATGGCAACTTGGCATATTGAATATTTTAAGCTGACAGAGTTTGAGAAAATGGCAGAAGTAAGAAGGTCTCTCTGACCATTTCTGTTGCCCTTCTTCCCTGAGGCAGGTCTTAAGACCCTCATACGAGGGGTGCTGTCCCGACACCTGGAGGAAAGCATCCTTATATTTAAGACAGTGGGATAGTGGGAAGAATCCAAGAGAACAGGCCTTGTTCTGATCCCCTGGTTTATTACACTTCGCTTATACTCTTTGCCCTATCATAGCTCTCCATGACTCTCAACTCTTCATCAATAACATAATAACACTCAGGTTTTAACTCCTTCTTTGGGTCTTCATTTCTTTATGAAGTTCCCTGTGTCACATAAAACTTAACATTAAATAAATTTGTGTGCTTTTCTCCTGTTGATCTATCTTCATCAGTTTCATTTTCAGACCCAGCCAGGAGCCCTAAGAAAATCAAGGAAAACTTTTTCCTCCCCTGTACTGTCTTCTTCTCATGAAGGGAGGGACCTTTTAAGTCTGTTCATTGCTATAAACCAACACCTAAAATGATGCCTGCTCCATACAGGTACTCCCTATTTTTTGAATGAATGAACGAAAGAATGTGTGCTAACCGTAACAAAGCCAAAGTGCTCAGCCTGATGTAGGATACACAAGTGAATCAGAAAGGGACCCTTCCCTCAAGAGTCTTGAGGTTTATTAGAAAATCAAACACATGGAAAGAGACAATGTGCTATCGGTTCTGAAGAGGGAAGAGATGACATCCAGCTGTAGGAAATCAAGGCTGGCCTTAAGTAGGTTGCATTTAAGCTGAAAGATAAAAGATGAGTATTTTGGTATTTTATATTTCATTCAATATTCTCTTTGTCCTGCTTTATTAGACAAACTTGACATCTTACTGCTTACCTAACCTGCCTTTCAAAACATGTTGGCACTGTACTTGGTTGTGAATATTTCTATTGTTATATGAATTTGGGCTGGATTCATTTGGTCATTTGCAGGTAAGTGCATCTATAGGCAAAAAGGCACATTTATGCATGAAACATAGCAAGTAATACAGATTTTAGACAATAACTTTGTTTAGCTGAACTAAAATCTTCCATATTACTGCTTTTGTAATTGAGCATATTTTACCATTAGCACAAATCAGCCCATAGGCTTATGCAAATAAAAATGCAAATAAAATGTAAAGATACAATAACATTAATACCAAATTCAGTTAGGCTATTAATGTTAGACAACACTACATACATCATTTCCATATTACAGGTAATGTGAACATTTTCTAAGCCAGTAAATGATTTAAAATTCAAGACAATTTTATTATGTTTCATGGGACTAAAAACAACATAATGTTCTTATATTCTATATGGAGGGTAAATACTTGTTTATCTGTCCATTCCCCTTCTCCTTCACCCTCTGCCACCTAATACTTGGAGAATGACATCTTCTTGATAATGATGATTTGATTTACTGCTACTAGAGATTCAGGTTTCTGAGAAAGAAACCATCGAAAATATAAAGGAATCAGACATTTCTCCCTATACTTGCATTGGTATACATCCATACACAAGTCTATGGGCACTATTCACATAGATGCTGATGAAAGTGATACCCCTGCAGCTGTCAGTGCCCAAACTGTACCACCATACAAGGCACCTCTGATCATGCGAAGGAGTAATTAAGTATGGGTCATTTTAGAAAAATTGGGCATTAATACTTGTCATTCTGAAGTTACAACTCAGCACAATGTTACAAAACAAAACAAACTCCCCACCTTGTCAAAAAAAATATATATATGTATATGTTAGAAGCAAATCAATGCAGTGTACTTGTAGAGGACATTGTGGATTGCTTACCTAAAAGTCGATCTCCCCTTTTCATATTTGTTAACCCCCCCTCCCCCAGGTTTGTTCAAATATTGTGCAGCTATGCAGTTTACAAGATTCTGGATCCCGTTCTGAGCACCAGAGGGTAAAGCTGGATAAGGGTATTTTATTACCCTTTGCTTCTTCAGTTTAGGAAAGGGCATTTGGGCAATTCCAGCAAATGAGCTGGATGGGAAGTCTTGCTGGGGGCCTTTGGGAAGGGTTTCCTTGATGGACAAAAAGGAAGTGAGGAAAGGAGACACCCCCTTCCCTCCTTTCAGTCTTTGGATATTTTTGTGATACTTAACTTTACTTGGAGGCACTACAGCCAGTGGGACCTGGCTCATGCGGTATGCATATTAAAACATATCTATGTTTATCTCTATAGATTAGATGGATAGAGATAGCTAGAAGAAACTTTGGAGATCATCATATTCAACATCAAATTCATCAATTTTTGTTAAACCAGGTTCCATATCGTTTGGCTTATTACTGTTCCCCAATGGACATAACAACTATTAAGCCAACTGTTAGGTTTGGGAAGCAGTGATGACTGTGGATATAATCTAATTATTTGGTTGGGTGGGCTATTTGGAGATAGAAACTTGTAATGGGACTCCTTTGATTATGTATCCTATTAGAATTAATTCATTGAGGTGGGCAGTTTATTTCTAGACCATTTAAAAAATGCAACCTAAACTTACTAAGATGAGAAAATTTAATACAGAATTATAAAGGTGATTAGCAATGCTTTTAGCCTTGTAACAAATTTGGCATAAGTTAAAATAATTTATGGAATGTTTGCTTATGTGCCAGACCATATGTTAAGTGCTTGCTTGACTCAGATAGTTTCATTCAGTTCTCACAGCAACTCAGTTGGGTGAACACTGTTATCATACCTATTTTGTGGACGAGGAAAGTGAAGTTAGGTAAGGTAAAATAGTTTACTCAAGATCACAAAGCTAGCAAGTAGAAAAGCTGGGATTTTCAGTTTTCTGTCCAATAGGTGACATAACTTATTCTTGGTTGACAGGGCAGATACTGTTGGGTGCCTACTTAACTATTCTCTCTTTCTCCTCTGAGAGAGAATTCCTATTTTATTTGGGGATCACTCATGACAATTTCATGAACTGTGGCAATCCCTTTTTCCTTTGTCAGTGACTGGTCTGCAGTGACCATGTGACCATTTTTCTGACTAATAAGGGAGATTCTATGGGGGAGGATTAGTCTGGGAAAGATTTTTCTCCTTCATAAAAATGGGAGTTGTACTGCCTTCTTCTCCCTTCCTACTGGTAAAGTGACCTCTGAGGATGTGATGTCTGGAGCTGTGGCAGCCATATTGTAATCAATAGGTGACAAGCCTGGAGATAAAATTCAACAAGAATATGATTATGAGTAAGGCACAAAAAGAGCTTGGGTCCTTAATGACATGACTGTGTTG
Source organism: Manis javanica (assembly GCF_040802235.1). Lineage (NCBI taxonomy): Eukaryota > Metazoa > Chordata > Mammalia > Pholidota > Manidae > Manis > Manis javanica. The sequence goes on along the minus strand of NC_133159.1, from coordinate 96,153,687 downwards.
TTGAACTAACCCTGAGACTACTTATATCTGGATTCATGTTAAAGATGTAATAAACGCCCTCAGTGCTTAAGCTACTGTTATCAGATATTCTGTTCTTTGTGGTCACAGGTATTCTAATGGTTACAATCTAGGCAGGTAAAGACATTCTCTCAGAGTTGCTGAGAAAAGAGATGATGTGGAGGTTATCAAGATTTCATCCAGGAATCTGTTAGTGTAGGTAGTAGATAAGAAAAAAAAATCCAGCTTTGTTCAGATCTGTGTAAATCTGAACAATCCAATAATGTCTGTGTTGGATAGTTCCTCTTTTTCTCCTAGATGTGCTTTTCCTCTTCTCTGTGTGACTGACTGATACAGACTCATCAAACGGCTCTTTTGCTCTCCGGCTCTTGGTTGAATCTGGCTATTGGGATGTACCAGCAGGAGACTGGAGAAGGGAGGCCAGTGAGATACAAATCTCCCAGCTTCTTCCTTGGGTGATTACTTAGGCTGACTGCATCCCATGACTGACGATCACAGGCTCCTGTCAGGCTACCCTTTCTGTGATGAGTTTTAGTAACTGCTTTTTCCCCTTGCTTCTACAGCTCTAGGAGTTTGTGGCCCCAAGATTCCACACTTTCCTTGGTTTCCCACACCTTACCCACATCCTTGTAAAGTACCATTTGTTTCCTGCCAGGACTGACTGATACTATGGTGTGAAGAAAACCACTGCAGCTGCTGAAGCTTGGTCCAGTTTGTTTGAGATGTGGTGAGATTCTGTGGAGTTATTCATATTGTAAATAAGAGCTTTCCCTAATCATTAAAGGGAGACAGGAGGAGGCTACGGAAACGAGTGTCATGCTGTAAAGTGAAACAAAGTATCATAGCTCGGAGAAAACACTTTACACCTGAGGAAAAGAAATCAAAGATGCCTATCTGGAAGACATGGTATTTGGGCTGAGGAAGGAGAGGATTTTTAAAAGACAAAGATGGGAGAGTGTGAGTCAAGCTAGGGAGAAAAGAAAGCTCCAGAAGAGTTTCTGGAAAACTAGGCTGGAAGGGACCTAAGCTGTACTTAATATTCAGTGTTAGTCCTCCCTCCACCTTCTTTACAGATGAGTAAACTTGAAGGTGAGATTTGGTCAAGATCAAACAGCAAGTAGCATGACAGGACTCCTAGGCTAGTTCCTAACCTACCTTCTGCCTCCATCCCACCTAATCTCATCTCAGGCAGTCTGTTTACTTGTCAGTCTCTCCCATTAGACCAAACTCCTTGAGAGTGTCTCTGTTTTCTTCATCCTTGAACCCCAGAGCCTAGTACAAATTTTGACATAAAGTTATCATTAGCAGTACCAGCTACTAAGTGGTAAGAAGCATTCACTCTCTGTCAGGCACTATGCAGATATTTTATATGTACCTCCTGTAATCTTCCCAACAACTTGGAGAGATATATTTTCTCCACTTTTCAGCCAAGAACGCTAAGGCTCAGAGAGGCTGTCTAATTTGCCCGAGGTCACAGAGCAGTGTGCAGGACTTATTTTTACCTTGCATCCACCGGACTCCAGAGTCTCTGACTTACTGGAAATTCAGTAACATTTGTTGAATGAATAAACGAATAAGAAACATCGACTCAGTGTTAAGTGATCGGCTGTAACAGGCCACCCCCCTGGAGGCTCGGCCCCCTCGCGCTTTGGACTCAGGTCATCTCCCGTCCAAAGTACACCCGCTGGTTCCGGCTCCCAGCGCCCCGTTCTGGTTCCCAGGCTCCGCCCCGACTCCTCCCGGCTCCATGGCCACGCCTCTACTTCGGGGGTTGGGTCGCTCTCTTTATTTCAGTTTTCTCTTGACTCCAGCCACCGTACGGAGGGCCTCTCTCGGCCCGAAGACCTGGAGCCAGTTCCACTCCCCTGGCCCTCCCTCACTCTACAAACTTCTTTTTTCCACCGTCTTAAACTTCAGTCATCCTAGTGCCCGCCTCTTTCGCTCAGATCAGCCAATAGATGGTTCTCATCCTCGTCGAGGGTCCGCCCCCTGCCCGTCGGGGGCCAATCCCCGGCCAGCGAGTCGAGTGCCGGGGCTTGTTCCCAAGCGCCTGGCCTGTGACGGCAGCGCGCCGGGCGCCGCTCGGCGGGAGGGGGCGGGGCTCTGGGTGAGGGATGGGCGAGGGCGGGGGGAAGGGAAGAGGGAGGTGGAGGAGGTTGCGGCGGGTTTGAAAGCGACAGTTTCCTGGCAGCTTGGGCAGGCGTTGGTCTCCGCGGTCCAGCTCCGCAGCGGCCCCGGTCGATCCTGCGACGGGTCTACGCGCGCCTTTGCGCGCCGCCGACGGATTTTCTCCCGTTCCGGCTCTTCCCCCTTCACCTCCCCGCCCCCCCGCTCCTGCCTTTCCCGCCGCTCCGGCGCTGCGCCCGGGGGCCCGCAGCCGGCTGTGACCCCGCCCGAAACCCCTCTGGAGCCGCCGGAGAACAATTCCCTTCTCCTTTCCTCAGCCTAACCCAGGGTGGCCCTCGCGGAGCCAGACCAGCCGGGAGGAGCGCAGCCGGGAGGGGCGTCCGAGGGGCGTCTCGGAGCTTGGAGCGGCCCGGCCCCCGGCGGGCTGTGGCCAGTGGTGGGGGACGCCGGAGCGGCGAGGCGCTCTCGCCGGGCTGCGCGGGCCGCCCGGGGTCCCCAGGCTGAGAGGGGCCCGGAGCGGCGACCCCGCCGCCCGCGCGGGGTCTCCCTCATGGTGCAGCGGGATTCGGGATGTCGAAGACGCTGAAGAAGAAGAAGCACTGGTTCAGCAAGGTGCAGGAGTGCGCGGTGTCCTGGGCCGGGTCCCCGGGCGACTTGGGCGCCGAGATCCGGGGCGGCGCGGAACGCGGCGAGTTCCCGTACCTGGGGCGGCTCCGGGAGGAGCCCGGCGGGGGCACCTGCTGCGTCGTCTCGGGCAAGGCGCCCAGTCCCGGGGATGTGCTGCTAGAGGTGAACGGGACGCCTGTCAGCGGGCTCACCAACCGGGACACCCTAGCTGTCATCCGCCACTTCCGAGAGCCCATCCGTCTCAAGACTGTGAAGCCAGGTACGTCGGCCCTGCCCTTCTGTCTCGGGGATTGGGGGGAAATCCGGGGTGGGCTTCCTGGGAGCGGCGGCCGCTCCTCAGAGCTTAGCGTGCAGGGTGATCTTAGACTTCTTGGGTGTGCCGGTCTCCCGGGAGAGGAGAAGGGCTGGCGGTGGAGATTCCCATTTTGCCGTTGGGAAAACTGAGCTCCAGCTGGCAAGGCTGCTCTGCAAGCTGTCACAGATCGGGCGCAGAAGCTGGGTTTCCTAGATTTGTAGCTCTGTCTCCCACCCTAGAGTTTTTGACAAGAGAGACATTCGGCCCTTTTCTGTTCTCCTTTGTGGAAAATGCCCCTTGTGATTGTAGCATTCTTGGCAACAGTCTTATGCGTTGTCTAATAGGGAAAAAGGTCTTTACTATTGAGGCACTTAGTGCCAAGGTTACCACCTAGTGTACCTAGGAGGGCTCAGCTGCTTCTGTGTTCCTTGCACACTAGCAGCACCTCGGAGCTGACAGCCTACTACTCTATCAGTCCAGGTGGTTCAGGTGTCTGGGTAACCGATGGTGTAACAATACGTGATATGTGGCAGGGAGCTGTCGAATAGTCTGGGTTTCGAAGGAACTAGGTGCCACGCTGAGTAAAAGCTTTGGTAAATCTTTGATTTTACAAAATTTTATTGAAGTAGTGGGTAAAATGGGCTCCTGTTGCCCCGGTGTCTTTCATGCTAGTAAAATCTGCTGCAAAGCACGTTACGTTTATGTTCCACAGCATTGATCAGATTGCGTACAGTGAAATCTGATAGTATGTAATGGCCCCTATGTATTTGTTATCGACAGCATCCGTTGGTTGTTTTGGCATTGGTAAAATGTGGTTCTGTTTTCTGAAATGTTTGTAGGAAAAAGGATTATCACGATGATATTAGACATCGAAATAGTTTTGCTGAATGTGCTCCACTGAATATACAGTGCATCAAATAATGAGTTAATTGTGACTTGGGCTAGAGAAATGAGTCCATCACATCACCGCCAAATGCTGGAAAATTCTGGAGAAAAATTTAATGTGTTATCTTCTCTCACATTTTTTTTTTCTTTCTCAGCAGCTCACTTTGGAAATATCAGATAGTCCTTGGGTTTAATAGAAACTGGTGGTTTGTGGTACAATATACTTATGTGTGTGTTGTGGGTGTATACACACACCCAATTCACATGTCCCTGCAGTTTTAAATTAAGATTTCCTTCATATGATCTATTCCATCATATTCATTTTTAAGCTTACGGGTTTGTGTGAGGTTTTTAAAGTGTTTTTAATTTTAAAAACTTTGGCAGACTTTAAACATCTCTTTATAGTTTTGTGTATTCAGAAATTCTTTCTTAGCTTAAACTTTTAGAGCCATATGTGAAAGAGGAAAGGCTTTTGGGGCTGTAATTAAGCCAGTCAGTCACCATCTGTAATATTACGCAAAATGCTGTATATGCAAACCTGACTGGTCTAGGTACCATTTATTTCAAATCCCATCAGTCAGGGAATAATGAGAACATCTGCATCATTGTTTTGTGTTTTGTTTTGATTAGTTGGGGCATAGATAAGAGTTTAAAATTTGATAGATTGATGAGGAAGTTGATATATGCAGGTTATTGCGATTTTTTAGAAGAGTGGGATGCTGTATCTTTAATATTAGTTTGGTGTGCATGTTATACATTTTTCTCAACTTTATATTAAATTTAAGGAAATAATTCAAAGTTTAGAGTGTAATCAGTAATATAAATTAACTGTGTTGAATAAGTGTTATATGCCCCAGAATGTAGTTGACAGTTTTATAGTAATAAAAGTTTGTCCCCTTAACAACCTCAGATACTGTCCTACTTTAACATTTAGCCAAAATAAAGGGAATAATTTTTATTAATGGGTTTTTATAATCAGTAATAAAAGTTCTGAATACTACACCTGCTTTTTAAAGATACACTCTGCCTCAATACCATGATATATCATTTGAGATTGATATTCTTGTTCCTAAGGAAGCTGTAATTAAAATTTTTTTATCTCTTTATAAAAATGGTATTCTTAATTTCCTAATAGCCTCATGTCAGGTGTTATATTACATGGCTTTGCTCAAACAATGTTTGTTATAAAATAGCTAGAGTTTTGCAGGTTAATCACAAGACTTTAAATATTAGAAATTAAGAACTTTGAAGAGGTTATTTGTAGAACTTTGGGTGTGATTAAAAATATCATAAGTATTGTCTCCAGAGGAGACAAAGATTCATGAAAATACAGAGTAAGGGAATTTAAGAAGGAATTTGCCCTGTTCATTGGAAGCTCTTTTATTTAAACTTTGTGAGAGGAAAATGGATTTTTCAGTTTAATAAGGTATTGTAAAGTGTACTTAGCCCTTTGTCTCTTGTCTTGATCAGTAACTATTAAACTATTTATGACATATCACTTAGAAGCTAGCACAATGCAAGAGTAAATTTAAGCATTTCTGTAAGATGTGATACTAGTCAGTAGGATCTCATACTTCTGAAAAAGCCCATCGCGGAAGGGTGAGCTGGGTGGGCTTACTGCGCTTGATTCTTTCTAGCCTTTTCTTTTCATCTAATAGATCCTAAGGCAAGCCCAGCCAAAGCCAGCACTATCACCCATAGGACTTTATGAAGTTTCTGACAGTGACTGTCTTCAGTTCTGATTTGGGGCTTTACTTTTTTCTTTCTTTTGTTGTAATCTTTAATGAAATTTGAAAGTAACTTTACAAAATATGGGTTGTGATCTGAGGCTTTTACTGAGAGAATTAGAGAATTTCTTATCGAATTCATATTCTTATTTGGTATTAACATGGTACTTAGTAGTCAGTACTTTCCTGCTTCTAGGAGAATCTCTAGTTCTGCCTATTCCTTGGCCAAACTAGTCATCTGTTTTGTAATTACAACCTTGTCATTTATTTTTCTGCAAATAGAAAAAATTTCACTTGAATTTGGACTTTGTATTTTTCAGTAGTAAAGGCAGTTGAACTTTAACCTCTGGTGAAATTGTTTCATGAGATAGTTCTGTGACCAGGATTAGTTTATTTGATTTTACTTCTAAGTATATTTTTTTTACAGTTTCTATTCTGAATAAGGATAGTGGTTAATTTGCTCTAAGATATCCCATACTTTGAATGTGCAGAATTTTATAGATTATTCCTTTATTCCTTTTAAGGAATAAAGGTCATATACCTTTAAGTACATATTTTAGTGCTTTTAGATTATGTGGATTTTATTCCAGAGATTAAGTATTGATACAGTAAGTACACGAAATCATCCTCTACTGTGTTGTTTGTCATGCACACAGTGCATTCAGCTACCTTAATTAAGCCTGATACTGTATCTGGAGATGAAAATCATGAGGAACAATGTTACAGCTTTTTTAAACAAAAACTAATTAGAAACAGATCTTGTTTAATGTTAATTAAATGTAGGAAAAGTCTTCACCACTGACACTTTGAGGTGATTTGATTTATAAGGGAATTCAGTTAAAAGGAGCATATTCTTAGAAATACACTCCCCATTGGTGAAGAAATATGACTTTTAAGTAAGGATGTTTATGTTATACCAGTAATGAATAACTACTCCTTTCTTCTTTTAACTTTTGGATCTTTGTTTAGTGGGTAATTTGACACTTGTGAATTTTGTTTAGATGGTTGTACTATTTGAAGAAGAGAAGGGTGAGAGAAATTAGAGTTAATTTCTAGCTTACTAGGATTGCAATACAAAATATTTTTTGTTGCCTTTTTTTAAACAATAGGAACTAGTGATTTGGTGAGGCAGTCCCTTTGTTAGGGAAAATAGCATCAATGATAAACCTTAAATTTGATACTTTCCTGTTTTCTAAGAATTTGGTAGCAATTTTTGGGTCTAAAATTGGTCATATTAACTCAAGGTTCAGGTTCTGGACTCTATTCACTGACACCTTTAATTCATGTGAACAACGGGATTATACCACAGTGGCAGGACAAACACACCCTTAACTTGGCTCTTTCAATTTTCAGGTCATCTTTATTTTATTCAGTTTAATGCTAAAATTGATTTTCATGGTATGTAACTGTTCCTGGAGAATGCAAAATTGTTTTCCTCTTAGATCCTGTGACATAATCCATATAAACCTCTTGTTATAAGAGACAAATTTCAGTGTTTTGGGTTTTTCTCCCCCTCCTGATGGCTAATTTATGTAAATTATGGTAAAATAAATCTCCTACATTTGTCGAAGTATCTGACTTGTGAAGTCAGTCCATTATTTTCTCAGGTGAATAGTTTCCTTAAATGTATTTACTGTATCACCCCTAAGTGCTTTGTAAATGTTTTGGGAGTGTGTTTTAAGAGAATTTCATTTTTTACTAACTGTTTCAGTCATAGGTACCAATTTCAAAGTCTGCCAATTTCCAAGTCAATTTTTGGTTGGTTGTGATTTGAAAAACTGTAAATGTTTTGGTTTTGAAGACTAGAACTGTGTCTTCTTTAATCAACTAATTATTTTTGTTTCTCTTCTAAAATTTTGAGAAATAATCTCTTTGCAATACTACATTTTTGTAGAGAATGAATCTTCTTAACTTAAAACTGTTCCTAAATACAAGCTTTTTTAGTAGCTTGGAGGCTGGTGTTGTGAGAAACTTGTTTGTTCGGGAAGAGAGGCAAGTCCATTGTTGCTCTTCAACTTAAACAAATATTCAGACTGTTTTCCCAAAAAAAGGTGCTTATTTTACTTTTATAAAGAGAAAAATAAAAGTTCTCTTACTGGCACGTAACCCTAAACAGACAGTTAGTGGTGTATCCACCATGTGAGCTAGCACTGGTGATGTTGTAAAAATATAAAATATAAAAATGAGTCAGAAATGGTCTCTGTCTTCGGGAAGCTCACAGTTTAGTGGGAACTTAATGACTCATTGGTAAGGAATACCTGTGCCAAGGGTTTACCTATTTCACTTTCTCCCAGTACCTAAGTAAAACTCCTTAGTTAAGTTCTAGTATGAATTTTGGTGTAGGCTAGACTAATTAATTGGCTACCTAGCACCCTGTTCTAGAAAGTGTCATGGACTTGTATCTCAGAGAGGATTTGGGTTCTCACATCATAGGAAAAGAGGGAAATCAAATATAAACAAAATTTTCTTTTGAAAAATCCATAAATTTAATTGCCCTTAAGATACATTGTATTTGTATTTTATTTACAATGTATTTTACAAGGCAATTTGTGTTTTACTTTATAATGTATTTTAAACATTGTGTTTGGTACCTTTTTTTATAATGAGTCCTACATGTCACTATCACACCCATGTTGGAACCAATTGGCTGTATTTTGGTTGGTCCCCAAATGAAACAGAGTGCTTGCGTTAAAAAGAGATCTGTCTTAACAAAAAATACCTATTTTTAAATTTTAAGAAATTATCCTCATCTGGGTGTGCATAGTGAAGTTGAAGAAGTTAAATGTCTTCTGTGTGGTGAAAGAAAGTTTTTGTTCTTTTATGTTTGTTAGGGTCCTTGCCATCTGTCCTTATTTTCTGTTGACTTTCATATGACTTTGCTGTTAGGGAGGGAATTGTGAAGAATTTTGAACTTGACCTGTCTTTGAAAGATGGATAGGTTTTGGTTGAATGGAATTAAGATCCTATTAGTAGGAGGTAAGAAGCAAAGAAGGAGAAAAACATGGGGCAAGAATGTTCAGTGTAGAAATGTCCACAGTTTAGGTCTATTTCAATAGAGAGAAACTTTGTTTTGTATAAGAGCACAAAACTCACATTATATAATAATTGGAAAATAGAGGGAAAATCATATTAGTTGTTTAAATGTGCAGGTAGTTCTAAGATAAAATTGTCTCTTACAAGTTGTTTTGTTTTTTAACTGGAACTTGAAATGCATTTTCTTCAAGAAATAATGCTGGTAATGTGCTTTATGCTGTTTCTCTCTTTAGTTTTATTCAATTTGTAATGAGTATTTTAGCTGAAATATTACCAGTAGTACTGTGCTTTATGTAATGGGCTTTTTTGGTTACGTTGAAAGTCTACCCAATTTATGGAAAAATATAATTAGCTAGTCTAGGAAAAAGGGAACTTGAAAACATATTTTCACCTTATCCCTGCCTTCTGTTTGTCACAGTTGACAGACTTCCAGTGAAAAGGGCAGCACCATTATCTCTCCATTTCCCCCCATCCCCAGCCATTTATCCTGATAGAGGCTGCTGCACACTGGTTCCCTGGAGCAATTACCCCTCTTCCCTCTCCCCACCAAAACATTTCAAGTCGTTCTAGCATGTCAGGAGAGCATGGGTGACATTTTGAGAACCATAATTTGACTTGTGACTTATATAAATATTTTAAATACTTGAGGGAAGGACAAACTATGTTCATAGATAGCAAGATACTTTGTTTTATTAACCGATATACTAGAGGTACTGTTTGAGAGACTCAGTAAGAAATACAGGGGGTTAAACATTTGTTATAATTTATGTGGAGTGTAAGGTTTTAAAAAATATTATGGAATGGGAATTGGGAAGAAGTTTTGCCTTAAATTTATTAAAATGAGGACCTATTCTGTTCAGAGACTCTGTTCCTCTCTTCTAGGGTATGCAATATGAACAGTAACTTATCTACCAAATTAAAACTTTCTGGCATCTTAGGCTCTTTGCTGGTTTTTTGCAGATAATTTTAACCATAATTATTTTTCTTGCTTTAGGGAAGTTTGTGAGAGGCTACCCTGTGTCTCACTGTTGTTCTATTTGGGAATTACATGTGAGTGTTAAAAATGGGTTTTTACTATCCATGATGACATTTAAAAGAAGTAGTCTTAAGAAATGAAAATACTCCAAAAGGGAGGGAAAAGAAGTATTTATTAATACATGCTTTATTTCTGAACTTTAACAGGAGTAAGCAAAATTGGCTTTGTTTTTTCCTCGAGTAAAATATCTTTAAATCCACTTCAGTGGAGTAGTCCTCCAGGTATATTACTCTTTGGATATGGTTATCTAGTTTGCAACATGTATCTTAGCTCAGATCTCAGCAGGAAGGGAAAAAAAAAATCACATGTCAGTTTCTGTATTTGTAAGGATTCTGTAGCAAGTACTAGAAACTCTAAGAAGGTACTTAGACTGAGAAGAAAGTTTTTGGCTTACATACATGGAAACATGGAAACTCACACATAGGACAGTAATAGTTAAATTCATGTTTTCAGGTGATAGTCATCAGGATCATTTCTTGGCTCTCTTTTCTTCTGGGTGGGATTCTTTTTCAGCTGTCAGTGTAGTAGGAAAAGTGGCTCTGAACCCCCAAATCATAGAGAGCTGTCAAAGTTTCTCATTTTTTTTTTCTTGAATCCAGTAATAAATCTCACGCAGGGGCTTTGACCTCGCTCATCTCTTGGACCAATTGTGAAGGGAGGGCAGTGGGATATCATGACTGGTCAGGCTTAGAGACATGTCGCTCTTGCAGCTGGGCAAGGAAAGTACAATGTGATTAATAACTGTCCCAGAATCCCAGGAGGTAAGGGAGGAGTAGTTCCTCAAAAAACGGGATGTTGGGGAGGCTGCATTCCAGGAAATGGCCTCTTTTAAAATATTTACTCTCACTTTGAAGCCAGCAACAGTGCACAGTTGTCATAAAACTATCATTTTCAAAAAACCAGGTATTGGCTGTAGACTAAACCAAGGCACTGAATTTACTCAAATATTGTACTTAAATATTATCATTCTTGATGTTTTTAATCTAAAAACTGCCTTTTATCTAAATGCTATTTCTTTGAAAAATTGAGATGTTGATACCTTAATGTGCACAATTTAAAAGTACAGCTTGTAGATTTTCTTCAATTTTCTGTGTTTTTCATGTCAAATAAGATTCTCAGATGAATGCTGCTTGCTTGTTCTTAGGTAGAATATTTTGAAGGATCATTTAATTATTTTTGGCATTGAGGAAACGATTAGTTAATGCAATTTTTAAAACAGCATAGTTGTACCACTTTGAAAATGAAATTCTAAAGGAATTATTTTCTCAGATATTTTGCTTTCAGAACAATAGTCTTTTATTTTTATTTATTTATTTATTTATTTATTTTTTTAAGGTATCATTGGTACACACTCTTATGAAGGTTTCATATGAAAAACATTGTGGTTACTACATTCACCCATATTATCAAGTCCCCCCCATTACCCCATTGAAGTCACTGTCCATCAGTGTAGTAAGATGCCACATAGTCACTGTTTGTCTTCTCTGTGCTACACTGTCTTCCCTGTGATTCCCCCCACACCATGTGTACCAATCATAATGCCCCTCAATCCCCTTCTCCCTCCCTCCCCACCCACCCTCACCCCACCCCTCCCCTTTGGTAATAACCGCTAGTCCCTTCTTGGAGTCTGTGAGTCTGCTGCTGTTTTGTTCCTTCAGTTTTGCTTCATTGTTATACTCCACAAATGAGGAAAATCATTTGGCACTTATCTTTCTCTGCCTGGCTTATTTCACTGAGCATAATACCCTCTAGCTCCATCCATGTTGTTGCAAGTGGTAGTATTTGTTTTCTTCTTATGGCTGAATAATATTCCATTGTGTATATGTACCATATCTTTATCCATTCATCTTCTGATGGACACTTAGGTTGCTTCCATATCTTGGCTAAAATAACAGTCTTTTAAAACATAAATTGAGACTGCATTGTTGTATTATTTATTTCTAAGGGTTCTCTAATAGTACTTTTTAATGATGATATCATAGGAATTATAAAGAAACTACTTCACTGACTCTTAACTTTGAAACACTGCTTAAGTGTGTAATGTGTTCTCTGTTTAATCACCTAAAAAAGTTATTTGGCAGGTATTGTAGGATAAAATATGACCATCATTGTTTTTTCCTGCCAATACTGGGAGAACAGTGAAATAGAGGTAGAACCTTAAAAGAGAGGGGTGGGTACTCTGAATAACTTTTCACACTATTTTTATATTCTAATTACTGTATTAATATCTTCAACTTTGGTGCCTTAAAAGCAATTATTTTATTTTTTTGAGGAATACATAAACTTACATTTTTACTGTAAAATATTCAAAGAGTAGTGAAGTTCATTTACTAGAAAGGTTCCTTGACGCTTCCCCAGTCCTACTCCCCAACCTATTTTTTACTCCTTTTTAATGGAAAAGTTCAAACATAAACATATGTAGAGAGAATATCACATGGAACCCCTATAGCCACCACTGGGTAATTTTTGAGTGTCCTTGTAAAAGCAGTTATTTTAATATTAACCTTCAGTTTATATGTGACATGTCTAGTAGAAGTTTTACAGTTTTGCTAAGTGTTGTCTGGTAATAGCGCTTTTAGTGAATGTTAAACTTTGGTAGCTTATTGGTAGATATATTTACTGTGCATAAAAACAAATATCCATGGAATTGGGTTTGATTTGTCAATAAGAATCATAGCAGGAACTTTCTATTTTAATTAGTTTATGTCCCTCTTGAGAAGTCTTTAGACCATATTTGGAAAATCACTAGTAGAAGCTTATTATGGCTAGAGTTTTCCAATGTTAATTCCATGTATTGATTAATTAAGCCATGAAATCTGTTAAAATAATACAGTCTTCCTAAACTCTGCTCACAGAACTGTATCATAACCCACCTCTGTAGCTTTTGTCAAAAGAGCACTTTGTCAAAATATCATTAATTTTATCTAAGGGTACTATTTATTGATACCAGCATTTGACTTAAGTTGGAATGTCCATGCTAATGAAAAATCTAATTTCCTTTGAATAGAGTTAGATTTTACCAACTAGAGGTATCTCACAATGTAATGCTGATGAGTGAAATGACAGATTAGCTTCTTTTTGGTGGCAACTCGAAGTTGACAAACTTGCTCTAAGTCTGAACAGAATATTCTAACTTGGGATGTGTCATGATAGTACTAGCTGCCATTTACTGAGTACAATTTTGTCAGGACATGATACACCCACATCATTTGGTTTGTAAGGATGTGTATGTTGACATACATGTATTTCTATAAATAAATTTCTATATTTTATTCTTCCTGCATCAGGTATTACCATTTCCCTTTTACACATGAGAAAACTGGGGTTTGCAAAGATTAACATGCCCAATGTCACACAAACTCACAAGGAGGACTTTGGACTGAAGCAGTTTTCAATCGTCCTTCTTCACTTTCCAAATAGAATATTATTTCCCTAATGTCTGAAACAAATCTGTCTACTTACTTTTTCTCTATTAAAAGGAAAACCCCCACAATACTGAACTATTTGAGTGGGTGTTAAATGCGGTAAAACATTGAGCAAGTACTTAAAATAAAAGCCTCATTGCTTGGTTTTGTTTCTAAACATAGTTTGTGGCAGTGTAGATTAATCTGTACACCTAAACTGCATGATAAAGTAGTTATTCCTAAGTATTACTAATCAAACAGAAAGTTAGCATTAATTCTTGCCACCTTTGTTTAAGATATTTTCAGTAGTTATATGGAAAAGTCTAGCATAAATATATAAACTTGTGAAACTGTATACTTGATCCTGGAAATAATGTCTGGTTCTCATGTTTCCTGTCCACTTGCTATGTAATTCACCCACCAGGAAGGTGTTTATCAGGACACTTATCTTGAGGCTAGATTGCCTAGGAAATGTTATCGTGAATGAATGTATTTTTGGATTAGGATTTTGTTTTTATGAGTATACAGACTCTTTTCAAAGTATACTTTGCTCAAATAGCATTTAGCCAAACTATATGGAACAACTCATTGTATTCATGTAACTCTCTCCTCTCCTGGGCTTCAAGCACTGCACAGTAAGGTAGTTCCTTTGAAAAGATGGTTAAAACAGGTTGGAGTATCGGCACCTCTTTTTCTTCAAGTGTTTGTACTGTTATGTTTTCTATTTGGGCTTCAAGTCAGTCATTCAACTGGAAGGAACCATACCTTCCTACCAATACCCTTAGTCTACAGATACTTAAGTTGAGGCTTAGCAGTGGCAGGTGACTCGGCTCAGGAGTCCTAGCATGAAGCTGGTAGGGTGGGGACTAGGACTCAGGTTCTTTTTATTGTTTTCGTTTTTGGTGTAAGAATTTCTGTAGGAAATAAGTGAAAAAAAGAAATAGCTTGTTAAACATACTCTGTCTCTTTATGAAGTCTGCATTCTTTTGGAGCTAAGTATTGTGTGGTAGACTCAGTTTGTTAGGCCATCAGCATGCATGCGTGTTGTCAGAGGAGGCAGTAACTTCCAAGTTGGAGTGCAAGAAAGAATTCAAATCATTATGTCACAGGTTTTCAGGACATTTTTAGCCTTAAATAATGCTGTAGCTTATGTTAAGATTTAAGTAGTCTGAAAATTGTTAGCTGATACAACAGCTGAATATGCAAGTATTTGTTCTTGTTAGTTGTTTTAGCTTAGAGCAATTATTTTTCCTATCAGACAGATTTTTCACAATGCTTTTCATATAATCCTTCTGAATGGGTGCTGCTGGGTGGCAGACTGCTGTTGTCCTTGCCCCTCTCTGGGGCAATAATGTTGCAGACTAAATTAGAGCCAGCTATGCTTTTTATTCTTTTCTCTGAGTGACTAAGGGATGCAGTTGGGGAAGATGAGTTTCTTAGGGGTAGGGACTGCTCAGGGATGTGGTAGATGGGCCATCAAGGGTGCTCTTGGCCCAGCATTCTTGCCCTTGTCTGGCTGTAATGATGGTTGGGATAATTGCATGACTGAAAGGCGGGACTGTGCTCCTTCTGGGTCTCAGCCATGAGAGCTGGCCACAGCAGAGGAGAGGGTGTGTGTCTGTGTGAAGCAGAACTGAAGAAAGGAGATTGAGGCAACAGTTCTGGAGAGACTGATCTTGTGTGGACCCTTTGTATGTTTGTGAAAGAACAGCATGAGTGTAGACATGAAAAAAATCCTCTTGTAGTCCTTCTACCATATACTCCTTTGCAGTCAGAGTTCAGTGTGGGAAGAAGGGAATAATGCAGGGAATTAGTTGCTTAGGAAATCTTTGACAGAGCTGGAGGGCTGGGCTCTAGGCCAGGCCTCTGAAAATGACTTCCAGAACACCGTGGAACAACTTGTCATGAGAGCTGCTACCTCTGCCATGGTCAGGAAGGTGGCAGTCAGGTTGCCACTGAAAACACCACTGTAGCTGTGATCCTAGGGACCCCAGGGATCATGGGATCATAAGGCTGCTGCTGTGTCTTCATAGCTGCATGAAGTCTGGAAGGTAGCAGCTGACCACTGCTGTGACAACATCTTGATGACTGTCTGGATGCTGGGATAATGAAACTGGCACTATTGCTTCTACCTTTTGTCCCCCAACACTCTTGAAGCTAGAGACTGACATGTCCATGACCTTCTTTGCTAGCTGGGAAGCAGCTAAAAGCTATGGTCTGGTGGAGCTGTGCTTCACTTCGGCCTTCCTTATGTTGTGTTCTGCATCTTAATGGTGGAATCAAATTTGCCTCCCCAGTACTAGCTGTAAAGGAATCTGGAAAACATAGTTTTTAGTTTTCCAACCTTTGCATTTCAGGAAAGCATACAAAAGGAGATGGATGCTGAGTGCCAGCTGACTCTTTCCCGCTTATTCAGCTTCTTAAATGTAGTGTTTGAAATACAGTTTAGTTCTTTCTTAATAACTCATTGTCATTTCTGTGAGCTTCCCTTTTGAAGTGGCCTATGGTTGAACTTCTTAATGAGCCTATGCATTTTAACATCTGTAGTGACCTTTTGTACTAGTTTGTGCCTGCCCTACCTTCTGGCTCTGCTGCCTGAGACATCTACAGTTTATATCACTTTATCTCAACATACCCTGCAAACCACAGTCATCTGGGGCTGGGAGGACCCTCAACTGAAGCAAACAATTCATAGGCTGGTCAGCAACCTATGATTTCTGTGGCTTAAAAAGATGAATGGGGGTAGGTAAGAGTCTTTCCTGGGGATATGATAAAGACAAAAAGGGAAGAATCTCCTACAGGTAGGAGCTTCAGCTGAAGGGTCTTACAGTGATGCACTGAAGTTAGCTGTACTCTTCTGTGAGACTGATTGTTAACTTTTCAGGAATTTTTCAAGTTCAACACAGCCATTTAAAAACTAATTGATATAAAATATTATAATTAAATTCTATTAAAACAAAGGTACTTAGTATTCAAAGTGAGTCATTATTATATTCAGCCTTATGAGGTATAATTGACAATATTGTAATATACTTAAAGTATACAACATGATTTGATATTCATGTACATTAGGAAAGGGTTCCCACAGTTAATTGACATTCATCACCTCCATATTTACCTTTTTTCCTACTATCTTAGCAAATTTCAATTATGCAATATAATATTTCACTGTAGTCACTATGTTATCCATTAGCCCCTCAGATCTTATTCATCTTATAACTGAAAGTTTGCATCTTTTTACAAACTTCTCCCCATTTCTGCCATCCCTCAACTCCTGGCAACTGCATCTTTCCTGTTTATTTTAGTAGTATTTATGCTCTTGGGTTTCTTTACATCTAAGTCTGTATGGGGGAAATACTGTATAATAGTTGGCACTGCACTTACCTTCCTAGCTCTGTCTGTACTGTTGTCACGGCAATGGTGGGAGGTGTTAGCATTCACCACACACACCACTAATTGTGGGGGTGAGAAGGAGACTCAAGGTTGGAAAGGCCATGCTAAGTCAGGTACAAACTAAAACTGTAGAAGAAACTATGAGTAAGCAGAAAAAACTGATGCACAATGTAGGGCCAAGCAGCGTTAATAGCAGAGCACTGGAGGTAGAGCCACAAACTCTTTTTTGCAAGGCCCAGAATCATTCTGGGATCATCCTACAACTCAGTCTCTCAGAGTTCAGCCCTATCTTATTCCTTGTTCTTGGAATTACGTGAATTGTGAGTTTCTGGGTGTTACCAAGCTCAGTAGAACACTGGGATTTTATTTTATTTATTGATACCTGTGTGCCTTCTCTCATGAAGGGGAGATGGTATGGTTAAAGTTTGGGTTCAGATATTGTGGGATAGAGATGGAGGTGAAGGAAGGAGGGAGAAGTGTGATACGTGAGAATTTCCAGAGTGGGGCATTTGTAGCGTGTAGTTTGTGGTCTACACCCCTCCCCCAGTACATTTTACATTAGGTTAAGGTTAAACTCTCTGGTAAGGGATAACTATTGTATGTGTATTTTATTCTGTGGTATTTTCATGTATATGCATTGCTCAGGACTGTTGTAGCTGCTTGCGCAGAGAGTAGCTTGTTACTGTTTAACTGCCCTAAGCATCAAAAGCTAGAATCTTGGGGCATAGGAATGTCTTCCTCTGTTCTCTTGTTAAGTTCCTGCTCCTGTCTTTAGGAACTGCAAAGGTGCACACTATAGATCTGGACTGTCTGTATCTGTAGTTCACAGTCTTAACCTTCTCAGCTGTCTTTGATCAGCTACTCTTTTTGCTCATCTCTCCAGTTTTGTTTTCTCTTTACTCTGATTGCTTTTCCCATGCCTCTGCTTTCCAGAGAAAAAACTGACCTTTTATAGATCTTGCCAAGCCAATTGCAGTGTTCCTTCATTTCTCCCTGGTGGACTGTCCAATCTCAGGGGGTTGGGTGTAAGCCTAGGATTCTATTCTATTTTCTGTTAGGTTTGCCCTTGCTTATATATTCAGGAGCTACTCTTTAGTCCCAGAACATGTTGTGTATATGTTTTTTCTATTTCTGGACTTGAAAATATTCCACGAGCCTGGTCTGCAGATATTTTACTGTTTGATATCCTTGTTTCAGAGGTTTAAATTGGACTGCATTTAGTAAACAAACCTTATCTTTTTGGCAGACATCTGTAAAAAAATAGTGATTTTAAGTGGATCTAATAGGATAATTTCTTACTAAATGAAAGAATTAAAAATTGTCTAATTGTGACCTATTAATACACTGTTAAAGTGTTATAATGCAGATGAGAATTTCATCAGCACATTTAATGTGTGAAGTAACTTATTATAAATAAACAATATAGAATATTTTATCTTTATTTTAAAAATACTACATAGAAATAGGTATAATTTCTCTCATTACCTGCTGTGGGCCACTTTTCACCTCCTTAGATACTGACTGCTTCATCACTGTGCCTGTGATGATTTAAGAAGCATCTATAAAAATGATACTAAAAGCTCACAGCTCTTCTGTGGTCATTTTCTAACTTGCGGCCTGACAAGATGAGAGAAATATGATCACAATTTCTCTTTGCGCTTGTGTGGAGCCCCCTCTCTTTAGCAATGGTACAACCTGTCTGAGCTATTTATAAGTTGACTGGTTAAAGCCATCATTCCTGAAAGAACAGTTGTACTAGAGTGTAGTTCACACATACTGTGGGCCAGTTACCTTTCTTGTCCAGTTACCTCAAGTTGCCCTATGAATCTTTCACTGGAGGGAACAAAAGTACCTCTGTTTTTTACTCTACTTGCTTTATTTTTTATTAATCCATTCCTCCATCAGCCTATCCTATTTTTTATGCATTTCAAGTAAATTGCAGTCATCGATAACAGTTCCCTAAGGAAGGCTTTTAAATGCCCATTTTTCTCATTTTACAGATTAGAAAATTGAGGCTTAGAGAAAAATGATCAAGGTCATGTAGCTTGATGGATCTAGGGTTAGCATGTAGGTTATCAGTCTCGGATTCTAATTTGATTTTATTTTAACTTATAAGTAAGAATAAAAGTGAATTTTGGAAATTAGACAAGTTTTGCTGCCAGCTAGTTTATGTGCTGAAAGTCTCTTGGACTCCAATTACAAGGACAAAATGCAAAACATATAGTACTTACTATTGTATTTGATTGGATTACAGTGTTAGCTTAACACTCAGGACCTGTTGGAAAATACAATATGATGTAGAATTGAGAACATTTTCAGATATTTGATCCAGGAATGTAGGTTGGGATTCTTCCAAGCATTAATCCTCTTGTTGGCAAGGCCTTTGCACTTGATTAGCAAATATTCCTTGCATGCCTACTATGCACTAAGCTCCATGGCAGGCTAGGATACAAAAGGGAATGATTCATTTCCTTTTCTTTCAAGGAACTTAGCCTTTGATGTTTGTTTCAATTTTCTAAAATCTCTCTCCATCTTTTGCTCTATGTTTATTTAAAAATGTAATAAAAGCTGTAGTTTAAAAAGGTAGAGAAGCTTTCTCAATCTAGGAAAACTTCAGCTTCTGTGGTAAAACTGAATGCATATGGACATAGGTTGCAGATTTTTCATTTGCTTTGTGTGAGGGCCTTTTTTTCTAAGGAGTGAAAAATATCCATTTTAGTTTCTATCTGATAGAATTAACTAGGTAGGTCATCATGTAAGTCAGGATCAAACTTGGAAGTTAATAATTTAAGTTGGTTACAGGAACATGAGATGTTCATCTTTAAAAGTTAAACTTACTGTCTTATATTGATGCTATTTTTATGCTTTCTTGTAAAATAAACATTTTCACTATTTCTTGACTTCTGATAGTTTGGGTTTTAAGGAAATTAACCCAGTAGTGTTCTTCCCTTGCAATGGTTACTCTCTGTTCTTACATTTAATAACCTCCAACAACTCTGTCTTTTGTTTCCAAACTCATTTCTCCACACCCAATTGGATACTCCTTTATAGCCAAACTATAGTATTTGCCATACTTCTTCAAAATCCAGTCCTAAGCTTATTTCCTTCAGATACTTTTCTAGGATTAATATATTATAATTTTTATTTCTATACTTTGCAAGCCCAGGATACTTAAATAGTTCTGTACTTTGCATTATACATTATTAATTTTATAGCCCTTTAGCCCAGTAATTTAGTCTCCAACCAACAGGCTATGGAGAAAAATGTTCAAATTTACATTAATCAATAAAAAATTTTTATAGACTGTGAGACAACTGTATACCTTTGACTGAAGAAGAGCTTCACCTTGGTGGAAAGGTGAGTGAATGTACGCTTTCCTCTCCCAGATTTGACAAGGTAAAAGAGAAATGAGTGGAATTTAGTTCCTTGTGAGTAAGAATTGGAAAACCAGAGGGAAAGCCAAAACTCATGAGCATTTGAGCTTATTTGAATTGCGTGTTTGACTTTTTGAAACCTCTTTTTAAAAACATAACACAAATGCAAGATGACTTTATCCTGTTGAATTAAACAAGGTGTGTGTGTGTGTGTTTTAAGTGAGAGAGAAGTGACATTGTCATTTATATAGACCCCATAAAATGTGTACTTAACGTATGAAATTATTGTACTTGAGAGAAGTGACATTGTCATTTATATAGACCCCATAAAATGTGTACTTAAAGTATGAAATTATTGTATTTGAATTTTTTCTTTGAAATCTCTGATTTATCCCTTTGAAATACTCTTCAAATTTTTATCCATAACACAGGAAGCCTGGCTAGACTGGTCATAATCAGTACCAGTTTGGTCAAAATCAAGTAGAATGCCTGGGATAAGACTTAAATAACAGCTCATTGGCTTTAGGGAGAGATAGACATCGGTGTGGACATCGGGCTGGACATCAGTAAAATGTAAAGCGAAATTATAGCATTTGGTAACTCTTCCCCCAACCCTCCCTGTTTTTCATCCTATCCCACCCTTGTTTTTACTTCTTGGTTTGATTTTTCTGTGTCAAGGCTCAGCACCTTCTCCCTGATTGGCACTCCCCACCTCTTGGTTTTTTCCCATTATATAAAAGATGGGTGTTAGGAAAGTTATCTGATTAAGCTATTCTATACCAAGTTATACTTAACTGAGGTGAGGAATTACCTGCTAAAGCTACTCATGGATATTTTCCCCCTAACTGTCTATATGACTCAAAATAACAGAATTTCATGCAATGCTTAAGAACTTTTCCTCAAATTGCCACCTTAGGCTTATTCTGCCTAATTTAACTGACTCTGGAAAGTATAAGGAAGGCATCTGTGGTTCCTGGCCTGCTCTTTTATCATAACATTTCTTTAGGCAGTTCCAATTCTCTTGCCTGGGGGTTACCTTTCCCAATCTGTCATCTTACCAGATTGCTCTTTGTAATGGTATTTTGTTGTTCAAAGTAAATTAATTGAGGGAGTGCCCTGTATTTTGAGATTCCTTGTAAGGACTGAAACACAAGTCAGTCAGCTTCATCTTTTCTGAGTGACAATCCTTTTGTGGGCTTGGCAAATCTCTGCTTATATTACAAAGAGGTCTAGAGCCTAAATTTTAGCTATTAGACCCAAAGTTAAATCCCAGCACTGCCACAATTCTGTATTTAAATGTTCCATAGACTATAAAGAATCAGGACAAAAAATTACTATTAATTGCTTACCATCCTGAATCAATCATAATACTCTCCTTTTTCTTTTACTATTTTAAAAATAGGGCTGTGACATTACTTGGATTACTTGGTCAAAAAATATGAACATTCTTGGGGATCTTGATAACTGTAATATTTTGTCTGATTCTGAAACTAATACTTTTTCTTCATTCTATATTATCTCATCTTTGGAGTTTTATTTTCTTTATACAAATGTCAGCCCTTTTAGCCAAAAAGAGATTCTTTCTCCTTTGTTTCCTAAAGTCATTCATTATTTTGGGTTATTTGCAAAATTGTTAACTATACAGGAAACTCCAACCTTCTTCTGACAGCAGTAACTATTATGTTGATAAACAATCATGATATATCAGGTTGTTAGCCCTGCCTAGGTGGTTCAGTGGCCCAGGAGGGATGCCTCATACCTATTAGTGATTGGTTATTTTCTGTCTTCTACAGCTGAAATTTTGCTGTTGGTAACTGCTTTGCTCAACACAAGATATAGTTCATTAATTCTATATGTAAATATCTTCTCTAATTTGGATATCTGGTATTTAGCTCCTTACTTTCTAGTTTCTGCCCTCCTTTAGATAGCCAGATGGATCTTGTAAAAGCAAAGGCAGTCTTGGCCATACAGCCAGGGCTGTTGATATTTCCATTATTAAAAACTGCATCTGTCTTAAATGTTGAGTCATTAGTAAATTAAAAACCAAAACCAAAGCTGGGATAAGCTGCCAATAAATTGCTAAAGTGTTTAAAAACACAAAATTGACAAATATAAAATGCTAATATATTCTAAAAAATGTAATCACCTCTGTTGAGTGGCACTATTAGCTGTTTGGACATCCTGACTTTAATCAAGTGGAAAGCAGAAGGCATCTGTGGTTCCTGGACACACACACAACTTCCATCTTAGTATCCACAAAATACCTTGTTTTTAAATTATCGTGTTTAAACATAGCGTTTTTATTAACTACTTCTGCTAGTATAATTAGGCTTCTCTGTTGTATCTGTTGTCAGAGGCTAATTTGTAAATAAAGGCTGGTTTTCATGTGTAACCTGGTACATTTATGAATTACTGCATCTGATTACTTCCCATATAATCTATTCAAACCTCAAGTAAGTATCTGAAAGTGACGTTTTTAAGTTATACTGATTCTTGGAAAAGTGTAAATTAAATGAGCTATGGATTTTGTTGGGAGTTAAGTAGAAGCTTCTTTGTAGGTAATTGATTTATTTCTTGGTTTCCTCTCTGAATCTTGAGCAGAAATTAATTTTTAAAGAGTGAAGTTGAATTTTCTGTTCTATTTAACATCTATATTAAAATAAAAATAGATATATTTACCATTTAGTAATGGTAATAAAACAGTTCTATGAATTAATTTCAATCCAACTTAACATATTTTACTAAAGCTGATTAAAATAAGCATTGCTTATGTGATGACACTGCTAGATGCTATAATTAAGACAAGTTTCTTTCATACTTATAGCAACAATTCCAATTGTTGCATGAGATTTGGTATATCATTTTCTTAACAAAATGACATCATCATTATTATTATTATAAGTTTCACAATATTTGTGTGGTTTCTAGACCAAATAATGAAAATCTGAAGCAAGTCTTTGCATTTTTCAGAAATGACAGCAATTTTTAAGCCCAGATCTTATTGTCCATGATATGTTTTGGTAGCTTTCTTCTTAAATGCTTACTTTGTAACACTAATAAGCAAAGTAAGCAATTACAATTCAAGTAGTCTTTATGTTAAAAAATTCATTTAAATGTCAAGGAATTTTGTGGTTTTTTTTTGGATTATCCGGACCATTGCTTTCCAGATTGATTAAAATTAACAGAAGTTATTTAAATATTGTATGGATGAATTTTATCACCACCCTCACAGGTACCTGATGGGACACCTAACACTGTCTGATTCATTATTTGGGAAGGTTTGTGAAGACCAGTAATAGCTGAGAAAGAATGGCTTCTCCTTGTTTCCTAACTTTCCTGCCGCTGTTGACATCCTTTTCACTTTATGCTTAGACTATATACATGGCTGTGATCTTCTTTTGCCTCTATTTTCTGTTTTATCCTTCACCATTACATTCTATACTCCATTGCCTGAATTATTTCCTTGAGCATCACTTTTGTTACATCATTCTTCTGTTAAAAAAAATCCATTATGATTCTGTGGTTGCCTACTAAAACCTGCTGTTTAGCACATAAGTCTTAAAACTGTGGACCCATCCTACTCTTCTGGCTTCACCTCCAATTATTCCCTCTTATGTCAATGAAATTGGTCTATTCCTTACTCCAGAATAGGCCTTATGCTTTGTTTAAGTTTTAAAACTTTTAGTATCTTCTTTATGTTATCTTCTTATCCCTGCTCCCAATATCTTCCCTTTATACAATTTTCAATCAGTTGATTTTAAGTCATATATGTAGTTGTATATATAGGATTAGGTCACATTATACAGGATTTGCAAGCTAGTCAGAGATGTTTGCATTTTATACTAAAGTCAGTGAGAAGAGGCACATGTTTTTGAGCTGGGATTTATATAATTGATAGAAGAATGTATGATTAATCTGGCACTGATGTATAGGACAGATTAGGAGGGGTAGAGATGAGGATGGAAACCTTTAAAGTAAGAGTCATATTTCCCAGGATGGGTAGAACTGACACTGGGGTAAGAAAGAGATACCAGGTAGCAAAGGTAACAAATGTGACTGGCAATACATAACTTCTGAATGAGTTTTCCTTGCCATCTAGACTTAAATACTTCAAAATAATATCAGGCTATTTAAATGCCCCTCCTGAAAAAAAGGAAATACTAATTACTAAGTTTTGTCAGGTTTATTTTTTTTCTGGAATAATTTTTATATTCTCATCCGTTCATTTTCATATCTTTCTGTGTGGGATTTTTCACCTCAACTATGGGGATCTTTGATAATAGTTTTTTTTTTGTTTTTCTCTCTTCTCTTGTGTACTATTGCTGATTCTGTTTTATGTAACTCATTTTCTTATCCAGAAACCACAGTGGTTCCCTATTTACCAGAGGAAAAAAATAATCTTATATGACTACCATACAAGACCTTTATTTGTCATTTATTTAAAAAGCTTGAGTGAGTGGTAATGTAATGCACTGTGATGGGTGATTTGTTAGGCTCTGTAATTTGTCCCCAACCTACTTTTCCTGCTATCTTTTTTCACTTCTCTACATAAAATTCTCCACAGTGTCTCAGTTGGTTGCTTACTGTTCTGTGAACATGTCTTTTGCCTTCTTGCCTTTGTTTGTGCTATTTCACTAGTCTAGTATGTTCTTCTTTTCCATTTCTTTTTCAGTCCTACCCAAGTCAAGTCCCACTTGCCACTTCTTTGATTATTCTATTATATAGAACACTGTCTCTCTTGAATTCACTTATGGCACTTAACTACCTAGTGTTTTATTTCCTTGTATTATTCCCTTTTCCCTCTGTTTACTACTATAAATATGCTCTCTTCTTGCATGAAATTAAAAACACATTGAAGTTGGGGACCATGTCTTATACACATTTGAATTTCCCACTGTCTTTATGTAGGGTTTGGAGTCATTGGTCTTCAGTAAATATATATTTGATTTCTGTTTGCCCTTATGCATAGAAGCTCAGTAAGGAATAAATATAGTGACTAATTTAATATCTAATAAAATTCTGAAATATGATGATCAGTGCACTAAACTTTAGTGTCCATGACTGGAAATGTAACAGAAAAACCTTTAAGATTGTAAAGTGAATTATACTATAGGTGCAATGTTTATTTTAGTGCATTTGTCAAACTTTTTTTTTTTCTGTATCATTTCGGGAAGAAATTAATTTTCATAGGTAAGGCTATTATATAACCATTTAAATATTTTGTAAAACATTTGGCTTAACTGATACTATACTTCTGCTTAATTTTTATAATGAATTTTATGATTTGCATGGTAATTAAAAATAAATTTAGTTAGGGGCCCATTATTAAGAAACAGTCATCTATACAACATGGGGAACTTTCACTTTTATCTTCATTTCCATGGTGGTTTTATTAAGGAGCCATATGACTGATAGTCTCAACTGAGGAGTCAGCTGTCTAATTTCTTAAATCCTAATGGATAGAGAGGAATTTGAGGATTCTGAAGGTTAAATTATATTATGATTATTTAGTTTAGGAGGAGAAACGAGGTGGAATTAGGTCTTGTAGTCTTTTAGAAGATCAGAAGTGTTGGGAATTCTGAGCAGTTGTTTCATTTCAGTTGAATACTTATTTATTGAGCAGTTACTCTGAGAATGTGCTTGTTAAGGCAAGTGAACCACATGGATAGGAGTCATTGCTGGAGAGAAAGTTAAAGGTATTTTGGACCAGGAAAGTACAGGGATAGGACAAAGGAAATGCAGGGGCTTTGGACAAAAGAAAGACTGGAAATATCCTACGGAAGGGACTTGAAACTCTCATTTGAAGAGTGGTTGAAGAAATATTTTAGTTTGGAAAGAGAAGGAGTCTATTATTTCCTGTTGCTGCTCTAGCAAATTACCACAAATTTAGTAGCATGAAAGAACACAGATTTACTGTCTTACATTTCTGAAGGTCAAAAGTATGAATGGACATGCAAGGCTGTGTTCCTTCTTGAGGCTCTAGGAAGCATCTATCTTCTTGCCTTTTTTGGGCTGTAGAGGCTGCCCGCATTCCTAGGCTCATGGCCTCTTCCTCCATCTTCAAAGTGCAGCACTCCAGCCTCAGCTGCCATTGTCAGATCTCCTCTCATTCTGACCCTCCTACTTCCTTCTCTTAGGGACCTTCATGATTACATTTAGCTCACTAGGATAATCCAGGCTAATACCTATCCCAAGATCCTTAATTTAATCACATTTACCAGTCTCTTTTGCCAATATGATAATATTCTCATAGGTCCTGGGGATTAGGACATAGACATCTTTGGGGGACCAGTGTTCAACCTAGTGCAGTCATCATGGGAGACTTGGTAACTCTCTTCAAATATTTGAACGGCTGACATGTGGAAGGTAGAGGATTAGGCTTTTTCTGTGTGGTCCCAAGGGATAGAATTAGAACTCGTAGGTGGAAATTTCAGAGAGACAGATTTGTACCCACTGTAAGAGAACTTTCTAACAGAGCTGTGAGGATGGAGTGGGCAGTTTCAGAAAGCAGCAGCATGTCCCAGACACTAGCATTGTTGATCAGAGGATGAAAGACCTCTTACTAGAAGTGCTACAGATGGAATCTAAGCTTTGGCTGGATCTAGACAAGCCTTAGACCCTTGCTGGTTCGGAGATGGAATGTTTCTCTATGCACAGCCCAGTGCTGTTAGCATCTGGATCTGGAACAGGATCCCTGCCTTAAGGGATTCAATTTTGACCCCCTTAGTTGCTTTACTGCTTTGTTGTTACCCCTTCAGTACTGTACCAAACATAAGGCCTATAAGAGAGGTTGAAAACCACAGGGGTATAGACTTATGAACTCAGTGCTATTGCAGTGACCCAGTTCTGTTTGGTCAAAATTCTTGTGGATTAGATATGTTTTTGTTTATTTTAATAACATCAATTCCTTCAGGTGAAAAAAAAGTCAGACTTCTTTTAAACAGAATAGATGGCATTTCTAAAAAGTTAGATGGAAAGGAGTTTTAATAATCCTGCAGTTTTCCAAATAAGAGAGAAATTTTTTGGAATTCAGTAGGTTGATGTGAAGACTTAAGGAGAGCGAATGTAGTAAGAGTCAATTTATCCATGTTGCATATTTTATAGTTTCTATTGGAAGATCTAGTCTCTATTAGCAGTTCACTTTCAAATATACCCAAATAGCTATATACTGCAGTTCAGGGAATCCAAGTCAGAGGTCTGTGCACTGGGGAATGGCTTTTATGCTGTAGTCAATGAAGATTGCTTTGGGACACTGAAAAAGCTTGTGTACTTTTAGACATCTCATTATGCATTATGTACCAAATTGCCTCCATGTATTTTAAATGGGTTTTATAAACTTTTTTTTTTTTTGGAAAGGGCTACTGCAGTTTGCTTTGAGAAGTGTTCTTGCCGAAACTGAGCTAAATTGAGCAAACTTTCTAACCAGTCTGGCTTAGTGCAGCTTCATGGCATTTCCCTTTTTTTCCTGAGGCTTTTGTGCCTCATGCTTTCTACTTAACAATCTTATGATTTTCTCTGATTTCCAACTTAATATTTCAAACCTGTCTCAGGTAGCAAACATGCAGAAGGATCCTGTTAGATAAAGCAAATGTTCAGTTAGAAATTCTGTGCCATTACATTTGACAGTGACAGAGAAGTAATCTCGTTAGGGTTTGATCAGGGTGTACATACATCATTAAACAATAGCATTGGAAAGGGCTTTGAGAAGTTGTCTTATCTAACCCTCTGCTTTAAAGAGGCAAATGACCTCTGCCAGAGGAGGTACCTCCAGATGCAGAATCTAAGCCCAGGCTTCATAAAATCTGGGCTTTAGGGCCTTCAAAGAAATTTCTGAAGCTGCATGTAAAATTTCTCAGAATTGTGTCTTTTTATGGGATAAGGGTGAATCAAATTTTATTAATTCCTTCACGAATTACTACCTCCCTTCTTTCTACATTCTAATAAATATCATGTGTCATGCTTATACCAGGTCCTTAATTCTTAACAAACTTGGTTTTTTATTTATATGTAGTCTATGAGAAGTAACCAACCTTAAAACACGGAACTGTCTTCTGTGATTATACTGGATGCTAGTAATTGTTATAGTTAAGTAGATCTCACAGAGTGTTCTGATTTTAGGAATACCCTCAGAAGTGAATAGTGTCTGCACACAGTAAACCAGATATAAAGTGCTGCGGCTCTGTGAGTACTTGTGCTCCCTTGCTTTGTGGTGTCTTACTGGTCACTTTCTTTTGCTCTTAAACCCTATAGTCTGTAACTACCTGGGCTTTTTTGTTTTTGTTTTTTATCTGTATGTGTTTGGGTTTGGCTTTGTTTACTAATCATCTGATATAGGATTTAGTGACCTGGATGCTGGATTGTGTGTTTTAGAAGTCAAGTTGTT
This sequence comes from Manis javanica, assembly GCF_040802235.1. Classification (NCBI taxonomy): domain Eukaryota; kingdom Metazoa; phylum Chordata; class Mammalia; order Pholidota; family Manidae; genus Manis; species Manis javanica. The sequence continues at coordinate 96,125,385 of NC_133159.1, read as the reverse complement.
TTTGGAATTTTCCCTCCTACCATTAGTATGAATTGATTTTACAGCTATAGATAAGACATGCCCTGCCCAACTCTCTCTTTAGCTGTTGTACTGTCTGTAAACAGAGGGTTAACTTAGATAGCAATTATTGTTTTTGTTTAATTGATATTTTTATTGTGAAAACTGTCAACAGAAAACTGTAAGAAATAACAGAGATCCCATGTAGTTTTCCCCCAACATTCTCCATTTGTAACATCTTGTATAACCATACATAGAACAGTATCACAGTCAGGATGTTAACATTGATACAGTCCATCAATCTTATCACATTTCCCTAGTTTTACATGTACTCTTGAGTGTGTGTGGTTAATTCTACACAGTTCTATCTTTTGTGTAGGTTTGTGTATCCAGCACCACAGACAAGATACAGAACAACTCCATCACAAAGATCCCTTTAATTGCTCTTTGGTAACCATAGACACCTCCTTCCTGTCCCTTTCTCTTCCTAACCCCAGGAACCAGTCTTCTGTTTTCCATTTCTATAATTTTGTCATTTCAAAAGTGTTTCGTATATGCAGTCAGGCAATAAGTAACTTTTTTGGATTGATTTTTTTCACTCAGCACAATTTCCTGTATATTCACCCAAGTTGTTGCATGTATCCATAGTTCATTCCTTTTCATTGTTAAGTAGTATTCCATGGTTTGTACAACCAGAGTTTGTTTAACCTCCTGTTGTACATCTGGACTGATTCCAGTTTTGACTATTATGAATAAAGCTGGAATGAACATTTGTGTACAGGTTTTAGTATGAACATAAATGAAAAAGTAATTTTGGCCTCATAAAATGAGTTGGGAAATGTTGCCTCCTCTGTTTTCTAGAAGAGATTGACAGATTGTTTAAAATTGGTTTTAATAAAATTTTTCTTTAAGTACTTAATAAAATTCTCCAGTGAAATCTAACTTGAGATTTCTTTTTTTTACAGCTTTTAAATTATAAATTCAATTTCTTTAATGTTTATAGGACTATTCAGGTTATCAATTTCATCTTAGTTGAATGGTTTTTGAGGAATTATTCATTTTTTCTTAATTGTTGAATTTATAAGTGTAAAATTCACAGTATTTCCTTATTATCCTTTTAATGGCTGCAGGATCTGTAGTGATATTCCTTATTTCATTTCTGATATTGGTGATTTGTATCTTTTCTCTTTTCATTCTTATTAGTCTTTATAGAGAGATAATTTTAATGATACTTTTTCCAAAAAACCAGCTTTTTGTTTAATTTATTTTCTGTGTTGGCTATTTCCAGTGTTATTGATTTTGCTTTTATTTCCTTTCTTCTGCTGCTTGCTTTGGGTTTATTTTGTTCTTTTTTTCTATTTTATTGAAGTAATAACTTAGATTGTTGATTTTTAATGTAAATATTTAGTGCTGCAACATTTTCCTGTCAGTACTGCTTTAGCTGTATCCCACATACTCTGGTATGTTATAATTTCATTTTCATCCAGTTTATATACTTTTAAAAGTTCCTTTGAGACTTCATGTTTGACACATATGTGTTGTTTAATTTTCATGTGTTTAGAGACTACCCTGATGTCTTTCTGTTACTGATTTCTAATTTGATTATATTATGTTCAAAGAACACACTATTTAATTAAAATTTTTAAAATTTGTTAAGGCTTGATTTATAGCACAAGATATGTTCTCTCTTGAAACAAAGGGTATATTTTGCTGTTGTTGGGTGGGGTGTTCTATCTATGTCAATTAGATCCTTTGGTTAATTTCGTTGTTCAGATCTTCTATATCCTTGCTGATTTTCTTTCTAGAAGTTCTGTCTGTTGCTCAGGAGGCAGGTATCGAAGTTTCCAAGTAAACTGTAGATTTGTTTATTTACCCTTTCAGGTCTGTCAGGTTTTGCTTCCTGTATTTTGAAGCTCTGTTTTTTGGTGCATGCATGTTTAGGATCATTTATATTTTCCTTGTAGATTGATCCCTTTGTTGTGTAAATATCCTTCTTTGTCTTCCATAATTTTTTTTGCTCTGAAGTTTACTTTGTCAGCTACTGTTATAGTTACTCCTGCTTTTTAAAAATTAATGTTTGCATTTAAGAAAAGTATAACTTTTTCTATTATTTTACTTTCAACCTACTTGTGTTGTTGAATTTGGACTGAGTTTCTTGTACATACCTGGTATTTGGGTCTTTTTTTAAAAATACATGTTGTCAATCTATTCTTGATTAGTATTTAGATCATTTACATTTAAGGTATTATCTTAGTCTTCTCAGGCTGCCATAATAAAATACCATAGGCCAGATGACTTAAAAAAATAGACATTTATTTTCTCACAATTCTGGAGGCTGAGGAGTCTAGGATCAAGGTGTTAGCAAGGTGGGTGTCATTTGTAGGCCTCTTCTCTTGACTGGCAGGCAGCTGCTATCTTGCTTTATACTCACATGCCCTCTTTTTTGCTTGTAGATGGAAAGAGAATGGAGCTCTCTGGTCTGTCTTAATAAGGAAACTAATCCTATTCAATTAGGGCCTCACTTTTTGGACTTTGTCTAACCTTAATTACCTCCTGAAGGCTCTATTTCCAAATACAGTCATGTTGAAGTCACCATATGAATTTTTGGGGGATGTAATTCAGTCCATACTAATAATTATTAATATGTTAGAGCTTAAGTCTGCCATTTTATTTTTTTGTATTCTGGTTGTTACCCCTGGTTCTCATTCCTCTGTCTTCTCATCTTGATATGGGTTACTTGAACATAAAATATAATTTTTGTAGCAGATGCTCTGGAATTCTCTCTGCACGCACACACACACACACACACACACACACAGACACACACACACACACACACACACACAGACACACACACATATACAGCAGTCATCTCTTACCTGTGGTTTCATTTTCTGTGGTTTGAATTACCTGTAGTCAGCCAGTCTGGAAGCAGACATCTTCCTTCTGACATACCATTATAAGGTCAGTAGTAGTCTACTGCTATGTCATAATGTCTGTGACATTCATCTCACTTCACCTCATCATGCAGGCATTTCATCATGTCACATTCATCATAAGATGATGAAGAAGGGTGAATAAAGTACAATAAGATATTTTGAGAGAGACCTCATTCACGTAACTCTTATTATAGCATATTTGTTCTGTTTTTTTATTATATTAGTTGTTCTTAATCTCTTACTATGCCTAGTTTATAAATTAAATTTCATCATTGGTATGTATGTATAGGAAAAAGCATGGTGTTTACAGGGCTTGTTACTATCTGCCATTTCAGGCATCCACTGGACATCTTATATCCCCTGAGAATAAGGGGGGATTGTTATATATTCACAGTCTTCTGGTTTCAACATTTTACCATTTTGAGTAAAGTGTGAACAACATGTTACCATTTTAATGAAAGTGTGAAAATCTTACTTCCATTTAGGTTCCTTTACATTCCTAACTTTTAATGTTAGACACCAGATGGTAATACAGTTTTTGTTTAATCCTCAAATATGATTTATAAAACTCATGAGAAGGATAATCTATTGTATGTACTGAAATTTCTGCTCTTTATGTTATTCTTTGTAACTGATGCTCCTAGATTCCTTTATTTCCTTTTTATCATTTCCATTCTGTTTCAAGAACTTTCTTTAGCCATTGTTTAAGCATATGTCTGCTAGTGATGAATTCTTCTAGATATTCTTTTTGATAATGTCTTTTTCCCCCTTCATTCCTGAAGGATAGTTTCTCTGGATATAGAACATATGGTTGACAGGTCTTTTCTTTCAGTGTTTGAAAAATGATGTGTGTAAATTTCCTTCCAGCCTCCATAGTTTTAGATGAGAAATTCAATGTCATTCAAATTGATGTTCCTCTGTAGATAATGCCTTGTTTGTTTTTCTCTGGCTGTTTACCAGATTTTTTTCCTTTGACTTTAGTTTGTAGAAGTTGAATTATGATGTGTTTTGCCATGGATTTCCTAGGGTTTATCTTGTTTGGTATTTGCTCAGCTTCATGCATCTATACATTGTGTGATTTGCCTGTTTGGAGGCGATTTTAACTGTTATTTCTTGAGTACTTTTTCAATCCTATTCTCTTTTCTCCTGGCCTTCTGGGACTTTGATGATAGAAATGTTTGTTCTTTTATTGGAGTCCCACTGATTCCTAAGGGTCTTTTCATTTGTGTTCTCTGTTTTCTCTGTTGCTCACATAGGTTAAATTCTACCCTTCTTTTCTCAAGTTAACTGATTCTGTCCTCTGTCATCTCTACTGTACTATTCAGTTCATCCAGGGAGTACTTTTTATTTCTGTTAATGTATTTTTAAGTTTTGCAATTTCCATTTACTTTTAATAACTTCTATTTTTTTTCCTGAAGTTTTCATTTGTTTCAAGAGAGCATGAAATTGTTGAAGCATTTTTTGTGATCACGGCTTTACAAGCCCTGTCAGATAATTCCAACATGATTCATCTTTGTATTGATGGCAGTTGATTGTCTTTTCTTATTCAAGTTGTGATGTTGCTGTTTTTTGGTATGATAGATGATTTTTAAAATTATATCCTGGAAGTTTTGTTTATTATTTGGAGACCCTGAGTCCTATTTAATTATTTTGTTTTAATAGACAGTCGTTCTGTTAGCATGACATCATGCCTCTTTTTGTGGGCTGTGATTCTAATAATGGCTGAATTTTCAGAATCTTTGTGGTATTGTTTTAATCATCTTAGTTTATCTGGTGCTCCTGGGTTCCCACTGGTCCCTTCTGGTGCTGCCAGAGGAGCTAGAAGGGCTTTCCCCAGACTAGGCTGCCTTTTGTCTCTGTATGGAGTTTCCTGTCTGTGATTCAAAGATGTTCCTTAGTCTGGTCAGTTGGTCAATTGTTGTGGCAGAATCCTTCTTGCCAGTACTGTATGGTCATTACATTATCTCTCAGTATGGCAGGAAGTCTCAGAACTTGAAGGAGATTGCTTTCCCTGGCTGCTTGTTAGTGGGACTCACATTCATACCCCTTCCCTCTGGTTATAGGCTTACCTGGTGTTGTTGGGAGATTCTTGTTCAATCTCAGAGAGAAATGAGTTTGGACTATCTTCTGTGCTAAACTGAAGATTGGGACATGCCAGGACTGGATCACCTTTTGGGTGGAAGGCATATAAGGTGCCCCGACTCCGTGTTGTTGCTCTAGTCCTAGCATCCCAAACCATTGTGCCTTCTTTTTAACACCTTCCAAGTTCTCCTTTGGTTGTCTCTTGCATTTTTTTTTTTAGGGCTTATCATTGTACTTAGTGGAGAGGAACAGGGAGAAACCAGTTCAGACCATCTCATATAGATTGAAAGTCCCATGTTTTAAAATGGTTATTTTAATTTGAAGTAACTCTTCCAGAGGATACCTTTTGCTTGAGGATTTCCTCTTATATATATATATATAATATATTTATATAATATATATATATATGAAATACATATGGTATTTCTAAAATGAATCAAAACTAGCTAACTAAAATTACTGTTTTTTGTTGGGTGAACTTGATTTGGTTGAAATTTTGCTGAAGTAGAACATATTAACAGGAAAACAATGGTCAAATATTGAGGTATTAGTGTATATGCAATGGATATGTTCTGTGTGTGTGTGTGTGTGTGTGTGTGTCTCACTTACACTCCCTCTTGTTGCTTTCCCTCTTCTAGTGCTTTTTACTCTACTCTTGCTTGCCTTTTCATTCTTAGTGGTGTCTTTTATTGAGCAGAAGTTCTTAATTTTAATGTATTCCAATTTATCAATTTTTAAAAATGATTAATACTGTGCATTTCCTGTTTAGAAATCTTTGCTTAATTAAAGTAATAAAGATAATCTCTTTGTTTTCTTCTAATAGTTTTATTGATTTTCACATTTAGATAGACAATCCAACTAGAGTTGATTTTTATTTATTATGTGGCGTGTTCAAAATCCCTTTTTTTTTTTAAAGGATATTGAGTTCATTCAACTCCATTTATTGAAAAGATAATCCTTTCTCTGACATACTTGTAATAAATTTTTATTTTACAAAAGCAGTGCATATGAGTGACTTTTGTTTGGATACATTATACCAGAGCTGTCCAGTAGAAGTATAATACAAAATACAAATTTAAGCCATATGTGTAACTATAAATTTCTAGTAGCCACATTTTAAAAAGTAAGAAAAAACATGGAATTTATTTAAATAATATATTTTATTTAACCCAGCATATTAAAAATACTTCAATATGTTATCAGTATGAAATTATTGAGGTATTTACTTTTTTCATGCTGTATCTTTGATATCTGGCATATGTTTTACATTTACAGCACTTCTCAACTCATATGTAAAATTGTCAGCAGAAATACTTGATCTGTATTTAGAGGTCATAAACTTTACTGTTGAAAAGGTAGGTTCACATGCTTAAGGTGGTCCAAACTATACTCAAAAGTTTTCCAATAACTGAATCTATTACCAGTTCTTGAATTTAAATTCATTAAAGTAAAAAAAATTAAATTCAGAACATGAATTATACTAGTCACCTTTTAGGTGTACAATAGTCATATATATCTGGTGGCTACTGTATTGTACAATACAGTGCTATTCTTTTCTGTTGTTCTGTGGTATGTCCTTGTTCCAATAACATGCTGTCTTAATTACTATAACTTTATAGTAAGTCTTGATATCTTTTAGTGTAAGTACCAACTTTGTTCTTGGCTATTACTAATCCTTTAAATTTGCTTGTGAATTTTTATAATCACCTTGTCATCTTCCACTAGCATTTTTATTCCCAATTATTATTCTCTGAATGTTAGTGAATGTGTTATACATGATAACAAGAAAAACAAAGCTATACTGAGATATGGAGGTTGGCTAGTTTGTTGCCTTAGTTCTTTTCCTAGCTGAATAACTTGTTCTGAAAAATCAGTCTCACTACTCCTGCCATTCATTGTGTGCACTTCTGCAAAATTATAAAATGTAATATGAGATAGCATAGCTTTTTTAGGGGACCATTGTGAAAATCCATTATTCAAGCCACAGATGCAGCCCACAGAACAGACATGATTTAAAAAACATATACAATAAAAAAAAGAATAAATATATTTCTTTATATCCTGTTCTCAGAGAGAGGAGCCTAAGAAGATATTATGACCAGAGGAGAGAGGTTGGAGTTGTTGCTGGTTTTGGAAATTATATACTTCTCTATATTATTTTGAGTATTTTGTGTAGGTCCTAACATACAGCAGGTATTCAATTATTTGATTAAATAAATAGAGGCAATATACTTAGTAGAACTCTTTGATCACATGTAGAGTCATTGTATTTGTAGTTTTACAACCCTCTGTTACTGTAAACCAAGACATCTTTTTTTTTTTTTAGCTTAAACAACAGAAATTTATTTTCTCACTGTTCTGGAAGCTAGAAGTCTGAGATTAAGGTGTGGGCAGGGTTGGTTTCTTCTGAAGCCTCTCTCCTTGGCTTATGTTTTCCCTGTATCTTCACACGGCCTTCTTTCTGTACTTGCCTGAGTCCTCATCTCCTCTTCTTACATGGACATCAGTTATACTGAACTAGGGCTTGCCGTAATGACCTCATTTTGATTTAATCACCTCTTTAAAGACCTTCAATCCAAATATAGTCACATTCTGAGGTACTGGTGGTTAGGATTTAAATATATAAAGTTAGGGGGCAACATAATTCAGCACCTAACATTAGAAAATAGAAGTGAATTTTATTATGAAGATACCAGGATACTGCATGACAAGAATGCAGCTGAGCACATGAAAAGTCTCTCCTTTCCTCTTCTTTTTCTCATTCTTCCATCCTTGCTTCTCTCTTTTGTGTAATTGTATATATACAATTTAAGAATAATAATAAAAACTATCCATGTAACTGCTCCCTAAGAAATGGATCCTTTCTAAACTGAGACTCTTTGGTTAAAATGGCTGACTAATACTACACAAAAGTAATGTGGCATTTGGCTTTGTGACATTTCCTTAAAATATGAAAAGAGGTGTTTGGGGACATAATTACAATTGAATTGCTATATAATTTGGTATAACTCATGATGCACAATTCATAACTAGAAAGTGAATTGTCCTGATTTGAATAGAGCACTATTGAAGTAAATCTCATGTTTTTTAAATAGTTCCCAAATTGTATTCACAAAAGATCAGCTATCTGGTTAATTGTCATAGTAAAAACATTACCACATTAAAATTTTTGATTTCATCATTATCCAAGACTTATAAAATTCTTATTCCAAAGGAATTTTCCTATTAGAATAGACTATCCTCAAGTAACTTCTACACAGTTCTTTTAAGATAGAAAATGTTTAAAAACTCATAATGGTTATGACATTGGCTTTGAGCAGCCAAGAAAACGTTCATTGGATTTCAGGTTGAACAGTCAAGAAAGTATTCATTGGATTTCTTTTTCTGGCAGTATGACTGCTGCATCTTTCAGTTATAAAATATTTAAAACATGCTTGATTAAAAAAAGTACGACAACAGAAAGTCATTTTAAATGAATGGATGAATTTGCAAAAAATACAAGCAGACTATCAGGGAATTGAAATGTCTTTGAAGCCTCTGAATCTGCTAGGGACATACACAGACCTAAGTGGCACATAACTTTAGAGCACAGAAAGGCTGGGGACTAAGATATGGGCTTCCACAGTTTGGAAGTCAGATTGGAGACTACTTTAGGGAAAGGGCAAGCAAGAGTAAAGGGAAAAAAGGTACTTAACCTGTAGGAGTGTAGGCAAAGAAAATGTTCTCTTTGGCCTTGACTCTGAATGAGGTTAAAAACAAAAAAAGTCTCCCTGAGAATTTGTGACCATGTACTCACCCTCATGTGTACATTTGGGGTTTAATACTCTTTGCATGATCTGAAAAAGCCTAAACCAAGAACTGTAATTTAACATGGACCTGGGTCTTTAATGCTGCACATGCTTTTGCAGGACCATACTCAGATTCTACCTGTAAGTAAACGTCTTCAACCAAGCTGCAAAGAATTGCCATAGAGTTATGTAAGTAGGAGCACACAGTCAGAAACTACTGTCATAACAAGCATGAGGGAGAGTCGGTGCAGCGTACCAAAGAACCAAACCCAACAGACTTTAGTCATTGGAATATAAATGCAGTTTATGAAAAGAGTATTTTAATATTGTTAAAGGACTTAAATGAAGAAATTGAAAACATGAGTTGTAGCAAGTGTCTACTACTGACCAGGCAGTTTTGAAAATGAACCAAATAGATATTGTAGAAATGGAAAACAAAAAACAAAAAAATTAATGGCAAGGTTAAATAGGAGATTAGATACAGCAGGAGAGAAAAATTACTAGAAAGTGAGTCTGAGGCTAGTAGCACAGAGAAGGCAGCACACAGGCAGAGGGGTGGAAATTGTGATAAAAAGGAGATAAAGGGAATAAGTTTCAGAAGATGATAGAGTGGTAATGAAGTGATTAATAGCTGATTTTTTTTTTTTTTAGAAAAAGACCCTAATCTTCACATTTTGGAAGCCCAAGAAATACATAAAGAAATCCATACCTGGGCACCTGGACTCATTTTAGTGAACAGAAACCTGACACAGTGGAATAATCCATGTGCTGAAAAAAAATAAACGCCAATCTAGAATTGTGTTTCTAGTGAAATAGTCTTTCAAACATGAAGGCAAAATAAAGATTTTCAGATTAAAAAACTCTAGGGCATTTACCTATTTACTTAAGACCCTCCCCCACTTCTAAATAACTTTGAATGATTTACTTCTGATCTTAGAAGGAAGGTTTCAGATGTAAGAAGGAGCATAATCAAGTAAAATGATATATAAGAGATGTATCTAAACATATATTAATGATGTAAAACAAAAACATTTAATTTGAGGAGTTAAAAAGACCTCAGTAGTATCAGGCAGTCATAAAATACTGTACAATAATTTGATGTGTAAGTGGGAAGGAGATAACTAGATTTAAGACTTCTTAAGCTCCTTTAATTATTTGGAAAGAGGCTAAATAAAAAATAGGATTTATTTAAATATGAAAGGTTAAAAGTTAAAGCTTATTCAAAATAATGAGTAGATATCTTCTAAATGAGGAAAGAAAAAATACGACAAGGAAAAAACTAGTCACTTTTACAAAAGGCAAGGAAGAGAAAAAAAGAAACAGAATGTGGGGAAAACAGCACAAAATAAAATGGTAGAAATAAATCCAAATTATCAGGTATCAAATATTTGATGAATTCTGTTCTTAAGTTAAAAGACACTGAAAAAGAAAACAAAACCTAGCCATATGCTGTTTATAAGAGAACACCTAACGGATAAGAACAGGAAAAGGTTGAAAGTAAACTATGGAAAAAATAGGCAAATGCTAACCAAGTACTACTTTGTAGTAATGATATTGTTAGACAAAACATGTTTTATGACAAAATATTAGCGTCTGAGAGGGGCCCTATATGATGATAAAATGTTGATTTTACTAGGAAGTTATTTCTGAGTTTGTAAGAACCCAATTGCCTAACTCTAATATAAAGAAAAACTTGTTGAACTACAAGAAAATGTTAACAAGTCATCATCATAGTAGGAAATTTTCATACACCTCTCTCTGTAATTCTGAGATTCAGCAGACACACAAAAAAGTAAAGTTATAGAAGATGGAACATTATTAACAAATTTGATTGGTGAACACATATAGAACCCTGTTCCCAGTAATGGGAAAATGTACTTTTTCCCCCCTCTCCAAGCACATAATGAACATTAGTGAAAACTGACTGTAGTTTAGGCCAGGGGTTTGCAAGCTTTTGGTAAATGGCCAAAGAGTAGTATTTTCCGCTTTGTAGGTCACATGGCATGCAGCTATTCTGTTATGCTGTTGTAGAGTGAAAGCAGCCATAGGCAATATGCAAACTTGTAGGTATGGCCATATTCCAGTACAATTTTATTTACAAATACAGGTGACTGGCTTGTTTTGGCCTATAGGTCTTAGTTTACCAGCTTCAGTTTAAGGTCATAAAAGTCTCAACAAATTTCTATATCATACAGACTACATTTTCTGATTGAAGTACAGTAAAGGTAGAAATCAGTACCCTTCTCTCCGGTCTGACATACATATATATGCAGAGGGTAGGGGAGGGGGGCAGAATCTTCTCAAGTCATTGATCAAAGAAGCAATCATAATGGAAATTTTAAAAGTGCTTAGTGCTGAATAACAAAACTATAAATCAAAGCTTATAGCATTGCAATGCAGTTAAAGCAGTGTTAAGAGGAAAATTTATAACCTGAAGGAATATAAGAAGAAATACTGAAAATGTGCTAAACATGATTATAAGATGTTTAAAAAAGAAAGAAAATTAAAATTAATTCAAGCAAAGTAGAAAGGAAATAAGAAAGACAAGAGCAGAAGTTAATGAGATAAATAAAACCCAGCAAATCCAAGATTTTTTTAAGTAGACACCTATAAAACAATATGAGAAATAAAAAAATGGGATATAATAATGATGCTACAGATATTAAAGAGATAAGAGAATTCTGTGGTCATCTTTATGCTGCAAAATTTGAAAATTTAAGATGAAATGGACACATTCCTAGAAGAATAAAGCTTATCAAAATTGACTGAAGAATAAAATTTAAAAAAAAGTTTGACTAAAGAAATTAAGTTACCAATCTGAGATCTTCCTAAAAGAAAATAGGCTAAGATAGTGAATCACACATTAGAGGAATGATAAGTTCAGTGCTGTACAAACTCAGAGAGTTGCAACAAAAAAACCTATCCTATGAGATTAGTATGTCTGAATACTAAAACCAAATAAGGATAGTAAAGAGAGGAAAATTACTGTCCATTTCACTTAATAATATAGAATAAGAATTCCCAAACAGAACATTAGCAAACTAAGCAGTGGTGTATAGGAAAGATACATCCAACTTAGTCTTGAAGTACCAGCTTGATGTTTATGTATTTTCATGACCAGCCAGGAACACAAAGTATTGTACCATCTCCGTAGGCATAGAAAAGGCATTTGATAAAATATACCAGTGTCAACATATGGTAAAAATTCTTACCAAAACTTGGAATAGAAGGAAACTTTCTTAACCTGTTAAAATCCACTGAAAACCTACAGGAAGACATTAAGTGATGAAATAATAAAACTTTTTTTTTTAAATCAAGGATGTAACAAAGATGATCATCATGCTTCTACTTTATATTGGAAATAATAAATTATAAAAACATTAATTAGTTATAAGTTATTGAAAATATATTTTCAGTTGGAAATTCTAGCCACCTTAAATTAATGAGACAAGACAAAGAAGTGAAAGGATTGAAATTGGAAAAAATTGGAAAGGAGGAAATAAAACGGTCATTATTTGTAGATGGTAGCATTTTCTACATGGAAAACTTCAAGGAGTCTGCAGAAAAATTGTTAGTTTAGTTGCTGGGTGACTAAATATATTTTACAAAGATAACATTTATATTTCCACAAAAAGATATGTAGATAAAAGTTAAACCTTTAACAGAGACTATAATAAAACTTTATTGATTGAAAATAAGTCATGAAGAAATGGAGGGAAAGATCATGTGTATGGATAGGAAGATTGGATATTAAGTCAGTTTTTCACAAATTGATTTGTAAGCTCATGCAGTTTTATTAAAAAGTCCCAATAGTTTTTAAAATGAAATTTGAAAACTTATTTTAAAATTTGCAAAGGACAACTTATTCTGGGAACTGAAGAATAAGTTGAGGGTAGAGGGTTGGTCTACATTGTGTAGTAAATTAATTTCTGTCAATAATTTGTGGTCTGGCAGTATGGTAGCAGCACAGACATAGATAAATAGACCAGTGGAGCAGAATGGAAACAGGCAAGTAGACCTTTATGGAAACTAATGTATGTCAGAGTGATGCTGCACATTTGGTGGGAAAAGGATAAATTATTCACTCTAAATTTCTGGAAATGGGATCTCTAATTCACACCCTATACAAAATCAAGTCCAGGTGAATTAAAGGCTAAATAAAAACACCTGACACTTGTAGTACTAATTATACACTTGACCTTGTTTGATCACTTTACATCTGTTTACTCCTCTGATCATTACCTTTATTTTTAATGGTAGGTGCTATTATTGTCTCCCAATTTTTTTTTTTTTTTTTTTTTTTTATGTGAGGAAGCGGAGGCAAGCACAAGAGAAATCAAGTAATTCGGCCAGGCCCACTGCATCAGAGTCTTATTTGAACCCAGATAGCCTGTTTCTACTGCCACTATATGGCTGCCCCTTTAAGTGTGTGGAACAAAATTCTAAATTTTTCAGTGTAGAGGCATGTCTTTGTGACCTCGGGATAGGGAAGGATTTTATGTGTATCATCAGAAAGGAACAAAAATGAGTAAGTTTGGCTACCTTAAAATAAAGAACTTCTGTTTGTCAGGAGATACCATAAAGAAAATGAAAAGGTATGTCAGAAATTGGGGGAACATATTTGTAATACTTATAACAAGAAAGGATTATAACCATAAATATAAAGAATTCCTACCCTCCTAATAATGTATAAGAATTTTGTTTTTCTACATCTTCTGTGATTAGAAATTCTTCTGGTTCTAGTGGCCATAAAATGCTATACTTATGGTTTTAATTTGCAACCTTTGATTTTTAGTGAGGATAAGCATCACTTCCTATATTAATGGCCATTTGTGTTTTTCTTCAGCGAAGAGCCTGTAGGAGATAGGACTTGGGGCTGACCAGTTGGCACTTTGGGGAGTAGGTTGTGGATCTACTACCAGTAGCTCTCCTGGGTCTAAAAAATTTTATCATAGAAGCACCTATGATCAGATCTGCTTCTTTAGCTGATTTTTTTATTTCTAGGATATGTTACCTTCATTTAGTAGTGTACCCTTAAATTATTTAATAGGACACTGAATTTGCCAGTATACTTCCTAATGCTTGAAAGGATTAACATTTGATTTATTCTCTCTAAATTCACAGCTACTAGGAAATAACCTAAAACTTCAGGATTTACTTTACAGAAATTATTTCTTTTAATGTATGCTCTTTCAAAGGCATTCAGAACCCTGTTACATAAAAGCTGTATAGCTTTAATCCTGTGTATTCATATTTAGTGACCAGTTATACTTCAAAAAAAAGTTTAAAATTTACATAATTTTCAAAGTAACACATACTAGTGTAAGAAATGGAAGATACAAATGTGTAGATAAATGGTGGTAAGCTATTTAGAGAACTGTGACTTAACACTGGTATATTCCTTTGTGGTCTTTTGTTTTTGTATCTTTATGTACATGGTTGAGAATTACAGTCCCACTTTAAAAGAAGAGCTTTAATTTATTATTGCAAAAAAAGCGATCATAATTATTTAGAAATTTATTCACATGAACTTGAGTCAAAATTTGTGGTCCAGTTTTAGTAACTGTGCATACCTTCCTATTCTGTCTTTGTTTTTTCTGGGCATGGTTTTTTTCTTTAAAGTTGTGACCACTTTAAATGCTTTTGAGTAATGAATTGGGAGCATGTGTCAGTTACCGATTTATTGCCTTTTTCAACTCCAAATCCTCCTTCATTGCCCTAGTTTGTAATCCTGAAGCTATACCCTGAAACATTTCTCCTTTGCCTGCTGGCATAATGTTACATTTTCCCAGTAGAGGATACTGGAGGTAACACTACAGGGAGAAGGGACTTTTCTTACTGGTTCTGGCATGCTTTCCTCTTTTCTTGCTCTTGGGCACTCTTGCTGCATGGGGGTGGGGTAGGGTGGGCAGTGAGCTCACCTTCTAGTAAATTCCTCTGGTACCCTCATGGGCAGTTCCTACTGAGATTTGTTGGTACCTTAGTGGATGGTTTCTTGCTTGCCAGTCAAAACCTGTGGCATTCTGCCATCCAGAGGGCTAATGCTACACTGTCTCCAAAGAGGTTTGAATTTCAGTGGGAGGTTGGGAGGAGGATGTCTTGTGCATGGTATACTATTTAGCATTATGCCTGGCCTCTCCCTACTGGGTACTGGTACCACACCCTACCTCCCCCAGTCATGACTATCAAAAATGTCTCCAGGCATTGCCAAATGTCCCTTGAGGGGACAAAATTATTCTTGGTTGAGAACTTCAGGTATAGTAGAACACTCTTTCTTCCATGACATTGTTTTCTTCCTTTATGCTTATTGCTGCTTTTTACTCTGGTTTGCTTATTCTCCTCTTGCTGGCTTCTTAATGTCCACACCTCTCTTCTGAACTCTACACCCATCCATCCGAATGATCGTTAGACTTTTTCACTCAGATCTCTACCAGACATATCAAACTTAGTATGTCTATAAATGAACTCCTGATCTCAGCCACTGTCTCTTTGCAGCTGTCCTCTATGTAAATTCTTGTTGTCTAGCCAAAACCTTACTGTCTTTTCTCTCAAACCTCACATGCAATCTATCTGCAAGTCCTGTTGGCTCTACCTTATTAAAGGTTATTCAGAATCTGACCTTTTCTCACCGTTTCCACTGCTGTTGCCATTATCCCTTGCTCAATTTACTGCAGGAGCCTCTTAACAGGGATCCCAGCTTTTGCCCTTGTGTCCATAATCTTCTCATTAGAACACCCTGACTGAACTTTCAAAATGTTAAATCATTCCTCTTTTCAGAGTTCTGCAGTGGCTCCTGCTTTTCTCTCAAAATAACAGCCAAATTACCTGACACATAATAGGTGCTCAAAAATATTTGTTGAATGAATGAAGTGTTAAATCCATTGCAATGCATTTTTTCACCTTCATATTGCTGATACTTTATACTTTTGACTTCTGCTACTCTTTCTAGAACTCTTTTCCCCTTAAGTTATAAGTTATTTCTTCTTATCTCTGGTTGGTTTCTGTCTTCTTCATGGCTCCACTTCCTGTATATACAGTCTATACATTTGCATATCTTCCTTTTGCCCATTTAAAAACTAGTATTATTAAGCTGTAAGTGCTCTCTATATATTCTAGATACAATTCTCTTACCAGATACATGATTTGCAAATATTTCCTCCCAGTCTGTGGGTCAGTTTTTTATTTCTTCCTTTTTTAAAACTTGAGATAAAATTCACACACTATAGTATTCACCCCTTTAAGTGCACAGTTTAGCAGTTTATTGTATATTAACAAGGTTGTGCAGTCATCACTAGTATGTAATTCCAGAATATTTTTATCACCTCCAAAAGAAACCCAGTATCCATTAGTAGTCACTCGCCATTCCTTACTTCTTCCAGCTACTGGCAGCCACATATTTTCTATTTCTACGGATTTGCTTCATCTGCCTTTTTACTTCCTTGAATGGTGTCTTTTGAAGCACAAAAGTTAAATTTTTGACTAAGTCCAGTTTATCAGTGTTTCGTCTTGTGCTTTTGGTAGTATGTTTAAGAAATCATTGCTTTCTTACTACACTAATGGACAATGACTGCATTGGGGTATGGGTGGGGACTTGATAATACGGGTAAATGTAGTAACCACATTGTTTTTTTCATGTGAAACCTTCATAAGAGTGTATATCAAATACCTTAATAAAAATTTTTTAAAAAATTCATTGCTTAACTCAAGGTCACAAGATTTATTCCTATATTTCTTAGAGTTTTATAATTTACTTCTTACATTTAGGTCTGTGGTCCATTTTGAGTTAATTTTATGTATGGTGATGTCATCTTCTGACTCCTATAATACTTTCTATTCATTATTTTATTCATGAAGTATTTGGTGAGTGTCTACTAAGTGACAGGTCCTATTCTACGCACTAAAGATAATCTGTCTGTAAGCTTTTGATGGTTAACTCAGCACTCTATAATCTAGCTGTAAAAAACAACCACTGTTTATTTAGCTCATGATTCTGTAGGCTGACAGTTTGTACTGGGTTTGGTATACAGTTCTTTCCGTCTGGCTGGGCTCAGTCATGAATTTGCAGCAGCTAAGGCAGTCCTACTTCTTGGTCGTCATTGAAGGCAGGGGTTGGAAATCTATGGCCTATGTTTTTTTATGGCCCCTAAACCAAGAATGGTGTTTATACTTTTGAAGAATTGTAAAATGAAAGATCAAAGAAGACTGTGTGACAGAGATCACACATGGCCCTCAAAACCTAAAATTTTTACTATCCATCTCTTTACAGAAAAAGTTTGTTGATCCCTGGTCTAGGGCAACAGAAGTTGACTGATTGTGTGTCTCATTATCCAACAGACTAGACTAGGCTTTTCACACGGATGCAACAGGGTTCCTAGAGAGTGGAAGCATTTTGAGGCTTACATTTGGAAGTAGCACAACTTTGCTTTTGCTGTATTTTGTTGGCAAAAGCCATTTTTGCCATCTGCCACAAGTAGAGGAAAAACACACAAAAAGTACCCTGCCACTGTAGAATGTACATTCTTCTGATAGCAGTAAATCCTGTTTCATTATATCACCATAATATCCCCTTTAGTTCAGCCAGACTGCCCTAGTTGTATGTCCCTCAATACTCCACTGATTTTTCATTTACCTGTACTTTCAGTCATCCTTTTAAAATGTTTATGGAATGAAACAAATGGTATGACTCTACCCTAATTTGCTTGGTTAACTCCACTCTCCTTCAAGTCTGCTCATCTCTTAGAGGCATTTCCTTACAGTATGCTTTGTGTCTGTCTGTGTTCTCTAACATACTCTATTTTAGACTGGTTAATGCTGAAATGTCATTAGTAATTTCATGTCTCCTTACTCAGGTGTTTGAAGACAGAGGTCAATGTCTTATTGATATATTTCTATTTCCATTCAAAAATATTTATTTTATACCTACTGTGTGTCAGGCACTTTGCTGAATGCTAGAGCCACAAAACAGACCAGGAAAGTTCTTGCATTAATGGAACTACATAAGTAGTATTTTTAATAATACTGCTGTTTGGCAAGGTTAGTATACTAAGTTAGGTTTCTTCATTATGGCTCAAACTTTTTCATCCATAAGTCTTCTATGTTTTATCCCTCTGAAATTTTATCTTTAAGGTATTTGCTATATCACTTTTGATTTTTATAGTTTTGTTTTTAGTTATGCAATATGCATGTTTTGAAAATTAAGCATACCAAATTTTTATGTTGAAATTCATATACTATTTTGATTTGTAGTTCACTGTCTTGGTTATTCACTTAAAAAATTTTTTTTATTAAAGTATACTTGACATAACATTATATTAGTTTCAGGTGTACAACATAGTGATCAACACTTATATACATTATGAAATGCTCACCACAATACGAGGTTACCATCTGTCACCATGCAAAGTTATTACAGTGTTACTATGTTCTTATGCTGTACTTTTCATTCCTGTGGTTTACTTATTTTACAACTGGAAGTTGTTACTCACTTTTTTTATTCTTGGTGCTCAGTCTCCAAGGACAGTATGTCTTACATAGTTTAGAATATAAGTTTGAGATTCTAAATTCTTTTTCCTCAAGGAAAATTAGATTTTAGTGTTTAGTGTGTTTAGTATAGAGCATTTTTTAAATTGCTAGCTTTAAAATGTTTAATAGTATTAAACATTTTTAAAAAATTGAAATATAAATGACATATAACTTTATATTGGTTTCAGGTGTACATTGTAATGATTTGATATTTGTATACACTGTGAAATGGTTCTCACAATAAGTGTAGTTACCATCTATTGCCATACAAAGTCAACTTTTAGGATTTGCTCTCTTGGCATCTTTCAAGTATGCTGTATAAAATTACTGACTATAGTCACCATGGTGTACATTCCATTCCATGAATTATTTATTTTGTAACTGTAAGTTTGTACCTCTTTACCTCTTTCACTCAATAACCCAGGACAACCACTATTCTGTTCCCTGTATCTATGATTTTTGTTTTGTCTTATTTGTCCATTTGTTTTTGATTTCACATGTAAGTGGCAAGATTTCATTCCTTTTTATGGCTGAGAGTATTCGTGTATGTGTATACACTCACAAATACATGTATATGTATGAATAAATACAACTACATGTGTGTATATACATACACATGCACACACACACACACACAGATACATACATACATACACCCCAGATCTTTAGTTTTTCCTTATCTTGCCTATTGTAATAATGCTGAAATGGACATAGGGATACATCTATCTTTTCAAATTAGCATTTCCTTTCTTTTTTTTTTTTTTTTCAGATAAATACCCAAAAGTAAAATTGCTGGACCATATGGCATTTCTATTTTTAATTTTTTTTAATTAAAGGGAACCTCCATATTGCTTTCCATAGTGGCACAGTGACATCCCCACCAACAGTGCAGGTTTCCCTTTTTTTCTGTACACTGACACTTGTTATATCTTGTCTTTTAGATACCAGCCATTCTGACTGGTGTGAGATGGTATCTCATCGTGGTTTTGATTTGCATTTCCCTGATTATTAGTGATGTTGAGCATCTTTTCATGTGCCTGTTGGCCATCTGTATATCTTCTTTGGGGAAATGTCTATTCAGATTCTCTGCCAATTTTTTTATTGGATTATTTGGGTTTTTTTTTGACTATTGAGTTTTATGAATTCTTTATGTATTTTAGATATTAACCCCTTATTGGATATATGATTTGCAAATAGTTTCTCCCATTCAGTAGGTACCTTTTTATTTTGTTGATGGTTTCCTTTGCTGTGTAGAAACTTTTTAGTCTGATGTAATTATATGTGTTTATTTTTACTTTTGTTGCCTTTGCAGTAGTAGTCAGATCCCAGAATTCATCACTAAGGCCTATGTTAAGGAGCTTACCATCTGTTTTCTTCTAGGAATTTTATAGTTTCAGTTCTTAAATAAAATCTGTAGTCCATTTTGAAGTTATTTTTGTGTCTGGTGTAAGATAGTGGTCTAGTTTGATTTCTTGGCTGTTCAGTTTTCCCAACAACGTTTGTTAAAGAGCCTGTCCTTTCTTCATTGTGTATTTTTGCCTCCTTTATCATAAATTAATTGACCATATATACATAAGTTTATTTCTGGGTTCTTTACCTGTTCTATGTCTGTGTATCCATTTTTATGTCAGTGTCATACTTTTCTGATTACTATAGCTTTGTAAGATAGTTTGAAATCAGGAGCCTCTTCATTTGTTTTTTCTCAAGATTACCTTGGCTATTCAGGATCTTTTTAGGTTCCATATAAATTTCAGGATTGTTTGTTCTATTCCTGTGAAAAATATTATTGACATTTTGATAGGGACTGCATTGAATCTATAGTTTGTTTGGGATAATGTAGACATTTTAACAATATTAATTCTTGCTAATTCATGAGCACAGACCATCTTTCCATTTTTTTATGTCTTCAGTTTCTTTCATCAGTGACTTACAGTTTTTAGTATACAGGTTGTTTACCTTCTTGGTTAAAATTATTCCTAGGTACTTTATTCTTTTGATATAATTGTAAATGGGATTGTTTTCTTAATTTCTCTTTCTGATAGTTTGTTATTACTATGTAGAAGTGCAGCTGAATTTTGTATATTAACTTTGTGCCCTGTCAGTTAGTTCCGAACTCATTTATTAGTTCTAACAGTTTTTGGTGGTCTTTAGGGTTTTTTATATATAAAATATGTAAAATTATGAGACCTGCAAATGACAGTTTTACCTCTTCCTTTCTAATTTGGATGCCTTTTATTTCTTTTTCATGCCTAATTGCTCTGGCAAGAACTTTCAAAACTATGTTGAATAAAAGTGGGGAGAGTGTCTTATTCCTGATCTTAGAGGAAAAGTTTTTAGCTTTTCTCTGTTGAGTATGTTAGCTGTGGGCTTGTCATATATGGCTTTTTATTGTATTGGAGTACATTCCTTCTGTACTTAGACTTTGCTGAGCTTTTTTATCAAAAACAGATTTTCAATTTTGTTGAATGCATTTTCTGCATCTATTGGGATGATCATATGATTTTTTTCCCTTAATTTTGTTAATATGGTGGATTATAGTGATTGATTTGCAGATGTTGAACCATCTTTGCATCCCTGGAGTAAATCCCACTTGATTATGGTGAATGATTCTTTTAATGGGTTGTTGAATTCAGCTTGCCTAATAATGCTTTGTTGAGATTTTGCATCTGTGTTCAAATATTGCTATTGACCTGTGATTTCCTTTTTCTGTGATGTCCTTGCCTGGTTTTGGCATCAGGATAATGCTGACTATGTAACATGAGTTTGGAAGCATTCCCTCCTCTTCAATGTATGGAAGAATTTGAGAATAGTTATTAAATCTTAGAATGTTTAGTAGAATTAACCAGTAAAGCTGTCTGGTCCTGAATTTTTGTTTTTGGGGCAGTTTTTGATTACTGATTCTATCTCCTTACTAGTAATTAGTCTGCTTAGACTTTCTGTTTCTTCCTGAATCATTCTTGGAAAACTGTATGAGTCTAAGAACTTACCATTTCTTCTAGGTTGTCTCATGTGTTGACATAGAGTTGCTCATAGTAGTCTCTTGTGTTCTTTTGTATATCTGTGTTATCAGTTGTAACTTTTTTCATTTCTGCTTTTATTTATTGGAGCTTTCTCTCTTTTTTTCTTAGTCTAGCTAAAGATTTGTCTATTTTGTTTATCTTTTTCAAAACACTAACTCTTAATTTTATTAATATTTTCTGTTGTCTTTTTAGTCTCTTTTTCATTTATTTTCAGTCTGATTTTATTTCCTTCCCTCTACTAACTGGCTTTAATTAGCTCTTATTTTTCTAGTTCCTTTAGATGCAAAGGATTCTTTAGATTCTTATTTGAAATATTTCTTGTTTCTTGAAGTAGGCCTGTACTTCCCTCTTAGAACTGCTTTTGCCATATCACATGTATTTTGGTATGCTGTACTTTTATTTTCATTCGTCTCTAGTTATTTATTTTTCTATCTCTTTTGATTTCTTCAATGAACAAATGGTTGTTCCATAGCATGCTGTTTAATTTCCACAGATTTGTCGTTTTTTTTCCAGTTTTACCCTTGCACAGGCATTCCTTGGGGATACTGCAGGTTTGATTCTAGAACACTGCAAGAAAGCAAGTCAAATGAATTTTTTTGTTTTTCAGTGCATATAAAAGTTATGTTTACACAATACTGTAGTTTATTAAGTGTAACAGCATATGTCTAAAAATAGCAATACCTTAATTTAAAAATACTTTATTGCCAGAAACTGCTAACCATCTGAGCTTTCAGTTGAGTTGTAATCTTTTTGCTGGTGGAGGGTCTTGCCTTATTGTTAATGGCTGCTGACTGATTAGAGTGATGATTGCTGAAAGCTGGAGTGGCTATGCCAGTTTCATAAAATGAGACAGCAGTGAAGTTTGCTGTATTGGTTGAATCTTCCTTTTATGAACTGTTTCTCTGTAGAATGTGATGCTATTTGATAACACAGTAGAACTTCTTTCAAATTGGAGTCAGTCCTCTTAAACCCTGTCAATGCTTTATCAAGTAAATCCATTGTTATCATTTCAACAATAGTCACGGTGTCTTTACCAGGGGTAGATTCCATCTCAAGAAACCACTTTCTTTGCTCACTTCCTTATCATTTGTGTTCATTGGAGTAGCACTTTTAACACTTCTAATTTTATTCAAGAACTTTTATTTTGCATTCACAACTTGGCTAACTGTTTGGCACATGAGGCCTAGCTTTCAGCCTGTCTTGGCTTTTGACATGCCTTCCCTACTAAACTTAATCATTTCTAGTTTTGATTTAAAGTGAGAGCATGGGACTCTTCCTTTCACTTGAACACTTAGAAGCCATTGTAGGGCTATATTCATTGGTCCAATTTCAATATTATTGTATCTCAGGGAATAAGGAAGCCCAATGAGAGGGAGAGAGAAAGGGAAATAGCTGGTTTCTGGAACAGTCAGAACACATAAACATTCATTGGTTAAGTTCACTGTTTAATATGGGCCCATTTGTTGTATACAAAAACAATTGCAATAGTAAATTAAGGAGCACTGATCACAGATAACCATAAGAAATTAATAATAATGAAAAAGCTTGAAACATTGCAAGAATTACCAACATGTGACACAGAGACAGAAAGTGAGCATATGCTATTGGAAAAATGGCACTGATAGACTTGCTTAATGCAAGGTTGCCACTAACCTTCAATTTGTAAAAAAAGAATAGTGTCTGAAGTTCAATAAAATGAGGTGTGTTTGTAATTGATTTCTAGTTTCATACCACTGTGGTTGGAAAAGATACTTGATATTATTTCAGTCTTCCTAAATTTATTAAGACTTGTTTTGTGGCCTAACATGAGATATATCATGGGAAATGTTCCCTGTGCATTTGAGAAAACTACGTATTCTGCTGCTTTGGGATGGAATTTTTAGTACGTATCTACTAAGTCCATGTGGTCTAATGTGTCTTAAGGTCAGTGTTTCCTTATTGAGTTTGTCTGGATGATCTATCCATTGATGTAAATAGTTTGCTAAAGTCCCCTACTATTATTGTATTGCTGTCTATTTCTCCCTTTAGATCTACTCATATTTGCTTTATATATTTAGGTGTTCCTATGTTGGGTGCATATATGATTGCAAATGTTATATCTTCTTGTTGGATTGATTCCTTTATTGTTATGTAATGCTCTGATTTTTTAATCAAAGTTTTAGTTTTGAAGTCTATTTTGATGTGAGTAGAGTTACTCCAGCTTTTCACGTCCATTTGTGTGGAATATCTTCTTCGATCACTTCATCTTCAGTCTGTGTGTGTCCTTACATCTGAAATGACTCTCTTGTAGGGGGTACACAGCTGAATCTTGCTTTTTTTTATCCATTCAGTCACTCTCTGTCTTTTAATTGGAGAATTTAGTCCATTTATATTTAAAGTCATTATTGATAGGCATGTACTTATTGCCATTATGTTATTTGTTTTTTGACGGTTTTTGTAGTTTCCCTTTGTTCTTTTCTTCTTTTTTTGCTTTATTCCCTTGTGGTTTGATGACTTTCCTTGTTATATGTTTAGATTCCTTTCTCATTTTCTTTTGTATATCAGCCATAGGTGGGTCTGTGAGATTCATATAGAACAGTCTATATATGTAACAGTGTATTTTAAGTTACCAGCAACTTAAATTTGAACTAATTCCAAATTTCTACATTTTTACTTCCCCTCACATTGTATGTTTTGTCTTTTTACTTCATGTACCTCTTAACTAATTATTGTAATTTTAGTCATAATTTTATTATTTTTCTTTTAAATTTCATACTGACTTTGTAATTGCTTCATTTACTACCTTTACTATATATTTATCTTTACAAGTGAGATTTTTACTTTTATATGCTTTCTTATTATTAATTATTACCACTTCTTTTCAGCTTAAGGAAGTCCCATTAAATTTTCTTGTAAGACATGTTTAGTGGTAATGAACTCCTTTAGTTTTTGCTTGTCTGGAGAAGCTTTATCTCTCCTGTAATTCTGAGTGATAACCTTGCCTGGTAGAGTATCCCTGGTTGGAAGTTTTTCTGTTAGCCCTGTGAATATATCATGCCACTCCCTTTTGGCCTGAAAATTTTCTGCTGAAAAATCTGTTTATAGTCTTGTGGATTTTCCCATGTACATAACAAGTTGTTTTTTTCTTGCTGCTTTTAGAATTCTCTCTTTATCTTTAACATTTGACATTTTAATTATAATGTGTCTTAGTGTTGATCTTGGGGTTCATCTTACTTGGAGCATTCTGGGCTTCCTTGATATGAATGTGTTTCTTTCTTTAGGTTAGGGAAATTTTCAGCCATTCAAAACTTTAAATAGGTTTTCTGCCCCTTTCTCTCTCTCTTCACCTTCAGAGACCCCTATAATGTGGCTGTTATTTCACCTGATGTCACCTTATAGGTCACTTTAGCTATCTTTATGTTTTAAAATTCTTTATTATTTTTCTGCTCTGAGTGAGTTCCATCACCCTGTCTTTCGGGTTGCTGATTCATTCTTCTGCTTTGTCTAGTCTGCTGTGGAATACCTCTAGTGTATTTTTCAGTTCAGTAATTGTGTTTTTAAGCTCTGTGACCTCTGTTTGGTATTTTCTGTCTTTTTGTCAAAATGCTCATTGTGTTCATTCAGTCTTCTGAGTTTGGTGAACATCTTTATGACCATTACTTTGAATTCTTCATCAGGTGGATCACTTATTTCCATTTCATTAAGGTCTTTTTTCCTGAGATTTTGATTACTTTGAATTCTTCATCAGGTGGATCACTTATTTCCATTTCATTAAGGTCTTTTTTTCTGAGATTTTGTCTTTTTCTTTCACTTGAAAGATATTCCTTTGTTTCCTCATTTTGCTTTCCTCTGTTTGTTTCTATGAATTAGATGAAGCAACTACCTTTCCCAGTCTTGAAGGACTGGAGCTGGATAGCATAGGGTGTGGGGCACAGTTGCTGGCTTCAGCTGTGCACCCACAGGCTTTAGCATGGAAATGTAGAGTGCCATAACCACTTGTGCTCACCAGCTCCAGTCAGGGAGTAGGGGAGTGCTGCTTCTACCCTTTCTCTCCAGGATACTGCTGCAACTGCTCACCCCTGCTGGCAAAGCAGTGAGTGGGTTATACAGCTGTGTGTGTGCTTCTATGCTAGCAGGATTAGAGGGGGAGTGCACAAATGGTGTCTGGTGGAACCTCTTTCTCTGGAGAGAGTCCCAACTGTTCCCTGCCCCTCGAGCAGATGCTTTAAGATTAGCAAGTGAATCTCCTTCATATATAGTCTATAGGTACTTTCAAACTGCTGCTTTTACCCTGGATCCTGGGATGAGTGAGACCAGATGTGAGCCTTAGAAGGAGAATCTCAGTTACCTACAGCCCTTTGGTTCCCTTGGGTGTAAGCTCCCTTGTTTTTCTAAACCACACTCATCTCTTTAGAGGGCTCATCTCTCTAGGACAGGTCCCAAGGGTTGGAGTGCCTGATGTATGGTAAAAACCCCTCTCTCCTCTGGAAGAAGCTCTGGACTTATGAGATCCCTTTCTATTATGTGGCACTGCAGTGAGGCTGGGGTTTTTGGTGATACTATGTATCTGCCTCTCCTACACAACTAAATGCGGTCCTTTTATCCTTTGTTGTGGAGGACCTCTTCAGTTAATCTTAAAGTCTTTTTCAAAGAGAATTATTCCATATGTAGCTGTAAAACAGTAGTTATGGAGGATGTTTGGATTGTATACTACTATTCTCTCATTAAGTTACACTTTGGCTTTTGAGGATTGAACCAAGATCTAACTACTATTATACATTATTCCTATAGGGAAATACCTTATGACTTCTAATCAATTTGAAAGCAAACATTTAAATAGAATATATGAGTTGAATGCCCTATGTTTGGGCTTCACCTTTCTATACCTTGGTAGGGTGCTGAACTAACAGTCATCCAAAGTGAAAAAACTATAGGAGAAGCTAAGGATGTGGATAATTCATAGACTGGTTAATTATTAGTCCTTCTGTAATGAAAAGCAAAGTATACAGAAAATCTGATTCTTGGCTGCAGATGAAGTATGTTCTTTTATGTGGGTCCTTCATATATATTTTTTATTTTTAATATATATATTTTGAAGCTTCAGTTATTTTTTCATTAGGTCTTTACTCAGATTGCTTAGTGATATATATGTAAAGAAAACTATCTGATCATTACATGACTCTTTTTGAGTTTGTTTGGCTCAACTATGTTGTTTTACAAATTGATGTTAATGCCAGATTTTATAGAACTTAGATTCACTGGATGGTTTTTAGTTATTCAGAAGCCACTGATAATTTAGTACAATAATAATAAACAATGATTATTAAGTTTAGCTTCCAAATATTGAGAGACATATATGTTGTATACTGTGATAACTTTTAGAAACTATTTTGAGGTAGATGAAGAAAAGGCAGAAGATATGTTTGAGAAGCAGATGTTGTATGACTAAAGTACCCAGCTGTGTACTAACAAAATGAATCTCATGCCAATTAGTTAACACTTCTTTGGCAGTCAGAGACATATGTAAAGCAGTAAACACAGCATGGGGAAATTAAAAAAATTAAAAGAATTTTCTAAGCTTAAAACATTGGCAGTGTCTAGCCTACCATCTGTGTTACTGAAAACTTAATTTTGCTATGGGTAAGTCATACTAAGGTCACTTACAAAAAAGAATTGTTTAGTTCATTAGAGTCTTATTCTCAAATTACCATTACATGTCTTACCACTTTGAATTAGTGAAAAATGTTATTTCAGTAAAATAAATTCTACTTGGTGTATATAAATTTAAACTTTATATTGACACTTTTGCTTGTCTATTATGAAACCTTAAATTTTGGTTTTGTTTTATTTAATCCTTGTTTAAATTCCTTTGGGTCAAATCTATTAATTGTTTTTAAATTTTCTATTGAAATGCTCCTTCAACTAATTTAGATATATGACAAAGTGAAGCACCATTACGGACCTCTACCATCATGGAGAAAGAAGGGGCAGGGCTTTCTCATCCTAAAAGTCTTCCCTCTTTGATTGAATAGATGGTAAAGTCTTAAGGATGGCCTACTTAGGCTAAAAGTTCACTTTTCAGTACTTAACATAATCTTCCATTTGATTTTCCTTACAAGACCAAAAATTGAAAATTGTATACCTATAGATTATTTCTATGTACTACATCAGCTCTTTGTAATTAGTTTCTGTTGGTTCAGTAATTTTTTCTTCCTCAGTATTTAGAGATGCTGCAAACCACAATGTGGGATTTTCTTGGAAGAGATAATTAAATACCTTAAAACTTTTTAGAAATCAAAGCCAATGTAATTTGCCTGAAAATCAAAATGAGAAGTAGGTAAACATTTCTTAATGTATAGGTGTGATTATATTAGGCTGTACAAAAGTTGGTAAGGTTTGGTATTCATTTTCTTGTGTTAATAGTCTGCAATAAATTGAAAACACACTTTTATTTGGATTGAAGAACTAAATGAAGATGAAAGTTCTTATAATAGTATGGTTCAGGAAAGATAGTCTTTCATTAGCATAATTCTAGAATGTTTCCTAATATGTAATTTATTTTTAAACTAAAACCATGGATTCTGAGGACCTTGGCATCCCACACAATTTATACTGTTGTTCTGGTTATGATGTATCCAAAAATTTTGGTTTATTGGCTGTTCTTATTTTTGCCTGTATCTATCTTTGCTTTGTATTAGACCTGAGAATGTTTTATGCACACAGTGTAGTAGTATCTGCCTCATTTAGTACTGAGAGAAAAGCTTTGTTTTGGTTAAGCACCAATCTGGCAGTACCACATGAAACCTAGGTGGGAAGTGGACAGAGAGGGAGGACTGCATGAAGTGAAAGAAGTGGATTATAAAAAGAAAATAAAAGAGTGAGGTAAAAAGTAGAAGTCATTATTGGCATTTAGAACCTTACTACAAGATCTTCAGGATTCTCCACTAATTCATACAGTATGTTTCTGAACTGGGATATTACAGAGAATTGTAGAAAGAAAGCTTAAAACTGTTGTTGTCTTGGTAATTATATTCATTTTTCAAAATGAAGAAAACAAATGTTAAGTGAATTTCTGCAACATATTTTAGGAAATATTTACTTGATTAAGAATATAATTTTAAAATTATCATTGAAGACAAATTTTCATATTTAAAATGTTATATCATTAGTAAAGAGGCAACCCTAGCACATGAAAAGCTTTTGGGTTTTTATAAACTGCTGTAGTTCCTTAATTTTAAAGGAAGAATTTTAATAATATTTGTTGAAAACTTTTATTATAACTGCCACTTCATTACATTAAATCCTCTCAGTTTTTATCCCAGTTATTTCAACTTTTCTATTATCTTAGGGATGGGGGGAAAAGGAATTGTTATATAAGGACACAGAATTTTGTTAAGCACATGAAGTGTGTGAATAACATTTAACTTGTTAATGAGCTCATACTGTGTATATGAATGTATGGTGTGACTTTTGAGATGTTTTTTTCATTCTGTGGGTCTTAGTTTCCTCATTTAGAAAGTAAAGGATATGGTATAATAGATGAACTCTGTATTTAGGAGACAGGAGATTTATCATTCCATCCAAATCCTGTAGCATGATATTCAAGGCCTTTCATAGCTAGAAATCTTAGTTCTTTATTTTTACATCTATTTAACTTAGTTACACTTTATTTAATTTACTTTTGCAAATCTTGTTGGTAAGCTTTGGCTTCACCATTGTAGCATTCACCATTCTCTAGGCTAACAAATTTTGTCTATAGGCCCCAAGCTTAAGTATTTAGCTAATCTCCACCCTCATCCGCATTTATAGGTCTTGTGTTTCCTGTCATGGTTAGTGGGACTATGTTTACCTTGTCATCCTATGTAACAGGCATTGTGCTAAATGCTTTACATGCATTCTTTTCTAATTCAGTCCTCATGACAACCCTATGACATGTAGTCACTATATTATCTCCATTTTACAAAGGAAATGGAAACCAATAGAGATGAAGTCATTGCCCACCATACACACACAGCTGGACTGAATCAGAGCCAAACCTCTGACCCAGGAGTGTGTTTTCAAACCCTGTGCAAGCCTTAATGTTCAGATTGTACTGCTTCCTTCATACACAGTCAACTCCTGTTGGTTCTGCCCCTAAATAAGATGTTAGAGTCTTTTTTCATCTGTCCTTCCCCTGCCGTCACTTTAATTTAGATCCTTCATAATCCTTATCTGGACTATTGTGTTAGCCCCCATAGAAATGGTCTCCCTGTACCTCATCTTCCTCTAACACAGTAGATGGTTCAGATCATTTAATAGTTTCCTTGTTGCTTATAGGTTAAACTATAAGATCCTCAATATTTATAATGTCTGTAGTTTTAATACCTGCTCATTTCCATCTTGTATTATATTGTAAATTCCTTAAGTTTGGGTGCTAATATGTTTGTATTCCTCACATATGTGGAGATAGTAACTGCCTCACTGATAGTTGTTGACTTAATGATGTAGACCTAGATAGGTTCTTGGCTTGGCAATTCAGTATCTTTGCTAGAATTAAAATGAATTACTCTGTGTAGTAGAAATAGTAGGATTTTTGCATATATTAATAATTCACACATTATTATTTTAATGTAGTAATAATTCATACAGTCCTCCAGTAATATTAATTTAATAAGATTTTAAGCTATTCATGTAATTTTTCTGAGTTCCTGCAGAACTGATTTTTTTTTTCCAGAAGGGAATTAATAGAATTGAGACATAGCAAGGGCATAAACACTAGGTTTTGTACAAAATAAAAATTAGCTGTCATTGATTCTTTTTTAGAAGTTTGACTCCAAATCAAAATTTGTAATCTAAAGTTTTGATGGATACATTGAAACATGGTCATTGATTGCCAGCTGTGACATTATTTTTAATAAAAATGTTTATATCATAAAAGAAAGTTTCTTAATAGATGTGTTAATGGATAAGGTTTCATGATAGATGAAGTATTTAAAGTAGGCTTCATGTAATATGTTTCACTACTTTTTGTGTTTATTCTTTTTTTAGATTGAAACATTCATATATATTAAAATTTACCCTTTATAATGTACAACTCTTAGTATATTCACAAAGTTGTACAACTATCACCAATCTGTATTCAGAACATTCTTACCACCCCAAAAAGAAACCCTTGCCCAATAAGAGTTATTTCCCACTCCTCTCTGCCTAGGCTGTGGTTATCTGCTTTCTGTCTCTGTGGATTTGCCTATTCTGGACATTTCTTATGGACTTATGTGATGTTTTGTATCTGGGTTTCTTTCACTTAGCATGTTTTCAGGGTTTATCTGTGTTGTAGCATGTATCAGTTCTTCATTCCTTTTTATAGCTGAAAAATATTCCATTATATGGATATACCACGTTGTGTTCACCCATTCGTCAGTTGCTGGGCATTCAAGTTGTTTCTACTTTTTGACTATTATGAATAATGCTGATATCAATATTTGTATACAAGTATTTATGTGAATATATGCTTTCTGTTCTTTCTGGTATATATCTAGTAACAGAATTGCTGAGTTACATGGTAACTCTATGTTTAACCATTTGTGAAACTGCCAGACGGTTTGCCAGAGTAGTTGTAACATCTTGCATTCTACCACCAGCATATGAGGAGTCCAGTTCCTGCACATCCTCACCAACTCTTGTTACCATCTGTCTTTTTGATTACAGCCATTCTAGTGGATGAGAATGATCTCTAAGATAAGTGAGTTTTCTTGTAACATAGGTTTAATTTAGAGTAAGATAATAATTACCAGTTTGCAGAAAGGTAGCTAAACTTTATTTCTTCTATAACTATTACTAAATAATTGAAACCTACTATTAATTACTTACACTAGCTCCAGATACACAAAATCATATATTCTTTTAAAGAAGTTATACTTCTAAATGTTTCATAAATGTTTCTGGTACTCCATTGCCTAAGTAAATTTGAGAACTACTATTTTTACATATGTAATACATAAGTTCTTAGGCTTATAGAACATTGCTTTTTCTTTCATTTTTCATGTTGATAATGAACAAATTCCTTGTCAGTGTATTCACAATGATTCTTCTAATAAAGTTAGAAGTATAATTTATGTAGCATTTTAAGCCTTTCCTTTTAAAAATGCATAAATGTTGCATTTTAGTAGTGTCACATACATGGATGGTGGACGTTTAAGTGACTAAAAATGAAAATGATCTGTAATAGGAATATGTCTTGTGCTGGTTTTGGTAGTAGTCACTCTATTTTAAGTAGACAAATATTTATGAAGAAGGAACAAATAATGCTTTTCAATTAGTTTCTTCGATAGGGCTTAGTTAGAGCTAAGAAGTTCTTTCAAGGCAGTAGTGCATGGAGAAGACCATTATTAGTTCCTTGAATGATTGTCTATGCTGAAAATCATACCTGGTTTTTTTTTTTTAATTTTCTATGTGAGCATTTACAGCTAATTTGACTAATTTTCTCAACTATTTCTTGAGGATATATATAACAACAAGGATTAAGTTTTAATATTGGAATAGACCTTCCCTTGTGCAAGGGCAGCATGATTACTCTGGTAAAGATTCTTTCCAAGCTACTGCTTGGGAGTTAAGTCACTGGGAAATCTTAACCTATTCTTCTTATTTAAATTTACTTGTCACCAGTGTTCCTGAGGCTGTAGGAGCAGAATATTGTCAGGTACTCTTTTATGTAATGCCTAGGAAAAGTTCTTTTCATTGATAAGTAATATGCCTCTGGTAGTACATCTATATTCTTTCCTCACCTGTTAGTAGCCATGATGTCCTGTGAGCTAATATCATTGCCCTTTGGTTGCTGTGACATGCCTACTCAGAATCAAAGTGATACATCTTCATATAGAAAACCCTAATTTCTTTTAAAGTAATGATTTATGGTATTATGATTCAAGCGCATTTTTTAAACGTTATATTAGTTGCCTAAAAGATAAAGAACATTTTGCAATATCGTGTGTCAATAATGTGATATGCTGGATGGTAAAAGATCAGTGCTGACATGGATCCTATGGGTAAAATTGTAGTATTTCCAGAATATCTCACCTGGCTTTAGTACATCTGCATATCAATAGGCGTTCAGAGGTGGAAAGAAGTATGGCTTTAGTGCATTTGCATCATTCCTCAAGGATGGAGAGAAGTTCATCTCCATATCAATGGGTAATTACCTGGGCAATGGAGGGCTTATCTGTACTTGAGAGTTGAGGGGGAAGGCTGGTTTCTGCTTCTGTCTGAGCCAGAGAGAGAGATAGCCCCGGACTGCAGTTTGTAAGCAGTAAACAGGTTTTAAACTTTATTTCTCCCTTTGACTGATTTCAGTTTTTAGAGGAATTTCCCCCTGGGATTTCCTTTCCCTGGACTTACAAATGCCTACGCCAAAGAAGATGTTGGAAGAAGGGGCTAGTCATGACTGATGATGAGAGCGGTATCACAGTGGTGTAGCGAGTAATGCTTGAGTTGTAAATTCACTCATGCAGTCTTACCGTAGCAATAAATCCTTTGTAAGTGTTGTATTCCATTTGGGGTATGTGTATGTGTGTGTTTAGGCTTTAATCCTTAATTTGTATGATGTTAAGGAAAAAAATACTGCATCTAGAAGATTTTTGTGGCAGGATCTATATTCTTTTCATCATTGTAACATTTTGGGGGTTTTAATTTCTAACAATGGAAAGGATATCCATCTAGAATGACCTGGAAATTCAGGGTAAATTATCTGCAAATATATTATTTTTTAAACCAATTAAGTTAATATCTACATTGCTGAGTTTTTTAAAAAGAAAAATTGTATCTGCACAAGTGAAATTGATTTAGCATCTGCATGAGGGGAGGCTATTTTTATTAAGGTTTGTTGACAGGATTATGTCAGTCTATAGAATGAGCTGATACATTTTCTGTAAGGATTGTCTGTTGTTTTAGGCTTTAACCTCTCTTTGAGGGTATGTAGATAGTTGATAGTTTTTTCCATTCTCTGGCTTGGGTCTCTCCAGATATTCTTCATCTTCTTGAAATACTTTTTATAATTTATATTTCTCTAGAAAAAT
Organism: Manis javanica; assembly: GCF_040802235.1. Classification (NCBI taxonomy): domain Eukaryota; kingdom Metazoa; phylum Chordata; class Mammalia; order Pholidota; family Manidae; genus Manis; species Manis javanica. The sequence goes on along the minus strand of NC_133159.1, from coordinate 96,092,008 downwards.
AGTCAAAACTCTGCAGATATTTTTATTCTTTTAAATAAAATTATACACAGTATTATATATTAAAAATTTTTTTTTCATATAGGCATCTTTCATTTATGATGCTCCATCAGGCTCACTTTTTAATACCAAATGTTCCTGAAAGTGTCATAATGGTCACTTCAGGGACAATGTTGTACTTGAGATTTTTGTATCATGCAGAAGTACACATCAACTAGGGAGGTTTCTTTTGAGGCGGAGGTGGGCAGTACAGTCAAGTGGGATTTTTTCCTGTGAAATATTGCATGAACAAGAAAAAAACAACCCCAAATATTAGATGTATCTGCCTAAGTGAAATTGATTTAGCATCTGCATTAGGGGAGGCTATTTTTATTAAGTTTTGTTAACAGGTTTATGTAAGTATAGAATGTATCCTCTGTATGATGGGATAGTGGGTGGTTTTTATTCTCTAGTATTTTCTTCTCTGTTTTTGTACATTTTCTATAGAGAAAATAAACATATAGTAGAAATAAACCAGATCTTAATTGCTATGGCAGTATGTCTGTACACAGTATTTTTTTCTCTCTGCCTACCTGCCTTCCATTGCCAATACCCTAACTTGTTAAGCAAAACTGAGGATGGATGGATAAAACTGTTTCTTCATGATTACTTCCTTAGCTCTTGAAGGGCCCCCACCAGTAAGATGGCAAACTTCCGGCTTCTCTTCGGGGGGGGGGGGGGGGGGTCCTCAGTTCCCGCCGGCGCCACCTGAAGCCCAATCACCTCTCGCCCCCCTCCCAATCCCAGCACCTAGCCAACAGCCAACAGCCCCGTAGAAGTGACACCTCAATCAATTCATGCCCCTTCCTATATAACCCAGCACCTTTCCCTAATAAAGCGGAATTCTCCGGTGAATTGCTGCTGTGTGTCGCTCCTTTCCTTTCATTGGTGCCGAAACCCGGGAGACGGGACACCCCAACTGGGCCCCGTCTTGCCCCTGACACCAGCAGCAGCTTGCCCTAGTCCTCTTTTTCCGGCGCTGGCTCATCACACTCACCACTCCTCTCTGGCCTTTAGGTAAGTTTTCCCCCCAGAGTGGGCCACTCTTCCCCGAGCTATCACAGTGCCATTGACCATGATCATCCGGCAAGGCCCTGACACTCGGGGATGAGGAGGGAACTCTCCCCGCCTCAGGACTTCATGGCTGCGGCGGACCCTCAGGCCCCTCCTCCAACAGCCATAAATCCCTGCCTCAAGCCTTTACGGCTGCTGCGGACCCTCAGGCCCCTCCTCCAACAGTCATAAATCCCTGCCTCAGGACTTCACTTCAGGGCTGCAGTGGACCCTCAGGCCCCTCCTCCGGCAGCCATAAATCCCCACCTCAGGCCTTCACAGCTGTGGCAGACCCTCAGGCCCCCCCTCCAAAAGCCATAAACGAGGTGACTCCTTTGCGGATGAGAATGCTCCCTTCCCCCCCCTCCTTCTGTTCCGTCCACCGAAATCCATTCTGTCTGCCGAAAATTCCTAGCGCTAGGTACCTCGTGACTCCGGCAAACTGCCTTCTTAGGGAAGTCTGGGTGACGACCCACACTTCCTAAGAAATTCCAACTCGTATACGAGTTTCTGCAGACCACCAAGGATCATCGGGGACGCCCTTTGTCTCCTTGCGGTCTGCTTCCAGTCCAAGGATCTCCGTTCGTCTTCCCCTGTTTGTCTCCTTCTCTGTCCTTTAGCCATGGGAGCCTCCTCATCCCTCCCTGAAAGTTCACCTCTTGAATGCCTGCTTAAGCATCTGGCTACCCTCTCCCTGACGCCTGATATAAAACCAAAACTTCTCTGTAAATATTGCTCCCAAGATTGGCTGACATACCCCCTAGACAATAACAACCAATGGCCTGCAGGGGGAACTCTTGATCCTAACATCACTCGCAATCTCTTTAACTACTGCCAGCGCCTGAAAAAATGGAAGGAGATTCCCTATATCTAAGCTTTCCGCCTCCTCGTCCCCCACCCCCTCCCAAGTTCCCCTAGCCTGCAAGCTGTCTCCCTCCCCTCCAAACACTCCCAGTCCCTCTTCGATTACCTTTGACCCGGCCGACTAGCCTCTGCCATACAGACTTCCCCCTTCGGCCCCTCCCCCTCCTACAACCCCTCCACCCTCCGCTGCTGCCGCTGCCTCTTTCCCCGTGGCGGAAGCCTCCTGTCCTCTCCCTTCCCCTTCTTCTCCTAAAACAGCCCCTCCCCCTTCCTCTACCGCCGCCACCGCTGCCTCTTTCCCCGCAGAAGCCTCCCATCCTCTCCCTTCCCCTTCTTCTCCTACAACAGCCCCTCCCCCTTCCTCTACCGCCGCCACCGCCTTTTTCCCCACAGAAGCCTCCCGTCCTCTCCCTTCCCCCTCTTCCCTCCCTCCATCACCATCTCCTCCCCCACCTCACGCCCTCCTCCTCCGTCCCCCTCACCTCCCACCCTCCTGCAGATTGAGCCTGAGCCTTTCAGCCCCCCTGTAACTAAGTTCCAGGAGCCTCCTCCGTCTTTGCCCCCTCAGACTCGGTCCTGAGGACCTCCCAAAATTATCGCGGCTTTGCCCCCATCACCTGTTTCCCCTGCACAGACTGAGCCAGAAACCTTCAGTCCCCCTCAGACCTGGTCCCGAGGGCCTCCCAAAATTATTGCCCCCCTCCGGGAAGTAGCAGGATCTGAAGGCATCGTGCGCGTTCACGTCCCTTTCTCCTTAGGAGATTTAGCCCAACTAGAGAAACGCCTAGGTTCCTTTTCCACTGATCCCACAACATACATCAGGGAGTTTCAATGGACCCTCCAGTCTTACAGCCTCACACACCATGACATTTTCATGCTCCTGGCCAATACTCTCCTCCCTGAAGAGCGTAGACGAGCTTGGGACTTCACCGAAATGCATGCCACCGAAACCCACAGGACTGATCCCACCTATTCCCCTGGCCCCACTGCTGTCCCCGAACAAGACCCACACTGGGATTATAACACCGCCGTGGGTCTCCACTCTCGAGATATTTTTGCATCCTGCTTAAGAGCAGGTCTGAAAAACGCAGCTCGTAAAGTAGTCAATTTTCAAAAGCTCCAAGACATAATTCAAAAGAGAGATGAAACCCCCTCTGAGTTCTTAGACAGACTCACTCAAGCCCTATTACAGTATACCAGCCTGGACCCAGAAACACCTGAAGGAAGACATGTCCTTATGACATACTTCCTAGCTCAAATCTACTCCGACATTAAAGCTAAACTCAAAAAGTTAGAACAGGGCCCCGCTACCCCACAGACTGAGATCCTAACAGTGGCCTTTAAAGTCTTCCATAACCGGCAGGAGGAGAAAGAACGTGGTAAACAAAAGGCTGATCAGGCCAATTTCCAAATGTTGGCCCAGCTGATAAAACCACAACCTGGGTGCCCCTCTACAAACAAGCCCCCCCCCCCAGGAGCTTGTTTCAAGTGTGGAAAAGAGGGACATTGGTCAAGGGCGTGCCCCTCCCCCAGATCTCCTACCACCCCATGCCCCAAATGCCACAAAAAAGGCCACTGGGGGTCTGATTGCCCAACCACCTGAAGGGGAGGCTGGACGAACAACCCCCATCCTAAGCCCGCCGTAGTGGGGCTGGCAGAAGAAGATTGACGGGGCCTGGGAGCTTCTCGCCTGACCATTTCCATCACCAAACAGGAGCCCAGAGTTACTTTAAAAATAGACGGTCGCCCCATCTCCTTCCTCCTAGATACAGGAGCCACCTTCTCAGTCTTGCGAGAATACCGGGGCGCTACCATGCCAGCCATTACTCCTATAGTCAGGGTAGGAGGTAAACAGATTTTCCCATAAAACCCCCCCCTTTTATGCACAATCCTAGAAAATCCCATACCTTTCTCCCACTCCTTCCTAGTTATGCCCCAGTGTCCCATCCCTTTACTAGGACGAGACATCCTTTCCCTCCTCCACATTTCCATAACTATATCCACTCTCACAGCCCCCAGTACTCCCTTTCTGATGGCCCTCATAGCCGACAACCCCCCTCTACCCAATGAAAGCTCCGGTTCCGCCCTCATACACCCTGTAAATCCCAAAGTTTGGGACATTACAAGCCCCTTCGTGGCCCTATGTCCCCCTGCCTCTATCAAATTACGTGATCCCTCTCAGTATATCTGTCAGGCCCAATACCCCCTAACCGCTTCAGCCCTCATAGGCCTCCAACCCATTATTCAAGATCTCTTAAACAAAAATTACCTCAGACCCACTCACTCCCCATTTAATACCCCCATATTAGCTGTTAAAAAAACCAATGGATCTTTCCGCCATGTCCAAGACCTTCGCCTCATCAGCATAGCCGTTGTCCCTATCCATCCATTAGTTCCAAATCCTTACGGCCTTTTATCGCAGATCCCTGCCTCGGCATCCCACTTCTCAGTCCTAGATCTCAAGGACGCTTTTTTTCTATCCCTCTAGACCCCTCCTCCCAAGATTTTTTCGCCTTCACCTGGATGGACCCATGCACCAGACATTCTGAACAACTCACTTGGACAGTTTTGCCACAAAGCTTCCGAGATAGTCCCCATATTTTTAGACAGGTCCTAGCTCAGGACCTCAAACAGTTTCATCATGATCACTCCAAGTCCACCTTATTACAATACATGGACAATCTTCTACTCTGCAGTCCCTCGTGGGAACGGTCTCAACTTGACACTGCCTCCCTACTTAACCTTCTAGCTTCCAGAGGTTACCAGGTATCCCCCGTCAAAGCTCAAATCTCTTCTCCTCCTGTCACTTACCTCAGATTCCTTCTATCTCAACAAAGAAAGTCCATTACCTTAGACAGAAAACGGCTCCTCTCTGACCTGCCCGTTCCCAAAACCAAGACAGAAATCCTTTCCTTTCTAGGCCTGGCTGAGTATTTTAGAGTGTGGATCCCTAACTTCTCCCTGTTGGCAAGACCCCTATACGACCTCAGCAAGGGCCCCCCTAAAGAACCATTATCCTCCTCACCCCGACACTCCTTCATTAAGCTCCGTCAAGCCCTTGTAGAAGCCCCAGCTCTCCATCTCCCTGATTTGTCGAAGCCCTTCTCTTTATACATTCATGAGAGGTCCGGTCAAGCTCTAAGAGTCCTAAGCCAATATTATGGCCCATCCTTTTCCCCTGTAGCTTATCTCTCCAAGCAATTAGACCCCACAGTTCGGGGATGGGCCCCCTGCCTATGAGCATTCGCCGCTAGACAGCTCTTGCAGAAGGCAGCTCATAAACTGACATTCAGGGTGCCCCTTACCATTCTGTCCCCACATTACCTAAAAGATCTCTTAACCTACAAAAGTTTACAGACTCTCCCTCCCTCCAGACTCCTGACCTTACTGTCCTCTTTCCTCCAAAATCCCATTCATCCCCTTTGCCAACCATACCCAAATCATGACTTTTTCCTCCTTTACTGCACTCTCGCTTTTTTTCCCTCATTCCTATTGTCTTCCCCACCACCCCAGCCTCCTTTGTATGGCAATTTAAAGTCAGACAGACTTACACACAGCATCAAACAAAAGTTACTGCCCAAATTGCCACACCAGACTGCCCTCTGAAAAGCTATTCTGAGCCTTTTTACCTCCACTTTCCTCCCTCCACTGAAGTGTTCACTAGCAGCTACCCTTATTCTCCCTACCTCTGCTTCCTCTATGACCAAAAACAAGCCTATTGCAGGCGATAACCAGACACCTACAGATGTCCCTACTGGTCTTGCGCCATTCACTACATGGGTAACTTCCAGTACCCACAATATTACTCCTCCAACCGTTTCATGAAATATCCCAACGGCTCATTCTCCTTATCAATCCCAGATCCCTGAGACTCTTGATGGGCCGCCAGAGTCACAGCCTCAGTTTACTACGGGGGGTCCTCGACCCCCCACGGTACCCTTCATATCTCTTGAAAGTATGTTCCCTCTCATTCCCAGATCTCTCAAGTTGCATCAGATAGCAGACATTCCGAAAAAGTCATTATCCAAACTCTTGACGGCGCCTCTTCATCTTCTTATCCCCACCCCTCTTCCCATTTCTCCTACTCTTCATTACAGCTCATTCAGGACACCACCATCTTTCTCAACCACACCCTTAACACAGCCAATTTTTTCTTGTGTGCATCATTACAGCGCCCACTGCTGGCCGCCGTGCCCCTTAATATTTCCAACTACTCCTTCCATGCAGAAAGACAACCCCTCTGCCCCCTGGCAGACATACCCCTATGGGAACCAGAATACGCAGATAATCTCACCATCCACCACTGTGTAGGCCCAACTCCACCCCCCTCCAGCGCACTTCACTGCCTCCCAACTCCAGCACACCCTTCATTCTCGTCACCCTAATCCCACAGCTTACACTTTACAGCATGGCAGAATTCCTTGAGCTCCAACCTCCCTTGCCCTCGCGCACAAAAAGGGCTGCTTTCCTTCCCATCATGGTCGGTATCTCTTTGATCACCTCAGCCATTGCGGCAGGGTTTTCGGGCGAAGCCTTGAGTCACTCTCTATGGGCAGTTAGAGATCTCAACGCCAAACTTGAGGGAGCCCTGACATCCACTGCCGATTCCGTAGCCTCTCTCCAAAGACAGGTCACTTCGCTAGCTAAAGTCACCCTTCAAAACCGGCGGGCCTTAAATCTGCTTACACCCGAGAAGGGCGGCACCTGCGTCTTCCTCTGGGAAGAGTGCTGCTATTACATCAACGAATCCGGCATTGTAGAAACTGACATCACCAAACTCACTGACCTTGCCTCCAGCCTCCACTCTGCTTCCAATTCCAACCCATTCTCTTCAATACTAACAAACCCCCTCCTCACCTGGCTCTGGCCCATTGCAGGCCCCATAATAATCATTCTTCTCGCCTGTCTCTTCTTACCCTGTATAATAAAGTTCATCAAATCCCAAGTCGGAAAAATCTCTAATCAAGCTTTCAACCAGCTTTTACTCAGGAACTACCAGCTTCTGGCCACAGAAGATCCCTCACCCTCACGTGACCTCCTCACCACACGCTGAGATGGACCCCTCTCTCCACTGGAAACTGTTCCTGGAAACAATGGCCGCAGACGCCTGGCTCCTGACACCCATATCCTCTTGGCACCATTGGAATCAGTAGGTCCTCGACCTATGGTTACAGGGAACCTTCACTGATTTCCAACCTGAAGAAGTCCACATCTACTCGTCCTTACTGTGGGGAGTCCTATCAACCCTTTCCTCCCAATCCTCAAGCCCTCACTCCCTTCTCCGCCCCCGTTCAGCAGGAAGCAGCCAGAGAAAAAGCAACGTCCACAACCCCATAGAGGAGAAAGAGGGGAATGAAGGGCCCCCACCAGTAAGATGGCAACCTTCTGGCTTCTCTTCGGGGTCCTCAGTTCCCGCCGGCGCCACCTGTAGCCCAATCACCTCTCGCCCCCCTCCCAATCCCAGCACCTAGCCAACAGCCAACAGCCCCGTAGAAGTGACACCTCAATCAATTCATGCCCCTTCCTATATAACCCAGCACCTTTCCCTAATAAAGCGGAACTCTCCGGTGAATTGCTGCTGTGTGTCGCTCCTTTCCTTTCAGCTCTCAGCAGGGATTCTGAAGTATTCCATTTCATACAGATAACCATATGGATATATGGAAATGACCATGTTTTTTGCTTTGGAGGGATAGTCTTTGCTTCTAGAGAGGGGAGAGAGATCACAGTGTCTTTTTTTTCCTGAGCAGTAGAAGTGTAAAGTGTTGATTAATGTTTTTTCTGCAAAGAGAGGACCTTGTGTACTTTTCCCAGCTTCCCCTTTAAGAAAGGGGGACAAAGAATAGGAGAGACAGGAAGGTCAATGGAGCATAGTTAGTACCAGCTGCAGTAATGTTCCTATCCTGGAGATCTAGTATAATTATTAGAAAGTCACGGTGTGAAGCCATAAGATGTCCTATTTGGGAACTAAGGTGCCAGTGAAGTTATTTGGCATTAATTCCTTTTTGGAGTTGAGACAATTGACTGCTTCATGGCAAAATTTTAATCTGAAATCTACTCTGAAAATTAATGACCTCTCTAAAAGATCTCTCTGTACTTATTCCCTTAGGACATTAGATTTATCTAAGTATTGATGTGTTAATACTATTAGATTAGTTTCTGTGCATATACATACACATACTGAAATCTCATAGTTCCCTGAAAATTTTATTTTCTTAATTATTTGACTTATTTTATTTTTTAAATAAATGTTTGGTATATTTATTTAAGAAGATAGGAAGAACTATAATACAGATTCAGATAAATTTCCATTAAAAATGTATTTGACCTATCTATGTACTATTAAGGAAAATAATGATGGAAATGCAATACTGTGAGTTTGCACTGACAAAGAAGTTCACTTTTTTCTTTTTCTTTTCCTTTATTTTTCTTGCTAAAAACGGCATTTATATATTATTTAAGTAAAATCAACATTTATTTTAAGTTTCTTCATCTAGTCCCTGTCAGTGATGCCGGGTTTCTTGTGTGCAGACTCGAAGAATGAACTTAGCAAACACAGTCAAAGTAGGAGAGCCAGGACAGAGGCTTTTATTGAGAGATACAGTGAAAGGACAGAGCTCCTGGCTCAAGAGAGTCCATAGTGGTGCCTTGTCCAGGGGTTTTATAGGCAGTTGAGGATTTTTGGGAACCCGATAAAAGGCTTAGGGGTGTGGACTTTTTAAGTGGTCCCTGAATATTAAAAATTAACTTAACACAAGAAATTTACTGCTCTGATTTCTCCCTGGGATACTGGCGTCTTGGTCTAGGAGCATATCAAAAGGCCACCTGCCCAGCCCCCAAGGTGGGCTGAGGTATTGTCTGTTTGCTAAAGAGTAAGTTAAGAATCTTACTTCTTAAACTTCCTGGGTGTTAAAATGCAATCTTATCTTTAAGATGGAATCCTTCCTGCCTCTATATGTTGTTTACAGCTGGGTCTGCATGCTAAAATAGTTGCCTAGTTTGCAAATCACTTCATCAGATCTGAAGGAGGAAAGACAGCACATAGGCATGGGCTTTTAGCATGCTAAGGTGAATCTTACACACGATTACAAATGATTACCATAACAAAAACATGTGCTACTCTTCTTTATTTGGGGAATATTAACTGATCTCACTGAAGAATGACTCTAGAGCTTAATGTTTAACACAGAGTTTTGGTAGGGGATTTCCTAGCATGTAGTTACATCGCTCTGCAAATATCTTGCCTTGCTTTTTCTGGAGGCTCTCACCTTATTCTGTCTAAGCTCATAGTCCCTGTCTCATCAGTAACATAGGGAGCGTTCTAGAGAAGGAAGTGTCTGAATTTTGATAGTATTTGCAGTGAGCTTGATCACTCATTTGCTGTGTTAGCTTGCCATCCTTCAAAGCTGGTGATGAGAATGACTGAACCTCTGGGGGTTACTTGTAAAAAAATGTTTAACGCCTTAATTGAAAGGACCTCCAATACAGGCCACAAGTAATCTTCTTATTGTGAATTCCCATCTTGCCCCCAGATGTCCTGGTGTTCTGCCAAATGACAGGGCCAGGTCTTACTGATATACTTAAGCCATAGTAGCCAGCAGAGCCTTTGATAATGGTGGGCTGGGAGTCTGACATAGCCCCCAGGTAGGAGGGACACACTTGCAGTGATGTCATCTGTCAGGGTCTAACTGTGCTTCAGGGAGTATCTGCAAATTAAACCAGCCTTATGGGAAGTAGGGACATACACTATTTTAAATGTCTTGATTGGAATGCTTACATGATGTAAGATGGGCTTGAACACCAAAAAGGATATTTGTTGTACCAAAGCAGCAGACATTCATTCCATCAGAAGCTTTTCCTGACCTTCATGAAAATCCTTTCCCAAACAGTTTCCTTTCCTTTGTTGTGTACTCATTCATTCATTACCCTAAATCAGTTCAGGATGTGACATCAGGCTTATATTCTATTCAAATCAGCAGCCTTTTCTTCTTGAATAGATTTACCCCCAGAAGGGATCCATAGGCTTCCAAGAATGTCAAAGGCAATCATAGAGCAAAAGTGATTAAGAGTTCTTGAGTGAAGTCCTCACTCACAAGCTTTACTTTCTTAATTTTTTAAAATTATAATATAGTTAACATACCATCTCTTTTTTTTTTATTAAGGTATCATTGATATACAATCTTATGAAGGTTTCACATGAGCAACATTGTGGTCACTACATTCCCCCAATTATCAAGTCCCCACCCAGTACCCCGTTACAGTCACTGTGTATCAGTGTAGTAAGATGCTATAGAATCACTACTTGTCTTCTCTGTGCTATACTGCCTTCCCCGTGCCCCACCCCCCCATATTACATCTTCTAATCATGATACCCTTAGTCCCCTTCTCCTTCCCTTCCCATCCATCCTCCCCAGTCCCTTTTCCTTTGGTAACTGTTAGTCCATTCTTGGGTTCTGTGAGTCTGCTGCGGTTTTTGTTTCTTCAGTTTTTTTTTCTTTGTTCTTATACTCCACAGATGAGTGAAATCATTTGATACTTGTCTTTTTCCACCTGGCTTATTTCACTGAGCATAATACCCTCTAGTTCCATCCATGTTGCTGCAAATGGTAGAATTTGTTTTCTTCTTATAGCTGAATAATATTCCATTGTGTATATGTATGTATGCCACATCATCTTTATCCATTCATCTCCTGATGGACACTTAGGTTGCTTCCATTTCTTGGCTATTGTAAATAGTGCTGCGATAAACATAGGGGTGTATATGTCTTTCTGAATCTGGGATCTTGCTTTCTTTGGGTAAATTCCTAAGAGTGGAATTCCTGGGTCAAATGGTATTTCTCTTTTTAATTTTTTGAGAAACCTCCATATTGCTTTCCACAATGGTTAAACTAATTTACATTCCCACCAGCAGTGCAGGAGTGTTCCACTTTCTCCACATCCTCACCAGCATTTGTTGTTCTTAGTCTTTTCAATGTTGGCCATCCTTACTGGTATGAGGTGATATCTCACTGTGGTTTTAATTTGCATTTCCTTGATGATTAATGATGTGGAGCGTCTTTTGATGTAAGATGGGCTTGAACACCTTTAATGTGCCTGTTGGCCATCTGAATTTTTTCTTTGGGGAACTGTCTCTTGATATCCTCTGCCCATTTGTTAATTGGGTTATTTGCTCTTTGGGTATTGAGGTGAGTAAGTTCTTTATATACTTTGGATGTTAACCCCTTGTCAGATATGTCATTTACAAATATATTCTCCCATACTGTAGGATTCCTTTTTGTTTTGTTGATGATGTCCTTTGGCGTACAAAAACTTTTTAGCTTGATGTAGTCCCATGAGTTCATTTTTGCTTTTGTTTCCCTTTCTCGAGGAGATAGCTACAGGAAGAAGTTGCTCATGCTTATATTCAGATGTTTGCCTATGTTGTCTTCTAAGAGTGTTATGGTTTCATGACTTACATTCAGGTCTTTAATCCATTTCAAGTTTACTTTTGTGTATGGGGCTAAACAATAATCTAGTTTCATTCTCTTGCATGTAGCTCTCCAGTTTTGCCAACACCAGCTGTTGAAGAGGCAGTCATTTCCCCATTGTATGTTCATGGCTCCTTTATCACATATTAATTGACCATATATGGTTGGGTCTATATCAGGGCTCTCTAGTCTGTTCTGTTGGTCTATGGATCTGTTCTTGTGCCAGGACCAAATTGTCTTGATTACTGTGGCTTTGTAGTAGAGCTTGAAGTTGGGGACCGTAATTCCCCCTGCTTTATTCTTCCTTCTCAGGATTGCTTTGGGTATTTGAGGTCCTTTGTAGTTCCGTATGAATTTGAGGACGATTTTCTCTAGTTTGTTGAAGAATGCTGTTGGTATTTTGATAGGAATTGCATTGAATCTATATATTGCTTTAGGCAGGATGGCCATTTTGACAATATTAATTCTTCCTATCCATGAGCATGGAATGTTTCCATTTATTGGTATCTTCTTTAATTTCTCTCATGTGTGTCTTGTAGTTTGCAGAGTATAGGTCTTTCACTTCCTTGGTTAGGTTTATTCCTAGGTATTTTATTCTTTTTGATGCAATTGTGAATGGAATTGTTTTCCTGGTTTCTCTCTCTGCTAGTTCATTGTTAGTGTGTAGGAATACCACAGATATCTGTGTATTAATTTTGTATCCTGTGACTATGCTGAATTCAGATATTAGATCTAGTACTTTTGGAGTGGATTCTTTAGGGTTTTTTATGCACAATATCATGTTGTCTGCAAACAGGGACAGTTTAACTTCTTCCTTGCCAATCTGGATGCCTTTTATTTCTTTGTGTTGTCTGATTGCCATTGCTAGGACCTCCAGTACTATGTTGAATAGAAGTTGGGAGAGTGGGCATCCTTGTCTTGTTCCTGATCTTAAAGGGAAAGCTTTCAGCTTTTCACTGTTAAGTATAATGTTGGCTATGGGTTTGTCATATATGGCCTTTATTATGTTGAGGTACTTGCCCTCTATTCCCATTTTGTTGAGAGTTTTTATCATGAATGGATGTTGAATTTTGTCAAATGCTTTCTCAGCATCTATGGAGATGATCATGTGGTTTTTGTCCTTCTTTTTGTTGATGTGGTGGGTGATGTTAGTAGATTTTCGAATGTTGTGCCATCCTTGCATCCCTGGCATTAAACCTACTTGATCATGATGGATGATCTTTTTGATGTATTTTTGAATTTGGTTTGCTAATCTTTTGTTGAGTATTTTTGCATCTTTGTTCATCAGGGATATTGGTCTGTAATTTTCTTTTTTTGTGGTATCTTTGCCTGGTTTTGGTATTAGAGTGATGCTGGCCTCATAGAATGAGTTTGGAAGTATTCCTTCCTCTTCTATATTTTGGAAAACTTTAAGGAGAATGGGTATTAGGTCTTCACTAAATGTTTAATAAAATTCAGTGGTGAAGCCGCTGGGGTTTTGTTCTTAGGTAGGTTTTTGATTACCAGTTCAATTTCATTGCTGGTAATTGATCTGTTCAGATTTTGTGTTTCTTCCTTGGTCAGCCTTGGAAAGTTGTATTTTTCTAGAAAGTTGTCCATTTCTTCTATGTTATCCAGTTTGTTAGCATATAGTTTTTCATAGTATTCTCTAATAATTCTTTGTATTTCTGTGGTCTCTGTAGTGATTTTTCCTTTTTCATTTCTGATTCTGTTTATGTGTGCAGACTCTATTTTTTTCTTAATAAGTCTGGCCAGGGGTTTATCTATTTTGTTTATTTTCTCGAAGAACCAGCTCTTGCTTTCATTGGTTCTTTCTATTGTTTTATTCTTCTTGATTTTATTTATTTCTGCTTTAATCTTTTTATGTCCCTCCTTCTACTGACTTTGGGCCTCATTTGTTGTTCTTTTTCTAGTTTCATTAATTGTGAGTTTAGACTACTTTTATGGGATTGTTCTTCTTTCTTGATGTAGGCCTGTATTGCAATATACTTTCCTCTTAGCACAGCCTTGGCTGCATCCACAGATTTTGTGGTGTTGAATTATTGTTGTCATTTGTCTCCATATATTGCTTAATCTCTGTTTTAATTTGGTCATTGATCTATTGGTTATTTAGGAGCATGTTGTGAAGCCTCCATGTGTTTGTGGGATTTTTCATTTTCTTTGCATAATTTATTTCTAGTTTCATAGCGTTGTGATCTGAGAAACTGGTTGATACAATTTCAATATTTTTGAATTTACCGAAGCTCTTTTTGTGGCCTCAGATATGATCTGTTTTTCAAAATGTTCCATTCACTTGAGAAGAATGTGTATTCTGTTGCTTTTGTGTGTAGAGTTGTGTAGATGTCTGTTAGGTCCATCTGTCCTAATGTGCTTTTCAGTGCCTCTGTCTCCTTACTTATCTTCTGTTTGTTTGATCTGTTCTTCAGAGTGAGTGGAGTGTTGAAGTCTCCTAGAATGAATGCATTGCATTCTATTTCCCCTTTTAATTCTGTTAGTATTTGTTTCATATATGTGGGTGTTCCTGTGTTGGGTGCATAGATATTTATAATGGTTATATCTTCTTGTTGGATTGACCCCTTTATCATTATGTCATGTCCTTCTTTGTCTCTTGTTACTTTCTGTGTTTTGAAGTCTATTTTGTCTGATCCAAGTATTGCAACTCCTGCTTTTTTCTCTCTGTTAGTTGCATGATATATCTTTTCCCATCCCTTCACTTTTAGTCTGTGTATGTCTTTGGATTTAAAGTGAGTCTGTTGCAGGCAGCCTATAGATGGGTCTTGTTTTTTTATCCATTCAGTGATTCTATGTCTTTTGATTGGTGCATTCAGTCCATTTACATTTAGGGTGATTATCGATAGGTATGTACTTATTGCCATTGCAGGCTTTAGATTTGTGGTTACCAAAGGTTCAAGGTTAATTTCCTTACTATCTAAGAGTCTAACTTAACTCACTTAATATGCTGTTATAAACACAATCTAAAGATTCTTTTCTTTTTCTCCTCCTTTTTCTTCCTCCTCCATTCTTTATATATTGGGCATCATATTCTGTACTCTTTGTCTATCCCTTGATTGACTTTGGGGATAGTTAATTTAATTTTGCATTTGCTTATTAATTAGCTGTTCAGCTTTCTTTACTGTGGTTTTATTTCCTCTGGGGACAGCTATTAAACCTTAGGAACACTTCCGTCTATAGCAGTCCCTCCAAAATAGACTGTAGAGATGGTTTGTAGGTGGTAAATTCTCTCAGATTTTGCTAATCTGGAAATTGTTTAATCCCCCTTCAAATTTAAATGACAGTCTTGCTGGATAAAGTAATCTTGGTTCGAGGCTGTTCTGCTTCATTGCATTAAATACATCATGCCACTCCCTTCTGGCCTGTAAGGTTTCTGCTGAGAAGTCTGATGTTAGCCTGATAGGCTTTCCTTTGTAGGTGACCTTATTTCTGCCTCTGGCTGCTTTTAACAGTCTGTCCTTATCCTTGATCTTTGCCAATTTTATTACTATATGTCTTGGTGTTGTCTTCCTTGGGTCCCTTGTGTTGGGAGATCTGTGGATCTCCATGGCCTTAGAGACTTTCTCCTTCCCCATACTGAGGAAGTTTTCAGCCACAACCTTCTCAAAGACACCTTCTGTCCCTTTCTCTTTCTCTTCTTCTTCTGTTATCCCTATGATGCGAATATTGTTATGTTTGGATTGATCACACAATTCTCTCAATATTCTTTCATTCTTAGAGATCCTTCTTTCTCTCTGTGCCTCTGCTTCTTTGTATTCCTCTTCTCTAGTTTCTATTTCATTTATCGTCTCCTCCACTGTATCCATCCTGCTTTTAATACCTTCCATCGTGCTCTTTAGCAATTTGATCTCTGATCTGAATTCATTCCTGAGTTCTTGGATATCTTTCAGTACCTCCATTAGCATGTTGATGATTTTTATTTTGAACTCCCTTTCAGGAAGAGTCGTAAGGTCCATGTCATTTAAATCTTTCTCCAGAGTTATATTAATTTTACTCTGGACCAGGTTCCTTTGACGTTTCATATTTGTATATGGCGCCCTCTAGTGTCCAGAAACCCTACTCTGGAGCTGCTCAGCCCCTGAAGCAATGTCAGGGGTCACAGGGGAGCGTTATTGGTGCCTGGGGGGAGGAAAGAGCTTTTCCCCGCTTCCCGGCTGCTGTGCCTGTCTCCACTGCCTTAAACAGTGGGCCCAGCACACAGGTATAAGCTTTTGTCCCAAAGCAGCCGGATATGGATCCCTGCTTTCCACAAGCGGCAGAAATTTCAGTCTCTCTAGGAATTCTGCCTGTATTAACTTTCCAACCCGGTAGTTATGCGAGTATCATGAAAGCACCATGAAATGTAGGTTTGTGCTCCCAGAGCAGATCTCCAGAGCTAGGTATTCAGCAGTCCCAGGCCTTCCACTCCCTCCCTGCTCTGTTTCTCTTCCTTGCACCGGTGAGCTGGTGTGTGGGAAGGGCTTGGGTCCCGCCTGGCTACAGCTTTGGTATGTTACCCTGTTCCGTGAGGTCTGCTCTTTTCTCCAGGTGTATGCAGTCTGGCACCATCCTCTTTCCTGTTGTGCTCTTAGGATTAGTTGCGCCAAGTATGTTTTCAGATTGTATTCAGTTTTAGGAGGAAGCCTCTGTCTCTCCTCTCACACTGCCATCTTTAATCTCCCCTCTCTGGATGCTTTTAATACTCTGTCCTTGTCCTTGATCTTTGCCATTTTAATTATTAATATGTCTTGGTATTGTCTTCCTTGTGTCCCTTGTGTTGAGACATCTGTGCACTTCCATGGCCTGAGAGATTATTTCCGTCCCCAGAATGGGGAAGTTTTCAGCAATTATTTCTCCAAAGACACTTTCTGTCTCTTTTTTTCTTGTTTTCTTCTTCTGGAATCCCTATAATACAAATATTGTTCTCTTTGGATTGGTCATACAGTTCTCTTAATATTCTTTCATTCTTAGAGATCCTATTTTCTCTCTGTGTCTCAGCTTCTTAGTATTCCTATTCTCTAATTTCTATTCCATTTCCTCTACCTCTGCTAATCTGCTTTTAAATTGATCCATTCTATATTTCATTTTGGCTACTGTACTTTCCAAAGTGTCTATCTCTCTCTTGAATTTGTTCCTTAGATCTTGAATATTTTTCTGTATCTCCATTAGCATGCTTCTGACCTTTATTTTAAATTCTCTTTCAGGAAGATTAGTGATTTCAGTTTCACTGAGCCCTCTTTGTGGTGCTTTGGGGATTTTGGATTGCACAGGGTTATTCTGCCTTTTCATAATCTTGGAGCGATGGCAGGTATCTCAGGCAAGCAGTGCCGGTACCTACCCAAAGGAGAGAGCTGTTTCCTACTTCCCAGCCATAGCACCTGCTTCTGCTGTCATGTCCAAGGAGCAGCCTCTGCATTAAGCCTCTAAGCTGCTGTAGGCAGGGCTGCCCTCTTGGTGGCCTGGAGCGATGGCTGGGGTTGCAGGCAAGCAGTTGGCACGGGTGCCTGCCAGGAGGACAGAGCTCTTTCCTGCTTCCTGGCTATAGTGCTTACCTCCGCTGTCAGGGCTAGTTAGCCATCCATGCAAGGAGCAATCTCTGCATTAAGCCTGTGTAGTTGCTGTAGGTAGGGCTGCCCTCTGGCTGGCCAGGAGCGATCGTGGGGGCAACAGGTTTGCACACACATGCTGGCTGGGAGGAAAAAGCTGCAGGCTGCTTATCACAGTGGGGGACCTCGGGGCTGTGTTGCCAGCCAGGGGGATGGAGCGCCTGAATTTCCCTGGAAGTTCCCAACTTGCTGGGCTGAGTGTGCTGGGAAAATTTTGTCCACCTGTTCCTTCTCCTGAGCAGCAAACTCTATGTAATCCTTGCCCCTTGAGCAGCCAGTTGTGGGAACCTGTTCTCCACAAGCGGCTGGAATCTCAGTTGCTCCCCATCTTCTGCCTGACCTTGCTTTTCAACCCCTATAATCTCCACAGTACCACAGAATGTAGGTTTGTGCTCCCAGAGTGGATCTCCAGGGCTGGGTATTTAGCAGTCCTGGGCTTCTATTCCCTCTGCACTCTGTTTCTTTTCCTCCAGCGAGTGAGCCAGGGTTGGGGGAGGACTCGGGCCCCCTGAGTTGTGGCTTTATTGCTTTACCCTTTTCTGTGAGATGATCTCTTTTCCCAGATGTTGGCTGGCTGGTGCAATCTTATTGCTGGTCACTCGTTTTGGATTAGTTGTATTTTCTGTATCTTCATATTACATGTGATTTTGGGAGGAGATTTCTGCCTCACTTCTCACTCCACCATCTTTTTTCCAGCCAATTTTCCTGCCCCACCCTGATGTATAATCTTATAGTCAGTTCATATATACAATATTGTGGATCACCAGTTACCCATATCATTAAATCCTCCCCCCAATAGTGCAGTTACTATCATTCACTGTTTTCTTTAAGAGTGTACCAAAGCCTTTTGCAGTGACTTATGATTTAGGACAATCTTTTAGGAGTAACTGCTTTAATATTTTATAGTGACCAAAAGGAGAGTCACAAACAGTAGTTGTGTTGTATATTTTTTCCTCTCTTGATTTGTGTAGGATTAAGCAACCCCTAGGTTAATCTGCCTATTCAGCAAAGTGGCAGAGAATGAAAAGTAAGGAGGTTAAAGTAAGATGAGGGAGAAAAAAGGAAAATAAAACAAAAGAAAACCCAAGATTAGAAATATTCAGTGAAGAAATTTTGCTCAGGGATATGAATAGGTTTTCTTCCTCATAACTTCCAAAGAATATTGCAGCAATGATTATTCATTATCAAGCAAGTCACAGTAGAATCAACAGATAGTTGGCAAATTGTTACTTTCTTCCTGGCATTCACGATCAGAGCCTTGTAAGTAGGGAATTGTTATAAGTTAGTATATAAGCATAAATATAGGTGTATGTTATAGGTTCCTTATAGGAAGGCAACCCAGCTAGCCTGAAATTATCTGGTTCTCTGCTATATATATGGGGTATGAGTGGAGCCAACATTTGATTGCTTAATTGAACATGCTAGTTAAGGTAGAGAATTTAAAAATTGATATATATATATATTCTTGTAACTTGTGGGGGCAAATATTCTCCCAGCCTGGGGCAAAATACCTTTGAAACCAAAATCAGTCAAAGGAAGAAATAAAGTGGGAGAAACCTGTTTATTGCTTACAAGCGCTGTACCACTTCTGCTTGCCTGTGTCTCTTGGGATTGGCTGCAAAGGGACCCCACCCAACCTTTTCAATCCAGATATGCCCTTGCTCCCCGTGTAATTACTTATTGATATGGTGCTCTAAGGCTAAGAGAGAGATTCTGGAAATGTTGCAATTTTACCCATAATTGTATAAGCATTTTGTTTTTAATTCAATTATATATTATACATTCACTTAAAAATCTTCTGATATACAGTTCAGCTTTTTTCATTGAATATGGGTCCATTGACGGGAGACTGCTGTCATCTTCCTTATGTAGATAACCTATAATCCTATTCCAATTTCCAGAAAATAGCAAAGAACTTAGACATTTGCAAAGAAAATTGAATATGGAATCCTCCTTGATTTTTACATTTTCTAATAATTTTTCTTTTCTGGTTTTAGAGATTTACCTTTTCAAAGATTTCAGTGTTTTCCCAAAACATTTATCTTAGTTTTCATAGAAGCACTCTTTTTTGTAGTCATATTGTACAGTATTTAATTAAACATTAAATTAGGTAAATATAAAGTGACATGAAAGGGATGAGAATGGACACAAGCATATACTTTAACTTGGGAAAACAGTGTATAGCATAACACTAATGAAATAGTTTTTTTGATTCAAGCCTTCAGCTTGCTGTGAGCAACTTTTTTTAATGAGGAAATGTGGAGCTAGTCTATACATACAGTAGAGACCAGCCCATTTGGAGAGTTTCTTCTTTGTTTCAGCTAATGTCTATATTCTTTAGGGGCAGTTAGCTGTGATAGACCCTTATGGGCAAGACCTTTAACGATAATATTTGATGAGGTGAGTTGTGAAGGAGCTATATAGACACATGTTAGCATGACAGGGGAGAGTACTAGCAGTCTGGTTTCAGAGCTTGTGTTCTTAACCAGGATGCTCTCCACAGCTTTATCTTGTGGGAAGTATTAGCATACTGCTTTATGTCCATGGTACAGCAAGTAGGTAAGAAAGAAATTATGCATAGAAAATAACATAGTAATTGTGATTCATTCCTTATGTTAAACATTGTACTAAAAAACCAGAGTATACGTTTTTTCATATATCTCTGGAAGAATTACTGAAACTGATCTTCTATCAGGATAGTACTGTGTCGGTAAATTAGTGAGACCAGAAACTATGCAAACAAGATCCAAATAGAATTATGAATAATAACCACACTTTAAAAAATTCCATTTGGTTGATGATTGTTATTTGGGAGGAATATTTTGTTTGTTGCAAATGAGGTGTTAGAGTCTTCTTCCTTGTGTGGTAGCTTAGCAAGTTGTTTGCCTGATTCAGCTCCTGGAGAGGCAACATAGCTTAGGCTCTGGTGACTGGACTGACAAATATGTCCAGCCCAAAAACATTTTTGTTTCACTTAGTAGCTGTGTGACTGTGGGCAAGTTACCTAACCTTTCTTGTCTTAGTTACTTCATTATTAAATAGGGATTAGTATCTATCACAGAATTTCTGAGGATTAATAAATTAATTCATGTACAGTTCTTAATATAGTGCTCTCAAAAAGCACTTATAAGTGCTTCCTTACACCGTCTTCCTTACATTGCTGAAGAGGGAGATCAATGAGGTTTTTGAAAATGTGCCCTGAGAGACAACCTTGAGATATACAATGCTGGTGATTAGGTACAGAAATAAACAAGAAGTAGGAAAACCAGGGTGAAGAATTAATGTGTGGTCTAGAAGAGTTGTCATAGTTCTGGGCTCTACCTCTTCTCTTGTTCATTAAAAGGTAAATACTAGATTGAAGTAAAATTAAGAGGAAGCTGAAAAAAGGGAAGAAATAAAAATGACACAGAAATCACTAAATTAGAGAAAAGGAATATAGTAGGATAAATATGAGAATGTTCAGTACACATTTTTCCAGCTTTGAGGTGTAACTGACCAGAATGTATATATTTATGGTATGCTGTGTAATGTTTTGATATATGTATATATTATGAAATGATTACCACAGTCAAGCTAATCAACATATCTATCACCTCACATGGTTATCATTTTGTGTGTGTGTGTGTGTGTGTGGTGAGAACATTTAACATTTACTCTTAGCAAATTTCAAGTATATAATAAAATATATAATAAACTATAGTCACCATGCTGTACATTAGATCAGCAGAGCTTATTCATCCTGCATAACTGAAGATTTATATCCTTTGACCAACATCTCTCCATTCTCTTCATCCTCCAGCTCCTATCCAGAATGAACTTTTTGGAAATTCCCAATAAATACAGGAACCTGTAGCAAATCTATTTGAGGAAAGAGGAGGGAAATGGTTTCAAAAACTAAGAAGGAATACCATAAATTGGGAAGAGATCTTAAAAATTATAAGACCCTGCTATGCAGAGTTTTGTGGCAATGTATTTGGAAATCTTGATGAAATCTGAAATTTTGTAACAAAATAAACTATTAAAATCAACTTAGAGAAGTAGAAGAAATCTTATTATATCATTCTTCTATTTGAAATTCCCGTAAATAATTTCTCATTGTTCTCAAGATAAAGATATAAACATTCAGCCTGCCTGTAAGTCCTGTGTGATCTGACTTCTGCCTGCCTCTGCAGCCCTGTGAATTTACTCCTTTGGCTCCTGGACTCCAGCCTTACTGAACTTCTTAACGGTCATATAACAAATGCTGTTCTCTTTCATGCTATGATTGTACACATCCTATTTGTGTTGCCTGGAGTTTTGAAATCTTAACTTCCATTTATCTTTAGGTTGTAATTCAAAGTTTCACATCCATGGGGAAACTATACCTTGAGTTTCACAGCCTAGGTTTGGATCCCTAATGCCTATGTTCTCATGGTTCCAGTACCTTTTCTGAGACTTAACACTGTTAACAATGATTTCTGATTATTTTGGTATCTTTTTCCCCAACTAGAACATGGTGTCTTTGAGGGTAACATTGATGGCTGTTTTGCACATAAATAGGTACTCAGTAAATACTTGCTGAGTAAATAAATACCTGCATAGTCTAATAACTTTTTAAATTTCTTCCTTTATGAGAATTACAAACCTTTTTTCTCAAAACAAAACAGACCTAAATGATTTTATGGACAAATTCTTCCAAACTTTCTAGGAATAATTGTCTGTATTAAACTTACATAACATACCTATACATATGGAAACTATCCAGTTCATTTTGTTCCAATATTGAATTTAACATAGCACCAACAAGTGGTGTTATAGACCTAGTTCAGTCATGGGAAAAGCCAATATAAAATTCTAGCAAATCAGATTCAACAAGATATTAAAAGAACATGTCATAGTCCATTGATTATCCATTGAATAAGAATTTATCCATTGATTATCCATTGAATAAGAATTTATCCATTGAATAAAAGAAATGTAAGTGGATATGGGGTCAAATATGAAAAACTACCTGGCTATCTTAACTAATGCCAGAAAGGAGTCTGGTAAAACTCAATATTCCTTCTTTATTAGGTTTTTAATAGGATGAAGACTACTTTAGTTAAAAAAAAGGTTTCCCTAACCAAACCAATAACCAATATCATGTTATATGATGAAGTGCTAGAGACATTTTTGTGAAAATAGAATTTTTAAAAGGTTCATTAATAGTAACTTTTTTTTTTATTGCCAAGTTCTGGATAGTATAATAATACAATAGAAATTAGAAGCAGCACTTATAGAAAAAGATACAGTTCCTGTTATTTACAGGCAGGATGGTTATATGAGAAATAATTTGCAGAAATTTGCAGGTAGGATGGTTTTACCAGAATTAGTAAGAATAGATATGAATTAATATGAAAATTGAAGTTGAGTAAGAGATAAGGTTAGTGACTTAATATGAAAATTGAAGTTGGACAAGAGATAAGGTTAGCGACTTTTCTATATTTTCTATAACATAGTAAATTAGGTAATATAGTGGGGAAATGCTCCAGTTACTGTAGCATGAAGGAGCACCTTAATTAAGAAAAGGGCAAACAAATGAAGAAAATTATAAAATTCTACTGAAAGATATATTTAAAAAAGTAAATGAAAAGTCATGCTATAGTTCTGTATTGTATAACAGAATAAAGTTGTGAGTGGTTCCAAAATTGGTTAGTGTTCCCTATACCAAAATCTTAAAATATTTCTTTTGAAATTTGACCAGAAAATTTGTTTATTTAGAATAAATGAATGAATGATAAAAACAAAGACAAATTTTCAGTAAACAGTAATTAGAAGGAAATAGCATTACCTAATACCATGTTTTATAAAAATATCAATTTAAACAGCATAGATACACATCTGAACACAAGTCGAGAAATAGATTTCCTTGTAAGAAATTGATAGATACATGCTTTATAAGAGAAGCTTAAAAATCAGGCAATTAGTTTCATAAAACAAACAATATATTAATGGCCAATAAGCACATGAAAAGATTATCAATATCATTACTCTTAGGCAAATGCAAATTAAAACCACAGTGAGATACTACCTGCACAAACCCATTAGAATGGCTAAATTAAAAAGCCTGCTGATAATCTCATGATGATGCAGATGCTGAACTCTCGTAAGCTGTTGGTGGAAATGTAAGATGTTACAACTGTTCTGGAAAACTGTTCAGCAGTTGTTTTTAAATTAAATATAAACCTAACTTTACAATCCAGCCATACTGTTCTGAGGTGTTTACCTAAGAGAAATGAAAATATATATTCACTCAAAAACTGGTCCATGAATGTTTATATGACCTTTATCTACATTAGTCCCTACTAGTAAGATCTGATTTTTGCTCACAATACTTTTGATACCAGATGTGGGTTTTCCACATCAAGCAATTCTCTAATCCTTTGTAGACACCAGATGGGTGTGTTCAGTTTAATTCAATTTTGATACCAACTGTCTGAGGTTAGCACAAACCCCCAGGTTAAGGGTTCAGTCCCACAAGACTGCCCCCTACTTCAGTTGCCAGTCACATGTAGTTGATCTCCAGGTTACCCACACTTCTGTCTGACTTAGCTGCAAATTGGGAGTTCTTGACTCCTCTTCAGGTTCCATGCTTGGCTATATAATGGCTTAAAAACCCAGGGAAAACTCAGGAAAATGATCACCACAATAAGTAAAGTTAGTATCAGTCACCATTCATAGTTACAGAATTTTTTTCCTTGTGATGAGAGTTTTAGGATTTACTGTTAGGGCAACTTTCAGTAGTTTTATTAACTATTGGCTATACATTATCCCCATGGCTTTTTTTTTTCAAGGTAGAAGAGCAAGGCAGAGGCTTTTATTTAGAGATAAAGTGAGAGGACAGAGCTCCTGGCTCAGGCCAGGAGGGGACAAGAGAGTCCCACCCCATGGCTTATTTATTTTATAATTGAAAGTTTGTGCCATTTGACCCCTTTCATATATTTTGTGCACCCTTTGCCCCAGCCCCTGCCACTAGCCACCAGTCTGTTCTCTGTGTCTCTGGGCTTGGTTGGTTGTTTGGTGTGTGTGTGTGTGTGTGTGTGTGTGTGTGTGTGTGTGTTTTAGATTTCACATATGAGTGGGATCATATATGGCTTATTTTACTTAGCATGAATGACTCAGAGTCCATCCATGTTGTCACAAATGGCAAGATTTCCTTCTTTAGGGCCGAATAATATGCCATCACACACAAACACATACACATTCATACCACATTTATGTATATGCACATAGCACATTTTCTTTATCCATTCATCTTTTGATGGATGATTAGGTTGCTTCTGTGTCTTGAAAATACATATTTCTTATATACCACAGTGTCACTGAAAACAACCCAAATGTCCCATCAACAGATGAGTGGATTACCAAAAGTGATACATCTGTGTATGGGGTATGCCACTACTCAGTAATACAAGGGAGTGATCCATTGATACATGTAAAAAATCTCAAAATCATAATGTTGAATGTAAGATGCCAGACACTAAACACTTTATAATGTCAGATTTCATTTATATAAATTCTAAAAACTGCTAACAAATCTGTAGTGACAGAGAGCAGCAAACAATGCTTTCTAGGGACTCTGATTTATATACTTTAAATGGATGCAGTTTTTATGCATGTTTGTATTGTAAGTACTGTAATGTATATAGGTTTATTTGGATGTAAATTTCTCTCATCTACTACAGTTTGTCAGCACATCGTATTGGCTGTACTTTCAGACAGTATTAAGAACTCAGTGATTTCTTGTTATTTCTAGGGCTAAGCCACCATGATCTTATGTTTAGATAATTGTTGAGGCTTTTAACTGGTCTTGAGATGCTACATCTGCCTTCAGTTTATCAGTAGTTAGCATCATCATGGTAAAACAAGTCAGATCACCTCACTGTCTTGCTCAGTACCTTGTATGATGTCCATCTTACTTAGAGTAGGTCTGTCTTACTGAGTCCTCACAGTGACTTACAGGAACTTACAAGATAGGGACTCCTAACACCTCTCTGATCTCAGGTCCTACTGCTCACTGCCTCATGCTTTCCAGTTGTATTACCTTCCTTGCCTTTCTTTGAACCATCCAGGCAAGCCCCTAATTCAGAGTCTTTGACCTTGCCATTGCCTTTCCTGTAGTATTTTTCCTGCAGACATTTATATGGCTATCCCTTACCTCCTTCACATCTTTACTTACATTACCTTCTCAGGCAGTCTTCCCTGACTGCTGTGGTTAAGTTGCTGCCAGCCCTAACCCTACCCCATACCTCATTTACCTGCCTTATTTTTCTCCATAGCACTTATTACCAGTGAATATACTATGTTTTACTTATTTCTTTTATTGTCTTTCTCTCTTCTCTCTCTAGTATGTAATCAATGAGGGCAAAGAATTTTGTACTCTCCACCCAGCTATTTTCACATAGTAAGTGCTCAACATACATTTATGGAATGAATGAAATGCTTTCACTTGCAGTACGTGTTAATCAATCAGATGAACACACTGGGTTAAGCTTCTGAAACAAGTTGTTATAATATTTCTGTTCTTTGCATTGTCAGAGATATTCATTTAAAATACAGAATTTTAAGGGATTAATTAGGAGATTAATTTGATATGTGGTATTTTTCCTTGTTTTTTAAAGGAGGTTAGTAGTCTGATCTATAAGGTTCCTTTTTCTTTTCAAATTCTATGACCCTTTTAACCTGAACTCTTGTGATTTTGGAGTGCTGAGAGATTATCCTTTTGTTTCTCTCTATAAATAGTGATATTATTTCCTTCAGTACTTTTTACTTTCTAAAAAACCCCTAGAGATCTGAACTCCAGAGTTGGGCAAGGAAATGGTTAATACTAGGAAAAGGGTGGCAATTCTGGGGGCCAGTGTTCATCCCAGCAGCTGGATTGGAAGGGAAAAAACAGTTTCAAATGACTAAAAATGGTGCCAGGATGTAATCTGAGTAGTAGGAATCAGGACATACTTTTCTTTTGTTCACTAATTGAAGTATTTAATGGGGGTTATGTCCCAGAAGTCAGTTTTAAATTATGAATGTAAGTCAGGAGACAAAGTAGCATTTGACGTACTACATTTTATAGATATCAGTGGCTTTGTCTGGTTTAGAGCTTTAAAATTTTTTAAAGGCACTTGGAAAAATAGATTGAGAAGACACAGAAAATACATTCTTATTCCTTTGGGCCCTATCTTAAAAAGAAAAATGTGCTTAAAAGAAAGTATGCTGAGGCTTAAAACAAAAGATACAGTAAATAACAATGAAGTTGTTTTTATGGTTTAAATTTCAAGGTAGTATTATAAGTTATAATGTTATATTAAAATTTGATGTTATTAAATTTCACCTACCCTGGCTTTTAAGGATGTAACTCATTTTATATTCTTATATCAATGCTTATTTCACTAATTTTGGGAAGCATAAAATACTGTTGTCAGTGATAGGCTTTGATTAATGCATCACTATTTATGAGTATCTTCATAGGATTTTTTTACATTGCTTTTCCACTAAGCATTCTAAAGAAGAGATGGCTTGAGTATTTTCTATCCACTAATATAGTTTTGTTGAAATATCCATAACAGCTAATATGTTGAAAATGAAAACAATGGCAATATCACTGATTCAGTCAGAAAAAATGCTATAGGTTGTTTTTCTGGTAATACAGATGTTTTTGAGCTGATTCCTCCAAAGGCTTGCTGTCAGCATGTTTACGATTTTTATTTTGAGTTCTTTTTCATGGAGACTGGTTAGGTCTGTCTCTGCAGATCCTCTCTCAGGGGTTGTCTGAACTATTTTGGACTGGACTAAATTTTTTGCCTTTTCATGGTGATAGCGGTTGCTGTAGGCGGGTTGCGGGTGTATCAGCTGGGAGAAGAAAGTCCTTTCCTGCTTGCTGGATGCCTTGCCCTTCTCCACTGCCTGTGTCGGTTACCCGCACTCCTGGAGCAGCCACCGGGTTAATATCCTAAGCTGCTGTGGGCAGGGTCTCTGTCAGAGCAGCGCTGAGCCCTGCGGGGAGTGGCAGGCATGCCAGGTGAGCTCCTCCGCATTAGCGGCGCCCCTGCCGGGCAGCTGTGTACCAACAGCGGCCTTTGGGTCTGGCCTGGGCGACTGTGCATTGGGCTGGGATTCCGGTCAGCTGCTGGGAGTGTGGCTGCTCCCTCTGGCTCCGCTGCAGGTGCACACAGGCCTCTCCTGCGCAGACCTCTCCCGGGCTCTTCTGGCGCCACTGCCGCCGGCGCACGTGGGCCGCTCCTGGGCTGTTCGGTTGCCGCCGTGGCGGGCTCACACAAGACGCTCCTGGTCCCCTTGGCCCCACCAGCGCACACGGGCTGCTCCCGGTCCCCTCCGGCGACGCCACCCCTGGCGTGCACTGCCACTCTCCCACTACTGGGCCGGTGTGTCAGGGTCTGCACCAGTTGGGGGAATGACTGGCAGGCTGCTTAGTGCCGTGAGGGGCTTCAGAGCTGCGCTGCCGCCCCGGGGTTTAGGGCGCCTAAAGTTCCCTGGGATTCCCAGCTGCTGGCTAAGTGTGCCGGGACGACTTCGTCCAGCTGTGGGGTCCCTGTCTCTTTAAGAGTTGCAAAAAGCACTCGCTTTTCTTTTGTCTCAGGGGTGCCAGTTGCAGGGACCTGCCCACAGGTTTTGCTTTTCTGTTTGTCTAATATCCAGCACCCCGTGCACCTTGTGTCTGTGCCCTGGGTGCGGATTTCTAGAGCTGGTTGTTTAGCAGTCCTGGGCTTTCATTCCCTCCCCGTTCTGACTCCTTTCTTCCCACCAGGTTCTGGAGTTGGGTAGCGTTCGGGTCCCGCCTGGCCGCGGCTTGTATCTTACCCCCTTCGTGTGATGTTGAGTTCTCACAGATGTAGATGTATCCTGGCTGTTGTACTGCATCCACTGGTGTCTCTTTTAGGAATAGTTGTATTTATTGTATTTTCATAAATGTGTATGTTTTTGGGAGGAGATTTCCACTGAACTACTCACACTGCCATCTTCCTGTGATTCCTCCTCCCTCCAAAGGCTTTCTAAGCCCCCTTGCCTTACTGGGTTGTGTGTGCTAAATCCTGGCTTGGTAGCGGGCAGTCATGAGTTAGGGGAGGAGAAAGAGCTGACCAGCCCCTATATTGTTCTGAGACAGATTTCTCCTTTTCAATGGAACTAACCAATGTGCATGTTGAGAGAGATCAAAAGTTTTCATTTTCTTGGTATTTGTATGGGCCTTTCTTTAGGGAAAGGAATTTGGAAGAGGGTAGAGATGTCATTCTATCTCTCTCTCTTTTTTTAACATATCTGCAATTTTCTATTTGACCTACATAGATTAAGATGCATTCTAACCATATGACAACAATGGATTGATATAACGACGTTTCTATTCCTTATTCAGTAAGTAACATTAAGTGTGGGAGTCCATATGCTGACCCATACACATCTCATGTTGTCCTCAGCAATTCCGAATCTTTGTCAATTTAATGGCCAATATTTATAGAGTGTTAGGCCCTCAGTTAAGTGCTATTAAATGCTAGGCCTATTAACTGCTGGGCCCACCTATGAAGTGCCAGGCCCTTTTCTTGGTGGTAGGAAGGCAATGGTGAGCAAGATAGTTTCTACTCTTAAAAAGATTGCAGAGGGACATAGATAGATAATAACCATGTACATAAATTAGATAACTTTAATTATCAGTAAGATGATATTAATATAGAGAGGATAAAATAGGTATTGGTTGATCATGAAGGGCATGGGATATGATGACAACTGTTTTGTTATAGTCAGAGAAAGCCTCACTAAAGAGGTGACATTTGGAATGAGACCTGAAGATGAGGAAGCCATGAGAGCACCAGCTATAAGAGTCTTCCTGGCAAAAAGAGCTACAAGTTGACACTAAATTTGGCATGTTCAAGGACAGAAGGGAGGCCAGAGTGGCTGAAGAACTATGAACCACAGGAGAAGAGTGAAAGATAAGATTGGAGTAGCCAGGGGCCAGATCACATAGACATTGGTAGGTCATAGAAAGGAATTTGAATTTTTTGGAAGGTGATGATTAATCTTTAGAGGGTTTTTTCAAAGTGAGATGTTTATAACGTGTGGAAGGTAGAGAGGAAAGCAAAAGTAGAAGCAGAAAGGTGAAGTAGGATGGTATTGTGTAGGCTAGGGGGAAGATGGTAGTGGTTTAGGTCAAGATGGTAGCAGTGGAGATTCAAGTGTTAAAGCCAGGAGAAATGGCAGATTGGAATGGTATGAAAGAAAGAGTCAGGGATGACCATAATTTCTTGGTCTTGGAAGTGAATAGTGGTGTTATTTGCTGAATTGGGCAAATCTTGAGGTTGGGTATGAAAGTATGGTTTGCAGGCACTCTGAGCTATATTACCCTTGGTTTGAGGAATATAGTCATTATCATTCATCAGCTGAATTCACTATACCTTTCTTCTTCCAGTTTTTATATTTTTAATTTATTTTACAAATAATTTATAGAAGTAAGTATACAGGAATAATGAAAAAACTTTCTTAGAAATTTTAATAGAAACAAACACATCAAAGTCAATTTTTAAAAAATACCTTTTTTTTAAAGGAGCAGTTTTAGGTTAATAGTAAAATTGAGAGGAAGGTACAGAGCTAACCCACATACCTCCTATGCCCTCACACGCATAGCCTCCTCCATTGAAAACATCCCCTACCAGATTGGTACATTTGTTACAATTGGTGAACCTACCTACATTAACATATCATTATCACCCAGTGTCCGTAGTTTGCCTTAGGATTCAGTCTTAATGTTGTACATTCTATGGGTTTTGACAAATGTATAATGACATTTATCCATTATAGTATCACACAGAGTATTTTCATTGCCCTAAAGATACTCTGTGCTCTACCTTGGCATCCCTCCCTCTCCCATAGCTCCTGGCAAACCAAAACTGTCTCTACAGCTTTGCCTTTTCCAGAATGTCATATAATTGGAATCATACAGTATGTAGCCTTTTCAGATTGCCTTCTTTTACTTAGTAATATGTGCTGAAGTTTTCTCCATGTCTTTTCATGGCTTGATAGCTCATTTCTTTTTAGGGCTGAATAATATTCCATTATCTGGATGTACCACAGTTGATCCATTCACCTTCTGAAGAATATATTGGTTCCTCCCAAGTTTTGGCAATTATGAATAAAGCTACACTTAACATCCACGTGCAGGGTTTTGTGTGGGCATAAGTTTTCAGTTCCTTTAGGTAAATGCCAAAGCACATGGTTGTTTGATCACATAGTAAAAGTATGTTTCATTTTGTAAGAAACCTCTCCAAATTGTCTTCCAATGTGGTTCTACCATGTTGCATTCCCACCAGCAGTGAATGAGAATTCCTGTAAATTCTCATCCTCACCAGCATTTGGGTTGCAGTGTTCTGGATTTGGGCCATTCTAATAGGTATGTAGTGGTATCTTGTTTTAATTTGCATTTCTCTGATGATATATGATGTTGAACATCTTTACATATGCATATTTGCCATCTGTAAATCTTTATTGGTGAGATATCTGTTAAGGTCTTACACCCATTTATACTTGAGTTGTTTGTTTAATTATTATTGTTGAGTTTTAAAAGTTCATTGTATATTTTGCATAATAGTCTTTTATCAGATGTCTTTTGCAAATATTTTTCCCCAGTCTGTGTCTTATCTTACCATCTTTTGGATGGTGTCTTTCACAGAGCAGAGATTTTTAATTTCAGTGAAGTTGATTCTTCAATTTAATCAATGTTTTAATAGGTTGGGCCTTTGGTGTCATATCTAAAAAGGCATCACCAAACGCAAGGTCATCTAGATTTTTCTCATGTTATCTTCTAGGAGTTTTGTACTTTTGTATTTTGCATTTAGGTCTGTGATTTATTCTGAGTTAATTTTTAAGGGTGTGCAATCTGTGTCCAAATTCATTTTCTTCATGTGGATCTTCAGTTATTCCAGCACCATTTATTAAAAGGACTGTTTTTTGTCCATTTGTATTGCCTTTGTTCCCCTGTCAGGGATCAGCCAACTATATTAATGTGGGCCTATTTCTGGGGTCCCTATTTGTCTTTGATCTATTTGTCTCTTCTTTCACCAATACCACCCTGACCAATACCACCGAGGTTCCATAATAATATTACTGTAGCTCTATAGTAAGTCTTGAAGTTGGTTAGTGTTAGTCCTTGAACTTTGTTCATGTCCCTTAATGTTATGTTGGCCCTTTTGCTGCTCCATATAACTTTAGAATAAGTTTGTCAGTATCCACAAAGTAACTTACTAGGATTCAAACTCAGATTTTTATTCTATGTTTTCCTGGTTGTGAAGGCATGTACATATTCAAAATGAGAAAAGTTCTTTAATACAATTAATTGCTCATCAACTGCCATTCATAAACATGGAGCATATACATTGAATAAATACTGATTTCGAATTTCAAATACATTTCTGACAGGCTCTAGCTTATTATTACTTCTAATTCTTGCATTTTCAAAAAGGCAGCACTTTTGAAAACCTTGATGGCTGATTTTGTTGAAAAAAGGATGACCATTTTCAAGTCATTTTGTTTTTTAGATTTATAAACTCCAGTTAGAATGATCAATCCAATGAATTTCTATATTTCTCATCATGTGTTTTCTTCTATATACCTTTTATAAATATCTGCCTCAAGCACTTACCTACCTATGAACTTTATCAAGTAAATTTTCTTGCACAAACATCATAAAAGATGATAGGATACTGTCACATTCTCTTAGGTAAATGGTATAGTCCAGTTTATTATAACATACTACATGATGAATTCTTTCTTATTGACTTTGAATCCCATATTTCCTTTTTATTCTTAAAACACATATTGTACATTCATTGCTTCTTAGAGTTGAGAAAATTCATGTAGGATATTGTCATCTCAAGATTCATCATCTGAGATTTTACTGCTATCTGCCTCTTCATATTCACCATAGTACTTGTGAATTATTTCTCTGTCAATTCTGTTTGTCATTATGGATGGATAATGAAATATTCTGAATTCTCACCTATGTTCATTGAAACCCATTTTTTTCAAAGATGAGGCAGTACTTTGGGTAATGCAGTAAGAAAACTGAATGATGGTACAGTATGTATCATTCTTCTAGGTAATCCCAATATTCTTTTATTCTCTTATTATTTTATTTTTTAAATATAGTTGGAAATAATTGATAAGTAAGATGAAATAATTTCCAGGACAGTGAACTAGAAGAGATTTCAAGATATAGGAAAAGAAGTTCACTGAGGTCCCATAATAATATATTTTGCATATGGTAACTGCAAGAAAAAATTAGTTTTATTCTGTTTTTGAAAAAGTAAATTGTCTCTTTGTTCTTTGGAAGACATTTAGAAAAAATTAAAGTCACAAAATATCAATTCTTACAAACAGAAATGCTCAAAAAAAAAATGAAAACGTAAAACTTGAACCCAGTAGATCCTGATGGTATTAACAAAGGTTATATTCGAAATGCTTATTAGACATCCTAGTGGAGATGTGGAGTAGTGGGTATCTCCATGAGTCTGGACTTCTGGAGAGAAGTTCAAGGCAGATTTCAATCAGTCATCAACAAATATCTGGTATTTGAAGCATTGGGTATAGACAGGGATCTGCCCAGGAAGGGAGTATAAACTGAAGAATAGGCCTCTGTGGTGTGGTAGGCTTTAGAATGTAGTCCCTTAAATTAACATATTGATGTTCTCATATTAATATTCTCTAGGAAGGAGCTGAGCAGCCTCTGCTCAGTTTCTCCCTCCCTCCTCCTTTCTTTATTGATGTTCAAAAATTCTGCCAGGATTTTTACTAGCCTACTAGGGTCAAAAACACTGAGTACTAGCATAGCTGTCTGATTTTATGATGCAAATCAACAGGGGAAAATGGAAATCTTTGTAAGCAAATCTCAGTTTTCTTGTATATGTGTAATACTTCAAGCGATGTGTACCATTAGCTAGATTTCCTTATCTTTTGGAGCTTGGGTGAATTGTAATAGTCACTATCTAAACTATAGGATGAATTGAAATAGCATTTAATTTAGAATAGTCTAAAATTCGAATTTACATATTGTTTCTTATATAAATGTTGCTTAGGATTATGAAAACAGAGGTTCTGAAAGATGTTTTATGTTTTTAGTTATAAATAATTAAAATGGAGGAAATGTCTTGAAAATCTTTACTGTAGAAATTGATTTACTAAAATAAATACCTATTGACTGGGCCAATTTGGAGCAGTCAGAACTTATACTTAAAATACTATTTTGGTTACTATTCTTTCCTTACAATATACTATTTCTTCAGAGAGTTTAAGGGTTATATCCAGTGAACTTGATTCTGATCACTTCAGTTTCCTTAGTTCTCTGCTCTAGTTAGATTTGGAATATGGTGTTTAAAAAAAACTTAATTGTTTGGAATATCTAGTTGTGCCAACTTGCTTACTTTTTTTTTTTTCGGTATCATTAATCTACATGAGGAAAATTATGTTTACTAGACTTCCCCCATCACCAAGTCCCCCCAACAAACCCCATTAGAGTCACTGTCCATCAGCGTAGTAAGATGCTATAGAATCACTACTTGTCTTCTCTGTGTTGTACAGCCCTCCCTGTACCCCCCCCCACATTATGTCTGCTAATAGTAATGCCCCCTCCTTTTTTTCCCCCTTATCCCTCCCTTCCCACCCATCCTCCCCAGTCCCTTTCCCTTTGGTAACTATTAGTCCATTCTTGGGTTCTGTGAGTCTGCTGCTGTTTTGTTCCTTCAGTTTTTGCTTTGTTCTTATACTCCACAGATGAGTGAAATCATTTGATACTTGTCTTTCTCCACCTGGCTTATTTCTCCTCTGGCTCCATCCATGTTGTTGCAAATGGTAGGATTTGTTTTCTTCTTATGGCTGAATAATATTCCATTGTGTATATGTACCACATCTTCTTTATCCATTCATCTACTGATGGACACTTAGGTTGCTTCCATTTCTTGGCTATTGTAAATAGTGCTGCGATAAACATAGGGGTGCATCTGTCTATTTCAAACTGGGCTGCTACATTCTTAGGGTAAATTCCTAGGAGTGGAATTCCTGGGTCAAATGGTATTTCTATTTTTAGTTTTTTGAGGAACCTCCATACTGCTTTCCATAATGGTTGAACTAGTTTACATTCCCACCAGCAGTGTAGGAGGGTTCCCCTTTCTCCACAACCTCACCAACATTTGTTGTTGTCTGTCTTCTGGATGGTGGCGATCCTTACTGGTATGAGGTGATATCTCATTGTGGTTTTAATTTGCATTTCTCTTATGACAAGCAATGTGGAGCATCTTTTTAGGTGTATGTTGGCCATCTGAATTTCTTCTTTAGAGAACTGTCTGTTCAGCTCCTCTGCTCATATTTTAATTGGATTATTTGCTTTTTTTTTTTTTTGAAGTGTGTGAGTTCTTTATATATTTTGGATGTCAACCCTTTTCAGATCTGTCATTTATGAATATATTCTCTCATACTATCGGATACTTTTTTGTTGTATTGATGGTGTCCTTTGCTCTACAGAAGCTTTTCAGCTTGATATAGTCCCACTTGTTCATTTTTCTTTTGTTTCCCTTGCCCAGGGATATATGTTCATGAAGAAGTCACTCATGTTTATGTCCAAGAGATTTTTGCCTATGTTTTTTTTTAACAGTTTTATGGTTTCACGACTTACATTAAGGTCTTTGATCCATTTCGAATTTACTTTTGTGTATGGGGTTAGACAATGATCCAGTTTCATTCTCTTCCATGTAGCTGTCCAGTTTTGCCAACACCAGCTGTTGAAGAGGCTGTCATTTCCCCATTGTTATGTCCATGGACAACTTGCTTATTTTATGATTTAAGAGATCCAAAACATTTTTATAACTTTTTGTCTTGTTATAGCTCAGTATTATGAGCCTGATTAGACAAAATGACGTTCTGGCACAATTCTACATGATATTCCGGGAACCCAATGGCAGTTAAATGATACAGATGTCTTTTGGCTCTTGAAATTCTTATGGTTGATTTCCACTAAATGAGATTGTTGGATGCAGAAATTATTTAGCATCATTGTCAAAGTCCGTCCCTTTGGACTAATTTCCAAACCTAGTTTCTAAAACTCTCCAAAGAAACAAGATCTCAAAATTTCTTAAAGTTGACTGTTTAAAGATTCTTTGGTATTAAGGATAACATGGTAAGTTAAATTTATTTGAGGTAGTGTTTGTCAAACTATTATTTTGTAGGTTTGTGCTCATATTTTGTGTATTTTAGCATTTATCTAGTCTCTTGGACTGAGAATATAGTTTCTTTGATTCTCCCTTCTTCCTCTCAACAGACTTCATTCTTCCTCAGTTTCACCATAAGTTAGGGAGAAAAGACTTCCTCCAACAAATCTCTGTATCCTGCAGTGTTACATTATGGGCTGTAAAACACTTTAGATTTGGTCCTTGCCCAAGACCTGGCCAGTTTCATGTCTTCAGTAATCCTGAGCTACATGTAATTTTCATAATATACCCTCTGAAACTCATGGGCCTTTTCTCAAGTTTTTATTCCTTTTACCTGTAATACTGTTTCCAACTTGTTCGTCTAGCAAATTTTTACTTATTCTTTACGTTTCCAACAGGCCTCCTCTGTAGTGTGTCCCTTGGGCAGACTTTGGTGCTACTTCTTAAATGTTCCCACTATACTTTGTAGATATTCCACTGTAGAAATTATCTAAGAACAGTTGTTGCATTTAGTCTTCTCTGTAGACATGCAGTGTCCAATACAGTAGCTACTAGCAAAGTGGCTACTGAGCACCTAATATGTGGCTATTGTGACTGAGGAATTGGGTTTTTTATTTTACTTAATATAAATTAAATGTAGATAGCCACCTGTGGCTCTCTTAGACAGCACAGTCCATAGCTTTTGTAGTGTGCCAGTAGGCTGTTAATAAGGGAAGATGTGGGTAAAGATCACTATTTCCAATAAAAGTTTAGCACCTGAATTGAGATGTGCTGTGAGTATAAAATACATTCTGAATTTTAAAGATGTAATACCCCCCAAAAAGAATGTATATTTGTCAGTAATAATTTTTAATATCATCTATTGAAATGATATTGTTTGATTATATTGGGTTAAATAAATATTTAAAATAATTTTACCTGTTTTCATTTTACTGTGTCTAAAATAGCCACCAGAAAGTTAAAAATTCTTCATTTGGCTCACATTTGTGGATCACATTATATTATTAATGCTGGGCAGTGCTGCTTTGACAATGAGTACCTTGTATGCAAGGACCTTATCTCTTCATTTTTATCACAACTGTTACTGTACCTTCCATATAGTGAGTGCTCATTAACCAGTTGTTGAGTGAAACAGTTGAATGAAACAAGTAGTCTTTAGAAATTGTAGCCACAAGCCTTCTGAAGAGTTGAAACTTTAAATTAAAGCAAGTGACTTTGCAGGCTTAAGTGTATGTGTACTTCAGAGTATATTTTGATATATAATTGATACATAACTAAACACACACTTGACATAGAAGGAAAAACTTAAGAGACCTAGGGAGCCAACAGTAATAGCCCTTGTTTTGAGCACTTTCTATAACTGAATCATTAAGTCCTCATAAGAGCATCTCTGAGCCAGGCTCTATTAATAATCTTCATTTACATGAAACTGAAGCAGAGAAATTAAGTAACTTGCCCGAAGATACAAAAATATTAACTGGTGTACCCACCACATAGTTTGTACTTTTAACCACTATGCTAAGGATATGTAAAGTAATTTAATTTTGGTCACCGATAATTCTTTAGTTACTCTCAAGGTATGAAAGGATTTGTGTGAATGAATCCTGGGCAACATTGAACTTGGGGGACTACATGGTTTTTAGACTCCTTTGCTTTCCAGGAATGCAGAAAGTTTACTTAGGAGTTGGAATCTGCTTTTAATTACTTTAAAATTAAAGTTCAGCAATCAAAGCCTGTTTTTGTCTGTTCATGATAAGGTATTTTTTATATTTGTATTTTTAATGACTTTTTCAGCTCATAGCAAAGCATAAAGAAAGCATTGTCACTGGTAGGGTAGAAGTAAAAATTATCACTTGGCTTCTGGGAAAACAACAAAGTGGTACTTATGTACTGGTCCCAGGAATCAACTTCCCTCTTGTGTCAACGGGAAATTTCTGCTTGACCTATACTTCTAGGGGGAAACGAGAGCAAGTATGTAAGTTTATTTCCCCTCAGCTTTCTATTGACGTTTCCCCCTGAAAGTTCTAGTCCATATCTAATTGAAAATCTAATATGCTATTATTCTGAACAGATCTTATCAAATGAATAGTCATGAAGCAGCAGAGTATAATGTTCAAGGGAAAAGATACATTCTTTTTAACAAATTGCCACAAATTCCCATGTATGCCAAGTTTTTTTTTTTTCCTTTTCACATGATTCTTTTCAGTAGTGACATACCTTTTGAGAATTCATACCTTTGCAAGGGTATTCTGGAAAACTTGAAAAATATGCTGACAGAAGGTTCAGATGGATTCTAGGTTGTGAAGTGAATTTACTTGTAGGTACTATCATTTTGCTTGCAGAGTTGGTATATTTCTCTTGCTTGTTTGAGTCTGAGTTGGGAGGCAGTTAAGTTGGCAGTTCTGAGAGTTGAGCAGCTCTGTTCCAACTGGCCTCCAGGAACATTGATCTTTTTAACTTGTTCCATCGTCCCCTAAGGAAAGTGTTGCTCTTGTCTGCAAAGATGAATCTAAGTCACTATCACCACATTCACATTTCAGTCTGTGAGACAAGGGAAAAAACAAGTGGAAGCAGGTTTTTAAAAATCTTTGACTAGAGTTTCACGTCTCAGCCAGATCTTAGCCACACAAACACATCTATCTGCAAGTGAGGCCAGGAAATACAGGTGTTATATTTTTAAAGGAAAGAAAAAAACTGAGTATTGGAAGATTATCAGTCTCTGCCATGTGAATAATTTCCATTTATTCAGTATCTGCCTTACATTGGTCTTTGTGCTAATGCTTTATCTACATTATCTCATTCAGTCCTCATGAGTGAGAGGTTGCGAGGTTACATGTTTCAGGCTAGTTCATCCAGAAGATAAGCAGAAGACCTGGAATTTGAATTCAAGGTCTGTGAGACTTCCAAAGATCATGTTGTTTCTACCATATTCCTGAGAGAGTAATTAGCCTAATTAGAAAAAAGGATCAAGATTTTTGACCCAAGCAACTGGAAAGATGGTGCTGTCATTAAGAGAAGAAAACAACAATTTTGAGTGGCATGATCAGGAATTTAAGCCAGGGTATTTTAAATTTAAGATACCTGTTTGTATCCAAGTGAAGATGTAGAGAAGGCAATTGTATATGTGAGCCTTGAGTTCAGGGTAAATGTTGTGGCTGAAGACATGAATTTGGTAGCTGCTAGTTTATAGATGGCGTTTAAAACAAGGGAGTGAATGTAGATAGAGAGAATAGGTTCGAAACTGTGTCCTGGAGCATTCAATCCTTGAAAGATCTGGGAGGTGAAGAATTAGAAAAGATTGCTTTCATAGATGAATTTTTAGTCCTCTCATCAACTTTCTCAGTGTGTTCTGTCTTTTGCAAAGGGAAGTAGAAAGTTCCACTCCCTACTGCTGAAAGTAACTTTTGAGTCCAACAGTAGCAAACCTTTTATCATCCTAAGAATCACAGATATATTTATCTATTGTCTTTGAAGTTGATAGTGTAGCCACAAGTACCCAGCCTAAGAAAGCCTGGAAGAAGGGACTTGATTTTCAATATGCTACTATTTATTAAAATCAGAATCTGAAAGCAGGCTCCTTAACCTACTGGTACCTGATTTGATACTATCATGACCCTCATACTATGTAAGTAATGCCACACATCATCTTTCCTTTTCTGGCAGTGTTCTTTCTAATCGCTTGTTTCTGATTTGTTTTTAATTTTACTAGTTTCCTTCAATAAGCTTCTATTTAGTAACGTATAGTACTTTCATAGCAAAGAATACATGAGGATTCAGAAATCACCTTTTAGGAGATCTCTACTTACTTTTTATCTCCAAAATCGTATAACCTACTTAGGTCTGCTTTTGTAGCTCACCATCTAAATCTGTTCCCATATATCTTAACTGTTCAGGTAGAAGTGTTGTTCTGAAATAACACCATATATTGACAGAAACAAATGGAAGAATTTCATAATGGTTAAATTCAATTATGTTCACAATTAAAGTCTCCTTATAAAACTTGTAGCTCTGAACTAATGGGGACTGTTTACTTTTTAACTTTAGGTTTTTGAAAAAGAGAAGCAAGCTTTTATCTTGATCTTTAATTCTTCAGTGCAAATGAAGCTGGTGGAATGCATTTTGTTATTGTTATTGGCAAATTCCTCAATTTTATAATACATGTAATCTAAATCTCTCATTCCTGTTTTTTTTCCCCAGCTTAAACCCAGTGTTTTGCATATCCCATTAGTTCTTTATAACAAACCTAATTCTGTATTTATTTTAGTTTTCAGTTGCTGCTATAACAAATTACCAAGATTTACTGGCTTAAACAACTAGTTTTTTAGTTTAGAAGTCCAACATGGGTTTCACTGGATTAAAATCAAGGTGTCATAAGGCTGTCTTCCTTCCTGAGATGCAAGGAGGAAACTCATTTCCTGGCTTATTCAGGTATTGGCAGAATTCAGTTCCTTGACATTGTGGAATTTAGGTCCTGTTTTCTTGCTAGGTGTCAGCTGAGGGCTGTTCCCACCTTCTAGAGGCTATCCACATTCCTGTAGTCCCGTCCTTCATTTTCAAAGCCAGCAACAGCAGGTTGAGTCCCTCTCAGGCTATGAAATTCTCCTTCAGCCTCATTTCTCTCTGACCTAGCAAGTTAAAGTTCCCTGCCTTTATGGACTCATGTGATTATATGGGGCCCATTGGGATTGCAGGGTAATCTCAGCATCTCAAGGTTCATACTCTTAATCACATCTGCAGAATCCCTTTTGTCATTACAAAGCAGCACATTTCCAGGTTGATGGAGGAGGGGGGTTAGGAAATGGATGTTTTGGGGGGGATTATTCTATTACAGCATTTCTAATGTTAATATATTCCTCAATAAAAAACAAAGTATAATTTAGCTTTCAGCAATAATACTTTAGACACACTCGTTCTCATTTCTCTTTCCCCCAGCCCCTACATCTCTTTAAATATGATTGCAAGTCCCTGAAATTTAGTTTAGAATTTGAGAAGAGGTAAAATAAACCTATGTGACAATGGCTGAACTTCAATATAACTAATTTTATCTAACTCACAAGATGCCAATTCTCTATTTAATGGTGATACTCAGGAGACAGGAGAGAAAGGCTTTAAAATTGATGGTGACGGTCATGGTGGCCATGATGTTGAACCTTTGAGGGTCCTAGTTTCCTTTTCATACACATGAGTGTTCTCTCATAGTCTTTTGAAAATTTTCTTAATTGTTAAGATGTTAGAGAGTTTCATGTTTAGATTGTTCAACCCATTTTTTAAACTGTAACTGGGTATCTTACATATACGGAAAAGAAAATGCACTTATGAATTGACAGCATGGTTATAAATCTGAAGTCTTCTTTGAATTGCTTTGTCAATATCAGAAACAAGAACATCAGATCCTTTTTCTTATAATTTCCCTACTTTTTATTTATTTTCATTTTTATTTCTTATAATTTCCCTACCTTTTCAAAAGATTATTGGAAAGTTTAAATGTGCCTCATATTTTAACATGTGTGAGTGCCATTTGGAAGCAAGCTGGTACTGATATTTACATGTGAAATCTATCTATACGTAACTGACTTCTGATGCTATTTCTTTGTAGGGATGTTTAGATGAATTCTGTTGTACTACTAAATAATAAAAGTACCAGTGCCTCAAAGCTCTGTTCTTTGAAAGAAATCTAAAAGATGTAAAGGCATGAAATAAATATTACTGGGGGTGGGGTGGGAATTGAATGTATTTGTTTATTTTTCTCCAACTCTTTATTTTGAAATATATCAAATCTCAGCTAAGAGTTGCAAAAATAGTACAACAAACACCTATATACCCAAACCTGTATTCACTGATAGTTAATATTTTGCTACATTTGCACACATTCTCTACGGTATGTAAGAGTGTGTGTATGTGGTGTATGTGTATGTGTGTGTATGTGTCTATATAGATATAGGTTCAGTTTTTTTCTCCCTGAATCATTTGAGAGTTACTTGCAGATATTTTACTACCGCATGTTTCCCACTCAGGAAATTTAACATTGATATAGTACCATTATATATTATATAGTTCATATTCAAATTTCCCCACTTTTCAGATTATGAAATAGCAAATGATTTTAAAAGGGCACTTATTACTTTGAAAATTTGAAAATCACTTTGAAAAGGAGTTTTAAAGAAGGAGTTTTAAAGATGTGTCATTGTAAAACATGGCAAATTCTAAATTCATGCCCTAGAGTACAGTTCTAAGCAAGAGAAAATTCAAGCTGTGAATTTTCAATATAGTTTTAGACATCAAAACTATCAGTAAATGATGTGAAGTCCTAAAGTCAGATCATTTTTAATATTTTTTTATTAAGGTATCAGTGTAGTCCATCAGTGTAGTAGATGCCACAGAGTCACTACTTCTCTATGCAACACTGTCTTCCCCATGACCCCCCCCCCCCACACCATGTGTGCCAATCATAATACCCCTAATCCCCTTCTCTTTCCCTCCCTCCCCTCCTGCCCTCCCCTTCGCATCCCCTTTGGTAATCACTAGGCCCTTCTTGAAGTCTGTGAGTATGCTGCTATTTTGTTCCTTCAGTTTTGCTTCATTGTTATACTCCACAAATGAGGGAAATCATTTGGTATTTGTCTTTCTCTGCCTGACTTACTTCACTGAGCATAATACCCTCTAGCTCCATCCATGTTGTTGCAAATGGTAGGATTTGTTTCTTTCTTATGACTGAATAGTATTGCATTGTGTATATGTACCACCTCTTTATCCATTCATCTACTGATGGACACTTAGGTTGCTTCCATACCTTGGCTATTGTTAATAGTGCTGCAGTAAACATAGTGATGCATATGTCTTTTTTTTTCCTATTAAGATATCATTGATAAACATTCTTATGAAGGTTTCACAAGAAAAACAATGTAGTTATTATATTCACCCTTATTATCGGGTCTCCCCCCATGCCCCATTGTAGTCACTGTTTATCAGTGTAGTAAGATGCCACAGAGTCCCTATTTGTCTTCTCTGAGCTATACTGTCTTCCTCGTGTCCCCACACAAACCATGTGCACCAATCATGAAACCCCATAATCCCCATCTCCCTCCCTCCCCATCTGCCCTCCTCCACTCCTCCCCTTTGGTAAGCACTAGTCCCTTCTTGGAGTCTGTGAGTCTGCTGCTATTAAGTTCCTTCAGTTTTGCTTCGTTGTTAATACTCCACAAATGAGGGAAATCATTTGGTATTTGTCTTTCTCTGCCTGACTTATTTCACTGAGCATAATACCCCCTAGCTTCATCCATGTTGTTACAAATGGTAGGATTTGTTTCTTTCTTATGGCTGAATAGTGTTCCATGGTGTATATGTACCACATCTTCTTTATCCATTTACCTACTGAAGGACACTTACGTTGCTTCCACATGTTGGCTACTGTAAATAGTGCTGCGATAAACATAGGGGTGCATATGTCTTTTTAAGTCTGAGAAGTTGTTTTCTTTGGGTAAATTCCCTTGGGTAAATTTGCATTTCTCTGATGATTAGCCACGTGGAGCATCTTTTCCTGTACCTATTGGCCATCTGAATTTCTTCTTTGGAGAATTGTTTGTTCATATCCTCTGCCCATTTTTTAATCGGGTTATTTGAGGCACATGAGCTGTATATATTTTGAATATTAACCCCTCATCAAATATGTCATTTATGAATATATTCTCCCATACCATAGGATGCGTTTTTCTTCTGCTGATGGTGTCCTTTGCTGTACAGAAGCTTTGTAGTTTGATGTAGTCCCATTTGTTCATTTTTGCTTTTGTTTCCCTTGCCTGAGGAGATATGTTCATGAAAATCTCCTTGTGTTTATATTTAAGAGAGTTTACCTATGTTTTCTTCTAAGAGTTTTATGGTTTCTTGACTTAAATTCAGGTCTTTGATCCATTTAAAGTTTACTTTTGTGTATGGAGTTAAGCAGTAATGCAGTTTCATTCTCTTATATCTAGCTGTGCAGTTTTGCCAACACCAGTTGTTGAAGAGGATTGTCATTTCCCCATTGTATATCCATGGCTCCTTTATTGTATATTAATTGACCATATATGCTTGGGTTTATATCTGGGCTCTCTAGTCTGTTCCATTGATCTATGGGTCTATTTTTTTAATTAAGTTATTGTTGATATACACTCTTATGAAGGTTTCACAAGAAAAACAATGTGGTTATTACATTCACCTTTATTATCGAGTCCCTCCCCATATCCCATTACAGTCACTGTCCATCAGTGTAGTAAGATGTATGGGTCTGTTCTTGTGCCAGTACCAAATTGTCTTGATAACCGTGGCTTTATAGTAGAGCTTCAGGTCAGGCAGCATAATCCCCCCAGCTTTATTTTTTCCTTCTCAGGATTACTTTGGCTATTCAGGGTCTTTTGTAGTTCCATATGAATTTTAGACCTATTTGTTCCAGTTCGTTGAAGAATGCTCTTGGTATTTTGATAGGTATTGCATTGAATCTGTAGATTGCTTTAGGTAGGTTGGCCATGTGACAACATTAGTTCTTCCTATCCATGGGCACAGGATGTATTTCCATTTGTTGGTATCTAATTTATCTCATGAGTGTCGTGTAGTTTTTAGGGTATAGGTCTTTCACTTCCTTGGTTAGGTTTAGTCCTAGATATTTTATACTTTTTGATGCAATTGTAAATGGAATTGTTTTCCTGATTTCTCTTTCTGTTAGTTCATCATAAGTGTATAGAGACTTCTGTGTATTAATTTTGTATCCTGCAACTTTGCTGAATTCAGATATTAGATCTAGTAGTTTTGGAGTGGATTCCTTAGGGTTTTTTATGTACAATATCATGTCATCTGCAAATACTGACAATTTGACTACTTCCTTACCAGTCTGGATGCCTTTTATTTCTTTGTTTTGTCTGATTGCCATGGCTAGGACCTCCAGTACTATGTTGAATAAAAGCGGGGAGAGTGGGCATCCCTGTCTTGTTCTCGATCTTAGGTGAAAAGCTTTTCACTTCTCACTGTTAAGTATGATGTTGGCTGTGGGTTTGTCAATATGGCCTTTATTATGTTGAGGTACTTGCCTTCTATGTCCATTTTGTTGAGAGTTTTTATCATGAATGGATGTTGAATTTTGTCCAATGCTTTTTCAGCATCTATGGAGATGATCATGTGGTTTTTTCCTTCTTTTTGTTGATGTGGTGGATAATGTTGATGGATTTTCGAATATTGTACCATCCTTGTATCCCTGGAATAAATCCCACTTGATCACAATGTTTGATATTTTTGATGTATTTTTGAATTCGGTTTGCTAATATTTTGTTGAGTATTTTTGCATCTATGTTCATCAGGGATATTGGTTTGTAATTTTCTTTTTTTGTGGAGTCTTTGCCTGGTTTTGTTATTAGAGTGATCCTGGCTGCATAGAATGAGTTTGGAAGTATTCCCTCCACTTCTAATTTTTGGAAAACTT
Organism: Manis javanica; assembly: GCF_040802235.1. NCBI lineage: Eukaryota > Metazoa > Chordata > Mammalia > Pholidota > Manidae > Manis > Manis javanica. Next base: position 96,047,334 of record NC_133159.1, on the reverse strand, counting down.
TAAGGAGGATGGGTATTAGGTCTTCACTAAATGTTTGATATAATTCAGCAGGGAAGCCATCTGGTCCAGGAGTTTTGTTCTTACGTAGGTTTTTGATTACCAGTTCAATTTCATTGCTGGTAATTGGTCTGTTCAGATTTCCTGTTTCTTCCTGAGTCATCCTTGGAAGGTTGTATTTTTCCAGAAAGTTTTTCAGTTCTTCCAGGTTATCCAATCTGTTAGCATATTTTTCATAGCATTCTCTAATAATTCTTTGTATTTCTGTGGTGTCTGTCGTGATTTTTCCTTTCTCATTTCTGATTCTGTTTATATGTGTAGATTCTCTTTTTTTCTTGAAAAGTCTGACTAGGGGTTTATATATTTTGTTTGTTTTCTCAAAGAACCAGCTCTTGGTGTCATTAATTCTTCCTATTGTTTTATTCTTCTCAATTTTATTTATTTCTTCTCTGAACTTTATTATGCCCTCCTTTCTACTGACTTTGGGCCTCATTTGTTCTTCTTTAACTAGTTTCATTAATTGTGAATTTAGACTGTTTATATAGGATTGTTCTTTAGATAGGCCTGAATTGCTATACAGTTTCCTCTTAAGAGCTGCCTTCACTGTGTCCCACAGAAGTTGGGGTGTTGAGTTGTTGTTTTCATTTGTCTCCATATATTGCTTGATCTCTGTTTTAATTTGGTCATTGATTTATTGATTATTTAGGGGCATGTTGTTAAGCCTCCATGTGTTTGTGGGCCTTTTTGTTTTCTTTGCATGATTTATTTCTAGTTTCATACCTTTGTGGTCTGAGAAGCTGGTTGCTTCAATTTCAATCTTTTTGAATTTACTGAGGCTCTTTTTGTGGCCTATTATGTGATCTATTCTCAAAAATGTTTCATGTGCACTTGAGAATAATGTGTATCCTGTTGCATTTGGGTAGAGTGTTCTGTAGTTGTTCTAATCTGTTTTTCAGTGCCTCTGTCTCCTTACTTATTTTCTGTCTGGTTGATCTGTCCTTTGGAGTGAGTGGGGTGTTGAAGTCTCCAAAAATGAAAGCATTGCATTTTCTTTCCCCCTTTAATTCTGTCAGTATTTGTTGAACATATTTGGGTGCTCCTATGTTGGTCACATAGATATTTATAGGGGTTATATCCTCTTATTGGACTGACCCCTTTATCACTATATAATGTCCTTCTTTGTCTCTTGTAACTGTCTTTGTTTTGAAGTCTATTTTATCTGGTACAAGTATTGCAACTCCTGCTTTTTTCTCCCTACTGTTTGCATGAAATATCTTTTTCCATCCCTTCACTTTTAGTCTGTGTATGTCTTTGGGTTTGAAGTGAGTGTCTTGTAGGCAGCATATAGATGGGTCTTGTTTTTTTATCCTTTCTGTAAGTCTATGTCTTTTCATTGGTGTAAACTGTACATTTACATTTAGAGTGACTGTCAATAGATATCTACTTATTACCATTGCATGCTTTGTATTCATGGTTACCAAAGGTTGAAGGGTAACTTCCTTACTATCTAACAGAATAATTTAATTCACTTAGTATGGTATTACAAACACAATGTACAGGTTCCTTTTTTTTTTCTCCCCCTCCTCTTTCTTCCTTCTTCATTCTTAGGTATCATATTGTGTACTCTTTGTCTCTCCCTTGACTGACTTTGGGGTAGTTGATTTGATTTTGCATCTGCTTAGTAATTAATTGTTGTACTTTCTTTACTGTGGTTTTATTTCCCCTGGTGACAGCTATTTATCCTTTGGAACACTTCCATCTATAGCAGTCCCTCCAAAATGCACTGTAGAGACGGTTTGTGGGAGGTAAATTCTCTCAGCTTTTGCTTATCTGGTAATTGTTTAATCCCTCCTTCAAATTTGAATGATAATCTTGCCAGGTAGAGTATTCTTGGTTCAAGGCCCTTCTGTTTCATTGCGTTAAATATATCATGCCACTCCCTTCTGGCCTGTAAGGTTTCTGTTGAGAAGTCTGATGATAGCCTGATGGGTTTTCCTTTGTATGTGATCTTATTTCTCTCTCTGGCTGCCTTTAATATTCTGTCCTTATCCTTGATCTTTGCCATTTTAGTTATTATATGTCTTGGTGTTTTCTTCCTTGGGTCCCTTGTGTTGGGAGATTTGTGTACCTCCATGGCCTGAGTGATTATCTCCTTTCCCGATTGGGGAAGTTTTCAGCAATTACCTCCTCAAAGACAGTTTCTATCCCTTTTTCTCCTTTTTTTTCTTCTGGTACCCCTATATTGCAAATATTTTTCCGTTTGAATTGGTCACCAGTTCTCTCGATATTCATTAATTCATAGAGATCCTTTATTCCCTGTGTGCCTCAGTTTCTTTGTATTCCCTTGTCTAATTTCTATTCCATTTACCGTCTCCTCTACATCATTAAATCTGCTTTTAAATCCCTCTGTTGTATGTTTCATTTCAGATATTGTATTCCTTAATGATTGAATCTCAGTCCTGAATTGTATCCTGAGTTCTTGAATATTTTTCTGTAACTCCATGAGCATGTTTATGATTTTTATATTGAAATCTCTTTCAGAAGGATTGATGAGTTCATTTTCACTGGGTCCTTTGTCTGGTGTTTGTGGAATTTTGGGTTGTACCAGTTCCTTTGATGTTTCATATTTGTATGTGTTCTAGTACCCAAAAGATCCACTCTCTGAAGCTGCTCAGCCCCTGGAGAGATGTTGGTGGTTGCAGTGGAGCGGCACTGTGGCCTGAGGGAAGGAAAGGGTGTTTCCTGCTTCCTGGCTGCTTTGCCTGTCTTCACTGCCAAAACCAGTGAGCTGAGCACACAGGTGCAAGCCTCTATGCTTTGCATTTGTAGCTGCTCTTGGTGGGTCCTCCTCCTGGCTGTACTGACACCAGGGCAGGGACTGCTGGTTTGCAAGTCGGTGCTGATCAGGAGGAATGCCCAACAGACTGTGTATCACCGTGGGGAGCCTCAGAGATGTGTAGCCAGCTAGGGGGATGGAGTGCCTCAAGCTCCTGAAAGTTCCCAACCTTGGGTTGAGTGTGTCCAGACAATTTTGTCCACCTCTCCTTTCTCCTGAGCAGCTAGCTCTGTGCAATGCTTGTCCCTTTAGCAGCCCTCTTGCTGTTTGAAAGTCTCTCAGACTGCCCACCTTTCTTTTGTCCCAGAGCAGCTGGATTTGGATCCCTGTTTTCCACAAGCACCTGGAATCTCAGTCTCTCCAGTTATTCCACCTGTCTTAGTTTTCTAGCCCCACTAATCTTCAGAGCACCATGCAATGTAGGTTCGTGCCTCCAGAGCAGATCTCCAGGGCTAGGTGTTCAGCAGTGCTAGGCTTCCACCCCCTCCGTGCTCTGTTTCTCTTCTTCCCTATGGTGAGCTGGGGTGAGGGAAGGGCTTGGGTCCTGCCAGATCACAGCTTTGGTATATTGCTTTGTTCCGTGAGGTCTGTTCTTTTCCCCAGGTGTATGTAGTCTGGTGCAGCCTTCTTTCCTGTTTCCCTTTTAGGATTAGTTGTATGAACTATGTTTTTGTATTTTGGTTTTGGGAGGAGGCCTCTTTCTCACCTCTCATGCTGCCATCTTTAATCCGAGTTCTCTCATTTTTAATATTCTTTTATAATCTACATACCTTGTTGTGTAGTTAAAAAGAAGCAGTCTCCAAAGTCTTGAGATATGAATTAAGAGAAAGTTCCTTGTCAAGTTCTCTTCTAACTCTAAAATTCTATGGCTTTAAATAATTTAACAGATATCAACTATCTATTAAATATATATTGTGATGGATACTCTAGGAAATGTGAAGGTAATTCTTGATCTCTAAGAATTCATAAGAAGCTGTAACAAAGAAATGAATGAAAGTAAACTGCATATAAAATTCAGTAGGATATAATGTATATATTAACAAAATGCAGTGAAAATTCAGAAATAGAAGAAACAGCTGGGTGGTAAGAAGAGAACAGATAGGCTTCACTGGGTTGTAAATATTTGTTAACAGGAATCCAAGGTTTCTACTGAAATTGTCCTTTTCATGTAAAAATTTTAAATGAATTTAACTACATTAATAAGCAGAAGGCATGCATAAATCTGAACAAAAATGGTGAAACTCATGTAAATGATATATTGCAAATTAAAATAACCATTTACAGTTTTTAATAAAAAGAATATACCTTATGAAGTTTAAGTATAGAAAAGTAGAAATTAAAAAGAATATCTATAGCCACCTCAGTCAAAGGTAATAGTGATATTTCAGTCTTTCTTTCCATTATTTTTTCTGTATTATATTTGATCGTCCCGAATATAAATTGCTTTATTGTACTTCAAATACAAAATAATCAAATTTTTTCATTTTAGTAGTACATTTTGGTAAACATTTTTAATGGCTACCTAACATTACATAGCACAGCTGTGACATAATTTACTAAAACATTCCTCTATTGTTGAACAAAAAATTAATTATTTGTAAGAATAAACAACTACAGAAATTGTAAAGTTATGATAAATACAGAATAAACCTCTTTTCCTTGAGAGGAAATTTCAAGGTAATTATTTATCCTGATGATGCATTGCACCAAATGTTTTAATACTTATTGTTTTTCTTGCTAATTTGTGGCTAACATTTTAACTGATGACTATTAAATTTTAAAGCTTTTTATTAGACCTAATCTAGAAAATTCAGTGCTTCACTAAACTATTGGAAGTAATTGTTGTATATATAATTTCAGTTTTGTAAATTGCTTATTCAAAGGCATAAGAAACAAATAAAAAAGAAAAGTGGTTGGCACACTGGGAAAAGTAGCAGAATTTTATTACAATTAGTAAAAATATAGAAAAGTTAAAATTTTGTTTTGTACTTAATTGGTAATTCATACACACCATACTAAACAGAAAAAGTCCCTTTACCCCATTTCCCAGTTCACTTTCCAGAAGGCAATTTTGTTACTGTTCCTGTGTTTCTTTACAGGATGTTTGGCGCATATACAAGCACATGTTCACATACATTCACATATGAACATACTATTAAAATTAATATGGTAGTTAACTTCATGCCCATTAGGATAACTTCTATTTAAAAAAAAAAGAAAATATCAAGTTTTGGCAAGGATAGAGAAGTCGGAACCCTTCTGCACTATTGGTTGGAATGTAATATGGTTCAGCAGCTATGGAAAACGGCAGTTCCTTAAAAAATTAAACAGAAACACAATATGATCAGCAATTCCATATCTGGGTATATATCCAAAATAACTGAAAGCAAGATCTTGAGAGGTACTTGCATGCCCATATTCATAGCAGCATTATTTACAGTAGCTAAGAAGTGGAAGGAACATAAATGTCCTTCAAAGGATGAATGGATAAAGAAAATGTGTACACATGCAGTGGAATATTTTTCAGCCTAAAAAAGGAAGGAAATTATGATACCTGCTACAACATGGATGAACCTTGAGGACATGCTGTATGATTGCACTTACATGAGTTGTCTAAAATAGTCAAATTTTTAGAAACAAAGTAGAATGGTGGTTGTGAGGGCTATGGGGAGGGGAAATGGTGAGTTGTTTAATGGATACAGAATTCCACTTTTGCAAGATGAAAGTGTTCTGGAGATATGTTTCACAATAATATGATGAATATACTTAACATTATTAAACTTTACATTTAAATGTGTAAGATGCTAAAATTTATGTTATGTGTTTTGTACCACAATTTAAAAAGAGATGTTAAAAAAATTAACACCTTGGAGCTCCTTTCATGATTTTCAAATTTTATTTCCTGGTTCAACCTTCTTGATCTCCCTATTTGCCATCTCTGCTTGGTTGTTTTATAGGCATTTCACTCATCACGTATCTAAAACAGGACTCTTGATTACCATCTTTTTACCCAGCCTGTTCCTCTCCAAATGTTTCTCCTCTACTGTAAATGACAGCTCCATTTGCTGAGTTATTCAGGCCAGAACTCTTGGAGTTGTTTTTGACTCCTCTCTCTCACCTTCACATTAAATTTTTCAGCAGATTATGTGTGTACTAAGTCCAGTGTATTCACATTTGACACCTTTTTACACCTCTACCTACTGTAATCAAAACTGACTTGCCTTTCTCCTAGGATTAGACTTATGATGGATGGCACATTGCAGTGTCCTCCTGGATGACTCTCTTTGTTCACTCTCACCTTTTTAGAGTCTCTGCTCTATAGAGTCTTTAAAATGATTTCTTTTTAAAACATTAACTGATTGTCTTACTTCCTTGCTTAGAACTTTCAATGACTTCTCATAACACTTTGGATAAAATGCACAGTTCCTACCATGGCTTACAAATCCTTACATGGTCTGGCCTGGCTACCTCCCTGACCATAGCTGCTACCACTTTTTCCCATACTTTCTGAGTGTCAGCCTTAATTGCCTTGGATATACTAAAAATGGAAATCACAATGTCTGTTATGATTAAGTTTAGAAATTAGCTTTGGAAATTTAGAAATTAGCTCTGGATAGCATACACGGTCATTTTCACAATATTCTAATGGTCACAAAGGTCAGTCCTATTTAATGTAGGGGACACTTCACAAGGTGAATACTAAGAGACAACAATCATTGGGGGCCATCGTGGATTAATAAGTGATACATAAGTTTTAGTATTATTACAGTAGATGCTCAAGAAATAATTTGATTGAATGCACAGAGGCATAAAGATCCAGTTCATTTTATTGTTACTTTTTACATGTCTTTCATCCTTTAATTTTCAGCTTCTCTGCATTCTTATGTTTAAGGTGCTCTTTTCTAAGTGGCTTACACTTTTGTTTTTGATCCAGTAAGATAATTTTTCTTTTTATTAAATGTTTAGTCCATTTGCATTAAGTATAACATATTTTCAGTTTAAATCTTTTCATTATATGTTTTTTATTTGTTCCATCTGGTCTATGCCATTTTCTCTCCTGCCTTCTTTTGGAGCAATTATTTCTTATTATTTCATTTATCCTATTAACTCGTTAGTTATATATTCTTCTCCTAATTTCCTAGAGATTGCAACATTAAGTTTGATTTGATTTGATTTGATTATCACTTCCTGGACAATGCAAGGATCTTGGAATACTTTAACACCATTTATTACCCTTCTGCCTTTGTGTTGTTCTTATAAAAGGTAGTTTCCCTGTGTATTTTAAAGTCCAGAAGACATGACTTTTATTGGGTTATATGACTCTTGAGATTTAACCCTTTCCCTTGATATACATTCTTAGTGTATTTACTTTCTTCTCTCTGGGATTCTTATTCTTTTCCTACAAGAACTCCTTTTTTAGTATTTGCTTTAGTGCAGTTCTGCTGATGATAAATTCTCTTGATGTTTGTTTGTTTAAAAATATCTTTATTTCACCTCCATTTTTGAAGAGTATTTTTACTGGGTATAGAATTTAGGTTAGGACATTATTTTCTTTGAGTTCTTTAAAGGTATTATTCAATTGTCTTCAGACTTCCACTTTCTGTTGAGAAGTGGAAGATGAGTTGCTCTTTTGAAATTAATACTCTACTGCTTTTAAGAGTTTGTCGTCCTCTTTTTAGCAATTTTTACTATGTATTCCTAAGTGTGATTTTCTTTCTATTGCTTTTCCTTCTTGGTGCCCATATTGCTTCTAGAATGTTTGATGTCTAAGGTCAGTTTTAGGAAATTGTCAGCTGTTGTATCTTTATATATTGTTTCTGCTATGATATCCTTCTCTTCCCTGGGACTACAGTTACATCTTGAAAGGAAAAGAGTGACACACAGCAGCAATTCACCGGAGAATTCTGCTTTATTAGGGAAAGGTGCTGGGTTATATAGGAAGGGGCATGAATTGATTGAGGTGTCACTTCTACGGGGCTGTTGGCTGTTGGCTAGGTGCTGGGATTGGGAGGGGGGCGAGAGGTGATTGGGCTACAGATGGCGCTGGCGGGAACTGAGGACCCCGAAGAGAAGCCAGAAGGTTGCCATCTTACTGGTGGGGGCCCTTCATTCCCCCCTTTCTCCTCTATGGGGTTGTGGACGTTGCTTTTTCTCTGGCTGCTTCCTGCTGAACGGGGGCGGAGAAGGGAGTGAGGGCTTGAGGATTGGGAGGAAAGGGTTGATAGGACTCCCCACAGTAAGGACGAGTAGATGTGGACTTCTTCAGGTTGGAAATCAGTGAAGGTTCCCTGTAACCATAGGTCGAGGACCTATTGATTCCAATGGTGCCAAGAGGATATGGGTGTCAGGAGCCAGGCGTCTGTGGCCATTGTTTCCAGGAACAGTTTCCAGTGGAGAGAGGGGTCCATCTCAGCGTGTGGTGAGGAGGTCACGTGAGGGTGAGGGATCTTCTGTGGCCAGAAGCTGGTAGTTCCTGAGTAAAAGCTGGTTGAAAGCTTGATTAGAGATTTTTCCAACTTTGGGATTTGATGAACTTTATTATACAGGGTAAGAAGAGACAGGCGAGAAGAATGATTATTATGGGGCCTGCAATGGGCCAGAGCCAGGTGAGGAGGGGGTTTGTTAGTATTGAAGAGAATGGGTTGGAATTGGAAGCAGAGTGGAGGCTGGAGGCAAGGTCAGTGAGTTTGGTGATGTCAGTTTCTACAATGCCGGATTCGTTGATGTAATAGCAGCACTCTTCCCGAAGGAAGACACAGGTGCCGCCCTTCTCGGCTGTAAGCAGATTTAAGGCCCGCCGGTTTTGAAGGGTGACTTTAGCTAGCGAAGTGACCTGTCTTTGGAGAGAGGCTATGGAATCGGCAGTGGATGTCAGGGCTCCCTCAAGTTTGGCGTTGAGATCTCTAACTGCCCATAGAGAGTGACTCAAGGCTTCGCCCGAAAACCCTGCCGCAATGGCTGAGGTGATCAAAGAGATACCGACCATGATGGGAAGGAAAGCAGCCCTTTTTGTGCGCGAGGGCAAGGGAGGTTGGAGCTCAAGGAATTCTGCCATGCTGTAAAGTGTAAGCTGTGGGATTAGGGTGACGAGAATGAAGGGTGTGCTGGAGTTGGGAGGCAGTGAAGTGCGCTGGAGGGGGGTGGAGTCGGGCCTACACAGTGGTGGATGGTGAGATTATCTGTGTATTCTGGTTCCCATAGGGGTATGTCTGCCAGGGGGCAGAGGGGTTGTCTTTCTGCATGGAAGGAGTAGTTGGAAATATTAAGGGGCACGGCGGCCAGCAGTGGGCGCTGTAGTGATGCACACGAGAAACAATTGGCGGTGTTAAGGGTGTGGTTGAGAAAGATGGTGGTGTCCTGAATGAGCTGTAATGAAGAGTAGACCTAAGTGTGATTTTCTTTCTATTGCTTTTCCTTCTTGGTGCCCATATTGCTTCTAATGGAGCAGGAGAGGTATAAAGGCTCAGAGCAGCTTTTCAGAAGGCAGTCTGGTGTGGCAATGAGGGCAGTAACTTTTGTTTGATGCTGTGTGTAAGTCTGTCTGACTTTGAATCGCCATACAAAGGAGGCTGGTGTGGTGGGGAAGACAATAGGAATGAGGAAAAAAAAGCGAGAGCAGTAAAGGAGGAAAAAGTCATGATTCGGGTATGGATGGCAAAGGGGGTGAACGGGATTTTGGAGGAAAGAGGACAGTAAGGTCAGGAGTCTGGAGGGAGGGAGAGTCTGTAAACTTTTGTAGGTTAAGAGATCTTTTAGGTGATGTGGGGACAGAATGGTAAGGGGGACCCTGAATGTCAGTTTATGAGCTGCCTTCTGCAAGAGTTGTCTAGCAGCTAATGCTCGTAGGCAGGGGGCCCATCTCTGAACTGTGGAGTCTAATTGCTTGGAGAGATAAGCTACTGGGGCAAAGGATGGGCCATAATATTGGCCTAGGACTCCTAGAGCTTGACTGGACCTCTCATGAATGTATAATGAGAAGGGCTTCGACAAATCAGGAAGATGGAGAGCTGGGGCTTCTACAAGGGCTTGACGGAGCTTAATGAAGGAGTGTCGGGGTGAGGAGGATAATGGTTCTTCAGGGGGGCCCTTCCTGAGGTCGTATAGGGGTCCTGCCAACAGGGAGAAATTAGGGATCTACGCTCTAAAATACCTAGCCAGGCCTAGAAAGGGAAAGGATTTCTGTCTTGGTTTTGGGAACGGGCAGGTCAGAGAGGAGCCGTTTTCTGTCTAAGGTAATGGACTTTCTTTGTTGAGATAGAAGGAATCTGAGGTAAGTGACAGGAGGGGAAGAGATTTGAGCTTTGACGGGGGATACTTGGTAACCTCTGGAAGCTACAAGGTTAAGTAGGGAGGCAGTGTCAAGTTGAGACTGTTCCCACAAGGGACTGCAGAGTAGAAGATCGTCCATTTATTCTAATAAGGTGGGCTTGGAGTGATCATGATGAAACTGTTTGAGGTCCTGAGCTAGGACTTGTCTGAAAATATGGGGACTATCTTGGAATCTTTGTGGCAAAACTGTCCAAGTGAGTTGTTCAGAATGTCTTGTGTATGGGTCTGACCAGGTGAAGATGAAAAAATCTTGGGAGGAGGGGTCCAGAGGGATAGAAAAAAATGCGTCCTTGAGATCTAGGACTGAGAAGTGGGATGCTTAGGCAGGGACCTGCAATAAAAGGGTGTATGGATTTGGAACTAATGGATGGATAGGGAGAACGGCCATGTTGATAAGGCGAAGGTCTTGGACAAGGTGGAAAGATCCGTTGGCTTTTTTCACAGCTAATATGGGGGTATTAAATGGGGAGTGAGTGGGTCTGAGGTAATTTTTGTTCAAGAGATCTTGAATGATGGGTTGGAGGCCTATGAGGGCTGAAGTGGTTAAGGGGGTATTGGGCCTGACAGATATACTGAGAGGGGTCACATAATTTGATAGAGGCAGGGAGACATAGGGCCATGGAGGGGCTTGTAATGTCCCAAACTTTGGGATTTACAGGGTGTATGAGGGTGGAACCAGAGCTTTCATTGGGTAGAGGGGGGTCGTCGGCTATGAGGGCCATCAGAAAGGGAGTACTGGGGGCTGTGGGAGTGGATATAGTTATGGAAACGTGGAGGAGGGAAAGGATGTCTTGTCCTAGTAAAGGGATGGGACACTGGGGCATAACTAGGAAGGAGTGGGAGAAAGGTATGGGATTGTCTAGGATTGTGCATAAAAGGGGGGCGGTTTAATGGGAAAATCTGTTTACCTCCTACCCCAACTATAGGAGTAATGGCTGGCATGGTAGGGCCCCGGTATTCTTGCAAGACTGAGAAGGTGGCTCCTGTATCTAGGAGGGAGGAAATGGGGCAACCGTCTACTGTTAAAGTAACCCTGGGCTCCTGTTTGGTGATGAAAATGGTCGGGCGAGAAGCTCCCAGGCCCCGTCAATCTTCTTCTGCCAGCCCCACTACAGCGGGCTTAGGATGGGGGTTGTTCGTCCAGCTTCCCCTTTGGGTGGTTGGGCAATCAGACCCCCAGTGGCCTTTTTTGTGGCATCTGGGGCATGGGGTGGTAGGAGATCTGGGGGAGGAGCATGCCCTTGTCCAATGTCCCTCTTTTCCGCTCTTGAAACAAGCTCCTGGGGGGGGGGCTTGTTTGTAGAGGGGCACCCAGGTTGTGGTTTTATCAGCTGGGCCAACATTTGGAAATTGGCCTGATGAGCCTTTTTTTTACGGCATTCTTTCTCCTCCTCCCGGTTATGGAAGACTTTAAAGGCCACTGTTAGGATCTCAGTCTGTGGGGTAATGGGGCCCTGTTCTAACTTTTTGAGTTTAGCTTTAATGTCGGGGTAGCTTTGAGCTAGGAAGTATATCATAAGGACATGTTTTCCTTCAGGTGTTTCTGGGTCCAGGCTGGTATACTGTAATAGGGCTTGAGTGAGTCTGTCTAAGAACTTGGGAGGAGGTTTCGTCTCTCTTTTGAATTATGTCTTGGAGCTTTTGAAAATTGACTACTTTACGAGCTGCCTTTTTCAGACGTGCTATTAAGCAGGAGGCAAAAATATCTCCAGAGCGGAGACCCATGGCGGTGTTATAATCTCAGTGTGTGTCTTGTTTGGGGACAGCAGTGGGGCCAGGGGGTAGGTGGGGTCAGTCCTGTGGGTTTCAGTAGCGTGCGTTTGGGCTAAGTCCCAAACTCGTCTACGCTCTTCAGGGAGGAGAGTATTGGCCAGGAGCATGAAAATGTCATGATGTGTGAGGCTGTAAGACTGGAGGGTCCATTGAAACTCCCTGATGTATGTCGTGGGATCAGTGGAAAAGGAACTTAGGCGTTTCTCTAGTTGCGCTAAACCTCCTAAGGAGAAAGGGATGTGAACGTGCACAATGACTTTGGATCTTGCTACCTCCCGGAGGGGGGCGATAATTTTGGGAGGCTCTCAGGACCGAGTCTGAGGGGGACTGAAGGGTTCTGGCTCAGTCTGTGGGGGAGTGACGCGGTCTAGCTGCGCCTAGTCGAGCAGGTCCTGAAGTGCGGAAGGGGGGCAAAGAAAATAAAGACAGACAGAATCGGACCCACGTGTCACCAGCTAGCAGCCCAGCTGCTTGCCTCTGCCGCTCTAGTTGGGCTTGAACTCATGACTCTGAGGTTAAGAGTCCCATGCTCTACTAACCGAGCTACAGCAGGGCTCCAGTTGATTGCTTATGGAATGCGTAAACAGAATGTTCTTTGTTCTCCATTCCTGCCACATCGGCAAGTGGGGGCAGGGCATAGCTAGAAGCAGGGGCGGTGTTTCTACACATCTTCAAGGTATCCCTATTTTCAGAGTGAGGAGTCTTGACTCTTCTTCGAGGACAAGATATGTTTTTGTGGACAGATAACTTCTAAGGACTGCACCAGTTGTTCCCTAGCTTGTGCTTTCCCATGCTGCTTTCAGACATGGGGGAAGGTGCTTTCCCATTCTCCCTACAAACATGTGAGAAGACAGAGGCAGTCCCTAACAGGGGAGAAACAGGTATGAGGGCAAAGACAGAGGAGGCCCCTGGGACCTAGTTAAAGGGAGGCTGAAAGGCTCAGGCTTAATCTGCAGTAAATGAAGGTGGAGGGGGTGAGATGGGGGAGGAGATGGTAGGGGAGGAAGGGAGAAGGGCTGTTGTAGGAGAAGAAGGGGAAGGGAGTGAATGGGAGGCTTCTCCGGAGGTGGCGGCTTGCAGGCTAGAAGAACTTGGGAGGGGGCAGGGGGTGGAGGAGGTGGAAAGCTTTGATATAGGGAATCTCCTTCCATTTTTTCAGGCGCTGGCAGTAGTTAAAAAGATCGCGAGTGATGTTAGGATCAAGAGTTCCCCCTGCGGGCCATTGGTTGTTATTGTCTAGGGGGTATATCAGCCAATCTTGGGAGCAATATTTACGGAGAAGTTTTGGTTTTATATCAGGCGTCAGGGAGAGGGTAGCCAGATGCTTAAGCAGGCATTCAAGAGGTGAACTTTCAGGGAGGGATGAGGAGGCTCCCATGGCTAAAGGACAGAGAAGGAGACAAACAGGGGAAGACGAACGGAGATCCTCGGACTGGAAGCAGACCGCAAGGAGACAAAGGGCGTCCCCGATGATCCTTGGTGGTCTGCAGAAACTCGTATACGAGTTGGAATTTCTTAGGAAGTGTGGGTCGTCACCCAGACTTCCCTAAGAAGGCAGTTTGCCGGAGTCACGAGGTACCTAGCGCTAGGAATTTTCGGCAGACAGAATGGATTTCGGTGGACGGAACAGAAGGAGGGGGGGGAAGGGAGCATTCTCATCCGCAAAGGAGTCACCTCGTTTATGGCTTTTGGAGGGGGGGCCTGAGGGTCTGCCACAGCTGTGAAGGCCTGAGGTGGGGATTTATGGCTGCCGGAGGAGGGGCCTGAGGGTCCACTGCAGCCCTGAAGTGAAGTCCTGAGGCAGGGATTTATGACTGTTGGAGGAGGGGCCTGAGGGTCCGCAGCAGCCGTAAAGGCTTGAGGCAGGGATTTATGGCTGTTGGAGGAGGGGCCTGAGGGTCCGCCGCAGCCATGAAGTCCTGAGGCGGGGAGAGTTCCCTCCTCATCCCCGAGTGTCAGGGCCTTGCCGGATGATCATGGTCAATGGCACTGTGATAGCTCGGGGAAGAGTGGCCCACTCTGGGGGGAAAACTTACCTAAAGGCCAGAGAGGAGTGGTGAGTGTGATGAGCCAGCGCCGGAAAAAGAGGACTAGGGCAAGCTGCTGCTGGTGTCAGGGGCAAGACGGGGCCCAGTTGGGGTGTCCCGTCTCCCGGGTTTCGGCACCAATGAAAGGAAAGGAGCGACACACAGCAGCAATTCACCGGAGAATTCCGCTTTATTAGGGAAAGGTGCTGGGTTATATAGGAAGGGGCATGAATTGATTGAGATGTCACTTCTACGGGGCTGGTGGCTGTTGACTAGGTGCTGGGATTGGGAGGGGGGCGAGAGGTGATTGGGCTACAGGTGGCGCCGGCGGGAACTGAGGACCCCGAAGAGAAGCCGGAAGTTTGCCATCTTACTGGTGGGGGCCCTTATTATGTATTTCATCTGTTTATAATATCAAAAATTACAGAACAAGTAATTGCTATTAAAAGTGGATGGGGTACATAAATTACAGTGTATCACAACATGAATGATGTATTGCCATTGTAAACAGCATTATATTAGCTAACTTAGAGGGATTTTCTGTGATATATTGTTGAATGAGGAAAGAAATATGTATAGAACTATGTATTAATATATCCTGTTCTTTTATAGAACAGTGACAATAAACCTGTGTGTAGGTTTATGTGAAGTATGTGTACCTACACATTTATATGTTCATATGATAGTAGTAGCATGTAACAACATAGAACAGTGCATGCTAGAGGGTTAGTAGTAATAATGGAGCAGGAGTAGGAAGAAGAAAGAGGGGGCACATTACTAGGCAGTTAGGTGTGACAATGGAACTCAGAATTCAAGATCTACATTTGAGAGTCCACTATAAAGGTAATATTAGATGCCAACAAAAAACCCTGCATTTATCTATTTTTTTTTGTCACATATTTGTGGGTATCTGCTTCACCTTTGCAAAAGCTCATTATAATATTTTCTGCTTCAGCCACCTTAGACAAAAACATTAATGCTTGTAAGAAGCTTTTATTTATTCAACAGATATTTATTGAGTACCTGCTTTGTGTCAGGCATTGTTATAGGCCTACAATGATAAATACATACAAAGTCCCTGTCGTAATAAATACATATTTAATGTCAGATCACATAAATATTATAAGGCAAATAAAGCATTTTTAAAAGAGACTGGGAAGGGGAGGGGATGAGTGACTATTTTAGATAGGGTCATCAGGGAAGTTCTTTCTTTGAGGAAGTGAATTTGACAAAAGATCTGAATGAAATGAAGAATCTAGCCAAGTAGATATGTAGCAGAGTATTTTAGTCAGACAGGCGTAAGAAGGCCCTGTGGCAGGAATCGGCCTGGCATGTTCTGGAAACCAGAGTGTGACTGAAGCATGGCAAGTGAGAAGGAGAGTGTGAATTGATGAGTGTGTATATATTTATTCATGTAAAGAGATTGGGTTTTAATCTAGTAGTGATGGGAAGTGATTGGAAGGGTATGGGCATTGGAGGCTGTGCTCATTTGGATTTGGGGAAAGCTCACTCTGGCTGCTGTGTGGGAAACTGACTCTTGGGGATAAGAAGAGGAGAAGCAATGAAGAGACTAGTGTAAGCAAGAGATGATCATGTCCCTGTTAATGAGATAGTGATAGAGGTAGTGATAAAACCGTTTAGATTTCAGATATATTTTGAAGGTAGAATGGAACTTGAAAATCATGAAAAGTCCTGATATATTTTGAGTCTACTATGGAATCACATAAACATATATTTTAGAATTGACTACACATTAGTACCTTCAACATAAGAAAGAGGAACTCCTTAGTGTATTAAAAAGCAAAGCAGATAAATTAAAAGGGAGGTAGTGATTAAAATTTCTCTTTCCTGAAAACCTTAAGGCAATCACAAGTCCCCTCCAAACTTCATATCTCTTTTTAATAATGGTTGTAAATCACTTTCCAGTGTTTTGTTTTATTTTGTTTTGTTGCCTTTGATATTCATTCAGAACTTGCTTTGACCCTCAGTGTTGTTTTGTTGTAAAGGTAGTAAGAGTTGAGGTGACAAAACCATTTGTTATTTACCGTAAAATGATTGTAAGTGCTTTTCATATAGTAAATCCTTTCATTTTCAAACAATCTGTGAGGTAGCTACTATTATTGTTCCTGTTTCACATATGGGGAAAAACTAGCATATGTGTACTTGAAGTGGCATCAGATAAACTCAGCACCTATGCATTCTTTCCATGGCATATTATATTTTATGGTTTCCCCAACCCTGCTTGTAAGGGGGTAGCATTTATAGCTATATTTTTTCACTTCACTAATCTTAGCTGTTATAGTTTACGTAGTGTTGAAAAAATGTAAATAGAAGGTTTGACGGGCTAGGTGATGCCTTATAATTATGGCAACTGTAAATTTTGCCTTTTGCTATTATACTTCCAACTTTGGCTATCCTTTTTTTTTTTCTCATAGTACCCGAATGTCTTTGAAGTTGCCATGTTTTTGAATCTAAGCAGTGTCTTTCAGATGACCTCTCACATCCAGAAGTTACACAAAAATCTTTCAACAAATGTCTTGATTTTTGATTTACAAAATATAGTCACCATATTGGTTTTTTTTTTAATATCCCCAGTTCCCAGCACAGCACTTAGCACCCAACAGGTATTTAATAGATGAATGGTTAATTTATTAACCATTAATAAAGTTCACTGAATGACTGAATGGAAAGACTAGTTTGTAGTGTGATATCATTTTTATGTACTAGAGAAAGATAGGTTTGCTCTATGAGATAGGAAAATATGACTACTGACTGCCCGGTTTAGCTACCCATATGGAAAGAGAGAGGTCCTGTCTCCCAGCTTCTATCCTGTCAGCCATATTGAAGAATCTTGGTCCTTTTGAGCTAATCAGTACTGTCAAAGGGTGAGATATCATGACTGGCCAAGCCTAGTCATGTCTTCCCTCTAACGGCAGTGGAAGCAACTTCCCTTACTAGGAGAAAAAGTATAGGGAACCTGAGCAAACCAAGTGGTAATTGTTACTGTCCACCACAAAGATTAATTAGAATTTAAATTTCCAAACAGGTGTCCTCTCTTTTAATCCCTTCTAATTTATGAGCAAGTTCTTTTCAAAAAAAAGAAACATAGTATGTAAACACAGGGAATATATACCTTAGTATTTTTGTTAAGGGGAAACGAGATCGACTCTGTGAAGTGACTGAAAGGTGCCAATCTTAAGGGTGAGTACCTCTTTTTTAAAGTTTCCTATGGAGGTCTTAATCTCTCTGGTGAGAGTGCTGGAATCCAGAATGTTTTTACAGACCTGGCTCATTTTTCTGCTGTTCCTCACAGACTCAAAGGTCCATTGAAATGATAAATAAACATACTTTGAATCTATCACAACTCACCTTGTTTACCTGAAGTTGCCTGGGAGCAGTTATCACAGTCCCTCCTCAGCCAAGGCTGTTTCTGGTAACTAGGGAGGAGGCGTGAGAGAGACAGAAAGAATTGGAGAGAGAACCATTTGGGAGCCGGGAGAGTGTGAGTGCTAATACACTATCCCCTCCCTTTATCACTGATAAACATCTTGAGTGCTACCCCTTGCCCCTTTAAATGGACCTATCTAACATTTGCTGTATGCTGAAAGTATTACAGCAAGAATGGAGTCAGGGCAAGAGGAAACATCTAAGCTTTATTGATCTGTGGTCGTCCTCCATCACTCCTCCCCACTGTGAAAGTGATCGATGTGTTAGAAAAATGCCAAGCCTTTGTTGAATGTCGCCATTGCTGTTTCTAAACAGGAAGACAATTATGCATAAATTATGTGGAGAAATATTTTTCTTGATTTTTTTCCTTCCTAAAAATGTGTAGAAGGAAATGATACAAAGTGTATGACAGTACTTATAAAAATTTCATTTTCACATAGCAACCCTAACATTAAGCAAGGGGGCTCTTTGCAAGGACTTTGCTGTTAGATTTGTGTATTTACCAAAACTTTTGAAATAAGGGCTTGTTTGTTCTTAAATTACCATTTTGAGATCTATAAATTTTTTTCCAACCTCAAACAACAAAACCGTATATGTAAAGGAAAAACCAAAACAAAAAACTATTTTAAAAACCCCATTATTTCTCAACCCTAAAATGAGTGACTCCATGGTTATTTTTGCCTTCTTATGGATTTCCTAGCTGAAATTTGGATAAAAAGTTTCAATTTAAGTCATCACTAATGAATAGTATAAAGTTATTTTTTGTGTAAATTATGTCATTGTTGCACACATGAAGTTTTTGTGACATGAGAATGAGCTTGCCACCATAAAAGTAATGCTTAAAGATTGCATATGAATAATATTTCCTATATTATTGTTTATGCATTATGATCCCTGTTTTTTCTCAATAGATTAAAAACATGTAATTGTCAAATCACTGTGTTGTACCCCTGAAATCAATATAGTATTGTATATCAACTCTACTTCAATTAAAAAAAGAGGGAGAATGTAATTAAGTTTTTTTGAACCAAATAATGTCTAAGCCATAGTCTCTTGCATATTGTTAGTATTGTAACTCAGATTATTAAATATCTGATAAGATGTTTCTAAACATCGTGGAAGAATTATAAGCTTCTAAAATAAACACATGTAAAATAAACTTAGTCCTAGGCCTAGACTGACTTTGACATTAGAATATTATCGACTTGTATGATATTTCAAGTGTGTGAAGTACCAAACACCTATTTGGTCTTTTCAGTGTAATTCTTGAATCTATCCCTTCTGCCAGTAACTTCTTTGACTAAGACTAAAAATGAACTTTAATTGGGATTGCTCCCTGAAATTTTTCCATATTTCAACTGTTTCTGTTTCACACAGATACCTGTTGCCAGATTATCTTTCTAAATGTAAAGTTTTGGTCTTGCCACACTCCTACTTAAATAACCCCAACATCTAGAATTGTGCAGAGGGAAGAATTCTAGGCTCTGGTATGACATGCAAGTCTCTTAACATTCTGGCTTTAGCCTGATTTTCTAGTTTCATAATGTGTCCTGTGATCCTCCCCCAATCACTAAATCATGAAGCCATGATGAACTGTTTGCTGTTTTCATATTTGACTTCATGATTCCATCTTCACACGTACTGTTGCCCTTGAGTGACCTTATCTTATTTTGCTGCTCAAATGTCCCTCAACTTCTCTAGGACTCTGGATCCTTATAACATGTGTCCAGATTTCTGTTATAACATGAATCCATTACATTATGATGAACTGTCTATGTCTTTTCCACCAGATTAGGGACTCTTTAAAGGTGTGGACTTATTATTATTTTTGTAACTCCTTCCTGCTGTGCCTGTTGTGGTACCTGACATATAGTAGATGTTCCATTTGCCTTTGGGTGTTGAATACAGACAAAGGGCTGAAACACTTTTTCCTCTGAAAGAATTTGTTTCAGCTGTAAAAATGTCTAAGGAATAGTATCCTCTTTCTATCACATTCTTCCAAAGTAGGACTGGTTCCGAATATCTTGGTAATTTAGTTATAAGTATGGGGGAGGTATCTTTAAAGTATGATCTATAAAACCATGTTAAGATTTACCTGGTAATAAATATGTAAAACTGAGTTAAATAAATATTATAGGAGACCAATCATATGCAAACACAAGTTGGGAAAGAATGACATGGATAGTCATTTTTTAATTGTGCAAACTCTAAAATTATATCTAAATTGGTACTTGTCTCAGTTGTGTGTTTCATTTTTGCTTGAACAGACAACAGTGGTCAGTTCAGAGTACCACATGTAGATTACTTGGAAGCTTGTCAGTTGAAGCAATGGCATTGAGGGTGTTGATGCTTACAGGGGGAAAAAAAAATCAATTTTGCTTTACATCATATGGTTTGTTGTTTCCCTTTTTTTCAGTCAGCAACAAATCAGTTTCAAATTTAAACATAAATATAACAACTTCAGTATTTGATATGCAAATGTTATAGGTGGGTACTTTTCATTTTTATGGCTCTGGGTGATTCGTTGAAAAGATTTTGATTCATGAAATGGCAGATGTCTTCTTTGCTTCCACAAGGTAATTATAGGTTGATTACATTTTTATGTTCTATCTGCATACAAATTTGTCTATCACTGCATAAAAATTTGGCATATTGCTACATGGAATAATTACATTCATCAGGCAAATATTTATACTGATATTTATCCTACACCCACAAAAAAAAGACCAAAACATCTTTGCTTAAGTAAAATCAAGTTAAACTGAGGGATCACGTACCCTGTTGCTGTGGATGCGAGAACTTGTTTTCAGAACATATCCCAGGGCCTGGCAGAGACTGGACACTCAGTGTGTTTAAATGAATGGAGCTCTGAGAGTTCAGAGATTTTAACAGCAGAAGTGGTACTACTGTTCTCACTGACCATATCCTTAGTTTTTGCTGAACTATAGGAACGTTCTCTTATCTGAAGTCAAGTTAGGGTAGTTTTATTTGTTTTGTTACTGCTTTTCTCTAAATATTGTCTTTTAGTGTTAGGCTTCTAAAACCCAGTAAATTGTATTAGAGTAGTCACAGGAAGAGGAATGAAAATAATTTGTAAGAGTCATGTATTAAGTTTCTAGGCAACCTTGGGCAGGTACTTCATTTTCACTATGCCTCAATTTCTTTGTACTATTAAAGGATTGAATCCGAAATCTGAAAGAATTATTAGGTAGTTATAACTAGGTTAGATAGTAGTTTTATGAAAATGAATAAGAAATGATATTTAATGGAGGTGATATTGGGCTGTAACTTAGATGGTTTTAACCCAATGGAAGGTGAATTAATTGAGAAAAAGTCACCTCCCTTTTTTTTTTGAGCTATAAAAGTAGCATGATTATAGTGAAGTATAAACTACTTTCTTACATGTTAGAATTAATCAGTCATAAGTATGGAAGAAGATTTAATTATTTGAGATGTATTGTGGAAATTGAGGTGAATGGGGGAAAGCATGACTTTTAAAATTATAATGGTATCATTGCAAATGATCTCCATTACACCCTTCCCCAAGCCCCCTCACAAAACAAAGGAGAGGCTGAAATTCCTGGCTCAGATCTGCTGGCCTTGTGAATGGGTGGTAAATTTTTTAAAAATAACAAAAGTTTCCCCTTTACTCTTCTGTATTTCTCTTTAAATTTGGAGGCCATTTAGTAGTTAAAGAGGAAAAGATAAGTTCATTTGAAGATACTTAAATGGCAAAATAAAAACAAAACCCCCATTTAAAATCAATAAATTAATTATTCTTAGGGTAAGATGGAAGGGGTAAAAATGATTCATATATTTGTGGGACTAAGGGAATCACAAAGAAAAAAACATTTTTATTATGTCAAGTGTTAAATTTTTAAATCAAAGTCATACATTAGCTGTTGCTTAAGCATATTAATTTTCTATTCTGAAAACAAACTAGAACTCAAAATGAAATGTTAAGATTTCTCCTTATTTGGCTTTACTTATAAATTTCAGGGTCTGAAGAGAGCATAATTAACTCTATTACTGAAGAAACACTTAAGGTTCTAAATATTTTTGAGTATTGTGTTTGAAAATTAGGGAAAAAGCTACTATAAAGCCATCCACAGCTCTCCATTTTCTTTGGATTCTGTCTTCTCAGAAAATTGTGTTTGTCACATTTGTAATGAAGAGGAATAAAAATATGATTTGGGGGGCATAATGTTTAAGATTTCTAAAGTCTGTTCTCTTCAGAGTGGTCTGCTTAATAATGATGTAGAACACTTGTACTCTTGTAGCTTTCTTAAACCACAGATCCAAATTCCAAACATAAAATTTACCTCCAGGACATAAAAGATGGCAAAAAATAGTGCTAAGATGTAAATTTGAGGAACAAGTAAGAGGGAAATTTTCATACTGTATTAAGTCCTGACATATTGTCCTGGGTCAGTGCCCTAATTAGCAACCTTTGCCTCATATTTTTTTTTTTTTTTTTGAGAGGGCATCTCTCATATTTATTGATCAAATGGTTATTAACAACAATAAAATTCAGCATAGGGGGGTCAATGCTCAATGTACAATCATTAATCCATCTCAAGTCTAATTCTCGTCAGTCTCCAATCTTCTGAAGCATAATGAACAAGTTCTTACATGGTGAACGAATTCTTACATAGTGAGTAAATTCTTACATGGTGAACAGTACAAGGGCATTCATCACAGAAACTTTTGGTTTTGATCACGCATTATGACATAAACAATCAGGTCAAATATGAATATTCATTTGATTTTTGTACTTGATTTATATGTTGATACCACATTTCTCCTATTATTATTATTATTTTTATTTTTAATAAAATGCTGAAGTGGTAGGTAGATGCAAGATAAAGGTAGAAAACATAGTTTAGTGCTGTAAGAGGGCAAATGTAGATGATCAGATGATCAGGTGTGTGCCTATGGACTAAGTATTAATCCAGGCTAGACAAGGGCAGCAAGACATCCACGGATGCAGAAGATTTCTCTCAAAGCAGGGGGCGGTGAGGTTCTGAGCCTCACCTCTGTTGATCCCCAAATTCTCACCTGATGGCCCCCCTGCGACTGTGCCTGTCTTAGGTTGTTCCTCCCTTGAGGAATCTTACCCGTCTCTGGCTAACCAGTCATCTTCCGGGGCCATACAGGGAAATGTAAAGTTGGTAAGTGAGAGAGAAGCCATATTGTTTGCAAAGGTTACTTTTTACTTCTTTGCAGATTTATGCCCTGTGGCTTCTATGCCCAGCACTTGTCTCGAGGTATCTTTACCACCTGGAGGAATTATGATACTCGGTAAATTCGATATGAGGCACGAATTCTATTTGAGGGTTGTAATTAGGAAGAAAGAAGAAAAGCTACAGATGTAGCATATGGAAGGAAACATGGGAGGATTGATTATTTCTTTGACATATCTTCTTGTACAGTACCTTAGTATGTATAGGTTTTAAACTACTAACTAATTTGCACACACATATTAACATAATAGGAATACGGTGACATAAACAAAGCAAATCTATAATTCCCATCCATCTCCAGTGAAGCCAAGAAAACCATTTAGGCACCCTAGGCATTTCTGAAAATTTGTCTATGATATGATGGATATTGTCCAACTGTACTTGAACAGTCTGAGAGAAATCAGACAAATTAAAGCAGCCCATTTCTGGGATCTGTTCACATCCCATATGTTCTTTTAACCGTAGATAGTCTATTAGTCATAAGATTTTGGAGTGCTACACCTTGCACCCCTCCCAACTCCTGGTTGAGTTCCAACAGTACAGATCCGGTCAAATTCGTTGTCTCACTGTATGCACATGCCAGCCTAGACATCTCCCTCCTCATTCTTATGGCAAGTCCAGGAGACGGTGGGCTGGATGCAGCCACAACCGCAGCATCGTCTGGATCCCTGTGGATTTGCCTTATATTTTTAAGTGTAATATTATGCATCATTATAAGTCAGCCTGGTGTGGATACAATAGAGTCTTTCAGATAGAGGTTGGCTTTGGTTTCTGAATGAAAAGTTTCTCCTGATTTTACAATGGGAAAAGGAACATACAGGAAAGAGAAAACCATTTCTTCATAACAATGGCAAAAATAATTGTGATCTCATTGCAACAAACTCTCAAATTTGACTGATACGAGTAATGTTTGCAACTGTTCAGTTTTTGTGACTTGACATTTGTTGTGATGGAATATACCCTGTAAAGTGATAGTAGCATGGCTTAGTGTAACGTTTTGATTAAAAAGAATGAGAGAATGAAGACTAGGAAATGAATTTTACTCTTTCTTCTGAAATGTTTGCTTAAAATTAGTCAAAACTTCATTACAAAAAAGTAGTTAAATTTTACAACTTAAGTTCTTTTTTTTTTCCTATGTGACCTCCAAAAGTGATCTGACTTTTTTTGAATGCATACTCTGTGCCAATGTGTCCAACCTTTTACACGATTATCTCACTATCTCATTTAATCCCCTAAGCAACACATAGAATAGATATTCTCTTCATTTACAGATAAGGAAAGTGAAGCACCAGACATAAGTAAGTTGCTCAGGGCCACTTACCCATCTGGTAAATAAATGACAGGCAGGTGCAAAATCAGGTTTTGTCTGATTCCTCCCAGTGTATCTTATGTCAGTGATGGAGCTGAAACAGAAATTGATCCTTCTAACATCCTTTCTCTTAACCTTTGAATTGTTCCTCATTGCTCCAGGGAAGGAAGTTTTTCTTTGACTGTCATATCCTTCAGTACCCCTAAAATTGACCACCTCCTCATTTGTGTCCCCAAATCTATGTTACTGGCCTCTGTAATAACACCAGTAACATACTACTGATGGTACTCCTGAGTATAAGACCATATCTTTCTAGCCCCAGTGTTGACTGGATAAGTGAACGAAATGTTAGATTTAGGGCTATAGTTTTTATTCCCTATATTCAACGTGGCATGTGTTTTGACATTTTTTTAGAATATGACTTTATAAATTCAATAATTGTAGTATATGTAAAATTTTTGTGTATATAAGCAATGTTTTTCTATTGGTCCCATACTTAATTCCAGCTTAGTAGGTGGGAAAAGCAAAGTAGTTAAAATCATGTCAGCAAGAAACCTTGCTGTGTTTTTCTTACATGTCTACATATAGTCCAGTAAGCACACATAATTATTTATATCTCAAACTTCACTGTTTAAGTAGATATCGAAGCATTTCACCCATAGTCAGAATAGTAAAGCTCCTACCCCCATCCCCATTCCCATTTATTAGTTGACTCCATTCATATATGATTTAAAGTTTTGACAAAGCACCTAATCTTTCTGTAGCTAGTAGAATTATTTCAAAGTGAAATTGCCATGAAGCTTGTTAGGTCAAACACATTTTCCTATGATAGATAAAAAATGACTATTGTGTATTGCCTTGAACGAGATCTTAAAATTAACATTTTAATTTAAAAAGTAATTATATTTATTTAGAATGCCATTTAATGTTTTGTATAAACTATGTTTATTCCAAGAAAGTGAATGTCTAAGAGTTCTTGTCAGTGCTAATTTCCAAATAGAAATATATAATGCAGGAAGCAGCTAAACAGTTTTTGAATATATACTGTCTCCAAATTTTATTTTTTCAGAGGAGTGGATAACAGTTTGCTTCCCCCATACTATGAGCTACACATTATTTCAGGAGGAATAAAGGTGGTGGTGGGGAGAGCATTGATGTTTTCTGTCATCACCCTAAATCATGTCTGTACAAACAGAAACAAAAGCCTCAGGAGTTTTTCTTTTAAAATGTAATCCTTGAACTCCAGAAACCTTTTCTAGAGGTATGTCTTTTGGGGTTTATATGAACTTTTTGAGGGCAGTTTGGATGGAAATGAGATTTCTTAAGAATTATTCCATTTTGGAGGCTTGAGACCTGGTTCATAAAGTTTGATTGAATTTCTCATAATTAATTATCTTTTTGCTTCCTTATCCCATGAGGGGAGCCTATATTAACCATTGGATAGAAGCAATTATTGTAAAACCCAATCCAAAGTACAAATCTTAATGGCTTCTATTAAATTTCTTACTGTTACAACTTTTTATGGAAATGTGTTGAATGTTTGATCACATTCATTATCCCCAAGTAATGGGACTACTGTCTGATAGGGCATGCCTGTGTCTGGGGTCTCCAAGACCACTCACAGGTTGGTGATTTGATAGAAGGATTCACAAAACTCTGTATCTAGAGACTTACTCATAGATCTGATTTATGACTACAGAAGGAAAAGGCACATGGCACAGAGTCTGGGGAAACCAGGGTCAAGTTCCTAGTGAAGTCACCTAGGATGCCCTTAATTCCTCCAGCACTGAGTCATGACAACACATGTAAAATACTATATACCAGGGAAGCTCCTTAGAGACCCAGTGCCTAGTTTTTATGGGCACTGCTCATATAGATATCCTCTGTCTAGAACATACCAGAGTTCCAGACTCCCAGAGGGAAAGCAGATATTCCACATAAACCTCACTGTTCTCACTAACAGTTTAGGCACACTGAGACTTATTAGGAAAGAGCGGGAAACCTCCTAAAATCCAGGTTCCCCGAGGAAAGCCAAGGGCCAGTCTTGCCAGTAGACCTTTCTAAGGATGGCAGTCTCAGATCCACTGTGTTAACTCTTTTGTGTGCATGTGCAGTATAACTTGCATGATTATATGACAAGTTTGTCTACTGTAATTTTTATAGTTTTGGAAGATGATAATAAATTCATGCTCTTTAGTAGTAGCTAATATCTATAGTTTGAAATAAATATAAACATGTCATTCTGACTTGAATACTTAAACATGTTAACTTTGGGTCTGATAATTTTTAATAGACATAAAAACTACATGTTAAAAAATGATCACAATGTGAATATATTGAGACTATTTTCTCTATTCTTCATTGCCTAATTCCATAAATATGTATAATTCCAATGAACATTTGAGTGCCTACTGTGTACTTATCTCTGTTTTAGATATTAAGGATATAGAAATGAAGCTGGCATGGTTCTTGCCCTATAGAAGCCTACAGGGCAAAAGTGACAGAAATGTAAACAAATGTTTATAAGTTAACATAGGATACATTGTTTTATCAAATTGTATTCCATAAGAGATTTTAAAGTACATTTCCTTATGCTACCAAATATGTGTCTGTTTATATTCTGTGACACTACTGTGTAATCTTAAGGCTTCAATTTTTTGTCTTAATAATGTCCTGTTCAGATTTCTATATTTTTGTGCTAGAGAAGGAGGGACATGTGTTTAAATAGATAGTCCTTGGCTGTGATAAATCACTGTGTTGGAACCTATTACACCCTTGCCTGCTTAAAACCACCACAAACATTTTAGTAACTGGGTTTAAGAAAAAGTTTTCACTTAGTGCTAATTTTAGTGTCCAGTACTAGTAGTAATGGTATTTTGATTTTACACAAAATTTTATGTGTAAAGGAATCAGTTATCAGTTTGCTGTTTCAGCCTTTCAATCTGCCTTTCTGCTCTTTACTCCTCTTTGTACTCCCACATTTGTTATTTGACCACCTTAACAGGCTTGGAATTTGTCTTTTAGTCTATATTTCTCTAAGGTGATTGTTCCATTCTGTATTCTAACCCAGCGTCAGATTCTTCTGTCTTGTCCACAGCTCCACAAAAAAGCACACGATGGGACACCAGGAAGCGTGGGCTCTGGATATGGGATTTGCTAACTCTTCTTCCCCTTCACATTAAAGTCCTGCATTGTCATATGGGCATGTCTTGGTTTCCTGTTCTTTTCTTAATAGTTACTCATGTGCTTATCTTTACCCTCTGTCCTCTTAGAGGTTCTTCCTTTTTTTTTTTCTTCCTGTTTTCCTCAGTAATATAACTAGTTGTATGACTTTGGTAAGTTGTTTAACCTCTCAATGCCTTGGACTACTTACTCATCTATAAAATGTGAGTAATAATATTAAGTACTACAGTAAAACAGGGGGTTCTTATAAGGATTAAATGAAATAATACATGTAAATATCATAGAACAGTGTCCAACCCATATGAATCACTCAAAAAATATTATTTCTCCCCAACACTTTTTTCCCCAACATTTTTTTAAACGTTCAGACTTACAAATATGGGGAAAGAAGAATCAGTGACTATCAGTATACCTTTTGCTTAGAAAAATTTTTAATCGATGCCAAATTTGCTCAGTCTCTCATGCGTGTGATTTTTTTTTTTTTTGAGAGGGTATCTCTCATATTTATTGATCAAATGGTTGTTAACAACAATACAATTCAGTATAGGGGGGGTCAATGCTCAATGTACAATCATTAATCCATCTCAAGCCTAATTCTCGTCAGTCTCCAATCTTCTGAAGCATAACAAACAAGTTCTTACATGGTGAACGAATTCTTACATAGTGAATAAATTCTTACATGGTGAACAGTACAAGGGCATTCATCACAGAAACTTTCGGTTTTGATCATGCATTATGAACTATAAACAATCAGGTCAAATATGAATATTCGTTTGATTTTTGTACTTGATTTATATGTTGATCCCACATTTCTCCTATTATTATTATTATTTTTATTTTTAATAAAATGCTGAAGTGGTAGGTAGATGCAAAATAAAGGTAGAAAACATAGTTTAGTGCTGTAAGAAGGCAAATGTAGATGATCAGATGATCGGGTGTGTGCCTATGGACTAAGTATTAATCCAGGCTAGACAAGGGCAGCAAGACATCCACGGATGCAGAAGATTTCTCTCAAAGCAGGGGGAGTGAGGTTCTGAGCCTCACCTCTGTTGATCCCCAAATTCTCACCTGATGGCCCCCCTGCGACTGTGCCTGTCTTAGGTTGTTCCTCCCTTGAGGAATCTTACCCGTCTCTGGCTAACCAGTCATCTTCCGGGGCCATACAGGGAAATGTAAAGTTGGTAAGTGAGAGAGAAGCCATATTGTTTGCAAAGGTTACTTTTTACTTCTTTGCAGATTTATGCCCTGTGGCTTCTATGCCCAGCACTTGTCTCGAGGTATCTTTACCACCTGGAGGAATTATGATACTCGGTAAATTCGATATGAGGCACGAATTCTATTTGAGGGTTGTAATTAGGAAGGAAGAAGAAAAGCTATAGATGTAGCATATGAAGGAAACATGGGAGGATTGATTATTTCTTTGACATATCTTCTTGTATAGTACCTTAAGTATGTATAGGTTTTAAACTACTAACTAATTTGCACACACATATTAACATAATAGGAATACGGTGACATAAACAAAGCAAATCTATAATTACCATCCATCTCCAGTGAAGCCAAGAAAACCATTTAGGCACCCCAGGCATTTCTGAAAATTTGTCTATGATATGATGGATATTGTCCAACTGTACTTGAACAGTCTGAGAGAAATCAGACAAATTAAAGCAGCCCATTTCTGGGATCTGTTCACATCCCATATGTTCCTTTAACCGTAGATAGTCTATAGTCATAAGATTTTGGAGTGCTACAACTTGCACCCCTCCCAACGCCTGGTTGAGTTCCAAAAGTACAGATCCGGTCAAATTCGTTGTCTCACTGTATGCACATGCCAGCCTAGACATCTCCCTCCTCATTCCTACGGCAAGTCCAGGAGACGGTGGGCTGGATGCAGCCACAACCGCAGCATCGTCCGGATCCCTGTGGAGGCTTTTTGATGATCATCCCCCTGGCACAAGTCCTCCAGAGAGTGCTGATGCCGGAAGCTCCTCCTCATATCGTATCTTAGTTCATTTTCTGGGTATCCAAGCTAGGCCTTGATCTTCTGCATAGAAACAAACAGACCCTTTGCCCACACTTTGACATGCCCTCTATACCACTGTGCAGAACTCATTGGAGGTCAGCACACAGTATCTGCTTTTTTTTTTTTTTTTTTTTAATTAAGAGAAAGGAATATTATCAGAAAAGAGTACCTCCATAGCTAATCATCTGACACCCTTTAAGTGATCAACATTAAGGATATTTAAAGCATGCGTTGATCTTTGATTTACCTATAGTTTTATCCTGTTAAGGAGTAATCCCCCTTTTCTATCTTTTTTCTTTTTTTTTAAATTTTTAATCTACACTTACATGAAGAATACTATGTTTACTATGCTCTCCCCAATATCAGGTCCCCCCTAACAACCACATTATGGTTACTGTCCATCAGCTTAGCAAAATGTTGTAGAGTCACTACTTGTCCTCTCTGTGTTGTGCAGCCCACCCTCCCCTTTCTCCCTCCCCCCCATGCATGCTAATCTTAATACCCCCCTTCTTCTTCCCCCCCCTTATCCCTCCCTGCCCACCCATCCTCCCCAGTTCCTTTCCCTTTGGTACCTGTTAGTCCATTTTTGGGTTCTGTAATTGCACTGCTGTTTTGTTCCTTCAGTTTTTCCTTTGTTCCTATACTCCTCAGATGAGTGAAATCATTTGGTATTTCTCTTTCTCCGCTTGGCTTATTTCACTGAGCATAATACTCTCCAGCTCCATCCATGTTGCTGCAAATGGTTGGATTTTTCCACTTCTTATGGCTGAGTAGTATTCCATTGTGTATATGTACCACATCTTCTTTATCCATTCATCTACCGATGGACATTTAGGTTGCTTCCAATTCTTGGCTATTGTAAATAGTGCTGCGATAAACATAGGAGTGCATCTGTCTTTCTCAAACTTGATTGCTGCGTTCTTAGGGTAAATTCCTAGGAGTGGAATTCCTGGGTCAAATGGTAGGTCTCTTTTGAGCATTTTGATGCACCTCCATACTGCTTTTCATAATGGTTGAACTAATTTACATTCCCACCAGCAGTGTAGGAGGGTTCCCCTTTCTCCACAGCCTCGCCAACATTTGTTGTTGTTTGTCTTTTGGATGGCAGCTATCCTTACTGGTGTGAGGTGATACCTCATTGTAGTTTTAATTTGCATTTCTCTGATAATTAGCGATGTGGAGCATCTTTTCATGTGTCTCTTGGCCATCTGTATTTCTTTTTTGGAGAACTGTCTGTTCAGTTCCTCTGCCCATTTTTTAATTGGGTTATTTGTTTTTTGTTTGTTGAGGCGTGTGAGCTCTTTATATATTCTGGATGTCAAGCCTTTATCGGATCTGTCATTTTCAAATATATTCTCCCATACTGTAGGGTTCCTTTTTGTTCTATTGATGGTGTCTTTCGCTGTACAGAAGCTTTTCAGCTTAATGTAGTCCCACTTGCTCATTTTTGCTGTTGTTTTCCTTGCCCGGGGAGATATGTTCAAGAAGAGATCACTCATGTTTATGTCTAAGAGGTTTTTGCCTATGTTTTTTTCCAAGAGTTTAATGGTTTCATGACTTACATTCAGGTCTTTGATCCATTTTGAGTTTACCTTTGTATATGGGGTTAGACAATGGTCCAGTTTCATTCTCCTACATGTAGCTGTCCAGTTTTGCCAGCACCATCTGTTGAAGAGACTGTCATTTCGCCACTGTATGTCCATGGCTCCTTTATCAAATATTAATTGACCATATATGTTTGGGTTAATTTCTGGGGTCTGTAATCTGTTCCACTGGTCTGTGGCTCTGTTCTTGTGCCAGTACCAAATTGTCTTGATTACTATGGCTTTGTAGTAGAGCTTGAAGTTGGGGAGTGAGATCCCCCCTACTTTATTCTTCTTTTTCAGGATTGCTTTGGCTATTCGGGGTCTTTGGTGTTTCCATATGAATTTTTGAATTATTTGTTCCAATTCATTGAAGAATGTTGCTGGTAATTTGATAGGGATTGCATCAAATCTGTATATTGCTTTGGGCAGGATGGCCATTTTGACGATATTAATTCTTCCTAGCCATGAGCATGGGATGAGTTTCCATTTATTAGTGTCCCCTTTAATTTCTCTTAAGAGTGACTTGTAGTTTTCAGAGTATAAGTCTTTCACTTCTTTGGTTAGGTTTATTCCTAGGTATTTTATTCTTTTTGATGCAATGGTGAATGGAATTGTTTTCCAGATTTCTCTTTCTATTGATTCGTTGTTAGTGTATAGGAAAGCTACAGATTTCTGTGTGTTAATTTTGTATCCTGCAACTTTGCTGTATTCCGATATTAGTTCTAGTAGTTTTGGAGTGGAGTCTTTAGGGTTTTTTATGTACAGTATCATATCATCTGCAAATAGTGACAGTTTAACTTCTTCTTTACCAATCTGGTTTCTTTGTATTTCTTTGTTTTATCTGATTGCCATGGCTAGGACCTCCAGTACTATGTTAAATAACAGTGGGGAGAGTGTGCATCCCTGTCTGGTTCCCGATCTCAGAGGAAATGCTTTCAGCTTCTCGCTGTTCAGTATAATGCTGGCTGTGGGTTTATCATATATGGCCTTTATTATGTTGAGGTACTTGCCCTCTATTCCCATTTTGCTGAGAGTTTTTATCATGAATGGATGTTGAATTTTGTCAAATGCTTTTTCAGCATCTATGGAGATGATCATGTGGTTTTTGTCTTTCTTTTTGTTGATGTGGTGGATGATGTTGATGGATTTTCGAATGTTGTACCATCCTTGCATCCCTGGGATGAACCCCACTTGGTCATGGTGTATGATCCTTTTGATATACTGTTGAATTCTGTTTGCTAATATTTTATTGAGTATTTTTGCATCTACATTCATCAGGGATATTGGTCTGTAATTTTCTTTTTTGGTGGGGTCTTTGCCTGGTTTTGGTATTAGGGTGATGTTGGCCTCATAGAATGAGTTTGGGAGTATTCCCTCTTCTTCTATTTTGTGGAACACTTTAAGGAGAATGGGTATTATGTCTTCTCTGTGTGTCTGATAAAATTCCGAGGTAAATCCGTCCGGCCCTGGGGTTTTGTTCTTGGGTAGTTTTTTGATTACTGTTTCAATTTCTTTGCTTGTAATTGGTTTGTTTAACTTTTGTGTTTCTTCCTTGGTTAGTCTTGGGAGGTTGTATTTTTCTGGGAAGTTGTCCATTTCTTCTAGGTTTTCCAGCTTGTTGGCATATAGGTTTTCATAGTAGTCTTTAATAATTCTTTGTATTTCTGTGGAGTCTGTTGTGATTTTTCCATTCTCATTTCTGATTATGTTGATTTGTGTTGACTCTCTTTTTCTCTTAATAAGTTGGGCTAGTGGCTTATCTATTTTGTTTATTTTCTCAAAGAACCAGCTCTTGGTTTCGTTGATTTTTGCTATTGTTTTATTCTTCTCAATTTTGTTTATTTCTTCTCTGATCTTTATTATGTCCCTCCTTCTGCTGACTTTAGGCCTCATTTGTTCTTCTTTTTCCAGTTTTAATAATTGTGATGTTAGACTATTCATTTGGGATTGTTCTTCCTTCTTCAAGTGTGCCTGGATTGCTATATACTTTCCTCTTAAGACTGCTTTCGCTGCATCCCACAGAAGTTGGGGCTTAGTGTTGTTGTTGTCATTTGTTTCTATATATTCCTTGATCTCTGTTTTGATGTGTTCATTGATCCATTGATTATTTAGTAGCATGTTGTTAAGCCTCCATGTGTTTGTGAGCCTTTTTGTTTTCTTTGTAGAATTTATTTCTACTTTCATACCTTTGTGGTCTGAAAAATTGGTTGGTAGAATTTCAATATTTTGGAATTTACTGAGGCTCTTTTTGTGAGCTAGTATGTGGTCTATTCTGGAGAATGTTCCATGTGCACTTGAGAAGAATGTATATCCTGTTGCTTTTGGATGTAGAGTTCTATAGGTGTCTATTAGGTCCATCTGTTCTAGTGTGTTGTTAAGTGCCTGTGTGTCTTTACTTATTTCTGCCCGGTGGATCTATCCTTTGGGGTGAGTGGTGTGTTGAAGTCTCCTACAATGAATGCATTGCAGTCTATTTCCCTCTTTAGTTCTGTTAGTATTTACTTCACATATGCTGGTGGTCTTGTATTGGGTGCATATATATTTAGAATGGTTATATCCTCTTGTTGGCCTGAGCCCTTTATCATTATGTAGTATCCTTCTTTATCTCTTGTTACTTTCTTTGTTTTGAAGTCTATTTTGTCTGATATTAGTACTGCAACCCCTGCTTTCTTCTCACTGTTGTTTGCCTGAAATATGTTTTTCCATCCCTTGACTTTTAGTCTATGCTTATCTTTGGGTTTAAGGTGAGTTTCTTGTAAGCAGCATATAGATGGGTCTTGCTTTTTTATCCATTCTATTACTCTATGTCTTTTGATTGGTGCATTAAGTCCATTTACATTTAGGGTGACTATTGAGAGATATGTACTTATTGCCATTGGAGGCTTTAGATTCGTGGTTACCAAAGGTTCAAGGTTAGCTTCTTTAGTATCTTACTGCCTAACTTAGCTCGCTTATTGAGCTGTTATATACACTGTCTGGAGATTCTTTTCTTCTCTCCCTTCTTATTCCTCCTCCTCCATTCTTCATATATTGTGTGTTTTGTTCTGTGCTCTTTTTAGGGGTGCTCCCATCTAGAGCAGTCCCTGTAGGATGCCCTGTAGAGGTGGTTTGTGGGAAGCAAATTCCCTCAGCTTTTGCTTGTCTGGGAATTGTTTAATCCTGCCATCATATTTAAATGATAGTCGTGCTGGATACAGTATCCTTGGTTCAAGGCCCTTCTGTTTCATTGCATTAAGTATATCATGCCATTCTCTTCTGGCCTGTAGGGTTTCTGTCGAGAAGTCTGATGTTAGCCTGATGGGTTTTCCTTTATAGGTGACCTTTTTCTCTCTAGCTGCCTTTAAAACTCTTTCCTTGTCCTTGATCCTTGCCATTTTAATTACTATGTGTCTTGGTGTTGTCCTCCTTGGATCCTTTCTGTTGGGAGTTCTGTGTAATTCCATGGTCTGTTCGATTATTTCCTCCCCCCGTTTGGGGAAGTTTTCAGCAATTATTTCTTCAAAGAGACTTTCTATCCCTTTTCCTCTTTCTTCCTCTTCTGGTATCCCTATAATACGAATATTATTCCTTTTGTATTGGTCACATATTTCTCTTAGTGTTGTTTCATTCCTGGAGATCCTTTTATCTCTCTCTATGTCAGCTTCTATACGTTCCTGTTCTCTGGCTTCTATTCCTTCAATGGCCTCTTGCATCTTATCCATTCTACTTATAAATCCTTCCAGGGATTGTTTCACTTCTGTGATCTCCTTCCTGACATCTGTGATCTCCTTCCGGACTTCATCCCACTGCTCTTGCATTTTTCTCTGTATCTCATCCCACTGCTCTTGCATTTTTCTCTGCATCTCATCCCATTGCTCTTGCATTTTTCTCTTCATCTCTGTCAGCATGTTCATGATTTTTATTTTGAATTCTTTTTCAGGAGGACTATTTAGGTCTGTCTCCCTCTCAGGTATTGTCTCTGTGATCTTTGTCTGACTGTAGTTTTGCCTTTTCATGGTGATAGAGATAGTTTGCAGAGCTGGTACAAGTGACCGCTCGAAGAGCTTCCCTTCTTGTTGTGGCCTTTTCCTGGGAGAATAGCGACCTCTAGTGGCTTGTGCTGGGCAGCTGTG
This sequence comes from Manis javanica, assembly GCF_040802235.1. Taxonomy (NCBI): domain Eukaryota; kingdom Metazoa; phylum Chordata; class Mammalia; order Pholidota; family Manidae; genus Manis; species Manis javanica. Next base: position 96,012,469 of record NC_133159.1, on the reverse strand, counting down.
CACAGACAGGGCTTCTGCTTCCTGCCCAGTTGCTTTGGCGTTTATCTCCGCTGTTGCTGTGGGCTTGGCCTGGCTGGGGCTGTTCCTCCAAAATGGTGGAGCCCTGTTGGAGGGGGAGCGGCCGGGAGGCTTTTTATCTCCGTAAGGGGCCTCTGTGCTCCCTGCTCCCAGGGGGTTAGAGTGCCCAGAGATCCCCAGATTCCCTGCCTCTGGTCTAAGTGTTCTGTCCTGCCCCTTTAAGACTTCCAAAAAGCACTCTCCAAACCAAAACAACAACAGCAACAATGAGAGAGGGAACAGAAAGGCAAAAAAAAGGAAAAATACGTGATTTTTTTTTTTTTTTTTTTTGTCCTCAGGTGCCGGTCCCAGGCACCCGCTCACTGGTCCTGCTGCCCTGTCTCCCTAGCACCAGGGTCCCTGTCCTTTCAAGGCTTCCAAAAAGCACCCACCCACCGGTCCCGCAGGGAAGGAACGCTTGATATTCTTTGTCCTCAGGCGCTGGTCCCAGGCACCCGCTCACCAGTCCCGCCGCCCTGCCTCCCTAGCACCGGGGTCCCTGTCCCTTTAAGGTTTCGAAAAAGCACTCGCCAGAAAGAGAGAAAAAAAGGGGAAAAACGCGCGATTTCCTCCGTCCTCAGGTGCAGGTCTCAGGCACCCGCCCACCGGTCCCACAGCGAAAAATGCGCGATATACTTTGTCCTCAGGCGCCAGTCCCAGGCACCCGCTCACCAGTCCTGCCGCCTGCCTCCCTAGCACCGGGGTCCCTGTCCCTTTTAGGCTTCCAAAAAGCACTCGCAAAAAAGAGAAAAAAAAAAGGGGAAAAACGCGCGATTTCCTCCTTCCTCAGGCGCCGGTCTCAGGCACCCATCCGCCGGTCCCGCAGGGAGAAACGCGGGATATTCTTTGTCCTCAGGCTCCGGTCCCAGGCACTTGCTCACCGGTCCTGCCACCCTGCCTCCCTAGCAACGGGGGCCCGTCCCTTTAAGGCTTCCAAAAAGCACTCGCCAAAAAAAAAAAACCGCACCCGTTTCTTTCCACCCCCCGGGAGCTGGGGGGAGGGGCGCTCGGGTCCCGCCGGACCAGGGCTTGTATCTTACCCCCTTCGCAAGGTGCTGGGTTCTTGCAGGTGTGGATGTGGTCTGGATATTGTCCTGTGTCCTGTGGTCTGTATTTTAGGAAGATTTTTCTTTGGTATATTTTCATAGCTCTATGTGTTTTTGGGAGGAGATTTACACTGCTCTACTCTCGCCGCCATCCTGGCTCAGCCCCCGCGTGTTATTTTTGAAAGTAAACTACTTGAAAGTTACACACATCTTACTCATGATACTTCACCATGTATCTCCTAAGAATAAGGACATTTTCCTTCCTAACCACAGTACCTTTTTCACAGTCAGAAAATTTAAGAATGAGGCAATAAAAGTACTTAATATACAGACTATGTTCAGATTGTCCCAGTTGCTCCACAAAAATCCTTTTTTTTCTTTGTTTTTCTTTTCTTTCTCTCTTTAGAAATCTATGATCCAAAGAAGAATTACATTTGTTTTACTTGTCCTGACTCTTCAGTCTGTTAACTTCAATCAGTATTTCTTCCTTTATTCTTTTCTTTCTTTTGGTCTTCTCATGCATTGACATTTTTGAAGAGTCTAGGGGAATTGCTTTGTAAAATGTACTTTTGAAAACTGCACGTGGAGATTAAAAGGTAGCTGACTTTGTTAGACTATATTTTTTCTCTATATAGTTTTCCCTTAATTATTGTAGTTCAAAGTTTTGAGAAAATAAATGAGTAATGGAGATAATTTGAGTAATGTGGAAGATCATTAAAAATAAAATAAATGTTTTGAGTTAAATATGCCAGAAGGTAAAATTTATTAGATTTTTAAAGAAGAAAACATGATTAGACCGAGAAGGTCGTTCTTTTTGACAAAGCTTTAACTTGTTCTGTTGTATTTTATTAATTCTTCAATATTTATTGAGCTTGTGCTACACTGTCCCTGTTCTCCTAATGCTTGCAGTCCTGGGAGTGAGGGAGACAAGTAATTAGGCAGTTATAGTATGGTATGGTAAGGCCTGTGGCTATGTGTGTTTGATAAGGGGATTATAGGGCCTTAGGGAATCAAGAGAGGCAGGGAATTTAGAATTGGGAGATTGGGAAGCTTCTTCAAGGAAACGACATCCATGTACAGACATGAATGTAGATATACAGGGTGTGTAAGAAATAGCCAAACCAGGGGTTTGAGGAAGAGTGTTCCAGAGAGAAAGAGAAAACCTAACGTTTGGGGAATGTAAGAGTTAGTGTGGGTACAGAGTATAGAAACTAGAGAGGAGTTGAGGCTGGAAATGAGGCTGAAGAGGAAAACTGCAGGCCTTATAAACCATATTAAGGATTTGAGTGCTATTCTTTGTTCAGTTGGAATCCATTGGAAGGGTTATATACACAAGCAGAGGTGTGATGGAATCAAGATTTGTACTCCAGGATAATCACCCTGGCCACACTGAAGGATAAGGCTTATGACGCGGAGTCTGGTTAGGAAGCTGTTGGCTCAACTAAGTAAAGGATGATGGTGAGCAGGATTAGTATAATGGTCATTAACATGCAGAGAGCTGAATGAATTTGAGAAATATTTAGAAGATGAAATCAACAGTATTTGGTGACTGATGAGATAAAATGTTCCAGTTAAAGAAAAGAGACTCTGGGGCCCAAACACCTGGGTTCAAATCCTAACTCTGCCATTCAGTAGCTTAGTGAACTTGGGCAAATCACTAAACCTCTCTGTGCCTCACTTCCCCATCTGTAAAATGAGGAGACACACAATAGTTACCACACAGGATTATTGTGATCACTGAATTAATTAATATATGTATAGAGCTCAGAATGGTGCCAAGTACATGGTAAGTACTATACAAATGTTGTTACTATAATAATTGTTGCAATTGGTTAGTGTTACTATTATTATTGATTTGATGTATCACTGAGGGGAGAGCAAAACCAAGACTGATGCTTAGGTTTCTAGTTTGGCTGCTGAGGCAAATTATGGTAGCTTTTTTTGTGTGAGAGGAGGGGTAATAAATTTACATTTGGACTTGCAGATTTTCAGGTATTTGGGGAGTACCCTGATGAAGCATTCAGTAAGCAGAAAAGTTTGAAAGCAGATAGAAAGATATGAATGGGGTTATCATTTTGAGAATTACTAGAACATAGGCAATAATGAGAGAAGTTGTGGGGTAAATGGGACTACCCCAAAGAAGAGCATGTTAATAGGAAAGGGTAGAAAGGCCGCGTTTGATTTAGGTCAAAAGCCAAGGTTAAAACTGTGCCACGTGGAGGGTTTACAAAAGACTTAGCATTCAGTACAACATCATTTACATAATCTTGGGCTTTAGAGGATATTGAACTGAGGTAAAGTGGCAGTCAGGTGAAAGAAAATTCTTCCTCAGTTGAGAAAAGTCTTAAACTGTAGAAAAGTCAGTTTGCTAATGTAGGGAGTATGGGATGATGCTGACTGCTGTTTTGTTTCTGATTGAGGGAAATTATAGGTGTAAGACAGATTCTTAATTGGCAGAATGGCAGACAACATAGAATTCATATGCCTTTTTATGAATTTTGAGTCCTATTGAAGTACATATTGTTTTAATTTGTATTGTGTTTACTAAAGAATTCTCTTATTTTTTCTACTTCTTGTTATGAAAATTTCCAAACCTACAGAAAACTTGAGAGGAACAGGACAGTGAATACCCATATAACCATCACTTAGATTGCATACATACCTGTGAGTGAGTGAGCGAGCGAGTGGGTGTGTGCGTGTTTTGTGTATATGTTTAGCCAAACCATTTCAAAGTAAATTACAAAGTTTGTGATACTTCATTTCTAAAATATTTAGCATGCATTTCCTATTATACCTGGTAATACTGTTATCACATCTAAGAAAATTAAAAATTTCTTAATATCACTTACTATTTGTGCCATATTCAGAGTTCTCAGTTATTTCAATATTTTACAGATTTTTTTTCTTCCTAAACAGAATCCAGTCAAGGTTCACATGTTGCCTTTGGGTGTTACACCTCTTTAGTTTCTTTTATCCTAGAACATCTTCATATTTTTTGTGTTTTGTTTTGTGTTTTTGGAGGAGAGCATTGCCTTTTTAGAAAACCAGAATGTTTTAAACTCTATCTTATCTGTTGCCTCAAAGTATTATCTTGTTCCTCTGTTCTTTGTGATTACTGTAAACTGAAACTTAAGTCTAAGACTTAAAGCTTGATTCTATTCAGATTAAAATTTGTGACAAAAAAATGTCATAGGTGATACTGTACACTTCATGTTGTGTTTGATCAGAAAGATGTCAGATTGTCACACACTATTAGCAGTACTGAGTTTGATTTTTTCTTTTTTTGATAATAGATTTTTACCCTTTGAAATTAGCAAGTAATCTGTGAGGTAATTTCATACCCAACAGTTTAGCATTTGTTGATGATTCTTCCTTGAATTAGTTATTTCACTAGGGGTTACTAATTCTATTATTCCTTTCACATCTTAGCTGGTGTTCTTAGGTAAAGAACTTTTTCTCTTCTGCTGGGGATGAGCAACAGTTCTTTGCTCAAAGGCAGAATAAATATTTAATTCTTTACTTTTGACAAGAAGTTACAAGAGTAGGAAGTTTGGTGTTGTAGTCCCTCCACTGATTACAGATGAGCTCCTTTTTCTCTGTCTTTTTAGAGTAACATATGGACTCATATAATTTTATTTATTCAGTTTGTCAAAATCAATTATAACCATTATTCTTTTTGATGTCCAGTTGCTCTCAAATGGCTGGCGAGAACTTCTCAAAGCTGGCTCTAGTGCCCTTTTGACACCCCTTCATTACTTTATTCCTTACTTTCTTGAAAAATGTAATGACCTTGACTCACTTACAATTTCCCTGCTCAAGTCCAGAACCATTTGTTTCTCTGAGGAGCCCTGGTTCCTTTTAATGGAGAGGTATGTTTAGAAAGCGGGATCTGAATATTAGAGATGGTCACTGCTACTGGGATGTCATTACCTCTAGTGCGTATAATCAGGATGTGTGTGTGTATATATTTTTTTCTAATTTGTTTATACATACATACATGTATATTTTTTAAGTCATAGCTTCATGTTGATGACCTGTGCGAATTTAATACTTATAATTTTTTTCTTTTGTCTTCCACTGTCTTGGTTCCTCATAACATTTATATAGCTACCTATTTGTTTTATCCTATAGTGTAAGTAAAGGAGGTTAAAAATTACAAAAACTATTAATACTATAACCATTATGTGAAGTTTAAAATTTCTTTGTAGTTTTTATTATCCTTAAAATATATCTCATTAAAGATAAGTCAGAGTACTATGTTCAAAAGTGACTTGAAATATTTTTTTGTTTTCATATGGTTATATTACCAACTTAATATTCAATTAAGCTCATTTATTTCCATTTGCTTTCAATGTTAAGGTTTGCTTGCTTAGATACTTTACTCAGTTTTATTCTCTTGAATGTATAAATATTTGTATAGTCTTGAAGTAAAAGTACATTGAAAAATAGAGTTTTGCCTCTGTTTTCTATCTCTACCCCTTACCCCAATCCTTTCAACCACTTCCACTACAAATAACCATTTTTATCAATTCTGGTTTAGCCTCCCAGTGTTTCTGTTTGTTATTACATAATTATAACTGTCTTCTTATTTTTTTCTTGCATACTGGTTGTATCATTTTATACTCTAGAGTGGCATACCTAGTACATTTGATGCCTGGAGTAGGTAATTTTGTAATATATCCCTCTTCTATATGACACAGTTATTTTCAGAAATAACCATGAAATAAAATGAAATATAATAATGTTAGAGAAAAATATAAACATCAATATTTTCTTTTATTGAACATGTTAATATATAATCATGCTAATAAAAATAAATTTAAAAATAAATTAAACAGTGTATTAAAGAAAGTGTTTATTAAAATATACTCACCAGAAAATTACCTTAAATTTCTATTATGTTTTATTAAAAAAAAAAACTGAAATTTTTTTCTTCAGCAAAATCCAGAGGAAATGACGGGTAGCGAACACTGACACTATTTAATCCACTAGTTATAAACCCAGCATTCAAATAAACATTGCCCTTTTGGTTTCTTCTAGCAATGTAAGAGCATCTTTTGTTGTCTCTCCTGGCATTCTTCAAAATTTGTTTCTTTTTTCTATGTAAATACCTATTTCCGTATAATTTATTGCTGTATATTTAATGACCTTAAACACAGTTTCCGTGCACTGTTCTTTAAATAACTGTTTTTAAAGTTTTGTGCTTTACTATTCATTGTTCAAGGCTGATTCTGGCTGTCTTGCAAATACTTTTGTCTGATTCATCTAAAACTTCCTACCAGGGGTGGGGGGTGGGGGGAAAGATAACCTAGAAAAGAGAAATAGCATACAGCTGTCATTGTTTCTTTGGAAAATGTTGTTTAACTGCAGAACTACGTAGTATTTTACAGAGACTAGAGACAAACTGTGCTCAAACAGAGCTTGAATCATTTCAAAACATCACAAATTAATTTCTGAAATGAATGTGTGGGACTAAGTCCCTGTATATTAGAGGCCAAACTGGGAGTTCTCCAAATAACTTCTACATATAATTCAATGTTTAAGAAATATAAGAAAAATCTCTAATTTGAAGCTTACATGCGTGTTATTAAAACTCCATAGCAACTGCAACTTACTTAGAATTTGGAACAACAAAGACTTTTTCAGGGGTTATTTTATTGCTGACATTTAAAAAATATGCTGGCACATGATGATAAGAAACTGACTAGTTATTAGTCTTAGTTTGTAAATTCTCTGTGGACAATGTACTCCCTTATTGTGGGACCTGTTGTGGTCTGTTATCACCACCCCACCCTTGATATGCCACTGTGCCCACCAAGAATATATAAAAATGCCTGTTTCTTCACAACTTTATCAGCAGTGTTGACTGTTTTATCAGTCTCATGGGTGAGAAATGATATTTTGGTGGTGTTTTAATTAACATTTATCTATTATGAGTGATGTCAAATATCTTTTTAAAGTTTAAAGGTCATTGCCTTTTTCTGTGAACTGTCCAGTCATTTACTCTGCCATTTTATTTCTAATAGTTCTCCCCGCCCTTCCCTTTAATTATAAAGGAAGAGTTCTATATTTAAATTTAGAAGTTTTATTAGGTTAAAAAAAAAAAGCAAGGCACCATTTTTTACTAATTCGACCATGCTTATGGGAAGCCTTACTACATGTCATTATATTAACAAAAATCTCTGCTTCCCTTTGTAAGGCAGCTGATGAATATTGCAGCCCTACCGAGGAACTAAAACAATCTCATAGGTAATGGCCTGGTAAACCCACAAGTGGTGAAGCAATTCATTTCAGAATAGACTACAGTCTTATCTATTGTTGTACATTGGATTTCCTCATAAAATTTCTTTGAAGATTGAATTCCGTTCTTACAAAAAATTTTAAACCATGCTCTAAAGTAAGAGTTGTCATTTAAAATTTTATAATACAAATACTGTTGTTCAATGACAGATACATAGTTATGATCAAAACAATTAGAAACATTAACAAAATCAGATTGGTTTATTTACTGAATTGACTAGGTAATTTAATTAAAATAGTTATCACATAAATTTACTGCTTAAAGACTCATTTTTATAGTCAACTATCTATCTTTTTTTCATGTTTCAGTTTTTCATTAAATTTTTATATTATAAATATACGTGGCTTCCCAGAAACAGAAATGAACATTAAACTTTGTTTTCAATTTGGCAAATTCTCTATTAGCCAGTATTAATGTATATATTTTTGCCTTTCTAGTTTAGAGTATACCTACATATTTGTGTTTGGGCTTTTCCTAGTTTTGATTTATTTTTAATTGTAAAAGGAGTAACATTTAAGACAGAAACTTTAAAACAAGGCACAGTCATCTCTGATCTTACCACTAGCAACTATTTAGTTTTTTGCCAATTTGTGTTATTTTTTAAGATCTTATCTGAAATCATCACATTTGACTCTTTAAAAGCTCTTGATAACAAAGGATACTTTCCTTTTCAGTGGTGATTTTTTTGTCATCTGCTAATCCCTCTTAAATAGGTTAGATAGTGTTCTGCAAGAGCAGCAAAGGTGGACTTGGTTTCAATTTTAGATTTAAAATTTAACAAAGTATGAGACACTTACGGAGGTTAAGGCACAAATGAATCATTAGAGACTTTAGAAACATTAATTCCAATTTATGTTATTATAAAAGTGCCTCATAATGTGAATAATAAGGTGATGTAATCATGTAATATATGAAGGTATATTTTTTGAGGAGCTATGAAGAACTGATGTTAGTCTTGAGCTTACCACAGACTTTTTCCAACCTAATTGTGATCAATATATTATTTCTCTATAAAGCAGTAGTTTTTACTTTCACAATGAAAAAATAAGGCAGTTTGTGGTCTCTGCCTGCTTCCTGCATCTATTGGTCTTGTTATCTTGCATGTGTCTTGTTTCTTTCCTATGTGCCACCTATTTGTCTTTTCACCACAGCAGCAATATAACATAGTATTTGCCTACAGCAGCTCTATAACTATAAGGTTTTCTTTTTGCTTTATTTGTAGAGTTCTGGATTACTTCTTTAATTGTTCTCTGAAGAAAAGGTAGTGAAATGAAAGAAAAAAGTTTTTAAACCACCACTGCCACAATGCTGAATGACTTTTTGTTGCTGAGTAAATGGGGTACAGATATCATGTCATGTCTTTCACCAGGAGTTATCCTCTTCAATTTCTGTTGATTTTGACTCTTTAAATAAAATCTATTCTTTCCTTTGGGAAGCATAGACATTTCCCCTCCCTACAAAAAATAAGCTTAAGAATATACATTTGTGACTGAGATTAAAGATGGTGGTGTGGGAGGAGAGACAGAGGCTTCCTCCTAAAACTGGATACAATTAGAAAATATAGTTGGTGCAACTAATCCAGAGAAAGCAACAGGAAAGAGGACGGCGTCAGACTGCACACACCTGGAGAAAAGAGCAGACCTCAGCGAACGGGTAACGTACCAGAGCTGTGGCTCCGCGAGACCCAAGCCCTTCCCCCACCCCAGCTCACCAGCGGGAGGAAGAGAAACGGAGCAGGGAGGGCGTGGAAGGCTTGGGACTGCTGAATACCTAGCTCTGGAGATCTGTGCTGGGAGCACAAACCTACATTTCAATGTGCTTTCATGAGACTCGCATAACTATCGGGTTGGAAAGTTAATACAGGCAGAGTTCCTGGGGAGACTGGGGTTCTGGCCGCTTGTGGAAAGCAGGGATCCATATCCGGCTGCTCTGGGACAAAAACTTAGACCTGTGTGCCTGGCCCACTGGCTCAGGCAGTGGAGACAGGCACAGCAGCCAGGAGGCAGGGAACAGCTCTTTCCTCCCCCCAGGCACCAGTACCGCTCCCCTGCGATCGGGCGGGGACATTGCTTCAGGGGCTGAGCAGCTCCAGAGATGACAACTTCTGTACACTAGAGGGCCCATATACAAACATAAATCGCCAAAGGAACCTTGTCCAGAGTAAAATTATTAATACAACTCCCGAGAAATATTTAAATGATATGGACCTCAGGACTCTTCCTGAAAGGGAGCTCAGAATAAAAATCATCAGTATTCTAATGGAGGTACGGAAAGACATCCAAGAACTCAGGAATGGATTCAGGTTGGAGATCCAATCATTGAAAAGCACGATGGAGGATATTAAAAGCAGGTTAGATACGGTGGAGGAGACAATAAATGAAATAGAAACAAGAAGAGGAATACAAAGAAGCTGTGGCACACAGAAAAAAAAGGATCTCTAAGAATGAAAGAATATTGAGAGAACTGTGTGACCAATCCAAGCAGAACAATATTCACATTATAGGGATATCAGAAGAAGAAGAGAGAGAGAAAGGGATAGAAAGTGTCTTTGAGGAGGTAGTTGCTGAAAACTTCCCCAATCTGGGGAAGGACTTAGTCTCTCAGGCCATGGAGATCCACAGATCTCCCAACACAAGGGACCCAAGGAAGACAACACCAAGACACATAGTAATTAAAATGGGAAAGATCACGGATAAGGACAGACTGCTAAAAGCAGCCAGAGACAGAAATAAGATCACATACAAAGGAAAGCCCATCAGGCTAAAATCAGACTTCTCAGCAGAAACCTTACAGGCCAGAAGGGAGTGGCATGATGTATTTAAGCCATGAAGCAGAAGGGCCTGGAACCAAGATTACTTTATCCGGCAAGATTATCATTTAAATTTGAAGGAGGGATTAAACAATTTCCAGATAAGCAAAAGCTGAGAGAGTTTACCTCCCACAAACCATCTCTGCAGTCTATTTTGGAGGGACTGCTATAGATGGATGTGTTCCTAGGGTTGAATAGCTGTCACCAGAGGTAGTAAAACCATGGTAGGGAGGGTGATTGTGAGGCAAATGCAAAATTAAATTGACTCCACAAAGTCAATCAAGGGATAGACAAAAAGTACAGAATTTGATACCTAATATATAAAGAATGAAGGACGAAGAAAAAGGAGGAGAAATAGAAAAGAACCTTTAGATTGTGTTTGTAACAGCATACTAAGTGAGTTAAGTTAGACTCTTAGATAGTAAGGAAAGTAAACTGGAACCTTTGGTAATCATGAATCTAAAGCCTGAAATGGCAATAAGTACATGCCTATCTATAATCACCCTAAATGTAAATGGACTGAATGCACCAATCAAAAGACATAGAGTCACTGAATGGATAAAAAAACAAGACCCATGTATATGCTGCTTACAAGAGACTCACCTCAAACCCAAAGACATGCACAGACTAAAAGTCAAGGGATGGAAAAACATTTCATGCAAACAATAGGGAGAAAAAAGCAGGTGTTGCAGTACTAGTATCAGACAAAATAGACTTCAAAACAAAGAAAATAACAAGAGATAAAGAAGGACATTGCATAATGATAAAGGGCTCAGTCCAACAAGAGGATATAACCATTATAAATATATATGCACCCAACACAGGAGCACCAGCATATGTGAAACAAATACTAACAGAACTACAGGAGAAAATAGACTGCAATGCATTCATTTTAGGAGACTTCAACACACCATTCACTCCAAAGGACACATCCACCAGACAGAAAATAAGTAAGGACACAGGCACTGAACAATTCAATAGAACAGATGGACCTAATAGACATCTATAGAACTCTACACCCAAAAGCAACAGGATACACATTCGTCGCAAGTGCACATGGAACATTTTCCAGAATAGACCACATACTAGGCTACAAAAAGAGCCTCAGTAAATTCCAAAAGATTGAAATTCTACCAACCAACTTTTCAGACTACAAAGGTATAAAACTAGAAATAAATTGTACAAAGAAAGCAAAAAGGCTCACAAACACATGGAGGCTTAACAACACACTCCTAAATAGTCAGTGGATCAATGACAATATTAAAATGGAGATCCAAAATATATGGAAATAAAAGACAACAACAACACAAAGCCCCAACTTCTGTGGGACGCAGTGAAAGCAGTCTTAAGAGGAAAGTATATAACAATCCAGGCATATTTAAAGAAGGAAGAACAAACCCAAATGAATAGTCTAACATCACAATTATCAAAATTGGAAAAAGAAGAACAAACGAGGCCTAAAGTCAGCAGAAGGACAGACATTATAAAGATCAGAGAAGAAATAAGTAAAATTGAGAAGAATAAAACAATAGAAAAAATCAATGAAACCAAGAGCTGGTTCTTCGAGAAAATAAACAAAATAGATAAGCCTCTAGCCAGACTTACTAAGAGAAAAAGAGAATCAACACACATCAACAGAATCAGAAACAAGAAAGGAAACATCACGACGGACCCAACAGAAATACAAAGAATTATTAGAGACTACTATGAAAACCTATATGCTAAGAAGCTGGAAAACCTAGAAGAAATGGACAATTCCTAGAAAAATACAACCTTCCAAGACTGACCAAGGAAGAAACACAAAAGTTAAACAAACCAATTACGAGCAAAGAAATTGAAGCGGTAATCAAAAAACCACCCAAGAAAAAAAACCCTGGGCCAGATGGATTTACCTCGGAATTTTGTCAGACATACAGAGAAGACATAACACCCATTCTCCTTAAAGTTTTCCAAAAAATTGAGGAGGGAATACCCCCAAACTCATTCTATGAAGCCAACATCACCCTAATACCAAAACCAGGCAAAGACCCCACCAAAAAAGAAATTTACAGACCAATATCCCTGATGAACATAGATGCAAAAATACTCAACAAAATATTAGCAAACCAAATTCAAAAATACATCAGAAGGATCATACACCATGACCAAGTGGGATTCATCGCAGGGATGCAAGGATGGGACAACATCCGAAAATCCATCAACATCATCCACTACATAAACAAAAAGGACAAAAACCACATGATCATGTGCATAGATGCTGAAAAAGCAATTGACAAAATTCAACATCCATTCATGATAAAAACTCTCAACAAAATGGGTATACAGGGCAGGTACCTCAACATAATGAAGACCATGTATGATAAACCCACAGCAAACATCATACTGAACAGCAAAAAGCTGAAAGCTTTTCCTCTGAGATCGGGAACCAGACAGGGATGCCCACTCTCCCCACTGTTATTCAACATAGTACTGGAGGTCCTAGCCACAGCAATTAGACAAAACAAAGAAATACAAGGAATCCAAATTGGTAAAGAAGAAGTCAAACTGTCACTATTTACAGATGACATGATATTGTACATAAAAAACCCTAAAGACTCCACTCCAAAACTACTAGAACTGATATCAGAATACAGCAAAGTTGCAGGATACAAAATTAGCACACAGAAATCTGTGGCTTTCCTATACACTAACAATAAAATAATAGAAAGAGAAATCAGGAAAACAATTCCATTCACAATTGCATCAAAAAGAATAAAATACTTAGGAATAAACCTTACCAAGGAAGTGAAAGACATATACCCTGAAAACTATAACACACTGTTAAGAGAAATTAAAGAGGGCACTAACAAATGGAAACTCATCCCATGCTCTTCTCTAGGAAGAAATAATATCGTCAAGATGGCCATTCTGCCCAAAGCAATATACAGATTTGATGCAATCCCTATCAAATTACCAACAACATTCTTCAAGGAACTAGAACAAATAATTCAAAAATTCATATGGAAACACCAAAGACCCCGAATAGCCAAAGCAATCCTGAGAAGGAAGAATAAAGTTGGGGGGATTTCACTCCCCAACTTCAAGCTCTACTTGAAGCCACAGTAATTAAGACAGTTTGGTATTGGCACAAGAACAGAGCCACAGACCAGTGGAACAGAATAGAGACCCCAGATATTAACCCAAACATTTATGGTCAATTAATATATGATAAAGGAGCCATGGACATACAATGGGGAAATGACAGTCTCTTCAACAGATGGTGCTGGCAAAACTGGACAGCTACAGGGAAGAGAATGAAACTGGATCATTGTCTAACCCCATACACAAAAGTAAATTTGAAATGGATCCAAGACCTGAATGTAAGTCATGAAACCATAAAACTCTTAGAAAAAAACGTAGGCAAAAATCTCTTGGACATAAATACAAGTGACTTCTTCATGAACATATCTTCCCGAGGAAGGGAAACAAAAGCAAAAATGAACAAGTGGGACTGTATCAAGCTGAAAAGCTTTTGTACAGCAAAGGACACCATCAATAGAACAAAAAGGTACCCTACAGTATGGGAGAATATATTCATAAATGACAGATCCGATAAAGGGTTGACATCCAAAATATATAAAGAGCTCATGCACTTCAACAAACAAAAAGCAAATAATCCAATTAAAAAATGGGCAGAGGAGCTGAACAGACAGTTCTCCAAAGAAGAAATTCAGATGGCCAACAGACACATGAAAAGATGCTCCACATCACTTGTCATCAGAGAAATGCAAATTAAAACCACAATGAGATATCAGCTCACACCAGTAAGGATCGCCACCATCCAAAAGAACAACAAATGTTGGCAAGGTTGCAGAGAAAAGGGAACTCTCCTATACTGCTGGTGGGAATGCAAATTAGTTCAACCATTGTGGAAAGCAGTGTGGAGGTTCCTCAAAAAGCTCAAAATAAAAATACCATTTGACCTAGGAATTCCACTTCTAGGAATTTACCCTAAGAATGCAGCACTGCAGTTTGAAAAAGACAGATGCACCCCTATGTTTATCATTGCACTATTTACAATAGCCAACAAATGGAAGCAACCTAAATGTCCATCGGTAGATGAATTAGGATAAAGAAGATGTGGTACATATACACAATGGAATATTACTCAGGCATAAGAAAAAAACAGATCCTACCGTTTGCAACAACATGGCTGGAGGTAGAGGGTATTATGCTCAGTGAAATAAGGCAGGTGGAGAAAGACAAGTATCAAATGATTTCACTCATATGTGGAGTATAAGAACAAAGAAAAACTGAAGGAACAAAACAGCTGTAGAATCACAGAACCCAAGAATGGACTAATAGTTACCAAAGGGAAAGGGACTGGGCAGGAGGGGTGGGAAGGGAGGGATAAGGGCAGGGAAAAAAAAAATGGGCCTTATGATTAGCATGTATAATGTGTGTAGGGCATAGGGAGGGATGTGCAACACAGAGAAGACAAGTAGTGAGTCTACAGCCTCTTACTATGCTGATGGGCAGTGACTGTAATGGGGTTTATTGGGGGGGACTTGGTGAAGGGGGGAGTCTAGTAACCATAATGTTCTTCATGTAATTGTAGATTAATGATAATGAAATGAATAAATGAATAAATAAATAAATAATACAAAAAAGAATATACATTTGTGTCTTCTTGATCTTATTGTTTCCCTTTTTCTTGAGACACGGTGAACCTTTCAATTTCCAATATCATTGCTTTATAATTTTTCCAAGTTTTTTTTGACTGCACTCTTTATTTCTTACTAGTTGAGTTCATTCTCCTTTCTCCTTTAGAGACTCCTCTTATTTGAAGTTTGAATTACATTACTTGCAAATCTGTGATCATTTACTTCTCAGTCAATTTCTTATGTTTAGCATATGTTTCTTGAGCCCATCTCCTATCTCATCAATCCAGTTTTCTGCTGCATTGATCCTTCTATCACTTCTTCTTCTGCCAGTATTAATTGGGTTGTGGCTAATTCACTCTGTGCTGGTCTTAGTGCCCTCCAATTATTTTTGTCTTGTCTCCATAGTCCACATTGTTGCCAGAGTGATCCATCTAAAACACAAGTCTGGCTATGTCATTACCTGATACAATTTTTAGGGACTTCCTCACTACACAGTCCTGTTCTCACCCTTCAGTGTCATCAGCAAAGCCTTCTGTTAGTTGAGCTTCCCGCTTATCTCTCTAGTCTTATAATCCACCACAACTTGGCTTTTTACCCCCATGCCCTCCGCTGTGCCTGTTCTTCCCCCTGGTGCCTGTTCTTCCCCCTGCCTAGAATGCCAGCTCTGCTCCCTCTGCTATCCTCCCCACCCATACTCCCAGCCTAGATTAACTAGCTTTTCCCACCAAACCCAGTTATTTCTTTTCTCTTTGGCTGCATACTTTTGTAAACCTTGCACATGCTTCTTAACTGGATTTTGTAGATGTTTATTTATGCTTGTCTCTGGTACCATAACACCGGATCAGGTACAACCTATAAAAACCAGGATTTTCATAGCCTCAGCGCTGGCACAGTGCTTGGTGTTTTTCAGCGAGGACTGACTTTTCTAGCCTAATTGTTTGGTCTCAAGCTGGGGTGGTGCTGCAGCTTTGACAGTGTGCTCCTGCTAGTTATGCAGCCCTGAATCTGAAAGCGCCCTCTACTCAGCCTTGGTGGGCTTCCTTTCCTATTTTTATTAATTAACTCCAAGATTATATTGATTATATTGTGCTCTAATTCTTAACTATTTAAGAAAAAGACAAAAATTTTTATCAGTTGTAGAAATTGATTTTTTTTTGCTCTTTAAACCTCTCAAACTGTACAAAATTACAAAAATGAGGGTAGAAATCCCTCAACATCTTCCCACTCAGAGATGAGCACATTTTAGAATATGTTTTTTCAATATGTGCACATAAGAAACATGTACCCTGTCCACAAATGACAGTTTGCACTACATGCTGTTCTATAGTTCCCTTTCTTAACATTATGTTTAGACTCCATTATGCATTAGTATTTGAAGGTGTTTCATCATTTATAATTTACTCACCAGTTACTTAAATTCCTTATAAATAATGCTGTGATAAACACTCACCTTTTACCTTTTTTACTTTATGTGTGAATATAATTTTAGTAGAGCTCTTCTGTTAGAAGATACACAAATATATATTAATGGATTTATCATAATGTCTTTGAGAAACATTGTACTAACTTACATACCATAATGCATGTAAACACTACTGCCCCACATGTCTACCAAGCCTTGATTTTTGTCAGTTACTCCATGTGACCTAAAGACTGCAAATTTACAGCTCCAGAGTCAGATCTCTTGATATTTTCATATGGTGTCTGTTTCACTAGCATCTCAAGTAACATGCCCCAAACTACAACCTGATTTCCTGCCTCAAATCCCAAACCTGTTCCTTCCCCCTGTCTATTTATTTTGTCTAAATAGAACTTAAACTCACCTGTTTATTCAAGTTGGAAACCTGGAACAATATTTTTTATTGTCTCTTTTTCCTGAATCTTCCTGTCAAATATATCATCAGGGCTTATGGAATTCTGTTAAGAATATCATGTTTACCCAAATATGAGGAGACTCTGTGGTTAAGCTATCCTACAATTTTTTAAGCCACTTAAAAAAATCCTTTGATTAGTATGAATCTAAACTTAAAAAAATATAATCAGATTTCTACTGATAATTTAATTACACATATATATTTAAAACAAAATATACAAATGTTTTTTCCACTATTTCAATTACAAATTTTGTTCAGATTCTTCAATGAAATCTTTGGTATTTTGTCAACACTGAAATGAATCATCTAACATAGTTTTCCAGATCACCTCCTCCTTTCATTCTTTGTTGTCTGAGATATTGTATTTTAAAAATCTGTGTATAATCCTGTCTCAGCACAAGGACAGTTAAGGCAGAATTTTTTTCCCCTATTTTTTTCTTTTGACATATATTCGTGATCTCATAACTTAAGCATGGACTGAATCACTTTTTTCAAATGATAATTGCAAAATTGCTTGACAGTAACATCTACCACGTGCCACTGTGAGATACTACCCCAAGGGATAATTACTAAATCTTCTCTATTTATTTAACTTCCCTTCCCCCTCTCACCTCATAGCAGTTGTGCTGGTTATTTCTTGAAACAATTGTTGTTCGTTCAGGCTAACAAGTCTTTTCCAGACAGAACTTTGTGATTTTCAGAATAAAATACTTTACAGAACGTTCTGAATCTGAGACTTTGTAAAGTTCAAGTGTAAGACAAGTCCTTTTCTTTTTCTATTAATAAAACTCTTTACGTATGTGGGTGTATACAGGGAATCTCAAATCCATTTACTTTTCTTCTCCACTGCCACTACTCATCTAACTTATCTCTCATTGGAAAATAGCCCTCACCTTTTAACTGCATGCCCATTGTCATTCTTGGCCAAGTCCCCTTTATACTCTCCCCACAGTTACCTTTTTAATATGCCAGCATAGTCTTGTTACTTCTTTGCTTAGTGCCCATCAATGCTATTTCTTTACTACCTTTCCTATTTACCTGGGTACCACTTGGCTCTTAAAATTAACACATGAACTCGCCAGCTTGATGTGGCAGCATATATCCTCTATAGCTATTCAGATGTCTGATTAGTAGGGAGCAGGGAGGGAGCTAGAGCAAAGGACAGCTACGTTTTGGTAGCTTTGTCTCTGTTCTCTGAATTTTTCTGTCTCTTGCTCCTAGGAGTTGGGGAGCAACAGCTCATACACCTTTTGCAGACCAGCATGTATCATTCCACTCTCAAAGTCACTCTGGTCTGCAGCTTTGAATTAGGTTTGTCTACTAACATTACACCTCCTAGTAAAGAACCTCGGATAGAAGAAAGATGGTGGTGTTTGTCCAATGAGTTCTTCCTTCAGGCCTGGCATGCACTCCCATCGCCCATATAGGCTGGGGATGTCAGTGGGGTTCTTCTGAATATTTTGTTCTCAGAATCTGAGAATTTGCTGTGCTTATTATGAGCTACAGCATTGAATATCAGCTTCTGGCATTTTCTCAGTGTGGTCCAAATTGTGTTGTATTCTTTAAATTTGATATTTGAATTGATAAAGGTTAACTTTTTCCTTCTATTTTGATTATTTCTCCTTATTTCGCTTTGTATCAGAGAGAGAGCTTTTTGTAAAAGTCGCTTATGTTGTCGTGTTGTCCAGAAGACTCTCTTCCAGTTCTTGAATCTGAATTCAGGGCTGTCAGGCTGGGTGAGTCCCTTAGTGCACTTGATTGTGGTTTCTTACAGTACAGTTTCTTAATTCTGACTGTTTGAAACTGGAATTTATAGAAATTCTAAGTATCTTTGGAATAGATTCATTTCTTGTCTTTGGTTTCATTTAGGGGGTATAGATTTCTTCTCTTTGCTTTCCATCCTTTAATGAGAAATGGGAGTAGAGATCTTCTGACAGTCATTTACGTTGATATTTTCTGGAAAAGTCCTGATTTGCTCAGCCTTATAGTTGGGGTGAGTTGGGGGAAAGGATGTTAGTGGATGAATCTGAGTGGGGTTGTATACATAGAAGTGGCCATTTATCCCCAAAATTGTTCCTTTGGAATTTTGACATTTTTCATAACCATATTTTGTAAGGATAATAAAAAAATCCTTTTAAATATATAACTGATTAAACACAGAGTTTAGAAATGAAAATGGAAATACTTAAAGACTTTGTTTAAGGAATGTTGACTTTCCCTGGAGTCAGATCATGGTTGGTGTGTAATATAGTCTGTAGGACCTTTAGCCATTTACTTGAGAACATCCTTAAAGATTAGTAAAATTCCTATTTTTAAAAACCATCAGAGAAAGAAAGATTATTAAATTGTTCCTTTATTGGTGATTAATTATATCAGCCCACTGCCTCAACCTACAGGTTGAGATTGTTTAGATAATGATGCATCTTAAAAATACAGTCTGAATTCTCAGTCTGTTTTTTTCTCAGTCAGGCATCTAATCAGGTAGGTCCTTATTCCCTTCCAGCTGTCTCTATTAGCTGTCTTAATGAAAGTTAAGACACCTTACTTCGGTTAAGACACCTTAACGGGCATGCAGTCTAATGGTGAGGGCTGCTGTCCAACAGATCTTCCACCTCAAGTCTTGGCCATTCTATTTAAGCACATAACTTTGATATGCAAAGACTACTGAATTTAGTTACTCTGTTTTCCGGTAAAATGACAGGGCACAGTAGATGGCTTTGTACCCTCTTGTCAGAAGGATCCTTTTTCTTAATAGTTCAAATCCCTGGCCATGTATCTGAATTATGTTTTAGAGATATGATTTTTATTTTCAAATACACCCTACTCAGAAATACTTGCTTTATTTCAGCAAATAAAAGCCATAAAAACTATTTTTTTATAAAAAGCATGCAGCATGATAATGGGTTTTATTTACACATAATTTGAATATAATGATACAATGTCAATGCTGTATTAATATGAAATTATGCATATAAGAAGCAGGGTTAGGCTTTTAGGAATGGATATACTTTGTTTTCTACATTTCATGGATTTTTCAGACATATAGGCTACCGAAACCGAAGAGTTCTTTCTTTAGCTGTGTTCCCAATTCTTCTGATTGCAATTAAAAATAATAATAAGGAAGGGGGGAATGGAGGCAAGGAAGGAAGAAAAGGAAAGAAAGAGAGGAAGGAAAAAAAACTTTTTAGGGTGTACAGGGTAAAAACCAGGTGTACACCAGTGGATTTGACCTTAAACTGCCACTGATGTAGGACCCAGGTTGATAGATGAAAACTAACCAATGTATGATGGCTGCTTCCAGGAACCAATGAGAATGGACACTACAGTTTTAACATGTACAATACATAAGTTGTAATACAGAAAAAAAATGTGACCTATGATACAGAAAGACATGTGCTGTATGTTCTCACTTATATGTAGAATCTAAGAAAGCCAACCTCAAAGCAGTAGAGAGTAAAATGGTGGTTGCCAGGGGGGAAGGAAATAGGGAGATGTTGGTTGAAAGGTACAAAGTTCCAGCTATAAGATGAGTAAGTTCTGACTATAATGAATAGTACGTGTTGTAAACTTGAAAGGCGTTAAAGAGAGTGGATCTTAAATCTTATCACTGTAAACACAAAAATGCTAATTATGTGAGGGAATGAAGGTGCTAACTAACCTTAGAGTGGTAATCATTTTGTAATATATATACATATATATATATATATATATATATATATATATATATATATATATATCAAATTACCATGTTGTACACCTTAAACTTGTATATGTCAATAATATCTCAATAAAGCTGGGGGCAAAAAACAAATGAATGTGACCTCCATTAGCAGGAGGAATCATTAAGTTCCTACTTGCCTGGAATGAGAGTGGTATGAAGAATTATGTAGTTATTGGTATTCTGACTTTATAAATACCTTTAATATACTCTTATAAATAGAAGACAGAATAGAAATAATGAGATGGTGTTTGAATACAAATATGGAATGTAGAGGTGGCCGGAAAGAATATATCCATAGTTGTTAGCTTATAGCAATCATGAAGGGCCTTGGAATCAGGCCTGAGCTAGTTGGTGTTCTTGTAAATTACTCTTATAAGGTTCTACTTGACCCACTGGCCCCTGGAACTCTTGTCTCAGCTTGCATGAACTCTTCTTCACTTTCTTAAGAACTAGTGTACTGGATTTCTCTCAGTTCCTGTAAGCACTGTGTTCTTTCCCACCTCAAATAAGTGTCTTTGCATGTCCCACTCCCTCAACACCCCCCCTCTTTTTTTTGGCCTACCTGGCTCCTATTTATCCTTCAGCTTTGACCCCCAGTGTAACTTAAGCAGTGAATCTTCCATGATCCCCAGACTTAGGATCTAGATCTTAGATTCCCACAGTGCTGTATATTTCTCTTTCATAATGCTCCCATGTTTGAAATTTCTTCAACATTCATTTGAGACTCTTATGTTCCACTGGGCTGTACTCTCATTCACTGCTTTACCCCCAGGTGCCCCCTACTCAGTTAATACTTGTTTACACAATAGATGCAACTGTTTCATGGAAGGGTAAGCTCTAATGAAAGAGCTCTCATAAGTTTATACTCTTATAATTATGCAAGAGAAGAAAGTTATCAAAGTAGAGAGAGAGAGAGAGAGAGAGAGAGAGATGGAGTGGGGTGGACATTGCTGGCATTCCTGCACAGGGCTTACACTGTAGGTTCTGGGGCTAGGATGACAGGGTTCAGATCCCAGGTCTGCTACTTCTAGTGATGTAACCTTGGCTAAGTTACTTAACCTCTCCACACCTCAGCTTCTGATCTATAAAATGGGAGTAATAATACCACCTACTCAAAGGTTTTCATGAGGAGTGAAAACATAAGAGCATGTAATGTAATATGTATAATATAGTAATAATTATTTAAAAATTATATGTAACACTAGTCATCAGTGTTCTCTGTTTCTCATTCTCTTCTATTCCTATAACTTTCCTCCCAGAAAAAGCAGAAGGGAATTATTTTTTCCTGCTGTAGATTTGTAATCCTCGGTGGTGCTAGAGGACAATAGATTTGAATGGTTAATTTAGCCTTATTTTATATTTCAGGGTAGCCAGGCACTATTTTGTGAATATATTTAAATATATTAATAAATAAAGAATAGAAAAGGAATTGGCACATAAACCATAATTAAAACCTAGTTTTAAAGACTTAGTGTGCTGCTTCAAGGAATTATTTTATTATTTTGATAGAGTTAAAATCAATGTCATTAAGAAACAATTTAAGATAAAGTTATAATAGAGACTATTAAAGAGTGCTGTATCAGTTAAATGAGTATTCTCAAATTTCATGTATTTGAGGATGGAGAGGGTCCAATGAACAATAAAAAATACAAAACACAGTGCTGATTCTGTGTGCTAGACTGGGACTATTCTGTAAAAACAAACCATGGCTTTGGCCCCTAGCCAAAAAACCTTTATGTTTGATGACCATATAAGATATTTTTTAATAACTGTTCCATAAAATGTACTTTATTATGAATTGTGTAGATACTGATTATCTGGAGAAGTCTTCTTAACGTGCCATTTACAGTTTCACAGATAAGTGGACTACAGTTTGATTTGCTTTGGAGACACCCTGCCTTGAGCCATGGAGCCAGTTTGGGGTTAAGCTTTGGGTATCAGTTCATGGAGCTTTCTCTTCTTGCTGCGGAACTCAGGAGGTGGGAGAAGCAATAGAATGAACGCACTGACTGCAGGTCTACTGGGAAAGGACTAGGTGGTAACATTAGTAATGTTGAGCTAGTTAAACATTTTATTGGGATAGTCAACAGGGTATCTCTGATAGTCATCATAGTGAGGAAGAGAACTGGGGCATGGTTATGCCCATACTTTGCCTTTGAGGAAAACAGATTTTTCAAAATTCATAGTGTCTATAGGTGGACTTCCAAGACAAGGTTTGTAAAAGAAAAGTTATGTGAAAAAATTCTTATAGGTGTACAGAATGTTCAGAGCAACACAGGTTTTTAAAAAGATATGTGTGATTGATAGATGGAAGGAGCACAAAATCACATCTATACAGAGCTAGGTAGACTGTAAGAATAAATATTTAAGAATTTTTCTACAGGTCTGAGCTCAAAAGGAGCTAAGATACTTCGGAGAGCACAAAGAGCTTTTAAAGTTGTGTTTGGAACAAGAGCAACAAGGAAGAAGAGGTGGACTTACTGTTTGAAGAAGATGTTAATGTTAGCTGTTTATAGGTGGAAATCTTATATTAAGCATTATTACTTTGCTTCCATAATCTTGAACCAACAGAATTACTTTTCCAACAGTGAAAGAAAGGTAAAACAAACAACCTGATATGGGGGAAATTAAATTTTTAAAAAGATGAGAAGATAGTAGAATTATTGTTCATTTTAAAGGAATTTAAGTTTTCAAGACTGAACTGACTTGCCTCCCAAGTATTGAACTGACTCTCAGATATGGTCTTAGGGTTATTGTCAGTATTTGTGAAATCATGGGGAATGTGAGAAGTACCAGGAGTCTGAAGAGAGACAAATGTCCCAGTTATCGCAAAAGCATGAAGTAGATCATGAAATACCAAGTCCACTTCCCTAGCTTTAAACTGTGGCAAAATATGAAGATTGTAAAAAAATAAAATGAAATATTTTAAGTGTTTAGAAAAGAATGGGATGATCATTGAATCAACGTGAATTTACAAGAACAGTATATGGAAAACTGACCTCATTTTCTTTCTTGTTCTTTTTCATTTTAAAATTGCTACTGAATTAGAGAATAGTGAAGACATGTATCTTGACTTCAGCAAGTAGTTGACAAAGTCCCTTAGGCTATCCTTATGGAAAAGACAATGAAATGTTGGCAATTAGATTGGTTTACAGCTGCGTACAGGGTTTATCTAACTAATAACCCGTAGTGACTCTATGCACTGTTCCTCAGAGAGAACTGGAAGTGAATATTAACTTGCATATGTTCAGAAAGTATGGATTTGAGGTTATGAGTTCTTTTGACTAAGGATTTGTATATTGAAACTTGAGCACCTGGATTTATTCAGATGGTTAAGATCTTAAAGACTTCCCTACTTGAGCTGTATTTGTAAGATACATAGATCTAATTTCAAGTTTCATAAGTGAACTTGAATTATAAATCACTTAGAAGTGAAGGAAAAATCTTAAAGCAAAAGGCTAGCTACTCAGCTACTTAAGAATGCTAAATTAGGAAGTCTTTATTTAACAGCTACATTAACTCCAAGTAAATATTTTATACCCTTAAACTGAAAAGTTTCTGTGAAGTTCTCCCGAAACAAAAGGCAAGAAGTTCAGAAACAACTTGCTAAGATAGATAAACACAGCAGTGTCTGTGAGTTAATGTTACTGTTGGCCTTCTAGTAATAATTCCACTGTCATCTGCCTATTCAGGGCATTTGTACTTTTTGTCTTTTTAAACAGATTCCTTGGAATCATATCAAAGAGGGGGCCATAATATTTTGTTCCCTTAAAAAAGTTTTGGTTTCTTGAAGCAGGGAAGTCCATGATGACTGCTACATCCAATATATTTTATTATTAATTATTAATGTTAAGAAATGCCAACCCATATTATTGTTAATACTTTATAATTGACATCTCATTGATATTTGTAGTGTTTTGTCTTCAGCCTCAGAAATGCATGATGGCTTTTTTGAATAGCTGCACAATTTAAATACAATACCACATTTAAGAAGTTGTCACCCTTTGCTTTGCTTTTCATCTCAGCATTGCATCCAGAATCCCAGTAGAAGCTGAGGGTGAAAATTGAGAATGCAATTCCAGCCCTGATAATTCTAGGTGTTATTCTTTAAACTTAGTCCTTTCTGCATTTACTATCCTTTGTCTTAAAATATTGTGGGCTCTTGAAACAGGAATTGAGCTGTTTTATCATCATTTCCCCTTAAGATACCTCCTCATGCTGTAACTTGTGATCTGTGGTTTTTATTATGGCTTTGTCTTTAATTATATCTTATTTATGGCTGCTTTTTTATAGATTAAAATCCAGCCTACATTCTTGGCATTTTATAGTTACTTCTGCGAGTTATATCATATCTTACAGTTTCAAATAAAAAAAGAAAGAAAATCTTGAGTTGAAAAATATTGTTGATTCAAATTGTCTTCTTAATTATACAGGCATTATTCTTTATCCAAATTAAATATATTCCTGAAAATATGTTGGACAGCCGATTTCTAGGTATTTCTAGATATTTTTAAGCATCTATATAACAGTCCACCAAGTTTTTTATAATGTTTTTTATAAAGTATTTGAAACACCCCTTATCTAATTTTTTTAATACTTAATGAACTCATCATTGGGTATGTTTTTGTTCAGTAAGCAATGCAACTGTACAGTATTGATTATAAATTAGGTTTTTCTTCTACCCATCAATGAACAATTACTGTAATATAAACAAAACATAAAGTCATATGATTCCATCTAAATTGGACTAAGGTTGTTGGGGCCCCTAAATGCCAGGCAGAAGGGACTAGGGATTCTTCTGTGCTATCCCTGCAAATAACTTTCAGGTTTTCTTCTTTGATCTGTTCCCCTTCCCAAGCATCTATTTTTGGCAAGGCAAACAGGGACTTTCTGGTTTGTGTTGTTAGTTGAGGATCTGATTGTTATCTCTAAACTTTAGAAGCACTCTGATATCCTGCTTATATTAACACCCTCTCATATAGGTTATGTTTATTGTATGTGTGAGAAAAGACAAAAAGGAGGGGATTACAAATGTTACATTATAGGATTACAGTTAAAAGATGAACTGATCTGTAGTAATCTTTTGATTTATCTAACCTTGTCATAACTGTGCTGTTTCAAATAAAACAAAGAGTACATTTTAATCAGCTAGTCATTTCTTATTCAATAAGATAATCTATTTTTGTCTTAGCTTTGCTCTTTTCTAATTATCTGAAGTCTTGTCTAATGAACAGTGTTTGGATTGCTTTGATTTTCATTTTAAGTTCAACCCTCACTACAAATTCACTGCTACAGATTTCTGCAGTTCCCTATTTTTCTGCTTAATATTTCTTTGAGATCCCTAATATTCCACTTTGTCTTCCATTTTCTCCACAGGTAAGAAAAAAACTTTCTCTTATTTATTCACTTTGGGAGTCAAGCAAACAGAAGATGCCTATTCAGTCTTGTGGTAGCAGAAGGCCCTGAGGTAGGGCCCATGTAGCCTATACAAAGGTCAGAAGAAGGCCAGTGTTAGTGAAGTGTAGTTTGAGAGTGGAATGAATGAACAAATTTGGGTCAGAAATGGCCAGAACTAGACCAACATGTAGGGGCTTCTAAGCCCTGTTTAGAAGTTTTGGATTTTATTGCATGTACAACAAGAAGTCATTGGGTGACTCTAAACATTGAGTAGTGACCATCTGGTTTACATTTTAAATCTCACTCTGGCTCCTGTGTGAATGGTGGGAGCAGGAAGGAGGCAAGAATGGATGCAGGAAGACCAGTTAGAAGGCTGTTGCAGAATAACAGATGAGAAACGATGGTGGCTTAGATTTGGGTGGTGGCAATGGAAATGGAGAGAAGTAGACAGTACGGGATATGTTTCAGAGGTAGAATGACAAAAGTTTCTCATGGATTGGATCTGGGGGACAGAAAGGAAAAAGAGAAATGAAGAATGACTTCTCACTTTTGGGTTTTATCTACTGGGTTGGTAGTACTATTATTTTCTAAGACAGGGAGAACTGGAGGAGAGGAAAATATTGAGGGAGGGTAGAACTAAGAGTCCTGGCTATATGAAATTTGAGGTGCTTATTTGACTTCCAAAGGTATCTGCAATATATATGAGTGAGTTTGATGAATTTAGAACTTGGTGGAGATAGGTCAGAGATAGAGACATGATAAGAATCTGAAGTTATCGGTATATAGAAGTGATTTAAAACCAAGTAACCAGTTACCTTGGATATTTGTCATATTCTCTGACCTATATCTTCTCCCTTTGCTACCATGTAAAATTATGCCCACATTTATTTATTACAGGTATATATTTTAATTATACTGTACCTATAATAATTTGGCATTAGTTATCTTGTTTTTAGTAAAATATCTGTTTTCTTTTTCCCTGTTTCAAAGTAAATGGTTTAAAGGTACTCAATTACTAGTATCAATATTTAACTGGAGATCTAACAGTTATTATGTGTTTTGTCTTCTGTAATTTGTTTTGTAGGCAAAGTCATTAATAAAGATTTGCGGCATTACCTGAGTCTTCAGTTTCAGAAGGGATCAACCGACCACAAACTGCAGCAAGTGATCAGAGATAATCTCTACTTGAGAACCATTCCATGTAAGTATGAGATGGACTAAGAAATGAGGCCAACCATCCTTATTTAAATAAACATTTAGAAATAGTTCAGTAGAATATCTCATATGAAATTGTGAAGACTGAGCTAGGACACTAGAATTAAACAGATTTGATAAGATGAAAAATTTTCAGAGAACTTGCAGGGTTTAAAAGTAGAAAAGCTAGAAGATTCTATATTGTGACTTTTAAAAAAGTCATTAGACTTTAAGAATCTATGAGTACGTATGTATGCATTGCTATCAAAATTTTATTCCTAGGTCGGAATCAATTACTAAAACCTATGCAGTAAGAATTATTTTTTGCTGTCAATGACCTTGACTCTGATAACAAACATTTTTGTGTTCATCAATAGGGTATTACTAATTTTAAGATCTGCCCCTTCCCCAAACAAAAAAAGGAAGAAGCATACAGTGCCTTCTTTGTGGTAATCCATTCTGGGTTTTTATCTAGATGTTGGTGTATCTATTCCAGTCTTAATAGTTCTCATAGGACTTGGTGGTGGTTGTAATAATGTTTTTTGCTTTTATTTTTTGTTAACACATAACAAGATATCAGGTACACTTAAGTTTTGGTTTTAGTTAGTTATAAGTCCGGGGAGAGGAAGACCCGGGGCAAAATACCTCTAAAAACCGAAATCAGTCAAAGGACGAAATAAAGTTTAAAATCCGTTTATTGCTCACAAACTGCAGTCTCGGGCCACTTTCTCCTCTACTCTGGAGGAAGCCAGCAAGCAAGCCAGCCAGCCCCCACCCCTTAACCTCTCAGGTTCAGACGCACCCTCTGTTGCCCATGTAATTACCCATTGATATGGAAATGAATTTTCTCTCCACCCCTGAGGATATGCAAATGCACTAAAGCCAGGCGAGATATTCTGGAAATGTTACAATTTTACCCACATTAATGTAGGTCTGGGGAAGAATAAAAATTACTAAACAATAAAAGACATAAAAGGACACTCTGGTTTGTTTTCCTTTTCCATGTATTTGTAACTCCTGTGGGTACTAGCTTTTAGAATGGCTCTAGAATTCTTGATTTATTTTCTGGTTACTCTTACGTGATGTCCAGTCCATCCTGCAGGCTTCCTAATTATGCTTCTTAAATATCTGTCCTTCTGCCTTGCCTTAGACCCTCACACTTTATTGCTCAGACTTTAAAAGAAATAATAAACAGCACTATGTAATGGCGAAAAGCTTGGTAAAACTGCCTTCAAAATCTTTATTCTAGTGTCTTACTTGGTTGCTTCACCTAGACAAGTTACTTAATCTTCCTGAGCCACAGAATCATCATATGTAAAATATGAATAATAAGACTCACCTCATATAGTTGTTATTAGAATTAAAATAAGAACATAAATATAAACCTGCCTAGAGGAGGCACTCAAGCAGTGTTGTGGCCCTGCCCCCATTCTGACTGCATCCCCTGACTCCCATGTCACGTCCATCTAAACTGTCTTTAAAAAGTTCAAGTCATTCTTGTCCATCTATAGTTTATCCTTCAAAGACTCCTATTGACTACAACTCGACTTTTTAAACATCATATAAAATATTTTTTGTTTTTAAATCTGACTCCTTATCTATGATTTCCTCCCATAAATATTCTTTGTCAGATTTCAGAATTGCAACTACTGCCTTCTTTGCATTTGTCTCATATATCTTTGTCCATCTTTTTATTTCTTTATCTCTCTGAATCTCTTTGTTTTACAAATAGTGTTGGACTTGGTAGCCAATGTAAAACTTTCTTTATAGATGCTATCAATATTTTTTTGGCTTAGTTTTGTTATGTTTTTCTGTTTTACCTGTACTCAAATCTTAATATAAAGAGCCTTTCACTAGGTGGTATATTTCATTTGATGTCTCTCTTTTAAGGAAAATTTGTATTTTTATTCTAATGGCTGCCTTTATACCTTTACATAATAACTCTTTAGCTTTATGTAATACTCCCTCCTTTCTTTGTTTTTGTCTTTCAGTGAACAATATTAAAATTATCTAGTCATCTCTTCTTCCCACGTCCATCTTTCTCTGCCATCAGATATGTTTTTACTCCAAAACAAAACATAGTAATCAGCAAATTTATGCTATTTTCTTGCGTCTGCTTTCTTTATTCTCACTATGTTTTGATTCTTGAGCTCTCTCTCTATTGGCAAAGCAATTGCCATGTGAACTGCCCTCTCTGCTTTATAATCTTGATTTGTTCTTTATTTTGTGGGTAAATACATATTTAATCTAACTACCAATCATCATGCTATTGCTTCAGTAATTGTGGTTGTCTAAAGCTCTACTAGGTTTCCCAGGAATGGTTCACAGGATCATCATAGCACTTTGTCTGTGGCCTTTAAAGTTTGTTTGGGTGGGTATGAAATCTTTGGCTCATATTTTCATTAATTATATTAATTACTTATGTAATTGTCTTCTGACTTAAAGTATTGTTCTTCAAAAGCCTGAGAACAATCTGATTTTCATTCCCTTATAAGTAAGTTTGCATTTTGCCTCCATGGGGTGTTTCAGGGTATCATTTACATTTAATAGCTTTAGAGCTCCCTCTTTCCTTGTTAAAACAAGTTAATAAAATGTGTACTTTCTGCTGCCTCTGCCACTTTTACTTGGATCTTCTTTTAAATTTACTTCTGCTGTCCTAGTTTTGCTGTCTCTCCTCAGTGTGAGGTTTGTCATAGAAAGGAGCTACAACTTGTTTAGTTTTAAATCATAGGTTCCAAACAGCTGCAGCCTTTTCATATCTTAACAAGACCTCTTAACTTACAAATTGAAGAGTCCGTAACTCCTTCAAGAACCTGGACACAATGATATATCAGTAGCAGTTAACACCCACACAGAATGGTCACATTTGGTCTCCAATTATCATTCTTTACTGAAAGATAACAGATCTTCTTGCAAATTCCAATTCTAGGTCTGGGAAAAGGGAAGTACAAGATGAGCTTGGAACATCTAATTGTACTAGGAAGTATGTAAATGCCATAAAAACTATAGGGACATGTCAGAAGGACATAAAAAAAAACCACCGAGAAGGGGTGCCCACTGACAAGATCTGGGACAATTTGAGCAAAACAATTAATAAAAGAGAGACTTCTACTATTGTCAGACATTGCACTATTGATGGAACAAGAATGTGATCTCTTAAGAGAAGTGAAAAGGAGGCTACACACAAAGGAATCTTATGATTTCCTCTACTTTCTGCCTGGAGGCACTTTTTGGGCCATAGCACAGGGAGGGAGAGCCCAGACATATTACAGAAGACTAAATTGAGGGGACAGAAATCTGAGTTCAAGAAATATGAGAAGTCTGGAATTTGTAGGACAAGGTGTTGGAAAACAGAGCTATAAAGAAAAGGCTCTAGCAATCTGCTTAGGTGTCCCCCTGAGTCTGTTGCTGAATACAGAGCTAAAAATGAGACTCCATGTGGCTAGGTTAAGAACTCCCTGAAAGATGTAAAGTTAGCAATTCCCAGAGCTTGCACAGGGCCAGGAGTTTGAGTTCTAACTAGCTTGAGTGGAGAGCCATAGGGGTAATAGCTTACTAGGAGGGCTAAAATAGCCATAGATTAAGATCCTTGAGGCCTGCTTCAACAAAGCTTAATTAAGCAACCCCAGATGGATCAAGCAAATACAAAATAATTGTAGCAGAAAGAAAGGAAGGAGAAGAAAGGAGAGAGATGATGAAGGCAAAAAAAAAATCAACACTCCTTAAGGAAGACAACAAAATCTAGACATTGAATAATATAATATTCACAATGACTAGCATCTAATAAAAAATTACTAGATATACAAAAAGGCAACAAAATGTGATCCATAGTCAAAAGTCAGCTGATTTAAAAAAAAATGATGGTGGGTGTGAGAGGCGCCAAACTAATACACCTGGAGAAAAGAATAAACCTCAGGGAACAGGGTAATGTACCAAAGCCATGGCCTGGCTGCACCCAAGCCCTTACCCCACCCCAGCTCACCAGCAGAAGAAAGAGAAATGGAGCAGGGAGGGAGTAGAGGCATGGGACTGCTGAATACCTAACTCTGGAGATCTGCTCTGGGAGAACAAACCTACATTTCTTGGTGCTTTCATGGTACTCTTGTAATTACGGGTTTGGAAAGCTAAGACAGCCAGGTGGAGAGAATGAGATGCCAACCACTTATGGAAAGCAGGGATCAATATCTGGCTGCTCTGGGACAAAAGAAAGGTGGGCAGTCTGAGAGACTTCCTAACAGCAAAAGGGCTGCTAAAGGGGCACAGATTGCACAGAACTTACTGCTCAGGAGAAAGGACAGGTAGATAAAATTGTCCAGGGGCACTCTACCCAGCAGGTTGGAAACTTTCTCGATCTTCAGGTGCTCCAGCTCCCAGGCTGGCTACACAGCTCAAAGGATGCCCTCTGCGATACACAGCCTACTGCACCTTTCTCCTGGCCAGCCCCACCTGGCTTGCAAACTGGAAAACCCTACCCTGGTGTTAGGCCAGCCAGAGGGAAGCCCTATCTACAGCAACTACAAATGCAAAGCATAGAGGCTTATACCTGTGTGCTCGCCCCACTGGTTTGGGCAGTGGAGCTGGGAAGCAGCAAACAGCTCTTTCCTCCCCCCAGGAACCAATACTGCTCTGCTGCAACCCCTGACATTACTTCAGGGGCTGAGCAGCTCCAGAGAGTAGAGCTTCTGGGCACTAGAGGGGGCCATATACAAACATGAAATGCAAAAGAAACCTGGTTCAAAGTAAAATTAAGACTACAACACCTGAGAAAGATTCAAATGAAATTGACCTCATGAATCTTCCTGAAAGGGATTTCAAAATAAAAATCATTAACATGCTCATTGAGGCACAGAAAAATATTCAAGAACACAGGAATGAATTCAGGTCGGATATCCAATCATTGCAGAGCACAGTGGAGGGTATTAAAAGCTGATTAGATATGGTGGATGAGATGTTAAATGAAATAGAAATTGGAGAAGAGGAATACAAAGAAGCTGAGGCACAGAAAGAAAAAAGGATCTCTAAGAATGAAAGAATATTAAGAGACCTGTGTGGCCAATCCAAATGGAACAATATTCTTATTATAGGGGTACCAGAAGAAGAAGAGAGAGAGAAAGGGATAGAAAGTGTCTTTGAGGAGGTAATTGCTGAAAACTTCCCCAATCTGGGGAAGGAGATAGTCTCTCAGGCCATGGAGGTACACAGATCTCCCAACACAAGGGACCCAAGAAAGAAAACATATAGTAATTAAACATATAGTAGCAAGACATAGTAATTAAAATGGCAAAGATCAAAGATAAGGACAGACTATTAAAAGCAGCCAGAGAAAGAAATAAGATCACATAAAAAGGAAAACCCATCAGGCCATCATCAGACCTCTCAGCAGAAACCTTATAGGCCACAAGGGAGTGGTATGATGTATTTAATGCAATAAAGCAGAAGGGCCTCAAATCAAGAATACTTTATTCGGCAAGATTATAATTTAAATTTGAAAGACAGATTTAACAATTTTCACATAAGCAAAAGCCGAGAATTTACCTCCCATAAACCATCTCTATGGTGTATTTTGGAGAGAATGCTATAGATGAAAGTGTTATTAAGGCTAAATAGCTGTCATGAGAGGAAATAAAACCAGAGTAAA
Organism: Manis javanica; assembly: GCF_040802235.1. Lineage (NCBI taxonomy): Eukaryota > Metazoa > Chordata > Mammalia > Pholidota > Manidae > Manis > Manis javanica. Next base: position 95,979,789 of record NC_133159.1, on the reverse strand, counting down.
GAAAATAGAACAATTAATTACTAAGCAGATGCAAAATCAAATCAACTATCCCCAAAGTCAGTGAAGGAATAGATAAAGTGCAGAATGTGAGACCTAATATATAAAGAATAGAGGAGGAAGGAAAAGGAGGGGAAAAAAAGAACCTTTATATTGTGTTTGTAATAGCACATTAAGTGAGTTAAGTTAGAGTCTTAGATAGTAAGGAACTTAACCTTGAACCTTTGGTAACCAGAAATCTAAAGCCTGTAATGGCAATAAGTATATACCGATCGATAATCACCCTAAATGTAAATGGACTGAATGCACCAATCAAAAGACAGAGAGTCACTGAATGGTTAAAAAACAAGACCCATCTATATGCTGCCTACAAGAGATTCATTTTAAACCAAAAGACATATACAGACTCAAAGTAAGGGATGGAAAAAGATATTTCATGCAACTAATATGGAGAAAAAAGTAGGAGTTGCAGTACTTGTATCAGACAAAATAGACTTCAAAAGAAAGAAACTCATAAGAGACAAAGAAGGACATTACATAATGATTAAGCGGTCAATCGAACAAGAAGATATAAACATTATAAATATGTGCCCAACAGAGGAGCACTGACATATATGAAATAATACTAACAGAATTAAAAGGGAAAATAGAATGATACTTCAACACTCCACTTACTCCAAAGGACCGGTCAACCAGACAGAAAGTAAGGCAGGAGACAGAGGCACTGAGCAACACATTAGAACAGATGGACCTAACAGACATCTACAGAACTCTCCACCCAAAAGCAGCAGAATACACACTATTCTCAAGTGCACATGGAACATTTCCAAGAATAGATCATATACTAGGCCACAAAAAGAGCCTCAGTAAATTTGAAAAGATTGAAATTGTACCAACCAGTTTCTCAGACCACAAAGGTATGAAACTAGAAATAAGTTATACAAAGAAAAAGAAAAATTGCACAAACACATGGAGGCATCACAACATGCTCCTAAATAATCAGTGGATCAATGATAAAATAAAAACAGAGATCAGGCAATATATGGAGACAAATGACAATAATTCAACACCGTAAAATCTGTGGGACGCAGCGAAGGCTGTGCTAAGAGGAAAATATATTGCAATACAGGTCTACCTCGGGAAAGAAGAACAATCCCAAATGAACAGTCTAAACTCACAATTAATGAAACTAGAAAATGAAGAACAAATGAGGCCCAAGGTTAGTAGAAGGAGGGACATAATAAAGATTAAAGCAGAAATAAAATTGTGAAGAATAAAACAATCAATGAAAGAATAGAATCAATAAAAGCAAGAGCTCGTTCTTTGAGAAAATAAAGAAAATAGATAAACCCCTAGTTAGACTTATCCAGAAAAAAAGAGAGTCTACATACATGAACAGAATCAGAAATGAGAGGAAAAATCACTACAGACACCACAGAAATACAAAGAATTATTAGAGAATACTATGAAAAATAATATGCCAACAAAGTGGATAATGTAGAAGAAAAGGACAACTTCCTAGAAAAATTCAACCTTCCAAGTCTGACTGAGAAAGAAACAGAAAATCTAAACAGACCAATTACCAGCAACGAATTTGAATCGGTAATCAAAAACTACCTAAGAGCAAAACTCCTGTACCAGATGGCTTCACCTCTGAATTTTATCGAACATTTAGTGAAGACCTTATACCTATGCTTCTTAAAATTTTCCAAAGAGTGGAAGCAAAGGGAATACTTCCTAATTCATTCTATGAGGCCAGCATCACTCTAATACCAAAACCAGGCAAAGACACCACAAAGAAAGAAAATTACACACCAATATCCCTGATGAACAAAGATGCAAAAATACTCAACAAAAGATTAGCAAACCAAATTCAATAATACATCAAAAAGATCATCCGTCATGATCAAGTAAGATTTATTCCAGGGATGCAAGAATGGTACAACATTCAAAAATCCATCAGAATCATCTACCTCATCAATGAAAAGAAGGACAAAACCCCAATGATCATCTCCATAGATTTTGAAAAAGCATTTGACAAAATTCAGCATCTATTCATGATAAAAACTCTCAACAAAATGTGTATAGATGGCAAGTACCTCAACATAATAAAGGCCATATATGACAAACCCACAGCCAACATTATACTTAACAGCAAGAAGCTGAAAGCTTTTCCTCTAAGATCGGGAAGAAGACAAGGATACCCACTCTCCCCACTTCTGTTCAACATAGTACTGGAGGTCTTGGCCATGGCAATCAGCCAAAACAAAGAAATACAAGGAATCCAGATTGGTAAAGAAGGAGTTAAACTCTCACTATTTGCAGATGATATGATATTGTACATAAAAAACCCTGAAGACTCTACTCCAAAACTACTAGAACTGATACGGAATTCAGCAAAGTTGCAGGATACAAAATTAACACACAGAAATCTGTTGCTTTCCTATATACTAACAATGAACTAGCAGAAAGAGAAATCAGGAAAACAATTCCATTCACAACGGCATCAAAAAGAATAAAATAACTAGGAATAAACCTAACCAAGGAAGTGAAAGACCAAATGCTGAGAAGTACAAGACACTCTTAAGAGAAATTAAAGAGTACACTAACAAATGGAAACTCATCCCATGCTCTTGGCTAGGAAGAATTAATATTGTCAAAATGGCCACCCTGCCTAAAGCAATCTACAGATTCAGTGCAATCCCTATCAAAATATCAACAGCATTCTTCAATGAACTGGAACAAGTAGTTCTGAAATTCTTATGGAACCACCAAAGACCCCAAATAGCCAAAGCAATCCTGAGAGATTAAGAATAAAGCAGGGGCTGTGTATCACTTCCCAACTTCAAGCTCTACTACAAAGCCTTAGTGATTTGGTACTGGCACAAGAACAGACCCACAGACCAGTGGAACAGATTAGAGACTCCAGATATTAACCCAAACATATATGATCAATCAATATATGATAAAGGAGCCATGGAATACAATGGGGAAATGACAGCATCTTCAACAGCTGTTGTTGGCAAAACTGGACAGCTACATGTAAGAGAATGAAACTGGATCACTGTCTAACCCCATAAACAAAAGTAAATTCGAAATGGATCAAAGACCTGAATGTAAGTCATGAAACCATAAAACTCTTAGAAAAAAACATAGGCAAAAATCTCATGGACATAAACATGAGTGACTTCTTCATGAACATATCTCCCCAGGCAAGGGAAACAAAAGCAAAAGTGAACAAGTGGGACTATATCAAGCTGAAAAGCTTCTGTACAGCAAAGGACACCATCAATAGAACAAAAAGACATCCTACAGTATGGGAGAATCTATTCATAAATGACAGATCCGATAAAGGGTTGACATGCAAAATATGTAATGAGCTCACACACCTCAACAAACAAAAAGCAAATAATCCAATTAAAATATGGGCAGAGGGGCTGAATAGACAGTTCTCTAAAGAAGAAATTCAGATGGCCAACAGACACATGAAAAGATGCTCCACATTGCTTGTCATCAGAGAAATGCAAATTAAAAGCACAATGAGATATCACCTCACACCAGTAAGGATTGCCATCATTGAAAAGACAAACAACAACAAATGTTGGTGAGGTTGTGGCGAAAGGGGAACCCTCCTACACTGCTGGTGGGAATGTAAATTAGTTCAACCTTTGTGGAAAGCAGTATGGAGGTTCCTCAAAAAACTAAAAATAGAAGCACCATTTGACCCGGGAATCCCACTCCTTGAAATTTCACCAAAGAATACAACTTCTTAGACTCAAAAAGACATATGCATGCCTATGTTATTGCAGCCCTATTTACTATAGCCAAGAAATTGAAGCAACCTAAGTGTCCATCAGTGGATGAATGGATAAAGAATATGTGGTACATATACACAATGGCATATTATTCAGCCATAAGAAGCAAACAAATCCTACCATATCCAATAATATGGATGCAGCTAGAGGGTATTATGCTCAGTAAAATAAGCCAGGCGGGAAAAGAAAAGTATCAAATGATTTCACTCATCTGTGGAGTATAAGAACAAAAGAAAAACTGAAGGAACAAAACAGCAGCAGAATCACAGAACCCAAGAATGGACTAACAGTTACCAAAGGGAAAGGGACTGGGGAGGATGGGTGGGAAGGGAGGGACAAGGAGGAAAATGGGGCATTACAATTAGAAGACATAATGTAAGGGAGGGCACGGGGAGGGCTGTACGACACAGAGAAGACAAGTAGTGATTCTATAGCTTCATACTATGCTGATGTACAGTGACTATAATGAGATATGTGGGGGGGGACTTGATGATAGGGGAAGTGTTGCTTATCTAATTGTAGATTAATGATACTAAAAAAAAAAGACCGTGCAGTAAACTCACGACTTCCTTCCATCCCTCCCCCCTGCTTCCCTATTGTTTTAACCAAAATTGGCCATTGTTACCAGTTTCTAGTTTATCTTTCCACAAATGCACTTTGAGTAAATGAGTACCTATGTATTTCTCTTTAAATAAGGGCATGGGGCAGACACCCTGTGTTGTACCTTGGTTTTTCCTTCATCCCGTATACCACAGCCTTGCTCTGCCCAGTGGCTGCAGGTAGTTCCACTGTATGGATGTACAATGATTTACTCATCCAGTGCTTTTTGATAGACATTCTTGATGTTTCCAATCTTTTGCTACTACAGGGTTGCTAGGTGTAACAGACTGAATGGTGGCTACCCAAAAATATCAGGTCCTAATTTCTGGAACCTGGGAATGTTACTGTATATGGAAAATGGGTTTTTCCAGTTGCAATTAGATGAAAACTCTTGGGATGGGGAGATGATCTTGGATATCTAGGTGTAACCACAAATGTCCATAGAGAGACAGAAGAAGATACAGATGAAGAAAAGACACAGAGAAGGTGATGTGGAGATTGGAATACTAGCAACCACCAGAAGCTGGAAGAGGGAAAGACAGATTCTCCCCTTGAGCCTTCAGAGCAAACGTGGACCTGTTGTCACCTTGGTTTTGGCCCAGTGATACTAATGTTGGATCTCTGCCTCCAGAAGAAATGAGATCATAAATTTCTATGAAGCTGCCACGTTTGTGGCAATTTGATACAGCAGTCACAGGAAACTAAGACACTGGATGTGTCCTTAAAATGTAAATCTACACACATTGGTGAATACATCTGTAGGAAGAATTGCCAAAGGTGGAATTATGAGGTCAAAGGATATGTGTATTTAAAATCTGATAGATCTTTACCAAGATGTCCTCCATCCCTGGGGTCCTAATTTTGACTTCTGCCAACTACAAACAAGAATGACTCATCCCTCCTGGGGCTGCTCCCATCCCCCTCATAGTCTCCTTCACACACATGTCACAGATGAAGTTCTAAGCCCAGCTCTGGCCACTGGGATGTGAGCAGAATTGGTATGTGACATGGCCAGGGAACTGAGAAGTGGAGGTGCACTTTCCATTCTCTCTTTTCCTCTCCACCAGCTGCAGGCCGATTCCAAAGTCCCAGGGAATGGTGGGTCCATATGCTGGAAGGTGCCCGAGTCCCTGTATCACCACATGGAGAAATGCTGTCCACTACCCATAAACTTCCATGTTGGACTATTACATGAGGGAGAAATACATTTCTATTGTGTGAAGTCCCTGAAATGCTGGTTTTTGTTATGTTACCCTAACACACCAAGATAACATTTGATATATAAAACTCCAGATCCATTTTCCTGAGGACACCCTTTGGAAGTGTCGCTCACATATGTCAATGTTAAGCGTGACTTTAGCTGTTTTGAGTTTTTTATCATGTTGAGAAAGTATCCTCCACTGGAGGGATTACTAAGAGCTATTTTTATTTCTTTTATCAAGAATGGGTATTGATTTATCAAACATGTTTGTAGTGTTTCCCGAAATAAATACAATTTTTCTCCTTTAAAAAAAAATGGGCAATTGCCCTTGTACTGTTCACCTTGTAAGAACTTATTCACTATGTAAGAACTTGTTCACCATGTAAGAACTTGTTCGTTATGCTTCAGAAGATTGGAGACTGACGAGAATTACGCTTGAGATGGATTAATGATTATGCATTGAGCATTGACTCCCCTATACAGAATTTTATTGTTGTTAACAACCATTTGATCAATAAATATGAGAGATGCCCTCTCAAAAAAAAAAAAAAATGGGCAGAGAATATGAAGAGACAGTTCTCCAAAGAAGAAATTCAGATGGCCAACAGACACATGAAAAGATGCTCCACATCACTAATCATCAGGGAAATGCATATTAAAACCACAATGAGATATCACCTCACACCAGTAAGGATGGCCTACATCTAAAACACTCAGAACAACAAATGCTGGCGAGAATGCTGGTGGGAATGTAAGCTAGTTCAACCATTGTGGAAAGCCATATGGAGGTTCCTCAAAAAACTAAAAACAGAAATACCATTTGACCCGGGAATCCCACTCCTTGGAATTTACCCAAAGAATACAGCTTCTCAGACTCAAAAAGACATATGCATACATACCTACGTTTATTGCAGCACTATTTACAATAGCCAAGATATGGAAGCAACCTAAGTGTCCATCGGTAGATGAATGGATGAAGAAGATGTGGTACATATACACAATGGAATACTATTCAGCCATAAGAAAGAAACAAATCCTACCATTTGCAACAACATGGATGTAGCTAGAGGGTATTATGCTCAGTGAAATAAGCCAGGTGGAGAAAGACAAGTGCCAAATGATTTCTCTCATTTGTGGAGTATTAACAACGAAGCAAAACTGAAGGAACAAAATAGCAGCAGACTCACAGACTTCAAGAAGGGGCTAGTCATTTCCAAAGGGGAGGGGAGTGGGGGGTTGGGTTGCAAGGGAGGGAGGGATATGGGGATTGAGGGGGATTATGTATAGTACACATCATGTCGGGGGTCACAGGGAAAACAGTGTAGCACAGAGAAGACAAGCAGTGAATCTGTGGCATCTTACTACACTGATGGACAGTGACTGCATTGGGGTATGGGTGGGGACTTGATAATATGGGTAAATGTAGTAACCACATTGTTTTTTCATGTGAAACCTTCATAAGAGTGTATGTCAATAATACCTTAAGAAAAAATTGTTTTAAAAATTGTTGACATGAAAGGGCCCTTGGGTAATAATGTAGGAAAAACTTTCAGTGTATTATAACTGTAAATTGCACACATTGTCCATTGTAATTCCAGTATTGATGCTGAAAAAGCTTTTGACTACCTAATGGATTATTATTAGAAAATATTAGAGGAAAGAATGCAGAAGATTTCCTAATGAAAGTGAAAGAAAAGAAGGTTTAGGGAAACCTAAGTTTCATATAAAAGAAAGAATTTGCAATAAACAAGAATAAATCCTCAAAAGATAAAAAAAATTAAAAAAACAGAAATAACATGGATGATGGTATGACCATACCAACAATTTTAGAGTTATAAATAAAATCTCAAGAACTTAAAGGATGATCTGAATAGAAGGAAGAGAAAATGGTATATATATTTTTAAAAGAATTCAATGGATCTTTCAAAATTTAATGGATCCAATTGACAGCAGATTAGAAACTGCAGAAGAAAAGTCAGTGAACTTGAGGATATCACCATATAAAGTAATCAAACTGAAACATGGAGAGAGGTAAAAGACTGAAAAAGTGACCTTTTTTTTTTTTGTCACCAATGGGTGAGAGAGAGAGAGAGAGAGAGAAAAACACTTCAATTCTTGTCCTGAAAGACTAAATGATACAGGATTTACCTTCTTGTTGTAAAAAACTAGAAATTGGGTGAGATATATGAAATAGCTGTTTTCAGACATTGGAATACAGGCAGAACATGATTGTGATTTGTTCCTGTTGATTTATGGCACAGTATCCAGCCAAAGTGGGGAAAGCAGAAAAAATTATTTGAAGGAGTAGGCTGAATATTTTCCAAATAGATGAAAATTATAAGTCCATAAATCTTAAGAAGCTCAAAAACCCAGCAGAAGAAACATTTAAAAAAGAAAAAAAGCCAAGGTACATCACAATCTAATTGCTGGAAATGAGTAATAAGGAGAAAATATAAAAGAAAAAAGGAACATTACACAGAAGAGAACAGAAAATGACTGTAGACTTAAACACTACAAGCTAGAAGTCAATGAAATGTCCTATTTAATATACTGTCAGGAGAAAAAATGCCAACCTTGATGTCTGTATACAACAAAAATATCCTTAAAAATAAGAAGTAAAGAATTTTTCAGACAAAAAGATGTGAGTGAAATTCTCACCAAGTGACCTGCATTATAAGAAATATGAAGGAAATTTCTCTGGTGGAATGGAAATGATACAAGAGTGATAGATAGAACTGAAAGGAAAATAGACTTCATAATTATTGTTCAAGATTTCAACATTCCCTTTAGAAAAAGTAAGAAAAATCAATAACATTATAACATGAATAACACTTTCAACTAATTTGACCTAATTGCTATTTATTAGAACATACTACCCAACAACAAAAGAATGTACATTGTTTTCTAGTACACATGGGACATTTACAGATATAGACTCTATTCTGGACCATAAAGCAAGACTCAATAAGTTTTAGAGAATATAAATCATACAAAATTTTTTTCTGTCAACATAATGGAATTAAATTAGAAATTATTAACAGATATCTAGAAAAGTTTCAGATATTTGGAAATTAAATAGTACATATCTAATTAACCTGTAAGGTAAAGAATAAGCCGCAAGGAAAATTACAAAGTTTCATACATATCAATATATCAAACACTGCATATCAATTTGTGGGATGTTGCCACAGCAGTGTTTTGAAGGAAATTTATAGTATTAAATAGTTCTGTTAGAAAATAATAAAGGTCTCAATCAATTATCTAAACTTCTACCTTAAGAATCTAGAAAAAAGCCAAGTAAACCCAAATTAAGTACGAGGAAGGAAAAATAAAGATATGAGCAACAATCAATAAAGTAGAAAACAAAAACTAAAAGAAAAATCAATGAAACACAAAACTCAATAAAACTGATGAACTTCTAGACATACTGTTTGGGAAATAATAGAGGACACTAACAGTATCAGGAATGAGAGAGATGGTATTACTAAAAATCCTACAGAAGTGGATAATAAGGAATATTCTAAACAACATTATGCCAATAAATTGAACAACTCAGGTGAAATGGAAAAATTCCTTAGAAGACAAAAACTACCAATGTTCATCACTTAAGAAGGAATATAGGAACCAAACATCCCCAAGGAAGCTGAATTTGAAGTTTGTAACTTTCCTATAAGGAAAACTTAAGACCCAGATGGTATTGTGAATTGTTCCAAACATTTTAAAGAAGAAATAATATCAATTCTACACAAACTCTTATAGGAAATAGAGGAGAGAGGACTTCCCAACTCATTCTGTGATGTGATCATTATCCTGATTCTAAAACCAGACAAAAACATTGTAAGAAAAGAATATTAGATCAAACTTTCTATGAACAGACTCAAAAATCCTTAAAATATTATAGCAATTCAATATATAGCTATAAAGAAAAAAGGATAATGCACTATGACCAAGTGGGATTTGTCCCACTAATGCGAGATTAGTGTAACATTTGAAAATTAATATAGTAACAGAAAAGAAAAGTGGTATGATCTTCTCAAAACATGCAGAAAAAGCATTTGACAAAATTCAGCTCCCAGTCATTAGAGAATCAGAAAACTAGTCTGGAGTTCTTACTTAACTGTCTCTTGGCTTCCAGTTTATTCTTACGATCCTATGACATTTCTCCCTTGCCACCTGGCACAATGCTAAACTTCATCAGTAGAGGGCACAAGAAGGATACTGGAGAAAGAAAAGGCTTCTTTCCTGGTTCCTGTGCATCTGTTTTTTTGCTCTTGCCTGCAAAAAAGCACTCAGTATGTTTCAGCAGTACTCTGGCAGTCGATTACCAGTGGCAGGTTTGATGGCACCCCTTCAGAGGGGGCTTCCCAGCAACGAATTCAGCAACATGCTCATAGATGGCTTCATAAATTCCACCAATGCACCAGCTGACGAACTTGCAGTTTCCTGATGAGTTTTATAGGTACCCCAGCTGGCTGCCTAGGTGTCAGCAATATCCCCTTCAAGCGGTTTTCCAGTGAGTTTATGGGAAGTCCTGCCGGTATACCAGCTGGTTTTCAGTAAGTTCAAAACACACCCAACACATACCACCACTACAGGCAGCTTGCTGGTACTCCAGGAGAGTATTTCCCTGGCTGGCAGCCTTGAAGCACTACTGTGAACCAGTTCTGTCCCCAGGCTACTATCACACCTTCACCAACAAGGTCTGAATCCCATTCTTTGGGAGCATCCCTCCCTTCCAAGTTTGTTCCTTACTTGAGTATTCTCCCTCAGCTCTAGGGTGGGATTCTTTAGAGCTCCCTTTTATTTTTCTTAGTTAATTCTGTGTAAATAGTTAATGGTTCCTTATATTAAGCTGTCTTTGTTCAAGTTTCCATGTAGTTTCTATCCCATAGCTGGTTGTGCTGGTTGTGGTCCCAGGAGACAGACCCTCCAAAAAGGAATTTTACTGTTGGTTTGGGTTGTGTTCTTGGGCTTGAGTACAGTGCCAGGTTGCTTCCATTGGGAAGCAGGATGCATGACAAGAAGTGACATAATCTGGTCACAGTATACCCTTTGGTGGATTGTGGTAAAGTGCCAGCTGAACCAAGTACCTTGAGAACATAAATGACTGTTGCATTTGATCATTATGGCAGTAATGGTGACTACAAATGCCATGGAATGGGATGGATTCTCCTGAATGTTCCAAGTGCTTAAAGAGAGAAAAATGACAATATAAAGCCAACTGGTTTATTATAATTATTATTAACCACTATAATGATCTCTACTTGATACAGACATTTGCTAATAGAAAACCTTAAAAGCAGGAAACAGTAACATAAAATAAATGCCAAATAAAAATCACTTAAAAATTTGAAAGATGATACCACACATACTTAATATGTGAATTTTTCTCTCCTAAAATGAAATTTTAAAGCAAAGTATCAATTACATTATCTGATGTCTTGGTCTCTGGTAATAAATATTCTAGACATAGAAAAAAATTCATTTTGCATTGATATTCATCAAATTGTTAAGTGCATGTGTAAAGCATCTTTGAATGGGCATTAGTCAGTGGTCATACACATAAGCTTGTTTTCTTTTCTTTTTTTTTTTTTTGAGAGGGCATCTCTCATATTTATTGATCAATTGGTTGTTAACAACAATAAAGTTCTGTATAGGGGGGTCAATGCTCAATGCACAATCATTAATCCATCTCAAGCCCAATTCTCGTCAGTCTCCAATCTTCTGAAGAATAACGAACAAGTTCTTACATGGTGAACGAATTCTTACATAGTGAATAAATTCTTACATGGTGAACAGTACAAGGGCATTCATCACAGAAACTTTCGGTTTTGATCATGCATTATGAACTATAAACAATCAGGTCAAATACGAATATTCGTTTGATTTTTATACTTGATTTATATGTTGATCCCACATTTCTCCCTTTATTATTATTATTATTTTTATTTTTAATAAAATGCTGAAGTGGTAGGTAGATGCAAGATAAAGGTAGAAAACATAGTTTAGTGCTGTAAGAGGGCAAATGTAGATGATCAGGTGTGTGCCTATGGACTAAGTGTTAATCCAAGCTAGACAAGGGCAGCAAAACATCCACGGAGGCAGAAGATTTCTCTCAAAACAGGGGGGGTGAGGTTCTGAGCCTCACCTCTGTTGATCCCCAATTTCTCACCTGATGGCCCCGCTGCGACTGTGCCTGTCTTAGGTTGTTCCTCCCTTGAGGAATTTTACCCGTCTCTGGCTAACCAGTCATCTTCCGGGGCCATACAGGGAAATGTAAAGTTGGTAAGTGAGAGAGAAGCCATATTGTTTGCAAAGGTTAGCTTTTTACTTCTTTGCAGATTTATGCCCTGTGGCTTCTATGCCCAGCACTTGTCTCGAGGTATCTTTACCACCTGGAGGAATTATGATACTCGGTAAATTCGATATGAGGCACAAATTCTACTAAAGGGTTGTAATTAGGAAGGAAGAAGAAAAGCTATAGAGGTAGCATATGGAAGAAAACATGGGAGGATTGATTATTTCTTTGACATATCTTCTTGTAGAGTACCTTAAGTATGTATAGGTTTTAAACTACTAACTAATTTGCACACACATATTAACATAATAGGAATACGGTGACATAAACAAAGCAAATCTATAATTACCATCCATCTCCAGTGAAGCCAAGAAAACCTTTTAGGCACCCTAGGCATTTGTGAAAATTTGTCTATGATATGATGGATATTGTCCAACTGTACTTGAACAGTCTGAGAGAAATCAGACAAATTAAAGCAGCCCATTTCTGGGATCTGTTCACATCCCATATGTTCCTTTAACCGTAGATAGTCTATAGTCATAAGATTTTGGAGTGCTACAACTTGCACCCCTCCCAACGCCTGGTTGAGTTCCAAAAGTACAGATCCGGTCAAATTCGTTGTCTCACTGTATGCACATGCCAGCCTGTACATCTCCCTCCTCATTCCTATGGCAAGTCCAGGAAACGGTGGGGTGGATGCAGCCACAACCGCAGCATCGCCCAGATCCCTGTGGAGGCTTTTTGTGGATCATCCCCCTGGCACAAGTCCTCCAGAGAGTGCTGATGCCGGAAGCTCCTCCTCATATCGTATCTTAGTTCATTTTCTGGGTAGCCAAGCTAGGCCTTGATCTTCTGCATACAAACAAACAGACCCTTTGCCCACACTTTGACATGCCCTCTATTCCACTGTGCAGAACTCATTGGAGGTCAGCACACAGGAACTGCTTTTTTTTTTTTTTTTTTTTTTTTATTAAGAGAAAGAAATATTATCAGAAAAGAGTACCTCCATAGCTGATCATCTGACACCTTTTAAGTGATCAACATTAAGGATATTTAAAGCATGCGTTGATCTTTGATTTACCAATAGTTTTATTCTATCAAGGAGTAATCCCCCTTTCTTTCTTTCTTTTTTTTTTTAATCTTTAATCTACACTTACATGAAGAATGCTATGTTTACTATGCTCTCCCCTATATCAGGTCCCCCCTAACAACTACCTTACAGTTACTGTCCATCAGCTTAGCAAAATGTTGTAGAATCACCTCTTGTCCTCTCTGTGTTGTGCAGCCCACCCTCCCCTTTCTCCCTCCCCCCCATGCATGCTAATTTTAATACTCCCCTTTTTCTTCCCCCCCCCTTATCCCTCCCTGCCCACCCATCCTCCCCAATTCCTTTCCCTTTGGTACCTGTTAGTCCATTTTTGGGTTCTGTAATTCCACTGCTGTTTTGTTCCTTCAGTTTTTCCTTTGTTCTTATACTCCTCAGATGAGTGAAATCATTTGGTATTTCTCTTTCTCTGCTTGGCTTATTTCACTGAGCATAATACTCTCCAGCTCCATCCATGTTGCTGCAAATGGTTGGATTTTTCCACTTCTTATGGCTGAGTAGTATTCCATTGTGTATATGTACCACATCTTCTTTATCCATTCATCTACCGATGACATTTGGGTTGCTTCCAGTTCTTGGCTATTATAAATAGTGCTGCGATAAACATAGGGGTGCATCTGTCTTTCTCAAACTTGATTGTTGCGTTCTTAGGGTAAATTCCTAGGAGTGGAATTCCTGGTTCAAATGGTAGGTCTGTTTTGAGCATTTTGATGAACCTCCATACTGCTTTCCACAATGGTTGAACTAATTTACATTCCCACCAGCAGTGTAGGAGGGTTCCCCTTTCTCCACAGCCTCGCCAACATTTGTTGTTGTTTGTCTTTTGGATGGCAGCTATCCTTACTGGTGTGAGGTGATACCTCATTGTAGTTTTAATTTGCATTTCTCTGATAATTAGCGATGTGGAGCATCTTTTCATGTGTCTCTTGGCCATCTGTATTTCTTTTTTAGAGAACTGTCTGTTCAGTTCCTCTGCCCATTTCTTAATTGGGTTATTTGTTTTTTTGTTTGTTGAGGCATGTGAGCTCTTTATATATTCTGGACATCAAGCCTTTATTGGATCTGTCATTTTCAAATATATTCTCCCATACTGTAGGGTTCCTTTTTTGTTCTATTGATGGTGTCTTTCGCTGTACAGAAGCTTTTCAGTTTAATGTAGTCCCACTTGCTCATTTTTGCTGTTGTTTTCCTTGCCCGGGGAGATATGTTCACGAAGAGGTCATTCATGTTTATGTATAAGAGGTTTTTGCCTATGTTTTTTTCCAAGAGTTTAATGGCTTCATGACTTACATTCAGGTCTTTGATCCATTTTGAGTTTACCTTTGTATATGGGGTTAGACAATGGTTCAGTTTCATTCTCCTACATGAAGCTGTCCAGTTTTGGCAGCACCATCTGTTGAAGAGACTGTCATTTTGCCATTGTATGACCATGGCTCCTTTATCAAATATTAATTGACCATATATGTTTGGGTTAATTTCTGGAGTCTCTAATCTGTTCCACTGGTCTGTGGCTCTGTTCTTGTGCCAGTACCAAATTGTCTTGATTACTATGGCTTTGTAGTAGAGCTTGAAGTTGGGGAGTGAGATCCCCCCTACTTTATTCTTCTTTTTCAGTATTGCTTTGGCTATTCGGGGTCTTTGGTGTTTCCATATGAATTTTTGAATTATTTGTTCCAATTCATTGAAGAATGTTGCTGGTAATTTGAGAGGGATTGCATCAAATCTGTATATTGCTTTGGGCAGGATGGCCATTTTGACCATATTAATTCTTCCTAGCCATGAGCATGGGATGAGTTTCCATTTATTAGTGTCCCCTTTAATTTCTCTTAAGAATGACTTGTAGTTTTCAGAGTATAAGTCTTTCACTTCTTTGGTTAGGTTTATTCCTAGGTATTTTATTCTTTTTGATGCAATGGTGAATGGAATTGTTCTCCTGATTTCTCTTTCTATTGATTCATTGTTAGTGTATAGGAAAGCTACAGATTTCTGTGTGTTAATTTTGTATCCTGCAACTTTGCTGTATTCCGATATCAGTTCTAGTAGTTTTGGAGTGGAGTCTTTAGGGTTTTTTATGTACAGTATCGTATCATCTGCAAATAGTGACAGTTTAACTTCTTCTTTACCAATCTGGATTCCTTGTATTTCTTTGTTTTGTCTGATTGCTGTGGCTAGGACCTCCAGTACTATGTTAAATAACAGTGGGGAGAGTGTGCATCCCTGTCTGGTTCCCGATCTCAGAGGAAATGCTTTCAGCTTCTCGCTGTTCAGTATAATGCTGGCTGTGGGTTTATCATATATGGCCTTTATTATGTTGAGGTACTTTCCCTCTATTCCCATTTTGCTGAGAGTTTTATCATGAATGAATGTTGAATTTTGTCAAATGCTTTTTCAGCATCTATGGAGATGATCATGTGGTTTTTGTCTTTCTTTTTGTTGATGTGGTGGATGATGTTGATGGATTTTCGAATGTTGTACCAATGATGTTGATGGATTTTCGAATGTTGTACCATCCTTGCATCCCTGGGATGAATCCCACGTGGTCATGGTGTATGATCCTTTTGATATATTGTTGAATTCTGTTTGCTAATATTTTATTGAGTATTTTTGCATCTACATTCATCAGGGATATTGGTCTGTAATTTTCTTTTTTGGTGGGGTCTTTGCCTGGTTTTGGTATTAGGGTGATGATGTTGGCTTCATAGAATGAGTTTGGGAGTATTCCCTCTTCTTCTATTTTTTGGAACACTTTAAGGAGAATGGGTATTATGTCTTCTCTGTGTGTCTGATAAAATTCCGAGGTAAATCCGTCCGGCCCTGGGGTTTTGTTCTTGGGTAGTTTTTTGATTACCGTTTCAATTTCTTTGCTCGTAATTGGTTTGTTTAACTTTTGTGTTTCTTCCTTGGTCAGTCTTGGGAGGTTGTATTTTTCTAGGAAGTTGTCCATTTCTTCTAGGTTTTCCAGCTTGTTGGCATATAGGTTTTCATAGTAGTCTTTAATAATTCTTTGTATTTCTGTGGAGTCTGTCGTGATTTTTCCATTCTCATTTCTGATTATGTTGATTTGTGTTGATTCTCTTTTTCTCTTAATAAGTTTGGCTAGAGGCTTATCTATTTTGTTTATTTTCTCAAAGAACCAGCTCTTGGTTTCATTGATTTTTGCTATTGTTTTATTCTTCTCAATTTTGTTTATTTCTTCTCTGATCTTTATTATGTCCCTCCTTCTGCTGACTTTAGGCCTCATTTGTTCTTCTTTTTCCAGTTTCGATAATTGTGATGTTAGGCTATTCATTTGGGATTGTTCTTCCTTCTTCAAGTGTGCCTGGATTGCTATATACTTTCCGCTTAAGACTGCTTTCGCTTCGTCCCACAGAAGTTGAGGCTTAGTGTTGTTGTTGTCATTTGTTTCTATATATTCCTTGATATCTATTTTGATTTGTTCATTGATCCACTGATTATTTAGTAGCATGTTGTTAAGCCTCCATGTGTTTGTGAGCCTTTTTGTTTTCTTTGTAGAATTTATTTCTAGTTTTATACCTTTGTGGTCTGAAAAATTGGTTGGTAGAATTTCAATATTTTGGAATTTACTGAGGCTCTTTTTGTGAGCTAGTATGTGGTGTGTTCTGTAGAATGTTCCATGTGCACTTGAGAAGAATGTATATCCTGTTGCTTTTGGATGTAGAGTTCTATAGATGTCTATTAGATCCATCTGTTGTAGTGTGTTGTTCAGTGCCTGTGTGTCCTTACTTATTTTCTGCCTGGTGGATCTATCCTTTGGTGAGTGGTGTGTTGAAGTCTCCTAAAATGAATGCATTGCAGTCTATTTCCCTCTTTAGTTCTATTAGTATTTGCTTCACATATGCTGGTGCTCCTGTATTGGGTGCATATATATTTAGAATGGTTATATCCTCTTGCTGGACTGAGCCCTTCATCATTATGTAGTATCCTTCTTTATCTCTTGTTACTTTCTTTGTTTTGAAGTCTATTTTGTCTGATATCAGTACTGCAACCCCTGCTTTCTTCTCACTGTTATTTGCCTGAAATATGTTTTTCCATCCCTTAACTTTTAGTCTATGCTTGTCTTTGGGTTTAAGGTGAGTTTCTTGTAAGCAGCATATAGATGGGTCTTGCTTTTTTATCCATTCTATTACTCTGTGTCTTTTGATTGGTGCATTAAGTCCATTTACATTTAGGGTGACTATTGAGAGATATGTACTTATTGCCATTGCAGGCTTTAGATTTGTGGTTACCAAAGGTTCAAGGTTAGCTTCTTTAGTATCTTACTGCCTAACTTAGCTTGCTTATTGAGCTGTTATATACACTGTCTGGAGATTCTTTTCTTCTCTCCCTTCTTATTCCTCCTCCTCCATTCTTCATATGTTGTGTGTTTTGTTCTGTGCTCTTTTTAGGGGTGCTCCCATCTAGAGCAGTCCCTGTAGGATGCCCTGTAGAGGTGGTTTGTGGGAAGCAAATTCCCTCAGCTTTTGCTTGTCTGGGAATTGCTTAATCCATCATCATATTTAAATGATAGTTGTGCTGGATACAGTATTCTTGGTTCAAGGTCCTTCTGTTTCATTGCATTAAGTATATCATGCCATTCTCTTCTGGCCTGTATGTAGGATTTCTGTCGAGAAGTCTGATGTTAGCCTGATGGGTTTTCCTTTATAGGTGACCTTTTTCTCTCTAGCTGCCTTTAAAACTCTTTCCTTGTCCTTGATCCTTGCCATTTTAATTACTATGTGTCTTGGTGTTGTCCTCCTTGGATCCTTTCTGTTGGGGGTTCTGTGTAATTCCATGGTCTGTTCGATTATTTCCTCCCCCCGTTTGGGGAAGTTTTCAGCAATTATTTCTTCAAAGAGACTTTCTATCCCTTTTCCTCTTTCTTCTTCTTCTGGTACCCCTATTATACGAATTTTATTCCTTTTGGATTGGTCACATAGTTCTCTTAGTGTTGTTTCATTCCTGGAGATCCTTTTATCTCTCTCTATGTCAGCTTCTATATGTTCCTGTTCTCTGGCTTCTATTCCTTCAATGGCCTCTTGCATCTTATCCATTCTGCTTATAAATCCTTCCAGGGATTCTTTCACTTCTGTGATCTCCTTCCTGACATCTGTGATCTCCCTCCGGACTTCATCCCATTGCTCTTGCATTTTTCTCTGCATCTCTGTCAGCATGTTCATGATTTTTATTTTGAATTCTTTTTCAGGAGGACTGGTTAGGTCTGTCTCCTCAGGTGTTGTCTCTGTGATCTTTGTCTGCCTGTAGTTTTTCCTTTTCATGGTGATAGAGATAGTTTGCGAGCTGGTACGAGTGACCTCTGTAAGAGCTTCCCTTCTTGTTGGTTTGTGGCCTTCCTCTCCTGGGAGAATAGTGACCTCTAGTGGCTTATGCTTGTCAGCTGTGCGCAGACAGGGCTTCTGCTACCTGCCCGTTTGTTATGGAGTTTATCTCCGCTGTTGCTGTGGGCGTAGCCTCGCCTGGCTGGGGCTGCTCCTCCAAAGTGGTGGAGCCCCATTGGAGGTGGAGCGGCCGGGAGGCTATTTATCTCCATAAGGGGCCTCTGTGCTCCCTGTTGCCCAGGGGGTTAGAGTGCCCAGAGATCCCCAGATTCCCTGCCTCTGGTCTAAGTGTTCTGTCCTGCCCCTTTAAGACTTCCAAAAAGCACTCTCCAAACCAAAACAACAACAGCAACAATGAGAGAGGGAAGAGAAAAAAAAAAAAAAAAAAGGAAAAAACACGCAATTTTTTTTTGCCCTCAGTCGCCGGTCCCAGGCACCTGCTCACTGGTCCTATTGCCCTGCCTCCCTAGCACCGGGTTCCCTGTCCCTTCAAGGCTTCCAAAAAGCACCCGCCCACTGGTCCCGTAGGGAGAAACGCGCGATATTCTTTGTCCTCAGGCGCCAATTCCAGGCACCTGCTCACTGGTCCTGCTGCTCTGCCTCCCTAGCACCGGGGTCCCTGTCCCTTTAAGGCTTCCAAAAAGCACTCGCCAAAAAGAGGAAAAAAAAGGGGAAAAACGGGTGATTTCCTCTGTCCTCCGGCGCAGGTCTCAGGCACCCACCCACTGGTCCCGTAGGGAAAAACGCATGATATTCTTTGTCCTCAGGTGCCAGTCCCAGGCACCCGCTCACCAGTCCCGCCGCCCTGCCTCCCTAGCAACAGGGTCCCTGTCCCTTTAAGGCTTCCAAAAAGCACTCGCGAAAAAAAAAAAAAACCACTCTGGTTTCTTTCCACCCGCCAGGACCCGGGGGGAGGGGCGCTCGTGTCCTGCTGGGCCAGGGCTTTTATCTTACCCCTTTCGCAAGGCGCTGGGTTCTTGCAGGTGTGGATGTGGTCTGGATGTTGTCCTGTGTCCTCTGGTCTCTATTTTAGGAAGAGTTTTCTTTGTTATATTTTCATAGCTGTATGTGTTTTTGGGAGGAGATTTCCACTGCTCTACTCATGCTGCCATCCTGGCTCCGCCCCTTTTTTTCTTTTTTAATGATGAAAATATTGTCTCCTTGCCCTGATCATGGTTTTGCCATTGAAATCTATATTGCTTTTACTTCATATTTTAGGCCAGTTTGTGATCTCAAGTTGCAGTGTTCCACAATGACATTCACTTCTCTGTGTGTTTCGTATACTGAAACTCATAGTGAGTACTCAAGCAGTGGAAGATGGCCAAGGACATTCTTGGAGAGTATTCAAATACTATTCAGATCTCTCAACAAGGTTAACATCATCACACAGAATCACATGTCAAGACTGCCAATGTAAGGACTTATTTGGCATTCAAAACTTGTAATTATTCTGGAATACCACTCATAGGATTTATGTAATATAAATATATAGTATAAATGCATACTCTTATTGATATTGTATTCACAAGAAAGGCCCACTGTTTGCAGGCAGAGCCTAGATCACACAGTTACTGTCTGGTAACAGTACAAGTGAGACTGAGCAGCTTGTGGCTACTGCTCTCCCAAATGCTTCTGTCCTGGTCCCCAGAGATGTCATCTGTGACGTTTGAATCTACTTCTCAGTGTTTCTTGCTCTCGTTTTCAGCTGGTATCATTTGATTCCTTCAAATCAATACTAACTCTGTGTCAAATTATTAAACTTTAATTCTCACAGGAGAATTATAACATTTTTTTTTCTCATTCTCCCTATCACTTGATTTTTCTTGGGATTTAAAAAAAAGTGAATTTGCTGAGAAATTCCAAGAAGGAATTACTATGTATAAACACTAATGTCAATAACTGCAGCTTTTGTATAGTGCTGGTGAGAATGCACAGAAGGCATTTTTGTATAAATATACACTTACCGTATCACCCAGCAATTCCACTCCTAGTTGTTAACAACATAAATTTAAATATATAATAGCTACCCAAAGACTTGTAAATTTATAGCAGCTTCATTTATAAAATCTAAAATCTGGAAACAACCCAACTGCCCATCAATAGTGAGAGCATAATCAAATTTTGGTAGCTCTGTACAATGGAATACAACTCAGCAATAAAAGGATATTGAGCCACATGGAGAAATCTCAAAAACATCGTGCTATGTGAAAAAAGCCAGACACAAACCACTACTGGAACCATATTAATGTATGACTACATTTATATGAGATCTTTTTAGTCAAAATTATGGTGACAACAGACCAGCAGCTCCATAGGGTGGGGGACTGCAAAGGGTACATGGAAGCTTTTGATGGTTCTCAAAACTCATAGAATTAGTGTTAGAATTAGTGAATTTTATTGTAGGTAAATTATACATTAATAAAGTGAACAAGTAAACTCATAATTGTATTTTCTTATACCATCAATAATTAGAAAGTTTACAAAAAGATATTTATGATAGTGTATTTGAAATACCTTGAAATTACTCTCTAAAGAAGTACAAAGACTTCTGTAAATTAAAATTAAGGAACATTAAAGGAGATCTAAATATATTGGCAGAGATTTCTTGTTCTCAGATTAGAATCTCAATGTTATGAAGATACCATTCTCCTCAAATTGATGAACAGATTGAACCTAATCCCATAAAAATTCCAACATTTTTTAGCGTGAGTCCAAAATTTATATGGAAAGGCTATGAACAGAAAAAACAAAATAGGTGGGCTTTCTCTACTACATCTCAAGATTTAGTGTGAAAATATAATTACACCACTGATATGGGTGCATGAATGGTCAGTTGATGTAATAGAAAGCCAGGTAGTAGGCACCCAGTCTTGAATAGATGTTTCTATGTCAGATTTCTATGAAGTGCCATGGCTGATTAGAGGGGGAAATTATAATTAACTTTTCAATAAATTGTGTTGAGTAGCCATTTGGAAAAAAAGGAAATTGGATTACTACCTCCCATCAGGCCCCCCAAAATCTGTTTTAGTGCATTAAAGTACTAGATGTGAAACACAAAGCTGTATGCTTTTTAAAAAAGAATATAGGCTATCTCCAGGGCCTTGGGAAGGATTTCTTCAACACAGGACAAAAAGCATTATCGTAAAGAAAAGGATTGATAAACTGATTACATTAAAATGAAAAACTTGTCATCATACTTTTTAAAAAGATGAAAAGAAAATCACAGAGTGGGTGAAGATAATATTCTGTTCATTTGTTTCTATAATGCAAGTTCATGTATGATTGATAAATGGGGAGAATGATGTCATTTGAACTGAGGTAATACTGATTCTTATTCCACTTTCCCAGCAAGCTCGTGTCTTTTATCATCAAGCGGCAGCAAGTAAACAGGATATACAGACATAGCTAAATGTTGCATGTGCTATACATGATGCCCATCCATCTCAGTTTGGCCCCTTTTCTCAATTTCAACATGTGCTTTATCTTAAAATTGCTTATTGCACATTTGCCTTATCATTAGTCAGTAGCTTTAACCCTCTTTGTACCCCTTTCTTTCAAGTACCTTTTCATTTCACTTTTTCTTAGTAGTTTTTTAAAGATAAAATACTTTATTTACTCTAGTATTTTTTATTAGGACTCTAACATGTCTTAAACTATTAATTTTTTTAGTTATGGTTATTGATTAATGCTGTGGTTGCAAATTTGTAATATGTTTTGAAAGATGAACCTTAACCCTATTTTCTCCACATTTTCTTCTTTTGGAGCATAATTTTGCAGAAGGCATATTTCACATCTTAGCAGAAACACCCTGTATTTGCAACATATATTTGACAAAGGACTGTATTGTTTCATTAATACTAAGGCTCAACTATTTCACATATTAGCTTCTCTACAGTTGGAATGTATCTTACATTCCAAAAGATGGAATCTTTCAACTATAACTATAACTGTTTTTTTTTTCCTAAGGAAAAAATAATGGTGCATTTTAGAAGCTGTTGATTACTTAGACTTGATGAAGTACTGTAGTACCCAGAATGTAAAGAACTACATATCAATTTTAAAGAGTCAGGCAGCACAGTAGGGAAGTAGCAAAAGACTTGAACAGCCACTTTATAACAGAAGAAATCTCTGTGGCTAGTAAATATATGAAAAAGAACGTTTAATCTCATAAGGCAGTCACACATTAAATACACAGTGAGATGCCTTTACGTACTTAGCATACTGGCAGAAGTGTTAAAACCCCATAACAAGTATTGATGTGGACACAAAAAGATGTATAAGGTATGATTTTATTCATATGAATCTAAGCTATGCTGCTTAGAAATGCATTATTTATTTGGGAAAAACATTTTTAAAAAGAAAGGAAGTCATCACACAAATGTCAATATGGTACTTACGTTTTGGGGGTGATTTATGATAGAGATGTTCAAGGGGGCTTTTGGTGTTCAGGTAATGTTCTGTTTCTTCACCTGGATGAGTTTGTTTTGTAATTGTTAAACTTAATGTTATTTTCTGTACTTTTCTATATGTTTCAGAATAAAATAAAAAGGGGGGAATGGTCATTTATGCCAAATGTTGTTGTTATGTCAGGTAATATGAAGACTGAGACTTGACTGTTGGATTAAGCACAGTGGAGACCACTGAACACAATGCATCATCCCAGTGGCGTGCTTGGGGCAGTGACCCGATTAGAATGGGCACAGGATAGAGTGAGAGGAGAGGAACTGGGGACTGAGTAAACAGCACTCATCGGAGGAGTTTTATGTAAAATGGAGAAATACAGTGTTGACAGGAGAGGCTGTAGGAAGCTTTACATAAAATATAGAGCATCAGGAGAATATGAGGATAAATTTTCTGGAATACTGAAGGCAATGGAGCAGTGGATGGGAAGGGAGAGAATTTGCTATTGTAATAATTACGTTTTTGGGGGAGAAGAAATAAAAAAGTTTTAATGCTTATATTTGTACAGAAAACTAACATTAAAGCTGCTTGGTAAGTCTTGGGAATATGTATGTTGGAATCACACATAACATTTCATATCTATTAATGGAAAAGATCATGAACACTATCTTGCTCAAAACTGCTTTGCAGTAAGAGAATGACTCCCAGAGGGATTAATACTTGCTTAAAATTGTACCATTAGTAATCATCCCAGCCTAAAACACAGAGTTGCTCTTGCCCCTTGGGTTAGTGCTCTTTTTATAGTATTATCTATAATATGGTTTGTTCTTAAATCAGGTTTTCTATATATAGTCATTATATTTTATAGTAGAGTTTATTTGAATAATATTTCAGGTGCCTTTGCTACAGAACAGACAATGCCAGAACATAATCGTCATGTGTTATTTCTCATGATTTCATGAGTTTGCTGAGCTCAACTAGGACTATTCACATGGCTTGTCATTGGCAGTTCAGCTGAGGTTGGAGGGCCTTACTCACATATCTCGGGCCTTGGTACTGTTTGTGGCGGGGAAAACATCATACATCTCTCATCATATGATAGTCTAGACTAGATTTTAGTGGGACTATTCCAAGGAGCAAAAATGGAAGTCTAAACCCCTGAACTAGCACACCACCACATCTGCCACATTAAATTACTCAAAGCATCTCATAAATCCAATCCAGATTGAAGAGTTAAGGAAACAGGCCCCATCACTTGATGGGATGAAGTGCAAAATACTGTGGTCATGTTTAATTATAAATTATAAAATAGATTAATTATAAATGTTATATTTAAATAAATAAATGCCCTTTCTAATGATAATTTTCACTTAATATGTAGTGAAGAGCTGTTGATTTAGAGAATCTAACAATGTAGGATTAGTCAATATGAGAAACAATTTGACAATGAAAAAATGTGTTATGGAAAAAAGGGGAAGTTATGTTTTCCAGATTTTGTATCTTCTATGATGTAAAACAAAGAAAGAAATATGTGTTTTATAAAAAGGTAGACAAAAATAAGGGGAAGAATTCATTGAATGCAATCTTTATTGTTGGGAATGTTGGCTTAATCATTATTTTCTGAAATCATTACCATTAATGTTTTATCATCATATTTGTGGATTTTTTTTTTACATTATAGAATACACTAGAATATAATGCAATGGAAAAGTAAGAGCAAC
Organism: Manis javanica; assembly: GCF_040802235.1. Lineage (NCBI taxonomy): Eukaryota > Metazoa > Chordata > Mammalia > Pholidota > Manidae > Manis > Manis javanica. The sequence continues at coordinate 95,955,315 of NC_133159.1, read as the reverse complement.
TAATAGTTTCCTATGAATTAATTTATAATAACATATTTCCAGGCACTGTGCTAATTATATTTGTATAATATTTTACTTACATTTATTTGAGAGCTATCTGTATTAAATACCTACTCTGATTCTTTCACTGTGCTAAGACTTGGAGCTGTTACTCTGAACCAGGTAGACATGGTCCTTGCATATTGCACACCCTTAGTTGAAATTAGGGAAGGTTTTCTAAAGAAATTTTCTAAGCCAGGACCTGAAGGATGAGTAGGGGTTACTGAAGTAAGATTGAGAAAGGGAATAGGAAGTTTTCCAGGGAAAAGGATAATGGCTTGGATGGGGCCTTGGAGTTAAGCAAGTAAAAATCTATTTGTGGCTAAAGCCTAGAATGTGAAAGGGTGAGACAAGAATGAAGCTGGAGAGGTAGAGTCTGGATTTTATGCCAAGGATCATGGGAAACCATTGATGAGTTTTAGAGTTTCTTTTGCTCAGATTATTGTTTTAGAAAAGTTACTGGCTGCAGTTTGGGTAAGGGCTGTAGCCAGGGAGAAGAAAGGGTTGACCCCAGGAAACCAATAATACAAACCATAGGTAGTGATACTAATTAAGTGAATGTGAGAGTAGAAGAGATGTTTAGGAAATGGAATCAACCAAATTTGGTGACTGGATGTGGAGGAACCCAAGATGACTGCTCTCAGGTTTCTGAATTTGGAGTGCCATTAATTAATAGGGAACACCCGTGCGGAACAGGTGTGGGAAGGGGTCCTTGTGTGGGACTTGCTGCACTATCCCAACTCTATTTCTAGGCTAAATACATGGGTCTCTTTTTTACATTCTCTAGTATTTGAAATGATATTTCTAATATCAGTTCATAAAGGTTTTGATTCTTGTTCAGTAAAAGTCAAATGTAGCAATACTGCCATAACCTGAATTTATATCTTAGATCTGAAAGATTTTACTTTAGCGTGAATTCCTTAATAGGTAGAATTTAGTGCTCTGTTGTATAGTGAATTGCATCAAACAATTTACATACTGCTTAAGAAGCAACATGTGATACCTGTCTTAAGCCTTGAGCCTTAAGTGATGAGGCCTGTTGCCTTAACTCTTAAGCCTTGAGCCTAAATTAAAATAATTTCATAATTAATATTTGTCCAAGGTTTAAAAATAGCGTTCATTAAAATAACTTTTAAAAACTGTTTCTCTCCTATTATTGTCCTTCCTGACTCTAGTAAGTAAAATATTGGTTTACATTTTATGCCTGGGAAGAAAAAACACATAAGATAGCTACATAAAAATGAAGTATATCATTTGTGGACTTCTCTCTCCTTCAAATGTTAAGTAATGATAATTGAGGTTTAAAAGAAGAATTAACTGTTGTGCCTTGGCACATTAAACTTCCTTTGATACTAAAATTTTAATTTTGAATTTCTAGCTATCTGTAGATTTTATTAAAGTACATTTACTCATCCTACAGGATTTGTTGTTCTAGGAATGTTAACTTGCCCAAAATGTTCTGACCCTCATTATAGAAAGTACATGTTCAATAGTCTGTTTCTCCCATGTGTTCTCTATAGACTGGACTTTCTAATATTCTCAATATTTTGTAAGTTTAAAAGCACTTTACAACCTATTTTTTCTTCTTGTTTTTTTTCCTTAGGCACTACACGGGCCCCCAGGGATGGGGAAGTACCAGGGGTGGACTATAATTTCATTTCTGTTGAGCAGTTCAAAGCACTGGAAGAGAGTGGAGCATTATTAGAAAGTGGAACCTATGATGGTATGTCTGCAAATGTTGACAACAACAGCAGCCCAGAAAAATACCTGAATCACTGGAATTACTTCAGGGGAAATTTTATCAGTAAAATACCATTTTTAAAGTTTTTCCTGTTAGTCTTTGGGAAAATTTTCTTTTGATTAGGAAATTTTTAATTTACTGATTAAATGAAACTAAACAATAAGCAAAAATGTTCCATCATATTATAAAGTTGATTGTGAGTGATATACTAAAATCATTTAAATTGGCCAGTTTGCATATTTCATAGTAATTCACATTCATCATATAAACTCAGCAAGCATTTGTTGATAGCTTTCTGTTTGTGTTTGGGAATCCAAATACTTCACACTTTAAAAAATCTGTTTATACCTTGGTTATCTTGGAGAAAAGAGAATATTGATTGGCAGTGGGAGGCAACTAAAACAAAATAATTGGTTTCCTTTTCATATCTTTTTCCTCTACCCACCTGATTCTAGGAAGTATAGATTTAAGGTCAACTTCAATTTTTAAATGATTCTATATTAGTCCTTTTTTCCCCTTACCTAACACTCTTTACCAGCAAGCTTGTCCACTCCCATGCTTTTCTATCATTGCTTTTCATGCTGTTATAATTGCCTTTTTTGCAAACTCTAAAGGCAGCATCATGTCTTATTCAATAGTATCTTCAGTGCCTAGAGGTGGGGCTCAAAAAATTCTGACCTTTCATCATAACCAAGTATGCCTTTGCATTCTATCCAAAATAGTAATTTTTCATAATTTCTCTCTTTAACTGCACTGTGACCTCAAAAGAGTGGAGTCATCATGTACTTCTTCCTTTTTCTCACAGTTCCCACCCAGTCAGTTACCAAATCTTGTCATTTCCTCCTTTCTAGCAGATTTCACAATTCCTTTCTTCTCACTTTCATCACCGCATTGTAGGCCCACTGGACTAGGTAATGCCTGGACTGTTGCAGTGAATCTCATCTATTACAATTGCTTCCCTGTGTCCATCCACCCTGCCTGCTGCTCCCGTGCTAGCCAAGCAGTACTCTGGTCGTCTCTCCTCTTTAGAATCTTCAGTGGTTTCCTTCTGCCTGCTCAGTTTGACCCAACTACCCTTTCTGGGTGTATCTCCCACAACTCACTCACTCACTCATTCATTCATTCATTCATTTGATCCTTCTTTCATTCATTCAAAAACCCATTTATTAAGTACCTGCTATGTGCCAAGTACTATAAAGAGGGACTAGAGATACTGTGATGCACAATATTGAAATGATACTGCCTTAATAAATCCTATGTCTTAGTGGGGACGGCAGTCAAAAAAACCATCAGAATAACTATAAATTAAGATGTTGTGAAGGAAACAAAAACGGATTTAAAGAAGATAATAGGAATGTCTTATTTAAATAAGGTGGGCAGTGAAGCCTTCTCAGAGGAAATGATGGCTGCTAATATTTTATTTTTATACAAATAGCCTACTTATTCCCCCCCTTATAGGCAATCTTTCTGGTGTGTTTAATATGTATGTTTATTCATTCACACACACCCCCCCTTATAGGCAACCTTTCTGGTGTATTTAATATGTATGTTTATGTTTGTATGTGTTCAAAATGTGTATTAGTCTTTGTGCATGTATTATTTACGTTGGGACTATGTTCTGTATCTCATTCAGTTTCCATTTTCAGTAATGTTACTTTGTTTTTTAGATTTATCCATGTTCTTTCCTGTATTTACATGTAATTCATTGCTTTTTAACCACTGCATAGTATTCAATGTTGTGACTTTACTGTGTTTTACTTAACCATTCTACTAGTGATTGAATTCAAATTCCCTCCAGCTCTCCCTCACTACCACTAAAGCTGCAACAAGCATCCTTGGACTGCCTCTCATAGACCTGTGTGAGGCTGGCTGTGGAATGTACAGCCAAGTACAGAATTGAGAGGTTTTAAGATATGTATATACTTAATCTGGTGTAGTTTGGGATAGTTTTTCAGTCTGCATTCTCACCAGCAAAGCATGAGGCTTTGCTCCTGCAGCAGCTATAGTAATGACTCCTCATCCTCATTAAACACTTGGCATTGTTCAAATTTATAATTTTGCCAGTCTGATGGTTATATCTCATTTTAATTTTAGTTTCTCTGGTAGTCAGAGAATTTGAGCATCTTTTCATATGCTTGTTAATTTTTTTGGACCTCTGCAAGTTGCTCATTTGCTTTGTCCATTTTTAAAAGTAGAATCTCAATCACATTCAAGTTAGGTTAGCAGACATTCCTTAGATGTTTACATATTTATTTAGAGATTAATCCCTTTTATTGGGTATAGATATTGTCTTCCATTCTGAAGTCACCTAATAACCCTGTCCTGTGTTTCTTCACTAAACAGAAATCCTTAATTTTTATCTATTAGACTTATTACTGTTTTCCTTGTGATTTGTGCTTTTGAAGTTTTAAGAAGTTCTTCTCTGCCCTTAAATCACAAAGATATTCTCCTACATTTTCCTCTGTCAAGTATAAGAATATGGCATAGGACAAAATGGCATATAACATATTATTAATTGTGTGCTCAATTTAAAGGAAATGCAAATTGAAATAACAGTCATACACCATTTCACACCCATCAGATTGACAAAAATGTTAAAGTCTGATAATCTTGGGAAATGGAAATTCCCTTACACAGCTGTTGAGAGTATAAAGTGATATGATCCCTTTGGAGAACATCTTGTCAATAGCTAGTATATTGGAAGATGTACATAACTCTGACCTAGCAGTTCCTTCTCTGGATGCCTACTCTAGAGAAATCCTCATCTGTGTGCATATGTAGTCATATACTGGAGTAGACATTATAGCACTATTTGAAACAGTGAGCAAATGGAAACGATTCTATTTTAGTAAGGAAGTGAATAAAATACATTTTAATTAACTCATAAAAATGGACTATAATATAGCAGTTAGATGAACTAAAATCTACATATATCAACAGGAATAAGTTTTAGAAATGTAATTGCTTAAAAAAAGAGGTGAAAAAGGATACGTATAGTATATGGTTTAGAAAAAAGATATGTTATAAAAAACACTATGAAGTCATTATGTAAGCAGTGGTATTTATATGTTATGTATGCATATATGTCATAGCGGTACACAGTATGCAGGGAAGTTTCGCATAGCAACATTTAGAAGAACTCAGCAAGAGTGTGGGAAGGACAGAGACACAAATTAGGGCTTTAATTGTATATATGATCATATATATATGTATATATAAATATATATATGTATGTCCTTAAAAAGGAAAACAAGTGAGACCTGAAAGGAATCTGGCAAAAGTTAATAACTGGAGGATATGAAAATAAAAAAAATTAAAATGTTTCTCATATAATTATCTGTGATCTTATATATGTTCAAAATATTTAATCATTGGTAATTCTATTGTAAAAATGAAAAAGCCTTCAGAAAAGAGAAAAGAAAGTGGGGGAATAAAAAGCTCCAAACAGCTTCAAAAAGATGAAAAACTTTCTGTTAATAGCTATAGTTAGGGTTCACAAACCTTATCATTTTATACCACGTTGTATCTGAAACCTTGATACTTACCAACAACTCAAGAAAAATTGATCTAATTTAGTTACAAATAATGCTGGTTTTCTTTTTTAAATCTAAGCCCAATAATTTTTCTTTTAAGTAAGGAAACTGCTGAAACTTCAAAAGTACTAAAATGTTTTCAGTGATTATGGATAGCAATCACAATATCCTGAATTTTTTTCTAATTTTTACCCTAGAAAAATGTTGAATTTCCTAGAGGTAGATAGTAATTACTAAGAATACACAGTGAAAGGTATTTTTAGTGTTTCTGGTAAGAAAAAATGGACTTTTATTTTTGTCATGGTGCATCCAAATTCCTTGGTGCTGTGATTACTGGACAAAATACAGGAAAAAATGAGATCCTTGAACATCCTTCCTATTCCCTAGTCAAATCTCTGTTTGGAGCATTTCTGTGCTCTCTGCCTCTGAGAAGTGTGGTTTTTTTCATTGGTTCCTTGCTATTATATATGTGTCAGAAACTATGAAGAGATCTCTCTTAATCTGTTTTAATACGCATCTTTGCATCCATCTGCATGATATATGAATAAATCCATTTCAAACAGGGATTTGGAACCAAGGGAATAGTTGAGTGGGGAGAAGCAAGATAATAGTTGAAAAGTTTTATGGTTTGATTTCATTGTTTTGCCTTGAATATTTTAATGAAAATTATTACCTAAAGTCAAATTTCCAAAGAATTCATCTTAATGCTTTCCCCTCAAAGCATGCATGACGTAACATAAACTGATTTTCTAGATTTGCTTCAGTTATTTTTTTGAACAACCTGTTTTTTTATAACCTAGAAAAAATAATCCTTTATATGCCCCTTATGTGAATGAGCATCTTGATTACCTCCTTAGGAACCCAGGGCTTTGATCAGAAGATGTGATTTAAAAAAAAATAATAGAAGAGCATGAGTATTTTACTCCCTAACCATATTTATCCTCCTGTTATATTAGCATAGTGATTGCTACATGGTCAAGACTAGCAGGAGCCACAAACCGTTGCTGTAGCTGGACCTCTTGAGCACTTTCCCCATTGTAATTGCCTGCCTAATGAAACTACATGACAAATTAAGCGGATATTCAGTTCTCATTTCATTCTATTCTAGAACATTTATTTTTTACAGTAAAAATTACTGATCCTCAAGATTTAACATACTAAAGTATAGAAATATTTTATTTCTAAATAAAGGCTTTCCTGAGAGTAAGCCAATATTGAATTATGCTAATAATGTCTCTGTTCAGTAAATAGTCAGGTAAAGTAATATAATTAGAATGTCAGAAAAACTTTAAAAATTACTTTTACATAAACACCTTACATTTCAACACAGGCTAGTTAGTTATTAGCTTTATCCTTTGCCCACATATTTCCTCATTTTACCAAAGTAGTTCATTATGTTATACATCAGAACAAAATTATTTGAGTTAGTTTTCTCTTTCTTTACTCCCACTTTTCATGCCAATTAGTCCTACATGAGAGCATTGATGCATTTAAATTCACAAATTAGGCCCTAATTTAGAATTTATGCAAAGCAAGCCTTGTAGGAATAAATAGTCTATGTACATAAAATCAACTAACTGTTCTTAGCACCAACAGTCCTAAAATAAGGGCACTTGATAAATTAGTTCTTCCTATTCTTTCCACCTCTTCCATTTACCAGAAAGTGCTTTGGCCTCTTTTTAGCCAGTCGTATGTATTCAAAAATAGCAGTATAAGATAATAGGGCAGAGACATACACTAGGTTATTGCTCTAACTCTCAATTCAACTTTAGTACTCTCAGCTGTTGTTATTTTGTCCACTTCAGGAAACTTCTATGGAACTCCCAAGCCTCCAGCAGAACCCAGCCCTTTCCAGCCAGATCCAGTTGATCAGGTTCTCTTTGATAATGAATTTGACACAGAATCCCAAAGAAAACGAACTACATCTGTCAGCAAGATGGAAAGAATGGACAGCTCTCTTCCTGAAGAAGAAGATGAGGAGGACAAGGAAGCTATTAATGGCAGTGGAAATTCAGGTTCATAAATAGATGAAAAACCTCTAACTGATCTTCCAGGTTGACTTCAGCATGACAGTGCATTGGAAGTAAAATTTTTCACAAGACATAAGCTGAGCAAGTGATGAGATTCTAATATTTTTAAAAGGTTGTGTGTGGAACAATTTCTATCTCTGTTGATTGTCTTGTAAGCTGTAGTTAGTTGGCAAGTGGCAGTTTTGATAAATCAGTAAATAAGCTATAATTAGTAAATAATATAATAGGCCATTTACTGTGCTGCTTAAAAGATTTGAGTTTCATTCTGATGCTAGAATATGGGAATCTTGTTGGCTTAAGTCCTGCTTTACAAGCTATAGCAAAGTGTAGATGTTTTAAGATAGAACCTTCAACCAAAACAAAGTACAGAGGTTGGAAATATGCTAATAAAATTACCTGAAAGATTTTTTTAGCAATATTCTGAGTTGAAATTCTGAATCTCTCAAAGAAAATTTCCAAACTTGACTCTCATATTTTTCATTAAATGCAAAAACCAACAGAATTTTAGTGGTGGAGAATCTGCTTTTGAGTACCTCTCAATAATGTGGTGATTGCTTAGGACAATCTTATGCTTAATTTAGAGTATAAGTAGGAAACCACAGAGTCAGAGCAGAACTAATTTCAGTCCTATTTATTATAATAATTCCATTCTAAACACTAAATACAAGCTTTATAAGGGCAGGAATTTTTGCTTGTTTTGTTCATTGTTATATCCCTTGCAGTATAAACTCCCTGGCACAGAGTAGGAACTAAGAAAATATTTTATTGATAAACAATAAATGAATGAATTTGATCATATTCCCAAATTTGTAGAACTCATTACCATATTATTTTCCCAGTGCAGTTCCAGGGAAATGGAGGAATGGAAGTAGAGGTAGCAAATATAAAGCTCTGTCAAGGATGTTTGATGTAGAGGAGAGAGAAATGGGGTGGTTGCTAGATGGAAAAACAACTGTTTCATTTCTTTTTAAGAATAGAAAAGTAGTTTGTTTTTATGTGGATGGATATGATTTGCTAGGTAGGGAATATTGGTGATACAGGAGAGAAAGTGAGAGAATTGCAATAGGCAAGAGGGGATAGGATGTAATTGAGGAGTTAACCTTAGCTAGGAGCACAGACAGTTCTTCCACAGCAACAGAAGCTGGAGTAAATGGGCACAGGTGCTGTGTGGATGTAATTGTGAGAATTCGTGGAAATTGTCTTCTGCTTGCTTCTACTTTTTTAGTGAAATAGAAAACAGGGTCATCAAATGAAATTAGGGATAAAGGAGAAGTACAAGAAGATTTAAGGAGAAGGAAGGTATGAAATAATTACCTAGGAGAGTGTCAGAGTGAATGGATTAAGGACATGTCCTGTGATTGTCATACATCATTAAATGCCCTCTGGATCATGAAGTAAGAGTGAACTAGTGTTGCCTGTGTTCAGCTACATGTGTTGGTGTAGAATAGGTGGAGAATAAGATTTAAGCAGAATTATGGTTCAATCAGGTAAGTATGATGAACTGAGGTTGGGACAAAGCAATCAAGAGTGTTTACAAGGGGTGGTTATAATGTTCAGTCATGGAATTTAAGTTGAGTAAGGGCAGTGAGGGCAAGGCCAGGGCATGGATGGGGGTGAGGAACAGTGGGAGGTGGTAAGAAGTAGTATTGATGGATCATAGAACTTGGCTGGGTAAAGGATGGTTGGAGTGGAAGTACTATAAAGAGTGACATATAATGATTTCAAAGGCTTCTTCCAAGATTCTCTGATCCTGAGGCATTGCCTGCAGTTCAGAGGTGTTACTTATATTACCTTTTAAGCTTTAGAAATGAGTTTTAGGTGTGTGGATTATGAACTCCCTAGACAAATTTTAGTATTCTTACCTACATTATGGACTTTGGGACTCTAAAAGAATTTTAATATCACCAACAGAGAATTGTATTCAACAACAAGAAGTCTATTGGAGTGTAATTTTTAAAAATTATTATTTTAAAGGACTGTGTTAAATGTATACAGGCAGGTTGGTCTAACAGCTAAGAGCAGGGACCACTTAGACTCAAATCCTGGCTTTGCTGTTTATTAGCTGTGTAACCTTGGTTAAGTTAATTTAACCTCACTGTGCCTTAGTTTCTTCATTTATAAGATAAGAGTAACAATAAAATGTACTCACAGCATTGCTGTGAGGATGATGAGTTAATATATGTAAAGTGCTTAAAATAGAGCCTAGCTCATTAAAGGTCTGTGTAAGCGCTGTGGCTGGTACGGTTGGTGTTGTGTTGACTGGTTCATATTCAAACTGATTCTACCATCATTTTCGCTTCTATCACAGACAAGCATTAGAGGTGCTGAACAGGGTTATTGTGATCCAACAAATGAAAAAAATTCACTATGTTTATTTGTTATTTAAAAAACTATAGTGCAATATGTACATAATAGACAAGGAAATAAATATTTGTCCTTTTGTTAGAAGTGAAGAGCACTGTTTGAACAGAGTGTGACTTTATCTACTTTCCACGCTGTTCTGTTTTGAATAGCAGAGAACAGAGAGAGGCATTCTGAGTCATCTGACTGGGTGAAGACTGTTCCGAGTTACAACCAAACAAATAGCTCCATGGACTTTAGAAATTATAGAGATGAGAATCTGGAACCACTGCCCAAAAACTGGGAAATGGCCTACACTGACACCGGGATGATCTACTTCATTGAGTAAGCAGATGTCTGTATGTCTTCTCATGTCTCTATCACTATGAGACTTGCCTTAAACAAGTTTTAACCTCATTTCACAAGGCTTCCATTTCTTTTTCCTCTTTTTTTTTCTTCTTCATACAGGTTACAGTTGATTCTTAATCTGATTATTTCCCTGTGTGACATTTCATTTTTATTTGATTTGGATAAAGGAATAGTGTTTATAGTGTTATAAAAACAGAAGGATTACAAACAGGTTCATCACTAACAATGAAAAAGGAATAAAGGGTGTTTTGCTTTGCTGTTTTTTAAAAAACTTTTCAGTAAATTGTCCAACTTAAAGAGCAGTTCAAGAATTATCATCATTTGGAGGGTAGGTGATTTTATTATCTGAGCTAAATATTTTCAGTCCTAGAGTTTGGTTATAATATACTCAGGCAATACAGTTAAATAATACAGGAAGAAAATATCATTGATCCTCAGAATAATTGGTACAATATGAATTCACAAAATATAAAACTATTTTATGTGAAAACACTATCAATATAAATAAAAATGTATTTATAGAGATACAGAATACCACATGATCTTGATCAATTAAAAATGTTATATTGTTTGTACCAGCAAATAATAATATGCAAATAATTTATTGGAAGTTTTATTATGAAGTATTTTTATATTATCATTCAGCTGTAATTCTCATCTTTAAAGGAATTTGCCCAGAAATAGAATACAAATACAGTGAAGTTTCAGAATATAGTAATTAAATAATTAAAATATTGAGGGCTAGATACTGTACTCAGAGAACATGTACTAAGAGATGAATTAGGGGTGGGAGACTTGAATCTGTTGCCTTAATTACACTTCCTTCCCATAAAGTGAACATCTTGCTGGACCAAGTGGGATTCTAGTTTTTAAAAGACATAGATTTTGTGTGCACTGTATTCTTTTTACCATATATGGTACATTATTGATTACATTATACATTTATATAAACATTGGTGATGAGGATGTAAAAAAAAGACACAATCAGGTCTATTCTTTTCTAGGGACAACTTAAAGGGATTTTCAGGGGTAATTTAGACTTTTGACTTTCATTCTGACTTTAGGACTAAACCCCCAAGTAAGATGTAGAGTCAACTAGAAATCGCTAGAATATCTTTAATGGCAGATTTTGAGACACAGAATCTGGCAGTACTTCATCCCTACAGAAAACAGGGATAAGTTACTAAATTACAGAGGAGAAAGAATTTATGAAAGAAATGACTCTATAGTTGAACATTATTAAAATGAATTGAAGACCTAAATGTAAGACTGGAAACTATAAAACTCTTAGAAAAAAAAAAGTGGAAATGCTTCATGATCTGTTGCTCCTCAGCAACAAGAAGGCAGTGGGGGGGACGACAAGCAGGACCAGCCTGTTATCCCGGGGGGCTGAGTGAGAGGGCAAGTGTCGACGGCTCGGTCACCCTCCCCAGAGGTCCGAGGAAAACAAAACCACACCAAGCCGGGAGATGTGTTAGCCTTGGAGGCACAGCAAAACTCAGCTTTAATGCATCAGAGGCTTAGTTATATAGGGGAAGATAAGGAAGTAACAGAAACCAATGGGAATTAATTATCTCATCTGTCACTATGGTCTTAGGCAGGTTTTAGGTTAGGTGGGGAGGCGGAGTTAGGGCTAAGACTGCACGCATGGGAACTCAGTTGGGCCACGAATGCAGAAGTAATGAGGGAGGGTGGAAACCTCCAGCCTGCGGCCTTTTCTTGGTTACAAGCCTAAAAGAGGCAAAAGGTCCCAACAATTCCCCCGTTTTGTTTTATAAATGCTCTGGGATGTCCCAGCGGGCAAGGTGCCTGTCTTAGGTTGTCCCCCTCTGGGGATCTTACCTGTCACTGGGTAACTTGCAGCTCTTCAGTTGTCCCAAGCTTACTTATCCTCCGAGGCCTGTCTTAGGTTGTCTCCACCTTGGAGATCTTACCCGTCATGGGCACACAGGGAGGTAGTCAGGGGAAATCAACGGACATTGCTGCATCATAGCGACTATAGGGGTCACTGGCTTCTGTGGCAAGTCTCTGGTATTGTACTTGCACACTCATCAACTGAATTGATTCAATTCTTTTTTGGACAAACTGGATAATCTTGTTAACAAGGCAGGGCCCAAAAGTGAAAAGTAGGAGCAAAAGAAGGATAGGACCAAGGAGGGGCAGAGTATAGGGCAACCACCCATGTAACTCAGTCCAAAGAAAATTGGCTTGTAATTCTTTTCGGCATCTCTCGAGGTCTTCTTGAAGTTGTATGACCTTATTTTGGACTATGCCGGAACAGTTCGCATAGAAGCAGCATTCTTCCTGTAAAAAGAGACATAAGCCTCCCTTTTCAGCTGTGAGGAGATCAAGCCCCCTACGGTTCTGTAGGACTACTGTCGCTCCAATTGTGCTTGGAGGTCAAGAATTGTGCTGGCTACAGCTTGTATATCATCGATCATCTGTTGAGAAAGGGCTTTATAATAATGCAGAGAGGTCCCTAATCCTGCTGCCCCTGTGGCAGCTCCGGTGGCCACTCCAAGGCCTAAAAGCAGGGGGATAACCTGAATGGCCCTTTTTGATCTACCTCCGATGTGGTCTAAAGCAGGAATAGGGAGGCTTTGATTATTAGGGACTATCCCAATGTCAGGGAAAATGACAGCTGGAACACAAAGCCCAGTCCAGTTCGTTGGGAGAAAGCTAAACGTGTCTTCCGCGCAAATGAAGACTGTTCCATTAGGAGGACAGAGAAAGGTATTATTCACAATAATATTTTGTTGACAAAAAGAATAGTGGATTCAGCCGACATATGTCTCACTAGTATTATCAGAACTGGGGTTAGCTTTGAAGCATGGGCCTTTAGGGGAAAGAGGGTCTAGATAGACTCTATAACTTGGGGGTAACAGCTGGCACTGGGGCTTGGCCTGTGACAGGTTAACAAAAGAGCATTGGCCCGTAATGGTCCCGGCTTCAGGCACAGCCAGAAATCCTTCGCTAAATCAGGATTGGTTCTATTGAGTAAGGTAAAAGCAGCCTGTATGATTGACTGTGTTTCAGAATCAAGAAGCAATTCTCCCCTGATCTCTGCGAGGCTAAGAGGGTGGTAAATCGGGGGATTTTGGTCTTCAATCAGCCTGTCTACCAGTTTTTTAATTTTGTGCTGTCGAGCCTGATCTTGGACTCCCCCCCCATCAGAGATGCCTATAGGGGCATATGTATTCCAACAGACTTGCTGTCCCCTCTTCTTTCAACAGTCAGCATATTCAGCCTTGCCTTTTATCAGAATCGCACACCAGTATGTTTTGTTACGGTGAGTGCAGGGGCTAACCTCCTCATAGCATGTAGCATGAATGGAGGCTTGAAAAGTGGTGCAAGGACAATTAGAGGGGGGTTTCCCTGGGACAGGTGAGGATACTTTGGGGCCTTGCCAACATTTGTGATCGAAACCCTTCCAGGGCATCCATTTTCTCTCACTTTTGTAAGAGTAGCTGCCCGTTGCCCATTAGGGCAGGTTTTGATAGAAGTATAACAGGTTACGGGGGGAGGGGTCTTGGTAAAAGCACAGGCCATGCAGGGGTCTCTGATGGTCTTTCATAGTATGGCCCTTGCTTGACTGGGATCTCCAAATCCTGTCTTAGCTAATGGGAGATTCATCACTATTAACAGGAAGACCAGCCTCATTGGGTTCATTGTGGACTCTGAGAGGGAGAAGAGAGATATCCTCAGGAGGCAAGGGGCCTTCTGGGTCATCATTGACATTAGTGAACTCCTCCTCCTTAGGGGGGTAATACTTGAGATCTCTTGCAGGGACCCAGATTGGCCTTTTTTCATTGGTTGGAAAGACACAGCCGAATCCCCTTCCAGCTGTAATGAGGGGGTCCGGGCCTCTCCATTCTCCAGTAAGGGGGTCCTTCCATCGGACTCTAGCCGTCTGATAAGGAACAGTTGTTGTCCAGTGCTTTTGGAAGGGCGAGAAGTGTTCGCCTTTGGCAAAATTCAAAATATTTAGAGTAAATAATGCCATCTTTAGTTGATCATGGATGGGGGAGTGTTCCCCCTTTTTGTTTTATTAATTGACCTTTGAGGATATGATTGTATTTTTCTACGATTGCTTGTCCTTTAGGGCTATAAGGAATTCCAGTGGTATGAGAAATTTGCCATTTACTCAAGAATTCAGTAAAAGATCTACTGATAAAGCAGGGATCATTATCGGTTTTGATTTGGTCTGGCAGGCCAAGAACGGCAAAGCACTGGAGAAAATGCTTATGGCATGTTTGGATTTTTCTCCCATATGGGCTGTGGCCCAACAAGCATGGGAGAGGGTATCAACTTAGAAATATGTATTTAAGCTTCCCAAAAGGGGCAAAAGTGTGACATCAATCTGCCAAAGGTTATTGGGCCTCAGGCCTCGAGGGTTCACCCCGCCCTTTTGAAGCGGAGGAACCTATAGAAAGGGCTGGCATGATATACATGTTCTAATGATCTTTTTTAAGTCTCTGATGGGGACTTGAGGGAACCGATGGTGTAGTCCCCTCCAATTAGCGTAAGTTGATGAAAAGAGGTGGCTTCCTGTACTGTGTAGGCTGAAGCTAGTTGGTCTGCAAGAGCATTGCCCCTCGACAAAAGGCTTGGCAAGTCCTGATGTCCTCTTAAATGTTGCACAAAAAGGGGAACTAGTCTCTGTTTTAACAAATTGCGAGCTTGAATCATCAAAGGAGTGATGGGATTATTGTCAAGTCTGATGTGTGCTCCCACAGGGTTGGGCAGTAGATTGACAACATAAAGGCTATCTAAAAACAGATTAAGCCTTGGATCTCAGATAGAGCTAAAACAACAGCATAAAGCTCTTTAAACTGGGCGGAGCCCTGTATCTCATGAAAGAGGGTTACGGCCAGAGGGCATTCACTTGTGCCTGGGGGGAACATTACCATAGAGGCTCCCCATTTACCCCTGTAGATAAAAACAGAGGGGAAAGAGGGGTCTGCCTCAGTGAGGAACATTTTAGGCAGCTGCCATGCCAGTTGGCCAAAAGAACTCATCCACCTATAGGGACCATAGTGACAGTCCACTATCCCCAGAAAGCCCTCCATGGCCATTGGCAATCTGGAATTATTTCTCTGTAGCCACGAGAAATCATTGACCTGAAAAAGGATGATCAAAGAGTGGGGTTCACACCCAAAAAGACGGACAGAAAGATCTCGTCCCTTGACAATGCAGTCGGCCATTTGATCCACTATAGAGTACACTCGGGGTGCCCCTCCCACAGATAGATGTATCCAATGTACAGGATCTCCCTCCTGAGCTAAAAGGGTGGTGAGGAGGGTCTCTCTCGCCATAATATAGAGGATTAGTGGCAAGTTTGGATTATATCTTTTTAAGGCAGCGTTATCAATGGCATGTTGAACTTTTGTCAATGTGTCTCTATGTATAGGGGTTAAAGTCACTGTTGAAGCTAGGTTAAGGCCTTTTAATAGGTCAAAAAGAGGGATAAGATCAGCTGTGGTTATAGGAATCCAGGGCCTCATCCAATTGATTTCCCCCAGCAGTTTCTGGAGCTGTGGTAGTGTATACGCGTCCTGAATACTTAACAGGGGAGACAACATCTAATGTTAAAGTAGTTCCCAAAATTTTAAAAGGAGCTCTCTGTTGAACTTTATCTGGGGCAATTTGAAAGTTGTAGTTTTTGAGCAGGGAAAGGCACCTTTTAAAGAGGTCGTCTAATTTGTGGGAACAAGTGGCCCCCAAGATAATATCATCCATATATATGTAAAAGAGTATGTCAGATTCCTCTCAGCTTGTTGCTGGCATTCCTCTTTATACAAAGCACACCACTTAATATAAAGGGGGCCAGGGAGAACTGCCTGGGCAAGAGCCCTCCAATCTGTGGCGGTGCACGGATGGTGAGCAAGTCTCTGGAGGATGGTCTCAGTCCAAGGAGCATTGGGGCCATCCTCAAGAACGGCCTTCTTTAACTCCTTAAGGTCACCTGGCTCCCAAGGGTACCAGGGGGCAGGGCGGTTATCTCCGGGATTAACATTGACAGGAAATAGCTGACATGGCCCTAGGTTGGGTTGTGGGTGGAGCCCTGGATTCTCTTAAGGTTGACAACCAATAGGAGAGCCTAAGTCCTTATATGGGAGAGGAGCTGAAACCCCTGCCCGTTGGTATGGGGGAGGGGGGCTGATGTTGATTTGAAAGGGTTAGAAGGGCAACTAACACCAGGAAGTGGAGGATATAAGGGAGTCGTGGATTTTGGGGGCCAGGGAGCGGCATCAAATGGGTCAGTGGTGCGGCCGCTTCGATGCTTCTCAGGCTCTTTATCACTCTTCTGGCCTGAAGGGGTGATTTCGGGTGGGGGAAGAGGACCCAGTTTTCGCCAAGAGGGGGCCCTTGCTCCAGTGGCCTCCTTATCTCCTGAATCCTTAGCAGGTGGTTTGGGAGGCCAGGGAGGGAAGCAACTCTTCAAGGCTGCCAAAGTGGGGAAAGGCCCTAGAGGGGGGATCTCACCCCTGTTAATCTGTGCCTTGAGCACAAGCTGCTCTACCCAATCCCAAGTCTCCCAGTCAAACAAATTACTCTCTGGTAACCATGGGGCGACCTTAACTAAAATCTCCCAGGTCTTGATAGCCTGACTATCAGAAAGCTCTAAGCCCCTGCTTTTGAGAAGGACCCTAAGGGACTCAAGGGAAGGACCAGGCTTTGAGGAAGTTTATCCCATAGTTTATGGAAATACACTTAACCGTGGTCTGATTAGCTCGTCAGCAAAGGGTTCCTCACATGGGGCACCAGTTGTTGCTCCGCAGCAACAAGAAGG
Organism: Manis javanica; assembly: GCF_040802235.1. Classification (NCBI taxonomy): domain Eukaryota; kingdom Metazoa; phylum Chordata; class Mammalia; order Pholidota; family Manidae; genus Manis; species Manis javanica. The sequence goes on along the minus strand of NC_133159.1, from coordinate 95,938,470 downwards.
CTGGGGGTGGGGGCACAAGCAGGACCAGCCTGTTATCCCTGGGGGCTGAGCGAGAGGGCAAGTGTCGACGGCTCGGTCACCCTCCCCAGAGATCCGGGGAAAAAAAACCACACCAAGCCAGGAGATGTGTCAGCCTTGGAGGCACAGCAAAACTCAGCTTTATTGCATCAGAGGCTTAGTTATATAGGGGAAGATAAGGAAGTAACAGAAACCAATGGGAATTAATTATCTCATCTGTCACTAGGGTCTTAGACAGGTTTTAGGTTAGGTGGGGAGGTGGAGTTAGGGCTAAGAGCACCCGCACGGGAACTCAGTTGGGGTACAAATGCAGGTAATGAGGGAGGGTGGAAACCTCCAGCCTGCAGCCTTTCTTGGTTACAAGCCTGAAAGAGGCAAAAGGTCCCACCAATGATCCTAGACTTGGCAAGGACTTCTTGGATATGACACCAAAAGCATAGGCAACAAAAGCAAAACTAGACAAATGGGACTTCATCAAACTTAAAAATTTATGTGCATTGACTAAGAACAATCCCTGGACCAAATGGTCTCACTGCTGAATTTTATCAAACATGTAGTGAAGACTTAAAACCCATCCTCCTTAAAGTTTTCCAAAAAGTAGAAGAGGAGGGAATACTCCCAAACTCATTCTACGAGGCCAACATTACTCTTAATGCCAAAACCAGGCAAAGACAGCACAAAAAAAGAAAATTACAGACCATTTATCCCTGATGAACATAGATGCAAAAATACTCAACAAAATATTAGCAAACCGAATTCAAAAATACATCAAAAACATCATCCATCATGATCGAGTGGGATTCATCCCAGGGATGCAAGGATGGTACAACAGTTGAAAATCCATCAACATCATCCACTACACCAACAAAAAGAAGGACAAAAACCACATGGTCATCTCCATAGATGCTGAAAAACCATTTGACAAAATTCAACATCCATTCATGATAAAAACTCTCAACAAAATGGGTATAGAGGGCAAGTACCTCAACATAATAAAGGCCATATATGACAGACCCACAGCCAACGTTATACTTAACAGCAAGAAGCTGAAAGCTTTTCCTTTACGATTGGTAACAAGACAAGGATGCCCACTCTCCCCACTTCTATTCAACATAGTACTGGAGGTCCTAGCCATGGCAATCAGACAACACAAAGAAATAAAAGGCATCCGGATTGGCAAGGAAGAAGGTTAATTGTCCCTGTTTGCAGATGACATGATATTGTACATAAAATACGCTAAAAAATCCACTCCAAAACTACTAGATCTAATATCTGAATTCAGCAAAGTTGCAGGATACAAAATTAATACACAGAAATCTGTGGCATTCCTGTACACTAAAGATGAACTAGCGGAAAGAGAAATCAGGAAAACAATTCCATTCACAATTGCATCAAAAAGAATAAAATACCTAGGAATAAACCTAACCAAGGAAGTGAAAGACCTATACTCTGAAAACTACAAGACACTCTTAAGAGAAATTAAAAGAGGAAACTAATAAATGGAAATTGATCCCATGCTCTTGGGTAAGAAGAATTAATATGTCAAAATGGCCATCCTGCCTAAAGCAATCTATAGATTCAATGCAATTCCTATCAAAATACCTATAGCATTCTTCAATAGAGCAAATACTTGAGCAAATACTTCTAAAATTTATATGGAACCACAAAAGACACCAAATAGCCAAAGCAATCCTGAGAAGGAAGAATAAAGCAGGGGAAATTACACTCCCTGACTTCAAGCTCTACTACAAAGCCACGGTAATCAAGACAATTTGGTACTGGCACAAGAACAGACCCATAGACCAGTGGAACAGACTAGAGAGCCCAGATATAAACCCAAGCATATATGGTCAATTAATATACAACAAAGGAGCCATGGATATACAATGGGGAAATGACAGCCTCTTCAACAGCTGGTTTTGGCAAAACCGGACAGCTGCATGTAAGTGAATCAAACTGGATCATTGTATAATCCATACACAAAAGTAAACTCAAAATGGATCAAAGACCTGAATGTAAGTCATAAAACCATAAAACTCTTAGAAAAAAATATAGGCAAAAATCTCTTGGACATAAACATGAGCAACTTCTTCATGAACATATCTCCCTGGGCAAGGGAAACAAAAGCAAAACTGAACAAATGGGACTATATCAAACTAAAAAGCTTCTGTGCAGCAAAGGACACCATCAGTAGAACAAAAAGAGATCCTACAGAATGGGAGAATATAGTCATAAATGACATATCTGATATGGGGTTGACCTCCACATTATATAAAGAGCTCACGTACCTCAACAAACAAAAAGCAAAGAAGTCAATTAAAAAATGGGCAGAGGGGCTGGACAGACAGTTCTCCAAAGAAGAAATCAGATGGCCAACAAGCACATGAAAAGATGCTCCTCATTGCTAATCATCAGAGAAATGCAAATTAAAACCACAATGAGATATCACCTCACACCAGTAAGGATGACCAACATCCAAAAGACAAACAACAACAAATGTTGGCGAGGATGTAGAGAAAGGGGCACCCTCCTACACTGCTGGTGGGAATGTAAATTAGTTCAACCATTGTGGAAAGCAGTATGGAGGTTCCTCAGAAAACTAAAAATAGAAATATCATTTGACACAGGAATTCCATCCCAAGGAATTTACCCTAAGAATACAGGAGCACAGTTTGAAAAAGCCATATGCACCCCTATGTTTATCTCAGCACTATTTACAATAGCCAGGAAAGGAAGCAACCTAAGTGTCCATCAGTAGATGAATGGATAAAGAAGATGTGGTACATATACACACTGGAATATTATTCATCCATAAGAAAACAAATTGTACCATTTGCAACAACATGGATGGGGCTAGAGGGTATTATGCTCAGTGAAATAAGCCAGGTGGAGAAAGACAAGTATCAAATGATTTCACTCATCTGTGGAGTATAAGAACAAAGAAAAAACTGAAGGAACAAAACAGCAGCAGACTCACAGAACCCAAGAATGGACTAACAGTTACCAAAGGGAAAGGGACTGGGGAGGATGGGTGGGAGGGAAGGGATAAGGGGGAAAACGGGGCATTACGATTAGCACACATAATGTGGGAGGTGAGTGGGACACCGGAAAGGCAGTATATACAGAGAAGACAAGCATGTAACTACACTGATAGACAGTGACTGTAATGGGATATGTTGGGGGGACTTGATAATAGGGGGAGTCTAGTAACCATAATTTTCAAGTAATTTTACATTAATGATATCAAAGTAAAAAAATAAAAAATAAAAACGTATGTGCATTGAAGGGGAACAATCAACAGAGTGAAAAAGCAAACTACAGAATAGGAGGAAACACTTGCAAACCATATACCTGATAAGGAGTTAATGCCCAGAATATAGTTGAATATTATTTGCTGATAGATAAAGCTCTCTTGTTTGCTGTGGCTAATGTGTTTGATCTGTGTTACTGCTGCTGTTAAATTGTGCATCTGTACAAAAAGAGTACTAAAGTAGGTCTATAGTTTTTAGCTGTTATGTTCTGGGTATAGTCTTCATGGTCATTTCTTTACTTTTGGAAATTTCTTGTAAAATCCTCTAGTTGATTACCTACATCTGCTAATTTAGCAGTAACAATTTCAGATCATTGGAACCAAAGTTATGCTTTTTTCAAGTAGCAATTTTGATATTCGCTTAGGATATATCCACTTTTTTTTTTCCATTTTTTTCTGCATGATGCTAGGCCTCTTTGGAGGCCTAGTTTCTTTTCATTTTGCCAAAATTGGTTTAACTGGTTTTAGTGTGAAGTATCTCTCTGACAAAATGGGTAACACAGACTTGCTAGAAACTATCCCAATTTTTCCTACTTAGATTGCCCATTATTCAGCATACAAAAAATATTTCTGCCATAGTCTACCAACTAATCATCCTTGGAAATGTATAAGAAGGGGTTGTATGCACTGTAAGTAGCTCAGGAGTTAGAAAAGTCATAGGAGATATGATTAATTCCTTGAAACTGTTGGCTTGATTTCCCAAGAGTGGTTAATGTAGAGATTAGTCTGTTTATCTCATGTTAAAAGACCCCAAAGAAAGATAGTTTATTCACATTGTTATTTTCACACTACTTTGATAATAACTTTAAACTTTTCTGCATTCCTGTATATTTCTTCCATGATTTTTTTCTTTCTTTAATCCTCATATTTCAGATATTTAAACTCTAACACTGTCCAATCAGCTGTGTGATAATTTTGTTTTAGCATTAATATCTACTGCATGGTGACTTGGTCTGAAAGTAATTGTGACCTGTAATGGAATTAAAGCATTTGTGACCTACTTCATAAAAAGGGACACGGAGTAAGGATGTCTTTTATTCTACCTTTTTTTCTCTCAAATATGTGGTCCATACTGATGAAAACTAGGTTTTGGAGTTGAACTATACCCATTGTTTTTACTTGCGTGTTGCAGAAACAACATTTAAAATTTTTATTTTATAACTATATTGTATTTTAAGGAGCCCCTGTGAGGACAGGGGATCTTTCTGTTAATCTCTGTATTCCTAGGCCTCAGCACAGTGCCTGTGCAACACAGATACTCAAGAAATACAGTGCTTTTTGAAGGGAGAGAGGAAAGAAGTCAGCTAGCAAGCAAACGTATTTGTCAATACAGCTTTTTCTACTAAATAATGCAGTGTATGGGGCTATGTGACCATCCTTTAAAACATTTTGACTGCTTCAGTGTCTTCTTTCTGTCACTGGCATCTTCTCCCTTCCTGAGAGTCTTCATTCTCAAATTAGTGCTTTTAGCATTACTTTTCCTTGATAGTAGTTTTGAAGTAACAGACTGAGTGCAATAGGGTTATTAAATCAGAGGTATACAAATGGAACCTATAAGAAATAAATGTGCAAACATCATATACCTTTTAGTCACTTTTAACCTTTGCTTTTAAAATAGTTTTCTCCATCTTTTTTGCTGTTTCTAATTGAAATCTTTATTCTACAGCCACAATACCAAGACAACCACGTGGTTGGATCCTCGTCTTTGTAAGAAAGCCAAAGCCCCTGAAGACTGTGAAGATGGAGGTAGAGATTCAGAAACCTTTTATACCATATTTATTCTCTTCATGACTTCTTGCTTTTCTTGCTTAGATAGTGAGTTTTCCAAAACCCTAAACAAACTGTAAGCCCATAAGCAGTGAGTAGATATTATAATCAACTGACTCTGCATCTGATTCTATGAGAGAATTAATTTCTTTTTTTGAGGATAATACAACTAAATCCTTTTTCCAAAAAAAAATTTAATAAAAATAAATTTACCCCTTTTTTTATGTTTGTTTTGAAGGCATACTTTTAAAATTTTAAATAAATAATTTAATGAATCAGGTAATTCTCAACCCCAGGGTAGCCTCATCATGACATTTGAGCCTTCAAAAATATATTTAATGTGATATCATTAGAATAGATATGCCAGTATCTATGGCTAATCTTTAGCCATTTAGAACAGCAGTAGAAACTCATTGAAAGTCTCTAATATATGCCCCTTCCCCTCCAATATATTCTTACCCACACAACTTTTACTACATAGTAGAAAGTTTTTCTAAGCATCATTAGATAATAATGTCTGTCTTGCTTATTACAAGTTCTTTTTAATAGTATAGTCTTACAAATAAGTGTAGGATTTACTCCAAAATTTTTTGCTATGACTTCTTGAATATGGGCAGATGGATAAAATTTGCATTCATTTTGTATCACTGCATCAGAAATTATTTGCCTTGGTTAAAAATTGAGTGTCTAGAATGAGATTTGGATGCTCTTTCTGTAGATTGAGTTACTGTTTATTTAAAAAATTAAGCAGAATTTATACATATTTTGTTTAGGATGATTACAGAAATGAGATTTTTTTTGGTATAATTAAAAAATGGAATTATTTTAAGTTATATTTGCAATGTTATAAAAAAATTAGATACCTTGGAGCAAATATACTGAAAGCTATACAGGTCCTCTATATTCAACACTATAAAACATCACTGAAAGAAATAGGATAATGAAACCCTAAAATAATTAAAGAGATATGCTATGTTCATAGACTGGATGATAATATTGTTAGTGATGTTCGTTCTCCCTAAATTATATCTGTATTCAGTATAGTCCCAATCAAAATTTATAAGCTGATTCTAAAATATATATGGAAATACAAAAGCTCTAGTTAGCCAAACTTAAAAAAGGATAAAAGACTTAAACTGCCAGATTTGAAGACTTACTGTAAAGCTCTAATAATCAAGACAGTGTAGTATTGGTATAAGGATAGACAAATAGATCAGTGGAACAGGATAGAGAATCCAGAAATAGAGCACATATGTGATCACTGAATTTGCATCAAGATACCAAGTCAATTCAAGAAGAGGAGGAAAATCCCTCTAAGAAATGGTGGTTGAAACAACTGGATATTCATAAGGAAAAATGAACCTCACCCTATACACAAAAATTAATTTCAGATGGACCAAAGACCCAGTCATAAAAGCTAGAACCCTAGAGCTTTTAGAAGAAAACTTAGGAGAGTATCCTTATGGCTTTGAGATTAGCAAAGACTTCTTATACAAGCCATAAAAAGTATGAACCATAAAAGAAAAAATTGATGAGCTGGGCCTAATAAAAATATTAAATTTCTATTTATTAAAAGACAACATGAAGAAAATGAATAGACAAAGTCATAGACTTTGCAGTACACATCTCACAAAGGAATAACATTGAGAATCTATAAAGAGTAATTATTACTCAGTAAGAAAAAGGCAGCCAAATTTTAAAATGGGCAAAATACTTAAATAGGTCCCAAAAGACAATATACAAATGTGCAGTAAACACATGAAAAGATATTCAATATGATTAGTCACTAGGGAAATGCAAATTAAAACCACAGTGAGATACCACACTACACCCACTAGAATGACTGTAGTTCAAAAAGAGAGAATGACAAATGTTGGTGAGAATGGGGAGAAATGGTAACCCTTGTACATTGCTAGGCAGAATGTAAAATAGTAACAACCACTTTGGAAAGCAGTCTGGCAGTTTCTTATAGGTTAAATATAAATTTACCATATCACCTAGCAATTCCACTCCTAGGTATCTAACCAAGACAAATGAAAACATATGTCCATGCAAAAACATGCATGTAAATATCATGGAAGCACTATTCATAATAGTTAAAAAGTGGGAACAACCCAAATGTCTATTAATCAATGAATAGATAAATAAAATACAATCATACAATGGAACACTATTCAGCAATAAAAAAGAGTGAAATACTACACATGCTAAAACATGAACAAACCTCAAACATTTTATATTAAATGAAAACAGCATGAGGGATCTTACCGGGTGATGAAATGTTCTAAAATTGGATTGTGGTGATAGTTGCACAACTCAATAAATTATTAAAAAGCATTGAATTGTAAACAGGTGAATTTTTTATATAAACTATACCTCAATAAAATTGTTTTTTAAAATGACCAAAGGATTTCAAAAGACATTTCACAAAGAAGGTAGAAGAATAATTAATAAGGACATCTAAAGGTGCTTTTCATTAGTCATCACTACGGTAAGTTGCTATTCACACCCCCTGCAAGGGCTATACACTATATAAGTCAAATACACTAACAATGCCAAAGATTGGTCAGGCTGTAGAGCAATTGGAACTTCCACTTTTGATGGAGATGTAAAATTATGTGAACGTTTTTGGCAGTTTCCCAGAAGGTATTATTTCAAGAGAAATGAAAACGTGTTGCCCACAAGACATAAATGATCATGATAGCCTTGTTCATTATAGCTCAAATCTGGAAACATCCCAAATATCCATCAAATGAGAATGGATAAACAACTTCTGGTATATTCAAACACTGAAATACTACTCATCAATAAAAAGAAAAATAAGTTGTAGCTAACACCCAACAACACGGATGATTCTCATAAATATGTTGAAAAAAAGAATTCAGACAGAAAAGAATGGGTTCCCAATTATCCATTATTTAAAGCCTAAGAACAGGAAAACTGATCTGTGCTGCTAGAAGTCAGAAAATGAGGAGAGGAAGGAAGTGGGTATATTGAAATAATTCTTTGGAATGATGGATAAATTCTCCACTTTTTTAGGATGGCAGTTTTGTAGACACATGCAACTACCAAAACTCATTTTTTATGACTGAACAAACATTTAGATTGATTGTTTTATCATTGAATGAGCACTTAAGATCAGTGCATTTTATTACATGTAAATTATACCTCAAATCATTTTCAAGAAATTTTTGTCTATAAGGTTTTCTTTTTTTTTTTATTAAGGTATTATTGATATACCTTACAAAGGTTTCACATGAAAACCAATGTGGTTACTACATTCTCCCATATTATTGTGTCCCCCTGCATACCTCATTTCAGTCACTGCCCATCAGTATAGTAAGATGCCACAGAGTCACTATTTGCCTTCTTGGTGCTACACTGTCTTCCCCCGTGATCCCCCCCACACCATGTGTGCCAATCATAATACCCCTCAATCCCCTTCTCCCGCCCTCCCCCACCCCTCCCCTTTGGTAACCTATAATCCCTTCTTGGAGTCTGTGAGTCTGTTGCTGTTTTGTTCCTTCAGTTTTGCTTCGTTGTTATACTCCACAAATGAGAGAAATCATTTGGCACTTGTCTTTCTCCACCTGGCTTATTTCACTGAGCATAATATCCCCCAGCTCCATCCATGTTGTTGCAAATGGGTAGGACTGTAAGATTTTCAACAGTAAGTTCCTTATGGTGAAATCAGCCACTGTAAACTAGAATATATAGTACTTTAGAATTTGACTTTCTAAAAATTGTATATATGCTATTAGTTTTCTCAGGCATATCTCTTTTGCTGGTTTCCATTCCTTTTCCTGAGGTAATACTTCCTGAAAAACTGCCACTAATTGCTTCAATTCCATTCTCTTCCTTTTCCTGTTTTCCCTTTAGAATGTATTTATTTTCATAGCTTTACCTATCAATTTACTGTGTCTGGTTCCTTATCTAAATCTCTAATATTGTCCTCTGTACTGAATTCTATTTCTGTATTTCCTACCACATTTGAGCCTTTTTTTTTATTGTGCTACTAGCACTTCAAATAAACATGCTTAAAACTAAATTTCACATCTTTCTCCTAAAGTCACCCTTCCTCTTTCTGTCATAGGTACCATCCTCATAATGATTTGAGTCCAGATCCTTGGAGTCATATTTGATTCTCCCTCTCTTACTCTATTCTCTATATAGTTTCCAATTCCTGTTGTTCTTGTTTTTCTGTATTTTGCCAATATGCTATTATGAAAATTTTCCAATATTTAGAAAAATAAGAATTTTATAGTGAAAACATGTATGCCCACCTTTGAGATACAATAATGAACATTTTGCTATATTTGCCTTTTCATATTGCTGTCTATACATCTATCCTCTATTTATGTGTACTTTTTATATTATAGCTTCCTCTCTGTTCCTCCAGTCACCACACACCTGGATTATTCTTAGTCCTTTTTCCTGCAGTTACTTCTCCAATATTTTTATGCCAGTGGTCTCCAGATTGTTGGTGTTTAAACTATCTATTGATGTATAGGAAGAAAATGTTAGAACTTATTTTTCATAATGTTCTTATTGGGAGAAAAATTAAGCTTCTCTACTATTTTATGTACAGATTGCTAATGGCATTCTTACTCATTCTATATGTCAGATTATCATGTAGACTACCAGAGTGTCTTGAGGCGAGAATGGGTATGGCACTCTCACTTTTATCAAAGGCACAGTAAGGTTTTAGTTTACTTGTGTCCAATTAAGTGTATTTATGGACTATGTTACACAGTCTCTAATCCATACAAAATTGAAATGTAGCTTTAAAAGATTTCTGCAGTGATAACAGCTGATTGAAGGTAGCACAATATGTAAGCTCAAGCTAACAGCAAGAAAATGGCAGACCTGACACTTTTTATTTACCTCATGAAGGCTTTTTCAAACCACACTGAGGTAAAATAGTGATAATTGTTTCATCTTCATCTCCTTTTTATTATTATTATTTTTTAATTTTTTATTAATGTATGATTGATATACACTCTTATGAAGGTTTCACATGAAAAAACAATGTGGTTACTACATTTACCCATATTATCAAGTCCCCACCCATACCCCAGTACAGTCACTGTCCATCAGTGTAGTAAGATGCCACAGATTCCCTATTTGCCTTCTCTGTGCTACACTGCTCTCCCCGTGATCCCCCACACCATGTGAACTAAACATAGTACCCCCTCCCTCCCCATCCGCCCTCCCACACCCATCCCCTTTGGTAACCACTAGTCCCTTCTTGGACTCTCTGAGTCTGCTGCAATTTTGTTTCTTCAGTTTTGCATCATTGCTATACTCCACAAAAGAGGGAAATCATTCAGCACTTGTCTTTCTCCACCTGGCTTCTTTCAATGAGCATAATGTCCTCCAGCTCCATCCATGTTGTTGTAAATGGTAGGAATTGTTTCTTACTTATGGCTGAATAGTATTCCATTGTGTATATGTACCACATCTTCTTTATACATTCATCTACTGATGGACACTTAGGTTGCTTCCATATCTTGGCTATTGTAAAAAGTGCTGCAATAAACATAGGGGTGCATATGTCTTTTTGAATCTGAGAAGTTGTATTCTTTGGGTAAATTCCAAGGAGTGGGATTCCCGGGTCAAATGGTATTTCTATTTTTAGTTTTTTGAGGAATCTCCATATTGCTTTTCACAATGGTTTAACTAGTTTACATCCTCACCAGCAGTGTAGGAGGGTTCCCCTTTCTTAGCATCCTTACCAGCATTTGTTGTTCTTAATGTTTTCAATGCTGGCCATACTTACTGGTGTGAGGTGATATCTCATTGTGGTTTTAATTTGCATTTCCCTGATGATTAGCAATGTGGAGCATCTTTTCATGTGTCTGTTGGCCATCTGAATTTCTTCTTTGGGTAACTGTCTCTTCATATCCTCTGCCCATTTGTTAATCGGGTTATTTGCTTTTTGGGTGTCGAGGCATGTAAGTTCTTTATATACTTTGGATGCTAAGCCCTTGTCGGATATGTAATTTACAAATGTATTGTCCCATACTGTAGGATGCCTTTTTGTTTTGTTGATGATGTCCTTTGCCGTACAAAAACTTTTTAGTTTGATGTAGTCCCATTTGTTCACTTTTGCTTTTGTTTCCCTTTCTCGAGGAGACGGGTTCAGGAAGAAGTTACTCATGCTTATATTCAGGAGATGTTTGCCTTTGTTGTCTTCTAAGAGTTTTATGGTTTCATGACTTAAATTCAAGTCTTCAATCCATTTTGAGTTTACTTTTCTTTATGGGGATAAACAATAATCCAGTTTCATTCTCTTGCATGTAGCTGTCCAGTTTTGCCAACACCAGTTGTTGAAAACGCTGTCATTTCCCCATTGTATGTCCATGGCTCCTTTATCATATATTAATTGACCATATATGGTTGGGTTTATATCAGGGCTCTGTAGTATGTTCCATTGGTCTATGGGTCTTTTCTTGTGCCAGTACCAAATTGTGGCTTTGTAGTAGAGCTTGAAGTTGGGGAGTATAATTCCCCCTGGTTTATTCTTCCTTCTCAGGATTGCTTTCGCTATTTGAGGTCTTTTGTGGTTCCATATGAATTTTAGGATGATTTTCTCTAGTTCATTGAAGAATGCTGTTGGTATTTTGATAGGAATTGCATTGAATCTATAGATTGCTTTAGGCAGGATGGCCATTTTGACAATATTAATTCTTCCTATCCATGAGCACGGGATGTGTTTCCATTTATTGGTATCTTCTTTAATTTCTCTCACGAGTGTCTTGTAGTTTTCAGAGTATAGGTCTTTCACTTCCTTGGTTAGGTTTATTCCTAGGTATTTTATTCTTTTTGATGCAGTTGTGAATGGAATTGTTTTCCTGGTTTCTCTCTCTGCTAGTTCATTGTTAGTGTTTAGGAATGCCACAGATTTCTGTGTATTAATTTTGTATCCTGCAACTTTGCTGAAATCAGATATTAGATCTAGTAGTTTTGGAGTGGATTCTTTAGGGTTTTTATCATTCTTTAGGTAAAATATCATGTCATCTGCAAACAGGGACAGTTTAACTTCTTCCTTGCCGACCTGGATGTCTTTTGTTTCTTTGTGTTGTCTGATTGCCATGGCTAGGACCTCCAGTACTATGTTGAATAGAAGTGGGGAGAGTGGGCATCCTTGCCTTGTTCCCGATCTTAAAGGAAAAGGTTTCAGCTTCTCTTTGTTAAGTATGATGTTGGCTCTGGGTCTGTCATATATGGCCTTTATTATGTTGAGGTACTTGCCCTGTATACCCATTTTGTTGAGAGTTTTTATCATGAATGGATGTTGAATTTTGTCAAATGCTTTTTCAGCACCTATGGAGATGTTCATGTGGTTTTTGTCCTTTTTCTTGATGTGGTAGATGATGTTGATGGATTTTTGAATGTTGTACCATCCTTGTATCCCTGGCATAAATCCTACTTGATCATGATGGATGATGTTTTTGATGTATTTTTGAATTCGGTTTGCTAATATTTTGTTGAGTATTTTTGCATCTATGTTCATCAGGGATATTGGTCTGTAATTTTCTTTTTTTGTGGTTTCTTTGCCTGGTTTTGGTATTAGAGTGATGCTGGTCTCATAGAATGAGATTGGAAGTATTCCCTCCTCTTCTACTTTTTGGAAAACTTTAAGGAGAATGGGTATTAGGTCTTCAACTAAATGTTTGATAAAATTCACCGGTGAAGCCATCTGGTCCAGGAATTTTGTTTTTAGGTAGGTTTTTGATTACCAGTTCAATTTCGTTGCTGGTAATTGGTCTGTTCAGATTTTCTGTTTCTTCCTTGGTCAGCCTTGTAAGGTTGTATTTTTCTAGAAAGCTGTCCATTTCTTCTAGGTTATCCAGTTTGTTAGCATATAATTTTTCATAGTATTCTCTAATAATTCTTTGTATTTCTGTGGTGTCAGTAGTGATTTTTCCTTTCTCATTTCTGATTCTGTTTCTATGAGTAGACTCTTTTTTTCTTGATCAGTCTGGCTAGGGGTTTATCTATTTTGTTTATTTTCTCAAAAAACCAGCTCTTGCTTTCCTTGATTCTTTCTATTGTTTTATTCTTCTCAATTTTATTTATTTATTTTCTAATCTTTATTATGTCCATCCTTTGGGCCTCATTTGTTCTTCTTTTTCTATTTTAATTATTTGTGAGTTTAGACTGCTTATATGGGATTGTTCTTCTTTCCTGAGGTAGGCCTGTATTGCAATATACTTTCTTTTCAGCACAGCCTTGGCTGCGTCCCACAGATTTTGTGGTGTTGAATTGTTGTTGTCATTTGTCTCCAATTATTGCTTGATCTCTGTTTTTATTTGGTGATTGATCCATTGGTTATTTAGGAGCATGTTGTGAAGCCTCCACGTGTTTGTGGGAGTTTTCATTTTCTTTGCGTAATTTATTTCTAGTTTCCTACCTTTGTGGTCTGAGAAACTGGTTGGTACAATTTCAATCTTTTTGAATTTACTCAGGCTCTTTTTGTGGCCTAGTATGTGATCTATTCTTGAAAATGTTCCATGTGCACTTGAAAAGAATGTGTATCCTGTTGCTTTTGGGTGTAGTGTTCTGTAGATGTCTGTTAGGTCCATCTGTTCTATTGTGTTGTTTAGTGCTGCTGTCCCCTTACTTATCTTCTGTCTGGTTGATCTGTCCTTCAGAGTGAGTAGAGTGTTGAAGTCTCCTAGAAAGAATGCATTGCATTCTATTTCCCCTTTTAATTCAGTTAGTATTTGTTTCACATATGTAGGTGCTCCTGTGTTGGGAGCATAGATATTTGTAGTGGTTATATCTTCTTGTTGGATTGACCCCTTTATCATTATGTAATGTCCTTCTTTGTCTCTTGTGACTTTCTTTGTTTTGAAGTCTATTTTATCTGATACAAGTACTGCAACTCCTGCTTTTTTCTCTGTGTTAGTTGCATGAAATCTCTTTTTCCATCCCTTCACTTTTAGTCTGTGTATGTCTTTGGGTTTAAAGTGAGTCTCTGGTAGTCAGCATATAGATGGGTCTGTTTTTTTAATCCATTCAGTGACTCTATGTCTTTTGATTGGTGCATTCAGTCCACTTACATTTAGGGTGATTATCAATAGGTATGTACTTATTGCCATTGCAGGCCTTAGATTCATGGTTACCAAAGGTTCAAGGTTAAGTTTCTTACTATCTAAGAGTCTAACTTAATATGCTGTTACAAACACAATCTGAAGGTCTTTTCTTTTTCTCCTCCTTTTTCTTCCTCCTCCATTCTTTATATATATTAGGTATCATATTCTGTATTCTTTGTCTATCCCTTGATTGACTTTGGAATTAGTGAATTTAATTTTGCATTTGCTTAGTAATTAGCTGTTCTACTTTCTTTACTGTGGTTTTATTACCTCTGGTGACAGTTATTAAACCTTAGGAACAGTTCCATCTATAGCAGTCCCTCCAAAATAGACTGTAGAGATGGTTTGTAGGAGGTGAATTCTCTTAGCTTTTGCTTATTTGGAAATTGTTTAATCCCTTCTTCAAATTTAAAAGATAATCTTGCCAGGTAGAGTATTCTTGGTTCGAGGCCCTTCTGCTTTATTGCATTAAATACATCATGCCACTCCCTTCTGGCCTGCAAAGTTTCTTCTGAGAAGTCTGATGATAGCCTGATGGGCTTTCCTTTGTATGTGATCTTATTTCTTTCTCTGGCTGCTTTTAATATTCTATCCTTATCCCTTATCTTTGCCAATTTTATTACTATATGTCTTTGTGTTGTCTTCTTTTGGTCCCTTGTGTTGGGAGATATGTGGATCTCCATGGTCTGAGAGATTTTCACCTTCCCCAGATTGGGGAAGTTTTCAGCAATTACCTCCTCAAAGACACATTCTGTCCCTTTCTCTCTTCTTCTTCTGGTATCCTTGTAATGTGAATATTGTTCGATTTGGATTGGTCACACAATTCTCTCAATATTCTTTCATTCTTAGAGATCCTTTTTTCTCTCTGTGCCTCAGCTTCTTTGTATTCCTCTTCTCTAGTTTCTATTTCATTTATCGTCTCCTCCACCATATCTAATCTGCTTTTAATACCCTCCACTGTGCTCTTCAATGATTAGATCTCCAACCGGAATTTATTCCTGAGTTCTTGGGTATCTTTCCATACCTCCATTAGCATGTTCATGATTTTTATTTTGAACTCCCTTTCTGGAAGAGTCATAAGGTCCATGTCATTTAAATCTTTCTCCAGAGTTAAATTAATTTTAGTGTTTCATATTTGTATATGGTGCTGTCTAGTGTCCAGAAGCTCTGCTCTCTGGAGCTGCTTAACCCCTGAAGCAATGTCTGGGGTCACAGGGGAGCGGTATTCATGCCTGGGGGGAGAAAAATGCTGTTTCCTGCTTCCTGGCCGCTATGCCTGTTTCCATGGCCTGACCCAGTGGGCCCATCACACAGGTATAAGCTTTTGTCCCAGAGCAGCAGGATATGGATCCCCGCTTGCCACAAGCAGCTGGAATCTCAGTCTCTCCTGGAATTCTGCCTGTTTTAGCTTTCCAACCCCATAATCACGCGAGTGTCATGAAAGCACCATGAAATGTAGGTTTGTGCTCCTACATGTTAGGTATTCAGCAGTCCCAGGCCTCCACTCCCTCCCTGCTCCATTTCTCTTCCTCCCACCTGTGAGCTGGGGTGGGGGAAGGACTTGGGTCCCTCTGGGCCACAGCTTTGTTACGTTACCCTGTTCCGTGGGGTCTGCTCTTTTCTCCAGGTGTATGCAGTCTGGCGCAGTCTCTTTCTTGTTGCTCTCGCAGGATTAGTTGCACCAACTATATTTTTGAATTGTATGCAGTTTTAGGAGGAAGCCTCTGTCTCATCTCTCACGCCACCTCTTTAATCTCATCTGCTTCATATCCTTTTTAAATTTCTATTTTGTGTATGCTTTATTACATACTTATTAGTAGAGTAATATATATTTATGAATACATATATCTTGAAGGTACATGTTCAAACTTTTTAGTGATAAGTCTATATGATCAAAATCTTGACTACATTACCTATTAATCTTTCTAAAATTCAGCTGCCTTCATACCTCTCCCTTGTTCAGATACCTATAATGGCTCTCTGCTCTCAAGAATAAAGTCTAGATTCCTTGGTGAAATATTGAATATTTTCTATAATTAAACCATATTCTGTTTTGTTTTCAAAGTCTTCCCATGTTGTAAGTATGACTTGAATTTTCTCTTTGCCTTTGCCACATGACTATTTCTTGTGGCAGGAACCAGCCTAGTTCTCTGTGTCCACCCGGCTCATACTTACTTATCCTTCTAAGCTCAAATCTAAAATGTGATTTCTTGTTAGCCTCCTCTGTCATTCTCTTCCAGGTCACAATGAGGTGTCTGTCTTCTGTACACAATAGTTACACTGACATATTTCTACTGTAGCACTTTGCACTGTAACTAGTTGTCTGTATAAGAACAATGATTTTGTTGTATTCATCTGTATTCCCCCTCAGTAGAAAAATGTTTGGAGGAGGGAAGAAAAGGAAGAAGGGAATGAGAGGAAGAAAGAAGCTACTTATCTCCCAGATTATTGTAGTCTTCCTTCTTGAAAATATGTTTTCATCTATGTGAAGTTCCTGGGGGAGGCAATAAATAGTAAGTCTGTTCATTCACTAGTTTGGAGTCAATAGAGACATAATACAGAGGAAGCAAAGAGATGAGGTTAGAATGCCACCTGATGAGGGAACATGGCTTGAGCTCTACATCTCTATGGGCTTACCAATATTTTATCCCTACAGGAGGCAAACTTAAATACTCAATATTTGGCCTCTTTTCAGCTGCAGGCCTCCTCCCAGAAGGAAGACATAGGGAACAGACCATATTTGCACCCTCTCTGCGGGCAGGCTGATGTCTAGAACAGTGATAGAACCCAAGAGGCCTTGAGCCAAGCATATTGAATACATTCTCTAAAATTCACCCATCAGATAAGACATTCTTTCTTCCTTGGAGAAGAAAGTAAAGGGGCTCAGAGAAACTGGACATATTTCTTCCATTCTTCTTTCTACAGAAAAAAAATTAATGAACGTATCCCCCTAAGGCTCTTTACATTAAAGGTAACCATATGTCTTGGCCCAAGAGTAACCCAGCTTATTCCTATTGTTCCAGCATAATTATTAATAGTGTCCTCTTTTACTCCAAAAGTAGACAATATATTATGTGGTCATCCTAATTATGTTTTTTTTAGAGTAGAGCAACCAAAATTCATTTATTATTTAGGAATGTTAAAAATGTTAAACAAAATTCAACCAAGTAAATTTGAATATATAATTGGCTTTATTAAATGATACGTGAGTTAGGCAGCATCCCATCTAGCAAGTGGTGCTCTGAAGGGCTGAAGAAAGGAAGAGGTTTTTAAATGCAGGACAAGGAGGTCACAAACAGAAAAAAGGATCATTTTGGGTGAGGTCACCTTCATTTAGAGACAAGAGGTCTTATTAGGTGAACAGAGTGCCACTCTCAGCAACTGTCCAGTACTTCTTGCAGTTTTTATTGTTCCTTTTGTATGGTGTCCATGGTCATGATATTTTTGCTTAATCTCTGTGATATTCACAGGTTTCAACTACAGGTTCATAGTCTTTAAATCAGTCAGTCTCTTCAATTGTCCTCCAAAATTCCATTCATGGGGAGATCATCTGCTTGATAGTTAGCAGCTGCTTACATGCATTTAAAGCTTTTGAGAGGATTAAACACACCAGGGAGATTATTAGGATGACTATAAGCAGGATAATTCTCAGTACTTAGAGTGCACTTCAGAACCTGGTCTCCAAGACCCAAACAAATCAAAATCAAAGAAACACCTTCAAAGGAGTCACCTTTTTAAGCCAAGTGATTGTTCTGTGATCCTATGTAACTGAGTTTCAACTTCCCTAGAAGCGTTAATCGCAGCACAGCAGGTGGTCTTGGCCATAGCACAGATACCTCCTTGCTCCGTTAAAAGATATATCAAGGGCTGTCCTGTTATCAAGAACAACTTTAACTTTGGCCAGAGAGTCTAAGGATATTTGCTGGACAGCTATTGTTTTAGCAGCAGAATTTACAATGTCTGAAATTTGAGGAAGTTGACCAATGAGATGGTTATCTAAGGCTCAGTGCTTCTAATACTGCAGCACTGTCAGTGGTGAGGTCTCTTCCAAAGGGTCCGATGATGTTTCTAAAATACCCAGTCACCAGATTCCAGTCTGTGGCCAACAGGATTCTTTGAATTGTGATCCAGGAAAACTGTAACCTGGTAATAATAAGCTTTAGCATAAGGCATTAAAGACTTCTGGTGCTTTGTTATACTAGCATGAGATAATAATGGATCAGCAGAAAGTTGTATATCATTAGACATTGGTCTGCTATTAACTATCTCATGTGGAGTGAGTTTATGTTTTCAAAAGGGGGTACTGCAGTCAACAAGACCAAAGGCAATATCTTAGGCCAGGAAAGCCCAGTAGTTTTGTAAAGTTTAGAAATTTTGAGACGAGGAAGTTTGCAAGGCTTTCACTAAGACTTGTGTAATGTGGGTGTCTCAATCATTGGAGATTCCAGAAGGTGTTCCCCAAATGGGAAATACATTTTCTAACAGTTTCTTTGCTAGTATGAAGGCTTCACCCTCACAAATAAGGAAGGCTTCAGAAAACATATATACAACACAATAAGAACATATTGACAACCTATGCTAAGTGGTAACTGAATGAGATCCCACAGCAGGTGTTCAAATGGTGCAGGGAAAGGAGGTAATACCAAGATTTGCCAGGGAGCTGGGAAGAACTAAGTGGCAGTCTTGGGTTTCCCATCACCCTATTGATTTTACAACCATTATTAGCCCTTCTGATGCAGGAGCGACTATTGCCATGTCACAAGGACATCAGAATGGCTAAAGTCTGGCAACAGCGGTCATTCTTTGTAGTAGCAGCTTGGACTTTATGCACAAATGACACGATTTCTGAAGACTCTTACTGCCACAGGAATGTCAGCTGGGCATTTCTCCAGTCCTTGGGTTTTAGTCCTCAGTGTGGGCCTCAGTCCTGATGAGAGTAATTACAGGAGGTAAGATAATAATTACAAGTAATAATATTATGCCAGAACATCACAGATTTCTAGGAATTCCACATAATTTCTACAACACACATATATATTTATACATATACAAGATAAAGAAAGCTTAGTATTGTTATTTAATGATGCTCCATGTAATTTAGCATATCAAATAAGCCTAATTAGTTTAACAGATCCCTCAAAATGTTCCAAGTCAAAAAGACTTCACTTATAATTTGAATTTGGGAAGTTTGTCAAAAATATCATGAAGGTTTTAAAATACTTGGTCAAATAGGATCATATGTCACCATGAAACAATACTTATTTACCCAAAATGACAACTGAAGACTTCATAGGTAAATATAGAAGGTTACATAGTTGCTAGCAAAACTTAGCTCTTTTAATATAAAGAAGACATAGTTTTCTTATATAATCAAAGACCTGATGATAAAGGTATAATGAAGCACAGGAAATTATTTCGATAAAACATGGAATTTTGTTTTCTAGGCAACTACTTTCAGAGCAAACAAAAACCTTCAGTCTCTTACTAGCAAGAACAAACCAATAATCCAAGAAACCTTAGTATTTTTAAAGAGAGAAAACCAAATTCTAAATTTGCAGCATTGTACTTTTGATACTAAAACTCATTCTTAAATAAATTCATTTTAATCTTAGCCTGCTTGACCACATATTAAAATTCCTTTTCAAAGATTCCTTTCCCACAAATTGTCTACAACTTTCTTTTTCCTCAACAAAAAAGCATTTCCATTCCTCATACCATCTTTTACTGAAAGTACATATCCTATGTTTCTTACGCACAGAGATGTTTCCATTATTATTTCTAGTGACTTTAACTGCACTTAATTAGAATCCTTAATTTGTAGAAACCTTACATTTCTGATGAAAACTAAGTAAGCAATTGTGAACTGTCTTGTTACACTGCATTCTTTAGATTGGTAAATTATTAAATACATTTCATAATTTCTAGAAACATGCTAGTACAGTCTTTCAATAAAATACAAAACATTTTTACCAACAGACCCACATTTATCTTTAGTTTCTTAGTAACAAGAAGACAAAAGTAGGTAAACTTTGACTGTTTAGCAATTAATGTTTCATATTTTATCTTATTTGGAAATGATCTAAGTACTCAATGAATTTAACTTAGCAAAATTTTAAGATTTCAGATTACCAAAAAGATTTGGGAAAACTATTTTAAAAGTTTGCCAAAAATTTTTTGTTTATATCTGTTTAATTTATTCGTTCTTTAAGTTACCTACCAAAGCTTTATTAAATGTTTATCAGCCATTTTTCCTTGATAAATTTTATAACAGAGGTAACATGAGCTTATTCTTAGTAAACTTAGGTAGGAAAAAAGTATAATGTTGCTAACTGTAAAGGCATGTCTATTTTTATTAAACCAACTAACAATCTATCTTTTATTTACCAGAAGTTATCCTAGATCACCTGAACTTGAAATTTTGGGTTACTTTCTATTGTAATTTGTGTTAGTTTCTATTATATCTCTGAAACTTAAAAATGTTTAATTTTAAGCACTTATTTTTAAACCAATTAAATAGAGCTCTTTATGAATTAATATTGGCAATACCATCTGGAGATAGAAAATACCACATATCTACCACACACAGACATACAGACAGAAGCCACTGAAGACTTTATATCGCTTTAGAATTCTTAGCCATTAGATGGGATGATAATGTAAAACTTACTCAGTTTGTAAAAGCACAGTTGGACCCAAACTGCTTTTCTGGCAGGTGGAATAAGTTAAGGTTACTTGCTCAGATGGCTAAAGCTTATTCTACTTATATTTGTGGAGAAGACACTTAACGATTTGTTTTTGTCTTTGACAAACACTTTGTGGAAGCTGTGAGCTAGATTTGGGGCAAGGATGCTTCTACAGCCATTAGTGGTACTAAAAGGACCCTTTCCATTTTTTTTTTTCCTTCAATCTTAGGAATTGAAGATGTTCTAGATAAAAGTTGTAGGTGGGCTTTGACCTGTTTCTAGAGTTATATTTCTGGTTTGGAAATATTTGTAAGATAAGGACAGTTGCTCCCAGTTTCTCAAAGAATTGGGTTGTAACTTAAATGACATCATAGGTTGGTCCATCCATCCAACTACATTATCCTCGATTTGCCACTTTCCCTCTGTGTACATAGTTCTAATTTTACCTTAGGAAAGAAGACCTTTAAAAAAATTCCTCTGAGGTTCTATCAGCTCCTAGTCTGGCGAACTTTTGACTGCAGGGGTACTGAAAAAGTCTTTTAAGGATCTTATCAGTTTTGAGCCAGGACAAACATTAAGTATTTTTGGCAGTATAGAATAACACCCATGGGGATCACCAAAGAGGCTGCAAAGGATGCAGAGCCCTTCCCAAGAACAGCCAGAGAAATGACCAACAACCTGCATGTCCCAGGCAGGCAGAAAGCCAAACCCAGTTTTTAGGATGTAAAACAAGAAAAGAAAGAAGGCAATAGCTATACTGGGAGAGAAAGGATCCATAACCAACTGGATTAGATTTGGAAAGGGAGCAACAACGTGAAGTTTCATTTTCCCCCCTCAAGAGGGCACTGTAGGCAATTCAGAAGAGCTGTTTCTGGTAAGGATTTTCACCCTTTCCTGGCTTCTGCTAGTTTTTCTACTGTACAGTCTCCGTTATCTACAAGAGTTTTTCCTGGGCTGTTTTAAGGGAATAATATAGCAGTTTACTAAGAAATCCCAGTTTGGTCGACCTGGGAGGGGCCCATATGGGGGTGTTTGTAAGGCCATCAATTTGGAAGACTGTTGCTTATGGTTATATAGTCTTTTTAGAGTGGAAAAACAATACATATAGAGAATTACTATAATGAGTACTCAAAGGAAGACAGAGGGGAGCACTAGGAGTTATGTCAGGCTTACAATCTTTTGGTTTAGTAACTCATATCTTTAATTTCTCATTACCTTTCTGCAACAAAACTTTTAATGAAGCTATTCTAGAATTTTGAAGACTTGCTTTTAAGTGCACTTCTTAAATGATTTTATCTAATATAACATTCCTCATACTGGCCATAGTTATTCTAGGTTGTTATTTTACTGAGGGCTGGCAGCAGTTTGGTAAGACCTGAGACACAAATGGAGTTGAACCTACATTTCAGTGTAACCATCTTTGGTCACAAATAGGGTATATGTCTGTGTGTTGGAGATGTGTGGTATTTTCTATCTGATCACAGGGTCTCCAACATGACAGTTATAAGCCAAGTTGTTAAGACACAAGCTTAGTAAGATTTTGCTATTTTTGATAGATACAGTTTCTGGAATCATAATTTCTAGTGTTGGAAGGTGGCATTCTTGACTCTTTAGAATTTAAAGGATCCCAGTAACTAAAGCCTTTACTAGACATGTGTACCTCAGCACATCAACCAAAAGATGTGGGCCACTAGGCCGTACACACCACCAGCAACTCCCAGCATGGACTAAACCAGCAAACTGCAGTAAATGGGGACTGCAGACTGGACCTGGGGAAGGGATTCCAATATGGAATTGCAGACTGAACCGAGGGCTGAGGACTGCCTCTGTGTCAGAGCCTCCTGTCAGTCCAGACAGACTCATTAACTCTGGACTGGAAAGCCGATTAGATCAGGAACACAACACAGAAAGAGCAGAGTTCAACAACTCACCCAACAGCATTCAGAAACTGCAAGAAAGAGTGAACTCAAAAGGGTTTGCAGGTTGCCACACCTATGTTTCTCATTGTCCCTGAATGTAGTAGGAAGTTTTCACTTCAGATCCCAATTCTGACACCAGATCTGTTAGAAATCAAACTTCAACCAAGTGAATTTTAAGTTCAATTGGCTTTATTAAACATTTCATGAGTTGGGAGCATTCCATCTGGCAAGTGGAGAGATGCTCCAAAGGGCTATAGAAAGGGAGAGGTTTTAAAGGCAGGACAAGGAAGCCATAAACAGAAAAAAGGATTATTTGGGGTTAGGTCACCTTCATTTGGGGACAGAGGGTCTTACTACTGGATTCCTTTGGGGCATAGAAGGGACCCATGTGGCATTGTCTTAGCAAGGCTGACCAGAAAATTCCTGACTGACTACGTTTCTGGGAAGGTTGAAACTACAGTTAGGTTAGGTATTAAGCCCTGGTTTGATGACGTGGCCTAGCACAAGTGACCCTATGTTGACTGGTTTTCTTTTTAACAAAACCTTTTAATGTAAGGGCTACTCTCCCATTCCCACAACTGGATATGCCTTTCTAACATTGTCTGTACTTAATCTGTGGGACCAGATGCCACAGTTTGGAAACTTGAGCCTATTTGTTCTATGCTCAGCAAGCCTTTACCACTTTTTCTGTGTACTTTGTATCATCCTGGAATGGGGGGAGGATAGGCCCACAGTAGACTATTTCCAGATTAGACTATATCTGACTTATGTTCATATTTGCCACAGTGCTCTGCACATAGTAGATGCTCAGATAACAGTATTAACATTTTAAATACAAGTTTTTATAGTTTCAGATACTTATTGTTTGCATTTACCCTTTTCCTCCCCAGTCTTCTTAAACTCAGAACCCAACTGTGTCTTTATATTGTATCTGATGGTGTAATTGATGTGCATAATTATCTTCCGTTCAAATAAAATAATTAGTTATTTGGTGAAATAGTTGTCTTTAAAATACAACATCAGGAATCTATTTTGCTCTGAACTCCTTTTCTCTTATGATGAGAGAAAGATTCAATTTTTACTTAGGGATAAAATAAAATATTAAATGTTGATGTCATTTTGGAGTTTAGAGAATAATAAAGATTATCAACTGTATAGAGAACAATTGTAATCTATATTAAATAAGAAAAGTCCTATTTTGGGAAGAGGAAAGAAAGAAGGATAAATTCATAGGCTTTAGAACCAACCAGCTACTTGACATGCCAGAAATAGTTTTGCCTATTGAGTCAACTTTTGGGGAGAATGTTAGCTTCTAACGGAAGAATATGATTAGGTCTTTCCTATCAGAAGTAAATAAACACATTTTCTCTTTTTTCTCTTGACCCTATTCTTCCCCACAGTTCTCACACTCTCTTTTTCACAACCAAGTTAAAAAAAAAAAAGCCATCTTTCTTGAGGACTCCACCTCCTATTTTACTCTTCAGTACTACAATATGCAGACTTTCGCTCCCTACCTTTTCAGCAAAACTGCTTTTCTTAGGGTTACTAGTAACCTGTTTGCCAAATTTGGTGGACTCTTTTTAGCCCTTATTTTCAGTTCTCACAGCTCACAAGGTATTTGCAAATGCTCTCCTCTTCTATCTTCTTTGACTCCATACCCCCAATTTTTAACTGTCTCCATCTGCTCATTAGATTGTTAATGCTCCTAAGGTTCTGTTCTTCACCTTTTACTATTCACAATCTACCTAGATAATAACCTTGTCCACTGCCACAGCTTTAACTCCAATGTCTCCCAAGTTCTTATCTTCCTACATTTCTTTTTTGAGGACCAGGTTCATATTTTCATGAGATTGTTAAAGATCTGTACCAGAATGTTCCACTGTCCCCTAAAATGTGACACCTTACAAACTGAGCTAAATCTTCTGTATACTTTCCTGCTCTCAACAAATGACATCACCTCCTCCCAGTTCCTTGAATGAAAATCTGATTCTCATTCTCAACTTTTTCCTCACTTTATCCTCTTCTTTGCAATTAACTATCAAGTTCTAGCAATTCTGACTTTAAAAAACCTGCCATCTCTTAAGTGTCCATTAGTACTACATACTATACTAGGCATTTATTACATATTATCTGTCTCCTAAATGCCTCTAAATCCAATTTAATACCTCTTTTCATATTCCCATGGCTATTTTCATAGTAGGTATTCAATAAATATTTGATAATACTTAATTTTCAAGCCAGAAGAGCCAGTAATCTAGGAATCATCTTGGCTTCCTCCCATCTTTTCCTCCCTCAATCTTCGTGTCAGTCATTGAGTTCTGTTAGTTTGACTTCCTTGTCTCTATTTTTCATTCTCGCTCCCCATTCCTATTATGGGTTGAGTTTGTTCTCCTGGGTTCTGTCCCCACCACAACAAAGGATTGAAAGGCAGAGACACAATAGCAAAGGAGAGTGAGTTTTATTTGAGTACACTTCAAGGGAGGAGCAGGCCAGAGTCAAAGTAGACAAATGCCCCAGACTTATAGGGGAGGGTCTGTGTATCATGACCTAGTGAGAGACACTTCTTTGATTGATAGGGTGAGGTCATTTGATTGACAGCTTGAGTTATATACCCATTCCTCATGGTGCACCACATGTCTTTTCCCAAAATGCACACAGAGAAGTCCATGGGATGGGGGTAGCAAAACTGCAATTTTGTTTTAATGAGATTATGATGAGGTATGGTTTGGGTGATTCTCAGTTTGTTCAGTTACACCCATGTTGGTATCAGGTTGGGACCAGGTTAGCCTGGTCCAGAAAGGCAAGTAAGTTATCTCCCTGCAAAGCCTTTGTAGTTTTCATGGGGGTCCCCCTACCTGGGCAGAGTTGGAGCAGTTTTTTCCTTGAACCTTATCTTCCCCTTCTCCGGCTGCTCATGTCTTACCTTTCTACCTGCATTCCCATGATCACTGCATTTGTGTCAGCCTTCAAAATTTCTTATCTAGTCTATAAATGATTTTCTTACTTGTCTTCCTTTATTTGCCACTCCATCTTTTTCATCATCTATTACTGCTGCCCATATCTTTCTCAGATGTAATCTTGTCATAGTCAAGTTTAATTAGTCCCATCATCATCAAAAAAAAAGGTCAAACTCCTTAACATAGCACTCCTCCAGAACTCTGATTTAGAGCTTGCTTGTAAAATAAGCACCTTGCATATAACTTTCACTCAAGTCCTATCAAATTATTTGTACTTTCGGGAAATTCCCAACATTTTTACATCTCAGTGCTCTTTGATCTGTCTGGAATGCCCTTACCCTGATCCCCAATCCCAAATCATCCTTTAAGACTGATAAATATCACCCTCTTTTAGAAGACTTTTCTGATGTCTACTCTTACCAAGCAATTGGTGTCATTCCCCTGCACACCCCAGAAGAGCTTGTGCTTATCTTCATTATATCACTCTCTTCTTTCTTCCTGTTTAGTCTGTGAGCTCCTTGAAGTCAAGAACTGTGTCATGTTTCTAGTTTTTATTTTTGAATAAGAAGGAAAGAAACCAAGGAAGGAGAAAAAGAAAAAAAGGGAAGGAAATCAGTGGCTCAATTGACCCTCTGAATAGTGTGTAAAATTGCTAGGTATTTTAATGTTTTGTTTTTGTTTTTGTTTTTTTTTACCTTTATTTTAAATAGGAAAATGGAAAATACTTCTTTATCTCTATTAATCAGCCCTGCAACAAACTGGATAATGGTATCAGTGGTAAGGGTTTGAAGTGATAAATAAAAGTAACCAAGAAGGTAAATCACCAATTTGTTTACTCTCCCAAGGAGAGAGGACTGTACTTTATCTGTTGTTAATTGCTTTAAATGCTATAAAATGCTGTGTCACCTTCCAAGTTAACACCAAAATATGTTTATGTTGGTCTTTTCTCCTTATTAAGTATTACTACATTATTTGTAGTGAATTTTTCAGATGCCACGTGGAATGTTCCAGCTATCTTTATAGTTCTTTTGATTCCCCAAACTTCTCTAAGACAAAGCATAAACCCAGTTGTGGTGCAGTAGTAGAATTCATTGTCACTCAGCAGCACCTTTAGTTCCCATGCTATTTCTATTAATGAAAAAAATCTCCTTCATGGAGGATCCTTAATGATAATGCTTTGGTTATATCTTATTATAGGGCATGTTTTACAGATATAATCCAACAAATACTCTTATCTATTTTAACAGTTGCTTGGTCATAAAATATCATATCTGCTTAATTGACGATCATTTGTTTTGTGGGTGTGAAGTGTATCTGAGTTCTTCTCAGTTATTCAGTTCTGTTTTCACATAGTCGTTTTCAGCTATTCTCATCTTTTCCATCTCACACATTTCAACCAGGTCCTTCAAAGGAAAATGGCAAAAATTCATCAAGCTTCAGAACTACCAATCAGCATATATATGTATACGTAGGCAGAAAAATATGCTGGAGAAAAGGGGTAGAGGTGATTCAGAGCTTTTCATTTAGAGGCTAGTCATCTGTTCTCTTTTTATTATGAATGTGGAATAATGATTTTTACTAGGGCATAACAGCTTGTATAGCTTGTCAGGATTATTATAATGGAATTTTTGCTTGCAAAGTCAACACATCGTAACTGCAGCTAAATGATATAATATTAATATTTTTTTTGATATATCCTAAGCCTATTTTCTGTCTTGTATACACAATTTGTGTGTATGTGTGCACATGTGTGCTTATTTTAGCACAACAAAAAAACACTCTAAAATGAAAATAAAAGTGTGGGTCGTCATAGTGTACAACTGTGGGTTTTTAGAAATTCCTTCTTGCTGGGATCCTATGTATAATTGAGAGCACTAAAACTGTTCCAAGTTGAGTTTGTTCTCAGTTCTTGTCCCTGATGAAACAAAGAATTGAAAGACAGAGGTACAATAGTGAAGCAGAGTGAAAGTTTTACTTGAATACACTCTCCCGGAGGAACGGGCCAGTCAAGGTAGACAAAGACCCCAAACTTTTAGGGGAGGGTCTATTTATCTTGTCCTAGCTGGGAGGTGAATCTTGGACTGATAGGGTGAAGTCATTTGATTGACAGGTCTAGTTATGCACTCATTCCTCCTGGTGTGCTTGTCTTTTCACAGAATGCACACAAAAAAGCCCATGAGGTGTGTTTGTGTTTGTGTGGTGTGGGTGGAAGCAAAACCACTGTTTTATTTTAATGAGATTATGATGAGGTGTGGCTTAGGTGGTTCTTAGTTTTATTGGATTGTACCCCCCTGGGATCTGTTTGGGACTGGTTTGGCCTGGTCTCATAGGCAAGGAAGTTATCTCCCTGAAAAGTCTCTATTGTCTTCAAGTGGGAACCCTAACTCGCAGTTTTTACCTTGACTCTTATCTTTCCCTTCCCCAGCTGCTCCTATCTTTCTACTGAACAAAACCACCTGCTAGGAATATTCCCACCAACTTAATCCACATCTGACTAATAAAATGATTCTTCAGAAGCTTAACTTGGAAAACAGTGTGGGAGAGAAAAGAGGATTCTTTCTTGACAGGTTCAGTTTATGTTAGAAAGACCAGAATGTTTTTTTTTTTTTTTACTCTCAGAAATTCAGCTATCTTTAGCTTTTCTGGTTATATTTTATTGGTCAGTTACTTGGAGTAAATAATATATAATATCCTATGCAAGGTCTTTCTTTGTAACCATACACAAATATAGATTCTACACATGGCACTGTGGTAATTACATAAATTTTCTTTCAGAAACTCAGATCAAGTTAATGCAAAGGAAAATAGGTATTAGGTTTTAAGCAAATCTAGATTGTCTACCTGAAATGGCAAAACTCCAAGGCTGGACTTCTTTGAGAAGAAATGGGTCAGAATGTGATAACAGGAATAATTGTCTTACTATATCCAAGTCTTATGTACCATAGTGAGAAATTTGACGAGCAGCTGCTGCTTATATTGGACAACAGGGTGAGTGTGTCTTGGGTCAGATTACCAAGCTTCTTAAAGAGAGGTATATATTAGATGATTTTTAAAAATAATTAACATTGTTATGGCTTGTGATTCAGTAAACCTCTTTGAGTTAAATGTCTTCTTTTTACTGGGCTTCTAATTACTTGCTGAGACACTCAGTAGCTATTGAAGAAGCCACTCAGACTCAAACTGTGTTTGTTCTTTGAAATTGAGTTCTGTCTATCTTCCACATACTAGCATAACGAAAAGACACTTAAATTCACTTGCTGGTGAATTTTTCCTGTTGGTTTTCAATCTGGCATTTCACTTAATTCTTTTTTTTTTCTTTTGTTCTTTCTTTACAGAACTTCCTTATGGCTGGGAGAAAATAGAGGACCCTCAGTATGGCACATACTATGTTGAGTAAGTTTGTTACCTCTGTTAATATTCCTCCAAGTGCTTTTCTTTCATTATGCAGCTGGAGGGAATACTGAATACAGCACTTCATGCTTCTGCAATCCAGCTTTCAAGTGTTTTCCACTAGGGGAATGAGAAGGTAGAGGCAGTGAGCATTACTTCACTGACTCTGGGCTCTCCAGCAGTTGGCTTTGAAGTACAGAAAGCTAGAGGGAAGTTGCCCAAATGATTAAAAGCTGGAGATGTTATCATCACCACTATAGCCTCTAAAGAGCAAGCTTCAGTAGGTAGAAAACTGTGAAATGAGGGCATTGTACTGGATGAACCATTCAAGTCATTTCCAACCCTACAGTGGTATGGTTCTGAAAGCAATAAAAGGACTTTAAGGGCAGTCCACCATAATGTTCAAAATTTTGAAATGTATGATTAAAAGTGTTAATTTTTAAGGAGTTAAGGAAGAGTTAGTATTCTCTTTGGGAGTGAAAAGTTCCTTCTTTCTCAGCTGTTATGGTTAAACTTAAACATAAATATATGTCAGAGTAGAGCACCAAACCCCTGCATACATTAGCCAGCGAAATTAGGATAACGTCAACTTCTTAATTTTTCTTTCCCTTTCCTTCATTTACCTAATTGCTACATTGTTATGACCACTGGGATTGCTTTTTTCCAAATGTTATAGATAGAATTTTAATATCAGGCATCTAGCACCAGACAAATAATTTCACCAGAAATGTTACTTTTTACCTGGAAACCAGAAGTCTGAACCTACTGCTTAGGTAGTAAAGGCAAAATGATATTATTACCTGGAAAAAATGGCAAAGATGAGAATCTTCTATTTTTCATCAGTTGTTGGTATACACAAAAAATACTACTTCCTGGTATTATCCTTAAAGTAAGTATCTCTGCCTTCTGTTGTAACTCTGGTCTTTATTCTAATGTGTAGATTGTTACTTGAGTCACTGTGGTCAGAGAGATTTCTGGAATGCTTTCTTAGAATCTAACTTGTTACCCCAAGAAAACAGCTCAATTTGACTCATAGGCATATAATTTCAGAGTCAATATTTTGGTTCCATTGAAAGGTTGTGCTAATTTTATGTCCCATTGTATTACTAAGTATCTCACTGAATTGTGAGGTGAAAAGTGTACAGCAGCTGGAACAACCATTTTTTCAAGTCAAAGGAATATTTGAAGACCAAATGAAAAGGTTTTGTGGGATTTTTTCCTAGTAACCTATTTAAATTTGGCTTCAGTCAACCATTATTTGCCCCTGACACTGCTGAAAATTTTAAGAGAATGACTCTCACTCTCTTACTCTTCATTCCAAGTGAATATGAATACATGGTCAAGAGGTGAAAGTCATGTGCCTATAATAAAATCTTGGGCTAAATGATCTGGTTCCTTTAAGCAAGGATATAATATTGAAACAACATTAGGGCAATCTTGAAGCTGCCTGCTCCCAGTTGTCGTAGAGGTATGTGAAGTCGCCTGAATTAGGAACAGCAGCAGTGACATGATTTTGTATGATTGGTCCCAAAACGAGCTCATTTTACAGGAGGATAATTTATTAGTTTAAGAAAGAGCAGGCTGCTTCCAAAATGCACATTAGTATGGAGTCAGCTGAGCTGTGGAGTGTGGCTTGACTCCCAGGTTAGTTAGGTTTTGAATCTCAACCATAGTAATCTGCAGTGAGTTTACTGATAGAGATAAAAAGCTGTGACTTAAATGACTACTCTTTGGCGCTCTCAGTTTGTCAAACCAGATGGCACAATTATTGTTTTTGGCAGGAGTCTTGTAAGTAGTAACACCAACTTCAATGGTAGGTTTTCTTTGTAAGTATTCTTTTAGATAATGAGATTCTGAAATGGATTCGTTTTTAAAAATAAAATTTTTCCAAATATTTAGTGGCAGGCCTTCCATAAGAATGCTTATGTACTTAGAAATGTTGTCTTATTGTATTACAGTAATATCCTGGTGTACTTAGGTGACAAACTGACAAAGGTGACAAAATACACATTATCTTTAATATCTTAAATTCTTCATGGATGAATAATGATTTTGTTTGTTGAGATAAATTTTTGAAGTCTGCCTGTTATATACAAAATTGTAATATAGTGAGAATCTAAATTATCTTATTATATATTTAATCATGCTTGTTTCCTATCCTTGTTTAGTTTTTCTGATAATCTGTCGCCTCCTCTTACTTCCCATAGCTAGTCATGTGGAAAACAAAATCTGTTACATCTTAATAATATTGTAGATATAAGTAACTAAATGAAACCAAGACTATTTTTACTCTATTTTGTTCTGTTCTTTGGGTGGCATTTTAATTTAGGTAGTCTAAGGTGACAGTTGCAATTACCCCCCTCACTAAAATCTTATATTCTTTTGTCAAAGAATTTTCAGGGAAGAGATTACTCATTTGCATACTTCTACTCTCTTCTCCCACACATTATGAAGAATATAAATACAAATTACTACTTTTTGTGTTCTAATGCCTGGGTGACAAAGTGAGTCATTCTAGCTGATGATGTTAAAGTGAGCTGAGATTCTTTCCAAACAGGTTTATTTTTTTCTAAGTGTCAGTTTCAAGTCGTTTTGTTTTTTCAAGAATATGTAAAATGTCAGTACCTAATAAATAATTTTTAAAATGGCACCTAACTTAACACCAAAGACCTTCATTTTCACAGAGAGTTACATAGTTAATTAAGTCAGTTGTTAAGGTGCTCCTCACAATAAGGAGCAGAAATATACTTAAGTTTTTGTGAAATCAAAATCCAAAGAATGTCAAGTAGAACTTGCCATATTTTGAGCTCTGAGACTAAATACCTACAGTTGTGGCAGGGTTGGTGGTGCACTGGAAGCCCGGACAACAGAGAGAAAGGTAGCATACCTTGGTTTGCTCTCTGCTGCCTCCGCCTCCACCACCACTATTTATGTTCACAAAGAGTGAAGTAATTATCCAGTTGCATGATTCTTTATGTGTAGGTTTTGTAATAGTCAACCTCTCTAAAGATGATCATAATCTGAAATTCTCATAATTTAATATTTAATTGTTGGTATTCACTAATGTCATTTCTTATTAAAATGGATTCTACTGGAAAATGCATGTCATTGGGCTGAAACGTGTTTATACTCTGTAAGTGCTAGAATATAATTCTCATTGCTCCTGTATTAAACCTGTTGGTGGTCTTAATCATCTTTTTTACAATAGTTGCAGTCCTAACGAACTTCTAATTAACTGACTTGCAAAAAAAAACCAGTGCTCTTCCTTCTGTAAAACATGCTATTGGCTGTAGTGTAGTGACTGTGATTGGCTAATTGGTTAGCTCTTAGTCTCCTCACATTTTTCTGCTTTTCCCCACAGACTTGTGTGCTATCAAAGCCAGCTCAGCTGTGAATGCTCCCAAATAAGAACTGCCAGATGAACTTGTGTTGTAATTACATAACTTACTTAGTTATTGCATAATTAAGAAGAAGTGTTTAAGTGTGGGAAAGTTCCCTGATACAATTTGATAAAAGCAAATCTTTCTCAGTTGCCTAATGTGGTTGAGTCAGTTGAAAAAGTAACAGTAAAATTTTAAAAGCCTTCTGTAATGAGATTTCCTCAAAAGTGTCTTTACAACTGCTCCATTTTAAAGAAACTCAAACTATCATTAACTGCCTTAAAAAAATTAACTGATCAATTACCAATAGTACTGATTGCATTAGATGTAAGGGCTTCTACTGTGGAAGTTTAGAAAACTGTCACTGGCTGTATTTGGTACATTTGTGAAAAAGCTATAGTGAATGTTTTAGCAGCTTTGACTTCTAGGCATCTTCTGTGAGCTTTTTTTTTTTAGTTGCCAGAAAACCCTTCCACTACTATCTTTCAGCTTCTCTGTGTTCTTCCGTAGCCCAGAGACACAAAATCTGTTCCCTAAACTGTGGTGATGAAATGGCATAAATAGTGTATTTAAAAATACTGTAACAATTTTACGTGAAACTGAAATGCATATTTTTCTACATTTCACAGTCACCTTAACCAGAAAACGCAGTTTGAAAATCCAGTGGAGGAAGCCAAAAGGAAAAAGCAGTTAGGACAGGCTGATATTGGGTCTTCAAAACCAGGTAGAACTTTTTCCTCAATCTTTTCCTCTAAGAATGACTTGTTAAATTTGCATGCTGAATTAATAAAAGTGAGTTTGAACTTGTTATTGTTAGGGCTTTAAATTCAACAGAGAGTGTCCTATTTTTGTTACTGTGAAGATATGCATAATCTCAATAAAATGTCTGAACATTTTAAGAATACTAAGATATTTCTTTCTCATGCTGCACATGTAGAAAGTAGGATATTGTTAAGAGAAGGAATTGAATAGCTTAGTTATGGGTTGGAGGTTTTGATGTGAAGATTTCATTGTTTCATAATGCTTAAGGGCAGGCCAGTATTAGATCTCTAATTCATTATGATCTTCTCCCAAATTAATTGCTTAGATTTAATGTCAGTAACCATTAAGGATTCTTCATTCACTGATATGAACAAATAGTAAATAAATCCACCATATTATTTGCCTACATCATTGGGCATCTAAGTGGGATAGTAGAGTATTAGTAATATCAAGATCACTTGGAGAACATTTAAAAAATATGGAAGTCTGAATGCACCTCAGGTATAAGAAACCAAGTGAGGGGGAGAAAGATGGTGGCATGAGAAGTGAGGCAGAAATCTCCTCCCAAAACCACATATAACATGAAAATACAGCAAATACAACTGATCCTCAAAGAGTGACCAGAAAGAAGACTATAACAGATGGCTTACATCTGGGAAAAAGAGAAGACCTCATGGAAAAGGGTCAAGTAGCAAAGCTGCAATCTGGCAGGACCCAAGCCCTCCTCCCACCCCAGCTCACCAGCAGGAGGAAAAGAAACAGAATGGGGAGAGGGTAGAAGACCAGGACTGCTAAATACCCACCCATGGAGATCTACTCCAGGAGCATGAACCCACATTACATGGTGCTCTGGAGATTAGAGGGATTGGAAAGCAGCACAGAATACTTGGAGAGACTGAGATTCCGGCTGCTTGTGGAGAACAGGTAAGCACAACCGGCCACTCTGGGACAAAAGAAGGGCAGGCACTTTGAAAGACTTCCCAACAGTGAGAGGGCTGTGAAAGCAGCAAGGATTACACAGAGCTTGATGCTCAGGAGAAAGGACAGGTGGACAAAATTGTCCTGGCACACTCAGCCCAGCAGATTGGGAACTTTCAGGCGCTCCATCCCCCTGGCTATCAATACAGCCCTGAGGCCCCCAATTGCGTTACACAGCATGCCACTGCTTCCTCCTGGCCGGCACCAGTTCACAAAACTGCTGGCCCTGTGATCATGCCAGGCCAGCCACAGGGAGGCTGCGCCTATGGCCGCTACAGGAGCGTAACACAGAGGCTGCTTCCTGCACACTTGGCCCACTGGCCCTGGCAGTGGAGGCAGGCACTGCAGCTGGGAAGCAGGAAAGAGCTCTTTCCTCCTGGTAGGCACCAGCCCAACTTGCCTGCAATCCTCACCATCACTGCAGGGGCTGGGCAGCTCCAGAGAGGAGAGCTTCTGGGCCCTAGAGAGTGCAACCTACACAAAGTTGTTATTCCATACTGTTTCATCGTAGAAATATGAAGCGGCAAAAAAACTTATTCAATCCCCAAATCCCTGAAGCCCCAGAAAGAGGGCTCACTGAAACTGAAATCAACAATTTTCTTGATAAAGATTTCAAAATAAAAATCATAAACATGCTGCCAGAAAAATATTCAAAATCTCAGGGACAATCTCAAGGAAGATAGAAACTTTGAAAAATACATTACCTAAAATGAAACATAGAATGGAGGGATTTGAAAGCAGTTTACATGGGGTAGAGGAGACAGTAAATGGAATAGAAACTAGAGAACAGGAATACAAAGGTGCTCAGGCAGAGTGAGAAAAAAGGATCCCTAGGAATGAAAGAATAGTAAGACAATTCTGTGACCAATCCAAACATAATAATATTCAAATTGTAGAAGTACCAGAAGAATAAGAGAGAGAAAAAGGGAGAGAAAGTCTCTTTGAGTAAATAATTGCTGAAAAATTTCCAAATCTGGGGAATGAAATAGTCTCTTGGCACATGGAGGTACACAGATCTCCCAACACAAGGGACCCAAGGAAGACAACACCAAGACATATAGTAATTAAAATGGCAAAGACTGAGGCCAAGGGCAGAGTATTAAAAACAGCTAGAGAGAGAAAAAAAGATCACCTACAAAGGAAAACCCATCAGGGTATCATCAGACTTCTCAACAGAAACCCTACAGGCCAAAAGGGAGTGGCATAATATATTTAATGCAATGAAACAGAAGGGCCTCCAATCAAGAATACTCTACCCAGCAAGAATATCATTTAAATTTCAAGCCAGGATTAAACAAACAATTTCCAGATAAGCAAAAGTTGAGGGAATTTACCACCCACAAACCATATCTACAATGTATTTTAAAGGGACTGCTCTAAATGGAAGTGCTCCTAAGGCTAAATAGCTGTCACCAGAGAAAATAAAACCACAATAAAGGAAGTAAAAAAATTAATTACTAAGCAAATGCAAAACTAAATCACCTACCCACAAAGTCAGTCAAGCAATACACAAAGATAACAATATGAGACCTAATGTATAAAGAGTAGAGGAGAAAGAAAAAGAAGAAAGAAAAAAAGAGCCTTTATATTGTGTTTGTAATAGTGTACTAAACAAGTTAAGTTAGACTGTTAGATAGTAAAGAAGCTGCCCTTGAACCTTGGTAACCTCGAATCTAAAGCCTACAATGGCAATAAGTACATATATATCAATAATCACCCTACATATAAATTGACTGAATGGACCAATCAAAAGACACAGAGTTACAGAATGGATAAAAAAGCACAACTCGTTTATGTGCTGCCTACAACAGACTCACTTCAAACCAAAAGACATACACAGACTAAAAGTGAAGAGATGGAAAAAGATACTTCATGTAAATAATAGGAAGAAAAAAGCAAGAGTTGCAGTACTTCTTTCAGACAAAATAGACTTCAAAAGAAAGAAAGAAGAGACAAAGAAGGACATTACATAACGATAAAGGGGTGAGTCCAACAAGAGGATATAACCATTATAAATATCTATGCAACCAACATAGGAGCACCCAAATATGTACAGCAAATACTAACTGAATTAAAGGAGGAAATAGAATGTAATACATTCATTCTAGAAGACTTCAGCAGTCCACTCACTCCAAAGGACAGATCAACCAGACAGAAAATAAGTAAGGAGACAGAGACACTGAACAACACATTAGAAAGATGGACCTAACAGACATCCACGGAACACTCCACTCAAAAGCAGCAGGATACACATTCTTCTCATGTGCACATGGAACATTTTCAAGAATAGACCACTTACTAGGCTACAAAAAGAGCCTCAGTAAATTCAGAAGGATTGTTATTCTACCAACCAACTAACTACTAAGACTACAAAGGTATGAAACTAGTAAAAAATTTTGCAAAGAAAACAAAAAATCTCACAAACACATGGAAGCTTAACAACATGCTCCTAAATAATCAATGGATCAATGACCAAATAAAAAACAGAGATCAAGCAATATACGGAGACTAATGAAAACAACAACTCAACACCTCAACTCTCTGTGGTGCAGTGAAGGCAGTTCTAAGAGGAAAGTATATCGCAATTCAGGCTTATCTAAAGTAAGAAGAACGGTCCCAAATGAACAGTCTAAATTCACGATTAATGAAACTAGAAAAAGAACAACAAATGAGGCCCCAAGTCAGTAGAAGAAGGGACATATAGAGATCAGAAATAAATAAAATTGAGAAGAATATAACAATAGAAAGAATTAAAGAAACCAGGAGCTGGTTCTTTCAGAAAATAAACAAAATAAATAAACCCCTAACCAGACTTAACAAGAAAAAAAGAGAGTGTACACTCATAAACAGAATCAGAAATGAGCAAGGAAAAATCACTACAGAAATCACAGAAACACAAAGAATTATTAAAGAATATTATGAAAAATTATATGCTAGGAAACTGAATAACCTAGAAGAAATGGACAACTTTCTAGACAAATACAACTTTTCAAACTGACCCAGGAAGAAACAGAAAATCTGAAAAGACAATTACCAGCAATGAAATTGAATTGGTAATCAAAAAGCTACCTAAGACAAAACACTCTGGACCAGATGGCTTCACTGCTGAATTTAATCAAACATTTGGTGAAGACCTAATACCCATCCTCCTTAAAGTTTTCCAAAAAGTAGAAAAGGAAGGAGTACTTCCAAACCCATTCTATGAAAACAGCATTACTCTACTACCAAAACCAGGCAAAGACACCAAACACACACAAAAAATTACAAACCAATATCCCTGATGAACATAGATGCAAAAATACTCAACAAAATATTAGCAAACTGAATTCAAAAACACATCAAAAAGATCATCTATCATGATCAAGTGGATTTATTTCAGGGATGCAAGTATGGTACAATATTCTTAAATACATCAACATCATCCACCACATCAACAAAAAGAAGGACAAAAAAAATCAGATGATCATCTACATAGATGCTGAAAAAGCATTTCACAAAATTCAACATCCATTCATGATAAAAACTCTCAACAAAATGGGTATAGAGG
The DNA here is from genome assembly GCF_040802235.1 of Manis javanica. Classification (NCBI taxonomy): domain Eukaryota; kingdom Metazoa; phylum Chordata; class Mammalia; order Pholidota; family Manidae; genus Manis; species Manis javanica. Next base: position 95,900,658 of record NC_133159.1, on the reverse strand, counting down.
GAAAGTACCTCAACATAATAAAGGCCATATATGACAAACCCACAGCCAACATCATACTGAAGAGCAAAAACCTAAAAGCTTTTCCAATAAGATCGGGAACAAGAGAAGGATGCCCACTCTCCCCACTTTTATTCAACATAGTACTGGAGGTCCTAGCCACAGCAATGAGATAACACAAAGAAATAAAAGGCACCCACACTGGTAAGGAAGAAGTTAAACTGTCCCTGTTTGCAGATGACATGATATTATACATTAAAAACCCTAAAGAATCCACTCCAAAACTACTGGAACTACTAACTGAATTTAGCAAAGTTGCAGGATACAAAATTAATGCACAGAAATATGTTGCACTCCTATATAGTCATGATAAACTATCAGAAAGAGAATTCAGGAATGTAATTCCATTCACAATAGCATCAAAAAGAATAAAATACCTCGGAATAAACCTAACCAAGGAAGTGAAAGACCTATATTCTGAAAACTACAAGACACTCATGAGAGAAATTAAAGAGGACACCAATAAATGGAAATACATCCCATGATCATGGACAAGAAGAATTAATATTGTCAAAATGGCCATTCTATCTAAAGCAATCTACAGATTCAATGCAATGCCTATTAAAATACCAAAGACATTCTTCACAATGATCTTTATCAAATAGTTCTAAAATTCATAAGGAAACACAAAAAACTCTGAATAGCCAAAGCAATACTGAGAAAGAAGAATAAGGCTTGGGGAATTATGCTCCCCAACTTCAAGCTCTACTACAAAGCCACAGTAATCAAGACAATTTGGTATTGGGACAAGAACTGATCCATAGATCAATGGAACAGAACAGAGAGCCTAGATATAAACCCACACATATGTGGTCAACTAATATATGATAAAGGAGCCATGGATATACAATGGGGAAATGACAGCCTCTTCAACAACTGGTGTTGGCAAAACTGGACAGCTACATGTAAGAGATTGAAACTGGATTACTGTCTCACTCTATACACAAAAGTAAACTCAAAATGGATCAGAGACCTGAATGTCAGTAATGAAACCACAAAACTCTTAGAAAAAAAAAAATAGGCAAAAATATCTTGAATATTAACATGAGCAACGTTTTCCTGAACACATCTCCTCGGGCAAGGGAAAGAAAAGCAAAAATGAACAAATGGGACTACATCAAACTAAAAAGCTTCTGTACAGCAAAGGACACCATCAGTAGATCAAAAAGGTATCCTACATTGTGGGAGAATATATTCATAAGTGACATATTGGATAAGGGGTTAATGTCCAAAATATATAAAGAACTCACATGCTTCAACACCCAAAAAGCAAATAACCCTATTAAAAAATGAGCAGAGGATCTAAACAGACACGTCCCCAAAGAAGAAATTCAGGTGGCCAACAGGCACATGTAAAGATGCTCCACATTGCTAATCATCAGAGAAATGCAATTTAAAACCACAGTGATATACCACCTCACACCAGTTAGGATGTCAACATCCAAAAGAGAAGGAACAACAAATGCTTGTGAAGATGTGGAGAAAGGGGAATCCCTCCCATCTTGTTGGTAGGAATGTAAAGTTCAACCACTGTGGAAAGTAATATGGAAGTTACTCAAAAAACTCAAAATAAAAATACCATTTGACCCAGTAATTCCACTCCTAGGAATTTACCTGAAGAAAACAAGATCACAGGTTTAAAAAGACATATGCGAATTAAAGATGGCAGCATGAAAGGTGAGACAGAGACCTCCGGCTAAAACCACATATAATGCGAAAATATAACTTAATACAACTAATCCTGAAAGAGCAACAGGAAAGAAGGCTGCACCAGACTGCATACACCTGGAGAAAAGAGCAGACCTCAGGGAACAGGGTAACGTACTGAAGCTGTGACCCAGCAGGGCCCAAGCCCCTCCCCGACCCCAGCTCACTGGCAGGTGGTAGAGAATCAGAGCAGGGAGGGAGTGGAGGCCTGGAACTGCTGAACACCTACCCCTGAAGATCTACTCTGGGAGCATGAACCTACCTTGCATGGTGCTCTGGTGATTAGTGGGGTTGGAAAGCTAAGATAGGCTGAATACCTGGAGAGACGGAGATTCCAGCTCCTTGTGGAAAAGAGGGATTCATATCTGGCTGATCTGGGTGGGCAGTCTGAGAGACTTCCTAACAGCGAGAGGGCTGTTATAGGGGCAAGGATTGCACAGAGCTTACTGCTCAGGAGAAAGGACAGGTAGACAAAATTCTCCAGGTGCACTCTGCCCAGCAGGTTGGGAGCTTAAATGATCTTCAGGTGCTCCATCCCCCTGGCTGGCTACGCAGCTTCAAGGCCCACCACCGTGATATGCAGCCTACTGTGTCTTCCTCACAGCTAGCCTGTATCTGGTTCAGCTCGCAAACTGACAACCTCTGCCCTGGCATCAGGCCAGCCAGAGGGAAGCCCTGCCTACAGCAACTACAAACACAAAGCATAGACACTTAGACCTGTGTGTTCAGCCCACTGGTTCTGGCAGTGGAGACAGACATAGCAGCCAGGAAGCAGGAAACAGCTCTTTCTTCCCCCCAAGCACCAACACCGCTCCCCTGGGACCCCCCACATTGCTCCAGGGGATGAACAGCTCCAGAGAGGGGAGCTTCTAGTCACTAGAGAGCACCAGAGACAAATTATGGAAGGTCAGTTACCTGTTTCAAAGAAAAATTATGAGTACACCTAAGAAAGATTCAAATGAAATCGACCTCATGAATCTGCCTGAAAGAGATTTCAAAATAAAAATCATTAACATGCTCATGGAGGTACATAAAAATATTCAGGAACACAGGAACTAATTTAGAACAAATATCCAATCATTGAAGAACACAATGGAGAGTATTAAAAGCAGATTAGATATGGTGGAGGAGACGATAAATGAAATAGAAAATAGAGAAGAGGACTACAAAGAAGCTGAGGCACAGAAAGAAAAAAGCATCTCCAAGAATGAAAGAATACTGAGAGAACAGTGTGACCAATCCAAATGGAACAATATTCGCACTATAGGGATACCAGAAGAAGAAGAGAGAGAAAAAGGGATAGAAAGTGTCCTTGAGGAAGTAATTGCGGAAAGCTTCCCCAATCTGGGGAAGGAAATAGTCTCTTGGGACATGGAGGTGCATAGATCTCCCAGCACAAGGGACCCAAGGAAGACAACACCAAGACATATAATAATTAAAATGGCAAAGATCAAGGACAAGGACACACTATTAAAAGCATCCAGAGAGAGAAATAAGATCACATACAAAGGAAAGCCCATCAGGCTATGATCAGACTTCTCAGCAGAAACCTTACAGGCCAGAAGGGAGTGGCATGATGGATTTAATGAAATGAAGCAGAACCCCTGGAACCAAGATTACTTTATATGGCAAGATTATCATTTAAATTTGAAGGAGGGATTAAACAATTTTCAGATAAGCAAAAGCTGAGAGATTGGCTCCCACAAACCATCTCTACAGTGTATTTTGGAGGGACTGCTATAGATGGAAGTGTTCCTAAGGTTAAATAGCTGTCACCAGAGGTAATATAAAGGGATAGACCAAGAGTACAGAATATGATACCTAATATATAAAGAATGGAGGAGGAAGAAAAGGAGGAGGGAAAAAAAAGAAAGAACCTTTAGATTGTATTTGTAATAGCATACTAATTGAGTTAAGTTAGACTCTTAGATAGTAAGGAAGTTATCCTTGAACCTTTGGTAACCATAAATCTAAGGCCTGCAATGGCAATAAGTACATACGTATCCATAATCACCCTAAATGTAAATGGTCTAAATGCACCAGTCAAAAGTCATAGAGTCACTGAATGGATAAAAAAACAAGACCCAAATACATGCTGCCTCCAAGAGAATCACTTCAAACCCAAAAACATACACAGACTAAAAGTGAAGGGATCGAAAAAGATCTTTCATGCAACTAATAGAGAGAAAAAAGCAGGTGTTGCAGTACTTCTATCAGACAAAATAGACTTCAAAACAAAGAAAGTCACTAAAGACAATGAGGGACATTACATAATGATAAAGGGGTCAATCCAATAAGAGGATTTAACCATTATAAACATCTATGCATGCAACACAGGAGCACCTACGTATGTGAAACAAATACTAACAGAATTAAAATGGGATGTAGAATGTAATGCATTCATTCTAGAAGACTTCAACAGTCCACTCACTCCAAAGGACAGATCAACAAGGCAGAAAATAAGTAAGGAGATAGAGGCATTGAACAACACATTAGAACAGAAGGACCTAACAGACATCTACAGAACTCTACACCAAAAAGCAGCAGGATACACATTCTTTTCAAGTGCACATGTATCGTTTTCCAGAATAGACCACATACTAGGCCACAAAAAAGAGCCTCAGTAAATTCAAAAATATTGAAATTGTAGCATTCAACTTCTCAGAACACAAGGGGGTATGAAACTAGAAATAAATTGTACAAAAAAAACAAAAAGGCTCACAAACATATGAAGGCTCAACAGCATGCTCCTAAATAAGCAATGGATCAATGACCAAATTAAAATAGAGATCAAGCAATATATGGAGACAAATGACAACAATAGCAAAAAGCCTCAACTCCAGTGGGAAGCAGAGAAGGTAGTTCTAAGAGGAAAATATATAGCAATCCAGGCCTATGTAAAGAAGGAAGAACAATTCCAAATGAATAGTCTAAAGTAACAATTATTGAAATTGGAAAAAGCAGAACAAATGAGGCCCAAAGTCAGCAGAAGGAGGGACATAATAAAGATCAGACAAGAAATAAATAAAATTGAGAAGAATAAAACAATAGAAAAAAATCAATGAAACCAAGAGCTGGTTCTTTGAGAAAATAAACAAAATAGATAAGCCCCTAGCCAGACTTATTAAGAGAAAAAGAGAATCCACACATAAACAGAATCAGAAATGAGAAGTGTAAAATCATGATGGACCCTACAGAAATACAAAAAATTATTAGAGAACACTATGAAAATCTATATGCTAACAAGCTGGAAAACCTAGAAGAAGTGGAAAACTTCCTAGAAAAATACGACCTTCCAAGACTGACCAAGGAAGAAACAGAAAATCTAAACAGACCAATTACCAGCAAAGAAACTGAATCGGTAATCAAAAAAACTACCCAAGAACAAAACTCCTGGGACAGATGGACTCACTGCTGAATTTTTTCAGACATTTAGAGAAGACATAATACCCATTTTCCTTTAAGTTTTCCAAAAAATAAAAGAGGAGGGAATACTTCCAAACTCATTCTATGAAGCCAGCTTCATTCTAATACCAAAAACAGGCAAAGACACCACAAAAAAATAAATCTACAGACCAATATCCCTGAGGAACATAGATGCAAAAATACTCAACAAAGTATTAGCAAACCGAATTCAAAAATACATCAAGAGGAACATTCACCATGATCAAGTGGGATTCATCCCAGGGATGCAAGGATGGTACAACATTTGAAAATCCATCCACACCATCCACCACATCAACAAAAAGAAGGACAAAAACCACAAGATCATCTCCATAACTGCTGAAAAAGCATTTGACAAAATTCAACATCCATTCATGATAAAAACTCAACAAAATGGGCATAGAGGGCAAGTACTTCAACATAATAAAGGCCATATATGACAGACCCAGAGCCAACATCATACTTAACAGTGAGAAGCTGAAAGCTTTTCCTCTAAGAGTGGGAACAAGACAAGGATGTCCACTTGCCCTGCTTTCATTCAACATACTACTGGAGGTCCTAGCTGTGGCAATCAGACAAAACAAAGAAATAAAAGGCATCCAGACTGGTAAGGAAGAAATCAAACTGTCACTGTTTGCAGATGACATGATATTGTACATAAAAAACCCTAAAGAATCCACTCCCAAACTACTAGATGTACTTTGAATTCAGCAAACTTTCAGGATACAAAATTAATACACAGAAATCTCTTGCATTCCTATACATTAATGATGAACTAGCAGAAAGAGAAATCAGGAAAACAATTCCATTCACAGTTGTGTCAAAAAGAATAAAATACCTAGAATCAAGAAGAAGAATATACCTTACCAAGGAAGTGAAAGACCTATGCCCTGAAAACTACAAGACAGTCCTAAAAGAAATTAGAGAGGATACTAATAAATGGAAATTCATCCTGTGCTCTTGGGTAGGAAGAATTAATATTGTTAAAATGGCCATCCTGCCTAAAGCAATCTACAGATTCAATGCAATCCCTATCAAAATACCAATAGCATTTTTAAACGAAGTGGAATGAATAGTTCTAAAATTCATATGGAACTACAAAAGACCCCAAATAGCCAAAGCACTCCTGGCAAAGAAGAATAAAGCAAGGGGGGGCATCTCACTTCCCAACTTCAAGTTCTACTACAAAGCCACAGTAATCAAGACAATTTGGTACAGGCACAAGAACAGACCCGCAGACCAGTGGAATATAATAGAGTCCAGATAGTAACCCAAGCATATGTGGTCAATTAATATATGATAAAGGAGCGATGGATATGCAGTGGGGAAATGACAGCCTCTTCAACAGCTGGTGTTGGCAAAACTGGACAGCTGCATGTAAGAGAATGAAACTGGATCATTGTCTAACCCCATACACGACCTGAATTGAGTCATGAAACCATAAATGTCTTAGAAAATAATATAGGCAAAACTCTCTTGAAAGAAACATGAGTAACTTCTTCATGAACATATCTCCCCGTGCAAAATACAAAAGTAAAAATGAACAGGTGTGACTATTCAAGCTAAAAAGCTTCTGTACAGCAAAGACACCATCAATAGAATAAAAGACATCCTACAGTATGGGAGGATACATTCATAAATGACACATCTGATAAGGGGTTTGCATCCAAAATATGCAAAGAGCTCAACACACCTCAACAAACAAAAAGCAAATAACCCAGTAAAAAAATGGGCAGAGGATCTGAACAGACACTTCTCCAAAGAAAAAATTCAAATGGCCAACAGGCACATGAAAAGATGCTCCACTTTGCTAATCATCAGAGAAATGTAAATTAAAACCACAATAAGATATCATCTCACACCTGTTAGGTTGGCCAACAGCCAAAAGACAACAACAAATGTTGGCGAGGATGTGGAGAAAAGGGAACCCTCCTACACTGCTGGTGGGAGTGTAAATTAGTTCAACCTTTGTGGAAAGCAGTATGGAGGTTCCTCAAAAAACTAAAAATAGAAATACCATTTGACCCAGGAATTCCACTCCTAGGAATTTACCCTAAGAATGCAGGAGCCCAGTTTGAAAAAGCCATATGTACCCCTATGTTTATCGCAGCACTATTTACAATAGTCAAGAAATGGAAGCAACCTAAGTGTCCATCAGTAGATGAATGGAAAAGGAAGATGTGGTATATATACACAATGGAATATTATTCAGCCATAAGAAGAAAACAAATCCTACCATTTGCAGCAACATGCATGGAGCTAGAGGATATTGTGCTCAGTGAAATAAGCCAGGTGGAGAAAGACAAGTATCAAATGATTTCCCTCATCTGTGGAGTATAAGAACAAAGCAAAAACTGAAGGAACAAAACAGCAGCAGACTCATAGAACCCAAGAATGAACTAACAGTTACCAAAGGGAAAGGGACTGGGGAAGATGGGTGGGAAGGGAGGGATAAGGCGGAAAAGGGGCTTATTAGATTAGCACACATAATGTATGGCAGGGGGGCATGGGGAAGGCACTATAGCACAGAGAAGACAAGTAGTGATTCTGTAACATCTTCCTACGCTGATGGACAGTGACTAATGGGGTATGTGGTGGGGATTTGATAATGGGGGGAATCTAGTAACCACAATGTTGTTCATGTAAGTGTATATTAATGATACCAATAAAAATAAAAAATATATTAAAAAATTAAAAATAAAATAAAATAAAATAATTTTTTATTAAAATAAAATAAAAAGACATATGTACCCCTATGTTTATCACGTAACTATTTACAATAGCCAAGACATGGGCACAACCTTAGTGTCCGTCAGTAGATGAATGGATAAAGAACAGGTAGTACATGGAATACACAATGGAATAGTATTCCGCCATAAGGAGAAAATAAATCCTGCCATTTGCAACAACATGGATGAAACTAGAGGGTATTGTGCTCAATGAAATAAGCCACGTAGAGAAAGACAAGTACCAAATGATTTCACTCATTTGTGGATAATAACAACAATGCAAAACTGAAGGAACAAAGCAGCAGACTCAAACTCCAAGAAGGGACTAGTGGTTACCATAAGGAAAGTGGCTGTGGAGTTGAGGAGAAGGGAATTAATGAGTATTATGTTCAGTACACATAATGTAGGGGGGTGCACGGTGAAGGCAGTATAGCACAGAGAAGACAAATAGTGACTCTATCGCATCTTACTATGCTGATGGACAGTGACTGCCATGGGGTGTGAGGGGGGCACTTGATAATATGGGTGAATGTAGTAACCACATTGTTGCTCCCGTGAAACCTTCATAACATTGTATATCAGTGATATCTTAATAAAAAAGAAAAGGGAAGAAAAAAAGAAATCACGAAAAAGAAATATATAAGTCCTTATATTTTGATGAGCCTAGCCATGTGTTTTGAAAAAGCTTACCAAGAATTTCTTGCATTCTACTTATCCCTCCCCATCTTCCCTTCCTCCATTTGTCATTAACAACCAGGGTCTATGTGGTCATATTGTAGTAATTGAGTAGACTTCCTCCCAGCTATAGTTCATGAAAGAAACAGTTCCTTCTTATAGCTACTCTTCAAAAACATAGTCCCCTCCCTTAAGTTTTGCATTTGACTTAGCCAACATTTTAAGTTTAAAAAATATTTTTGAGCACCTAATCTATGCCCAGTGCTTTGCTAGATACATTGAAAAAATGATTAGAAGTAATCATTTGATATCTTGCCTCTAAGAGTTCCCAGTCTAACATAGGAAATGAATGGTTACAATATATGGTGATAGGTGCCATCCTAGAATAGTAGTTGAATGTGCAGGGGGTGGAGCAGTTTTGAATCTCAAATGTGTAACCTTGGGTGAGTTTCCTAAACTCTTTGTGTCTCTGTTTCCTCGTTTATAAAATAGGAATAATAATAGTACTTACCTGTACATGTAAAGTACTTACAATTGTATCTGGCAAGTGGTGTCCAATAAGTATAGCTCTCATTGTTAGTAGATACATACAGGGTACATTGGTAGCATAAAGGAGGGGGTGCTCAACTCTGCTTTGGTGAAGAAAGTCAAAGGGGTGGGGGAAACTTTTAAAGCAGAGGACACATTTGAGTGTATCTTAAAGTATCAGGAAGGTTAAATCAGACAGATAAAAATGTAGAGGAGCAAGAAGGCATACCAGGTATGAAGGAATAGAATGCATAAACCATAGATGCATGAAATGGTAGTCTAGGAGATGTAGAGCAGATTGGAATGGCTGAAATATAGGGTATTTGTAGGATAGTAACAAGAGATGAGGTTGTAGGGGGTAAGCAGTTATGAGCAGAAATGAGTTTCAACAAGTACTTGAGTATTTGTGTCACATGTTACTGAAAAGTCAAGGAAAGTGAAAATTGCAAAGTATACATTGGATTTGACAATATGGAGATCATTGTCACACTAGCAAGAACTAGTGGAGTGTAAAATAAAGTGCAGTAAAACAAAGAGGGAAAGGAAGATGCAGAAGTGGAGACTGTGTGTAGCCAACTGTTTTTCTAGTTTTTGACTGAAAGAGGATAGACAGAGGACATTAACTGGAGAGAAACATGAATCCCCATTTACACATAAGGAAACTGATACTCTAGTAAAGATTAAGCCTTTTGCTTTAGAATCATAGTGAGTATCAAGCCAGAATTGAACCTAGTTTTACTGTGGTTTAAATTCAGAGTTTTTTGCATTAAAACATGTAGCTCCTGAATGCCCATGTCCTCCATGGCACATACCAATGATGCCTGGGTTCTTGTTCACGAAGCCGAAGAATGAGCTTCACAAGCACTGAAAGAGAACCAGGTACAGGTTTTTATTTAGAGATAAAGTGGGAGGACAGAGCTCCTGGCTCACGCCAGGAGGGGACAAGAGAGTCCCAGGGTGGTGCATTGTCTAGAGGATTTATAGGCAGTACAGGATTTTTCAGAACTGATGGCTTAGGGTGTGGCCTTGTACCAGTTGCCCTGCCCTCAAGGTGGGCTGGATTGTTGTGTGTTTGCCAGGGCCGTTTATAGTGAAGTCGCGGGTTATGCTGAGACACCCTTGTGGAACACTCAAACATTCCAGGCCAAGTTGCTCCTGGCCTTTTGACCTTTAACTGATCTCACTGAAGATGTCTATATTCCTAGTCTAGTATCTTTACCCTAGAGAATTATTATGACCTTGACTTTGCATAATGCTGAACACAGAGTTTTGATGGGGACTTTACATTGTTACATTGTTTTGACTGTAAATTTCTTGGCTTGCTTTTTCCAGAGGCCCTCACCCTCCTCTGTCTACGCTCATGCTCCCTGTCTCACCAAGAGAAATCTCTCTTAGAAACTCTAAGCTCCCTAAGAGCAAGGATGATGTGTTTTACTAATTTAGATAACCTTGCACTCTTCTAGAAGTGGGCATTAAAAGGAGAGTAATGACTCAGCACCTGTCTGTCAGCAGCTCACAATTTAGGCAGGGAAATAGACATGTAATTTTAGTAGAATATGAAAGAAATATACAGTAGTGTTAGAACAAAGAAGAGAGAAATTAAATCTGCATGTAGGATGGCAAAAAAGGCTTTCTGAAAATGATGGAAGTTATGCTAGTCATTAAAGCATAATGGCTTCCATTTACTGAGATACTGAACAGGTAGTGAACTGCATACTTCACATACATCATCTTATCTTATTTAAAGCTCAAAATAATCTCTGCAAAGTTATTTCCCCTGTTCAGATGCCTTGATGGTGTCAAGTTATAATTGTCTGATGCATCCATCTGGATATACTTGCCACAGGGCAAAAGTACTCAAGTTTGTGAGCCAGGGAACCTACTTCCTTAGATAGCATGTATGTGTGCTCATCTACATTTGAGCACTTACTATTTGTCAGGCACTGTTCCCTATGCTTTCTATGCATCACCTAGTTTAATCCCTAGTAACAATCCCATGAATTAGGTACCATTATCCCTGCTTTATAACTGAGGCAACAATGGGATTATTAGACTTAAAGACAGTTTCACTGTGCCTTTCTTTTCTAACTTCTGCTTTTAACTCTGATAAGACCTACCTCTGACCAATTTGTAATTGGCTTTGGCTGTTTTAATACTTGCTATAGTTTGGTGTTAACCAGAACTGTCCCTCCCCTTTCACTGTTTGAACATCTTGGAGTTTGCTCATCTGTTATATGCTGATTTTCTAGTTTAGCCCTCAGAAGCTAGTGTTACTGCAAAATTTGTTGGTAGTAGAGCATGAGATAACTAACCAGAAATATCTCAATATTTGACATAAAAACAAGAAAGTTACATTTCATCAAGGATATTCAAATACCTAAGAACATGGTCATTAAACAAATGATCTTATTCACAGTCTGGTAGGTGACACCAGTGGGCAATCATAATCAACTTCATAACTGAATGGGCTTTGAATGTGTCAATTAAGTAATATTTTTTAAGTAGTATTTTGTTCAGAGACAGGTTGCTGGTTTGAATGTCAGAGACTCAACAAAAACCCAGCAATGCACAGAGGTACCACCATGGGCAGGCAGACTGGCCAAAGTCTGAGGAGCCTCACAAAAATAGTATTTACTGTGGCAGATCCAGTGCTGTTGGAGTTTAATCCTCTATTTTGAGATGTACAAAATGGCTAGAACTTTGTTGTGGGTTTTTTTTTGTCTTGTTTTGTTTTTGTTTTTGTTTTAGTGTCAAGTGCTTTTATTTGTAAGAGATCAGTAAACCTGGGAAGAACATACCAAATAGAGTAGACCTACACCCTACCAAACCTGCCTTTGTGAGTATTTTCAGGCAGCCCTACCTCTAGAGGGAGCTATTTACATAGTGCACAACCTGTACAACCACATGGGGTGGCTCAAGGACTGCTCTTATCTGACAACGAGCTTTAATGCATACCTTTGTTCAGAACACTTTGCTAAGAGGGACAGCAGCAGATAGACACAAATAACTCTGGACTTGACACTTGTGCTGAGTGTGAACTAAGTATGAAATGTCACCCTTGTTAATTTAAGACATTAGGGAAACGGACATCAAACCAAAATGAGATATCACTCCACACCCACTAGAATGGCCATAACCAAAGAGACAGACAATAACAGGTGCTGGCAAGGCTTTAGAGAATTTGGAACCCTCAGACATTGTGGAAGTCAGCAGTTACATTGGTGGAAAAGTAAAACAGCATAGCCACTTGCGAGAAGTTTGGAAATTCTTCAAAATGTTAAACATAGTTATGAGTTTATGGCCACCGCTGTAATTCCACCTCTAGTATATATATCTAAAAGGAATGATATATGCTGCAGAAAACCTGGTACATGAATGTTCATGGCAATGTTATTCAGAGTAGCCAAAGCATAGAAACAACCCAAATGTCCATCAATTGATAAATGGATAAATAAAATGTGATATATCCATTAGTCACATATTATTTGTAATAAAAAGGAATAAAGTACTGACACATCCTACAACAGAGATAAACTTCAAAAATATTTCTAGGGAAACCATTCTAAAGGACCACATAGTATATGATTTCATTTATACCAAGTGTCCAGATTGGGCAAATCTATAGACAGAAAGTAAATTAGTGATTGCCCAAGACTAGGGTGTGAGTGAAAGTTGACAGAGATGCAGAGTGACTACTAACAGGCAGGGGGATTTCTTTTGGTTGAGGGTCTGATGGGTGGAGAAAATTTCCTAAAATTAGATTTCTTAAAATTAAATTGACTTACACACTTAAAATGGCTGAATTCTATCTTACGTGATTATATTTCAATGAAACTGTTAAATATTTGGCAGAAAATTTTAAACCATCTTTCAAAAGTTCTTTTAAACTATGCTTTGTAAATTATAAATCTGTACAATTTTATCTTCTCATGGTTTTCAAAAGCACCCTCAGGTAGCCATAATTGGGGAGAGAGAAAAAAGGTTCTGGGCAAGAGAAGGGAGGTGTTACCTGCAAATATGGGTCACTTTTAGTACTAGGATCATGTTAGGAAATTCTGCGGAGACATGGTTTTTTTCCTTCCCAGAATATCAATGAAAGGGAAAGAGACATGAAGCTATTTACTTATAATTCAGGGATTCACTTCTTTCATCAGCTGTGAATTAAGGCTGCAGAAAGCTTTAACTGTGAATTATAAAAAGTTCTCAATATATTCTTCCTAAGTTAATGACAGTTGCCTTCATCTTCCCAGTACACTTCCCAGTTTTCTTTGTGGAGCTCAGTAGATGCTTATTCAGGTGAAGTGGGCAGCTGAGTGAGTGTCCGAGACGTTCAGGAATTTAATAAGGTCACCCCTCAGGTCCGTCACAGAAAGGACTCACACGGCAGCAAGGGGGAGGTAAGGTCGATACTTTTACCTTTTAGGTAATGCAAAACAGTCCCATAAAAGAGAAATAATTCGTTAGCTAAGCTTTTTTTCCCCAGCAATTTAGTTTGTGAATTTAAATTCAGTTGCATAGCATTAGATTCTCTCTTAATTTTCATTCTTTTAAGGTTTGTTATATTTAAATTATATAGATCATCCTGAAAATTAGCTGTAGGGCTATATTCCTCATCATTATTTTTATTGTCAAATGCATTTCTCATTTTTGGCACAGATATGGAAAAATCACACTTTACTCGAGATCCATCCCAGCTTAAAGGTATCCTTGTTCGAGCATCACTGAAAAAAAGCACAATGGGATTTGGTTTTACTATTATTGGTGGAGATAGGCCTGATGAGTTCCTACAAGTGAAAAATGTGCTAAAAGATGGTCCTGCAGCTCAAGATGGGAAAATTGCACCAGGTAACAAATTTTTCAGAATTACTTGAAGAATAGTGATACCAGAGCAAAAATTATAGTGAAAATGTTTTATGAAATATATATGTGTAATTTATATATATATAGTAAATATGTATTTATATGTATATGTTATGTATGATTTATATATTTATTTAAAGGATAAACTATTTTAATATAGGAATCTCCCTCTTCAATTGTATAATTTAGCTTTCTCTTTGTATACATAATATATATTATGTATGATGTATAAATATATGTAATATAAATATGTAAATCACACATAATATATAGCCAATACTTGAATAAATATTATAAAACTATATAAATTATATAAGTTACATATATAAAGAGAGAGAGAAGACTAAATTATACAGTTAAAGATGGAGATACCTGTATTAAAATAGTTTATCCTCTAAGTGTGTACTAGTTTTAAGGGAAGGCCATTTTTATAAATAAGTGAAAGCTTAAAGAAAACATTAAATTCAATCAATTTTTTAATAGTTTGTATGATTTTGAAATAACTTGGCTGCACTAAGCTGAAGATTTATTAGCCATCTCAGAAATGTATTTGATTGCTTGATTTTCTTTGATTAGATAGGGTGCTTTTGGAGCTATCGAACATTTTCCTATAATCTTTTTTGGAAAATGACCCACTGTGATATTTATAGTGATACTGAACATGTGGTTATATCTCATAGTTTTTCCCCAATTTTTTATTTTGTTTTTTCTTTCTTAGTCTCACTGGTTATTAGTAAAATTAAACTGTCATTTTAAGAATTGTAAACACAAATTTTTACAGAACTGTATAAATTTGTCTTTTATATAGTTTTTATTGGGTAATTGTTAGATATTTTTATGTGGCTGACATTGTTTATGGCTGAGGGAATGAGAAGTTCAAGTTACTAATTATGAGGTGGGTTTAAGCACAGTTTTCAAGAAAGATTTAGTATTTCACTGAGGTTGCTTCTCACACTGTTTGCTAGACTTTTCTAATCCTCTCTTTTATCATGTACCATGTAAATATGTGCCCATTTGGACAATTCAACTGTCATAATACTTTCGATGGCAGATATCACTTAAAGTTAAGATATGGAATCTCTCATATTATGCTTTCCCATTTAGGTGATAGAAACTTAAAACAAGAAAACTTAAAATAATCAAAAGGTATATTTTATAAAGAAAATTATTTCCAGCTCATCTTTATTACTCGATAAAATTAACAAACTCTAGAGATAAAATTAATAGTAAGTTTTTTTTAAGTTCTCAATTTTGACTTTTTGAGCATTTTGTCCATGAAACCCATTTCATAGCTACTGTATATGCTGTCAAGATTTTATAATATAGATTCAGATTTCTCTAAAACCATTATTTAATTTGCAGAGCAGTATAATACTTCCATGAAAATTCTGGGAATGTTAACCAGAGGAGGAAAAATCAAAACTTTGTTTCTAATTAGTCTAATTTCTCTATCTTCTTAGATTATGAAACAAATTTCCAACAGACTAACATTTGTTTTTAAATATTATTCATATTGATTTTTTAAAGCCTACTTGCAATCAGAACGAATTAAATCACCTTTATTAGGCAATAACCTTTTAAATAATCATATTCAAATAAAAGCAGCAAATGGGTGAAACATCAGAGGACACATATTAAAAGTTAAGGCTGCATTAAGAAAAAACACAACCAATGAATGTCAAGTGGTAATGAGTCTACAATCAAAGTGGTCATAATAATGTAAAATCAGGAAAGCAAAACCAGATTTTAAAAGGATTAATTTAGCTGACTTTTCAATGTCTTAAATAATATGATCTTTGCTTGTGCTGATTTTTTTGTTTCTTGTTTCTCTTTTGAAACTTGAATTACAGTAAATTGAAAATCTCTACAAAATGAATGGTGCATAAAGAAAATATATTTGTAACATTATTCTAAACTTAGGCCCTGTGTTTTTTCAAACTAGAAATGAATTTTTAAGTGCATGATAATTAATGGCTTCTTAGAATCAAGAAATAAGGTGATATTTAAAGATTGAAGTTATTTACTCTTCTCCATACTGAGTACCTACAACAGTGTACCTGGCTTAGTATGGCCACTTAGGTATGACTCAGAGGATATACTAACAACAATAATATGAATTTGCAGTTAGTTTTTAAATGACTTACTTGAGCTTGAGGTCATAACTCTTTGCTACAAAGATAATTAAGATATTATACATTTATGTATTCTTTTTAGAGAGGTGTAACAGAAGAGGGAATGACATATCTATGTTTGAAATCTATCTTTGAAGGAGTTAATGAACAGTAAGAAGTTTCCAGAATTCAAATTTAGATGTTAAGTGTAAGTTATCTTTGTCTCCCCCCACAACAAAAAATTAACTTACTTGGTGGCGTTAATATTTTAACATGATTGTGTTTTACCAGGTGATGTTATTGTAGATATAAATGGCAGCTGTGTCCTTGGTCACACTCATGCAGATGTTGTCCAGATGTTTCAGTTGGTACCTGTCAATCAGCATGTAAGCCTCACTCTGTGTCGTGGTTATCCACTTCCTGATGACAGTGAAGATCCTATTGTGGACATTGTTGCTGCTGCACCTGTTGTCAATGGACAATCATTAACCAAGGGAGAGACTTGCATGAACACTCAGGATTTTAAGTCAGGAGCAATGGTTCTGGACCAGAATGGAAAATCGGGACATACCCTGTTGAGTGATCGTCTCAATGGACCATCAGATCCAAGTGAGCAGAGAGCATCCATGGCATCATCAGGCAGCTCCCAGCCTGAACTAGTGGCTGTCCCTCTGGTTAAGGGCCCAAAAGGTTTTGGGTTTGCAATTGCTGACAGCCCAACTGGACAGAAGGTGAAAATGATATTGGATAGTCAGTGGTGTCAAGGCCTACAGAAAGGGGATATAATTAAGGAAATTTACCATCAAAATGTGCAGAATTTAACACATCTCCAAGTGGTCGAGGTGCTAAAGCAGTTTCCAGTAGGTGCAGATGTACCATTGCTTATCTTAAGAGGAGGTAAGTAAAAGCATAACAAGGAGGAAAACCTTCATTTTTCATGCATTTATATCTGTTAATTGTCCTTCCTGCAGATCAGAATATCTCTTTTCCTAGCAGACCCAACTGGTAATCATTGTGCATTTTCCTTAAGGTTCTGTCTGACTGCTTCCATCAGCACTATCTTTTGCAGCAGGTTTTTTAGTCATTATTGGTTCCACTGGTGTCATTGTGGGTTTCTTTCCCTCTATATTCTTTTTAAAATCTGATTTATGGCTTTAATGATTAGAGAAAGTCCTAACATTGTGCTGCTTCAAATGAAATATATCCTCTTAATTCATTTTCTCTGTTGATGACAATAATAGAAATTGGCTCTTTCAGCCAGTGGTACTTCTCCTGGACCTCTGTAATATACCAAGGATGTTTGAAAGAGCTTGCATCTCTGTGAATAAGCAAATTGTTGAACGGTATATTAATCTGTTCTGTAAAAGCAATCATGATGGCTTGTGCTCAAAAAGCTTTTATCTTAAGCTTTAGTATCTGTACATAAATGTTGATTAAACCCCACAGTGCTCATGTGAGGGAAATAAAATTTTTATTTTCCAAGGTCATCAGCTGGCTTGAACTGCTCCAAGACTTAAAACCAGTTCTAAGGACTGATGAAAAAACTGCATCTTAATGGGCTTTCTCATGAAATGAATGATTAGTACTTTAAGGAATAAAATGTAGCCCTTCACACTTCTCTCTCTGGCTTTTACTTTTCATTTTTGAAGCAGATGAGCAGCTGAACTTCACTGGGGCATTTTTCATTATTCTCATTTCTTTGCACTATTTTTGTCTCTTCTCTGCATGATTTGGTAGAATATGCTCAGAGTAAGGTGAGGATCTCCAGGCAAGTGCGGAGAGTGACCCAGGGCTCCGGCCAGTACACCAAGATAGCGGGTTTTGTATCAGACAGTTTGATGTCAGTTTCCTGCCTTGCTTTCTGTTTATTATGCAGTGTGAGGAAGTAATGGTATCTATTTGAGCCTTTGTTTACTGTATCTATAAAATGGTAGTAACATTATGCCTTAGGATTGTCATAAACATAAAGTGTGATAATATTATGCCTGGCACTTAGGAGATATTGGACATAGAATTTACAAACCTATGAAAAATTGAAGCTGATTTTATCATAAACATTAGCAGTATTTGTGATCTCTGAATGCTTCCTCTGTTTTTAAAATTTGGCTCATTTTTTTTAAGGTTCTCCTTCACCAAGTAAAACTGCCAAAATGGTGAGTATATAGTCGTCCTCAAATGCTTCTTCTCACACACAGCTGGAGAGATGCCACACACCCTTCTGTAAGATCAGCTCACTGCAGGGGGATACCGACTGGGAGAAGTCAGGAAGCTTACTGTCCTGGGCTTGTATCACAGACTTGGGGATATGTGTGCATTAGAAAACAGGCCCTACAGAGGAGGCATGCCTTCTGGTTAAGTATTTCTAGTGGAGGAACACTGGAGGCCCATTCTACCATTAATCCTATCCTCTAAGAAATAAAATATGCACACATTAAAGTGCCTGCTTGGGACTCCTTGTACTTTGTGTTTCAGAGGAGCAAGACTAAGACATAGCTAAATGTTAGTTAAGGCAGATGATAAACTGTTACATCTGCTCCCTGATGCCCAAAGAAAAGATGTGTACCTTCACTTAATTTCGTGGGGACTGTAAATACCCACATTTAGATAACCTTCTTACATTAGGACTAAACCAGACTTTCTAGAGTAATTGTGGCCTCTGTCCTCAATTTGCTTGTTATCAAGGTGATAGGCTGTCAGACTGTAAACAGTGTTTCCTTTGACATTCTTCTGAATAACTGAGTAGCCTATTTAAGGACCTGTACAGAGAATAAGACCCTAAAAGGGGGGATACCAAGTAATGCTCTGAAAGAAACTGAGCTGGGTGCACATGTGTAGCTACTTGAGTATCCACAGTTGTGGATATGAATCTAAAGACAATTACATATAAAATCCAAATTTAGTTAATTTGCTTGATTTGGAGTCTGTCATCTCACACTTGAAAGATGATCTTCCATAAATATAAACCACAGGCTACTAAGGGAAATACCATCAGATATTAAATGGATTAAATCTTTCTAGCCCACCAAATAGGACCATCTGCAAATCTGCTGTTTTATGGATCGAAAGAAGGAAACAGTATGCACTTTGTTGGACTGTACTACTTAGGTACAGTGTGAACAGAAATTGTTTGTGCCTATTCAGTTAAAATTGCACTGCATTTTTCTATACTTCTGGCTTCTCTGGTAGTCATTTTTAACTCCTGTGCTAACATATTTATTTCATAATGGATGCCAGTGTGGCCATGTGACCCTAATGCCTTATAACTGATGGCCTCTCACTGCTCTGATAGTCCTAGGACATGTGACAGTGAGATAGGTTGCTTTTATTTTCCTGCCATCTGACTGGCCGGGTCTGGGGCAGTTAAGGCCCCTGTGGCACATTTGTAGTGACTGTCCCCTCATTGTTCCCGGAAAAGCTGCTCTCCTGCATTCTGGTCAGCATTAATTTTTTTTCACAAAAACCTATAATCTCCCTCTCCTAACAGTAAAGCAGAGTAACAAGCCATTCTCAAAACCCTATTTATTTCCTTAGGGTATTTATTGGACTTCATGTTTTAAATTTTATTAAAGAAGTTGTTTTGCTTGGCTGCATTTTTGGGAAAGTTCTACCTGAATGGGAAAAATATGAAAATAATGCTACTCTGTTTTTCCTCATCTGGCTGCCTGGTGTGGAGCGTTTTTCCTTCATACATTTGAATTGGCTGTATAGGGTTTTCATGGTTTTCATCTTTATAATCGCAATTGGAGTTGACACTTCCCATTCCGTTTTCTTGGATTATTATCTTAAACATCTTCACTGGGAATTAAATTCAGTGACTGGGGAGGTGGGGCTCATCCAGAACTGCTAAGGCTCTCCCAGAGTATCCCTTTTGCTTTTCTTAGAAATGCTGCCTTGTGTTGTTTCCTATTGGTTGCCTTAAAATCAGTTTGTATCTTGGTGGAGAGAAGGGTAAGATTGCTTAAACACAGGACTAATTAAGGCCCTTCAGTTGACATCATTATAAAGTTTTCCTAATTTAAGTTAAATATGTTTTAGCCAAATAGACATGGCTATGAAAGTGGATTCCTGTAAGACAAACATGCCATGGCTTTGACCCTGCCACCTGTATAACTGTAATCAGTTGACTGACCTGGTTCAGACAAGTTTTATGAAGTAATCAATCATCTAATTTTTTAAAAATACGAAATAAAACTCTTTTCCATTTTAGAAAACAGATAAAAAGGAAAATTCAGGAAGTTTGGAGGCCATAAATGAGTCCATTCCCCAGCCTATGCCTTTTCCACCCAGCATTATCAGGTCAGGATCCCCGAAATTGGATCCTTCTGAAGTCTACCTGAAGTCTAAGACCTTATATGAAGATAAACGTAAGTAGTTGTGGAATATTTCAGGAGAGCATGCAACCAAATAAAATTGAATTTTTTTAAACTGGGACCTTCCCATCTGTCAAAACCGTATTGAAAAGTTACTCCTTTATTCTCATTTTAATATAGCTCTGGGGTTCCTCCATTTACATTCAACATTCATTCATTCATTTTTTTTCAAAACCAAGTACTAAGTGCCTGCAATCTACCTACCGCCATAGTAGATGATGGGAATACAGAGATAAATAGTTGACATAGGCCTTGCACCCAGAAAGATAATTAAAACTAAATGGAAAAGACAAGTGTGTAATCCAATAAGTGTACAAATAAGCCTCATAGTAATGGAAGAATGGGCTGGACAAACTGGGATTCCAAGTAGGAAGTGGTCAGTTTTTTACCACTGTGGGTTGTAAAAAGTGTCAGATCTGCTTATAGGAATTTAAGCCTTAATACCAGGTCTTCAGAGGTAAAGAGGTGTTTATGAGATAGATGCAAGGGCAAGAAAGAAGGAATAACATTTCAGCATTGACTTCGCGTGGCCTGGGTTCTGCAAGGAGGTCAGTTCACTGGATGCGGTTGGTGAGGGAAATGAGAGGGGAGAACAGGAGCAGATCGTGAGGACAGGTTCTGCCATTCTGAGAAAGCTGGAGCTGCTTACACCAATGATGGAGAGCCATGGAATGGCTTTAACTAGAGGAATGAATTTACTGGATTAGTGTCTTAGATTTTCCTGGTAGGATTATGAAGGATGATAAATCAGAGGGATGTGCAGTCTGAAGAGGACACCAAGGAGGAAGCTTCTTACTCTGAGTCCAGCTGAAAGATGATAAAGAGAGAGTGCCTAAGGCAGAAAATCATTTGTGTGATAATTTACTTCCTCCTGATTCCAAACCTTTTCCAAAGTAAAATTGCAGATTTAAGCGGGTTTAATTTTTAAAATATATTTGTTTTTTTGTTTTTTTTTATTAAGGTATCATTGATATTCAATCTTAGGAAGGTTTCACATGAGCAATATGTGGTTACTGCATTCACCCATATTATCAAGTCCCCCTACACACTCCATTGCAGTCACTGTCCATCCGTGTAATAAGATGCTACAGAGTCATTACTTGTCTTCTCTGTGCTATTAAAATGTATTTGTTTTTAAGAAGTAGATCTAAATCTGCCTTGGAAAATATGTACACAAGTGGAAATATATAACTGACTTCATACTTACTTAACCTATTGCAGAACTTTGTCTTGATAGTCCAAGGCCATATTTCAAAATGAAAACCAGTTGTAAGCGCAGCAAAGCAGTAATTTAAATTAGTGCAATTAGGGAGAGTCTCCCTCAGACTTCCCATTCATAGCCTAATATGGTATTGGGATAAACTGTTCCATCCCTTTGGGCTTCACCCATAAAATAAATGAGTTGGTCACATGAGTCTTTTTGTCTTAAAGTCCTGTGATTCTAATAGGAAGTGTTTCTCAAAAGAGATTGCTTCTAAGGAACATTATCAGGATTTACCCTCTGTGGTATCTCACTTTTTCTGTAGTTCCCTGACATGTTTCTCTCTTTTCCCTTCCTAGCAAATACTTCTTGTAAAAACATTAATATTTTCCCAGAGGTAAAATTCTAGTCATGAAGTTTTTCCTGATTTAATATTCTGATGAATGTGACCTGTGCTTCAGGGACAGGATAGTGTGAGTTCAGAGCCTGGATCCTGGAAGTCAAGCTGAGTTTAAATCTCAGCTCTGCCATTTACTGTTATGTGAAACTGGCAAGTTAGTTAGGCCCTTAGTTTTCTAGCTAGAAAATGGAGTGAATAGTAAGTGTTAGCTATTACTTGTTTTCTTCTAAAATATCATTTTGCAAAATTGGGCTAAGTAAGTAATTCATATGGAATGCTTTTCTGTAACAAAGGTATTTGGCTTAGGAGTAGAATTAAAGCATTTTATGGGCTCTCTTTTCCTAGGATTTGCCCAAGTGTTGATTTAAAAAATTTGTTCCTATCAAATATCAAATTTAAATTGAATAATTCTGAGTTCAATATCATAGTATTGATGTGCCAGGAATTGGGGGTAAATATTCCTAAGCAATGTTGATACATTTTGTTTGGAGCTCAAAAGGAAGATTTATGACTGAACGTTTTGTAGTGTTATGCTCTTGTATAAATTTTCACATACCAATATATGAAGTTGTAGTTCTTGAACTCTATATTATCCTACTAAACATTGAATTTTGTCTTATTTTGATCTTTTTAAAATAAATCAAATATTTATTTTATTTTTTTAAAATATTTTCTGGTTTTCCTTAGCACCAAACACCAAAGATTTGGATGTTTTTCTTCGGAAACAGGAATCAGGGTTTGGCTTCAGGGTGCTAGGAGGAGATGGACCTGACCAATCTGTAAGTTTAAATACTTTTGAATTTGGCTGTTCCCTGTTAAAAGTTTTAAGTGTTAATTTAGTATGGTGTTTTTGTTGTGTTTGGCCTTTTTAACGGTTTTGTTTTCTCTAACAGTTTCATTAATGTGAAGAACTGAATTTCTGTTAGTGTGGTAATCGCTCTGTTACCATGGTGTAGCTTAAGCAAAAACTGAATGTGTCAGCTGTATGTTGGACAGTAATTAATTTATTTATGTGCTTAAAATTTATTTTAAATTTCTATTCCCTTTGCCTTCGTTAAACAGATTTTAAGACATTTGTCTTCTATAAGAAACCTATACTCCAAAGCCCTATTACTACAACCACTCTATCTTCTGGATGCTCAGAGAACAGTTGGCATGAGCCTGTGCATATCATATCACCTAATCTTATTAGTGGGTTGATATTTTCATGCCCAGTACTTTGCATGCCATTTCAGTTGTTACCTATGAAACTAGAAAAGTATGAAGTAACTAATGCTTCTGTCCAGAAAACCTAAGGGTTATGTTTGCAAAGCATTTAAAATCTAGAATTTTATTTGTATATGATTCTCACATAAAACTAGTTTAGAAAACAAATGTAATGGGTTTTCAGTTTTGCCCTTAGTTTGAATGACAAAGAAGTGATGTGCTTTGTAGCATTTAAGAACAGAAGTTTTTTGTGTACTATTACTATCATGCTTGGAAGTTAGGTAAATAGCAATAATCTATTAAAATGACAGGCTTCTTCCTATTTTTGAATAGAACGTTTGATTTATATATTATAAATGTACTCTATTAGTCATACTGATTAAAACAAAATTATGAGAGACAAAGCTTAAAGCAGGTTGACTTGTAGAGGTCAAATATAAGATACCCTGATTGTTCTTGGTTATAGATAACACTTTTGTTTTATTGCTTCCTATTTTGTCGGTACTTACTTGTAGTGTTCTCTTAGATTTTTACGTTTTAAAAATTTATCTTCAACAACTTGAGAGAAACTTTTCTCTTCTTTTAAATGTCAGATTTTAGCAGCTCTGAAACTAGCCCAAACATTTAGGATTACCAATGACAGGATTCTAGCTGCTGGCAAACAGAATGAACTAGATACGTTTGTCTGGATTCAAGTGAACCTCAGGCCACTGTATTACCCGAAAACATTCACTACGTTGAGATTTAGGAACAAGAAATGTTTCTCAGTTATATACATTGAACTTGTACTGACAGCTTTATGTGATAGAAGTATCATAAGAATTACCCCACTTGCTGTGAACAGTGTGTACAAAAATCTTTCCTGATGGCATTCAGTAGACTTCTTTTACTTTTAAGGAAAGTACTCCACAGTATTGCATTTTATGAGTTTAATGTTTTTGTTTTATTGTAGTGATAGAAGTGAAAGTGGTTCTTTTAAAGCTATTGACCAATTTTGTATTTTCTATCTTTTTTGTACTCAACCCCAAGTATCCAGAAAGAATTAAGTAGTGTGGTTAGTTGAAGCACCATTTTGGAGAATGGTCACTTTCTATGACATCACCTTCCTAAAATATGACTGTTTTCATAGTTGAACTGCAAATATCTGTTGGTTTGCACAGTACTGAGTTAAGAAGTCCTTAACTATCTTAGTAGACTGTATAAACCAACCTACACTTTGTTATCCTGTCAGATATACATTGGGGCCATCATTCCTCTGGGTGCGGCTGAGAAAGATGGTCGGCTCCGTGCAGCTGATGAGCTGATGTGCATTGATGGGATTCCTGTTAAAGGGAAATCACACAAACAAGTCTTAGACCTAATGACGACTGCTGCTCGAAATGGCCACGTGTTATTAACCGTCAGAAGAAAGATATTTTATGGTGGTATGTGGACCTGTTCTAGCACTGATAAGAAAGAAAAAGAGGCTTAGTCCACTTTCTGTATGATTTTGCAAGTTATTTTATTCTGCTTAATAGTGTACTAGACAGTCCATTTGGTGTGACCCAAGGCCTCATTGTGGAAGGCCATGTAAACTCCCTGATGTAAATACTGTCACTATCTAGTTTTTCAATTATTCACAAAAAGGTTGAGAGACACATAGCTGGTAAGTAGTAGGGCCAGGATTAAAACAGGCAGTTTAATTACAGAGCCCAGGTCTAAACCATCACACTAGGATATGAATATCTCTCACATTTTTCTCATCAATAGCTTTGTGAATATTAAATAAGAATTTTTAGAAGTGAATTCTTGCCACTTTAAAATTTAAACAATACAACCCTGTAGCACAAGAGTGCAAGCCTCATGAAGTTGGGGATATTTATCCATTTAGTTATTTGCTATATTCCCGGCACTTAGAAGAGGGCTTGCCTGGCACCAAGTGGACATGAGTAAATGGTGACATACTGAATATTGGTGTTACTCTTAAAAATGAGGCACTGTGCTTTTGATTGCAACATCCAGAGTAAAGACCTGTCTCTGTAAATATCAGGCATTTAGAGATGCATACAGATTTTAATGCAAAACTGTTGCTTCCATTTGGTTGTACTGGTGTCAGACTATAACTATGTACAGGAAAAAAGTGATGCATTACAAGTAGTGGTTGACTCTCTCCTGGAAAGCTTCATGAAGGTCCATAGAAGTTTGGTATATTATTGGAGGTATTTAGCAAATTCACTCTAACCATGCATTATACCAAAAAAAATCCTGTTTTTTTCATTAATGTTAGGATATTGGTGGCACTTCACTGAGATCCTAAAACATAATCTCAGAATCATGTAGATTTTAGCAAAAAGAGACCTTACAAGTGCATATTCCTTGACAGGAGTGTGCTATAGTTGTTAGTAATGATGGTTTGTGTCAAATTGTGGCTCAAAATTTGCCTTTTTAAAAAAAATTTATTAGGACTAACTTGTGTCATTCTTTATCAAATTCTGACGTCATACTTGAATAGGAGAAAAGGGTGTAGATTAACAGCCCATTTGCTGGAAATTCCAGATGACCCAATCTGTGCCCAGGAGAGTTTGCTGATTATGTGGACAGCTTGCTAAATACTGGAAGGGCGCAGGTGGTAGGGGCAGATGGCTGTGACTGCTGACGGTTAACTCTCCTGACACCATCACTCAGGAAACTGCAGTTGTAAAATATTGTGTAACACAAATTCTGTTTAGATGGCCAACTGTGCTCAACCTTTAATGGGTAACATCTCTGTCCTGATGCAGTGGCCTCTCAGATGTCACAAGTGTCAGTTATTGCACAAAATTGTATTTAAAGTTAATTATAAAAGGAAGTTTATTAGGTTGTTTCTCATTACCAACTTTTTGTTAAAACCTTGCTGGAATTTAAACAATCTCAAGAAGAATTTACTATGAAATGTCATGAAACCTTTGGAAAAACTTCCTTTAAAATGAGATAACATTGTGTATCTTTCCACTTATATACTTGAAGAGTGTTTAAGAAGTTAAACAGACTGCTGTTACCAACATCTGCAATCAGATTTTATCTAGAGCTCACATGGGGGGTCTGCTTTTCTATCCTTCATGTTATTAGAAACTAAATTCTCTTGTGAGAGGCTTAGCACAAAAACCCTTTAGTTATCAAAAATTATGATGTTCCAGAAATACCAAATTTATCATGTTTATTATAGAGAAACAACCTGAGGATGACAGCTCTCAAGCCTTCATTGCAACGCAGAATGGATCTCCATGCCTGAACCAAGCAGAGGTCCCAGCCAGACCTGCTCCCCAGGAGGCCTATGATATTGTCTTGCACCGAAAAGAAAATGAAGGATTTGGTTTTGTTATCCTCACCTCCAAAAGCAAACCACCTCCAGGAGGTGAGGGCTGCTATAGCCTATTGTCCCTCCCTGCAATTTCTCTTTTCTGAGTCTTCCATTGGGGTTTTATGAAACTTCCTAGGAATTATGTATAAATTGCCTTAGAGAATTATCTTTTTTATTATTATCATCTATTTATTTGGTATCATTAATGTATAATTACATGAGGAACATTATGATTACTTGGCTCCACCCTATTATCAAGTCCCCACCACATAACCCATTACAGTCACTGTCCATCAGTGTAGTAAGATGCTATAGAATCACTACTTGTCTTCTCTGTGCTATACTGCCTTCCTCGTGCCCCCCTTACATTATGTGTGCTAATTGTAATGCCCCTTTTTCCCCCTTATCCCTCCCTTCGCACTCATACTCCCCAGTCCCTTTCCCTTTGGCAACTGTTAGTCCATTCTTGGACTCTGTGAGTCTGCTGCTGTTTTGTTCCTTCAGTTTTTTCTTTGTTCTTAATACTCCACAGATGAGTGAAATCATCTGATACTTGTCTTTCTCTGCCTATCTTATTTCACTGAGCATAATACCCTCTAGCTCCACCCATGTTGTTCCAAATGGTAGGATTTGTTTTGTTCTTATGACTGAATAATATTCCATTGTGTATATGTACCATATCTTCTTTATCCATTCATCTACTGACGGACACTTAGGTTGCTTTCATTTCTTGGCTATTGTAAATAGTGCTGCAATAAACATAGGGGTGCATATGGCTTTTTCAAACTGGGCTGTTGCATTCTTAGGGTAAATTCCTAGGAGTGGAATTCCTAGGTCAAATGGTATTTCTATTTTGAGTTTTTTGAGGAACATACATACTGCTTTCCACCATGGTTGAACTAATTTACTTTCCAGCCAGCAGTGTAAGAGGGTTCCCCTTTCTGCACATCCTTGCCAACATTTGTTGTTGTGTTTTGGATGGCGGCCATCCTAACTGGTGTGAGGTGATACCTCATTGTGGTTTTAATCTGCATTTCTCTGATGATTAGCGATATGGAGCATCTTTTCATGTGTCTGTTGGCCATCTGAATTTCTTCTTTCGAGAAGTGTCTGTTCAGATCCTCTGCCCATTTTTTAATTGGATTATTTTGCTTTTTGTTTGTTGAGGTGGGTGAGCTCTTTATATATTTTGTATGTCAACCCTTTATCGAATCTGTCATTTATGAATATATTCTCCCATACTGTAGAATACCTTTTTGTTGTATTGATGGTGTCTTTTGCTGTACAGAAGCTTTTCAGCTTGATATAGTCTGACTTGTTCATTTTTGCTTTTGTTTCCCTTGTGTGGGGAGATATGTTTATGAAGAAGTTGCTCTTGTTTATGTTGAAGAGATTTATGCCTATGTTTTTTTCTAAGGGTTTTATGGTGTCATGACTTACATTCAGGTCTTTGATCCATTTCAAATTTACTTTTGTGTATGGGTTAGACAATGATCCAGTTTCATTCTCTTCCCTGTAGCTGTCCAGTTTTGCCAACACCAGCTGTTGAAGAGGCTGTCATTTCCCCATTGTATATCCATGGCTCCTTTATCATATATTAATTGACCATCTATGCTTGGGTTAATAGCTGGACACTCTATTATGTTCCACTAGTCTGTGGATCTGTTCTTGTGCTAGTACCAGATTATTGTGGCTTTGTGGTAGAGCTTGAAATTGGGAAGCGAGATGCCCCCGACTTTATTCTTCCTTCTCAGGATTGCTTTGGCTATTTGGGGTCTTTTGTGGTTCCATATGAATTTTAGAAGTATTTGCTCCAGTTCATTGAAGAATGCTTTTAGTATTTTGATAGGGATTGCATTGAATCTGTAGATTGCTTTAGGCAGGATGGCCATTTTGACAATATTAATTCTTCCTACCCAAGAGCATGGGATGAATTTCCATTTGTTAGTGTTCTCTTGAATTTCTCTTAAGAGTGTCTTGTAGTTTTTAGGGTATAGGTCTTTCACTTCCTTGGTTAGGTTTATTCCTAGGTATTTTATTCTTTTTGATGCAATTGTGAATGGAATTGTTTTCCTTATTTCTCTTTCTGCTAGTTCATCATTAGTGTATAGGAATGCAACAGATTTCTGTGTATTAATTTTGTATTCTGAAACTTTGCTGAATTCAAATATTAGTTCTAGTAGTTTTGGAGTGGAGTCTTTAGGGTTTTTTATGTACAGTAT
The DNA here is from genome assembly GCF_040802235.1 of Manis javanica. Lineage (NCBI taxonomy): Eukaryota > Metazoa > Chordata > Mammalia > Pholidota > Manidae > Manis > Manis javanica. Next base: position 95,871,829 of record NC_133159.1, on the reverse strand, counting down.
CATGTCATCTGCAAATACTGACAATTTGACTACTTCCTTACCAGTCTGGATGCCTTTTATTTCTTTGTTTTGTCTGATTGCCATGGCTAGGACCTCCAGTACTATGGTGAATAACAGTGGGGAGAGTGGGCATCCCTGTCTTGTTCTTGATCTTAGGTGAAAAGCTTTCCACTTCTCACTGTTAAGTATGATGTTGGCTGTGGGTTTGTCAATATGGCCTTTATTATGTTGAGGTACTTGCCCTCTATGCCCATTTTGTTGAGAGTTTTTATCATGAATGGATGTTGAACTCTGTTGAATGCTTTTTCAGCATCTATGGAGGTGATCATGTGGTTTTTGTCCTTCTTTTTTTTGATGTGGTGATGATGTTGATGGATTTTCCAATGTTGTCCCATCCTTGCATCCCTGAGATGAATCCCACTTGATCATGGTGTATGATCCTCTTGATGTATTTTTGAATTTAGTTTGCTAATATTTTGTTGAGTATTTTTGCATCTGTGTTCATCAGGGATATTGGTCTGTAATTTTCTTTATTGGTGGGGTCTTTGCCTGTTTTTGGTATTAGGATGATGTTGGCTTCATAGAATGAGTTTGGAAGTATTCCCTCTTCTTCTACTTTTTGGAAAACTGTAAAACTCTAAATGTCTGATAAAATTCAGCGGTGAATTCATCTGGTCCAGGGGTTTTGTTCTTGGGTAGTTTTTTGATTACTGATTCAATTTCATTGCTGGCAATTAGTCTTTTTAGATTTTCTGTTTCTTTCTTGGTCAGTCTTGTATTTTTCTAGAAAGTTGTCCATTTCTTCTAGGTTATCTAGCTTGTTAGCAAATAGATTTTCATAGTATTCTCTAATAATTCTTTGTATTTCTGTGGTGTCTGTTGTTATTTTTCCCTTCTCATTTCTGATTCTGTTGATGTGTGTAGATTCTCTTTTTCTCTTAATAAGTCTGACTAGGGGTTTATCTATTTTGTTTGTTTTCTCAAAGAACCAGCTCTTGGTTTCATTGATTTTTTTCTATTGTTTTATTCTTCTCAATTTTATTTATTTCTTCTCTGATCTTTATTATGTCCCTCCTTCTGCCGACTTTGGCCTCATTTGTTCTTCTTTTTCCAGTTTCAATACTGTGACTTTAGGCTATTCGTTTGGGATTGTTCTTCCTTCTTTAAATATGCCTGGATTACTATATACTTTCCTCTTAATACTGCCTTTGCTGTGTCCCACAGAAGTTGGGGCATTGTGCTGTTATCATTTGTCTCTATATATTGCCTGATCTCTGTTTTAAATCTGGTCATTGATACATTGATTATTTAGGAGCAAGTTGTTAAGTCTTCATATGTTTGTGAGCCTTTTTGTCTCTTTGTACAGTTTATTTCTAGTTCTATACCTTTGTAATCTGAGAAGTTGATTGGTAGAATTTCAATCTTTTTTAATTTACTGAGGCTCTTCTCGTGGCCTAGTATGTGGTCTATTCTGGAGAATGTTCCATGTGCACTTGAGAAGAATGTGTTTCCTGCTACTTTTGAGTGTAGAGTTCTGTAGATGTCTCTTAGGTCCATCTGTTCTAGTGTGCTGTTCAGTGCCTCTGTCTCCTTACTTATTTTCTGTCTGGTTGTTCTGTCTTTTGGAGTGAGTGGTGTGTTGAAGTTTCCTAGAACAAATGCATTGCATTCTATTTCCCATTTTAATTCAGTTAGTATTTGTTTCACATATGTCGGTGCTCCTGTGTTGTGTGCATAGATATTTATAATGGTTATATCCTCTTGTTGGACTAACCCCTTTAGCATTATATAATGTCCTTCTTTATTTCTTATTACTTTCTTTGTTTTGAAGTCTATTTTTTCTGATACAAGTACTGCAACACCTGCTTTTTTCTCCGTATTGTTTGCATGAAATATCTTTTTCCAACCGTTCATTTTTAGTCTGTGTATGTCTTTGGGTTTGAGGTGAGTCTCTTGTAAGCAGCTTATAGATGGGTCTTGCTTTTTTATCCATTCTATTACTTTGTGTCTTTTAACTGGTGCAGTCAGTCTATTTACATTGAGGGTGATTATCGATAGATATGTTCTTATTGCCATTGCAGGCTTTGGATTCATTGTTACCAAATGTCCAAGTTAGCTTCTTTACTATTTAACCGTCTAACTTAACTCTCTTATTAACCTATTATAAATATAGTCTGGTGGTTCTTTATTTCTCTCCCTTCTTACTCTTCCTCCACCACTCTTTATATGTTAGTTGTTTTATTCTGTACTCTTTTGTGTTTCCCTTGACTGCTTTTGTGGACAACTGATTTTATTTTTTGCCTTAGTATTTGGTTGGTCTGCTTTCTTTGCTGTGATTTTATTTTCTCTGGTGACAGCTATTTAGCCTTAGGAGTACTTCCATCTAGAGCAGTCCCTTTAACTTACCCTGTAGAGGTGGTTTGTGGGAGGCAAATTCCCTTACTTCTGCTCATCTGGGAATTGTTTAATCCCTCCTTCAAATATAAATGATAATCTTGCTGGATACAGTATTCTTGGTTCAAGGCCCTTCAGTTTCATTACATTAAATATATCATGCCATTCTCTTCTGGCCTGTAAGGTTTCTGCTGAGAAGTCTGATGATAGCCTGATAGATTTTCCTTTCCAGTGATCTTTTTCCTCTCTCTGGCTGCCTTTAATACTCTCTCCTTGTCCTTGATCTTTGCCATTTAATTATTATATGTCTTGGTGGTATCCTCCTTGGATCCCTTGTGTTGGGAGATCTGTGGGCTTCCATCGTCTGAGAGACTATTTCCTTCCCCAACTTGGGGAACTTTTCAGCAATTATTTCTTCGAAGACACTTTCTATCCCTTTTTCTCTCTCTTCTTCTTTTGGTACCCCTATAATATGAATATTGTTCCATTTGGATTGGTCACACAGTTCTCTTAATATTCTTTCATTCCTAGAGATCCTTTAATCTCTCTCTGCCTCAGCTTCTCTGTATTCCTGTTCTCTGATTTCTATTCCATTAATAGTCTCTTGCACCTCATCCAGTCTGCTCTTAAGTCCTTCTAATGATTGTTTCATTTCTGTAATCTCCCTCCAGATTTCATCCCTTAGCTCTTGTATATTTCTCTGCAGCTCCTTCAGCATGGTTATGACTTTTATTTTGAGTTCTTTTTCAGGAAGATTATTATATCTATCTCACCAGGCCCTCTCTCTGGCATTTGAGTGATTTTGGACTGAACCAGTTCTTCTGCCTTTTCATGGCGGTAGAAGTGATCGCCAGTGAGTGGCACACGTGTCAGCTGGGAGAACAGAGTCCCTTCCTGCTTGCTGTTCACTTTGCCCTTCTCCACTGTCTGTGCCGGTTACCCGTAAACATGGAGTAGTTCTGGTTTAATCCCTTGATCTGCCATGGGTGGGGTGGCCCTTGGGATGGCCTAGGGCACTGTGGGGGGTCGCAGGCACGTGGCATGTGTTCTCCTGCAAGATTGGTGCCCCTTCATGCCTTCCAGATCCTGCGCCAGCTTCCTCTGTGCCAGGCAGCTGCACACAGGGGGCAGCCTCTGTGTCTGCTCCGGTCAATCACATGCTGGGAGAAGACTGCATGGTTGCCGTGGGCAGGGCTGCTCCCTGGCTCGTCCTCAGCAATGGCGGGTCAGCCGGTTTGGTTGCAGTGCCAGTTGAGGGGGAATGAACGGCAGGCTGCTTATCAACATGAGGGGCTTCAGAGCTGCGTTGCCACCCAGGGGGGGTGGTTAGGGTGCCTGAAGTTCCTTAGGATTCTCAACCTGCTGGGCTGTGTGTGCTGGGACAGTTTTGCCCACCTGTTAAACCCTTGTCCCTTTCAGGCCTTTAAAACACCCACTTTTCTTTTGTCCCAGGGGAGCCGGCTCTGGGGACCCACTCGCAGTCTCTGTCTTGGATTTTACTTTTCTGTTCCTCTAATATCCGGTATACCATGCGATGTGTGTCTGTGCTCCAGGTTCAGATTACTAGGGCTGGTTACTTAGCAGTCCTGTGCTTCCACTGCCTCCCCATTCTGATTCTTTTCCTCCTGCCTGGGGTGGGGGTAGTGCTTGGGTCCCACCTGGTCACATCTTTGTATCTTAACCCTTTTCATGAGGTGCTGGGTTCTCGCAGATGTACATGTAGCCTGGCTGTTGTACTGTATCTTCTGGTCCCTCTTTTAGGAATAGTTGTATTTGTTGTATTTTCGAAGTATGTATGGTTTTGGGAGGAGAATTCTGCCACCCTACTCATGCTGCCATCTTGAGTGCCCCCTTAAAAATTATCTTTTAAGAATAATGAATATTTTCTTTATTTTTAAAATTGGGTAATCGGAACCAAAACTTCTAGGCTTTGGGTTTATCTATCATCACAGATTCCATAAAATAAGTCTTAGCAGCTCAGTTGCATCATTGTATTGTGGCAGTATATCAGGGACATGACCCAGGAGATTTAGGGAAAGAACAATGCTGTATTTTTAAAACTATGGGGGCATAGGTTTGTGGTTTTTTTTTTAATTAGGAGAAGTTGTGTATGCAAAAATGAATACTAGAAGCAGTTGAAAAGAGACAAAACAGATTAAAAATCTTTACCCAAATGTTTTATGTAGTCTTTCTGTGCTTTTTAATAATAATTGCCACATTCCAGCTAGAAAGCAACCTTCTTAAGTCATACAAGGCATTCTTCACTTTTATATATGTTTCACTGAAAGCTAAAAATTTTGGGTAAACCTCTAAAACTTAATCTAAATATCCTGAACCCAGTTTAGCAGAAGTTTCCTCTGGGAAGGATAAATGAATCAATTCATTCCCTGAAAAAAGGAAGACTTACCTCTAGTATCTACAGGACTATGATTCAGCAAATTAAATATTTGTCTTGTCTTTATGTTTCTAAGAAATTGTCATCTTTAAATGTAATTGTAAAATCCAAATAAGTGTCAATCAACAAGTTGAAAATAGTGTGCCATGCTTGTCTGGTAACTATTTTTCAACTCAAATGATTGAAATCTTTGACCACATGAAAATGTGCTCTAGCCTTTGCCAGTAGATTTGATTATATTTTGGGTAGTGAGATCCTTTGAGACTAGACGATGACTAAAACCTTAGTAAAAAAAGAAAACACTTTCAGGAAAGTGTTGTGAGCCAAACTAACTTGCAAAAATCTTGCTAAAATGTGTGTAAAGGAAGAAGATTCAGTGACATGGATAAGTTAGTTATTCCTATAGTATCAGGTCACTGCTCACATACACTTTCCATTTCCAAAAGCTGTTGCTATGGTAACATTTGGAACTGGAACTCTCACTGATGCTGTGAGGATGATTATGTGGCTTATGTCAGAAAAATGAAAGAAAGCAGATTTTAGGCAGATTTTATATTTTTTGAAATTTGTGTTTCCCAAAACAACCATTTTAAATAATCATGTTCTCATTCTAATATAATACAATAATCCCAGGCATTCAAATTAGCAAAAATAGTGAAAGATTATTGCTTAGTGTGATAGATGCTAACCACTTTATTGATGATATACCTTTTCTAGCACTACAATAATTAGGGGAGAGTAGTGTTCACCATAAAACAAAGTGACATAGAGGAATTGAGTAAAAAGTTTTATTACATAAATAGGATTAACATATTTTTAGATTTGTTTATAATTTGTATTACATTTTAATATATATTAAATATATTCATTTGCGTATTTTTATTTAAATTTTAAAAAAAATATCTTTATCTTCACACTTTGTGTAAATTGGGATTTGTCTGGTTTTGAGTACCATAGATGTTAGATATCTCTGTAAAGATAGTGTCATTAAGGGTTAGGGTTTGTAATCTGACAAATTTAGCTTCAAGCCCCACTTACGTCTTCTAATAGCTATCTGATCCTGGGCAAATTAGTTGCCCTCCAAGGGCTCCACTTTCCTCTGTGAAATGAGGGTGGTGATAACACTTCCTGTCTTATACGAGTTTGAGGATTAAAAGAGAGAATGCACATGAAACCTGTAGCTTGGATCTCCATTAAATGTTAGTGCTGTTGCTTGTTGTAGCTTCAACTGCTGTGATTATCACCGTTATTTATAAAATCGTTTGTCACTGTCTCTTGATTTTTTTTTTTTAAGAAACTTTAAAAAGTTTATCAATACTTGAGTAATGAGATGGGAAAGAAAGTCCAATTAAAATGTAAGATTGAGGCAGCAGCTAATGTGTGGCAGGAAATGAGTGTTTGCACCTCATTAATTATCAGCCTGAATGGTTAAAATAGGCTTAGGTTGTCGATGAATTTTATATAAAGTACTTGAGATTTTCAGTCATGGTGCAAAACCAGAATTGATAATTTCACTAAAATGCTAGTTGTTAATCTCACAAAATGCTAAGCTCTGCAAACATTTTTCTTGCAACTCCATTTATCTCGTATGCATAGAAGAGGGGTTCTAGGGTAAGCTTGTCATATACAAAGAAGAGGGGTCCTGGGGTAAGCATGGGTGAGGAGTTTCACTCACAGACTAAGAAGTTGCTGTGAACGGCACAACAGAGAAAGCTTGACGTGTAAAAGAGTTATTAGCCCAGGTGAAAAGGCAGGACACCTGTCTGTCACAACAGATCATTCTTTATGGACTTGGCTTGGTATAGATTGGTATTCTGCTCAGCATGGATTATGTTTTCCTTCCGATTAAATGTATTTTCTCATGACATTTGTCACAAGTTCCTGGTAGCATGTCTAATACTAGTTACCCTGAGAGTCTCTACTGATGACTTTTTGAAAGTTCAGGGATCCAGGTCCAGCATCCTTGTTGCCCTGGACCCACTTTGTGTGCATCCTAAATCAATGGAGTACTTAGGAAAGACCTCTATTTAAGATGAAAGGCCTTGGCTGGTATTTGCTTTGCCAGTACTTCAGGGTTTTAGTGTTTCTCTTTCTTATATACTTTTCAGTTCTGGTTGTGAAGGATTTCTGTGAGAGGGGACATTTCCAGTTCCTGTCCTTTCTTTTCCTGAAAAGGAATGTTTTAAGAGCACTAAAGTGATCTCAGCAGCTGGACAAGCCAGTCTGAGAGACAGATTTAAACCAAAGATGAATGAAGACAAAAAGTGGCTTAGTGGCAAGTGCTTATATAGACTTTGTTATAGCAGCAAAAACAAGGAAGGACTCCAGACTGTTCCTTAGCTATGCACTCCCTAAGGGGTTACCTTGAAAATCTCCCAGCCCATTCAGAGAGTATTCAGAAATCATCTTTCTACTGGTCACTTGCTATGTTTAACTGTTTTAGTGGTATGGCTATAAACCAAGACAATAATAATCTGACTGCCTGTACCTTCCATCAGCCAGACAACTAATTCTTTGGGAAGTTCTGTACTGAGATGATTCCTTTTGACCACATTGCTCACATGATGAGGAGGGACCACTGAGACTTCAAGGTTAATTCTGTTTGATGCTTTCCCAAGTCTGAGCAGACCCCTTTCAGTGTGCCAAGGAGCAGAATGATTTTCTTCTCAGGGAATTGAGAATGAACATTATGTACAAGGAAATCCTTTCTGAGAAGGAGAACCACTAAGGTTTTGACCTAGAAGGTCACCACAGGGCCACTGCGATCCCCTGTGGTTTCTGACACACTGCCCACTGTCCTGCTGGGGAACCAGCTCCCTCCGCCTGGCACAGGATGCAACCTGTGCTGCTCTGCTGCTTTTCTAATGACTTTGTTTTAAGGAAGATGGTCTAATAAGTGCTTGATATAATTCAGAGCTAAAATGCTCTTGCTTCCAACACTGACTTCCTCTATTTTAAGATAAAATCTTTCTCTGTATAATCCTAGAAGAGTCAAGGAATGGGGACATAAATCACAGCCAACAATAACTTCTCATCCAAAGGAAGGTCTATTAAAATGTCCCTGACAGAGAAAGACAAGTACCAAATGATTTGACTCATATGTGGAGTATAAGAACAAAGAAAAACTGAAGGAACAAAACAGCAGCAGAATCACAGAACCCAAGAATGGACTAACAGTTACCAAAGGGAAAGGGACTGGGGAGGATGGGTGGGAAGGGAGGGATAAGGGCAGGGAAAAAGAAAGGGGGCATTAGTATTCACATGTATAGTGTTGTGGGGGGGCACGGGGAGGGCTCTGCAACACAGAGAAGACAGGTGCTGATTATACAGCATCTTGTTATGCTGATGGACAGTGACTGTAGTGGGGTGGGGGGTGGGGGTACTTGGTGAGGGGGGAAGCCTAGTAAACATAGTGTTCTTCATATAATTGTAGATTAATGATAGCAAAAATAAAAACAAACAAACAAATAAATAAAATGTCCCTGACATACACCTAGCTATCTTAAAATAATAAATTTCCCTACACATAACAACCAGTAGTCAACAAAAGGGCCTGGTGAGTGTCCTGGCCCAGGTAAGGGAATTCTCAGTGAGCACAGAAGGAGCATTTGTTTCTTCATATGAATGTCTGAGAAGTCACTTTAAGCCCTAATAACAGCAAAGTGTCTTAAGAGTCTAGGAAAGACTTATGAACTGGAGATACCGTAGAATTGCCAGAGGGTCTTTGCAAATGCCTCAGACTCAGTTTTGTGCATTCCGGGTAGGATGTTATCCATGAGCCAAATAATCTTAACATTAAACATTTAATGCTCCAATGCCATCAGTTTTTCTAATTTAAAAAAATCTAAAGGCATAAATAAAAGGGATTAATTTTGCTATAGAACTGTGTGTGATTCATTGTAATAGTCATCTCACTGTACCTGGGTTTCTGACCAGTAACTTCTGAGTCCTAAACTTGAATCTGAACTGAATTTATTTACATTTTTTCTGGGAGTGAATGTCCCTTCAGCAGAATGGATAATGGTGTCATTGTAGCAGTTTCTGAAATAGTGGGGAAAAAAACAGGACACATCACATCTGTGAGATATTATCATAAGTATCAGTGAGGTCAGTAGCCTTTAAACAGGATTATTAGGATGACAGTATAAAAATTAGAAAAAGTTTTATGGTGAGTGGAAAACAGCAAAGAGGTTTACATGCTATAATTGCAACTGTATAGAAAGTACCCATGCATGTGGGCAAAAGTTGGACAATAATGTGAAAATAGTTGCATTGGGGTAGGATGATTGCATGATTGTATGTGGTGCTTTTCTTGATATATTTTTAAAGAAATTCCTTTGATGTCCTTATGTTAAATTTCTAAATAATGATGATAAAAAATCCAGGACTAACAGATTTCTCAAATAACTGAAAAAGCCTGGGGATTTTTTCCCATAGTTATTCCTCATAAAATTGGCCGAGTCATAGAAGGAAGTCCAGCTGATCACTGTGGAAAACTGAAAGTGGGAGATCATATCTCTGCGGTGAATGGACAGTCCATCATTGAGCTGTCCCATGACAGCATTGTCCAGCTGATCAAAGATGCCGGGGTCACTGTCACGCTAACAGTCATTGCCGAAGAAGGTAAGGACCCAGGAGACCTGCCCTCCCCAAGGCGCTCTGCGGGGCACCACCAGCTTCGCTGCGGTCGTAGCAGTGGTGGAACTGTGTATGTACTTTCTTTTTGCCTTTTCCACTTAATGAATTTAAAAGATAATTTATTACAAAGTTGTCAGGAGCTCAAGAAAAATAATCCAATTAGGGAGTGGTATTTATGTGCTGGAGAAGCAAACACCCAGACGTGAAAGAGTTGGTAAGCTTTTCAGATACTACTTTCTTAATGTCTTAAGTCTCTGTCTGCTTAAGTGAGAGAAAATCCTCTGAACAGAAAGTCACTGTTGCCATCAAGCTTGTCAGGTCAGGCCCACGCCCGAGTGCCTTTCCCTGGGGGCAGGGCTCTGTCCCGGGGGCAGGCAGACAGTGGGAATGACCCCTAAATAGGGCATCGCCTTGCTTTAAAGCCGCCTTTGAGCATTAGGAATTCCTAATTAGGAACCATTTTGAATGACACCAGTTCATTTCTTTGTTTACGAATTAGAAGATAACCATTACACAATGCTTATCTCATTTTTCCTGATTTTGCAAAACTAACAGGAGAAGCCAAAAACAATTATGAAGGGGCCAGTCTGTCATATTAAAATTTCTTGTACTATAATGTGTATTCATGTCCCATTTTCCCCCAAGATCCTCTAATTTAGTCAGTTTTCAAGTCTTATCATTCTTGATTCTTCCTTTTGTTTTTTCTTCCTGCTGCACCACTCTCATACATTAATAGCTAAGGTATTACATAAATCTCCCTTCTATCCAAGATCCTGTCGTGGGTGTTTCTGCGTGGACATGAGTTCACCCGGCTGCTCTCTGAGGCCCTTCTAGTTCTAGAACCTTGTGACATCCTGACTTCAGCTGTTTTCCGTTTTCGGGTCTGTTCCCACACTGCTCAGACTCTGCTGAGTCGTCTAAAATCCGCATTCAACGCTCCTCCAGTGCCTCCCATTCTCTAAACAGAAAGTGTTTTATAATTTTGCTCCCAGTCTACCTTTTAAATTTGCCTCCCAGTGTTCTTTCCAAGCCCTCTCTTGACTAGACCTCATTGCCTCTGTGTACATGGGCTTCCTCCCCCTAAACTCCCTTGTACTCTTTATCTCTATAAATCATTAAGCATTATTCTTATATATAACTCTCTCCCTATTAAAGTCATCTGCTCTTTGAGGACAAAGACAATATTATCAATAGGTCATGATACTTAGTAGGCACTCAGTAAATATTTTTTTGAATGAAAGAATAAGTGAAGGAATGAAGAAATGGAGTAAAAATCCAGGTTTTCAGCTCTGTGGAAACACCTAGCAGAGGTAATATAAACCCAATAGAAAAAGTAAGGCTCTTAGCTAATTATATGACCTTAAACCAGCCCCTTAAAATTTCTGTCCTTCAGTTTTTTATCTCTAGAATGGGAATAAATACGTATTCCAGGATCATTGTGAAGATTAAAGGTGAAATGTACATAATTTGCGTAAATGCCCTGAGATGCTCATCTGCTGATGGCTGCTGCGGTCTCACCGCCTCCTCTCATGGCCAGCTTCCTCGTTTGCATCTCTAATTCCCACCTCCTAAGAAAACAATATTTAGTAAGCACTTAATGTATGGCAGGTATTGTCCTAAATACATCAATTAACTCATTTAATACACAAGTCCTAGGTAGGTGCTCTTATTTTCCCGTTCTGTAGATAAAGAAACTGAGAGCATCAACACAGAGCAGTTTGATAACTTGCCCACAGTCATCAAAGCTGTGGCAGAACCAGTATCTGAACCAGGCCGCCTGGCTCCGGAATCTACGCTCTCAACTACTCTGTGCCTTCGCTAGCCACAGTATCAGAGATAACCCTCCCCTGCCAGCCGCGTCTCCTCTGTCCCTCACCCTGCTTTTGTTTTCTTCATTGCACTTACCTCTGCCTGAGATTATTTAACTATTTGTTTGTTTATTGTCATGTCCTCTTGTAGAACATGAAGTCATAAGATTCATGAGTTAGAGATTTTGTCATGCTCAGTCATGTCAATCTCAATGGCCTAAAACGATATTATGCACATAACAAGTACTCAGTAAAAAAATAGTTTTTGAAGGATTATTGTTACTTAATGTGATTTTGATCAGATTTCTTTATCTCGGCCTTTTTACCATGATCTCTATGACCTGCTTTTTATCCATAAATTTGTGCTGTGACCCACAAAAAAAATCCAGGCTTCAGTACCACAGGAAATAACACTGTAGGGTTGTTCTGAGATGTATGTAGTGTACTTATACTACCATGTTTGGCATGCAGTAGTGATGGAGCTGCTAGAAGTAGTGGAACCAGCAGTAGTATAGATCAGTATTTCTTAAACAATCTATAGAAAAGGATCAGCGGCCTTAGGACCAGTGGCCTTTTTCCAATCCATCACAGACCACATTTTTGTGAAATACAATAAGAATTAAATGAAAAATAACAGACATTGTTTTAAAATTTGTGGAATTGTTTTAAAATTTCTAGATGCTTGCTCCCAATATGTTTATGCATCTTATTGCTGACTGACCCAAATACCATGCATTGAATAGCCTTGAGATACTAGTACAAAGATCACTTCTTTCTCTTAGTGAATTTTTCCCCCAAATTACCTTTATTGCTGATGGTATATTCTCTGAGAGGTTGTCCAAAACTGCTCAGTCATTTTTCTTGAAGTTAAAGTTCACTTTGACATACTGCCCAGATACTGCAGGACATACTCTTATAATTTCCTATATAATGCTGGTCAGTGTTTAGGAAAGATGGAAGGGTAGAAGGACACTTCCTGGCAGTGACATACTTAAAAGTCTGTTTCATATAGAGGCAAAGCCTCTTAAAATACATTACATTTGACATGTAAAATCACATTTCAATGATTACACCTGATTTTATTATACTCTTAAGTTTTATAAAACTATGGAAACATTGAAAATATCATTATTTTTAGGAAAATAGAAAGTGTCCCTTCTGTCTATAAATAAAGTCCCATTTGGGGAGCTTGTAAGTCTTCCAAATTTTTCATTGTGTTCGGTATAAAATGTCAGCCACACTAACAAGTCAAGTGAACGTTCATTGCTCTGAAGGGGTATTCCGAACTCACCCTTAGAGCTGCATTACCTCCCATCTCATGCTGCTCCCCCACTTTCACTATCAGTAGGTTAGACAAAACCTCTTTTTCCCCTTTTATAGATGCTATTTAATATTTGTGCTTATTTTGCCAAGGCAATGGTTAACCAAGTTCCCAAGTGAAGTGTGGGATCTGGTATAACTCTCAAACATATCCGTGCCTTGGGCCTCTCTCTGCCTCGTGGTGTCCCCACTGCTGTGGGCCTCTACCATGGTGACCTGCTCTCAAGCATAGAACAGACATTGATTATGCCTGGTTGTTCTTGTTGTAAAGACCTTTAAATTGTATTATTTTCCAAAACTGGTTTCTAATTTTCTGTCAGGTCTTGTTCATTTCCTTTTTCAGAGTGAATACAAGTTGCCAGAGGGCAACCAAGGACTATGTTAGAAGGTGCTGATAGTGTTGACATAATTGTTTTGTTCTGTTTTCCATTTATCTTAAAAGAACGTAGAAAAATTGTAACTGATCAGTTTATTTATAATATCCTTTTCTGAAGTTATACACCCATTGCTCTAGCCAAACTAGTGAAGCCAAAAAATTCTCCAAACTGGATTCGTACAAAGGTGCATGTCTCTCCCGGTCATCTTGTTGATAGATGTATTTTTTCCCCATCAGTTCCCAGTCCCTTAATAATAGCCATGAATTTGCAATGACATGAGAATTCAACTCTATAATGGGTACTCAAGTTTAGAAGTGGGTAACTTGAAATTGACCTACCCAGTAAGCAAATGTAGAAGGGCTTCTGGGAATTTCCAGTGGATACAGGAGTATAAAGACAAATGAGGTGTGTTTCCTGCAATAAAGGAGTTCATGGTCTAGCAGGAGAGATAGGTATGCCCTCAGCTCTGAAACAATGTGGTAAATGCTATGAACACAGTGTGCATAAAGAGCCAGGTAAGATTTCACAGGTGACCTTTTGAATAAGAGATGAAGTGGAAAGGCAGAAGTGCCCAGGTGACAAATTTGGATATTGTCAGCAATAAAAAGTCAACTGTAGTTTTTAAGCAAGGCAGTGGCATATTTCATTTTATGTACAAAGACTGGAATCCGTGGAACACAATGAAGATGAGATTAGCGGCAAAGGGACCAGTGAAGAGGTCAATGTAAGTAACTTAAGCTAATCAAGAAAATAAATTCATGATAGTAACATAAAAGAACAACAAAGAAATTTCCAGGTCACCCCCAAAAAGGTTCATGCTCCACTCTCCCTTCCTGGAATGGCTAGGAAGAGGAAAGGCGGCTCTCTGGATAAGTTCTGCACTGGGGGGTCCCACGTCTCTACATCTGATACACATTGTTGAAATCCACGTAGACACACAAGCCCAGCAGCCACAGAGCATTACTAATCCTCGGGGGCTACCAGGGCTTGGCCGTGTACGGTCACTGTTACCCTCCTCCTGCCACTTCTTATGCTCTTGGCTGTGTTTCCAGAGTACTCTCTAGCTTTTAGTTGCAGGAAGTTCTTAAATAAAAATACTTTATCTGTGTTTTAGTCCTGAAAACTTTGCAGAGAAACAACTAATCCAAGCCCTAAAATAGTGATGTTATAGTAAAGCCTGAAGTTTCAGCCCCTTGATAGGATTGCTTCCTAAACATTTATATCCTTGTCTTTAACATCAGTCTTCAGCTCCATTAAATTCCAAGATTCAGTTTATAGCTTTTCCCACATGTTCTACCCTAAATATGGCCTCTACATTGATATTTTTGCTAAGTAAGGTAAATATTTCAGAATATACACCTTAAGAGAAATACAACCCCAAATAAGACTTTATCATTGCAATCATTATGATGATGATAATAATAATTATAACAAACATCTCTATAATGAATATAATATGCCAGGCACTGTTCTAAGCATACATATTAGCTTATTTAATCCCATGAGGTAGCTATGATTTCCTTTTTATAGATGAGATGATTTGAAGCACAGAGAATATAAGTAATTTGTTCAAGAATACACAGCTAGTAAATGATGGGGTCAGGCTTAAACCCTGTCAGTCTTGCTCCAGGGTTCATGGTCTGAATCAGTAAGTTATGCTCCCTCTCTCTGATATTTTAAATATCCTACCAATATACCAAATATACAAATAAATGTATATTTGGACAGGGAACACCAGAAAGTTTTAGCCTTAAAAAATGCATATCCAACAGCCATAAGCATCTCTTTTAAGTGTCCTCTCCATGACTTGCTGTCTAATTCTAGATACAGGCAGTTCCTATGCTTAGTTATGCAATCTGCCTTCCAGGAACTACAGGAGTCTGGTGCTGGTGGGAATGATACAGAAATGTTGCTTTTTTCACCTATATTTATGCTCTTAGAAAATAGAAGCAATACAATCTTTCTAAACATTTGTCAACACTGGGGATGGTTTTATGTTTATCTTTGATATTCAGTGGCAGGCGGAACAGTTGCTTCGATTTAAAAGACATAGGTTCAAAGATGCGTGTGTGGTTTGCTGACCGGCCTCTGTATTCCAGCTTCCTGGAGACCTGTCTCTGTCACCTAGAGTGGCTGACCGACCACGGGGAATGCGCTCTGGAAATCCATAGAGGAGGCTCCAAGGGCGGTCTTGGCGTTCTGTCCTCCAGCTAAGGCTGCATGTTCGTTTATGAGTTTCATGTTGTGTGAGGGCCAAAGAAAGGTGAAAGGGAAGTCATGTATGGTTCTCTTCAAACATAAATATGAATCAAAAACCAGAGAGAGAGAAGTCAGTGTTCCAGGTGCAGCCGATGACAACAGTGCTGTTCATGCTGAAGTCAGTGAAGCTGTAACCGTTTGTTACTGTCGCACCTTCACAGGTCCACTTGGCCTTCACCTTTTTTTTAAGTACCCATTCTTAATTCTGCTGTTTTCTCATTTGAACAGAGCATCACGGTCCACCATCAGGAACAAACTCAGCCAGGCCGAGCCCAGCCCTGCAGCACAGGCCCATGGGACAGTCACAGGCCAGCCACATGCCTGGGCACAGGTGAGGCTGCTCTCAGACTTTGTTTTCTTCTTCTCTTCACCCCCTCCCGCCCCCACTCCTTGTCCCACACAGTATCAGAAGTCGGCTGGGAGGTCAAAATGGGAACTCTTGGGTTTTCCGCCCTCAGATGCCTTCCCCATCCCCTCCACCCCCTCATTTCCTTCATCCCTCCTCCCAGCCCCATCCAGGGACAGCATAATTATCCAGTCATGCCTGACAAGCGGGATCAGAAAGTGGCAGCAGCGTCTGGCTCTGCTGCTCTTGGCCCTCCTCCTCCCACTAGGGAGCCCCGCCCCGCGTGGATTGCTGTCTTCCCAGACGCCCTTAGTAGAGTAGAGTAGTATTTGTACAATATGTCTTTCCTCCTAAATAAAAATACTTTATCTGTTTTTTAGTCCTGAAAAATTTGAAGAGAAACAACTAATCCAAGCCCTAAAATAGTGATGCTATAGTAAAGCCTGAAGTTTCAGCCCCTTGATAGGATTGCTTCCTAAACATTTATATCCTTGTCTTTAACATCAGTCTTCAGCTCCATTAAATTCCAAGATTCAGTTTATAGCTTTTCCCACATGTTCTACCCTAAAAATGGCCTCTACATTGAATATTTTTGCTAAGTAAGGTAAATATTTCAGAATATACACTTTAAGAGAAATACAACCCCAAATAAGACTTTATCATTGTAATCATTATGATGATGATAACAATAATTATAACAGAAACATTTCTATAATGAATATAATATGCCAGGCACTGTTCTAAGCATATATATTAGCTTATTTAATCTAGCTGTGTGTTCTTGAACAAATTACTTATATTCTCTCTGCTTCAAATCATCTCACCTATGAAAAGGAAATCATTGTTGAAAATATTAACCATGAGACAAAAGCTAGATTTCCAGAAATTCAGCATCTTCCTAGGCAAAGGAGCTGTTCTCTCTGAGACAAGGTCAGCTTATCTGCCCTCTGGTTCAGTTACTTGAGCGCTTTTCTTGACGTAAACTGCACGGAGACACCCTTAAAACATGAGGGTGTTGACGGGCGTTAATGCTGGAGGCAACAAGATTTTTGTCTGGCATCACTGTGGTTCTAGATACAGTCTGTCTTTATAGCGGGTTGTCAGAGGGAGAATGGCAAGGGTCAGCTTTTTTTAGATAAAGAAATTAATCTACCTTTACTTGTAGAATGTGTTTCATTTTCTTTGTTCAGAAAATGGCCTGACTTCTCTCTTGTAGAAGTGCCCTGGAAGGTGAAATCGGAAAGGATGTCTCCACTTCTTACAGACATTCATGGTCTGACCCCAAGCACCTGGCCCAGCCGGAGCCTGCAGGGGTCTCCGTGGTGGGCGGCCGGCACAGTCAGGTAAACATGTCCCCCAGATGCAGACTGCTCTTTTCAGTTGTTGAATCACTGACACTAATAAATTTTTATTGCAAATCAGTTCAGATAAATTTGTTCTCAAAGTTAGTAATGCTTGAGGACCTCCTGTGTGTCTGGCATTCCGTTAGCTTCCGTGAGAGAATGTAAATGAGTCAAAAACAAGTGTACTCTGTAGTTGGAGAGATCTGAACCCTTAGTTGCTTGTTTGACATAGCACTGTTTGAGTTCATCAAAGCAGAGGTTAGGCTTTTTGGTTTTTTGTTTTTTGTTTTCAGGAAAATTAATCAAAATCTACCTAAAGGATGAACTCTCCAAAATTCTGTTCTCTGATTGTCCTGTGCACATTGACCAACTAGTAGAGAAAACATGTGATCTTCAGTTTAGGTTGTATTTATAAAAATTAAGTAGCCCCTCAGCCAAATGTACATTCCTTCCCTAAGCTATAGGACTGCGTCCTGAGAGTTCCAGTCACCTCCCCCCGCCCTAAAGGCTGCCCTCTGTCATGCCGAGGGCTGCAGCCAAGCTGGTTCTGCTCATGCTTCCTCTCACTTAGGGCCTTGGCTGCTACCCCGTGGAGCTGGAGAGAGGCCCGCGGGGCTTCGGGTTCAGCCTCCGAGGGGGAAAGGAGTACAACATGGGGCTGTTCATCCTGCGCCTGGCCGAGGACGGCGCAGCCATCAGAGATGGCAGGATTCACGTGAGTTGGCTTCTTTCTGCAACCTTCGGTTCTGGCTCCAGACGGGAAACTTATGAAAACTGTTGACTGAAGGGAATGCAGAAACCTCCTGAATCTAAGAGGCAGGATTTTCCATCCGTAAAACCTGGAAGGCAGACACTTGTCATTCGCCGCATAAACCTCTGCACTTGTTTCCCGCCAGCGCGCGGCGCTCCGCCCACTGGGACTGGTCAGTAAGAAAAATCATGTTTACTTACGGAGTCAACATTTGAGGCCAGTGGATTAGTAAATAAAATATACCTTCATCCTATGAAAAGTCTTGTAAAAGCCAGGATAAAACAGAATCTTCAACTTCTTCCAAGAAACAATAGGGCTTTTTTTTTTTTACCCTTTTAGCTATCTCTAGAGGTAGCCAAAAATTGAAAAGCATGACTTTTCCAACCTTTATTGTTATTTGAAGGACTGGAATCTACATCAGTACCCCCAAGGTATTTATTCTCTGCTCGGAAACCCCATAGCTTTGTACCTGACCTTGCAGACCAGATTGTTCATGGATCTGCTGGATGAGAGATTTTTCCTCCTTTGAATGTTACTTAAAATGGAATCATATAGAAGACAAGTGCTGGCCTCAAACTGCAAAAAAATAATTAATTCACTAGTATTCAGTTAGGTTACACACTAAAAATTTTCAATTCTAGAAAGCCTTCCTCCACTACTTGAGAAATTGGATTTCCACCCTCGACCATGAATAGGCATTAGGTAAAGAGAATTTTTTTTTACTTTTAACTAAGTAAACAAACTAGAAAAGCAGATGATTAGAAAGCATATTCTAATAATGATTAGAAAAGGCTCCTGGGTGATTGCAGTTTTAAATTTTGCACATCACTCCCCACTCCCATTACTCATTTCATAAATAGGTATTGAGTATTTGCTCACCCAAAGCTTCATACCTGGTACTGAATGAGTTGGGAGAAGAGGTGACCCCAGAACAAATGAGATGCCATCCTTCCTCTAAATGGCCAGACCTGTGTACAAGTTCAGAGGAGGTGAGGATGAATACAGAAGATTTCACAGAGTAAGTGGTATTGGAAAGTGGGTAGGATTTCAATAGAGAGAGACTGAGAAAAGAAAATATTCCAAGCTGAAGAAATGAGCACGAGGATAAAACTAAGTATACGTCATGTATAGGAAACTGCAAGTGGTTGTTTATCTAGTTTATTTAGAAAATACACAGGAGAGGACATAAAAGTAGGTAGTCACCAATATGGAGGGTCCAAGAGAGTAGGAAGCCACTGAAGGCTTTAGAGCCAGAAGTTCCCCCTCAGAGCAATACACTGAGAAATATGTTCTTGATGTGTCAGATGGATAAGAATAGTGGGAGCTATAGTTCAGGCATCCAGTGGTAGTGGTAGAGTAGAAGACATGAGATGCCTGTGAGATGATCAGCTGTTAATGAAGAAAGGACCAATCCAGATGACTGGTAAGTCTCTATATGAGGGAGGGATGAAGGAAAAGAAAGAAGAAGCAATGGCTACAAGCTTTGCCTCTGTACTATGAGAAACACCTGGCAGCCAAGAGGAGAAAGGACTTGGCAGACTGATTGCACACTGAGCATTGGCCACGTTGAGGTGACGCACCAGCTAACTGAGCAGGTATAAACGTTTAGCAGGCAATTAGTAGTTGTAAAGTCCCAGATTGTGAAATTTCAGAGGTGATGATTGACACCTTTGTCCTGGATGAAATCACTAAAGGAGATTTAGAGAGTAGTGGGCCAAGGGTCAAACTCTGGGTAAGGCCCTTAATTAGTGGACCAGAGACAGTAAAGATGGGGAGGGTGAGAATGCAGAGCAGCAGAACCAGAGTGGAGGGTGTTTATGATGAGGAGAGAGGCTAATGGCCAGATGGCCCTGAGTATAGCTAAAGCTGATCAAAAGTTGCTGAATCTAGCCTCAGTTCACTTTCTTGTAGAGGCCATTTAATAGAGTAGGAAGAACATGGATCTGGAAATCAGAAAGGACAAGATAGAACTCTGTGTACAGTTGGGTAAATCCTCTGAACCTCAGGTTCGTCATCTGCAAAGTGCAGATCCATACATAAAATGCATGGCCCGAGAGCAGCATGAAGCCCTGTGTATGGGGATGGCAGACTCCCTGCTGGTTGTCTTGGTCCTTTTTTTTTTTTACCTCTTTTTTAAACAAATCTGTTAGCTTTATTTTTTTAATCTTCCATTGTACACAGAGTCACAAAAACTCAGTTAAATAAAAAATTAGGATATAATTATAAAATAAATGTTAGTTCCAAATATAATCTTCAGTGTACTAATCTTACCAAACACATAAAAGGCAAACAGGCCTTAAGGCCTACAAAGCATGTCATTCTTTACAAATGAACAGAAACTGTAGAATTCTGAAACTAAATCAAATTTAATTTTTGAAAAAAAAAAAACCTTTGCAATTTGAAAACAAAGTGAGAAAGGTATTACTACTATGCCCAGGTTTGTTCTAACTCTAATAAATCAGCTTTTCAGAGAATTCTTTTTCTGGCTACTAAACTATCAAAACCTTGACTTGGTCAGGATGCTGGGAGCTCTGTCAGCAGTGGCAGAGCACACTGGCGGCTGCTGCCCGGGGAGGAGAGCTGATCCCGCCAGTGCTCGCCCCGAGGGGCCGCCTGGCCTCCGTGCCTGCCTTACCCCCTGCCTCTCTCTTCTCCCTTAGGTTGGCACCTGTACTCTCTGTCCTGGGCCTATTATACTTTAGCACTATTATCTCTAGAAAAATGCCTTGAATATTCATAGTAAATGCTCCATAGACTCGTGTGAAAGAGTAGAATGGATGGATAATACTTCCATGGATGGATAATGATAGGATTATTTTTTAACATATTTTAGCTTAGATTCCCAAAACTTAATGGTGGGGTAGACAGGACTTGGGATACACATGAAGCAGTCAGCAAACAGTGCAACAGTTTGCTGATCCAGTAAAACAAGAAAATGTTACTTGATGTACAAGGAAAGGTGGTGAGTCATTGGGAGGGTTTTTAAGTTTAGTGAGTCTTAAGCTGGTACTTAAATCTGGTTAAGCTTTAGAGAGAAAAGGTGTTCTGGGCTAAGGAATGACGAATCAGCTGAATGGGGACAGCTCACATTGGGGAAGTGTCAGACACAGGACAGAATCAGATTTAGGAAATAACAGGAGCCTGCTATCTTCCAGGCAACCTGTGTTTTCACTTAATCTCACGAAACCTCTGTGAGGTAGGTGGCATTATCCCCACTTACAGTTAAAACTGAGGCTCAGAGAGACTGAGTCACTTGCCAGGTTCGCTTAGCCTGTGACAGCCATGGTGTGACCCAGTCAGTCACCCTCTTAGCCTAGTTTGTATGAGCCCAGTTCCGTGTTAGGTCACAGTTTACATGTTTGGATTTGATTCCTTTAGGAGGCAAATAATTTTCATACATTTTTAGTAGCTTGTGTTAAGACAATGACTTTTTCTTAAAGGAACATAGTTTCTTTATCCCTTCTTCCTACTCATTTTTTTCCTCTTTCATTTCTCTCTTCTCTGCTGTGCCTCATAATTTTATTTTTCAACAAACTTGAATTTGAATCTTTATTCTATTTATTAATTCCCCACTTTATTCTTATCACATAGAAATTTTCTAATTTTCCCCTCTCAAAATTGCCATTTTTATCTTCAGTTTTGTATACCCTGGTCTAGAACTTTCCCACCCACACCCCTTATTTTCCCTGTAAGTCTTAAACCCATGGTTCTCTTCATCTTACCCCAAATTTAAAGTTAAACAAAACTGACACCTGGTGGCAAATTCGTTCATCACAAGTTTCAGTGCAGTTCATTTGTTGGATGGAATGAGTTAAGCAGGCAGGTTGGGACAGTGAATTCAAGCCAAAGGTGAGGGAAATGAAACATGACCTAAGTATGCTTGACAAGCTATTATCCAAAGCATAGTCCAGATACTGTCTGCTTTAATTTTCATATCTCTATCAGCAGGATTTTATAGTGCTAATTTATCATCAGCATTTCCTCATGAAAATGATTTTTCTTAAATCACTTATTAAGGGAAATATCAGTATTGACTTTGTTGTACTTACATATTCTGGATATAAGGTTTTTAAATTAATTATTACTTTTATCATTCTTACATTTATTTTAGTCTTACTTTGGTTGGTTTGATTTTTCCCACTTTATATGTTAAATCCATCTTATGATATTTTTCAAGAGGCTCCCATTTTTTTAATAAATATGCAAGAAAATGCTTATTTTCTATTTCATAGTTCACTTGCATTTTTTTGCATTCAATATAATGGGGTATATATAGCCTTTGGTTAAATCTTCCTGCTGAGGAACTTTTTTGGAAAAACAAGAAAATGGGTAACTTGAAAACCAACATCTATTTGTACTTGGTGTAATCTTTAATCTCATTAAACCCTCCCAAGTATTCCAAGAGGCAGGTACTAATACTGTCACCACCTAACAGAAAGGAAAACGAGGCCATTGTGCTAGAAGAGGGGCAGCCGGGAGTGAGCAGGACCCCGAGCCCAGCTTCCTAGCCACTGTGCTCTGCTGCCTCTGGGCTGGAGTTGTGCCACCAACCTTTGTTAAATGATTAAGCCCTCTTCTGTTGTGTTAATTCTCGATTGTTTAGTAAGCTCTTAGACATGTCAGAATTATTTTTGGAATTTCAGTAGTGTTCCATTGCTCAGTTTCTCTTTTGGAGCCAGTTGCTTGTCACCTTAAATGTATCTTAAAATCTGGACTGTATTTTAAAGTCACTACCATCCCATCATGATCCTTCATCAGGTCCTTTGCAAAAGTTATTCTTGACTCATTCATGTCTTCCCTTTTTCTTCTACAATAACTACAGACATTTCTAGTAAATGACAGTGGTACTGAGGCATCTTTTACTCTGATCCCTAAGTTCTATGTTTATTCTCTAGGGAAACAATTTTACACTAAAATTGTGACGTATAAAAAGCCAGTTATTGATTTTAAGTAAGTATTAATCTATTCTCCAAGCTGAGTATTTTTTCATAGTTTTAATCCATGAATATCTTATCTAATGCATCATACAGAGTGAATGGGCAACACAAAGGAAGGAGTAGGCAGTGACCCCTGGAGGCCAGGAAAGACGTCAGAGAGAGGACACGTACCCAAGTTCTAGGAAATAAATTCAAGATTCAGCTCAGGTTGGAAAGTGCCCTTCACAGAATGGTCATTCAGATACAGCTCAGTGGTATTACATGGGTCATAGAGACTTCACCTCTTCCACCACATGACCTCTGCTGGAAAACTTAGAAACTAGTCGTGATTTCAAGATGCCCAGATCCTTCTTACTAGTTGTATGAAAAAACCCTTTTGGGTTTTTTTTTTTTGCATGTAAAGGATTTTTATAGGGTAAATAAAACTGGACACTGTCTCTTCCTAGCGCTACCATCTGTCCACTCATCAACTCTCGCATGACAGCACTGTGTACAAGTTAAATGTTTTACAAGAGATCACTCAGCAGGGTCGAGTGGCTCTAGAATTGACAGAAGCAGAACTGAAGAACGATGCCTAGTTTCATGTTGTTCCTGTGAATGTTCCCTGTCTAGGTTGGTGACCAGATTGTTGAAATCAATGGGGAACCTACACAAGGCATCACACATACTCGAGCGATTGAGCTCATTCAGGCTGGTGGAAATAAAGTTCTTCTTCTTTTGAGGCCAGGAACCGGCTTGATACCTGACCACAGTAAGTAAAGTAGCTCCCCTGTAGCTGTGACGCTGAGAGTGCTGTAGGCAGGGGGCAGCAGAAGAAAAAGGAGTATCTGCATGGAGGGGACAGATATTTTGCTAGTAATTCAAAGGCAAACACCAGAACCATCTAAAGCTAGTTACGTAGCATAGTTGTTATAAATAGTATTATAAAGTAAGTAGCTTCAGGCAGGATTTTTGTTGCAATGGAATGTATGTTAAGCAATTTCAAAGGAAACATGTAGTTACTTTTGTAGAGAAATGTGCCTGTAGAAAGGACATTAAAAGCAAGTGATTTAAATGTCAGGAAAACATCTGAAATCTCTTCCAGTGTTATTTATTTTCTTACAGTGTAAGATAAGTTTCTCTCTTAATGAGTAGCTAGAACTTCAGGCTTTTCTGCTTACCTGTCAAAAACAAGTTGCTATAACCCTGAGGGGGGACAGTTAGACCTGGAACCACAGACCTGGAACCATGTCTGTACTCATACACTGTCCTTCAGCTTCCTTGGTTTCACTGTGTGTTTTTAAAATGCCAGGGTATATTGTTTAACTGAGTGCACTAGTCTAGAAATAAAGTAGCACACCACTTAGTAGGTGCCCTTCCAGCTCCCCCTTCCCTCCATAGGGCTCTAGAGGGACAGGCGAAGGCGTGACCTCCTGCAGCCCCCCTCCAGCCTGTGACTCTCTGACTGTATCATCTTCCAACCTCTGCTTATAAATCATACACCCCAGGGACACCCTTGCTAACTGCACTGTGATTTTTTTACATAGTCCGAGGCTTTTTCTCTTCCTTCTTCAGGTCTGGCTCCTTCCGGTCTGTGCTCCCACGTGAAACCTGAGCAACACTAAGGCTTTCAGGGCTTTTCTGGGTCTTTCCTTAAAAAGACTTGGTAAATTTGCATGTCTTGTAAATCACTTCCTTCTTTTATTTTCTTTTTAATTAAAAATGATGCTATTAAATACATCTACTGCTATCTTCTGCCCTTTTCAGTTTCCTTTTGACATTAAATTTGACAACTTAATGCAAGAAAATTATTTACAAATGCCTGTGAACTTCTCTCTGGTCACCACAGTCTGGTCGGCTTTGTCAGTGATTTTGGTGTATCCACAGCTGTATCCATTGATAAAAGCTCAATTAGTAAGCTTCTTGGATCAGGTAACTTGGTCCAATTTTATTATTTATTATATATTTTTTATTGGGCTTTACTACTTAAAAAGAATTTACATATTATATATTATCTAAATATACATAAGTAATTGGAAAAATGAATGCTGTTATTTTATGTATATATAAACAACTTACCCTTCATATTCACGTGCAGCTGTCTATACACATCTGCCTTTATAGAGATATCTAAACATACACAAACTTTATAAAATATTCATACTAAGGCTGTTTAAGCAGTCAGTATAATTCAAATGGCTGTCAAAGTTCAAAACTTATTACTGCTATTTATAATTCTAAAATGTAATACTGTTCCACTCAAATCACTTTTTTTTTAGGTGATTGGGATATGAATAATCCTTCACCTTCAAATGTAATCTACGATGAACAGTCACCATTTCCCCCATCTTCACATTCTGCTTTCATATTTGAAGAGTCTTATGTGCCAGTAACTGAAGAATCCTTAATGAGAGTTCATATATGTGAAAATGCAGAAGAATTAAAGGACATTGTGCCTGAAAAGAAAAGCACTTTAAATGAGAATCAGTCTGACATAAAGCATCCATCTCTTCACCAGAAAAGTATGAATAAAAGGGATCCACCCCACAGTCTAGGGCATAGTGACAAGAAAAATCTCTTAAAAATAGAAAATGGTGTTACACAAAGAGGGAGATCTGCTAGCCCCAAAAAGTCAGCCAGTCAGTGTTCAGAGGACCATTTAGAAAAGATTACCGGTCCTCTAAACATTGACCCTAAAAGACGACCCAGAGACCGATCACTCAGCCCCAGAAAAGGGGAGAATAAAAGTCATCAGATTGGCACCAGGGCAGGTTCTGGACAAGATCATCACCGGGAAAGCAGAGGAGAGTCTTCAAGCCCAAAGAAGCAGCCAACAACTGAAGGACGCAAAGACCCATCAAGTGCTGAAGCCAAATTATTAGAGTTCGGGAGTCGAAGAGTAGGGGACCGTGATAGTGACAACGCGGAGCTCATCTCAGATGGGAAAGACAAATCGGGTGTTACCAGGAAAGAAACAAAGCAGAGTCAGTCTGGAAAAAACAGGACAAAGTCTCCAGAGAAAAAAAGCAAGAGAATGGATGAAAAGTCTCTTCAATCCAAAAAGGCTACTAATGTTCCTGGCAGAGCAGTAGCCGACGATGCCAACGGAAAGAAAGCAGCCTTAGGAGAAAAAAGCTGTACTAAAGATAAAATAGGAGAAAACGTCAAAATATCAGAAAAGAAGCTGAAGCAGGAACCTGACGAAAGAACGGTTTTAAACAAAACAGAAGATTACAAAGGGAGAGAACCCCAGGCAGCTGACAAAAACAGAGAGAGTAGAGGGGTCAAACCTGAAAGCAGTTCTCCAGTGAGGAAAACACCAATAACTCCAGGGCCCTGGAAGGTGCCAGGTGCAAATAAAGCCACAGGCAATACTGGGGTGGCAAAGAGGCGGCTGTGACCTTTAGCATAAAACAAAGAAAAACAAGTTGCAATCTTTTCTTCCTAAAAAGCGGTTTTCAAAAAAAAAAGTCATTTTTCAGAAATTCTGAAACACACATTGTCCATTTTAATTTGAGCATCAAGTTACCTAGGCTGCATGAAGGGCCTTTAGGATTGCTAGGAACCAACTGGCCCCTGGTTGGCCACCCTCAGGCTCAGGAAGGCGCTGCACCCACGCCCACCCAACATGCCCTGCTCGGGCTGCCCAGCTCGTCTTCATGCGTGTCTGAACAAATGACAGATGTTGATACTCAATGTGGTCACAGATCTATATATTTGTGCCAAGTCATCTACTGTATCATGTCTATTTGATCCTTCTCACTCAAATATTCCACAGTAATGAAAAAATTAGGTTTGGCTTGGAAGTTGATATTCTCAATAGCATGTTGCATGTTTACAGAGAGAAATATTTGAGCCCTTGCAGAAGAAGAGATGAACTCATCAGTTAAGATGGCAGTTGTCTCTTCTAATAGCTACTGATGCTGTCCTTTAAAAAGTCCAAAACATAACCAGTGTAAAGAAACAAAATATCAGATATTGACACTTAAGGGTTTTTTAATTTGGCTGGATGAGGTATTCTGAATAACTGTTGAAAGATACTACTTACAATTATATGTTCAAAATGAGAGTAAGCAATTAAGAGTTCACCTTCTGCGCTGTTACCCACCCCTGACAGAGCTGTAGCCCCACCATCTCCCTCTTCAGTTATTTTGTAAGAAACCACAAAGCCAGCATGTGGAAATACTGCTTATTGCTCTTTGTAGAAAAACTACAAATTTCTATTCCTGGATATTTTGGTTGTACCTGTATCTTAGTAGTTAATACATAATAAATACACATTTGAAGAGTCACAATATCACACAGAGTGTGAGGGATTTAATCGTTAAACCAGTTTCAGCCCACTGCCAGCCCCAGAGCCGACCTGTGTGTGCAGCTGTGCAGGCGGGCTGCTGAGGAGACCCTGTGCTAAGACCCGCTCAGCCAGTAAGGATGGGCACGGCTGTGGGCAGCACAGGCGGGACCTTATTTCTGGCAACATTGACTTACTTGAAAACAAGAAAGGGAGACAAAACATCTGCTTAACTTGTATAAGTTTTCAGAGTGAAAGCCTGATTAAAGATGTTTGTTGGAAGGTGGAGACGACAGCTTTTTAACTCCATATAATAAATCCAGGTTTTCAGTCCCTTGAAGTAACATTCAGTAGCGCCTATAAATAAAGGAACATTCTAATAAAACCATTTTATGGAGTATTTGAACACACTTGTTCTGTCACCCAGGGTTCATCTTGTTATTGTGAAACACATTATGTCCAGGTTCTTCCCTCCCAGTCTGACTGTGAAACTCTTTCATGTAACAACTGAATCAGCCCCTGTAGATAAGACATGTTTCCCAGAGTGAGATTTTTGAAGCCCCTTTTCATTCAGAACTCAATCTACCCACCTACTGTAACTACTTGAATAGAGCAAAATTAGGAGGCTTGATAAACAGAGAATTTAGTACCACAGAAATGATTTATTTTCCCTATAGTCCACAATTAGTGATAAAAATCCTATTTTTGTTAACTGTGACATGTCTTTGATGTCATTTGTCAGTCTGATGTGGCTCTTTCCTAAGTAACCTGTCACTGTACTAATTATATACTGACTTAGCAATGTGGCCTTGGAATGCTAAGCAAAATATGGATGTACTGGTTGTAAATGTTTATATATTGTACAGATCCTTTATATATACACCTCAAGTTCTGATTAGAGAAAGATCTGTAAATTGCTTGTTATTTTTTATATAGATAATAAAAAAACAAAAAATAGTTCATGGCCTATATTTCTTTTACTGTCAGTTTTATTTAATGTTGCTTTCTGTTTATTTGTGGAGCTAGTTGCAGTCATGGTCTGAGTCCTCAAATAGATTTGCTCCCTACAAGTAACAAACATTCAAAAAGTCCTACATTCAGGAAGACTAATAATAATGAGCTAGCTATGCCTTTTTCTGTATTTAAAGCTCAAAATCGGTGAGTTCACTATCATTATACCTGTTTTATACCATTCATTGTAAAGAATATAGCTTTGCATATAATTTATTACCCCCAAAAATCATTTCTTATTTTATTAAGGACAGAAAAGGACTTAATCTTACTGGAAATTCAGTTTCTAGACATTTGTAATGGATGTAGCGGTCTAAGTCCAGTACCACAAGGTCACAAAACTATCTCATCAGACTATGGCACTTCACATTATTTTTGAACCATTTTATTTACTTTTGGTTATACTTACCTTTAGAATGAAGTATTTTGACTTTATTTAATTTAATTCTTGGTATGAATAATGCCTAAAACCTATTTTAAGACCATGGTTAATTTAACACTCGTGAGTGGAAAAATACATTCCTACCTACCATTGACCTCACACTTGAAACTCCAAGCCTCCCCTAATTCCCGAGCCTCAGATCAGAGATGTGTGTCATCGCAAAGGCTTCAGAGAGTGGCAGCTAGAATAGTTCTGTTGTTATTTCAGTGGACATGTTTTCTTACTGGTCACAACAAAAAAGTTCTACGATGCTATTATACTGTCTTACTAGAGATATTAGAAACTAAGATTCTGTAATATTGTCCTCTTCCAACCTAGTTACAGCAAATTTTACAGAACAAACAGCTTATGAACAGAGCCAACTCCTATTTTAGAAGTCTTGGACACACAAAGTATTTGGCTTTTTATTTCTATGTGCTAATATCTTACTTTTTTAATAGTAAAATATTCTCATGTAGAAAAATCCAAACGCTTCTAAATATGGGGACAAATGAAGAATTTTATGTTTAATATGCCGAACATTCAAAGAGAATTGGGTTTTAAGAAAGCAAGCAATATTCAAATTGTTTAACTGTGTGACAGTCTAAAGACCTCCACAAAGATGTGTTTAAGCTAAAGCTTAATCTATAATGTGCTCCTGGAACAGTAACAGGTTTATTTATTTAGGCAGCTGTTAATGGTCATGCTATTAAGGTTTATCAGCAATACAATGACTTACTTAAAGCACATCATAATTATTACATGAACTCTATAATCTTTGCATTAGTTAACAATTCGTTTGAGATATCCACTAACTTGGGTCCACTTTCAGTGTCCCTATGCAAGCAGAGCCTTAAGTATAAGAGAATATGAAATTTATGGAGTGTAATTCTATTGGAGAACTCTGAATCTCTCACATATGCATTAAAATACAAAATAATAGCCAAGTGCTTTAATTTAGCCTATACCTATATTTTGACAAAAAATATGGGTATTTGTCCATTTTACAATGTTTGTATTAAAGTCAAGTAGAACTACTAGCAAATACACAAGAGGCTTATTTTGCCCTTAATAAACAACCATTTGTTACCTTGAGTAACACCTTATTACAGCTTATAGGCTCAGGATGTGCTGCAGGTAAGGTGTGGAATTATTGCACATTTGTGAAATTCAAACTTAATTATTCAAGATGGGCACCAATATGTGTTGAGATGAAATTAAGTTTAATGAATTTACGTCTTGACAATCACAAACAAACTGCATTTGGCAGTAAGTCCCATTTGGCCTATTATGAATGTATAGATCTAAAAAATTTCAAAAATGAACTGGCTTGAAAGAGGATTGTATCTACAGTGCACAGGCCCACTTTCCTCTAAATACAAGAACCAAAAATAAAAACATAGACCCATAATCTTATACTTTGTGAGATATCCTGGTATGTAGAATTTTTCTTCATGTCTCTGAAAGTCAAGAAAACCACACCCCAGTTAGGCAAGCATTTATCAAAGTGCTTAGTTTATATTACACATGAGCCATCATGTACATATTTAGGCAGTTAGAGGTTATACCTCTATAGCAACTTAAGGGGGGATAATTTTCTCAATTCAACAAATTCTAAAATTAAGTGAACAGGTTTTTTTTTTTAACGTTCCTGTGGCTATTACTTTTCCAAGTGAATGTATGAATGGCCTCATCTAGTTCTTGGTTTTTACATCTTGGTTTAATTTCTCTGGAACAGGTAAATATTATCAAAGTATATTATACCTACCTTTTTGGAATCAAAACAAAAGCCCAAGTTCCTAGAAAGTATTATACAGCAATAAATTAAGCACTGAGGTTAAGAGAACAATGAAGTCACAAATTTTTTTCTGCTAGGGTAGAAGACTTGTGTGAATGGTAAATTATTTGACATCTATCCTTCATTCATTCTGGTACATTTATGGTGTACATTTATGGTGAGTACCTACTATGGGATCAGGTACTGTTCTGCATTCTGGGGACTTAGTAAACAAAGTCCCTGCCTTAAAGGGCTTACTTAAGGTGGGGAA
Organism: Manis javanica; assembly: GCF_040802235.1. Classification (NCBI taxonomy): domain Eukaryota; kingdom Metazoa; phylum Chordata; class Mammalia; order Pholidota; family Manidae; genus Manis; species Manis javanica. The sequence continues at coordinate 95,841,511 of NC_133159.1, read as the reverse complement.
GGACAGACACAAGCAGGCAAAAAGTAAAAATAAATGATGCAGACCGTGACAAGGAAATGACAGGGTCATTAGACAATAACAAGGATAAGACGGGAATTACTTTAGGGCTATCAGAGAAGGCCCTACTAAGGAACAGACAGGGAAGAAGCCATTCAGGGGTGAACCTAAGAAAATATATTCCGAACACTAGACTGACAGGAGAAAGAATTTGATGTAATGGAGGAACAAAGCAGGTGCAGTGTGGCTGTAAGGTACTGAGGAGGAGTTGGAAAGGGAGGCAGGACTGATAATGAAAGGCCCTGGAGGCCTCCATAGGGAAGCCAGGAAAGGTTTAAGTAGGAATGATTTTAAGAATAGTTTCCATATTTTTAAGCTCATTCATGTGGCTTTGGAGAACGAGGCAAGAATGGTAAGTGCACACTAGGTCTGCATAGTAATCCAGGTGGAAGGGGAGGAGACAACCTAGCAACAGAGGAAGTGTGCAAGTGACAAGATTTTGTGGTGAGCTGGATACGGAGGAAAAGAGAGAACCAAGAATAAAGCCTAAATAATAAGCCTTTGGCTTGAGCAACTGGGTAAACTTTGTTCCATTTACTAAGGTGGTAAAAACATTTAATCTCCCACCATAGAACAACTAAAAAAGTAAAAATAGATATGAGAAAATGGGTTTTAGATGTTGGAAAACAGGCAGTACAGGAGAGTGGAATGAAGTGAGGTAGCCTCACCACTGTCACTGAATACAGCCTACAGGCAGTTTCTAGAGCAGGAAGGGGAAGCAGACTGACCAAGCGGTCTCTGAGTTGCGGAGACAAGAATCTGGAAGGCCGAGGCAGCGAGAATATGCAGGTTGCACAATACCAGAGACAAGACAGTTCCAAAAATGTGTAGAGGGTTGGCCTTCAGATGAGCACTGATCAGCAGAAGGAAATGCCCAACAATAGAGGAAGAACCACCAAAAAGAAGTAGGAAAGGGGCGGAGCCAAGATGGCGGCGTGAGTAGAGCAGTGGAAATCTCCTCCCAAAAACACATAGAGCTATGAAAATATAACAAAGAAAAATCTTCCTAAAATAGAGACCACAGGACACAGGACAACATCCAGACCACATCCACACATGCAAGAACCCAGCGCCTTGTGAAGGGGGTAAGATACAAGCCCCAGCCCGGCGGGACCCGAGCGCCCCTCCCCCCGGCTCCCGGCGGGTGGAGAGAAACCGGAGCAGTTTTTTTTTTGGCGAGCGCTTTTTGGAAGCCTTAGAGGGACCGGCCCCCGTTGCTGGGGAGGCAGGGTGGCGGGACCGGTGAGGAGGTGCCTGGGAACGGCGCCGGAGGACAAACAATATCCCGCGTTTCTCCCTGCGAGACCTGGGGGCGGGTGCCTGAGACCGGTGCCTGAGGACGGAGGAGGTCGCGCGTTTTTCCCCCTTTTTTTTTTTTTTTTTCTCTTTTGGGCGAGCGCTTTTTGGAAGCCTTGAAGGGACGGGGACCCCAGTGCTAGGGAGGCATGGTGGCGGGACTGGTGAGCGGGTGGCTGGGACCGGCGCCTGAGGACAAAGATTATCCCCCGTTTTTCCCTGCGGGACCGGTGGGCGGGTGCCTGAGACCGGCACTTGAGGACAGAGGAAATCGCGCGTTTTTCCCCTTTTTTTTTTCTCTTTTCTGCGAGTGCTTTTTGGAAGCCTAAAAGGGACAGGGACCCCGGTGCTAGGGAGGCAGGGCGGCGGGACTGGTGAGCGGGTGCCTGGGACCGGCACCTGAGGACAAAGAATATCCCGCATTTTTCCCTGTGGGACCGGTGGGTGGGTGCCTGAGACCAGCACCTGAGGACGGAAGAAATCGCGCGTTTTTCCCCTTTTTTTTTCTCTCTTTTTGCCGAGTGCTTTTTGGAAGCCTTGAAGGGACAGGGACCCCGGTGCTAGGGAGGCAGGGCAGCGGGACTGGTGAGCGGGTGCGTGGGACCAGTGCCTGAGGACAAAGAATATTGAGCGTTCCTTCCCTGCCGGACCGGTGGGTGGGTGCTTTTTGGAAGCCTTGAAAGGACAGGGACCCTGGTGCTAGGGAGACAGGGCAGCAGGACCAGTGAGCGGGTGCCTGGGACCGGCACCTGAGGACAAAAAAAAAAAAAAAAAAAAAAAAAATCGCTTGTTTGTTCCTTTTTTTTCCTTTTTTTTTTTTTCTCTTTCTTTCTGTTCCCTCTCTCATTGTTGCTGTTGTTGTTTTGGTTTGGAGAGTGCTTTTTGGAAATCTTAAAGGGGCAGGACAGGTCACTTAGACCAGAAGCAGGGAATCTGGTGATCTCTGGGCACTCTAACCCCCTGGGCAGCAGGGAGCACAGAGGCCCCTTACGGAGATAAATAGTCTCCTGGCTGCTCCCCCTCCAACGGGGCTCCACCATTTTGGAGGAACAGCCCCAGCCAGGCCAAGCCCACAGCAACAGCGGAGATAAACCCCAAAGCAACTGGGCAGGAAGCAGAAGCCCTGTCTGCACACAGCTGCCCAGCACAAGCCACTAGAGGTCGCTATTCTCCCAGGAAAAGGCTACAAACCAACAAGAAGGGAAGCTCTTCCAGCGGTCACTTGTACCAGCTCTGCAAACTATCTCTATCACCATGAAAAGGCAAAACTACAGGCAGACAAAGATCACAGAGACAACACCTGAGAAGGAGACAGACCTAACTAGTCCTCCTGAAAAAGAATTCAAAATAAAAATCATGAACATGCTGACAGAGATGCAGAAAAAAATGCAAGAGCAATGGGATGAGATGCAGAGAAAAATGCAAGAGCAGTGGGATGAGATGCAGAGAAAAATGCAAGAGCAGTGGGATGAAGTCCGGAAGGAGATCACAGATGTCAGGAAAGAGATCACAGAAGTGAAACAATCCCTGGAAGGATTTATAAGCAGAATGGATAAGATGCAAGAGGCCATTGAAGGAATAGAAGCCAGAGAACAGGAACGTATAGAAGCTGACAGAGAGAGAGATAAAAGGATCTCCAGGAATGAAACAACACTAAGAGAAATATGTGACCAATACAAAAGGAAAAACATTCGTATTATAGGGATACCAGAAGAGGAAGAAAGAGGAAAAGGGATAGAAAGTGTCTTTGAAGAAATAATTGCTGAAAACTTCCCCAAACTGGGGGAGGAAATAATCGAACAGACCATGGAATTATACAGAACCCCCAACAGAAAGGATCCAAGGAGGACAACACCAAGACACATAATAATTAAAATGGCAAGGATCAAGGACAAGGAAAGAGTTTTAAAGGCAGCTAGAGAGAAAAAGGTCACCTATAAAGGAAAACCAATCAGGCTAACATCAGACTTCTCAACAGAAACCCTACAGGCCAGAAGAGAATGGCATGATATACTTAATGCAATGAAACAGAAGGGCCTTGAACCAAGGATACTGTATCCAGCACGACTATCATTTAAATATGATGGTGGGATCAAACAATTCCCAGACAAGCAAAAGCTGAGGGAATTTGCTTCCCACAAACCACCTCTACAGGGCATCCTACAGGGACTGCTCTAGATGGGAGCACCCCTAAAAAGAGCACAGAACAAAACACACAACATATGAAGAATGGAGGAGGAGGAATAAGAAGGGAGAGAAGAAAAGACTCTCCAGACAGTGTATATAACAGCTCAATAAGCGAGCTAAGTTAGGCAGTAAGATACTAAAGAAGCTAACCTTGAACCTTTGGTAACCACGAATCTAAAGCCTGCAATGGCAATAAATACATATCTTTCAATAGTCACCCTAAATGTAAATGGACTTAATGCACCAATCAAAAGACATAGAGTAATAGAATGGATAAAAAAGCAAGACCCATCTATATGCTGCTTACAAGAAACTCACCTTAAACCCAAAGATAAGCATAGACTAAAAGTCAAGGGATGGAAAAACATATTTCAGGCAAACAACAGTGAGAAGAAAGCAGGGGTTGCAGTACTAATATCAGACAAAATAGACTTCAAAACAAAGAAAGTAACAAGAGATAAAGAAGGCCACTACATAATGATAAAGGGCTTAGTCCAACAAGAGGATATAACCATTCTAAATATATATGCACCCAATACAGGAGCACCAGCATATGTGAAGCAAATACTAACAGAACTAAAGAGGGAAATAGACTGCAATGCATTCATTGTAGGAGACTTCAACACACCACTCACCCCAAAGGATAGATCCACCGGGCAGAAAATAAGTAAAGACACACAGGCACTGAACAACACACTAGAACAGATGGACCTAATAGACATCTATAGAACTTTACATCCAAAAGCAACAGGATATACATTCTTCTCAAGTGCACATGGAACATTCTCCAGAATAGACCACATACTAGCTCACAAAAAGAGCCTCAGTAAATTCCACAATATTGAAATTCTACCAACCAATTTTTCAGACCACAAAGGTATGAAAGTAGAAATAAATTCTACAAAGAAAACAAAAAGGCTCACAAACACATGGAGGCTTAACAACATGCTACTAAATAATCAATGGATCAATGAACAAATCAAAATAGAGATCAAGGAATATATAGAAACAAATGACAACAACAACACTAAGCCCCAACTTCTGTGGGATGCAGCGAAAGCAGTCTTAAGAGGAAAGTATATAGCAATCCAGGCACACTTGAAGAAGGAAGAACAATCCCAAATGAATAGTCTAACATCACAATTATTAAAACTGGAAAAAGAAGAACAAATGAGGCCTAAAGTCAGCAGAAGGAGGGACATAATAAAGATCAGAGAAGAAATAAACAAAATTGAGAAGAATAAAACAATAGCAAAAATCAACGAAACCAAGAGCTGGTTCTTTGAGAAAATAAACAAAATAGATAAGCCTCTAGCCCAACTTATTAAGAGAAAAAGAGAGTCAACACAAATCAACATAATCAGAAATGAGAATGGAAAAATCACGACAGACTCCACAGAAATACAAAGAATTATTAAAGACTACTATGAAAACCTATATGCCAACAAGCTGGAAAACCTAGAAGAAATGGACAACTTCCTAGAAAAATACAACCTCCCAAGACTGACCAAGGAAGAAACACAAAAGTTAAACAAACCAATTACAAGCAAAGAAATTGAAACAGTAATCAAAAAACTACCCAAGAACAAAACCCCGGGGCCGGACGGATTTACCTCGGAATTTTATCAGACACACAGAGAAGACATAATACCCATTCTCCTTAAAGTGTTCCACAAAATAGAAGAAGAGGGAATACTCCCAAACTCATTCTATGAAGCCAACATCACCCTAATACCAAAACCAGGAAAAGACCCCACCAAAAAAGAAAATTACAGACCAATATCCCTGATGAATGTAGATGCAAAAATACTCAATAAAATATTAGCAAACAGAATTCAACAGTATATCAAAAGGATCATACACCATGACCAAGTGGGGTTCATCCCAGGGATGCAAGGATGGTACAACATTCGAAAATCCATCAACATCATCCACCACATCAACAAAAAGAAAGACAAAAACCACATGATCATCTCCATAGATGCTGAAAAAGCATTTGACAAAATTCAACATCCATTCATGATAAAAACTCTCAGCAAAATGGGAATAGAGGGCAAGTACCTCAACATAATAAAGGCCATCTATGATAAACCCACAGCCAGCATTATACTGAACAGCGAGAAGCTGAAAGCATTTCCACTGAGATCGGGAACCAGACAGGGATGCCCACTCTCCCCACTGTTATTTAACATAGTACTGGAGGTCCTAGCCACGGCAATCAGACAAAACAAAGAAATACAAGGAATCCAGATTGGTAAAGAAGAAGTTAAACTGTCACTATTTGCAGATGATATGATACTGTACATAAAAAACCCTAAAGACTCCACTCCAAAACTACTAGAACTGATATCGGAATACAGCAAAGTTGCAGGATACAAAATCAACACACAGAAATCTGTAGCTTTCCTATACACTAACAACGAATCAATAGAAAGAGAAATCAGGAAAACAATTCCATTCACCATTGCATCAAAAAGAATAAAATACCTAGGAATAAACCTAACCAAGGAAGTGAAAGACTTATACTCTGAAAACTACAAGTCACTCTTAAGAGAAATTAAAGGGGACACTAATAAATGGAAACTCATCCCATGCTCATGGCTAGGAAGAATTAATGTCGTCAAAATGGCCATCCTGCCGAAAGCAATATACAAATTTGATGCAATCCCTCTCAAATTACCAGCAACATTCTTCAATGAATTGGAACAAATAATTCAAAAATTCATATGGAAACACCAAAGACCCCGAATAGCCAAAGCAATCCTGAAAAAGAAGAATAAAGTAGGGGGGATCTCACTCCCCAACTTCAAGCTCTACTACAAAGCCATAGTAATCAAGACAATTTGGTACTGGCACAAGAACAGAGCCACAGACCAGTGGAACAGATTAGAGACCCCAGAAATTAACCCAAACATATATGGTCAATTAATATTTGATAAAGGAGCCATGGACATACAATGGCAAAATGACAGTCTCTTCAACAGATGGTGCTGGCAAAACTGGACAGCTACATGTAGGAGAATGAAACTGGACCATTGTCTAACCCCATATACAAAGGTAAACTCAAAATGGATCAAAGACCTGAATGTAAGTCACGAAACCATTAAACTCTTGGAAAAAAACATAGGCAAAAACCTCTTAGACATAAACATGAGTGATCTCTTCTTGAACATATCTCCCCGGGCAAGGAAAACAACAGCAAAAATGAGCAAGTGGGACTACATTAAGCTGAAAAGCTTCTGTACAGCGAAAGACACCATCAATAGAACAAAAAGGAACCCTACAGTATGGGAGAATATATTTGAAAATGACAGATCTGATAAAGGCTTGACGTCCAGAATATATAAAGAGCTCACACGCCTCAACAAACAAAAAACAAATAACCCAATTAAAAAATGGGCAGAGGAACTGAACAGACAGTTCTCCAAAAAAGAAATACAGATGGCCAAGAGACACATGAAAAGATGCTCCACATCGCTAATTATCAGAGAAATGCAAATTAAAACTACAATGAGGTATCACCTCACACCAGTAAGGATAGCTGCCATCCAAAAGACAAACAACAACAAATGTTGGCGAGGCTGTGGAGAAAGGGGAACCCTCCTACACTGCTGGTGGGAATGTAAATTAGTTCAACCATTGTGGAAAGCAGTATGGAGGTGCATCAAAATGCTCAAAACAGACCTACCATTTGACCCAGGAATTCCACTCCTAGGAATTTACCCTAAGAACGCAGCAATCAAGTTTGAGAAAGACAGATGCACTCCTATGTTTATCGCAGCACTATTTACAATAGCCAAGAATTGGAAGCAACCTAAATGTCCATCTGTAGATGAATGGATAAAGAAGATGTGGTACATATACACAATGGAATACTACTCAGCCATAAGAAGTGGAAAAATCCAACCATTTGCAGCAACATGGATGGAGCTGGAGAGTATTATGCTCAGTGAAATAAGCCAAGCGGAGAAAGAGAAATACCAAATGATTTCACTCATCTGAGGAGTATAGGAACAAAGGAAAAACTGAAGGAACAAAGCAGCAGCAGAATTACAGAACCCAAAAATGGACTAACAGGTACCAAAGGGAAAGGAACTGGGGAGGATGGGTGGGCAGGGAGGGATAAGGGGGGGGAAGAAGAAGGCCGGTATTAAGATTAGCATGCATGTGGGGGAGGGAGAAAGCGGAGGGTGAGCTGCACAACACAGAGAGGACAAGTAGTGACTCTACCACATTTTGCTAAGCTGATGGACAGTAACCGTAATGGGGTTGTTAGGGGGGACCTGATATAGGGGAGAGCATAGTAAACATAGTATTCTTCATGTAAGGGTAGATTAAAAATTTAAAAAAAAAAAAAAAAAAAAGAAAGAAAGAAAGAAAAGGGGGATTACTCGTTAACAGGATAAAACTATTGGTAAATCAAAGATCAACGCATGCTTTAAATATCCTTAATGTTGATCACTTAAAGGGTGTCAGATGATCAGCTATGGAGGTACTCTTTTCTGATAATATTCCTTTCTCTTAATTAAAAAAAAAAAAAAAAAAAAAGCAGTTACTGTGTGCTGACCTCCAATGAGTTCTGCACAGTGGTATAGAGGGCATGTCAAAGTGTGGGCAAAGGGTCTGTTTGTTTCTACGCAGAAGATCAAGGCCTAGCTTGGATACCCAGAAAATGAAATAAGATACGATATGAGGAGGAGCTTCCGGCATCAGCACTCTCTGGAGGACTCGTGCCGGGGGATGATCATCAAAAAGCCTCCCCAGGGATCCGGACGATGCTGCGGTTGTGGCTGCATCCAGCCCACCGTCTCCTGGACTTGCCATAAGAAGGAGGAGGGAGATGTCTAGGCTGGCATGTGCATACAGTGAGACAACGAATTTGACTGGATCTGTACTGTTGGAACTCAACCAGGAGTTGGGAGGGGTGCAAGTTGTAGCACCCCAAAATCTCATGACTATAGACTATCTATGGTTAAAAGAACATATGGGATGTGAACAGATCCCAGAAATGGGCTGCTTTAATTTGTCTGATGGTTCAAGTACAGTTGGAAAATATCCATCATATTATAGATAAATTTTCACAAATGCCTAGGGTGCCTAAATGGTTTTCTTGGCTTCACTGGAGATGGCTGGTAATTATAGATTTGCTTTGTTTATGTCACCGTATTCCTATTATGTTAATATGTGTGTGCAAATTAGTTAGTAGTTTAAAACCTATACATACTTAAGGTACTATACAAGAAGATATGTCAAAGAAATAATCAATCCTCCCAAGTTTCCTTCATATGCTACATCTATAGCTTTTCTTCTTCCTTCCTAATTACAAACCTTAAATAGAATTCGTGCCTCATATCGAATTTACCGAGTATCATAATTCCTCCAGGTGGTAAAGATACCTCGAGACAAGTGCTGGGCATAGAAGCCACAGGGCATAAATCTGCAAAGAAGTAAAAAGCTAACCTTTGCAAACAATATGGCTTCTCTCTCACTTACCAACTTTACATTTCCCTGTATGGCCCCGGAAGATGACTGGTTAGCCAGAGACGGGTAAGATTCCTCAAGGGAGGAACAACCTAAGACAGGCACAGTCGCAGGGGGGCCATCAGGTGAGAATTTGGGGATCAACAGAGGTGAGGCTCAGAACCTCACCCCCCCTGCTTTGAGAGAAATCTTCTGCATCCGTGGATGTCTTGCTGCCCTTGTCTAGCCTGGATTAATACTTAGTCCATAGGCACACACCTGATCATCTGATCATCTACATTTGCCTTCTTACAGCACTAAACTATGTTTTCTACCTTTATCTTGCATCTACCTACCACTTCAGCATTTTATTAAAAATAAAAATAATAATAATAATAGGAGAAATGTGGGATCAACATATAAATCAAGTACAAAAATCAAATGAATATTCATATTTGACCTGATGGTTTATAGGTCATATTGCATGATCAAAACCGAAAGTTTCTGTGATGACTGCCCTTGTACTGTTCACCATGTAAGAATTTATTCACTCTGTAAGAATTCGTTCACCATGTAAGAACTTGTTCGTTATGCTTCAGAAGATTGGAGACTGACGAGAATTAGGCTTGAGATGGATTAATGATTGTACATTGAGCATTGACCCCCCTATACTGAATTTTATTGTTGTTAACAACCATTTGATCAATAAATATGAGAGATGCCCTCTCAAAAAAAAAAAAAAAAAAAAAAAAAAAAAAAATCAAATGAATATTCATATTTGAACTGACTGTTTATAGTTCATAATGCATGAGCAAAACCGAAAGCTTCTGTGATGACTGCCCTTGTACTGTTCACCATGTAACTTATTCACTATGTAAGAATTTGTACTCCATGTAAGAACTTGTTCGTTATGCTTCAGAAGATTGGAGACTGATGAAAATTAGGCCTGGGGTGGATTAAGAATTGTGCATTGAACATTGACTCCCCTATACAGAATTTTATTGTTGTTAACAACCATTTGATCAATAAATATGAGAGATGCCCTCACAAAAAAAAAAAAAAACATATATATATATATATATATATATACACACACACTTCCAATTGTAAAATAAATAAGTAACTGGGATGTAATGTATAGCATAAGGAATATAGTCAAAATATTGTAACAACTTGGTATGGTGATAGCTGGTACCTAGAATTATCATGTATATAAATGTTCAATCACTGTGTTGTACACCTGAAACTAATGTAATACTGTGTGTCAACTACCCTTCAATAAAAAATAATTATCTAAAAAAAAAAAAAAAAAAAAAAAAGAAGTAGGAAAAAAACGATGTTCAGTCAATTCACACCCAATATAAACTTGCTGGGAATGCAAGGATGCGGGAAAATATGACCCAAAATGAGAAAAAGCAGTAAAAACAAACCCAAAAATGTCACAAATGTTAGCTGTTTTATTGTCCTTACTGTTTCTATTATAAATAAAATGTTAAACAAGGCAGAGAAACGAAATAGCATGTTAAGGAGAGACACGGGAGATTTAAAAAAAAAGCAAAATCAAACTTCCACAGATGAAAATACATTGGATATGATTAACAGCAAATTAGTGCTAAAAAACAGGTTAGTGGACTTGAAGGCACAGCAATAGAAACTATACCCAAAATTAAAGACTAAGACTGGGAAAATGAGTAATACATTAATAACCTGTGGGACAACTTCAATCAGCCTAATATACAGGTTAAACTGGAGTCCCAGAAGGAAGTGAGTTAAGAATGGGATGTACAGAACTTATTTTAAGAAATAACAGCCAAAATTTTTCCAGATTTGATGAAACCTACAAATTTAGAGGTTCAATAAGTGCAACAAGCCTCCAAGCACAAAAAAGACGAAGAAAACTACACTGATGCACGTTGTAAAGAGATTGCACAAATTCAATTATAGAAGCCTTAAGAAGCAGAATGAGTTAAGAAAAAAAAAAAGACATTACACTAAAAAGAACAAAAATAACAGATTTCATGTCAGAAACTGCAGTTCAGGACGAAGCAGAGCAATATCTCTAAAACCAGAATTTTAGGATTCCAGGAAGAGGTGATAGGTCACTGTGATAACTTTCCCCAATGTACACACCAAGGCAGCAACTACATGTAATACAACTCACTCTGGAGACGACCTAATGACATCCATGCAATGACAAGGAGAAGGCCACAATAAAAAGTGTGAAATGGGTAGAGAGAGCCCACGCTTCCTCTACCCCAGCTCACAAAGGGGAGAGTGTGGCACAGAGGGGTTGGAGATAAAGCTCTGCCCCAGCACACCTGGCCCTGGGGATCTATACTGGAAAGATGAGCTCCCATAATATCTGGCTTTGAAAATCAGTGGGGCTTGAGACCAGGAGAGCTGGAAAGCTCTAGAAAGCCAAGTCTCTACTCTTTTAAGAGGGCCAGCATAATTTGTCAGTCAATCTGAGACCTAACACAGAAGCAGCAGTTTGAAAAATGCTTGGATTATACATGAAAATTTATTAACTCTGGAACATGACAGATCTGCAGGTACTTTCTCCAGGGAAAGAAGGGATGGCAGGCTCAATTTTCCTTGCCCTCCATTAGCCTAGCTGTCCAAATGCTTGTAGGAGCCAGTTCTGACACTCTCCATCTACCATGCCAGCACCACTTATGCAGCCCCAGCAGCCCCCTGCAGATTGCCCCACCCAACGTACCCAGCCCAGCAAGGTGCCCCTCCTTAACAACTACCTCCCTGGGAGAGGGTAGGACCCAGCCCCACCCACCAGCATAATCACAGTATTACCATCTGCCACTGCTGAAAGTCAGGCTGAGCCTTTCAGCCACTTGCCCTTGGAGTGAGCCTTGCAAACGAGTACAACTTCAGTAGTCACACCAGTCATTGCTGACAGCTGGACAGAAGGCCAGCCTCACCACCAGCCCAATCACAATGGCCACAGCTCAGCCACAACAGGGGGTACACCAGCCCACAAAGGGGACACCCCCAGAGCACCTGGTTCTGGTAACAATGGGATATTGTACCTCAGGGGGGCACCACAGGACATAGGCCACTACTTTCAAAACCAAGAAATGTAGCTAACCTACCTGATACATAGAAATAAACACAAAAAGCAGGACAAAGTAAGGCAGAGGAATAGGTTCCAAATGAAAGAACAAGACAAAATGCGAGAAAAATTGCTAAACAAAATACAGATAAGCAATCTTCCTGATAGAGTTCAAAGTAATGGTCATAAAGATACCAGACTGGAGGGAAGAGTGGATGAACTCTGAGAACTTCAATAAAGAAATAGAAAATATAAAAACCAGTCAGAGCTAAAGAATACAATAACTGAAAGGGAAGTACATTAGAAGGAATCAACAGATTAGATGGTGCAGAAGAATTAATCAGGGATCCAGAAGACAGGGTAGCAGAAAGCAACCAAGCTGAACAACAGAAAGAAAAAGGAATTTTAAAAAATGACAAGATGCTAAGAGATTTCTATTACAACTTTGAGTGAAACAACAATCACATAATAGGAGCCTCAGAAGAAGAAGAGGAAAAGGAGCAGAAAACCTATTTGAAGAAATAAAACTTCCCTAACCTGGTGAAGGGAAAAGACGTCCAAATCCAGGGAGAACAGGCCACAAGCACGTGAGCCCGAGGAGGCCGCCCAGGACATGTAACGACTAAAATGGCAAAGATTGAAGACACACAGATACTCTTAAAAGTGGCAAAAGAAAAGCAGTTACCTAAAGGGAAACCCCATGAGGCTATCAGGTGATTTTCAGCAGAAAATCTACAGGTCAGAAGGCAGTGGCAGGATATATTCAAAGTGCTGAAAGGGAAAAACCTACAACCAGAAATGTGCTACCCAGCAAGGTCATCATTCAGAATTGAAAGGGAGATAGTTTACCAGACAAACAAAAGTTAAAGGAGGTCGCCACCACTAAACTGGCCTTACAACAAATCTTAAAGGGACTTTATTAAGTGGAAACAAAGAGTAAGTAAATCAAATAGAAGAAAGAAAATTATGAAGAAAAACAGGAAAAATATTACACTGGTAAAAACAAAAATACAACAAGGGTGGCAGACCAGCTTCTTAAAAAGCTAGTATGAAGTCAAACAGATAAAAGTAGTAAAATCAATTAAATACACAAAAATTAGTCAAGGGATACACGAAATTAAAAGATCTAAATTATGACAAACATAAAACTTGGAGAGCGAAATAAAAAATTAGTGCTTTTATAAAGTGTTTAAACTTAACCATTAACCTAATATAGACTGCTTATACACACAGGATGTTAAATATGAATTTCAAAGTAACCACAAACCAAAACTCTGTAATAGATATACAATGAATAAAGAGAAAGGAATCCATGCATAACATTAAAGAAAATCATCAAAGCACAAAAGAAGAGAACAAGAGAAGGAACAGAACAAAACCACAAAACAATTACTACAATGACAGTTAAGTACATACATGTAATCACTTTAACTGTAAACGGACTAAGTGATCCAAACAAAAGACACAGAGCAGCCGAATGGATAAAAAACAAGACTCACCTCAGACCTAACGACACATATATACTGAAATTAAAGGCATGGAAAAAGATATTTATTCCATACAAATGAAGTGAAAAAAGAGTGGAAGTGGGAATACTTAGACAACATGAACTACAAAACAAAGAATAACAAGAGGCAAAGAAGGGCATTACATAATGATAAAATGATCACTGCAACAACAGGGTATAACAATTATAAATATATATGTACCCAACAGAATACCTATATAAGGCAAATATTAAAAGACATAAAGGTAGGAAATGAAATACAATAAGGAACACTTTAATACCCCACTTACATGATGGATAGATCATCCAGACAAAAATCAATAAGGAAACAGTGATTTTGAATGACATGAGACCAGATAGACTTAATAGATTATCCAGAGCATTCTATACAAAATCAGCAGAATACACATTCTTTTCAAGGGTACATGGAACATTCTCCAAGATAGAGCACATGTTAGGCCAAAAAACAAATCTCAATAAGTTTTAAAAGACGGAAATTGTATCAAACATCTTTATCAACCACAATGGACTGAACTAGAAATCAGGTACAAGAAAAAAAAAATGTAAAAAACACATGGGGAAGCTTAACAGCATGCCACCAAACGATCAGTGGGTCAACCAAGAACTCAAACAGGAATCAGAAAAACACATGGAGGCAGATGAAAACAGAAACACAATAGTTCAAAATCCTTAGGATGCAACAAAAGCAGTGCTAAGATATTTATAATGACACAGGCCTACTTCAAGAAACAAAAACAATCTCAAACACTTTAACCTTACAATTAAAATAACTAAAAAAAAAATGAAGTCTGAAATTAGTAGAAGGAGGGACATAATAAAGGTCAGAGGAGAAGTAAATGAAAAAAAATCAGTAAAACCAAGAGCAGATTCTTTGAAAAGATAAACATTGATAAACCTTTAGCTAGAATCATCAAGAGTGACAGAAAGAACTCAAAACCAGAAATGAAAGAGGAAAAGTTACAACAGCACATAAATTCAAAGGATTAGAACAGAATTCTGTGCTAAAAAATCTGGACAACCTAGAAGTGGCTTAAATTCCCTAAGAAATATACAATCTTCCAAGACCCAGGAAGAAACAAACTCCGAGGAGGCCGATCACTAGTAATGAGATTGAGGAGGAAGCCAAGAAAAGACGGGGCAGGAGAGCAGGTCGGGAACCCCCTCCCGGACACCCATGAGAAAGGAAACACAGCTAGACCTGAAGATGACCTGGAGATGGCAGAAGAGACCACCTATACCTGGGGAAGAAGAGAGGACCAGCCAGAGCAGGGTACAGTGGCAGGGCCATGACAGAGCAGGACTCAAGCCCTCCCCAACCCCAGCCCACAGGTGGGAGACGGAGGAGCAGAGCAGGAAGGGGACAGGGGCCCAGGAATGCTGCACACCTGGCCCTGGAGATCTGCTCTGGAGCACAGGCCCATATTACACTGGTTCTGATGATGAGTGGGGCTGGACACCAGGGGCAAACACTGTGGGAGGCTGAGACTCCAGCTGCTTGCAGAGGACAGGCACACTCTGCTGGTCCTGAGACCCAAAGCAGGGGTGGCATTTGGAAAGACTTGGCAGCAGTGGGAGGGGTGCTGGGGGGATGAGGGTTAAAGGAGCTCTCTCCTCAGGAGAAAGGGCAGGTGGAGGATACCTCTGCAGCCCTCCCTCGGCCCACCAGGTCGGGAACTCTTGGGAGCACCAGGCGCTCTGTACCTCTCAGTGGCAGAGGAATATGTTCCAAACTACAAGATACCAGAAAGAGGGCTAAAAATCACCAATCTTCTTGATAAAGATTTCAAAGAAAAGTCATAAACATGCTCATTGACTTACAGAAAAATATTCAAGATCTCAGAAATGACTTCAACAAAGACAGAAAAGCTGAGAAAGAGCCACTCAGGTGAAGAATAAAGTAACTGAAATGAAAAATACAATGAAGGGATTAAAGAGTAGATTTATGCAATAGAGGGGACACTCAATGAAATGGAAATTAGAGAACAGGGAAACAACAAAGCTGAGGAACAGAGAAAAAAGGATCTGTAGAAATGAAAGAATGGTAAGAGAGCTGTGTGAACGATTCAAATGAAGTAATTTTTGCATAATAGGGGTACCAGAAGGAAAAGAGAGACACAAAGGGAAAGAAAGTCTCTGCGGAAATAATTGTTGAAAACTTCCCCACTCTGGAGAAGGAAATAGACACTCAGGTCGTGGAAGTTCAGACAGCCCCTAACAGAAGGAACTCCAGGAAGACAACAACAAGACATATTATATTTAAAATGGCAAATATTAAGGATGAGGAGAGAGTATTGAAAGCAGTCAGAGAGAGAAAAAAAAGATTACTTAAAAGGGAAATCCCATCAGGCTATTAGCAGACCACTCAGTAGAAACTTTACAGGCCGGGGGGGAGGGGCATGGAATATTTAATGTACCACAACAGAAGGACACTCAACGAAGAATCTTCTTATGGCAAGAAAATCATTTTAATTTGAAGCAGTTATTAAACAATTTCCAGATAAACTAGAGTTGAATGAATTCACGACTAAACCAGCCCTGCAAGACATGTTAAAGGGACTGCTGTAGATGGAAAGTTCTAGGGCTAGATAGCTTTCACCAGTGAAAATAAACCCACAGTAAAGGTAGCAGACCAACTAATTATCAAGCAAGTACAAAAGAAACAAAATCAACTGTACACAAACTCACTTGAGAGAAACAAAAAGGGCAGATTATAACATCTAATACATAAAGTGTGGAGGCAGAAAAAGAAAAAAAGTACCTTTAGATTGTGTTTGAAATAGAGCAAACAGCAACTTAATATAGATTGTTATATAGAAGGAAGCTATTTTTGAAACTTTGTTAACTACAAAATTAAAGCAAACAATAGACACAGAAAACTTAAAAAGAGAAATCTAATTGTAACACTAAAAAAACATCAAATAACAAGAGAAGAGTATAAGACAGGAAGAGAGGAACAGAGAGGAGCTATAAAAACAACCACAACACAATTAATACAATGGCAATAAGGGATATTGTCAGGAGATAGGATTACAGATGGCCATGTGAGAGGTGAAACAGGTTTTCTCCTAAAACTGCATATAATACGGAAATATAATTAATACAACTAATCCTGAAAGAGCAACAGGAAAGAGGACTGCGCCAGACTCATACACCTGGAGAAAAGAGCAGACCTCAGGGTAACATACCACAGCTGTGGCCCGGTGGGACTCAAGCCCTTTCCCACCCCAGCTCACTGGCGGAAGGAAGAGAAACAGAGCAGGGAGGGAGTGGAAGGCCTGGGACTGCTGAATACCTAACTCCACAGATCTGCTCTGGGAACACAAACCTACATTTCATGGTGCTTTCATGATACTCTCATGATTAGGGGATTGGAAAGCTAAGATAGGCAAAATTCCTTGAGAGACAGAGATTCCAGCCACTTGTGGAAAGCAGGGATCCATATTCAGCTGCTCTGGGACAAAAGATAGGCAGGCAGTCTGAGAGACTTCCTAACAAGGAAGAGCTTAGCAACAGGGCTACAAAAGGGGCACGGATTGCACAGAGCTTACTACTCAGGAAAAAGGACATGTAGACAAAATTGTCGGGGTGCACTCTGCCCAGCAGCTTGGGAGCTTTCACGACTGTCAGGTGTTCCAGCTCCCTGGCTGGCTACACAGCTCGAAGGACCCCCAAAGTGATAAGCAGCCTACGGCACCTTTCTCCCGGTCTGCCCCACCTGGCTCACAAACCTGCAAAACCTACCCTGGCATTAGGCCAGACAGACAGAAGCCCCGCCTACAGCAGCTATAAACGCAAAGCATAGAGGTTTATACCTGTGTGCTCGGCCCACTGGTTCAGGCAGTGGAGACAGGCATAGCAGCCGGGAAGAAGGAAACAGCTCTTTCCTCCCCCGCAGGCACCAATACCACTCCCCTGCAACACCCAATATTGCTTCAGGGGCTGAGCGGCTCCAGAGAGTAGAGCTTCTGGACACTAGAGGGCACCATATACAAACATGAAATGCCAAAAGAACCTGGTTCAAAGTAAAATTAATACAACTCCTGAGAAAGATGACATTGACCTCATCAATCTTCCTAAAAGGGAGTTCAAAATAAAAATCATTAATATACTCAAGGAGGTACGGAAAGATATTCAAGAATTCAGGAATGAAGTCCAGTCAGAGATCCAATCGTTGAGCAGCACAATGGAAGGTATTAAAAGCAGATTACATATGGTGGACGAGATGATAAATGAAATAGACACTAGAGAAGAGGAACCCAAAGAAGCTGAGGCACAGGGAGAAAAAAGGATCTCCAAGAAAGAAAGAATATTGAGAGAACTGTGTGAACAATCCAAATGGAACAATATTTGCATTATAGGGGGACCAGAATTAGAAGAGAGAGAAAAAGGGATAGAAAGTGTCTTTGAGAAAGTAATTGCTGAAAACGTCCCCAACCTGGGGAGGGAGATAGTCTCTCAGGCCATGGAGGTGCACAGATCTCCCAACACAAGGAAACCAAGGAAGACAACACCAAGACATATAGTAAATAAAATGGCAAACATCAAGGATAAGGACTACTAAAAGCAGCCAGAGAAATAAGATCACATAAAAACGAAAGCACATCAGGCTCTTACTTCTCAGCAGAAACCTTACAGGCTGGAAGGGAGTGGCATGATGTATTTAATGCAATGAAGCAGAAGGGCCTCGAACCAAAATTATGTTCTCCAACAATATCATTTAAATTTGAAGGAGGGTTTAAACAATTTCCAGATACGCAAAAGCTGAGAGGATTTACCTCCCACAAACTGTCTCTACAGTTTATTTTGGAGCGACTGCTATAGATGGAAGTATACAAAGGTTTAACAGCTGTCACCAGAGGTAATAAAACCACAGTAAAGAAAGTAGAACAGCTAATTACTAAGCAAATGCAAAACTAAAATAACTATCCCCAAAGTCAATCAAGGCATAGACAAAGAGTACAGAATATGACACCTAACACATAAAGAATGGAGTAGGAAGAAAAAGGAGGAGAAAAAGAAAAGAACCTTTAGATTGTGTTTGTAATAGCATATTCAGTGAGTTAAGTTAGACTCTTACGTAGTAAGGAACTTAACCTTGAACTTTTGGTAACCATGAATCTAAAGCCTGCAATGGCAATAGGTACCTACCTATCACTAATTACCCCATATGTAATGGAGTGAATGCACCAATCAAAAGTCATAGAGTCACTGAATGGATAAAAAAACAAGAACCATCTATATGCTGCCTACAAGAGACTCACTTTAAACTCAATGACATACACAAGTGAAGGGATGGAAAAAGAGATTTCATGCAACTAATAGGGAGAAAAAGGCAGGAGTTGCAGTATTTGTATCAGAAAAAAACAGACTTCAAAACAAAGAAAGTCACAAGAGACAAAGAAGGACATTACATAATGATAACGGGGTCAATCCAACAAGATATAACCATTATAAATATCTATGCTACCAACACAGAACCACCTACATATGTGAAACAAATACTAACTGAATTAAAAGGGGAAATAGAATGCGATGCATTCATTCTATGAGACTTCGACAATCTACTCACTCTGAAGGACAGATCAACCAGACAGAAAATAAGTAAGGACACAGAGACACTGAAAAACACAATAGAACAGATGGACCTAACAAACATCTACAGAACTCTACACCCTAAAGCAGCAGAATACACATTCTTCTCAAGTGCACATGGAATATTTTCAAGAAAAGATCACATACTAGGCCACAAAAAGAGCCTGAGTAAATTCAAAAAGATTGAAATTGTACCAACCAGTTTCTCAGAACACAAAGGTATGAAACTAGAAATAAATTTTGCAAAGAAAATAAAAAATCCCACAAAAACATGGTAGCTTTACAACATGCTCCTAAATAACCAATGGATCAATGACCAAATAAAAACAGAGACCAAGCAATATATGGGGACAAATGACAACAATAACTCAACACCACAAAATCTGTGGGACGCAGTGAAGGCCATGCTAAGCGGAAAGTACACTGTAACCTAGGTGTACCTCAGTAAAGAAAAACAATCCCATACAAGCAGTCTAAACTCACAATGAATGAAACTAGAAAAAGAACAACAAAAGAGGCCCAAAGTCAGTAGAAGGAGGGACATAATAAAGATTAGAGCAGAAATAAATAAAATTGAGAAGAATAAAACAATAGAATCAAGGAAAGAAAGAGCTGGTTCTTTGAGAAAATAAACAAAATAGATAAACCCCTAGCCAGACTGATCAAGAAAAAAAGAGAGTCTACACACATGAACAGAATCAGAAATGAAAAAGAAAAAATCACAATGAACACCACAGAAATACAAAGAATTATTAGAGAATACTATGAAAAATTATATGGTAACAAACTGGATATCCTAGAAGAAATGGACAACTTTCTAGACAAATACAACCTCCTAAGGCTGACCCAGAAAGAAACAAAAAATCTGAACAGACCAAGTACCAGCAACAACATTGAACAGGTAATGAAAAACCAACCTAAGAAGAAAACCCCTGAACCAGATGGCTTCACTGCTGAATTTTATCAAACATTTAGTGAAGACCTAATACCCATCCTCCTTAAAGTTTTCCAAAGAGTAGAAGGAGAGGGAATACTGCCAAACTCATTCTATCAGGCCAGTATCACTCTAATACCAAAAACAGGCAATGACACCACAAAAAAAGAAAATCACAGGCCAATATCCCTGATAAACATAGATACAAAAACACTCAACAAAATATTAGCAAACCAAGTTCAAAAATACATCAAAATGATCATCCATCATGATTAAGTAGGATTTATTCCACGGTTGTAAGGATGATACAACATTAAAAAATCCATCACCCATCACATCAAGAAAAAGGACAAAAACCACATGATCATCTATATACATGCTGAAAAAGCACTTGACAAAATTCAACATCCATTCATGATAAAAACTCTCAACAAAATGGGTATAGAGGGCAACTACCTCAACATAATAAAGGCCATATATGACAAACCCACAACCAACATTATACTTAACAGTGAGAAGCTGAAAGTTTTTCTTTTAAGATTGGGAACAAGACAAGGATGCAAATTCTGGACACTTTTATTCAACATAGTTCTGGAGGTCCTAGCCATGGTAATCAGACAACACAAAGAAATAAAAGGCATCCAGATTGGCAAGGAAGAAGTTAAACTGTCCCTGTTCACAGATGACATGATATTGTACATAAAAAACCCTAAAGAGTCCACTCCAAAATTAGATCTAATATCTGAATTCAGCAAAGTTGCAGGATACAAAAATTAGTACACAGAAATCCATGGCATTCCTATACACTAACAATGAACTAGCAGAGAGAGAAATAAGGAAAACAATTCCATTCACAGTTGCATCAAAAAGAATAAAATACCTAGGAATAAACCTAACCAATGAAGTGAAAGACCTATACTCTAAAAACTACAAGACACTCATGAGAGAAATTAAAGAAGATACCAATAAATGGAAACACATCCCATGCTCATGGATAGGAAGAATATTGTCAAAATGGCCATCCTGCCTAAAGGAATCTATAGATTCAATGCAATTCCTAGCAAAATACCAACAGCATTCTTCAACAAACTAGAGAAAATCATTCTAAAATTCATATAGAAACACAAAAGACCCCAAATAGCCAAAGCAATCCTGAGAAGGAAGAATAAAGCTGGGGAGATAATGCTCCCCAACTTCAAGCTCTACTACAAAGCCACAGTAATCAAGGCAATTTGGTACTGGCACAAGAACAGACCCATAGACTAATGGAACAGACAAGAGAGTCCTGATATAAACCCAACCACAGATGGTCAATATATGATAAAGGAGCCATGGATATACAACAGGGAAATGACAGCCTCTTCAACAGCTGGTGTTGGCAAAACTGGACAGCTACATGCAAGAGAATGAAACTGGATTACTGTTTAACCCCATATACAAAAGTAAACTCAAAATGGATCAAAGACTTGAAAGTAAGTCATGTAACCATAAAACTCTTAGAAGACAACATAGACAAAAATCTCCTGAATATAAGCATGAGCAACTTCTTTCTGAATGCATCTCCTCAAGCAAAGGAAACAAAAGCAAAAATGAACTCACAGGACTCCATCAAACTAAAAAGTTAGTGTATGACAAAGGACACCATCAACAGATAAAAAAGGCATCATCCTACAGTGAGGGAGATGTAATTTTAAGTGACATATCCGACAAGGGGTTAACATTCAAAATACATAAAGAACTTACACTCCTCAACACTCAAAAAGCAAATAACCCAATTAACAAATGAGCAGAGGATATGAGGAGACAGTTCTCCAAAGAAGAAATTCAGATGACCAACAGACACATGAAAAGATGGTCCACATCACGAACCATCAGGAAAATGCAAATTAAAACCACAATGAGATATCACCTCACCCCAATAGGGATGGCCAGCATTGAAAAGACTAAGAACAACAAATGCTGGTAAGGATGCAGAGAAAGGGTAACCCTTCTACTCTGCTGGTGAGAATGTAAACTAGTTCAACCATTGTGGAAAGTAATATAGAGGTTCCTCACAAAACTAAAAAGAGAAATACCATTTGACCTGGGAGTCCTACTCCTTGTAATTTACCCAAAGAATACAACTTCTCAGCTTCCAAAAGACATATGCACCCCTATGTTTATCGCAGCACCATTTATAATAGCCAAGAAATGGAAGCAACCTAAGTGTCCATCAGTAGATGAATGGATAAAGAGGATATGGTACATATACACAATGGAATATTATTCAGCCATAATAAAAAAACAAATCCTACCATTTACAATAACATGGATGGAGCTAGATGGTATAATTCTCAGTGAAATAAGCCAGGTGGAATAAGACAAGTATCAAATGATTTCACTCATCTGTGGAGTATAAGTACAAAGAAAAAAACTGAAGGAACAAAACACAGCAGACTCACAGAACCCAAGAATGGACTAACAGTTACCAAAGGGAAAGGGACTAGGGAGGGTGGGTGGGAAGGGAGGAATAAGGGGGAAAAAAGGGCAGAGGGCATTACTATTAGCACACATAATGTATAGGGGGGGCACAGGGAGGGTTATACAACACAGAGAAGACAAGTAGTGATTCTATAGCATCTTACTACACTGATGGACAGTGACTGTAATGGGGTATGTGGTGGGGACTTGGTGATGCGGGAAGTCTAATAAACATAATATTCCTCATGTAATTGTAGATTAATGGTACCAAAATAAAAAAAATAAAAAGATACGGAGCAACCTAAGTGTCCATCAGTCGATGAATGCATAAAGAAGGTGTGGTACATATACACAATGGAATACTATTCAGTCATAAGAAACAAACAAATCCTACCATTTGCAACAACATGGATGGAGCTGGAGGACATTATGCTCAGTGAAATACACCAGGCAGAGAAAGACAAATGCCAAATGATTTCCCTCATTTGTGGAGTATAACAATGAAGCAACTGAAGGAACAAAATAGCAGCAGACTCAGAGACTCCAAGAAACTAGTGGTTACCAAAGGGAAGGGGTGTGAGAGCGTGGGTGAGGAGGGAGGGAGAAGGGAACTGAGGGGTATTATGTTTAATACACATGGTGTGGGGGATCACAGGGAGAACAGTGTAGCACAGAGAAGACACATAGTGGATCTGTGGCATCTTGTTGCCCTGAAGGACAATGACTGCATTGGGTTATGGGTGGTGACTTGATTATATGGGTAAATGTAGTAACCACATTGTTTTTTCATGTGAAACCTTCATAAGAGTGTATATCAATAATACCTTAATTTAAAGAATGGCAGTAAGTACATACCTACTAATAATTACCTTAAATGTAAAGGGACTGAAGGCAACAATCAAAAGATATAGGGTGACAGAATGGATAAAGAAACAAGACCCATCTATATGCTGCCTACAGAGACTCATTTCAGATCCAGACATACACAGACCACAGGTATAGAGATGGAAAAATATATTTCATGCAAATAATAGGGAGGAAAAAAGCACAAGTAGCAGTACTTTATCAGACAAAATAGATTTCAAAGTAACAAGAGACAAGGACATTACATAATGATAAAGTGGTCAGTCCAACAAAAAGACATAACCATTGTAAATATCCTTGCACCCAACAACACGGGAGCACCTAAATATGTAAAACAAATACTAACAGAATTAAAGGGGAAAGCAAATTGCAACACCTTCGTTTTAAGAGACTTTAACACATCACTCACATCAACAGATCGACCAGACAGAAAATGAATAAGGAAAGAGAGGCCCTGAACAACACATTAGATCAGATGGACTTAACAGACATCTATGGACTTTCCACCAAAGGCAACAGGACACACATTTTTGCCAAATGAACATGGAACATTTTCCAGAATAGATTACATACTAGGCCACAAAAAGAGCCACAATAAATTCAGAAAGATTGAAACTGTATCAAGCAGCTTCTCAGGCTATAATGGTATAAAACTAGAAATAAATTACACCAGGAAAAAAAAAAAACCACAAATACATGGAGACAAACAACGTGCTTCAAAATAATCAATGGATTAGTTAACAAATTATAACAGAAATCAATCAATACATGGAGAAAATGAAAAACAAAAATTCAACAGCCCAAAATATGTGGGATGCTGCAAAGGCTGTTCTAAGAGGGAAGTACAGAGCAATGCAGGCCTACCTCAAGGAACAAGAACAATCCCAAATAAACAGTCTAAACTCACAGTTAAATAAACTAGAAAAAGAAGAACAAATGAAGCCCAAAGGTAGTAGAAGGTGGGATATAATAAAGATCAGAACAGAGATAAATAAAATAAAGAACGATCAAAGAATAGGAAAAAAATCAATGAAACCAGGAGCTGGTTCTTTGAGAAATTAAAATAAATAAACGCTGGGCCAGACTTTTCAAGAAAAAAAGAGAGAGTACATATGTAAACAGAATCAGAAATGAAAAAGGAATAATCACAATGGAAACACAGAAATATAAAGAGTTATTAGACAATACTATGAAAAGTTCAGGTTAATAAATTGGACATCCTAGAAGAAATGGACAACTTCCTAGAAAAATACAACCTTCCCAGATTAACCCAGGAAGAAACAAAAGTCTGAACAGACCAATTACCAGCACTGAAATTGAACTAGTAATCAAAAAACTCCCAAAAAACAAAATCCAACATCCAGATGGCTTCACAGCTGAAGTCTAACAAACATTTAAAGAAGAGCTACTAATATCCATCGTTGTTAAAGTATTCCAAAAAGTAGAAGAGGAGAGAATACTTCCAAACTATCTATGAGGCATCACTCCAATACCAAAATGACACAAACACCACAAAGAAAGAAAATTATAGACCAATATCCCTAATGAACATAGATGCAAAAATCTTCAACAAAGCATTAGCAAAACAAATTCAAAAAACGTCAAAAAGATCATCCATCATGACCAAGTGGGATTTATTCCAGGGATGCAAGGATGGTACAACATCCGTAAATAAATCACTACTCTAAACCACACTAACAAAAAGGATAAAAACCATGCGATCATCTCAATAGATGCAAAAAAAGCATTTGATAAAATTCACCAGCCACTCACGATAAAAACTTCCAACAAAATGGGTATAGAGGGCACACACATCAACATAATAAAGGCCATATATGACACACCCACAGCAAACATCATACATACTAATGAAAAGCTGAAAACTCTCTCTCTAAAATTAGGAACAAGACAAGGATGTCCACTCTCACCACTTTTTATTCAACATATACTGGAGGTCCTAGTCATGGCAATGAGACAACTCAAAGAAATAAAAGGCATCCAGATTAGTAAGGAAGAGGTTAAACTCTCACTACTCGCAGATGAAATGAAATTATAGATAGAAAACACTAAATAACCCACCAAAAAACTACCAGAATAACTGAATTTAGCGAAGTCGCAGGATACAAAATTAATACACAGAAATCTGTTGCATTCCTATATACTAACGATGTACTAGCAGAAAGAGAAATCAGGAACACAATTCCATTTACAATTGCATAAAAAAGAATAAAACGTCTAGGAATAAACCTAACAAAGGAGGTCAAAGACCTATACCCTGAAAACTACAAGATGCTCATGAGAGAAATTAAGGAAGACACCAATAAATGGAAATCCATTCCATGCTCATGGATAGGAAGAATGAATATTGTCAAAATGGCCATCCAGCCCAAAGCAATTTACAGATTCAATGTAATCTCTATCAAAATACCAAGAGCATTTTTTAATGAATTTGAACAAACAGTTCTAAAATTCATATGGAACCACAAAAGATCCTAAATAGCCAAAACAATCCTGAAAAAGAACAAAGCTGGGGGGATTATACTCCCTGACTCAAGCTATATTACAAAGCTATGGTAATCAAAACTGTGTGGTTCTTGCACAAGAACAGATCCATAGATAAATGGATCAGAATAGAGAGCCCAGATAGAAACCCATACATACATGGTTAATTAATATATAATAGAGGAGCCATGAGTATGCAATGGGGAAAAGACAGTCTCATCAACAACTGGTGTTGGCAAAACCAGACAGCTACATGTAAGCAAATGACGCTGGATTATTGTCTACACAAAAGTAAACTGAAAATGGCTCAATGACCTGAATGTAAGAAAAGATACCATAAAACTCTTAGAGGAAAACATAGACAAAAATCTGTTCAACATAAGCATGAACAATTTTTTCCTGGATACATATCCTGGGGCAAGAGAATCAAAATAAAAAATGAACAAGTGGGACTACATCTACATCAAACTAAAAAGCTTCTGTACAGCAAAGGAGACCATCAATCGAACAAAACAGCAAGCTACAGTATGGGAGAATATATTTGTAAAGGACTTACCTTATCAGAGGTTAACATCCAAAATATATAAAGAATTCATACACCTTAACACCCAAAAAACAACCTGATTTTTAAAAAATGGGTGAAGGACCTGAACAAACATTTCTCCAAAGAAGAAATACAAATGGACAAGAACATGAAAAGATGCTCCACATTGCTAACCATAAAGGAAATGCAAATTAAAACCATAATGAGATGTTACCTCACACCAGTTAGAATGGCCACTATCCAAAAGACACAAAATAACAAATGTTGGCCAGGATGTGGAGAATTGGGAACCCTCCTACACTGTTGTTGAGAAAGTAGCATGTAGGTTCCTCACAAACTAAAAATAGAAATACCATTTAATACAGTCATTCTACTTCTAGGAATTTACCTGAAGGAAACAAAAATCCCTTGTTCGAAATTGAATATATCAAAAAACTCCCAACAGGCTAAACAGTATGGTACTAAACAATGAATCAATGAACAAATCAAAGTGAAAATCATTAACTACTTAGAGAAAAATGAAATAAAAATACAATGCTTAAAAATCTTTGGGATGCAGCAAAAAGTTCAATGAAGGAAGCTTATAGTGACACAGGTCCCCCTCAAAAAAAACAAGAAAAAGTTCAATCTAACCCTGTACCTAAAGGAACTGGAAAATAACAAAGCCCAAAATTAGTAGAAGGAAGGATATAATAAAGAAGTGGTTCTTCGAAAAAAATTTTAAAATTGATAAACTGTAGCTAGACTCACCAAGAAAAAAAGAGTGGACTCAAAAAAATAAAATAAGAAATGAAAGAGAAGTTACAACTGACACTACAGAAATACAAACAGTTATAAGAATTTACTCTCACAGAACCCAAGAATGGACTAACAGTTGCCAAAGGGAAAAGGACTGGGGGGATGGGTGGGAAAGGAGGGAGAAGGGGAGTAAGGGGAATTACAATTAGCACACATAATGTAGCGGGGGCATGCGGAAGGCAGTACAGTGCAGAGAAGACTAGTAGTGACTTTATAGCATCTTACTACTGATGGACAGTGACTGTAACGGGGTATGTCGTGGGGACTTGATAATAGGGGGAGTTTAGTAACCACAATGTTGCTCATGTAATTGTATATTAATGATACCAAAATTTTTAAAAATGAAATTACTATGAAAAATCACATGCCAACAAAAGTTGGACAACCTAAAAGAAATGGACAAACTCCTAGAAAAATGTAATTTTCCAGGACTGAAGCAGGAAGAAAGAGAAAATCTGAAAAGACCAATTACTAGTAACAAAATTAAATAATTAAATCAAATTCTCCCAACAAACAAAAGTCTAGGATCAGATCACTTCAGGAGAATTCTGCCAAATTTAAATATTATAAGAGTTAACACCTATCATTCTCAAACTAGTCCAAAAAATTGAAAAGGAAGGAAACTTCCAAATTCATTCTACAATGCCAGCATCACATTGACACAAAACCAGACAAAGACACTACAAAAAAAAAAAAAAAGAATTACAGACCAATATCCCTAATGAACATAGGTGCAAAAATCCTCAACAAAATATTAGCGAACCAAGTGCAACAATACATTAAAAAGATCATTCAATCATGACCAAGGGGGATTTATTCCAGGGATGTAAAGATGGTTCAATATCCATAAATCACTCAATGTGATACACCACATTAAGAAAAGGAAGAATAAAAACCATATGATGATCATCCCAACAGATGCTGAAAAAGCTTTTGAAAAAACTCAACATGCATTCATGATAAAAACTCTCACAATGTGGGTATGGACGGAACATACTGCAACAATAGTAAGTGTAATATATGACAAACTCACAGCTAACATCATACTCAGTGAAGAAACAACTAAAAGCTTTTACTCTAAGATCAGGAACAAGACAGGGATGCTACTCTTCCCATTCTTATTCAACATAGTACTGGAAGTCCTAGTTACAGAAATCAGACAAGAAAAAGAAAGAACATCCAAATTGGTAAGGAAGAAGTAAAACTGTCACTATTTGCAGATGACCTGATACTACATATAGAAAACCCTGCATACTCCACCAAAATACTATCAGAACTAATAAACAAACTCAGGAAAGTTGCAGGACACAAAGACTACATACAGAAATTTCTGCATTTCTATAGACTAAAAACAAAGTAGCAGAAAAATAAATTAAGAAAACAATACCATTTACAATTGCATCAAGAAGAATTAAATACCTAGGAATAAATCTAACCAAGGAGGTGAAAGGCCTGTAATCTGAAAACTATAAAATAGTGAAAGAAATTGAAGACAACATAAATAAATGGCAAGTTATGCTGTACTTAAGGATTGGAAGAAATAATACAGTTAAAATGTCCATACTACCAACAGCAATCTAAAGATTGAATTCAATCCCTATCAAAATACCAATGGCATTTTTATTGAATTCATTCCCTATCAAAATACCAATGGCATTTTTTATAGAATTCAGATAATCCTAAAATTTGTATGGAATCACAAAAGACCCCAAATCACCAATGTAATCCTGAGAAAAAAGAACAAAGTTGGAGATATCATGCTCCCTGATTTCAAACTATACTAGTCTATAATAATCAAAACATTATGGTACTGGCCCCAAAAGAGATACATAAATCAATGGAACACAATAGAGTGTCCAGAAATAAACCCAAGCTTACATGGTCAATTAGTGGACAACAAACCAAGAAGAATATACAGTGGGCAAAAGATAGTGGGTGCCGAGAAAACTAGACAGCTATATGCAAAAGAATGATACTAGATCACTGTCTTGTGCCATATACAAAAATAAACTCAAAACAGATTAAAGACTTAAATGTAAGACTTGAAACCATAAGACTCCAAAAAGAAAATATAGAGAGTAAACTCTTAGACAATGGCCTCCAAATAAACAAGAGAAACTCAGAAACAGATTAATAAATACAAAGAATAAACTTGTGGTTGACAAAGGAGATGCACGAAAGAGATGAAGGGGATCAAGAGGTACAAACTTTCAGTTATAAAATAAATTAGTCATGGGGATGAAAGGTACAACACAGAAAATATGGTCAATAATAGTGTAATAACAAAGTGCCAAATGGCTACTACACTTACTGTAGCGAGCATTTTTGCACTATATATTTGCCAAATCAAAATTTGTACTCCTGAAACTGTTATATCAACTACAATTTTTTTAAATCATAAAAAAATTTTTAAGAAACTAGAGTTTCATACCCAGCAAAATTATCTTTCATATGTAAAGATTCACAATGATCTCTCAACAGGGTAGACCTGTACAACTTGCTGAAAAGATTGTGGATTTTTATCTTCAAAATAATAGTAAGGCATTAATGGATTCTACATGATAAGACTTGCATGTTGGAAAAGACACATTTGCTTTTTGAGAATAGACTGGGCTTGGAGGAGAGGGGTACCACGCATATGTAAGAGCAGAAGAGCAGAAACTTGTTCAAAAAACAAAAGGATGTTGTCATGGACTAAGGTGGTGGAAGTGGGGACAAAGAGTGGATTGATTAGAAAAATATCTAGAAGATTATTATTCAGAAACTTGGTGATGGGATGTGAGGTGTGAGGAAGGGGAGGCAATCAAGAATGATTTCCAAGTTTCTGACATTAGCAACTATACTTACATATAATGTTATCCAACTGAAAAAATAAACCAATTATACACCACCAAAATCATCACTGAAACAATGCTCAAGAGTGAACTATTCTAAATACTGCATTTAAGCTAAAGAATTCACCATGAAAAAATTGCAAACAAAATAGAACAGCATGTTTTTTTCCTAGGAGAAAAAGGTAAAGGCATCAATTAGCTTTCTTCAACCTAAAATCTGCACTGAGCTTAATCATGGATTTGAGACAGCTGCTATTGTTCAGAGAAAATAGTAAAAACATGATTTCTATGAGCCATCTGTTGAGACACTGAAGTGTCTTTACAGAACAGTTCCTTCTAAGACAAATCACTACGTGATTTTACCTTTTAAAAGAATTGTAACTCTCATGCAGCATTAAGAATGGCTGCAAACTTTTGGTTAACCACTTTAGTAACTATGCCTTATGCTTCTGTCTTCACAAAATCTGACTAAAAGATTTTTAAAGGGTTTTGAATAGTAATAACAAATTTTTGTTGTGGATTTACTAAGTGATAAGTACTTTATCTGTGCTAAGTACCTTACATGATAATCTCTTTTAACTTTAATAACCCTATTAGTGGTTACCATCCCCATTTAATGAGCAAGGAAATTGAGATGCAAAGAGGTTGAGTAACTTGCCTTACATTATGAAGCTAACAAGTGGCAGAGCCAAGGATATGAACCCAGAATGATCTGACCTCAATCCCTGGACTCTTGAGAATTTCATTTAAACCTCAAAAATTTTCCTGCATATTAGGATATGTGTAACTGATACACTGATTTTATATAAGTACATACTTTATATGTAGTAACCAAGTTTATAAATTATTTCCATTTAAAAATTCACAAAAGCTTACCACGAAAATGACCAGGCTTTTAATTTGCCTCAAAAGATTCTTCAAAGCAGGTAACTTAATGAGCAAGAATAATACGTAGACTACTACAGTTTTCATCAACATATGTATATGCATGTGTAGGTAATGAGGGATGCTGATAAGAGAATCTACACCATTAAAGGCATAACTTGGCTAAGTACATACACTGAGGTCCTGAAATTGTACTAAAGGTTGGATATATTAAGTTGCATAACAGATAAACTATTAATAGGGAACACCTCAGATGATTTACATGGAAACCATGTTGTATGATGGACATGGATGAATATGCACATACTTGCATTTCTCATGCTAAATAACATGGCCTAAAATATGCATGACTCTTTCACCACCACTTATTAGGATTAACTTCAAAATCATAAACTAACAAAATTTCTTCATAGTTTAACAGAAACACTGAAGGGAAAAGCTTTTCCCTTCAACAACAAAAAAAGCCTGGAAACTGAAATTTTCCAATAGTTATTTATTTGGGTTCAACCTAAAATAGTTTAAATTTGACCTCCTTTTACTAGAGAAATTTCCAATTCCATAGACTGTAATAGAAAAGTACTGAATTTGCATATTTCCAATAAAGGATATTTGCTTCATGCTTCGGGCATCTACCATAGTAACCCAAAAGACTACTTCCAGTAAACATAACTTTTGCAGCACTGAAATGCCCACAATAAATTTCCTAATGTAGAAAACTGTCCCTATGTTACCATAACAGTCTTTAGTCTCCTGACTATTCATATATTGTTTGAAAACCATGAAAATACAAGTTTTTAGCATGCATTCCCAGTTGGAAAAGGATTTGTCCCTCTGAAAACACCATTCGTTAGGTTAGGCCGAGCTGAGGGCACCTCTGTGTGTGAACCGGCAGGTGGGTATCTCATGGTTTCTGCAGTCATCTCTCTCCTTAATGGGTCAGAACTGATGCCAGCAAGGGGACAGGCTCCAGACACATGACTCAGCTCATGATTTAATTTTCCACAGCTAAGAGAAGAAAATCACCAAAATAAGTTAGTTTTAAGACAAATAGGAGGGGTGTACACCCTACAGGTACACTTAGATGACTATGAAACCAAGAACCCTTTATAAGAAGGAAAGGTATCAACTCTAGCAACAGTCACCATAGAGAAAAAAACACGGACAATTTTTCCAGGATCAAAAATGACATACTTCAGTTCATGGATTTTTGGTTTTCATTCATTTGGCCTCTGTACATTTCCCTAAATTAGATATGACCCTATCCAGCCCATGCTATTAAAGTAACATGAGAGTCAAACTTGCTTTTTTGTTCCACTCAAGAGAATAATCTATTGTACTTGTGTAAAATGAGAAAATATAAACTGACCAGTAACCAAGATTTATTCCTTTACCTCGAGTTATTTCCATGCCAGTCTCTAGTCTTACACACACACACACACACACACACACAGTGTGAAAAGCAAAGATTATTATATATAGTAATTTTTAAGACAAAAGCAGATGTTACAGAGTGATAGTCACACTTACTCTTATATTAAATCCTAGAAGATCACTTATAACACCTGAGACAGCAGAAAGGATAACTACTCGTGTGATATTGTAGATTAAGGGATTCATTGTCAGTCCATAGAGTCTAAATGGTGTGTCCAGCTCCTATAAAAACACGGAAAAATTGAGATGAAATACATGGTTTCTCAATAGCTGTCAGTGATTTCTGGGCTGTTTTCTAAGTCTTGGGTGAAGATGACTGCTTATGGCCATCTTTCCTTAAAGTTCAATAGCTACCTTCAAAAAATGTGTAATGGTTTCTCACCTACTTTTCTCTAGCTAAGTTTTTTAAGGCAGATTCAAGCAATATGTCATTTGTGATTTTTATAAATTTATTTTAAAAATGTGACAGATATTAGCAATTAACAGAACCTGGGTAACAAGATTGGAAATTTTTTCTTACGTCATCATTAACCTAAGATTCTCAAGTTGGCATTCTGAATCTACAAGTCTGGCATCTATCTGTTACTCCAAGAAGTAAAACTGATTTAATTTAAATGGTAGTAAAAGTATCATAGGATATGACTTACTTTCAATAACTTGGTAGACAGTTTTAAGACATTATTTACTAGAGTAAGCTGTTCTTTCTTATTTGGCTTTTTTTCCATCTTAAGATATAAATTAATCTAAGGGGAGGAACAGAGGTGAAGGCAAGTGTCATCAAAAAAGATACAGATAGACAGATAGATACATTACATCTGGCACATTTCAAGGGTAATGTTTTCAAGTAAAATAAATTTTGCAATTCCAACATCTATTTCTAACAGAGCACATATGTCATGCACCCTAGCCTCCATACCTAATCAGTCACATGTGGCAAATAGAAGTTATTCAGTGAAGAAAAAAAGTAATGATGAAGCAATTTAAATGTCAAAATGAAAAATTAATATTAATTATAACAATTGACATGTTAACTGTTAACATGTAAACTCCTAGAGTTTAAAAACTGTATCCTATTCATTTTGATGTCCCCCAAATAATCTAACATCCTCATTAAACATTTATGAGATGGAAGACAATAGCTGCTTTTTGGAATTCTCCACTATAATTCTAAGGTGGAAAAAAAAACCTGATTGATACCAAATGTTTTTATTTAAAATTTATTTATAAGAAGGATATTTAAAAACAACTTTTACTACTCTGTATTTACAAGAAGCATTTCCCCATCTTTATCTATTCACATACTAAAGAGCAAGTATTTTCCACACTGAGTATATCCTATGGCTGATACAGAGGAAATTCAAAATGCTTATTAAACAGACTTAAATGGTATGTATTCTAAAGATGTACTACTTGATCAAGAATAGGAAGCATACTCCAGTTCTACCCATACAAATACCCTTATAATATACAAAGTATTTCAATCCATTAAGTTTTAATTACTATCCTGGGAGCAAGTGGGGAAGAAATTATCCTCATTTTATAAGGAGGAAAAAATTTACATAGCGACAAAGTAATTCTGTAAGGTCATCGAGCTAGAAAGTGATAGCATCTAGACTCAACCCTGACTCCTCTGCACAGACCTCATTATGCCATCCCTAACCACTGAACAAAATTGACAGGGACCAATAAATACCTGTTCAGTAAGTAATACTGAAACATTGCTGTATTTCTTATTGGTTTCAGACCCCAATGACGCCAGGCGCAGTAAGAAAAGTAGTAAAGCTGTTTCCCAGATCAAAAATTCCCAATTATAAGCATCATTCAGGAAAGTTTTATGTCCTTGGAGAACCTAAACAAAGGAACCAAAAAAAGTAAACTTTTTCATATGTTTTAAAATCTGTAATTACTCCTTTTCTCTAGCAATTTAAAAAATTTACAACTTACCAATATTTAATTCACAAAGCATTAGAGTTAATACTCATAAGTTATTTAATTAGTTATTATGCATTTCTCTAAGTTTACTAGATTTTTTCCTTTGCATGAACGACAGAAAGGGTCTAGAAGTAACAAAAGAGGAAAACATAACAGAATAAGTAAAATAAGATAAATACATTTCCAGTCTCCTTAAGCACTGGTGTGCCCACTCACAATTACATGGTAGCCATTTTGCAAAGTATTAAATTTGCTTTATGACTAGTACAACTCCCTAAAACATGTGGCTCGTCCCACTCATATGATTAGAAAATCCTGAGGATCAGTTCTTTGCTCCATTTTAGGATCCGAATAACAACTGCAGCAGCTACCAGTTATTGAAGCCCTGTTACGTATCAGGTTTTCTGGCAAACATTTTTGTTTTTCAAAAATTTTCTATCGATTGAAAAGTAAAGAAATTTGCTCAAGCAAGCCCAAGGTAAAATGGAATTTTCTGAAAACATACAGAGAATCTTTACAGAAACCAAATGCAGGCCTTTTGAAAAATAAGAAGTCACCAAGCAGCAAACCCCCATGTCTCCCACTAGGGAGAGTCCTGGATTTACTTCTCCACTCCTCTTAGGTAATTCCATGGCCTTGAAAGATGCTTGTTTACTGCTCCCTCCTAACTTTGACTTGTTCCAGCTTTGATTTGTCATAGCACCTAATGGCCCCACTAACCCCTACTGACCTTTCTTCTCCAAAGGCTACCACTGGTATCTCAGGTTTTTAGTTCTAATTTCCAAAAGGGAAAATAAATTTAGCTTAGTCTGGGTCAGGGGTTTACCCCTGCAAATTAGTTATAACTAGGAGAGAAAACAGCAGCAACTAATAGTAACCTAGGTGACCTCATCAGCAGGATGATGATGATACATTTGTTGTGTAACAGCAATAGGTAACTAACACACAAACCATGGCCACATTGCTATAAAACCAAACACAAAGAAAAATTCTTAAAACCAGCCAGCAAAAAAAAGACAGCACTTTTAGAGGAGCAGCAATAAGACTAATGGCTGACTTCTGAAGATAAAATATGGAAATCAGAAGACAAAAGAATTCTAAAAATGCTGAAATTAACTAGCAACCTAGAAATCTTTACCCAGTGACAATATCCTTTAAACATGAAAATGATAAAAGACATTTTCAAAAACGGAGGATTCATCACCAGTAGATTCTTCAAGCAGGAGGAAAATAACCCCAAAGGAAAAAAACATAGAAATGCAGGAACTAATGGAAAGGGTAAATATGTAGATAAAAATAAATAACTGACTACAAAAGCAATAAAAACTATGAATTATGAGTTATACATAAAATAAAAATGAAGGATACCAATAGCACAAAAGGGAATGGGTAAATGAGATAAAGTATTCTAAGGTCCTAGCATTACTGAGGAAGTGGTAAATTAATAATTTTATTAAGACTATAATAAATAAAGGAGATATGTTATAATATAATAAAAGAACATATAACAAGTTAATGAAGGATTAAATGTAATATTAAAGAATATATGATTAATGAAAGATGACAAAAAAAGAAAAAGGAAAATTAAAAGGTAGATAAAATAGGAACCAAACAGTATTTGTATTCATAGTTTATATTGTTTAAATGGGTCAGATACTCCAAAATACTAAGACTGTGAGGCTGGATTAAGAAACTAGCAACCAAAAAAGGATATACTGATTACAAAAGATACAACTCAAATATGAAGACAAAGATAGTAACATTCAAAATTAATAAGACAACTGATATAATATCAAAGGGAGTTGATTTTAAGAAGTATTAGAAATTGAGATATTTCATAAGTTCATGAAAGATAAAAGAAATCTGACAATATTGCACAACAGAGACTAAAGTGACTTGATAACTAAATGCAGTATGTGATCCTAGACTGAGGAAAAACATAACCCTAAGGAGCATGAAAGTCAATCCACCAAGATGGATGACAATTCTAAATCTGTATCATCCAATAACACAGCTTCAAAATATATTAAGAAAATTGACAAAAATAAACCCACCATCATAGCAGGCTTGAACACACTGCTATCATTGGCTGACAGAGGAAGCAGACCAAAAAAATGAGTAAGGACATAGGAGATGTCAACAATTCAAGTAATAAACCTAGACTAATTCATATAGAGGGCTTTGCTCCCCAAAATGACAAAATACAAATTCTTTCAAAGTGTTGATGGGAGATTTAATAAAATTGACCATTTGCTGGTAATAAACCAAGCCTCTACATTTTTCAAAGGACTGAAAACATTTGGAGTGTGTCCTGACACTAAAAATTAAGTAAAACCCAAGTGGGAAAGTATAAAATAAGCCTTGCAATGAAGGCTTCTTGTAATGAAGCAAGCACAGAAGTGCAAAAAAAAAAAAAGATACAGGGATCTGTCAAAAGGACACAGGAGAGGGCTCCAAGCATCTCCCACTGAACAAATCTAGGACAATTTAAGGCATCAAACAAATATGATAGATTATAATCCACTGGATAAAAATAATACATGAGTCCATAGTATAATAAATAAATGAGTGGGAAAGAAAGGAAAGGTCTACCTTAAGAGTGACAACTAGTAATTACCAATTAAAATTAACTTAGAGTGACCTTAGAGTCTTAAAGGACTTCAAAACTACCTTTATTCTCATTCCAAAGTTAGGAAAATTAACAAGTGTTCAAAATAGCAAAAGAAATTTAGACACATTAAAAATACACATACTTCAACATAACTATGCCGGCACCCTCATCTTAACAATTACCCAGCCTCCAGAGCTGTGATAACTCCATTTATTATATATTAAAAATAAAATATATACACACATACACACAAATATACACTTAAACACAGAAAAAAATTTGAACCTGTCTTACAGTGAACCCTGCTGGAATTTCCATTTTTCATTAAAAGATACGAAATTTTACCTGGGCACAACAAATGAAAGCAATCGAAAGTGTCAGTAAGAAGACTGAAGATACAACCACATCAACTGAACGCTGTGGACCCCGTCTCTGTGGAGTGAGATACATATGTTACTGTCTAGCACTGGAGACAGCAACAGCCCTCACACATTAACATTCTGAATTTTATTATGTTAATGTGAAAACAAATGCTTTTTATAAGAAGTTTTTAACATAGGAGTTTACCATATTTTAGACAATTTTCAATAAGCACTGAAATCCATACTGTCCCAAGTTAAAGGCGTAACTGATCACTGACATATTTCAGCTGGAATATTTCTCAAAAGTCAGAAAAAGATGCAATATTCAACTTACCACTCTGCCCTAGGAATTTAATTTTTTCCCCCCTTCTAAGCTCTGGCTTATTTCTCTCTCTACCAGCTTTGCAGATAGAGCACTTCCAACTTGATATCCAGCAAGACTATCAGCCACTGATACAATCTTCCCAGTACACAGAACTACACTGCCTATTGAGAATCTGCTGCCAGAAATTTCAGTGAGCATGTTTGCTGCATATTCTAGTTAGTCAAATAAAACTCACCTTAAGAAAGGAACGCAGTGATAACCATATCTTAATGTTCTCTACTTTTTTAAGTCTGAAATGAGGTATTTCATACTTCCTAGCTTTCCTGGCAGAAGTAATATGGCTGAAGAGTTTTGCAAATAAAAATCTCTAGAGGAGGTTAAAAAAAAAAAAACAAAGTGAAATGCACGTATGTCTCTGTGTATATATTTAGATATCTGTAAATGATATCCCCAGCATGTTAAAAGGATGAAATTCTATTCAGTGATCACTAAGACAGACAGTGAAAAGGCTCTGTCCAGTTTCTTCTCCTTGGAGACTTTGTGAATCCCCAACTTCACAAACTCAAATGTTTATATAGAATTCTGGCTAACTCTCAAATTGCATTTCCATTCAAAATCACATCTCTTAGACATAACAACAACATACTAAGTCCTCAATCCCTCTTATCAAATTTTAATAAATTTAGTTATCACTTCTGTGATATTTTTCACAAACATTTCGCTTTGAGGATTACTACATATGCTATGAATGAAAATAGCAAAGGTACATTGAGGTGCAGGTGCTAAGCAGTCAGCTAGGCTCACTCACTTGCTAAACCACTTCTACAGATGGGCTCAGCAAAATTTCAGATTACACTATGTCATTTATGAACAATCAAATCACAAGGGCTAAACCCACAAATACCCAAAGCCTTCACTGCCCACATTAACTTTTGGAGAGAGAACAAAAACAACTTAATGGAGTATCATATACAAAAGCATAGGGAAGAAATCTTATTCAGTTTTCTACCAACCTGTTTATATGTTCTCTCTGCCACACACATCATGAAAAAAAATATCCAAGTAAGACACAATCTTTCAAAAAAATTAATTAGAGACAAAATAATAATAGGTGTAACAGGTGGTGCCCCACAAAAGAGAGTCAAGATCTCCTCAGCTGGAATGGACTTTAGCTGGTCAAGGCTCTTCTCTCGGAAAAGTCGATGTAAAAAAGGAAAAAATGCTAATCCAATGGTGACGACATTTCCCAGCATCTGATAACCTACTCCTTGCTGGTATGCATTCACCTGGGAATTAATTTAAAATGTCCATTATTATTGCATAGCTAAATGAAGTTACAAAGCAGTATTTATCAAATGCTATTTAGATTATTAAAAATTAAATTTGTTTTAAACCTAAAAAGTACAAATAAAAATGATGCAGGGATTTATAACTTTTAGATCTTATTAAAAATTAGGCTTAAATAAGATAAGGAATATTTGTAGAGTATACCTGGACAATTGATCATGCTCATAAAGACTATGGTAACAAATACAATATATAATATTCTTCCCTCTCTAAGTAACAAGTAAAACTCTGACTAAATTAAAAATATGTATGTGTTTCAAAAACAGTGTCAGTGTTGTGATCACTAAATGTGTTCTATGAAACAGCTGAGAATCTATTAATCTTACCCTGCTCATGATGATGCCACTTATTTCCAACACAGACATATCCATCTTTTTGCACTCACTCCCTTCCCAGATTATTGCACTAACTCGATCAGAGGCAGGACTTGAGTTCTGAAGCCAGAATAAATGGTTCTGAGAAGAAAAAAATTAAGTTGTTTCCATCTATTCCTTCTTCCTTTCCTCCATTAGGTTTTTTTTCCCCTTTGCCCAGTTCCCAGGCTACATTTACCCATGTTCAGCCTCGTCATTCTATTATCTCCTTCACAAAGCTCATCACTCCTATTACCATCTCTGTGACGCTGACTTCTGGGCACTTTTTCTTTCTTAGGCCATTTTCTCACCTGGAGAGAGGCTAAATGTCTTCTGTGGTGATGAGAGGTAGGATTCTATGATCTCCAAAGGTTGTTTCCCTCTCTAAACATTTGGTAGTGAAGGTAAGCTTGGTACATACATGGGCTATAAAGGAGGAAAGTATTTCTCAATCAACGCAACTATACTGGGGGTAGTAGGATAATAGGTAAGGGAGGTGGTGCTAATATGTCTTAGGTTATCTAATGAATGCTAAGGAGTTAAAACTTTCTCTGGTATAATCAGGACATAGAGAAGCACAGAAAGCTCAACACGAGGTCATAATGAGCGAGTCCCCATTTTCCTCTGCCATGTCATGTCTTATTCCTCAAGTACTAACTCAAGTCTCATTCCTCGACATGGTCCTCTGACTGCCATAAGCTTTGCTTGTTTTGCCCTTCTCTGAAATTAAAAACCCTTACGGTCTAAATAAGATAAATTATCATCTAATTAATGCTGCTTTTATAGTGTCCTGTAGTTATTTCCCATATAATCACCTTCTCCCTCAACTAAAATAGAAGTTGCTAAAAAGGGCCCAGATAGTGTATTTCTTCTCTTTCCACCATAATGTTTAGCATAATGCTAATGAATATTTATTGATTTATTCACTGATTCAGCAAAAAATAAATTTATTAAGCACCTACTATGTAACATGCACTATGGATATAATGGAGAACAAGATAGATGTGGTAACTGACATCAAGAATTACAAAGGAGACATGCTTAAATCAAGTTACTACAGAGGTATATAGGGTTATATAAGAAAGTCTTCCTAAGGAAGTATCATTTTATCTAATACCCCAGCTGAAGGAATGATTATTAGAGAAAAGTGTGTTCCAAGCAAATAAACCAGTCTCTGTAAAGGCCCAGAAGCACATGAGAAAGGGTACATTTCAGAAACTAGAGACGTTGAGTTAAAGTATATATACCATGTGAGAAGCAGGGAGGGAATGGTCAGAAATTATAGACTGCATCAGAGCAAATAAAGAACAGAAACCAATAGTCAAGAAGGGAAAAACAGCATTTATAGGATTTTAAGGAGAATGTAATCAGATTTGTATTTTAGAAGCACCATTCTGGTTGCAGTATGGAAAATGAAACAAAGGACAGTAAGCCTAGAGAAGCCATTGTAGCAATCCAGACAAGAGCTGATGAGGGTCTGCACCAAGCAGGGGCACACAAGTGGCCAGATGCAGATATTGTACAGCAGAATCAAAAGAATGTGACGACTGATTAGAAACACGGTGGAGAGGGTAGGGTCAAGAATGACTCCAGGGTTTCTGGCTTGGGTGGCTAGTGGTAGCATTCAGAAATATAAAGAACAAAAGAACAAAAGAACAAAAGAGCAGGTTAAGTGGAGGAACTGGGAAATGATGAATTCTGTTTGACAAGGTGAGTTGAATCTTATTGAATTTTCTTATATATGCCTTAAAATTATACTGTAAATCTCAAAAGTGCAAAGGAGGACAAGTTCATCATGATGTTATGTATAACTACTAAGTGCTAATATAATTTAGATGAATCCTCAGACTAAATATAGATGATTCCTCAGAATCTAAATATTTAGATTCAAGCTTTGATAGCAAAATTGGAGAAGGAAGCTTAAAACTTTAATGAGAAAATGTATGTGGTTTCCAGTATTTTTTAATTGTATACATTTAATGAAGCAAGACTTTTTTCATGAAACTGTATAACCTAAATCTTGGAATCAATAAAATTCAATAATTAAATAAATCAATATCTATGATCCACTATTTGTAAGTCACTGTGGAAATACTGAGCCTAAATAACAAAAAGCTAAGAATCATACTCATTGTGATTACACATCTGACAAGATGATGAGACCCATTTCTTAATCATTCAGTCTCTCCAGCAGCAGAACAAGCTGTCTCAAGAAATAACAATCACTCCAGCTCCTGAAGTATTTAAGCTGAGGCTGACTGACCATCTGATGGGAATAACAATAGTAATGCTAACATTTATTGGGTGCTTACTCTTCTCCAGTCATTGTGCTAGGCACTTTATGTTGTCTCATTAGATAGATCACCATATTTCTAAGAAGTAGGAACTATTATTACCATGTGGTAGATGTTAAAAAATTTTTTACAGTTGTAGAATGAATTCCTGTGTTGGTTGTAAGGTTGAAATACCTTCTAAGGAATCTCCAATTCTAGGCTATCTGACTTGATATTAATATAAAATTTAAAATTAAAAGAATCACTTGATTTATGCATTATTATAGAAGCAAGCAATGCCATTTCCTAGTAATTCATATATAAAACTGTGATGTCTGTGAAAATATAAGGTACCATTCAAACAACCCTGCTTATGTAAAATGAACGTTAAGGGTTGTTCTAAGGAAAATAACAAGAAAAAGTACTATGAAAAAAAACGTAAGGTTAGGGCAACTCTAGAGTGCTTCCCCCTGAGTTCTAATTCCAACAGCTTCACTGACAAACTATGCTCAATTTCCTCATCTTTAAACTAGAGATAATAATAGTATCTATCTTACAGGATCAAAGTTGAATACAGTGCCTGGTACATGGTAAGTACACAATAAATACTAGTTATTATATCACTGCCTTTGCAGACCTGCTGAAAAACATCCTCTTTGGGGTCACGTTTGGTTCCTGAGTGGAGGGTATTCACATGCGCCCCCTCACTATCACTGCTGACAGATGACCGGCACTCTGGGCCATGCAGCAGGTCGTCCCATAACATATCCTCGGTCTCTGAGTCGTGACGGGTGCTTTCTGAGTCTCTTCTCGACATGTTGAGGCTTCGAGAGCCGCCATTCACACCAGACCTAGAGCCCTTTAAAGGAAAAAGAAAATTGTTTTCATTCATTTTTTAAAACAATTATATATCTGAAATAAAATTAAGACAAGTTAATTAAGGTGATGGTTGGCAAGCTTTCATAAGTTGATCACCATGTATTCATTTGTTCACAAGCTTTCATATAACAATAATACATTTTAATATTTAAATGCTAAACTCTAATGACTCTAACAAGCAGGATTTTAAAGGGACTCCCTCTAAGAAGTTACTGCCAAGTCACGGGATTGTTCAACTAAGGTGCCCTGGGATAGGAGTGACTCCTGCAAGGAGTTCACCTCCGGAGGATCCACCCTGCATGTAGGTGTGGCTGAGCCTTTGACTTACCCAAAGTGCCCCCTCCTCTAAGCAACATGAACTTGCTTATAGAGCTTGAGTCAAACTTTGCCCACGACCCCAACTGCCTTGTCAATCAAAACAAAAACCACACTACCATCATGTACTCTGCTCACTTCTGAATGACAACATTCCAAACATACAACACGCCCATTAGCTTTCATGATGAGATTTACTGCTCCCATGTCTCAGAGGTCCTTTCCCAAAAATCTGTCCTCAGCCTCAATCCCATTTACACTGGAATGATGCTTAAGAATAAACTCCATATTCCAAGTTAATATTAAGTAGCCTTCTCATCATTTGGAGTCTGAGGAATCTTCCTGAGCATCATCTTTGATACTTTTAAGATTAGAGTCAAAGTGAAAAAAGAGTTCATGCTCTTTCAGCACACCTGGGACCAGTGAGAGTGACCCTGGCCAAGCTCTTTCCCCAGGAATCACGCTCAGGAATTCACCATTCTCATTACTCATTCACCAATGAGTAGTCATATAAAAGCTGCTAGATAAATAGACAGATGGAGGCAGGAAGGACAGGCAAATACAAACACTATTTTAGGTCAGAAAAGGAAATGATGAAGCTATTACATTCAAGAGTACATCTTAAATAATGATCTCTCAAAAAGATACATTACCTGACCAAAGGCTGCAGATTCAAACTCTGATTCAGCCAGACTATCTGAATCTCGCACAATATGACACCATTTAGTAGAGGTCTTCTTTACCTGCCAAAAAATCAAGGCAACAACACAACAGGAAAACATGTTAAATACCTTGTTACTATTCAGTGATTTAGGAGTTAATGCCTATACTTTTATAAACTAATATAAAAATTACCTGAGTGTTTAGGTGCCTTGACAGTATTGACTTTCTAGTTTTAACTTCACAACCATTGTCACTTGAGGCCCCTTCCACACTCCTACGCAGTATCATCATCTGTGTCTGGGCTTCGCCATCTTCCTCACTTGACAGATCATCTGAAATCCCATTACCCAAACGCCTAACAGCCTCCTATAAAGAGAACAGCAATTCTTCATGGGGAACAGCCCAAAATACTCTTCATGTGTAAAAACTAAGAAGCAACAAAAGGAAACTAAACCAAAACTGAACAAACCTCTATATTACTTGGTCTCAATAAGAAAAATATTGAACTTTCCTGAAGCTAAATAGCCTAAATGATAAGGCAGTGTTACCTAGAAGTTACAAGCATACT
Source organism: Manis javanica (assembly GCF_040802235.1). Taxonomy (NCBI): domain Eukaryota; kingdom Metazoa; phylum Chordata; class Mammalia; order Pholidota; family Manidae; genus Manis; species Manis javanica. The sequence goes on along the minus strand of NC_133159.1, from coordinate 95,797,444 downwards.
TGAGTCAAACTCTATGTCTGAATCCCCAGCTCTTCCTTACTAGCTATGTAACCTCAGGCAAGTAACTAAGTTTCTCTGAGGCTCAGTTTCCTCATCTGAAAAGTGCTGATAATAAAATCACCTATTTCAGAGTTGTTGAAACAATTAAATGAGTTACTACATGTAAAGCACTTAGTAATGGATTATAGTAATGGCTCAAAAAGATTAGCTATTATTGTAACTACTAAATGCCACAGTCTAACAAATGAGAAAATATTTTAAGACCATAAAATAGAAGTGCAGTGAGTTTTAGAGCAGAACATCTCTACTAAATCTAGAAAACAGTTTTCCAAACCTTACCATACTATCACTGCCTCTCTGGAATATGACGCAGCAGTCTCTACACTAACCTATTAAATCTAGCAATCTACTGCTAAGGCTGGGGCAATAGCAGATGCAATAACAAGTTCCAGTCCTAGAAATTAGAACAATGAGCTAGTCTTTATGTGATATTCTCCTTTTCATGTCCTTTATTTATTTCATAGACAAATTACACAAACCTAATAGTATCTGTTTTGTATAGAGTCTAAGAATAGCAACATTTCACATGGGAAAGAAAAGGTTTTGTTATATTTGTACTCTTCTAAACCTTACCCTCCAGCACTTCTCTCCATCTGAAAATTTTGCTTTCTCTTTTGTTTGCCACATTCTAATCTCTGGTCGGCACTGCCTCTTCTTAGTCACAGGATGCAGATAACTTGAGTCATTGTCAATTTCAGTCCCTTTGTTGCTTATTAATTTTTCTCTTTTAGTCCTATTTTTTAAAAGGAAAAAAAAAATTACTAACTAGTTCTCTGAAAGTAGTATTTCTATAAAATCATTCTTTTGGGAATACAATGTATTATTCTAAAAACCAAGAAAATTCAGAAATCATATTTTTCAGGTTCTAACTCGTTCAAGGGTATATAGAAAGCCACAATATAATTATCTCTAGTCTCCAAAGACGCATCTCAATTGGTTGAGAGTAAGCCTGTTCTCTGAAGTTTTCCAAGTAAGTAGGTTCACAGCCTTTACCACTTTCTCTCTCAAATATAATGCTGCCTCCTACACCTCATATCACTTGTTTATGCCACTTCACTTCACTTCCCCTCTCCTGTCCTTCAAAGCCCAGCAACTCTCAGCCCCTCCATGACACCTACTGGCTACTTCACTCCATCTGCTGAACTGCATGGCCTTTAGTCAGCATGTAGTAATTTCTAATACTCTAACACTGATGTGACTTCATCATACCTACTACTCTTATCTTCCTAATTAGATGGTAAAATCAGTGAGAACAGGGATGCATGTGTTCAACATGAAGAACTCAAACACTTCAACGAAAGAATGTAAATACAGCTTTAGAAAAATATGTAACCATCTGGGTACCCTCTGCCTTTCAAAAGCTCACATAATACCACTCTGCCTTTATAAAAGACCCTCATCAGTACCTGTTCTAACTGAAAAAAGTCCCAAGAGGACTTTCAAGTTTGCAAAAAAGGCAAAAAAAACCAAACAGCGTTCAGTTTGTCTTGCAGCAAGCACGTGTAAGGGCAGCGCAGCCCAGTCCAGTGAGCGGCCCCACCTAGCTTTTTCCCAGAAGCCATGCTCAGCAGCTCACCATCAAGCCGCCATGGCTTTGAACTGTGCCTGTGAGCATCTGTGCTTCATATCTCAACTTATTTTGTGCATCCCTTAGCAAGAGGCGTGTTCAGGTGTAAGAAAAGCTGAAGAGAAGTTATTTTGAGGGTCTGGAAACACTCAAAAAATTTTCCTATAAATTAACAGTAATTGCTTCTCTGCTTTATGCTATTTCAGGTTAGGAGGGTTTCACAGGAATGCTGCACTTTCACACAGTGGGGGAAACCTGTACTTCATCTTCAGAAAAGGAACTACAAAAGAACTTTATTTTTGACTCACAATCATTAATATATGACAAAATAAGTATTTCTTTGAGTTATACTAGTGCTCTCACAAACTGAAAAATGAGAGGCAGAATTATCCAGGATCCGTTTCCCTTTCTATCCTACAGCCAATCCACACCAGCCTCTTGTCCTGTATCCCATTTCTGAAGAGGTAACAGATCATTTTTAAATCCTTCTCTTCCTTAAGATGTTAACTGATACTGTTTAAAATATTATCCTTTCAGAGTACTTAAACTTTTGTAATCTTGTGGTCTAAAAAATCATTTTCCAGATCCAAAAGCTGCCACAGGCGAGCAGCTGCCCAGCGCAGGCAGAGGATGCCCGGGCAAGGAGCAAAGGGGTGCCATTCTCACAGGAGAGCACACCGGCATGCCTGCCTCTCCCTCGGGGCTCTGGGCTGCCCCGCCCATCATGGCTCAGGAAATTAAACCGGAATCTGCTCCCAGTGTGCGGGTAACTGGCACAGGCAGTGGAGAAGGGCACGGCAACCAGCAAGCAGGAAGGGACTTTGTTCTCCCAGCTAACACACACGCTACCTGCCTATGACTACCTCTATCACCATGAAAAGGCAGAAGAATTTGGTCCAGTCCAGAATCACCCAGGCAACCCCCAAGAGAGGGCCTGGGGTGATAGATGTAACCAATCTTCCTGTAAAAGAATTTAAAATAAAGGTCATAACCATGCTGATGGACCTGCAGAGAAATATGCAAGAGCTAAAAGATCAAGTTGGGAGGGAGAATACAGAAATAAAACGATCTCTGGAAGGCCATAAAGCAGACTGGATGAGGTACAAGAGGCCATTAAAGGAATAGAAATCAGCGAACAGGAATACAGAGAAGCTGAAGGAGAGAAAGATAAAAGGATCTCCAGAAATAAAAGAATATTAAGAGAACAGTGTGACCAATACAAAAGGAACAATATTTGCATTATAGGGGTACCAGAAGAAGAAGAGAGAGAGAAAGGGATAGAAAGTGTCTTCGAAGAAATAATTGCTGAAAACTTCCCAAAACTTGTTGAGGAAAGAATCTCTCAGAAGATGGAAGCCCACAGATTTCACAACATGAGAGAACCAAATATGACAACACCAAGACATATAATAATTAAAATGGCAAAGATCAAAGACAAGGACAGAGTATTAAAGGCAGTCAGAGAGAGAAAAAAGGTCACCTACAAAGGAAAACCCATCAGGCTATCATCAGACTTCTCAACAGAAACCTTACAGGCCAGAAGAGAATGGCATGATAGATTTAATGCAATGAAACAGAAGGGCCTTGAACCAAGAATACTGTATACAGTATGATTATAATTTAAATATGAAGGAGAGATTAAACAATTCCCAGAGAAGCAAAACTTGAGGGAACTTGCCTCCCACAAACCACCTCTACAGGGTATTTTAGAGGGACTGCATTAGATGGAAGCACTCCTAAGGCTAAATAGATGTCACCAGAGAAAATAAAATCACAGCAAAGAAAGCAGACCAACCAAATACTAACTAAAGGCAAAAAAGAAAATCAACTATTCACAAAAGCAGTCAAAGTAAACACAAAAGAGTACAGAATAAAACACCTAACATAAAGAATGGAGGAGGAGGAATAAGAAGGGAGAGAAATAAAGAATCATCAGACTGTGTTTATAATAGATTAATAAGCGAGTTAAGTTAGACAGTAAGATAGTAAAGAAGCTAACCTTGAACCTTTGGTAACCATGAATCTAAAGCCTGCATGGCAGTAAGTAAAAATCTTTCAATAATCACCCTAAATATAAATGGACTGAATGCACCAATCAAAAGACACAGAGTAATAGAATGGATAAAAAAGCAAGACCCATCTATATGCTGCTTACAAGAGACTCACCTCAAACTCAAAGACACACACAGACTAAGAGTCAAGGGATGGAAAAAGATATTTCATGCAAACAATAGGGAGAAAAAAGCAGGTGTTGCAGTACTTGTATCAGACAAAATAGACTTCAAAACAAAGAAAGTAACAATAGATAAAGAAGGACATTACATAATGATAAAGGGGCAGTCCAACAAGAGGATATAACCATTACAAATATATATGCACCCAATACAGGAGCACCAACATATGTGAAACAAATACTAACAGAATTAAAGGAGGAAATAGAATGCAATGCATTCATTTTAGGAGACTTCAACACACCATTCACTCCAAAGGACACATCCACCAGACAGAAAATAAGTAAGGACACAGAGGCACTGAACAACACACTAGAACAGATGGACCTAATAGACATCTATAGAATTCTACACCCAAAAGCAACAGGATACACATTCTTCTCAAGTGCACATGGAACATTCTCCAGAACAGACCACATACTAGGCCACAAAAAGAGCCTCAGTAAATTCTAAAAGACTGAAATCCTACCAACCAACTTTTCATACCACAAAGGTATAAAACTAGAAATAAATTGTACCAAGAAAGCAAAAGGGCTCACAAACACATGGAGGCTTAATAACATGCTCCTAAAAAATCAATGGATCAATGACCAAATTAAAATAGAGATCAAGCAATATATGGAGACAAATGACAGCAACAGCACAAAGCCCCATCTTCTGTGGGATGCAGTGAAGGAAGTTCTAAGAGGAAAGTATATAGCAATCCAGGCATATTTAAAGAAGGAAGAACAATCCCAAATGAACAGCCTGAAGTCACAATTATTGAGATTGGAAAAAGAAGAACAAATGAGGCCCAAAGTCAGCAGAAGGAGTGACATAATAAAAATCAGAGAAGAAATAAATAAAATTGAGAAGAACAAAACAACAGAAAAAAATCAGTGAAACCAAGAGCTGGTTCTTTGAGAAAATAAACAAAATAGATAAGCCCCTAGCCAGACTTATTAAGAGAGAAACAGAATCTACACACATCAACAGAATCAGAAATGAGAAAGGGAAAATCGTAACAGACCCAACAGAAATACAAAGAATTATTAGAGAATACTATGAGAATCTATATGCTAACAAAACTGGAAAATTTGGAAGAAATGGACAACTTCCTAGAAAAATACAACCTTCCAAGACTGACCAAGGAAGAAACAGAAAATCTAAACATACCAATTACCAGCAAAGAAATTGAATCAGTATTCAAAAAGCTACCGAAGAACAAAACCCCCAGGCCAGATGGATTTACCACAGAGTTTTATCAGACATACAGAGAAGACATAATACCCATTCTCCTTAAAGTTTTCCAAAAAATAGAAGAGGACGGAATACTTCCAAACTCATTCTATGAAGCCAGCATCACTGAAATACCAAAACCAGGCAAAGACACCACAAAAAAAGAAAATTACAGACTAATATCCATGATGAACATAAATGTAAAAACACTCAACAAAATATTAGCAAACCAAATTCCAAAACACATCAAGAAGATCATACACCATGATTAAGTGGGATTCATCTCAGGGATGCAAGGATGGTACAACGTGCAAAATTCCATCAACATCATCCACTACACAAACAAAAAGGACAAAAACCACATGATTATCTCCATAGATGCTGAAAAAGCATTCAACAAAATTTGACATCCATTCATGATAAAAAATCTCAACAAAATGGGTATAAAGGGCAAGTTCCTCAACATAATAAAGGCCATGTATGAAAAACCCACAGACAACATACTTAACAGCAAGAAGCTGAAAGCTTTTCCTCTGAGATCGGGAACAAGACAAGGATACCCACTCTCCCCATTGTTATTCAACATAGTACTGGACGTCCTAGCCATGGCAATCAGACAAAACAAAGAAATACAAGGCATCCAGATTGGTAAAGAAAAAGTCAAACTGTCACTATTTGCAGATGACATGATATTGTACATAAAAAAACCCTAAAGACGGCACTGCACAACTACTAGAACAAATATCTGAATTCAGCAAAGTTGCAGGATACAAAATTAATACACAGCAATCTGTTGCTTTCCTATATACTAACAATGAACTAGCAGAAAGAGAAATCAGGAAAACAATTCCATTCACAATTGCATCAAAAATAATAAAATAGCTAGGAATAAACCTATCCAAGGAAGTGAAAGACCTATACCCTGAAAACTGCAAGACACTCTTAAGTGAAATTAAAGAGGACACTAACAAATGGAAACTCATCCCATGCACTTGGCTAGGAAGAATTAATATTGTCAAGATGGCCATCCAGACTAAAGCAATCTACAGATTCAATGCAATGCCTATCAAAATACCAACAGCATTCTTCAACGAACTGGAACAAACAGTTTTAAAATTCATATGGAACCACAAAAGACCCCGAAGAGTCAAAGCAATCCCGAGAAGGAAGAATAAAGCAGGGGGAATCTCGCTTCCCAACTTCAAACTCTACTACAAAGCCACATAATCAAGATAATTTGGTACTGGCACAAGAACAGAGCCACAGAACAGTGGAACAGAATAGAGACTCCAGACATTAACCCAAACATATATGGTCAATTAATAAACAATAAAGGAGTCATGGACATACAATGGGGAAATGACAGCCTCTTCAACAGCTGGTATTGGCAAAACTGGACAGCTACATGTAAGAGAATGAAACTGGATCATTGTCTAATCCCATACACAAAAGTAAATTCTAAATGGATCAAAGACCTGAATGTAAGTCATGAAACCATAAAACTCTTAGAAAAAAACATAGGCAAAAATCTCTTGGACATAAACATGAACAACTTCTTCATGAACATATCTCCCCAGGCAAGGGAAACAAAAGCAAAAATGAACAAGTGGGACTATATCAAGCTGAAAAGCTTCTATACAGCAAAAGACACTATCAGTCAAACAAAAAGGCATCCTATGGTATGGGAGAGTATATTCATAAATGACATATCTGATAAGGAATTGACATCCAAAATATATAAAGAGCTCATGCACCTCAACAAACAAAAAGCAAATAAGACAATTAAAAAATGGGCAAAGGAGCTGAAGAGACAGTTCTCCAAAGAAGAAATTCAGATGGCCAACAGACACATGAAAAGATGCTCCACATTGCTAGTCATCAGAGAAATGCAAATTAAAACCACAATGAGATATCACCTCACAGCAGTAAAGATCGCCACCATCCGAAAGACAAACAACAACAAATGTTGGCAAGGTTGTGGAGAAAGGGGAACCCTCCTACACTGCTGGTGGGAATGTAAATTAGTTTAACCATTGTGGAAAGCAGTATGGAGGTTCCTCAAAAAGCTCAAAATAGAAATACCATTTGACCCAGGAATTCCACTCCTAGGAATTTACCCTAAGAAGGCAGCAGCCCAGTTTGAAAAAGACAGATGCACCCCTATGTTTATCGCAGCACTATTTACAATAGCCAAGAATTGGAAGCAACCTATGTGTCCATCAGTAGATGAATGGATAAAGAAGATGTGGTACATATACACAATGGAGTATTATTCAGCCATAAGAAGAAAACAATTCCTACCATTTGCAACAACATGGATGAAGCTAGAGGGTATTATGCTCAGTAAAATAAGCCAGGCAGAGAAAGACAAGTATCAATGATTTCACTCATCTGTGGAGTATAACAACAAAGAAAAAAACTGAAGGAGCAAAACAGCAGAAGAATCACAGAACCCAAGAATGGACTAACAGTTACCTAGGAGAAAGGGACTGGGGAGGATGGGTGGGAAGGGAGGGATAAGTGGGAGGAAAAAAGAAAGGGGTCATTATGATTAGCATGTATAATGAAGGAGGGGGCACAGGGAGGTCTGTACAACACAGAGAAGACAAGCAGTGACTCTATAGCATCTTACTACACTGATGGACAGAGACTGTAATGGGGTATGTGGGGCAGACTTGGTGATGTGGGGAGTCTAGTAAACATAATGTTCCTTATGTAATTGTAGATTAATGATACCAAAAAAAAATCATTAAAGCTAAAACAGAATAAAACTTATTATGGTAGATTACTAGACTTCAGGTAACATGACAGACAGTAGAGACATTTCAATTAAGCAAATCCTTCTAGAACCCTTAAAACTTCCACCACAATGATAATACATTTACACTGCATACTCCCATGACCTACCCAGAGTATATACAATGTAAATACTGATGTGAATACAAAATCAAATAAAAGTTCCAATGTAGCACTTCCCACCTGTTGCCAAAGAGAGTCCACAAAAAACCACCAATGAAGGGTGCAGTTTCCAAAGTTTCTACTCCTCTGATTTTATCAGAGGCATTACTTCCATTTTCTCGGCTCGCATCACCATTTACAGTTTTCCGTAATTTTCTACAAAAAAATATTTCAATAACTTCAGATTATTCAATATCGTTTCCATTTCTACTCAAAATATCCCTACAGAAAATTATACCAATGGGTTACTACCTGAAGTTAAATATAATGAAGTTCATACAATGAGGATAAATTATGCAAGTACATTTCTGACTTAAGGGCAAAACAGATTCTAAACTAAAGCCCTGTATTACCATGCTGTTCAATATTTAAAGAAACAGAGCTATTATTCACTACTAGAAGGAAAATTTTCACATGCATGACCAGTTTTTTCAGGTACTCTCAACACCACTAGCAGAAGGAAGAATTTCTTTAAATATGAATGTTAGAAATCTAACCCATTTGGGACATTTAATCAGTAGAACACAAAATAATAGTAACTGATCACCTTTTACTGATATACTATGCAGATAAAAAATATTGCCTATAAATACCAATGAGACACAGCCCAGCATTTGATTTGATAGAAATCTTTAAATCAACTGAACTTTCAAGGAATCTTTTCTTTTTTGGAAATAAAAAGTGAAAATAACATTTAAAAATAAGAATGAATATGTTGAAATTCATTGCGCCAAATGAAAAAAATCTTAGTTACTGCTTATGGGAATAAAAATCTATATATTTTGAGGAAAGAGAATAACACTTGGAAGATAACAACACATATACGTTATAACCCTGAACAGTCCCAGGACCCATATATAGCACATAACCAATAAAAACATGACATGAATTAATGTGTAGAAAAGTCAAATATATCTTTATTAAACGTTTAAAACATGTAGAAATCCATTCTTAGTATACATTATTGAAAAGGTAAAAACTTTAGCAGTATTAACCCTTGAGCAATTCTTTAGTAGCACCAACCCTTTAATAATATAACCCTATGTACTAAGATCCTTGTTTACATAGTGAATTTTCACCAAATTTTGATTGACTGAATGAATAGGAATGTTTTTCAAGATCATTATTTAAGAATTTAAGATTAATTGGAATTTTCCTTTTAAACAACTGTATTGAATGACAAAATCCCACCTGGGATTAAAAGTTCATGACAATCTTAGCATCAGGGAGAAAAGTGAAAAGTAAAACATTTTTAAGACAAAAAATAATGAAAGGTATACACAAAGGAGGAAGACTTTCTATTAATTCAACCAAGGATTTTTGTAATCTCTACAGTGCTTCTCCCAGAAAATACACAACTACAGTGTAATTTCTCATCTCACCTTCTTCTCCGATTTCCATTGTTTCCTGATGGCCTTGTTATCTGAGTAGACACAATTTGACAGTGGACAGTTCCCATGAGTAACATAAGGCACAAGGGTCCAAGTACTTCACTTACATTCACAATAGGCATCATAAAATATAACACGAGCGCTATGACTGAAAAAAGAGGTTTCAAAATTAGAGCTTATCTTTAAAACTAATTCTGGTTACTATACACATTATTTCTATAAAAATCTTTCATTTTAAAAAGTGCACAGTAAAATCACTGAATTTCCTACAGTACAATCCACCTGCACATTAGATGAGGGGAAAACCTGAAGCCTTAGATCACAGAGCAAGTGAAGAATAATGTGTTCAAAGGATCTGCCTTTCTGGCAGTATGATAATCTAGGTATTTCAAAAGGCTTTCCACCACAAAACAGCAAGATTCTGTATAACATATATACTTTGAAGTGTTCTGCTCAGAGGAACAATGGTAATACAGGTAGCAATTAGCAAAACTGAGATTTGAACCCAGGCTGTAGGGCTCTGAACCCTTACCTTACTCTTAACTACTAAACTAAATTGCTTATTTGTATATGTATATGAAATGTACAAAGAAATAAATGACGAAACAGAAAATGGAACAAAATTATCTCCAAAAAACTTTCAGATAGAATCCTGGTGATGAGTTCTTTCTCAGACTTCAAAATAATGATAATTCTTGTGCTATATAAACTATTCCTATGTGGAGAAAAAAACTGTCAAATTAATTTCATGCCCTAATACCCTGATAGTCAAATATAACAATAGCACCAAAACAATAAACTACAAAATATGATTTGTGAATGCAGATATAAATTTACCACTAACATTATTAGGCACCATGAAGGGAGGGATTTTTGTCTACTTTCTTCATGGCTATACCTAGGTCAGTATCTAGCACATAGTAGGCACTCAGTATTTGTTGAATGGATTGAAATACTGTCAGTGTAAATCCAACAATACAACAAAAGAACAATTCAGCAAAACCATGTATGGTTTATGTTAGAAGGATAGCTGGAAATCTACCTCACAGCCTGTAATAGTGCTTGGTACAAACATGGTAGGCACTAAAGTATTTGTTGATGGAACTGATTTAATCTAATAATTTAATATGATGTAATTTTGGACACATACATACAAATCATCTCAATTGACAATTGTGTAAAAGGTCTTTGTCTTGATTCCTGAGAAGTAACCTCTAAGCCCTTGCAATTTCCCAAGTGATGGAAGTATCTTTGTTTTTCATGGTGACCCCGTTGGACCATACCTGATAATTTATGCTAAGGAGGTGACAAGATGGGGGTAGCTATACTAGAAAGATCAAGCATGTGATTAGAGGGTTGGGGTTTTGAGTCACACTGTATCAGCCTGACTTCTGGATAGTGGGAGGAAGTAGGGGAAAATAAAGATTGAGTTCAACCACTTGGCCAATGATACTATCAATCATATCTAAATAAAAGCCCCTCAGTAAAAACTCTGAGTACTGGAGTTTGGATAAGTTTCCCTGATTGGTAATGTTCTGTGCATACTGCTACCCATTATGGCTAGAAGGGTAACATATCCCTGAGAATGATGGAAAAATTCCTCTTTGGAACCCTCCCAGGCTATGCATCTCTTCTAATGTGTATTCGTTTGCTATTTAAAAAAAACTGATTTATAAGTATAGCACTTTCCTGAGTTGAGTCCTTCTAGCAAATTAATGAATCTGAGGGAATGAGTGGGGGACCCTCAAAACTGAAGCCCACTCATCAGAAGTAAGGGTAGCTCTCCGGACTCCCAGAGTGAGGCTGGTGTCTGAAGTGAGGGCAGTCTTGCAAAGGACTGTGCCTTTAACCTGTGAAGTTTGGTCCAACTCCAAAAGTGAAAAAGCACTTAACCTTAAATGCCAGTATTTTCTAAATACTAGGAATATAAAAAATATTTCCCTAACATACTAAAAAACATACAAGAAAAATCAACATACATCATATTAATGAAGACATTCTGAATCAGGAACAAACCAATGATGACCATTCTTACTGTTATTACTTAACACTGTTCTGATAATGTTGCCTAAGTCAATAAAAATGAGTGAAAGTATGGAAAAGGGACCAGATTTACATTATTTGGCAATAATACAGTTGTATAATTAGAAAATCTGAGAGAAGTACTGGTAAACTATTAAAATTAATGAGCTAAAAAAAGTCAAAATGTGACATTAGCCAGTTAAATTTATTAAAAAAATTTTACAAAAGTAGCAGCAACAAAAATTAGAACATATGGAAGCCCCCAAGTGTCCACTGATAGTTAAATATACAAACAAAATGTGGTATATACATACAATGGATTATTATTCACCCTTAAAAGGAAGGAAATACTGACACATGCTACAAATGGATGAACCTTGAAAACACGATACTAACCAGAGCAAGCCAGTTGCAAAAGAATAAACACTGCATGATTCCACTTATATGAGGTACCCAGAGTAATCAAATTCAGAGAGACAGAAAGGAGGGTGCTGGCTGCCAGGAGGACAGAGGGAGGAGGAATCGGATCTAGGGAGTTGTTATTGATTTGCAGGTACAGAGTTTCAGTTTGAAAAGCTGAAAGAAGCTCTGGAGATGGCTAGTGCTGATGGCTGCATAACAATGTGAATATACTTAATGCCACTGAACTATATACTTAAAAATGGTTAAGATGGTAAATTTTGTGTCATGTGTATTTTACCACAATAAAAAAGGTTTAACTTTAAAATGATTTAAGCAGGTCTTGTAAGAAAGAAAAAAACCTACAAAGCTTTACTAAGAGAGATAGCAAAAGACCAAGAGATATATCAATTTTTTCCCATTTTCCCCAAATGTATCTGTATCTATATTGGGAAGAGAGGTGAATTCCAGTCGAAATTCCAACTTTTGGTGGGGCTGATCATGATAAAATGATTCTAAATTATTTTGGAAAGAATAGGTAAAAATACCCCAGGAAAATGTTGAAAAAGCAGAATAGGGAAATATCTGTCCTGTTCAATGTTACCACATATTAAACAACTGTAGTAATTAAAAAAATGTGGCACAGAGATGAGAATATCCAGACAAATCAATAGTGCAGAATGTGTAGTCCAACAGTAGACCATGGTGTAGATGCAAATTTAATACATATGGTTTAAATATCTCAATAACAAAGAAATAAATTCTTTAAATATTTAACTTCAAGTGACCAAAGAATTGCACATTAAATGAGCAAAATACTATTTTGTGTATATCAAATTAGGCAACAACTTTTAAATTGTAATAACACTGGTAAGATTATGGTAAAACAGGCACTCTCATCTACTACTTTCCAAAGGACTGTGCCACCAGCAATTTCACTAGATGTACTAAAAACCTTAAGATGTTTATATTCTTTGATATGTTGATTCTATTTCAGATAATAAATTCTAAAGCAATAACATAAAATATGGAAAATCTTATTCATGATGGCATTATTAACAGGAAAAAAAACCCAGAAACCACCTAAATGCTCACAATATAGGAACAGTTTATAAATTATGGTACTTTGATATAATGGAATATTAAGCAGCTATAGAAAAAGAGTTTATGATAAATCCTTATGAGAGATTCCCAGAGACACTGAAAGGATAGTTTTAAATGATGGTATGTCCATATGATGGAATACTTTGCAGCCATTAAAATGATAGTTATGAGGACTTAATTATAATTATGTAAAATTAAAAATTCAGTTCCTTATCATGCTATCTACATTTAAGTAGATAGCCACATATGCCTAACAGCTACTACACTGGGCAGGGTGGAAATAGAACATTACCATCATCACAGAAATTCTGTTGGACAGCACTGTGTCCAATAGATTGGACTTTAAAAAATTAAACTTCTAGATTTGTAAACTCATAGATACATCTTTCACTGTATAACTTACACAACTCAAAAAAATGACACAGATAAAGAAAACAAAAATCACCCCAAATCCCTTTACCCTAAACCAACCTACACCTAATCTTTGTTCTAATTCATGTCTTTTTATTCAAGTATAACCATAGATATGCTGTCCACTTTCAGAAAGTATACCTGGTAGACAATTGGGCAATACAGTGGTAAGGAGAACACACTGGGTCCCTATAGATAGTGTGAAGAGGAAAAAATAAAAACAAAAACATCAGGTAGTCATGTGTAATACAGAAATTAGAATAGATTCCTGTGATAGTGATGGCGAATGGTAGGACTACTTACAAAGTATAGTTAGGGATGGCCTCTCTATCAAAGTTACACCTCAGATCTTAGTTACAAAAAAAGACTGCCCTGTTAAAAGCCTTAAGATCATTAAGAAAGCAAGCTCTGCGGGAGGAACAGAAAAGGGGCCACTGTGTCCAGAGTAAGCGAGGAGGAGAGTGGTACGATGCAGCACCGAGAGGCCGGCAGGGGACAGAGCATGTATGGCACCGCAGGCCATGGTAAGGGCCTGGATTTTCATTCCAAGGGCGATGAAAAGTCTCTGAAGGGCTGTAAGCAGGAAGTTATGGTTTCCATTTTATAAGATTTCTCTAATTGCTGTGAAAAGAATGGTTGGTAGAAAGAAGGCTCAGAGGAAATGTGACTCTAGGTCTAGGCTCAGAGATGCTGGTTCTGTGGACTATTATATGATGGTGGCAGTAGAGACTGAAATAAACAGTCGAGACATATTTTGGAGATTGGATTTAGATTTGGTGACAGACTGGTGTGAGAGCTGATGGTAGAGTAGAATAAGAAGATAATTTCTCACTTGACAGCTGGTTGGTTGATGATATCATTTAACAAGAAGAGGAAGACCTGAAGAGGAATAAGTCTGTACAAAAGAGTTTGTTAAAAAAGAAATCAAGAGGTTGATTTTGGATATGATTAATCTCAATACCTTTTAAATGTTCACATGGAAATGTCAAACAGGTGGTTAGATTTACAAGTCTAAAGTTCAGCAGAAAGATCTGGCCTGAAGATATAAATCTGAGAATCACCAGCATATCAATTATATTCAAAGCAGTGGGGCTGTATCAGAGAACCCAGAGAACAGAAGAGAATCTGAGATCAGCTTTGAGGTAATCCAATTTTCAGAGGTCAGAGAGAAGAAAAGATTGAAAAGGCCTGGCCACTGAGACAAGCAGAAAGAAATTTAAGAGAGAACAGCAAAATAATATTGTTGACTCTCTCTGAGCAAATAAATTTTTTAAAGTCTCCAAATGGTGTATGCCCCTTCATTTCTTTGTACTTCAAACCATCAAATGAAAAGGTAAATGTAAGAAGAGTAAGGTCTGCATTACCTCACAGCAAAAGCAGCAAACAGAAACTTTCATAATTTATTCTAACTCCTTAAATTACCTTGCATGAGGTAAAGCAGTAGCAGCCAAACAAAGATTCTTAAAGAGGTAACCTGAATCCACCAACTGCTGAACAATGGGAAAAAAACGACTCGAACGAGCCCTTTCCGAGTCAGAGATGTCCATGGAATTTCAGGCTTGGCTTTGGCAAATGTTGAGCCTTTAAATATACAATAAAACAGAGCATGAAACATTTATATGGCACTATACTAATGCACACTTGTAACACTGCATTAAAAACAGGTGAGAGCAAAAATCAGCACATAACCTGTTCAGTTAAAAAGAATCTGCTTAGATGTTCATTAAATATAGTAACTTCTTGCCTCAATCACTAGGACAGGAGTTCAAAATAAGTGAGGATCACCTAAATGTTATAAAATATATTTTTCTTAATTACACAACAGTAAGTCTTCAAGTTCATTCCTCTTGTACACTTACGAAAATCATGTAATTTACATAGCAACACAGTACTAAAGCAAAGGGGAAAAAATGCTGAAGCCTGAAAGATGAGGGCAAAACATTATTTTTGTAAATTAAAATACATCACCATATAGTGAATATATCTAAAAAGAATCTTTAGTACCACTAGGAAATAATAGAACAACATATGTAAGAAACAAACCAACTTTAGAACTCACCTCTTATTAAGTCAACATCAATTAAGTCTGGCTTTATGTGACCCATCTTTTTTGGTTTGTTTTTGAAGCCCTAGGGAAAAAAAAAAAAGTAACAAAGCCCTCTGAAATACAAAAGGTAGGCTTAGGCTTCTTTTTCTCTGACTTCTTTTACTGGAGGCACTTCAATCCTAATGTTCCTTAAATGAACTTGTCAATATTCGTTTTAGTTTTTAGCTTTAACAAGTAATGCATGCAACGTTTTTATAGTTTTTAAATATTATCAGTGCCACATCACTAATTATCAAGGAAATGCAAATTAAAACCCCAATGAGATATCACCTCACACCAGTTAGGATGGCTAACATCAAAAAGACTAGGAACAACAAATGCTGGCAAGAATGCAGAGAAAGGGGAATCCTCCTACAGTGCTGGTGGGAATGTAAATTAGTTCAACCATTGTGGAAAGCAGTAGGAGGTTCCTTAAAAAACTAAAAATAGAAATACCATTTGACGCAGGAATTTCACTCCTAGGAATTTACCCTGAGAAAACAAGTTATCAGATTCAAAAAGATATATGTACCCCTATGTTTATTGCAGCACTATTTACACTATTACTATTACAATTACTATTGCCAAGATATGGAAGCAACCTAAGCATCCATCAGTAAATGAATAAAGATGTGCTACATATACACAGTGGAATACTATTCAGCCATAAGAAGAAAACAAATCCTACCATTTGCAACAAGATGAATGGAGCTAGAGGGTATTATGTTCAGTGAAATAAGCCAGGAGGAGAAAGACAAGTGCCAAACGATTTCCCTCATTTGTGGAGTGTAACAACAAAGCAAAACTGAAGGAACAAAACAGCAGCAGACTCACAGACTCCAAGAAGGAACTAGTGGTTACCAAAGGGGTGGGGTGGGGAATGGTGGGTGGGAAGGAGGGAGAAGGGGATTGAGGGGATTGAGGGGTATTATGATTAGCACACATGGTGTAGTGGGGGTTACAGGGAAGACAGTGCAGCACAGAGAGGACAAGTAGTGACTGTGGCATCTTACTACACTGATGGACAGTGACTTCAATGGGGTATGGGGGGGACTTGATAATATGGGTGAATGTAGTAACCACAATGTTTTTCATGTGGAACCTTCATAAGAGTGTATATCAATGATACCTTAATTTTAAAAAAAGCAAATAAATAAAAGTAAAAAATCAGTGCCAAAAGATCTGTAAGTGAAAAATAGTAGTCCCCTAGCTCACCTCTCTCCTCCTCCCAATTTCATTCATTAAAAACAAATAATTTTCATCTTTTTTAGCTATTTCTCTGGGCATTTACTTCTGTACTTCCAAATAATGTTTGTACTGTTTTTTAATTTATTGACTTTACAAATCATCTGCCGACTCCTAATATAGTATCTAAGAATTGAGCTCTTATACCACTAATACCCACATCCTGACTTCCATCCCCAAAACATATATCCTCACAATACAGTTATGTAAATTTTTGATAAATCAATAATCAGTACAGTATGATCACTATGAATTATCATTCCCTGTAAACTGTATGTTCTTCCATTTACTCTATGAGGTTAGGAAAATATTTCTCATTTTCCAAGTGCTCAAATGCCAGAAAATTAATCAAAGTCTTCTCGGATTTTTCCTAAAAAATTTCTGGAAACCTCTACTTCCTGCTCCAATAGGACTAGTTGCTCACTGGGCCTACACAGCTGTAACCTCAGGACTCCTCTTCACCATCATCCTGACACTTCCCTTCACCACTCTCTCTGCAGAACCACTACTTCTTATATCCCATGTCTTCTTGGAGAACATCCTTCAGTAGCTTCCTGAGAAAGAGGTCACAGAAGATAATTTTTTAAACTCTTGCATTTCTGAAAATGAATTCATTCTACCCTCATGCCTGATTAAAAGTCACACTAGATACAGAATTCTACATTGTTAATGATTCTCCCTCAGGAATTAAGACATCATTCCACTGTTTTTTAAGCTTCCAATGTTGCTATTGCAAACTCAAATGCCATTCTGATTCTTAATTCTTTGAACATGAAATGTTTCTTTCCTCTGAATCCCTGCTTTATTCCTGCTTTTCAGAAATTTCATAATGATGTGCCTTGATATGAGCCTCTTATCATCTGTTGTTCTGAGAATCCCTTCTATATAGAAATTTGTTTCTTTCAGTTTTGGGGAAATTTTTGTATAGTTTATTTTTTATGTTTCTTTTAACTTAGAAGACTTACTTTTCTCACCTACTTCCTACCTCCTTTGTCTTTTTGCTCTGCTTTCTGGAAACTTCCTCAAATTCATCATTAAATTTTTCATTTCAATTTTTTGGGTTCATTTCCTTCTATTCTCTTTCATATTGGAGGATGCCCTCCCAAACTACAGTTCTCCCCCATATAATTTTATCAGTTTTATTGAAATCAATGTTTGATGTTTACAATGTTCTAATTACACAAATATTGTTCCCAGCTAAGCCAAGTAGTAAACAATGATTATATTTTTCTTTAAAATGTTGTTTATCCTAGAATTGTAATTGCCTCATTTTTTTTCTTTTTCCCCATACTTTTATTGAGATATGATTGACAAAAATTGTACATATTTAAGGGTACAATGTGATACTTCTATATACATATGCATTGTGAAATTATTATCACAATCAAGTTAATTAACATACCTATCTCCTCACATAGTTACCATTTTTTTGTGTGTTTTGGGAACACTTGAGATCTATTCTCTTGGCAAATTTCAAGTACACGATACAATTTTATTAACTATAGTCACCATGCTGTATATTAGATCTCTCGAGCTTATTCATCTTATAACTGAAAATTGTACCCTTTGACCAACATCTCCCCATTTCCTCCATCCCTCAACCCCTGATGACCATTCTATGTTCGAGTTTCTATGAGTCTGATTTTTTTAGATTCCACATGCAAGTGAAGTCATGCAGTATTCACTTTTTCCCTTTGGCTTATTTCACTTCGCATGTCCTCCAGGTTCATCCATGCCATGAATGGCAGGATTTCCTTCTAGCTTAAGGTTCAGTAATATTCTATTGTGTACATGTGTATACACACGTGTGTGTATATATACATTTACCACATTTTCTTCATCCATTCATCCATCAACAGACACAGGTTTTTCTATATCTTGGCTACTGTGAATAATGAGGAAATGAACACAGGGTACAGGTAATCTCTTCAAGGAAGCAATTTTATTTCCTTTGGATAAATACCCAGAAAAGGGATTGCACGATTGTATAGTAACTCTATTTTTAATTTTTTGAGGAGCCTCCATACTGCTTTCTATAATGGCTAAGCCAATTTACATTCCCTCCAATAGTATACAGTTTCCCTTTTCTCTACATTCTTGCTGCGTACTCTCTTTTAACTTTCTGATAATAGTCAGCCTAACAGATGTGAGCTGATATGTCACCATGGTTTTGATTTACATTTCCCTAATGATTAGTGATGTTGAATACCTATTGGCCATTTGTATGTCTTCTTTGGAAAAATGTGTATTTGAGTCCTTTGCCAATTTTTAATTGGATTTTTTAAAACGATTGAGCAGTATGAGTTCTTTGTATATTTTGGTTTTAACATTTTACCAGATATATGGTTTACAAATATTTTCTCCCACTTCGTAGATTGCCTTTTCATTTTGTTGACTGGTTCCTTTGCTGTGCAAGACTTTGTAGTTTGATGTAGTCCCACTTGCTTATTTTTGCTTTTGTTGCCTGTGCTTTTGGTGTCAGATCAAAAAAATTCATGCCAAGACCAATGTCAAGGAGCATATTCCTTACGTTTTCTTCTATAAGTTATAGTTTCAGGTCTTACATCTAAGTCTTTAATGGATGTTGAGTTTATTTTTATGTATGGTGCAAACTTAAGGTCCACAATAATTCTTTTGCATTAGCATACCCAGTTTTCACAATATCATTTATGGAAGAGTTTCCCTGTTGTGTATTCTCAATACCTGTGCCAAAGATTAATTGAGCTTATGTGCACAATTTTATTTCTGGGCTCTCTATTCTGTCCCATTAGTCTATGTGATGTTTATGTCGGTACAACACTGTTTTGACTACTATCACTTTGTAATATAATTTGATATCAGGAAGTGTGATGCCGCCCCTTTGTTCTTCTTACTCAAGATTCCTTTAGTTATTCAGGGTCCTTTGTGGTTCCAAATGAATCTTGGGATTGTTTATTCTTTATCTGTGAAAAATCCCATTGGAATTTTGATAGAGATTGCTTTGAACTCTAGATCGCTTTGGTAGTATAGACATTTTAATAATATTAATTATTCCAATCCATGAACATAAAGTATCTTTCCATGTATTTGAGTCTTCTTCAATTTCTTTCATTAGTGTTTCATAGCTTTTGGTGTACAGATCTTTCAACTCCTTGGTTAAATTTATTTCTAAATATTTTATTAATTTTGGTGCCACTGTAAATGGAATTGTTCTCTTATTTTTCAGACAGTTCATTGTTAGTGTACAGAAATTTTTACTTCCATTTGACTCATCTTATTTCTCCTTCAACCTAGTGGTTATTCAATAGTGTATTAATTTCCAGATACTTGTGAATTTTCTGGTTTTCCTACTGTTACTGATTTTTAGTTTAATACCATTGTGGTCAGAAAAGATAACTGATATGAATACAATATTCTTAAATTTATTAAGCCTTCTTTTATACTTAACATATGATTTAACCTAGAGAAGGTTCTATGTGTACTTGAGAATGTGTATTCTGTCGCTGTTGGGTGGAATGTTCTGTACATGTCTGTTAGGTCCATTTGGTTTAAAGTGTATTTTCTGTCTATATGATCTATACATTGTTGAAAGTGGAGTACTGAAGCCTACTATTACTGTCTGTTTCTCCCTTTGGGTCTGTTTATATTTGCTTCATGAATTCAGATTCTCCTACATTGAATGCATAAATATTTACAAATTGTATATCCTCTTGCTGTTTTCTCAATTTCTCTGATAGTTCATTTCTAGTGTATAGAAATGCAACAGATTTTTGTATATTGATTTTGTATCCTGCAACTTTACTCAATTGGTTTATTAATCCTAGCCATCTTTTTATGGAGTGTTTAGCATTTTCTAAACATAGTAGCAGGTCATCTGCAAACAGTGACAATTTTACTTCTTCCTTTCTGATTTGGATGCCTTTTATTTATTTATTTTTGCTAATTATTCCAGTTAGGACTTCCAATAATATGTTGAATAAAAATGGTAAGAGTGGGCATCCTCTTGTTCTGGCTCTTAGAGGAAAAGCTTTCACCTTTTCACCACTGAATAGGATGTTAGCTGTGGGCTGTAATATCTTGCCATTTTCAACAACATGGATGGACATTACGCTAAGTGAAATAAGTCAGACAGAGAAGGACAAATGTCAAATGACTTCTCTTAAATGTGGAAACTGAGAAGAAAAAGAAAGAAAAAACCAAGCTCCTAGATAGAAATTGTTGGTTGCAAGAAGTAGTGGGTAACAGAAAAGGGTGAACTCAATTTTTGGGGGGGGAGTTAAATATGAATAAAAATTAAAATAATAAGGAAATACTGGTCTTAAACAACACATTTGACCAGATTAACTTAACAGATATACACAGAACATTCCATCAAAAAAGAAATAGAATATATATTCTTCCCAAAGGAACATGAAATATTCTCCAGGATAGACCATAAGTTAGCCACAAAGCAAGTCTTAATAAATTTAAGACGACTGAAGTCATAGCAAGTGTCCTTTTTTACCACCATGGTATGAAACTAGGAATCAAGTACAAGAAGAAAAATGGAAATTCATAAATATGTGGGGATTAAGTAACTTGCTACTGAACAATCAGTAAGTCAAAGAAGAAATCAAGAGAAAAAAACACCTTGAGAAAAATGAAAAAATGAAAATGAAAATACAACATACTAAAACATAGGATGCAGCAAAAGCAGGGCTAAGAGGTAATTTCATAGTGATAAATGATCACCTTAAAAAACAAAGATCTCAAACAACACTCAAATGTACCCCTCAAGGAACTAGAATAAGAACAAACTAAGCCCAAAGTTAGTAGAAGAAAGGAAATAACAAAGAGCAGAGCAGAAGTAACTAAAATAGAGATGAAAAAGACAACAGAAAAGATCAGCAAAACTAAGAGCTGAATTTTTGAAAAGTTAAACAAAATAGACAAAACCTTAACAAGACTGACCAGAGAGAAGAGAGGACTCAAATAAATAAAATCGGAATTGAAAGAGAAGTTACAACTGGTAACACAGAAATACCAACAATAAGAGACTACTATAAACAATTATATACCAACAAATTGGACAACCTAGAAGAAATGGATAAACTCTTAGAAGCATACAATCTACCAAGACTGAACCATGAAGAAATTGAAAATCTGAACAGATTGATTATTAGTAAGACAAGAGTAAATAAGTAATCAAAAACCTCCCAATAAAAGTTCAGAACTACATGGCTTCACTGGTGAACTCTACCAAACGTTCAAAGAATAATTAATACCAATTCTTCTCAAACTGTTCTAAAAAACAGACGAGGATAAGAGAGAACACTCCCAAACTCATTTTCCAAGGTGAGCATTACCCTGATACTAAAACCAGACAAGAATACTACAAAAAAAAAGAAAATTACAGGGCAATGTCCCTGATGGATATAGATGCAAAAATTCTCAAAAAAAACCCCAACAAACCAAATTCAACAATACATAGAAAAGATCACACACCACGATCAAGTGGGATTTATTCCAGGGATGAAAGTGTGGTTCAACACTTGTACATCAATCAATGTGATACACATTAACAAAATGAAAGATAAAAATTATATCATCTCAATAGATGCAGAAAAAGCAATTGATAAAATTCAACATCCATTTATGATTTAAAAAACACTCAAAAAACAGTGGATTTAGAGTGAACATACATAAACAATGATAAAAGTCACATATGACAAGCTTCATTTTTTTCATTCACTTAATTTTCTACATATCTACTAATAATTCATCTTGAAACTCCCTGTATTACAAATCTGTTCCCAATGTGCTCAAACAACAAATACTGGTTTCTTTTTTCTCCCTTGAAGGGTATCTATACCACAGTTTTCTGTACTCTTTTCCAATCTGGTCTGGTTGTTTTCTAGGATTGATATAAACTGTCATCCTGGGACATCTCTTAATGACCCTAAAATTCCCTTTTATACATAAAATTCTTTTTTATCTATAAAATTCCCCCTCTGTGTTAGCTATCCTATTTCCTGATACTACAGATTCCTCTTTTTTGGTTTACTCATGCATCATAATACAGTATGTCTTCCCATGCTTTCTGAGACAGGGGACATGGGTAATACTGTTTTGGGGACTTTGAAGGTCTGAATACATCTTCATCTATCTTTATATTTGGTTAATAGTGAGGGAGGGCATAAAGTTTTAGGTTCAAAGTCATTTTCTCTGAGAAATTTGAAGATTCCATTGTCTGCTAGCTTCCAGATGAGCTAAAAGTTGCTACTGAGAGGCTCAATGTCATTCTAACTTTCAATTTTGTGTATGATCTATTTTTATCCTCTCTACTCCCTGCTTCACTTCCCTTTACTCCCTTCTGACTCCAAGCTTGAATCCCAAATATTCTTGTGGTATTATGGTTTATAATAAATACTGAATTGGTCTCTGTCCCCAGTTCCTGACACAGGGCTCCTGAAACCCTTAGAATTTCCTGGGTGATAGGCATGTCTTTGTTTCTAATGAAGTGACTCTGGGAGAGCTTCTGGATGGATTTCAGATGAGGGCTGGTCACCAGAAACAACAAACCATGATTAGCAGCTTGGAATTTTCAGCCCTACCCCCCCATTCTCTTGTGAAAGAAGAAGGGCTAAAAACTGAGTTATGATGGGTCATGCCTACATTAAAATCCCAATACGGCTCAGAGTTTCCAGGTTGACAAACACATCCACAGCAGGAGGATGACACATCACAACTCCACAGGCATAGAAGCTCCTGTGCTCTGGACCCTCTCAGGCTTCGCCCTACATATCTCTTCATTAGGCTGTTCACCTGTATACTTTATCATATACTTTAACATTAAACTGGTAAATGTAAGTGTTTCACTGAGGGAGTTAACTTGTTTGCTACTGGCATTCCCTCTTAGACATTTAACATTGTTACTTTCTTTACATTCACTTTCCAACTTTCAAAATTGTGTCAATAGCTCTCACTTACCTACAGTTTTCACTCCTAGAATTTTAATCCTTGTAGACTGATATCTTTTTCCTCTTTGTTGTAATTTTAGAGAGATTTCAGAAGAGATCAGATGGAGATAAATGCACATATTCAAACTGTTACCTTTAATAGTCTCATCTGTTATGTACCCTCCATCTGGCTTAAGAAATAAATAAAACATTACAAAAACAGCCGAAGTCACCTCTCTGCTTATGATCGGCCTTTTAAATTTTTCTAGCTATAAAATCATGTCATTTTCAAAAACTGGTTTCTGTTACTCTGGTACTAACTAGAAAAAAATCGAAGAAAAATATTTTAAAAGATAGTACTAGAATGTTTTGTTCATCTTAGCAAATATATCTCAGTCAGCATGTTAAATAGTACTAATAGAGGCCATTCTTGTTTTATTCTTTTTAAGAGGTACTAAGTTGAGCTTTATTGAAAATAACATTAGACCTCAGATTTAATATATTCTCTCAATGAAGAAATTTTAGAAGACAATTTTCATTAGGAATATGTATGACTTTCTTATGTACTATATTATGAATGCTCTTATTTTTTTCTATTGTGATTTTAAAAAATAGCTATATTGTAACATAACTTACATACTATAAAACTCACCCATTTTTAGGTGTACAATTTTAGTAATTAATTAATTTAGGGGACTTTTAGTAAATTTGTAAAGTTTTGCAACCACCATCACAATTAAACTTTAGGACATTTCCATCACCTCAAAAACAAGAATGGCAGTAAATCTCTGTTCCTATACCCTAGCCAGAGGCAATCACTGATCTACTTTTTACTTCCATAGATCTGCCTTTTCTAGAAGTTTCATATAAACTGACTTATACAATATAGTCTCTCATGTCTGGCCTCTTTCACTTAGCTTAACTTTTTTGAGGTTTATCTGTGTTGTAGAATATATTAACAAATTTTATTACTGAGTCACTCTCCAGTGTATGGATATAACACATTTGTTTATTCACCTACCAGTTGATAAACATTTGACCTTTTTTCCACTTTTTTTGGCTATTATGACTAGTATTGCTATGAACACTTGTATGTGCTCATATTTTTTTTTAACTTTTTTATTTTGATATCATTAATGTCCAATTACTTGAACATTATGGTTACTAGACTCCCCCCATTATGAAGCACCCCTGCACATACCCCATTACAGTCACTGTCCATCAGCGTAGTAAGATGCTATCCAATCATTACTTGTCTACTCTGTATTACTGCCTTTCCCGTGACTCCCCCCCTACATTATGTGTGATGATAGCAATGCCCCATTTTCGCCCTTATCCCTCCCTTCCCAACCACCCTCCCCAGTCCCTTTCCCCTTGGTAACTGTTAGTCCATTCTTGGGTTCTGTGGGTCTGCTGCTGCTTTGTTCCTACAGTTTTTTCTTTATTCTTACACTCCACAGATAAGTGAAATCACTTGAAACTTATCTTTCTTTGCCTGGCTTATTTCACTGAGCATAGTACCCTCTAGCTCCATCCATGTTGTTGCAAAAATGGTAGGAATTGTTTTCTTCTTATGGCTGAATAATATTCCATTGTGTATATGTACCACATCTTCTTTATCCATTCATCTACTGATGGACATTTAGGTCGCTTCCAATTCTTGGCAATTGTAAATACTGCTGCGATAAACATAGGGGTGCATATATCTTTTTCAAACTGGGCTACTGCATTCTTAGGGTAAATTCCTAGAAGTGGACTTCCTGGGTCAAATGGTATTTCTTGTTTGAGCTTTTTGAGGAACCTCCATACTGCTTTCCACAATGGTTGAACTAGTTTACATTTCCACCAGCAGTGTAGGAGGGTTCCCCTTCCTCCACATCCTCACCAATGTTTGTTGTTGTTTGTCTTTTGGATGTTAGCCATCCTAACTGGTGAGGTGATATTTTGCATTTCTCTGATGATTAGTGATGTGGAGCATCTTTTCATGTGTCTGTTGGCCATCTGAATTTCTTCTTCGGAGAAGTTTCTGTTCAATTCCTCTCCCCTTTTTTTATTGGCGTATTTACTTGTTTGTTGAGGTGCGTGAGCTCTTTATATAATTTGGATGTCAATTCCTTATCAGGTATGTCATTTATGAATATATTCCCCCATACTGTAGGATGTCTTTTTGTTCTACTGATGTTATCCTTTGCTGTACAGAAGCTTTTTAGTTTGATATAGTCCTTCTTGTTCATTTTTGCTTCTGTTTCCCTTGCCCAGGGAGATACATTCATAAAGAAGTTGCTCATGTTTATGTCCAAGAGATTTTTGCCTATATTTTTTTCTAAGAGTTTTATGTTTCATGACTTACATTCAGGTCTTTGACCCCTTTTGAGTTCACTTTTGTGTACAGGATTAGATAATAATCCAGTTTCATTCTCTTACATCTAACTGTCCAGTTTTGCCAACACCAGCTATTGATGAGGCTGTCATTTCCCCACTGTATGCGCATGGCTCCTTTATCATATATTAATTGACCATATATGCTTGAGTTTCTATCTGCAATCTCTATTCTGTTCCACTGGTCTATGGGTCTGTTCTTGTGCCAGTACCAAATTGTCTTGATTACTGTGGCTTTGTAGTAGAGCTTGAAGTCAGGGAGCATAATTTTGCCTGCTTTATTCTTCCTTCTCAGAATTGCTTTGGCTATTCAGGGTCTTTTGTCATTCCATATGAATTTTAGAACCATTTGCTCTAGTTCATTGAAGGATGCTGTAGTATTTTGATAGGGATTGCACTGAATCTGTAGATTGCTTTAGGCAGGATGGCCATTTTGACAATATTAATTCTTCCTAGCCAAGAGCTAGGGAATGAATTCCCATTTATTAGTGTACTTTTTAATTCCTCTTAAGAGTGTCCCGTAGTTTTCAGGGTTTAGGTCTTTCACTTCCTTGGTTAGGTTTATTCCTAATATTTTATTCTTTTTGATGTAATTGTGAATGGAATTGTTTTCCTTATTTCTCTTTCTGCTAGTTCATCATTAGTGTATAGGAATGCAACAGGTTTCTGTGTATTACTTTTGTATCCCACAACTTCGCTGAATTCAGATATAAGATCTAGTAGTTTTGGAGTGGATTACTGGAGGATTTTTTATATACAATATCTGCAAACAGGGACAGTTAGACTTCTTCCTTGCCTATCTGGATGCCTTTTATTTCTTTGTGTTGTCTGACTGCCGTGGCTAGGACCTCCAGAACTATGTTGAATAAAAGTAGGCAGAGTTTGCACCCTTGTCTTGTTTCCGATCTTAAAGGAAATGCTTTCAGCTTCTCATTGTTAAGTATAAAGTTGGCTGTGGATTTGTCATAAATGACCTTTATTATGTTGAGGTACTAGCCCTCTATACACATTTTGTTGAGAGTTTTTATCATGAATGGATGTTGAATTTTGTCAAATGCTTTTTCAGCATCTTTGGAGATGATCATGTGGTTTTTGTCCTTTTTGTTGATGTAGTGGATGATGTTGACAGATTTTCAAATGCTGTACCATCCTTGCATTCCTTGCATAAATCCTACTTGATCATGATGGATGATCTTTTTGATGTATTTTTGAACTTGGTTTGCTAATATTTTGTTAAGTATTTTTGCATCTATGTTCATCAGGGATATTGGTCTGTAATTTTCTTTTTGTGGTGTCTTTGTCTGGTTTTTGTATTAGAGTGATGTTGGCCTCGTAGAATTGAGTTTGGGAGTATTCCCTTGTCTTCTACTTTTTGGAAAACTTTAAGGAGGATGGGTATTAGATCTTCACTAAATGTGAGATAAAATTCAGCAGTGAAACCATCTGGTCCAGGAGTTTTGTTCTTAGGTAGTTTTTTGATTACCAATTCAATTTCTTTACTGGTAATTGGTCTATTCAGATTTTCTGTTTCTTTTTGGGTCAGCCTTGGAAGGTTGTATTTTTCTAGAAAGTTGTCCATTTCTTCTGCATTATCCAGTTTGTTACCATATAATTTTTCATAGTATTCTCTCATAATTCTTTGTATTTCTGTGGTGTCTATAGTGATTTTTCCTTTCTCATTTCTGATTCTGTTTACATGTGTAGACTCTCTTTTTTTCTTGATAAGTTTGGCTAGGGGAATATCTATTTTGTTTATTATCTTAAAGAACCAGCTTCTGCTTTCATTAATTCTTTCTATTTTTTATTCTTCTCAATTTTATTTATTTCTGGTTTAATCTTTATTATGTCCCTCCTATTGACTTTGGGCCTCATTTGTTCTTCCTTTTCTAGTTTCGTTAATTGTGAGTTTATACTGTTCATTTGAGATTGTTCTTCTTTCCTGAGGTAGGCCTGTATTGCAATATATTTCCCTCTTAGCACAGCCTTCGCTGCATCACACAGATTTTGTGTTGTTGAATCACTGTTGTCATTTGTCTCCATATATTGCTTGATCTCTGTTTTTATTTGGTCATTGATCCATTGTTTATTTAGCCTCCATCTGTCTGTAGGCCTTGCCGTTTTCTTTGTGTAATTTATTTCTAGTTTCATACCTTTGTGATCTGAGAAGCTGGTTGGTAGAATTTCAATCTTTTTGAATTTACTGAGGTTCTTTTTGTGGTCTAGTATATGACCTATTCTTGAAAATGTTCCATATGCACTTGAGAAGAATGTGTATCCTGTTGCTTTTGGGTGCAGTGTTCTGTAGATGTCTGTTAGGTCCATCTGTTCTAATATGTTGTTCAGTGCCTCTGTCTCTTTACTTATTTTCTGTCTGGTTCATCTTTCCTTTGGAGTGAGTGGAGTGTTGAAGTCTCCTAAAATGCATTGCATTCTATTTTCCCCTTTAATTCTGTTAGTATTTGTTTCACATATGTAGGTGTTCCTGTGTTGGGTGCATAGATATTTACAACAGTTATATCCTCTTGTTGGACTGACCCCTTTATCATTATGTAATGTCCTTCTTTGTCTTTTGTGACTTTTTTATTTTGAAGTCTATTTTGTCTGATACAAGTAGTGCAACTCCTGCTTTTTTCTCCCTATTGTTTGCATGAAATATCTTTTTCCATCCCTTGACTCTTAGTCTGTGTGTGTCTTTGGGTTTAAGGTGAGTCTCTTGTAAGCAGCATATAGATGGGTCTTGCTTTTTTATCCATTCTATTATTCTGTGTCTTTTGATTGGTGCATTCAGAGCATTTACATTTAGGGTGATTATTGATAGGTATGTACTTATTGCCATTGCAGGCTTTGCATTCGTGGTTACCAAAGGTTCAAGGGTAATTCCCTTAATATCTTACAGTCTAATTTAACTCACTTTGTGTGGTATTACAAACACAACCTAAAAGTTCTCTTTTTTTTTTTAGTTCTTCCTCCATTCTGTTATGAGTTATATTCTGTACTCTTTGTCTATCCCTTGGGTGACATCTATTTAGCCTTAGGGACACTTCTGTCTACAGGAGTCCCTCCAAAATGCACTGTAGAGGTGATTTGTGGGAGGCAAATTCTCTCAACTTTTTCTTATCTGAAAATTGTTTAATCCCTCCTTCAAATTTAAATGATAACCTTCCCAGGTATAGTATTCTTGGTTCACAGCCCTTCTGCTTCATTGAATTAAATATATCTTGCCACTCACTTCTGGCCTGTAAGGTTTCTGTTGAGAAGTCTGATGATAACCTGATAGGTTTTCCTTTATATGTGATCTTTTTTTCTCTCTCTCTAGCTGCTTTTAAAAGTCTGTCTTTATCCTTGACATTTGCCATTTTAATTCGTACATGTCTTGATGTTGTCTTCCTTGGGTCCCTTGTGTTGGGAGATCTGTGCACCTCCATTCCATGGCTTGAGAAACTATCTCCTTCCCCAGATTGGGGAATTTTTTTGCAATTATTCCCCAATCTGGGGTACACTTTCTATCCCTTTTTCTCCCTTCTTCTTCTCCTGGTACCCCTATAATATGAATAATGTTCGTTTGGATTCATCACACAATTCTCTCAATATTCTTTTATTCTTAGAAATTTTTTTCTCTTTGTGCCTAAGCTTCTTTTTATTCCTCTTCTCTAATTTCTATTATATTTACCCTCTCTTCTACTACATTTAATCTGCTTTTAAATCCCTCCATTGTATGTTTCATTTCAGATTGAATCTCCAACTTAAATTCGTTCCTGAGTTCTTGAATATTTTTCTGTACCTCCATAAGCATGTTTATGATTTTTATTTTGAACTCTTTCAGGCATATTGGTGAGTTCAGTTTCACTTGACCCTTTTTCTGGGGTTTGTGAGATTTTCGTCTGAACCATGTTCTTTTGATGTTTCATATTCCTGTGTGGTGCCCCCTAGTGCCCAGAAGCTCCAGTCTCTGGAGCTGCTCAGCCCCTAGAGTGAGGTTGGGGGTCATAGGGGAGCGGAGCTGGTGCCTCGGTGGAGGAAAGATCTGTTTCCTGATTCTTGTCTGCGGTGCCTGTCTCCAGTGTCAGAGCCAGTGGGCCAAGCACACAGGCGTAAGCCTCTGTGCTTTGCGTTTCTAGCTGTTGTACGTGGGGCCTCCCTCTGGCTGGCCTGATGCCAGCGCAGTGACTGGAGGTTTGTGAACTGGTGTTGGCAGGCTAGGAGGGAGGCACAGCAGGTTGCATGTCACAGTGGGGGGGGCCTCAGAGCTGAGTAGGCAGCCAGTGGGATGCAGCACCTGGAGCTCCTCAAAGTTCCCAACCAGCTGGGCAGAGCGCCCCCAGACAACCTTGTCCAGCTCTCCCCTCCACCACGCAGCAAGCTCCGTGAGAACCCCACTCCTTCAGCAGCCCTCTTGCTGCTAGGAAGCCTCTCAGATCGCCTGCCTTTCCCATCTTCCAGAGCGGCCAGGTGTGGATCCCCTCCTCCACAAATGGCTGGAATCTGTCTCTCAAGCACTCCACCTGTCTGAGTTCCCCAACATCCAGAGCACCACACAGTGTAGGGTTCTGCTCCCAGAGCAGACCTCCAGGGATGGGTGTTCAGCAGTCCCAGGCTTCCACCCACTCCCCCACTCCGTTTTTCTTCCTCCTGCCAGTGAGCTGGGGTGGGGGAAGGGCTCGAGTCCCGCCTGATTGAGGCTTTCAGTTACCCTGTTTCATGAGGTCTGCTCTGTTCGTGAGTTTTGTGTGCAGTCTGGTTCAGCCTTCTTTCTTGTTGTTTTAGGGTTAGTTTTATCAATTAGCTACATTTTCATACTATCTGTGGTTTTGGGAGGAATTCTCTGTCTCACCTCTCACGCCGCCATCGTGAATCCTCTGTGCTCATGTTTTTATTTCTCTTGGGTAGATACTAGGAGTGGTAATGCTGGTCATATGGGAAGTACATATTTAACTTTTAAGAAAGTGTCAAAGTATTTTCCTCTTTCCATTTTCAACAGCAAGTCTATGAGAGTTCAAGTTGCTCCATGCCCTTGCTAACACTTGGAATATCAGTCTCTTTAATTTTAGCCACTCTAATAGGTACATAGTAGTATCTCATTGCAGTTTTAATTTGCACTTCCCTAATGACTAATAATGTTGAGCATCTTTTCATGTACCATTAGCCATTCATTTACCTTCTTTGGTGAAATAGCTATTCAAATATTGCCCATTTTTAAATTGGGTTTTTCATCTTATTGAACTGTAGTAGTTTATATATTACAGACACAAATACTCCATTATATATATATGATTTGAAAATATTTTCTCCCATTCTGTGGCTTGTCTTTTGATTTTTTTTATGGGATATTTTAAAGAACATTTTTAAATTTTGATGAAGCCAAATGTATCAATTTTTTTCTGTGTTTCTATGAAATCTTTGCCCATCCCAAGGTCACAACGATATTCTCTGTTTTCTTCTAGAAAATACATATATTTTATTTTAAGACCCTTCAGTTTATGGATCTACTTTACGTGATTTTTGTGTATG
Organism: Manis javanica; assembly: GCF_040802235.1. NCBI lineage: Eukaryota > Metazoa > Chordata > Mammalia > Pholidota > Manidae > Manis > Manis javanica. Next base: position 95,765,948 of record NC_133159.1, on the reverse strand, counting down.
GTGTGAGAATCAAATTTCATTTTTATACTTATGGATATCCAATTGTTCTAGCACCATTTGTTGACAAGAGTATCATTTCTTCATTGAACTGCTTTGGTATCTTTGTCAAACATCAATTTATCAAAACTATAAGGATTTATTTCTAGATCTTCTATTCTGTTCCACTGACCTATTACTCATCAAATACTGTACTATCTAGGTTGCTATAGGTGTAATTACAGTAAATTTTTTGATCCAGTAATGTAAGTCATCTCTGTCCTTTTTAAACTTGTTTTGAATATCCTAGATCCTTTATATTCCTTATCAATTTTAGAATTAGCCTATCTATTTCTACAAAAAAAATATATTGATGGAATTTTGAAGGGATTATACTGAATTTATAAATATTTGGAGAGAAGGACCATCTTAATAATAGTGTGTCTTTCAGATCATGAACATGAATGTTACTCCATTTGCTTGATCTTTAATTTCTCTTACCAATGTTTTGTTTTTAGTGTACAGGTCTTATACTTTCTATGTTAAAGTTATTCCTAAGTATTTTATTCTTTCTGATACTATTATGAGTGAATTATTTCCTTAATTTCATTTTTGGATTACTCATTTTTGTATATTAATCTTGCATCTAGAGAACTTGTTAAACTAATTTATTAGTGTTAGTCATTTTTTTACAGATGCCTTACATTTTCTAAATATGGGATCAGGTCATCATGAATAAAGGCAATTTTCACTTTCTTTTCGTTGCCTTCTTGTTCTGGCTAGAATCCCCAACACAATGTTTTATAGATATGGTAAAAGAAGACATCCTCGCTTTATTCCCAATTTTAGAGGCACAATACTGTCTTTAATCATTAAGGGGTGATGTTAACTATAGATTTTTTGTACACACCCTTTGACAGATTGAGGAAATTACTTTCTATTTCTAGTTTCAATGGAAATTGAATTTTGTCAAATGCTTTCTTTCTAGCTCTACAGAGATCATGTCGTTTTTGTCCTTTCTTCCATTAATATGGTATATAACATTATTTTCAAAAGTTAACCAATGTTGCATTCCTAGGATAAATACCAACTGGCCATAATAGATAATCCATTTATATGTTTTGAATTTGACTTTGTTAACAAGTATTTTGTTTAAGATTTTCACATCTATGTTCACAACGAATTTTCTCATCTTTGTCTAGCTTTGGAATCAGGGTAATACTGATCTCACAAAATGAGTTGGGAAATATACTTCCTCATGTATTTTCTGAAAAAGTTTATGTAGGATTAGTGTATTGGTTCTTGACCTAATTAACTAGTACTTATTCTTTAGATCTTATTTGAACCATCAATTACTCAGGGAAGGATTCTCTGACCCCCTTGACTATGTCCATTTCCCTTTTATATAAGCGTAATAGCTTGTAAATAATAACTCTCCTTCTTAGTGTTCACCACAACATAATTTTTATTCATTCGTAGTATTATTATTGTTTCTCTCCCACTTTACTAGAAGCTCCATGAAAAGGAAAATGTTGAGTGTTTTCGCTCATCATTATGTAGACATAGTACCTGGCCTGCTGCCAGACACATGTCAGGTAGGTACTTAGCAAATAGTTTATTAAATGAAGGATACATAATGACTGTTTTAATTTTTGATGCTTTGTTCCCTTCCTTGACTTACTGCTTTTTTTCTCTAGATTTTTCATAGAACCACTTGTATCATTGTAACTCTTCCTATCAATCCAGAGATTTTTTGTTAATACAGACATTTAGAGTGATAAATTCATTAAGCATTAATTTGGAAGTACTCCATAGATTTTGTTATAATATCTATACTTTTATTTCTATCCTTCAAAAATACAGATATATGGTCCTGCTACTCAAATAACAAAAATTTTTCCATTTTCTAAAGAAAGTTCTTAGTAAAGCAGCCAAATCAGTTTCAATCCAATTTATGTCCCATCATCTTATCTACATACTTAAACTGCAATCAGACTGGGCTACTTACTCTTCTCTTAAACAACTACTATACTTCTGTTTATAAATACCTTTCCTCTTGTGCTCAATATATAGCAAAATACTTTAAACATAGTAGCCCAATAAGTGTTAGTGGAAGAGTTCATACCACTCTTCATGATCCAAGTTAAGATTTTTAAAATTTATATCTTTTATAATTTTTAATATTTTTATTATGTAATCTCTAACTTTATTGTACTGACCTGATGTTAATACTGTTTATTATTTTTTAATTTTCTTTACATTTTTTGTTTTCAAAATATATTTCTGTAATTTATTTTTAACATGAATTAAATATTTCTTTGTATCCTAATACCATGCTGTGGCCAATTTTTGTCTAAGACTTAAACATATTTAAAAAGATATCATGGTTTCCTCCTACCACCATTCATGAAGTCAAGAACCATGTGTGTCTTGTTGACTGTATTCTTAGCACCTAGGACTGTTGGTACATTATCTTAGTAAGTTTTTAGAGTTGCCTTTAATTTTATTCTTTCCACTGCTGCTAAATTAAAAAGTATACACTAAGGAGTTGTTAGGTAGATTACTTTATGAGAGAATAATGAATAAAAATATTCATAATAGATGGGGTTCAATTGAATACAATAGACGCTGAGTTCCTAGTATGAATCAAGATGCTCTAAGAATGGGATACAAACGCAATTCCTGCCCTTGAGACTTATGAAGGCATACAGATTTACAAATAGCTTTGATATGATATACTAAAAGGAAGGGATGTATATAATGGCATGGAAGTTAAGAGTTAAGGAAATCTTTAAATTATGTAGTGGAAGAAGGTAAGAAATTCTGTAGCAGAAAGTTAACCTTTTAACTTTTAAAGATAAGGAAACCAAAACCCAAACAAACTACAGTGCTTGTTCAAGATCACAGAGCTAGAGAACACAAAAGGAGATCTAACTCCTAGTTCTGTGCTCTTTCCATTATACCATACTTAGTATCAACACTTTTTAGCAGCTCACAAAAGAACAAGGGAACAGAATTTAGAGAGTTAAAAACTAAAATTTGCAGATTTAGTCATCCTAACGTCATGTCCTACTAATATAAAAAGTCAAGACTGTACACAATTACGAAAAGCTAGCCAAGTACTATGTAAGTCAAACAACTTTCTAGTTGACTGGCCGTTTAAAAGAATGCACCCTAAAAGTGTTGGTTAAACGTATTTCACTGGAGATTTAAACATCCCAATCTAATCAATGTGACTTAGATATAAATAAAACAAATGATTAAGTTGTATTACACTAACACATACATATTTTTTAAGTGTTTAGAGTGTCTGCAGCAAATCTTTAAAAATAAAGGCCCCCAAAACAAGAATCTGCCAGCCATTATTCAGCAATTTCCAGGAAGTAGACTGTGAATCTGCAGATCGAAGTACTGAAGTCAATAGAGAGAGACATTCTTTCAGAGGCAGGGATGGTGTTTCCACACCCCTCAAAACTATCCAGTTACATGTGACTTACTGAGCAAGCTTTCTAGGACTAATCTGCACCATCCTCTGCCCCAGTACATGCTGACCCCTCAGCCCTGACTTTGAAACATTATATAACCCTCCCCTCCCCTATTGAAAAAAATTAATAAACTGGAATTCTGAATCCACATCACTTTTAGGTTGCTTGGTGAGCATGAATTTGCTCAGTTCTAAGAGTACTGTAGAAAAATGTTTAACACCTGAAAAACTTAACACCGTACTACTATAAACCAGTAACTGAAAAGTGATTCAGGCCACAAATGGGTTTCCCTGGGCTCACAAAGGCAGGAAGAAAGAGGAAGAGGAGCAGAGGAGAGAGAAGAGGAGGAGGGGGAAGGGAGGAATGAATGTGTGTACATTTTATACATATAAAATGTATATTCCCAGCTTCTCTTGAAAACTCTGGCAATACTGGGGCTGCAATGCCACAAAGTAACAGCAGCTGGAGTTAAGTAGCCATAGCTCCATTTACATGTGACATTTGCTTTCAAATTCATCATAGGCCAATCACTTCTAATTTCCCTGATATTGAGGATAAATGTCAATTGCCATTTATCATTCTGCTTGCGGTGATGTTTTCTTTATAAACTTCAAAGTATGCCACACTTGATGGGTAAGTGCAGATTTTTTTAAAGTATGTACAATACACTCTTCCATTAAAGCAGTAAAACAAAGCTAGAATTTAAAAAAATCAATTTACCTTAATCTGAGTCTGCTCGATTGACTTTTCCCATATCTGCTGATCATATGCTCCAATCTGAAATAGAGAGCAGGCTTTTTAAATGATGCAGAGGAAATCCTTTTATTTAGGTCAAGTCTCACCAAAGTCATGGGACTATTAAGTATCTATATAAGTATCTGGAAAATGCACTTCTCAGAGGTTAGAATAAATTGATATTTCCAAGGTCTGTTTCCTTCAAAATTCTAACATAACTGGATCTAAAAGTAAGTCAAAAATCAATGTTCAAAATATTTCAAATTAAGTATTATCTGAAAAGATATGTCCACTTTTTAAGGAAAACATCAGTGGGAAAACTAGAGAGGAATAAAACGTATTCAATAGCTCAGTAAGACTGTTGCCAGTACAAACCTGAGCTGTGCAAATAAAGTTTCATGTCTGAAAAAACAGCAGTTGGGTCAGAAGCAAACTATCAAAGCATGGCTGTGGCATTGTGTGTCCAGCATGGAGAAGGAAGGTGACTTGAAAATCTTATTCGGGGACCTGGAGCTAAGTTCAAAAGACCTGATGACCTTGTACATCAGTTTTCCATTTATGTTGAGAGATACCATGCGAATACCTGGCAATACCAAGTTCAGGGAAAACGAACATGTTCTCTGTGGGAGCTTTTTGCAGGAAGTATGTTTTACGAATAAAAATATTGATACTACCTTCTTTTGGTACCACGATATAGCATCTCTCTCATTTGAGGCCATCTGTGTCTCCAGCCAGAGAATGGGATTTCACTGAAAATGAAGGGAAGCCAGTCGGTGAGTCCAGTTGCTGAAAGGTACTCTTCCAATTTGGGTAGAACTCTAAGACCACTTCGCTCAGCCCCTCCATGAGCTGCTGTTGTTTTCGCCGGCTGCTTGCCCGAACAAAAAAAAGCCAACCCCAAAAACCTCTGGCGCAGTGGCGACCGGAGAAGCCTCTCTGCGATATTTTGTGCGGGTGTGCTCAGGGATGAGGGGGAGGGGAGGCGAGGACGCAGGAGCCTCCGCGCCCAGCGTCTGGTTCTCACCTGGTGCCTGCGGCCGCTCAGCCCGGTGGCCGGGACCTTCCTCCTCAGTGGCCCCGGCCGGGCCCTAAGGCCGGGGGCGAGGCGACGCGCCCGGCAGGCCGCATCTTCTCCCGGATGCGGAGACGCCAGCGGGGCCGTTACCATGGAGACCGCGGAAGCCGCCCCAGCCTTAGAAGCAACCGGCCGCTCAGCGCCCAGAGGAGGGCAGACCTGGTGCCCTCCAAACCCGACCTACAGGGTCACCAGAGACTGACCCAAAACAAATAAGAGAACGAACTTGAAAAGGAAGGGGATAAAAAGTGAAGGGAGTCCTTGCTAGGCCGCTGGTCGCCACAGCTATGGCAAAAGGCTTTTGCCGACTGGAAAAGTCAGGTGCAAAGGCCGCAAGACCCGGAGGAAGATGCTTGGGGGCGGCGGACGCGTCCTCGCTCGGCCGGGCCTGATGCGGCCATGACTCAGCCGGCCGAGAGCTGAGCGAGAGAAGCGCGGCAAACCGAGGGGCAGGCCGGCCGCGGCTTCCGCTTTCCGGGTTTTCCAGCAAGGGTGGCCCCGCCCTCGGCCGGGCCTTCGCGCGGCGCCTCCGCCCGGCTGCGGGATGGAGAGGCCTGCGTATTGCGGCAAAGCGATCTAAACTGAGACCAGCTCCCCCGTTCACCCTTCGGATCACTTCCTCAGAAATGACTTTCCCAGCCATTGATCTGAAGGACGTCGGTCCCGGTATACTAATAGACTCCCGTTCGTTTCTGTTTAACACTTTTATGTCCTTTTTTGTGCTTCATTAATTACTGTCGGTTTTCCCCACTGCGCCGTGGTCTCCAAGAAATCAGAGACCACAGCCTGGCACGAGACTGGTACATAGGTTTTTCCCATCTCTGCCGAGTAAACGAGTGTTTTCATGAATTTACGCTGACCTGGAACGAAGGGCCTGGTAGGCTACTGCTTAGTAATTCCCTTCCTCTCCCACCCCTCAGCAGTTCGGGGGCTTTACTTGCTTTCTGGATGCTCAAGCTTAAGGGAAGAGGAGGAGCAAGGCTTCGGGCAGTTCCAGGGCCCTTTTCCCAATTAGGGTAGGTAAAGGTGGCCGTGGGGAGGTTTCTAGGTTAAGAATTAAAGCAGGCTGAGAGGTCAGGAGAAAGGAACGGCACCCAAAAATGAATATTTAAGGAAACGTTAGTAAGGTTTAAGCCTTTTTCCTCCTATATATATTTCTTGGCAATTAACAGAAAACTGACTTCTTACTATCATTCTCACCTCACCCAAAGCAGAGTACTTGCCCAGCATGTAGCATTTGGGTCGGGTAAAGCTACTGACAAATAAATTGGTTAGATTAGCTACCACTGAAAGTTTAAGTGCGGTTCTAAATGTTTCACAACATCATTGAATCATCCTCAGGTGGATGTCATCCCCATTTTACCAATGAGGAAAATCCTGCTAAGAAAATAAACTCCACAAAACTAAAACCAATTCACCCAGGTTTGTTTTTCTATTGCACCCATTGGGTGTTTTCCTTTTTGCTTTCCCTTCCTTAAAGCATTACAACTTAAAAAAAAAAAAGGATAAATGACAAATGAAAAAGTGTCAGTTTTTGTCTAATATTTCAGATGTACATTACATTAATAGCAAAACCATTTTACTTCATTACTTAGCACACAGAGGCTTTTGGAGTTGGTAGAACCTGGAATCAGGTTGAGTTCATTAGGGAATAGTACTAAGCAGCAAATCATCTTTCAGGAGCCCCTGAATAAACTTTTCAGTGTATCATAAGGCTGCCACTTACCAAAGCATGAGTTTTGAACCCAGAACTGAATTCAAATCCGTGTTCCAAATGACCAAATAATGTGAGCCTAGGCAATTTATTTAACCTAACAAGTCTGTTTTCCCACCTGTATTATGATGGAGACTGGATTGTTACCTTCCTACTGAAGGATAATGGATTAAATGAGATACCCTCAAATAAAATGCCTAGTTAACTAACCTTAGTTCCCTCCCTTTTCCTTTCCTAATCAGAGCCAAGGGTTCTGTGCTTAGGACAGATAACTCAATAAAATAAGTTCACACAAAAACTGATGAGGAAAAAAATCCATTGCATTGTGACACTTAATACATCAATGACATCTGAAAAACCTAGACACCTTCATTAACTAACACTGCATACATGTACTTTAAAAAATACCATCACCAGATTAAAAATTTTATCATCCTCTCATAAAGATATAAACCAATTTAAGCATCAGGCAGGAGGCATAACTGCCACAAATGCCAAGCGTAATTTTTTCTTCTTCTCCAAAACTACTTGCATCTCAATGTGTATGGAATTATCCCCAGATCCTATGACCTTTTTAGAAAAGAAAAGTCTCAATATTTTCTAAAATATTAGAAAATAATAGGGGATCACAGAAGGATTAATACTTTAAAAACATTTCAATTGCAGGTAGCTAAAATTCACATGTGCTATTCATTTTCTCATGAAACATCAGTAAAGGACAAATCAGACTTTGTTTATTAAAAAAATACTTTACAGGAAAAAAAAACCTATGCATTCCATTGTCCTATTTTACAAAGAAATAGCTTAACAATTTAACACACTTAGACAGCTACAAAAAAGCACTGTGTTAAAAGGATTATTATTCACACAAATTTAGATTTAAGACTATTCATTAAAAACCTTTTTAAAACACTTGTTAATGTCAATAAACAAACTAAGGCCACAAAACGCAAATAGTCCGCCAGGCAAATTATACATTTCATCTATATGCAAAGACCTCTTGGATAAATTAAAGCCACAGGAAAAAAGTCTTAGCTGCCAATCAAAATGGAGTTTAGTCACAGAAAACACTATTACATGAAAATTTACAACATGTGATAGTAGTACATAAGTATTTCTTTAGAGAGAATTGAAAAGTGCTATATTAAGAGACAGTGGTCTCAACTACATGCACAAGTGGATCCTAAAAAATGTATGAAGAAAATGGAAGGCCATAATATTTATGGAGAGATACTTGCTTTTAAAGCAACAAACTTCCAGGATGAGGATAGGTCCCTTATGTGCTAAAGAAAAACATTTGTACATTTCCTCTACTTACTGCATGACCAATAAATACAGCTACAACCTGTTTAAAAAAAAAAAAAGAATTAGCAGAAATAAGAACGTCTGGCATGTTCTAGTGCAAGGTACATTTTTTAAAAACCTTGTAGCAATGCCAAAACATTATGAAGACATAAACTCAATTATCCTAAAGATATAATAAATGCAAATAAATTTTTAATAGCAAATACAGATGAAAATATAATGGGCTAATATTAATAATCAAGAATATATTCACTAAGGGTTTTCTTGAATTTTGGAGTCTTGCTCCTAAGTTAGCTTTCATTCTAGACAATATTTATAGAGGGGAAGGCAATAAGGAAAACGCTTCTCCAGTCATTAAGTCAATTTATTCCTATTAAAACTTAAGCAAGATGATGCAATACATCTCCTAACATTTAGTAAAGGATTTTATTTAATAAACTTCCCCCCGCCCTGACAAGAGCTTGTTTGCAATATTAGTCAACTGATTTTCCAACTGTCTCTAAGGGGAAAGGGCACCTTTCAAGTCTTCGAAAATAACAAAGTACCAGTGAAACAAATTCTAAGTACAGAATAAGCAAACTTAAAGTACAATTAAGCCTAGGAATTCACTTTTAAAGAGTTTAAACTTTGGAGGGGGCAACTAATATGTAGGTTATTATTATTATTGCTTTATGAATTTGGGACACCTCTTTGAATCATAATCCTACTCTTAGCATATCTTGGTAAACAGAATGACTTCTGGGGCAGGGGAAGACTTTTATCCTTTTTAATGAATACCATAAAATTGCTCTATTTACTAAGTTAGGAATATTCATTTATTGGCTCCTTTGCATAAGCACATTTTTTAAATATCCCTCTGCTCCACAAAATACTAAAACTTATAGCCACATTCTGCAAGTATTCTCAAAGAGTTGGCACAACAGATAATATACCAAAAAGGAAGATCGGCTGAAATTTCAGTTACAACTTCACTGCCATCACTACTTTACAAATCAGAAGACGCCAGATTGCCCCATGCCTCACTCCACCAAACCAAGTAATTTAAAGATTTAGAAAAGTTGCAATCATTTGTATCACTAACTAGGATACAGCTTTGAAAGCAGTAAGAAACTCAAAACTTGCTCTTTTATATTCATCAGTCTTTAAAGCATGCTATTAAAATCTAAACTCACATAGGACATTCAGTTTCGATACATTACTAGCTAAGTGTTTCTCTCTCCATTCTATTGCAATTCTAACATACAATGAATTTATTAGTACATGATTTTAAACATTTTTATACTCCTTTAATGTGTTTATATTGGAGGTGAGGGTAGACTGTTTTAGAAAAGGAAAATGGAGATTTGCTTTTGATTGTAGGTCTTTGCAGATCCGCTGGTTCCTGAGTGATTATACACAGTGCTGGCTGTCAGGAGACAGTCTCCTTGTTTATTAGCAATGACCAGCTTAGATGACAGATGGCATCTGCTGGATGGCAAGTGGGAGATGGGGAAATCGGATCTTGGAAGACAAGAAAAATAAAAATAAAGTTTTTGCTTTAACAACGTTGTTCTTCATGATTATTTTAAAAAGCAAATATTGCCTGAGAAGAATTTTACTTTGCACAGCCTAGTAAAGCTCTATGAAATTCTTCTGGACAGAAAACAAATACAAGAAATAACCCAAATCTGCATACTTTGTGATTATCTCCCTCCCCTCAAATAACAGAAACACCCTAAAGTCAAGTCCCTTAAAAACTAGTCTTGCTAAACCACAATTTACCCTAGAATTTATACCCAAGATTTTAAAGCACCCCTGCAATAAGCACATTACTTTTCATACCATTCTAATTACCTTATTTACAAAGATAACTAAAACCAACATCAGTTCCAATTCACAAATGGTTTACACTGAATGTTTCTCTATTTCTTCATCCTTTGTAACAGAGAATACATACATATACATATATATAAGGAATAGTACAGATTCTAACTAATCACTGCAGTATTTGCTGATGGTTACTTTTCTATCGGTTTACACAGTGACCTCTCTACTTTGCTAATATGCATTTAACTACACAATATTGCACAAAGTAATATTTATATAAGATTTAACCTATTTCAGAATATTTTAGAGAAAATTCATATTTAATATTTCAAAAGATGCAGCTAAGTTTTCATGGTGACAGACAATAAAGCAGCATCTTTTTTTGCCTATGTTAATGTAAATATTCCAAATCTCACCCTCCAAGAAAAAGAAAATCTCCAATTGCACTATAACCAGGTAGATACAAGAAATCTGGTCTTAGGTGTGGGGAGTACTCTCCCTTTAATAAACAAAAGGCCTACTGTATTATTAAATAAGAGAAAGCGAAATGTGTATTACATTAACATTCTAAAATAACAGGAAGTTAAGACTACAGTAGCTATATGAACTGTGCCTGTTTGGAGAAAAATTTAAATATTCAGGCACTAAGCTTTAGGATACCTGAAACTCCAGGATGAAGACGAGTGCCATATTCTTTATTAGTAGCAACACAGAGTAATAGTAAATAAACCCAGGTTTCACCAGTAAAAACTGAAGTGTCTCAACAGATCTTTATCATGAAGAGGTTGATGCCAGCTGACAAAAATAGTTTTCCCTAAGTTTCACGCACAAAATATGGCAGCTTCATCAGAAAGATTGGTATCATTCTCTACGTTTGATACTCGTGATCAGTTAAGGAAGCAGAACAATAGAGTATCATGTCAACATTATCTTTTACCCAAAATATCTTCCACAGTTACATCTATTCTAGAAGAGATTAATGAACCATGGATAATGAGTGACCAAGGACTATTCATCTTTATATATTTTTAATTGAAATGTCCACTGGGCTTTAAATAACACATACAAAAAAGACAGTTGGATCAGAAAGTGCTGTGCTTTCTCTTTTGTTAAGAAACCAGAGAGCCACTGAATTTTCCTTATAAACTACCTGTTTTTTATGGTTCTAACGAGATAACTTACTTGCCCATGCACAAGATGCAGGAACTCTTGCCTGCAATGTATGCCATTTTTACTGTAGAAACTGAATCTGTGCCATAAAGACACAAATACTAAACTATAAACCTGATCTTCTATCATAAAAACAGCAAATATGGCAAGAGACAAGGCAAGATAAAATTAAGGGAAGTGACTAATTTACCAAATAAGAATCTGTTATTCCAGAGAATTCTCATTTTGATTTGAAGAAGAGATTGAATTGTTACCTCACACCTTAAAACAGAAAATAGCAGCAGACCCACTATTACATACTGTACTAACGGGATAAGATACAACTCTTAACTTTGCATAATCTGGTAAAAAAGATATGCTTGACATTTGTGGAATGTCATTTCTCTTTATAGAATTATAGGCAAGATTTCTCCAATAAAACTTAACTTAAGCCAGTTATAAAACTATAACTTCACATCAAAATTTAAAAAAGTTAAAAAATGTGTTTGAATATGTACATATCACACAGGAGTGCTTGAATGTTCCTGTAGTTTGTGTTGCTGGTCAGAGTCCAGTCTACCTTCCACCTTTAAAACTGGAATAGGCTGAGTCATCTGATCTTGCTGCAGATTAAGTTCTGATGAAGGTGGGAAGGATGATGAGGCAGTTGTCAAAAGCTGCATCTCTGTGCATGTTTCTTCAGATTCAGTTTTTATCCTCACACACTGGGGTTCAACTTCTAATTCTCGCTTTCCAGTTAAATCACAGTCCATGTTAGAACTACTTTCTGTGTTCTGAGTGGCTTCCACAACAGGGTGGTACTGTTTAAGCCTTATATGCCAAGCTAAGCTGCACACTGCTGACACTGTTTTGAACTGATGAATGACATTTCTAGGGATGAAGTAAATATCATTGTCGCATAGCTGAATTCTAGCATAACGAATGCCTTCTCGCCTCATTTGGTTTAGTTTAGCTTCATCCACCCACTGTACACACTGAAGAGAGGAAAAAAGCTGTATGAGACTTTAAAATATGTAATAATTTAGTCAAGTTAAATATTACAATTAGCACAGGAAAACAGGGACAAATTAAAGCCAACCATTACTAAATGATACACAATTTCCTAATTTTCCCATAATCCATGGAAAACATTTTTCCTCTTATTTACCTCCTCACTAGTTAACAATGTACAAGTTAAAGTCAATATGACCTAGGGAATCATTTAAATAAGTATTTGAAAGTGCAGCCAAATATTAATATTCTTTGCAATACATAAGGGCAACACTTATCTGCTCTTTCAACCTTTGGCATGTGAGGGCACACAGTACCACAAGGTTAACAGCTGAGACTGCTTATGGCCCCAAAAGAGCAGCCTGGGCCCTGTGACTATCTCAGGCTTACCTAGCATCCCAAAGATTGATGTGATCTTAAGCATTCTAGTTGGGAAGTTGTTTTAATTATTTCCAACACCCTCCACCCACACACAGCCTTTAATTGTAGTAAAATTTAGTTCACTATTTCATGTATCTAACTTTAAAATAAAAAGCAAAATAAAATGGGTACAGATACTTATTTCCAACATCTCATTCAAAGGGTAACAAAAAACCAAGAGTTATTACCTGGGAAACTGGAGGTTCATGAAGGTCTAACTGAAGTCTCTGTACAACATCAGTGAAATCCTCAGCATGAAAACAAATCACATCTTTGGTTATGCGAGGTTGGTCACTCCTACGATTAAAAAAACTGAGCTTTAGAAGCAAGTATCCCATAATGGAAAATGATGACAAATTTCAGTTGTCCTGTTCCTGGAAATGCTACTACTAGCACAGAAAAGGATGCATAGTTCCTAAGGACAAAGTATACATTTGCTTCTTTAGTCAACTTTTAAAAAATAAACAAAACACAAAACACTACCTAAGAACAAAACACCTGAACCAGATGGTTTCACTGATAAATTTTATCAAACATTTAGTGAAGACCTAATACCCATCCTCCTCCAAGTTTCCCAAAAAATAGAAGAGGAGGGCATACTCCAAATTCATTCTACGAAGCCAACACAACTCTAACACCAAAACCGGGCAAAAACCCCACCAGAAAAGAAAACTACAGACCAAAATCCCTGATGAACATAGATGCAAAAATACTCAACAAAATATTAGCAAACTGAATTCAAATATATATCAAAAAGATCATCCATCATGATCAAGTGGGATTCATCACAGAGATGCAAGGATGGTACAACATTCGAAAATCCATCATCATCCACCACATCAACAAAAAGAACAAAAACAACATGATTATCTCCATAGATGCGGAAAAAGCATTTGACAAAATTCAACACACATTATTGATAAAAACTCTCAATAAAATGGGTATAGAGGGCAAATACCTAAACATAATAAAGGCCATATTGACAAACCCACAGCCACAGCGAGAACCTGACAGCTTTTCCTTTAAGATCGGGAATAAGACAAGGATGCCTACTCTGCCCACTTTTATACAATATAGTTCTGGAGGTCCTAGCCAGGGCAATCAGACAACACAGAGAAACAAAAGGTATCCAGATTGGTAAGGAAGAGGTCAATTGTCCCTGTTTGCAGATGACATGATATTGTATATAGAAAATCCTGAAGAATCCACTCCAAAACTACTATATCTAATATCTGAATTCAGCAAAGTTACAGGATACAAAATTAATACACAAAGATCTGTTGCATTCCTAGACACTAATGATGTACTAGCAGAAAGAGAAATCAGTAAAACAATTCCATTCACAATTGTATCAAAAAGAATAAAATACCTAGGAATAAACCTAACCAAGGAAGTGAAAGACCTATCCTCTGAAAACTACAAGACACTCATGAGAGAACTTAAAGATACCAATAAATGGAAACACATCCCATGCTAATGGATAGGAAGAATTAATATTGTCAAAATGGCTATCCTGCCTAAAGCAATCTACAGATTCAATGCAATCCCTATCAAAATACCAACAGCATTCTTCAATGAACTAGAGCAAAGAGAACCACAAAAGACCCCAAAGAGCCAAAGCAATCCTGTGAAGGAAGAATAAAGCAGGCGGAATTACACTCCCTGACTTCAAGCTCTACTACAAAGCCACAGTAATCAAGACAATTTGGTATTGGGACAAGAACAGAGCCACAGACCAGTGGAACAGACTAGAGAGCCCAGATATAAACCTAAGCATATATGATCATTAAATATACAATAAAGGAGCCATGGATATGCAATGGGAAGATGACAGCCTCTTCAACAGCTGGTGTTGGCAAAACTGGACAGCTACATGTAAGAGAATGAAACTGGATTACTGTCTAACCCCATACACAAAAGTAAATTTGAAATGGATCAAAGACCTGAACGCAAGTCATGAAACCATGAAACTCTTAGAAAAAAATATAGGCAAAAGTCTCTTGGATATAAACATGAGCAACTTCTTCATGAACATATCTCCCTAGGTAAGGGAAACAAAAGCAAAAATGAACAAGTGGGACTATATCAAACTAAAGAGCTTCTGTACAGCAAAGGAAACCATCAGTGGAACAAAAAGACATCCTACAGTATGGGAGAATATATTCATAAATGACGTATCTCTTAAGGGGTTGCATCCAAATTATATAAAGAGCTCACGCACCTCAACAAACAAAAAGCAAATAGGACAATTAAAAAATGGGCAAAGGAGCTGAAGAGACAGTTCTCCAAAGAAGAAATTCAGATGGCCAACAGGCACATGAAAAGATGCTCCACATCCCTAATCATCAGAGAAATGCAAATTAAAACCATAATGAGATATCACCTCACACCAGTAAGGATGGCCAACATCCAAAAGACAAACAACAACAAATGCTGGCGAGGATGTGGAGAAAGGGGAACCCTCCTACACTGCTGGTGGGAATGTAAACTAGTTCAACCATTGTGGAAAGCAGTATGGAGGTTCCTGAAAAAGCTCAAAATAGAAATACCATTTGACCCAGGAGTTCCACTCCTAGGAATTTACCCTAATAATGCAGCAGCCCAGTTTGAAAAAGACAGATGCACTCCTATGTTTATCAGAGCACTATTTACAATAGCCAAGAAATGGAATCAACCTAAGTGTCCATCAGTAGATGAATGGATAAAGAGATGTGGTACATATACACAATGGAGTAGTATTCAGCCATAAGAAGAAAACAAATCCTACCATTTGCAACAACATAGATGCAGCCAGAGGGTATTATGCTCAGTAAAATAAGCCAGGCGGAGAAAGACAAGTATCAAATGATTTCACTCATCTGTGGAGCATAACAACAAAGAAAAAACTGAAGGAACAAAACAGCAGCATACTCACAGAACCCAAGAATGGACTAACAGTTACCAAAGGGAAAGGGACTGGAGAGGATGGGTGGGAAGGGAGGGATAAGGGGGGAAACGGGGCATTACTATTAGCATGTATAATGTAGTGTGGGCGCACAGGGAAGGCAGTATAACACAGAGAAGACAAGTAGTGATTCTATAGCATCTTACTACGCTGATGGATGGTGACTGTAATGAGGTATGTGGGGGGGACTTGATAATAGGGGGAGTCTAGTAACCACAATGTTGTTCATGTAATAATTGTACATTAATTATAGCAAAATTTTTAAAAAGTGCCTTTGAAAAAAATAAAACACCAATAAAGCTATTTTTTAAAATAAAATTGAGATTAGTCGTTAAAAAACTAAAACAATGACTAAAGATAAATATTTTTATTTTAAATCAGTTGTATTTTCATCCTCTCACCACTATGTCCAGATACCTCCATGCTAACCTATTTTAATGTCACCATCAGGATTGACTAAAGTAGAGAGAACACATCTCAGTCACACAAAAATCATACCTTCCAGTTTCCAAAGTAGCAAGTGGGAAAAAATGCTAAATAATCTTTAACTTGAAATACTTATGAAGCTGCGATTGAACTATACTTCTAAAAAAAGTGAGATCAACTTTATACCGAATACAGAAGGCCCTGAAGTCATAAATATGAGAAACAAAGTAAAAGTTTTTTTTAATAAGCTAAATTCTGTGTTCTGAGCTTTGTCAAAACTGTACCCTAACTGAATGTTAAAAGGGGCAGCCAGTATGAAAAACAGTTTCCAATAATTAAAAATAGAATCATACTGTATGATATAGCAATTCCACTTCTAGGTATAGGCCCAGAAGACTTAAACCAAGGACACAAGAAATATTTGTTCATAGCAGCCAAAAGGGGGAAGCAACCCAAGTATCCACTGACATATGAATGGATAAACAAAATGTGGCATATACGTATGATGGAACACTAACTATTTAGCCTTAAAAAAGAAATTACGGCACATTGTACAATATGGATGAACCTTGAGGTTATTATGCTAACTGAAGTAAACCAGTCACAAAATGACAACTGTATGATTCCAACTTATATGAGACATTTAGAGTAGTCAAATTCACAGAAACAAAAGTACAATGAAGATTATCATAAACTGGGGGAAGATGAAAATAGGGAATTATTGTTTATTGCGTACAGAGTTGCAGTTTTAGAAGATGAAAAAGTTCTGGATCTGTTTCATAACAATGTGTATATACTTAACACTACTGAACTGTATACAGGTTAAGATTTTAATTCGTAATTTTATATTATGTGTATTTTACCACAGTTTTTTTAAAGACCTGGTCCCCAACCTCTTAAATCACATTCTCATCTCCTTGAACATTAACCAATCTTACAGGTGAGTTCCAGTAACTTACCATTCACCAAACTGTACAGCTTTCAAAACCCCAACAGCAGCCGTACTCTGCCAGTCAAACCCCTGACCTACATGATCAGCATGAGCTCTTGTCCTATCTTCAAAGAGGACTTCACGGGGTTCACTGGTCCGAGGTAGGTACTGGAGATTTTTAATTTCATTCATTGATCTGGAGTTGATTTGGTGTGAGTAAAAGGGGGAAAAAAAGTGTTAATAGCCTTAAGTCAAAAAATTCTGCTAAAATATCAGATTTTTAATAAGATGGGGGCTGTGAAGGGATCAATGACTTTGATAATTAGCATTTAACACACTATATTGTAATGTTTAATGTTATTATTCCTCTCTCATTATGTCATAATATAGAGATGCTATATCTTTGATTTGACTCAAATGTAGTGCTTGAATATATATAATTTAGTTGTCTAGCAACAGAAAACACAATTCAAATTCAAGACTGTACATTTCTTTACCCTGTCATTTGTTACTTCTCAAAATATTTTTAGTATTTTTAATTCTACAAACATTCTACTAGACTTGATACAAGATGGCAAACTGACCATCTATTATAATATCCTTCCACAGTAAAATAAGAGTGAAAGGCTTTAAACTAATATGGTACAGGTAGAAGAGAGTAGATGGGGAAATGGATGGGAGTATAAATTAAACAATTGGCTGTGAGATGATAACTGTTGATATTGAATACATGGGAGTTCATTGTATCATCTGCTTTTTGTGTCCTCTAAATTTTCTAAATACAATCATCTAAAGATGATAGTAAAGGAATGAATAAGAAGTAACAAAGAAAATGAATCAGTGAATGAACGTCAACAAACTTTTGGAAGATGGAAAATGATTGTGTCATAGACTAATAAAACTGAGCAGAAAAACCACAACCTAGAATATATAAGAAGGGAATGGCTGCTAAAAAGGGAGCAGGCCTTAGAGAAAGCTCTACCCAACAGACCTGGAAAGCCTAACAGTCCAAAAAAAATGCTAAGTATAATGACAATAATCAAACAGAAATGAAGGCTGAGAAAGGGGAGATTAAGGTGAAATTTTGCAAATAAACCAGTCACCCAACACTCCTGTGGGTAAAAATGTGGATAGTGAGGCCTTTACTCCCATGGAGAAGACTATGAGTGCCCCACCCATTTTCCATCCCTCATCTTTATTTCCCTGTCAGAACTCTTAATTGTCATTAGGTATCTGCTCCTACTCCATATGAAACCTCGTTCACAAGATCAATAGTTAGATCCTGATGAGTCCTGACAAACTGTAGTACACTCATTTTCCCTGTCAATGACTGATTAAGGTATACAGGAGTGAACTGATTCTGGTGAGCGGTGTGAGAGGAAATATGCTAAGGAGATTTCTGGGAAGTTTCCTAGATTCTAAGAAAGAAGTAAAAGATAACCTCTTCAATTAGATACAACCAGATCTAGATATGATGACTAGAACTACTGCAGCCATCCAACAACCACAAAGGAAGTAATTGTGAGTACAAATTCTAGGCAAAGAGAATGACAAAGCATAGAAAAAGAATGGACTTGGTTCCTTGATGACTGTACATTGCTGGTTACTGACCATATGGTGCTTAAGAGTCAACCTCTATGGACTTGATATATAGGATGACATTTTATTTTATGAACCAGTGTGAATCAAGATTTGCTGCTTATAGCCAAATGTAAAATGTATCCTGATACACTTTCAGCCAAAAAATCCCTATACGTTCTTCTCTAGACACAGTGAACTTACAATATGAATAGAACTAATGTAATCTTCTGGCATTTGTACATATCCTTTGGTGACCAGCTCTATACCTATTAACTCTAAAATGAAATCTACCTATTGACAAACCTTAAAACACCCAGTTAGCCCAGTGCTTTATTCCTATATATGAATGGGTCAACCAAAAATCACCAGATATGTGAAGAGAGTATGTAGCAGTCTGACAAAGACCATAAACAAAGCTAAAATTTAAGAATCAAGAGAAAGGTTAGAAGATAAAAGTAACATATATGTCCCAAAATTAAAAGAAAAAGATAATAGGAAATATGAGGATAATCAAACTGTGAGATCTATTATTCAACTAATAGTAGTTTCTGAAAGAAATAATCGAGAAAATGAAGAAACTACCAAAGTAATTAAGCAAGAAAAATTCCCAGAAAAGACATGAATCTTTAAATTTAAGAGACCTACCAAATAACAAAAAGGATTTAAAAAATTACTGTAAGATTAGAATAAGAATGAAAGACCCTAATAAAGACTAATCATTGTGAAATAAAGCTTTCAGTGAGGAAACACGTTGCCTACAAAAGAATGAAATATACAATAGCATTCATACTTCACATAGACAACATAAGATACCAGAAGACAGTGGGATAATGCTAAAAACCTAGGAAGAAAATAACTGTAATTCAGAAAAGCATTAAATAGGAAGTCCTAGGTTGCTAACTGCAAAACAAGCTTTTCACAGTGAAGAGAACACAGAGCTGCAAAAGATTTTCAGGTAAAAAAAATGATGTGTTAAAGCAGATAGTATGTATTCTGAATTCTTGAGGATATGACAAAAGTACAAAATGCAAGGTAATTACCAATAATCTATTCCAAAAAAAAAGCCATATAAAAAGCCATAGTCAACACAGAGGAGAAAGTCAGTGCGATTCTAGAAGAAAATGTATCTTAGGAAATAAAGAGAATAAAAGATATTAGTGATATGGTCAAGAACACTGTCTGCCCGCCTCAGAATCGGGCAGTCAGAAACTGTAGAGAAAATAGAACAATTCAAAAAAAAATTGGCGCAATCCAATTACGAAACAAACTAAAATGTGGCAAGATTTTCATTATCTAGGTGAAACACAGGGAAAAAAAGATTCTCTTGTATATTATTCCTTTGAGTGATGATAACAAAACACTGGAACTGAACCTCTTTTTGGCCTACTAGTTGGGTCTGTAGTAAACTCACCTACCCATATTATTATAAATGACGTTTACTGGCTATCCAATTTCAGAATATATCTATTGACAAAGCATATAAAACCTAATTATGGTTTTAAAACAGAATATGAATTAACTTTAACAATGCAGAAGGAGGGAAGAAGGGGGTAAAGCAGAGGTCATTTATTTGGACAACTCCTGAAGGGAGGAATATCTATCATACCAAGAAATTGACAAACTTCCTGTCAAGGCCTTGAAACAAAACAAAACAAAAAAGGCATTAAAAACTGAAATGGTTTTTGACTTTGGTAAAAAGATGTTTGCCTCCAGAGGGAAAGGTGGCCAGGATTTTATTATGAACCCTACTGTACTCTTGATTTTTTTAAAACCCAGTGCATGTATTTCTTTTAACTCTAGAGTTCACAAATTCAAAGCTCTTCATTAGCACTATCCTTGATAACTAGACAGCTTCTCACACTGGTTCCATCATTTTCAGCAGCAGGTGTTCTAACACAAAAAGTTAACATTAGTGTTTAACTTCTCATTTATTCACTCTAATTCAAAGTGCTTTTGAATGCCTCACTTAAGTATATTTAATCCCAAAAGAAATAAAATTTGACAGTACCTCAGATTAGTGGAGAAATAATAAATTATTAAATAAATGATGTTGGTACTCCTGCCTAACTTGGAAAAAATATCAAAACTCTCCCTCTATACTGAAATCAATACTAAGTAGATAAAATACACAATACTAAAAACAGACATATGAGGAGAAAATGTAAGTGACTATTTTATAATACTGAATAAGAGAAGGCTACTATTAAGAAGAGACCGCAGAGGAAAAGATAGGTATGATCTGACATCTGAACAAAAATTTCTGTGAATAAAGCAAAAAAAAAGGAAAAAAACTGTGACTAAAGAAAAAATTGAAGCTAAAAGAAAAAAAGAAAAACTTGCAACATAAGAAAACAACCTAAGAAAAAATTCCTAACACATAGGGAATTTTTACAATGAAAAACACCCCAAAAGAAATATGAAGAAAGTTAAAAAGGAATCACAAAGAAATACAAACCCTTCAAAGGAAACAAATTAAAATGAGACATTTTTGTTCAATCAGACAAAATTAGAGAATGTTAGTGGAAGGTATGGGTAAAGAGTACTACTGTCTTACTATATGGGTGGAAGTGTAAATCGGAACATTTGTGGAAGTCAATTAGAAATGTGCATATACATTGAGCTTTTAGGAATTTCTACTAAGAAAATAAGCATACATATGAACAAAAATATATCTACCTACCTATAACCACCAACCTGCCAGCCACAGCCATCCAGCCAACCATCCATCCATCCATCCTCCTATCCACCCATCCACCCACAATCAGTGAAGTGTTATAGATGTTTAACAACTAACTTTGTGGGGAGATCGTAGCGTTGTGGGGAGACAGCCGATCTGTAGCTGATTTGCTGATTTCTGTGATATAAATACTCCCAACACAGTGGTCAATTTCAAGCTATAATGAGACCTCACTCAATGTGGAATTAAGAGGCTAATAATGGCACTGTAGGTAAGTACAAACTGGTTCTAGCACACTACTGTTGTATTTGTCAAAATACTGTTTTTTTTAACTGAAAAACTGGGAACAATTTCAAGTGAAAGGTAATTGGTTAAATAACTCTTGATATAGCCATACTGTAAAAACTACACAGTCACTTAGAAATGATATAGTTCCATCTTGATATAACATAAATGGGAAAAAACCCAAGTTTTTAAGTACACATCATGTAAAAAATGAACCCATTTGTGATACTTCAATTAAAAAAAAAGAATAAACCCATTTGTGTACAAAGAAAATTCATAAGTATATATAGACTAAAATTTGAACATTAATATGCCTAAATGAGTGGGATTATGGGTACTTTCTGCATTCTTTCTATTTTTTTCTATTATCTGATTTTTTTTAAGCCTATAATAATCAGGAAACAATGGTCATTTCCTTTTTGGAAAGATTACAGAACAAAAATGTATACAGTACTTTAGAATTTCAAGATTCATCACCATGATGTACAAAAACTGCTGGGGTTTAGCAAGGTGCGTAAGTTTCAATATACTGCCAGGTTTTACCATGCCACCACCTTGCACACATACATAGTTTTTACAAAGTATTTTCATGTATTATCTCAGGTACACAAGGTTATTCCATACTTTAGTATTATTCTCCTATGAGCTTCAAGGTAAAGTCTAGACTAGTCCATTTAATTCTAAGTATTTTGAGTTACTATTTCCATATGCTAAACAAACATAAATCATTTTCAGTCTCATTAAATGAGACTTTTTATAGTACTAGAGTAAGTTAATCTTTATTTGTTTTTGTGTCTGAAACACAAAGTACGTTAGCCCAATATGAATTACTATAGACACTGCATAATTATGAGTATAGACGATATCACTCAGCACACACTAATCACCTGTTACGTGTCATGAAGACATAGAAAAATAAAATGAAGTCCCTATCCTCAAAAAGCTCAAAATTTAATAAAAAACAAAAATATGCAAGCAGATCATTAATGAACAAAATGATGTGTGAGTGGAGCTGGTAGCAATTAGTTGTCTAAAAGAACAAAACATGAAAGCTTCCCAAAGGAAATGACATTCAAGTTAAGTTTTTAAAATTTTATATTAAGAGTTTGTCAGGCAGAGAGGAAGATGGGGGAGGAGATGCTATTCCAAGCAAAAAGAACACTGCAAAAGCAGTTATGAACGACTATGGTTTGGAAACTGAATTTAGTATGGCTGGAGTGGACTACAAGCACATACATCTAGAAGAGGTACTGCTGGGGCCAGATTATAGAAGATACTTGTAGACCACACAAACAAGTCTGGACTTTTATCTTACAGGCAGTTAGGAACCAGGTTTTAAGAAAAGAAGTAAAAATTAAATTTGTTTTTTAGGAGGATGCTTTACTCTGAGAACTGTGTAATGAGTAGACTGAAGCAAGGAACTGACCACTAGAAGAAACTGCTCTTCAAATAATCTAGACAAATAGCTTTCCAACTGTGCTCAGGTCTCAATCATTTTTATAAGCAACCAGGTAAACGAAAAGCACTTTTTCCCTGTATGGCCCCGGAAGATGATTGGTTAGCCAGAGACGGGTAAGATTCCTCAAGGGAGGAACAACCTAAGACAGGCACAGTTGCAGGGGGGGCCATCAGGTGAGAAATTAGGGATCAACAGAGGTGAGGCTTAGAACCTCACCCCCCCTGTTTTGAGAGAAATCTTCTGCATCTGTGGATGTTTTATTGCCCTTGTCTAGCTTGGATTAACACATAGTCTACAGGCACACACCTGATCATCTACATTTGCTCTCTTACAACACTAAACTATGTTTTCTACCTTTATCTTGCATCTACCTACCACTTCAGCATTTTATTAAAAAAAAACAATAATAATAATAATAAAGGGAGAAATGTGGGATTCACATATAAATCAAGTATAAAAATCAAACAAATATTCATATTTGACCTGATTGTTTATAGTGCATAATGAGTGATCAAAACCGAAAGTTTTTGTGATGACTGCCCTTGTACTGTTCACCATGTAAGAACTTATTCACTATGTAAGAATTTGTTCACCATGTAAGAACTTGTTTGTTATGCTTCAGAAGATTGGAGACTGACGAGAATTAGGCTGGGGGTGGATCAATTATTGTGCATTGAGCATTGACTCCCCTATACAGAATTTTATTGTTGTTAACAACCATTTGATCAATAAATATGAGAGATGCCCTCTCAAAAAAAAAAAAAAGAAAAGCACTTTTGCTTATTTGAAAAAAATAAGTATTTACCGTCGTCTTTTGAAGGGTGACTTTGGCATATCTGCTGTAGGGATCATCTGCTCTCCTGGCCTTACCCACATAATAGGCCCATCATCACTCTGGGACCTACACTGGAGTCGCAGGCTGGAAAGGGTACCCCAGGGCAAAGTCATCTAGAAGTCAGATGAATGAGTCACATTAAAAAAAAAATCTCTTAGACTATTCACAAGTTAACTGCCACCACCCTCTCATCCCTACCCCAAAAGAAAGCTCTTGGGAAGCCTATTTTGTGTGTGTATACATATATATATATATATATGTAACATATATATATATGTATATAAAGAAACAAATGCTGTGTTAGTAATTTTATGTAAAAAAGAATAACTGAAGTTAAGTATTTTGTACCAATAATTTTCTAAACATTCCTAGTCAAAACACTGGATAAAATTTAATTTTAATAGACAAGATTAGCTTAATACTTTTTAATGGGAAGTATCCACTTAAGATCAGAACTCCAATAATCTGAATTAACACTCACTTTCAGAAATGGTGATTCTTCTAACATATCAAGGAACTCTGGGAAGTAATCACCGACTTCTTCATCTACTGCTCCAACAAGACTTATCTGCCGCATAGGACCTGCTCGGTAGGTGCCACAGCAGTACGTCCTGTTGACCTGAGATAAAACGAAAAAGGGAGGAGAAAGGACTGAAATACACTATAACATATTAAAGAATTAGAATAGGATATTGTTTCCAATGTTGCTATTTCTTCTACATACTAAAACTCAATGGTCAGTACCTTGGATAAAGTCCAGTTACAGAAAGGTTCCCTAGCACACTGATAAATACACTGAGATATGACTGCTATGTGCCACAAACAGAAATGTCAAGATGTGAGTTGGTCTATGGTCCCAACATCTCAAAAAAATACTGAAGACATTAAGATGTACTTGAACTTCTCTGAGAATGATGATTTTTAAACTCTGCAGACACTTCAAAGTGATCTCTATTTAGGAAAAGAAAAAAAACAATAATCAACAGTAAAATTGGCAGGGCATAAAAGAAAAAAAAAGACCATGATCAGATTAATCTTCATTTTGTACTCCCTTGCTTGGAAGTTTTCACATCAAGCCAGACACCAGGCTTACTGTTATTAAACCCAATCTCCCATTACTTCCAAATAAGATCCTCTACCCAAAGCAGACTGACCTTTTTCCCTACCCAATTTATGCCGAACTTATTTCTACCTGCAGTGACTTTTCTTTTGAATCTGCCCTTCTTGGAATGTCCTCTTTTCTGTAAACTCAAGTCTTATCTATCTTTCGAAGATCAGTTCAAGACTTCTTTTCTTCTGGAAGACTTCCTGATCACCCTTCATGATCTTTTTTCCCTTTTCTGAAGTCTAATGTTACCTGTAAGGCATATATTTTCTTTATATCAACTCTTTAGTGTATTTAGGGCATATTTTAAACAAATTTGTAGCTGAGAATCCCAGCATTCAAATGGAACCTACCAACTGATTCACTACAGACTGATACTATTGTTCTAGTCATTTCATTATGTTTATTTTATACCCAAAAGAGAACAATTAAGATGATTAGTGACTTGAAAACCATATAAATTGAAAGAAGAGTGAAGAAATTTAAAGTATTTTGAAAGTATTTAATTTAAAAAGATTAAAGTGGGAATACAACAATTTTCAAACACTTGGAGACTTATCACAGAAGAGGAGATTTATATATAATCTTAAAAAAAGAACAGAAAGTACAGGAAAGTCAGTATCATTCATTAATAAAAGTATGCCAGGCATTGTCCTAAACACAGATGCAGCAAACCAGACCTGTTACTGGTTCCTAGAAGCTCAGCCTAACAGGAGAAGCAGAGGCTAATCTAAACAAGTATTTAATTATAAACTGTGACAAATCCTCAGAATGGAATGTGTAAGACATATATATATTCCAATATATAACATATATTTCAGTACGTTCGTTCTTATACTTCCACCTCCAATTTAGAATGAATGGTTCTCAAGGGTAAAGACAGATCCCATGTGTACAGATGACAGAAGATTCTAACCATCTAATCCAGAAGATGCTGGATTCTAACTAGGATTTCCACCTCAGATCAGTACCCTAGCATTTCCTACTTTAGTTAAGATGAAGATTAAACTGAAAAGCCTAACATAAGTTGTCCATGTATATATGGGTCTCTACTGAACATTCAAACAAATTTTTTTAAGAATCACTTGTTACTGTTTAAGTACCTCCTATTTTGCTTCAACACAAAACATAAATGACCATCTAGTATTGCTTACACAATTCTTTACTATATTAGTTCTTCAGCAACATGTTCAGAATGAACCCACTGTTTTCCAACAGATAATTTAACATCACCCCTAACCCATCCACATACACACAGAGAAAAAGTCTTAGATATTGTTCTCAAATAGCAGGGATTTCTTAGTTCTTTACAAATTTTTCCCCAACATCACCATGGGTGATCCTTAAATAGCAACTGCCCAGGCAAAAATTATCTCATGTATTTGCATGAGTTACCTTCCATTCCTTTGTATAATCATCATGATATAAAAAACCAGGAGAGGCAGACTAGAAAAAGGATGATCATGGGATATAGAAAAAAGGAAAGGGAAGTGAGGGAACTTTTCTAACCAGTATTCTAACCTTTCTAAGGCAAGTACCCTAACATAACTAACAGATTTAATCTTCACTACTACTTCTAGGAATTATTTGCTTTCAGGGGTAATATGAAATATGTCTCCCCCAAACACCTCTCCCAACTATTACCAATTATCAAAAATTCCTTTACCAAGAAAGGCTTTCAAATAAACTGAATAGTGGAATTTTATGTGAGAAATATGCTAAAGGCCTACCACAATTTAAAGTTCACGTAACTCAAGACCAATCCTGAAGTACACTGCCACACGACAGTTTTCAATTTACTTGGCCTGCTGCCTTTGAGATTATGCAGCTCTTAATGTGTTATTAATCTGAAGAAATTTACATTACTTTAGATTTTGCACACAAAGTGAGACTCAGTATTTTTATGTTATAGTACGCCAAGTTTACCTAATTTAAATATCACTAAACTCAACAGTAATGAACTTATCAGACAATTTAAAAATGTAAACACCTAGAATAATTAATATGTGACATGAAGAAATATAAAGCATCCTTTCCTATGTGGAAAGAGAGAATAAACCTGACAATGAGGAATTACTGAATTTATGTTTACTTAGGCTAAAAATAAAGTAATCAGCCATTAAACCATTAAACTCAGGTTCCCCAACACCCCTCACACATACACACAAAAGGTAGTAATAATAAAGTTGATTAACAGTATCTACCCCTGGTGAAAAAAAATTTAGTAAGTGCTATGTTTGTTTAATAAATGCCAATGTTTGCATTTAAATAATTAACAGCACAAGTTAGAAGATGGACAGACATTTATGACCAGAAATTCAACATATATCAACTATGACACTAATGCCAAACAAGCAAACTACGAATTGTCCCCAGTATCTACCCTTCTTCTTTTAAGCAACAGAACTTCCTGGGCATACTGCTAATGAGTTAGCTCCCTGGCAGCTAAGTGTAGCCTGTGACTAAGTTCTAGCCATTGAGATATTAGCAAGAGTTACATATACAATTTCCAGAACAGGCCTTTAGAAGTAAGTAGCTTGCTCTATACTTCCTCTTTTTGTCTTTTGAGGGCCAGGTTCAACCATGCACACAACACTGAAGGGATGGCAAACCTTAAAGACAGAAGGAATGGAATCCTGGATGGTATCATGAACAGAGCTGCTTACCTCTGGACTTATCAGTTGAGAGTGAAACGTTTATTCTGTTCTACCACTGTATGGGAAATCTCTTTGTTATGGTGGTTTAGCTCTATCTTGTATACTGTGTAGTAAGGGAGGCAATACTCTCAGAAGAAATCTGGAGTATTATCTCCTGCTCTGGGCTAAAAAGAAATCTGTAACTAGGAGCAAACCCAAAAGAGAACAATTAAGATGATTAATGACTTGAAAACCATATAAATTGAAGGAAGAGTGAAGAAATTAAAAGTATTTTGTAAGTATTCAATTTAAAAAGATTAGAGTGGGAACACAACAATTTTCAAACACTTGGAGACTTATCACAGAAGAGGAAATTTATACATAATCTTAAAAAAAGAACAAAAAGTGCAGGAAAGTCAGTATCATTCATTAATAAAAGTATGCCAAGGCACTGTCCTAAACAGGTGCAGCAAACCAGACCTGTTACTGGCTCCCAGAAGCTCAGCCTAACAGGAGAAGCAGAGGCTAATCTAAACAAACATTTAATCATAAACTGTGACAAAACCTCAGAATGGAATGTTAAGACATTATGAAAGAAACCCACAGCCAACATCATACTTAACAGTGAGAAGCTGAAAGCATTTCCTGTAGGATGGGGAACAAGACAAGGATACCCACTCCCCACTTTTATTCAACATAGTTCTGGAGGTCCTGGCCATGGCAATCAGACAACACAAAGAAATACAAGGAATCCAGACTCATAAGGAAGAAGTCAAACTGTCATGCTTGCAGATGGCATGATATTGAACATAAAAAACCCTAAAGAATCCACTCTAAGACTACTAGATCTAATATCTGAATTCAGCAAAGTTGCAGGATACAAAACTAATACACAGAAATCTGTTGCATTCCTATATACTAACAACAACCTAGCAGAAAGAGAAATCAGGAAAACAATTCCATTCACAACTGCATCAAAAAGAATAAAATACCTAGGAATAAAACTAACCAAGGAAGTGAAAAACCTATATCCTGAAAACTAGAAGACACTCTTAAGAGACATTAAAGAGGACACTAATAAATGGAAATGCATCCCATGCTCTTGGGTAGGAAGAATACTGTCAAAAGGTCATCCTGTCTAAAGCAATCTACAGAATCAATGCAATCCCTATATCAAAATATTGACAGCATTCTTCAACGAACTGGAACAAATAATAAAATTCATCTGGAACCACAAAAGACCCCAAACAGTCAAAGCAATCCTGAAAAGGAAGAATAAAGTGGAGGGGGATTACACTCCCCAACTTCAAGCTCCACTACAAAGCCACAGTAATCAAGACAATTTGGTACTGGCACAAGAACAGACCCCCAGACCAGTGGAACAGATTAGAGACTCCAGACATTAACCCAAACATATATGGTCAATTAATATCAGTAGATGAATGGATAAAGATGTGGTACATATACACAATGGAATATTATTCAGCCATAAAAAGAAAACAAATCCATTTGCAACAACATGGATGGAGCTAGAGGGTATTATGCTCAGTGAAATTAGCCAGGTGGAGAAAGTCAAGTACCAAATGATTTCACTTCTCTGTGGAGTATAACAACAAAGCAAAAACTGAAAGAACAGAACAACAGCAGACTCACAGAACCTAAGAATGGACTAACAGTTACCAAAGGGAAAGGGACTGGGGAGGATGGGTGGGAAGGGAGGGATAAAAGGATTAAGGGGCATTATGATTAGCGCACATAATATAGGGTGGCACGGGAAGGGAGAATAGCACAGAGAAGACAAGTAGTGACTCTATAGCATCTTACTATGCTGATGGACAGTGACTGTAATGGGTTATGTGGTGGGGACTTGATAATGGGGGGAATCTAGTAACCACAATGTTTCTCATGTGATTGTATATTAATGATACCATAACTGAAGAAAAAAAAAGACATTATGAAAGAACAAAAGCAACACCGAGCTAAAATCTGTAGAACAAGTTTAAAGGAAATAAAATTCCTTAAGCATCTCCCTTACTAGGATGTAAAAGGTCTAGGGTCTAAAAGAAAGCTACTGATACTAAACCAAAAACAATAAATAAATAATAAACAAACAAAAACAATAAATAATAAATAAAAACAAATAAACCAATAAATAAAAATAAAGATGAGACTGGAGAAATGAGCCATGGCTGGATTCTGGAGAGCCTTGAAGACCACATTTAGGATTTTGGGAAATCACTAAAAGATCTAAAGCAGTAGAAGGAAAGACCTGGTGTTTTTTTAAGGGGAAGGGGGACTGCTTTGTTACTGTTTTGTTTTCTCGGGGGGGGGCACTGAAAGACAAGAATCATTTAGAAGGTTTCTGTAATATTCCAAGAATGATAAACCTAAGCTAATAGAAGTGGTACTGATTTTTTTTTAATTAAAAAAATGATTTGAAAAATATCCAGGAGATAAAACTTCCAGGACTTGGAGAAAAACTAGATATGATAGAGAAGAGAAAGGACTATCAAGGATATCTCCCAGGTTCTGCCCTTTGCAAGCAGACGAGAAAATACCTTCTCTAGTGGAGGAAGTACAGGTTTGGGTGAGGAAGATATCTTCAGTTTGGGACATGATGAGCTTGAAGTATGTGGTAGCCTGAATAACAGATCCCAAAGATATCCAGGTCCTAATCCCTGGAAACTGGGAATGTTTCCTTACATGACAAAAGGACTTTGCAGCTGTGAATTAAAGCTCTAGAGATGGAGAGATGGGTCCTGAATGTAATCACAAGTGTCCTCTTATAAGAAGGAAGCAGGAGGAGTTTTTGATGATGGAAGAATAGACTGGAGCCACTGCACTTTGAAGATGCAGGAAGCAACAAGCCAGGATATACAGGCACTAGAATTCAAGAAGGCAGAAACAAGACAAGACAAAAAAGCACACAGATTCTCCTTCATAGAAAAACTGTAAGAGACTAAATTTGTGTTATTTTAAGGCAACATGTTCATGGTAATTTGTTACAGCAGCAATAATAACTAATACAAGGTACCTTTGAAACACCCAAGTGGATACATCAAGAAGGAAGCTGGGTCTAAAATCTGAAGTCTGGACTGAGGACATAAATCCTGGTCATTGGCAGAAACTGGAACTTTAATCTTAAAGAGACTTGATTAGAGAAAATATACAGAGTTCAAAGAGCAGGGGTCTTGGAAAGCTCCAATTTAAAAAAGACAAAAAGGAAGAGAAGTTGACAAAGAAGATTGTAAGAGAATTCTCAAATGATCAGAGAGGTTACAAAGAAAACTAAGAGAGCACAGTATCATGAAGTTCAAAAAGAAAGAATTTCAACAGGAGTTTAGTCAAAATGCTGAGAATTCCAGTAAGATGAAGAAGAAAAATACCTATGAGTGACCTTAACAAGAGATGTCTCAGAGAAATTGTGAGGGCAGAAACCAAATCAGTGTGGTCTGAGGAGAGATAAGGAAATAGGGACAGCAGTGTAAACAATTCTTTCAAGAAGTTTAGCTGCGAAAATAAGAAAGGTTGGTAGAGGAAATGATCAAGGGAGAGTTTTTAAGATGGTAAAGACTGCGCAACCCCCAAAAGATGTGTAAATTTTCGTTCCCACCAGCAATGTGAGAAAGGTATGTGTTGCTCACAACCTCATGAATAGAATGCTATCAAACTTTTGGATTTTTTTACTAACTTGATCTTTTCAGACATGAAAATTAAAGGGCCATTTGCATTTCTTTTTCTGCAAACTGTCTATTCACAATGCTTGCTTGTTTTTATAGTGAGCTTCTAGTATTTCTCTTCTATTTCTGGGGCTCCTTATAGGTTATGAAGGTTAATCCTCTCAATGATATAAATTGTAAATAATTTTTCAAAATTCATCTTTTGACTTTGTTTAGTGATTTCTGTTTTCTTTCTGTCATACTTAGCTCTTTCCCACTCCAAAGTTATGAAAAAATTCTTCCATGTTTTCTTCTATTACATTTACATCTCCATTTCCTACACTTAAACTCTTTGATCCCTTTTGGAATTTACCTTGGCATACAGTGATATAGATACAAAGATAAATTCTAGATATATACCTTTATATCCCAAGACCAGCTTTTCTCTTCTATCAATGATCTGAGATGCTATCACTTTTATATATCACATGCTTATATGTACCTGGGTTTATTTCTGGACTTACTATTCTGTTTTACTGAAAAGGATTCATAAAGTAGTACACACTTAATAATTAAATCTTTAGAATGTATTGGTATCTGATAGGGCACTCCTCCATCATAGTTTTTCTTTCCCAAAGTTTTCCTGGTTGTTCTTGCCCAGTTACTTTTTCATATAAACTTCAAAAGCAGCTTGGTTGTCCCAGAAAAAAACTATTGATATTTTTATCGGGATTGTGTTCAACTTATTATTTAGAGAAAATCATCATTTTTGTATTGGTTCTTCTTAACCCAAGAATACAGTTTATTATATTTTGAGTGATGTTTTAATGCTAATGGGAAGAATCTGGTAAAGGTAAAAAACTGCAGAGGGCTACCAGTTAAACATGACAGACTGAGCACATACATTTCTATTCATTATCAAAACCTCACTCAAATGAGAATAAAAGAGAAAGGCTATAAATCCCAGAAGCTCAAAGAGAAAAGTGAAAAACAACAGGTACAAGCTACAAAACACTTATAGAAGGTCAAAAGTATATAGGGAAATTAGCAGACTAAGGACTTTCAATACTAAGTACATAGAAAATACCCAAAGCCAGTTTGTGCTACATAATCTGGTATCACAAGGTGGGAACAAAGCATGGAACTGAAAAAAGAGATGGGTTTAAAATCTGTACAAGGGTCCAATGGACCCCTCCACTTACCTTCCAGCTCCCCATCCCGTATTTTTTCTCACCCTATTTTGTGGAGAAATTGAATCAAAAAGACTACAGAAACCAAGATAGCACATGGATTGAAGAGGGCCATTATATTGAAAATAGGGAATTATGTATAATTCCATACTTTTAACAATGAAATCATCTACCTACTTCCATGGTTCAGCTCTAAGAATTCTAGCAGACAAGGGTATAACCTACTTTACTATTGTGGCAAAAAATATGGTGGACTCTTACCTGTAAAAATTAAAAGCCCCAGAGAAAGATCCCTAAATGTTGACATTTGGAGCTTTTCTTACAATAATATGGCCAGATTCCCTACCCAGTCATCAAATGATAAGTCCCACCTATGTGCTCACAGAGTTTTCTAATCATATTGTACTGGCTGATCTTTAACTCTAAACAGATCACCAGATGTTTGAGGAAAATATCTAACATAAACAGAAGATTAAAACAAAAAAGAATTTGTTGAAAAATAAACAACTAGAATAAAAGAGAATTTCAAAACCAGTATAATTAGTATTATCAGAGAGGTGAAAGATTTTTTGTATCCAATAACAAGAAGTTATCAGAGAAAAAATAACAAATAGAAAATGAGAACAGTCTTAAATTCAAAACATTACAGCTGAAATGAATCAACAGGAAGGAAGACAGTTAAATCTCCCCAGAAAGTAGAACGAAGAGACAGTAGAACGAAGAGACAAAGAAAAGTAAGAAAATTAAGTAAGAAAGTAAGAAAAGTAGAGGTCCAGTCAGGAGGCCTAATATCCAACTAATAAAAGTTTTAGGGGAAAAAAACAGTGGAAACTGAGGTAAGGAAATAAGCAAAGAAATAATGTAAGAAAATTTACCCAAACAGAAGGATATGCATTTCCATAATGAAAAGGCCTAAATGCTCATCAGAGTGAATATAAAAAGCTTCACACCAGCTTTTTTGAGGTCTGAGAAAATCACGGGAGCTTGTGGGGGTGGCCTTCAACTGCATTAGTGATGTTTTATTTCTTGCGCCAGGTGGTTAAGAATACAGGTGTTTGTTATTATTCTTGTACCTCTTTGTATGTCAGAAATATTTCATAGGAAATTAAAAGACAAAAAAAAACAACAACAAAACACCCATCTCAAGGCACATTATCCTCAGTATTCTGAAAATTTTCAGTAAAGAGGTTTTGGAAGCTTCCAGAAAAAAAAAAAAAGACACCTAAAAAGCATCAGGAATCATATGACACTGGATTTCTCAGCAACAACAACAGAAGCTTAACTAAAGAGATGGAGTAAAGCCTTTATAAATCTGAAGAAAAATCACCTCCAATCTAGAATTCCACACCTATCTGAACTACCAAATAAATGGAATTGTAAAGAAAGACTTTCCAGACACGCGAGGTCTCATTTGAGTCATTATATTCAGGCAACAGAATAGTTATAGAATCTCAGAACAGGAGAAAAAAGCAAACAGGGATCTCAGGCTACACATACATAAGATACATAGGATGTATCCAGGATATACATCCCAGGACAAACCTCCACATATATTCTTACTGCAACACAATAATATTATAAAACTGTAAACAACCTAAATGTACAAGAACAGGAGAATAAAAAGTGATAGTCAATTAACAAAATACTAAATACACAGGTTAAAATGCATGAACGAGAGTTACATGTATCATATAATTCTCAAGAGCAATGCTGAACCAAGGCAAACTGCATGATGATACATGTAAAATACTACTTATAAAGTGTTAAATCACACAGAATAGTTATATATACTGTTTATATGTTCATACATGCATAGCAAACATTAGAATATGCAGGAAAATGATAAACCACAAATTCAGAATAAAGGTTTTCTTCTGGGGAGAAAAGAAAAAACTATTCTTTTATTGAAAAAACATATAAAGCAGGAATTCACTTAATATTGCACTTTCCTTTATATGATACTGGAAGGGGGAAAGCTGAACTGTGTCCCCAGTATGTATACCTTTTAAAAAGGACATCTTGAGTCAGTTGTAAACTTAAGAGGATAGAGGCTTTATTCATACTTTGCCAAAATTTGGAAGCAACCAAAATGTCCTGCAGTAAATGAACAGATAAATAAAACTGTGGTACCTCTAGACAATGCAATATTATTCAGCCCTAAAAAAAGAAATGTGCTATCAAGCCATGAAAAGACATACATGTTCCTAAGTGAAAGAAGCCAATCTGAAAAGCCTGTATGATTCCCACTATACCATATTCTTGAAAAGGCAAAATTATAGACAATAAAAAGATCAGTGGCTGCCAAGGGTTGGGAGGAGAAGGAATGAACTCAGTACAGGTTTTTAGGGCAGTGAAAATACTCTGTGTTACTGTAACAATGTATACATGTCATTGTACATTAGTTCAAATCAAAGAATACATACCACCAAGAGTGAACCATAATGTAAACTATGTACTTTGGGTGATTGATATAAGATAGGTTCATCAATTGTTGATATACCACTCTGGTGATGCATGTTGACAATGGCGGAGGCTATGGAACTGGGGGCAAGGAATATATAGGAAATCTCTGTACCTTCTCCTCAATTTGGCTCAATTTTGAACCTAAACCTGTGCTAAGTAAATCAATAATTTTAAAAAAACACACAAAAAAACTAGAACACCAAGCTAGAAATACACTGTTTGAGAAACCCTGTGTTTATGGGGAGGCAGGGAATGGTAAGGATTCCATTCCCTAGTTAAGCCTAGTTAAGCTGATGGTTTAAAAAATAGAAAGGAAGAAGCTAGCCAGCA
Organism: Manis javanica; assembly: GCF_040802235.1. Lineage (NCBI taxonomy): Eukaryota > Metazoa > Chordata > Mammalia > Pholidota > Manidae > Manis > Manis javanica. Next base: position 95,730,751 of record NC_133159.1, on the reverse strand, counting down.
ATCTTCCTAACCTTGTGACCTATGAATAGAAAGGCATTCATTCCCACTTTAAAACAGTAAAAAAAGCAGTGTGAGTCAAAATGAGTTTATTATTAGCCATACTTAGAATCAGAGGGAAAAAAAACCCAAAACCTACCATTTTCTGCTGTTTTATTTTATAAAGCCAGTAGTTAAAGTACTTGTTTCTCCTTTTATGTAACACATTGATGTGTAGTTTCGTATGAGCTTCTCAGTTATCTACCACGCTACAAAGTACTCTACTAGTTCTACTCTCTCAACTAGTACTACCAATTCACTATATATCAATAAAAAATGGGAAACAACTAATAAGCCCATTTTAGGCCTTGCCACAACATACAATGAGGAAATAATGTTTGTTATTTCTTTGGACAGTAGACATTACCAATTCATAGTAATGAAAGTAACATTTATAAAAGCTTCTGCTACCACCTAAAGTTAAAGAGCTATGATCCTCAGTGAGAGACTTCAATATTGTATGTATACAGAAATTTTTTTAAAAAAACAACTTAAAATGTACACATTTGCCATATAAAGAGCATAAAATCCTATTTTAGTAGATGTGCTTTTTTAATTAATCCTCTCTCCCCCCAGCACATACATATATACACTGTTCTCCATATATATACACCCTTCAATTACTTAGTTGCTAATGAGATGAAAATAGTCTCCAATGGTGATACTTAAAACAACTCCCCATTTTTCACTACATTTTTAGTGTCTTGTTGCTTTTGTTTGAGTTCATTATAGAATTTAAGACCTACTGCCTTGCTGGTTCCTGGACCAGCAATATCAACATCATCTGAGATTTTGTCACAAATGTGGACTAAAAAAGTCCCAACTCAGACCTACAAAAATCAAAATCTGCATTTTATATGCACATTATAAAGTATTAAGTCCTCATCTATAGAACTTGATACCATTCAAAGACAGAGGGAAAAGAATTCCCCTTTGAAAATCGGCCACTGCTTAGCCTTGGGGAAGTTCACAACCAAAATGTGACCTCATCTATAAAACAAAAGCTTTGAAATGGCTCCTTACCTGCTCTAAAATTCTGTTAGTCCATAAAATGACTAGAAGAATATTTGAATCAGCTTGTCAGCTGCCACTGAATTTTTATAAGGAGGGAAGTCAAGAACTGCACATTTCAAAACCTAAAACCACTAAAATAAGTTCTCAAATAGCCAATAATTCAAGACAATAACAACACCTAAGCAAAAAAAAAAATCAAATTATACTTGTTTCTCAAATATATATACTTATTTTAGGGAGAAATGTATTTCTAAGTAAACACTAATTTTTCTCCATTAACTGACCAAAAGACTCCACAAACACAAGCTTTTGATCAAAGCTGTTATTTAGCAAATGACTATTTAAAACTTAACTGGACCTGAATAATCCTACAGATTTATAAAAATACCATACCGTGTCAATACATATATAGTCCTTCAGATTAGAAAGTCAACTTTTTAGAGTTATCCTGTATCAACTGCAGAGTTAAGTAATCAAATTTGAGGTTTAACTTGGTGCTTCAACTGATATTTATCGTGAACTTACCTCCTCTGGTGTTAGAATATTTAAAAGAATATTAAAAGAAAACAAACTATTATCTGCATCCTAGCTTTGCCACTACAATAATTTAAAAATATAAAAATAACAGAAGCTATAATTTTTCTTGCACAAAACAAACCTACATTTTACTTCCTCTAGCTAGTGCGGAGTTCTAAAAGTACTGCTTCTCAAACCTAAATATGCATATGAAATCACCAGGAGACCTTGTAAAATGCAGATTCTGACTCAGAAGATCTGGGTAGCAGTCTGAGAGTCTGCATTTCTGGTGATGCCAGAACTCATACACAGAGCAAGCAGCAAGGTTCTTAAAAAATAAAAAAAAAAAAGAAAATTTACAATATTTAGATGGCCAGGGTTTGCAAAGCACTCCTTTTGATGTTTCCAATTAAATTTCTAATTGAGCAACCTAACATTTTCCCATCCTTATCTTACTTGAGCCCTAAAAAAGATGTGATATTTAATCATCCTATCAGTTTTTTTTAATGTACTGTTGCTATACAATCTTATACTGGTTTCAAATACACAACACAGTGGTTCGACAGTTACCCATATTATTAAATCCTCACCCCTACTAGTGCAGTTACTATCTGTCAACACAGGAAGATGTTACAGAACCACTGGCTATATTCTCCAAGCTATACTACTATCCCCACGACCAAAAACTATGGACTTCTTTGAGAATTTGCATGTTATCCTTGTGTAAGGGCCATGCTAATCTTTTCTGCACCATTCCAATTTTAGTACATGAGCTGCTGAAGCAAGGACAACTCTATCATTCTTAAGACCTAGAAAACCTGTATCCTAATCTTCTTTCTATCCCTCTTTCTTTTTTTCTTCCCATGTTCCTCATACTTACATGTGGGTGCACCAGAGGACTCCACTCTTAGCTTCATCTGTTTTTCACTCTAATGCTGTCCCTGTATCACCTACATGCTAATGAATCCAACTTCTCCATCTTCAGACTAAAGGTCTCCCAATATTTAGATTCATATAGTCAACCACCTAATAGACATTTCTAACTGTTAGTTTTCACAGGTACACTGTGGATAAAATTAAGGTTCCTGTGGCCAGGATTCTCACCTGGCCCTGGTCGGCTAGCTCACTACAGACGTGTGGGCAATGCGTCCTTATTGACTCTATATAAAGAGCCCTGCCCAGTGTTCTGGGCGACACAGTGGCATGGCTGCAAGGCTGCAGAAGAGAGGCCCAGAGGCAGAGACTGGCTTGCTGTATGCAGACTCACTCTGAGTAAATAAGATTTTAGTGATTGACCTGCTACCATGGAAATAAAGTTGGGTATAACCCTTTCACCCCAAGAATGTTCTAGTGTCATATTTTTGGTCATTGAATTGAATCCATTTTGGACTTGCCGGGGGCTGAAACCCATTGGCAAGACATACATCCAACACAAAATACCTCAAAATGAACTCATCAACACCTTCCACCTTTAGAAACCAGTTTTTTCAACAATGTATTGACTTTGTGACCAGAACCCCCATCCCACCCATTTGTCGGAAACACATTTTGTCGCTAGCTTTCTCTCTCACCAAGTGCAAATAGTCTCATCTAATTATTTCTCAAAGTTCATTCCTTCTAGTGTCAACAGAAGTTTGGACATGGATCATTTCTGATCTGGTTACCATAGTAGTCTACCTAGTCTTCTTGCTTCCAATCTCCTTTTCCTCCTCAATCCCATTCTCCACACTATTGCATAATCTTTGCAAACATAAGTTGATAACACTCCCCTATTAACACTTACTAATTAATCCCTGTTACCTTTAAGAAAAAGTACTTTTTCTTTTTTAGCACATCGTATTGCATTCTTCACAATCCTGATTTTGTCTCTCTGTTCTCAACTCCCACCACCCCTTAATACTCAGCATATACTCTTGCCATGTCAAGCTATTTGCAGCTCCCTCATAGTGCCACATTCTCTAATGCCTCTGTGTTTTAATAAGTTATTACTCCCTTTGCCTGATATGCTCTGATTAAGCTAAGTACTAATCTTCTTTCAAGACTACTTATAAGCACCACATGCTTTAACATGCATTTCCTAATCACCTCAAGTCTGAGTTAGGTAACACCACAAACTGTATTCCCTCTATTACAGGGTTTTTCCTATGCATACCTCAATTCTAGTACTTATCAAACTGTATTGTACTGGTGGTTTATTCATTTCCTCCACTAGACTGAGCTCATCAATTAGTCTTTTTAAGAACAGAATGGCCAGTACATAGTAGGTTCTCAATAAATGTTTGCTGAACAAGCTGTCTTGAAATAGCAGGAATAATTATTATGGCTACGTATTTAAACTATAAATAACTTCCAATAACTGTGTCTCTACGGTAACAAAAAATTTACTTCACTTTATTTATAGACTAACAGAACTTCATTAAGACTTCAAAAACATAGAAGTCCAAAATACTTAGGGTATTCAGTTCTCAACAATCTAAAGGTATTTGTTAAAAATATTACAATAGTCTTCTGAATACTGTTGTTAAACTGAGATGTTTTAATTTCACTGACTTCTACTTATTAGACAAATAAAAGCACTAGACTCTTCTTCAAGGACTGAAGTGAGAAGGAGAAGGAGTATGGGAAAATGATAGGCGTATTTGTTTTAGGTGGCCTAGGTTTGTACCCTGACCTCTTCTACTTATTAGCTACATGAACTTAGACAACAATGAATATTTCCAAGCCTCAGTTTTGTTGATGGAAAACAAAATAAATTTCTTGCCTATTCCACAGGTTGTTTCAAATATCCAGATATGAATGTGACAGCATTTCTATAAACCATGAAGTGTTAAATTAATGTGAACTAGTGTGCTAGCTACCATCCCAATATTTATAGGTGCAAATTTAAAGTTTTATGGTCTACTTCACCCTCCAAAACCTACCTCATATTTCTAATGACTGAAAATTCATAAGTAAAGGTAAGTTCCAGGATCCCTGGAACATGAGACTTAATACACCTCAATATTCTTATGTGGTTGAAGTGCTTAATGTTACCTAATTTAATAATAATCTGATATGTTCTTTAAAAGTAGCTATTTTGTAAATCTCAAAGCAAATCTTAAGGTAAGTTGTTGGTACAGTCATTGAAATTTCAGCTCCATTTAAAAAAATTAATTGGAGGACAAAAATCAGCAGGGAATTTTTAGAGATATTTTCTTTTATTAACTATTCTGACTGGTAACTGGCTACAGACATTTAAGCTTGATCCACTTAGGCTAATTAATATGAAAGTTAAAAAGTCACCATTACAAAACCAAGACTTTTTTCCCCCAAGTTTCTGACTTCTCAGATATGCTTGCTGGTCTATCAATCAGAAGAGAAAATTTGCTGCATTTTTTCTTAATTAAAAAAGTGATAGAGCATGTTAACTCTGCTCTCAGCAATATCTTTCTTTGTTAAATAGGGACTTACAGGGATTATAAATTTTATTAGAACTGTTTTCAGTCCCTTCTGTAATGTTTACAAAAATAAGACTCCTTAACTTTCAAAGGGCAAAACTCCTTTACAAAAAAAAAAAGAAAAAGAAAAAACAAAATCTACTACAAAAGTCAGCACTTCGGTACCTGATTGTGGTAACAAGGCCAAAATCCAAGACGAAGCCTTTTATTGCACATCGTGTTCCAACGTCATGAGCAGCCCCATCTTGCGACCTCTCCAGATTGGCTGCTCCTGCTCTCTCTACTGCAGAGAGAACTTCAATTAGAGAAATTCTGAAGCTCATAAATCTAAACTGGATACTCCCCTCAGTGGAGGTAAGGATGGTAAGAATAACTAAAAAGATTCAAGTCAGAGGAGGTTTCGAAATGGCTTGAAACCACTATAATGCAGGCAGCTGAGAGTCTTATTATGCAACAGTCTATTTACCTAAAAAAAATCTTAAGGAAAAGAATGGCAGCAAATTGTTAGAGAACCTGAAAAAACAGGTTATAAAATCACAAATCTCTAAAAAGTGAAATATTATCCACTAAAATTGTATAGGATTTATATCTATAATACAGACTTACAGCTGACCATTCATGTTCATAATCCTTATGAGAAAAGCAAGCAAGAAAAACTAGGACATATAATCAACTTCTTGTTATGTCCTAAAATAACTTCATTGAAAAAAGGTCTGGTTAAAACCCACTGGTTAGGAAGGAGAGGTTTCCCTGCTGACTTAAGCCTAGCTGCCCAAGCAAGGCTTTAGAAAATGTCTTCACCTACAACAGTGCATAGGCAGAAGGAGCAAAGGCTATGGCGGTCTTCCTAGTGACACTTCCAAGTCACATATAAATGGGATATATTTCTGGGATAGACTGCCAACAAGTTACTGAAAGAAGAGAAACGAAAACAGCAAAAACCTGGCAAAAACAGTCCAATGCCCTCACATGTTTTATTATGACATTAAAGGTAAGTATTAACTAAAACTACTTTGACGCTACCAGATCTAAATGGCATCATCCATACTAACACACCTTATCTGTCAAAAACTAGATTCACTTTCAAGCTGGTTTTCTATAAAGACTTATGATCATGTATAACATGTATAAAGCATTTCTTAGACCAAGCAAGTAACAAGTCACCAAAGAACTCCAGCAATTCAGATTTTTCAGTTAGAGAAATAAACAATTTGAACCACCTTTACTACCATAAATTTTTATCAAAAGTGTGCTGGTATGTCCTATGCAACATAACAATGTTAATACTGTTGACGTATTGTTACTAAATATTAATGATGATTTTACCTTACCTGAGTGTGAAAATTTGAAATGGTGGTTGTTTCGATATCTTTCTTGCCCAGAATTTCCATTTTCACTGGAGTGTTGGGGAAATTAAAAGCAAAGTAATCCAAGAAGTCTGGGAGATAAGCAGCCGCTCCATGCACTATTGCTAAAGCATAGTAAGCAGCATTTTTGTCATTTTCACTGAATGTCAAAGCAAGAAACTCCTCAGAAAATCTCTCCATCTCCATTGGAGACAAAAATGAGAGTTCATCCATGTAAGCATGAAGGACAAGAGCACCACCATTGGACTGGTGTTCCTCATGGATAAAGTTGCTAAATTTAGTACCTGTTTTTAAGAAATTTCTACGAATAGAATGTTCCTGGTGAGTCATAAAAGGTGTTTGTACTCCCTGGGGTACCCGATATTCTTGCATGCCCAAATTTAATCGGCACAGCTGTTCATCTTTCAGATACCTGAAGGATTCCTTATTAACTCCTGAAGTGCTATTTATTTGTCCTTGGGTGAGGATTTCCTTACTGATGCGGGTCAGACCAGCACAGACGGTTTGGACTTCCTTATTGTACATTTTAAGGCGTCTTCCTCTCATATCTTCTCGGTGTTTCTTTTTCTTTTTCTTCTTTATTTTCTTCAAGACAAAATCGTCAGCTCTCTGGGTTTTACCATTTTCATCTGGTGTTTCTGGCCACAATAATTAAAAAGAAGTTAGTTGCTAGGCCTAGTGTCAACATACAAGCTTCTTAAGGTACTTTGATCTCAAATTAAATAGCCTATTCTCAGTTTCTCTACATTTGCCATTATAACTTACATGTTTATAAAATAAGTGAGACAAAGATCTTAAAATACAGCAATATTCTGGGTTGAAGAGTATGCTAGAAAGTAGATAATATAAAGGTAAGCATATAATTTAATATGACTGGCAACTGAAACTACAAGGAATATCCAAGTAATTTCATATATGCCATACTGTATGGAATATCTATTTAGAAACCATTATAAAATCCAAACTGAAGCTCATCATATTTTGCTGTCCATCAACAGATTACTATGATGCATATAGGCAAATAAAACAAAGGCCAATTTAGCTGAAAGACAGCATTTTGCCTCCCAAATTGGCAAGATGTTTTTTATTTTAAATATTCTCACATACTGTTGCTATAAGTATAAACTGGTACAACTTTCATGGCAAGATATTTGTTGCCCTGCAAAATGGATATGTACAAAAAGGCTTGAAAATATTACCCAGAAGTCAACTAACACATAAAAATTACCTAAGAAAATAAATGAAGATACACAAAGATATCCGTGAAAGTATCACTTAGGGACTCCCCTACATATGTAATAAAAGAATATAAAACTCTGGTGCTTACATACTAATAAAATACTGTCCAGCCATTATGAATTATACTACAGATGAAAAGAACTGCCCAATTACAAGGTTACAGAATGCTTACATTGTCACTCTTCCAGAAAGCCTTCTCTAGCAACTCTTTCCCACCCAATGTGGATAGCGTACTATATGCTTCCTGAGTACTTACCTCCCCATCATATCACTTACACATTCTGTATAGTATGTGTTTCATTTCCCACCTTTCCTATAGACTGTAAGCAATCTAAGGTAAGTGACATATATCTTAACTTTTCTTTCCAGAGCATCTATCTAATACATGTATAATCTGACCTCATTTTTATTTCATTCACTCAAACAACTATTAAGTACTTACTATATGCCAGGCATACTTCCGGGCACTAGGAATATGGCATTGACTAAGACAGCCACAATCCCTACTTCTGAACCTTACAATCTAGTTGCACAAGAAAAAGCAAGTATCAGTAGGCTACTCTAGATGCTGGGGAAGCTCTTTTTGGAAGGGGACATTTAGGCAAAGTCCTAAACAGTAAGACAAGCCAGGCATGTTTTCTAGGTAAAAATATTCCAGGGAGAAGCAAAGGATTGAAGAGAGGAAAAAGTCTGATCTATATGTTTTGCATATATACAACACAAATATATCCAGAGAAATATATACCAAAGTGTTAATGGTCGTTATCTGCACTGGTAGGATTAAAATGTCTACCTTTTATCTGTATTGCTCATTTGTATTTTCTAACTTTCTACAATAAATATATATCACTTTTATAATTAAAAATATTTTTTTTTATTTTTAAAGGATTAGCATGGATGACAAACCTAAAATAGAATGGCATCTTTTATTTACTAGTTGGAAAAAATTCCTATCAGGAAATTTTTAGGATTAAATACCAGGTGTAGTCCTGACCACCTTCAAGCTTGGTGTGGTATTTACTGTACAGAATTTATCTACCCAACAGTAGTATTTCTAGTATGATTCAAGTACTTCATTGTTAGTAATTCATTATAACTCATTAAGACAGATAATTAATCCAATTATTAAATCTAAGAAGAACAAGTTAAATAAATCTTATAGCAAAGAATTTACTTGGTGTATAATATGTAAGTATGTGACAGTTACAGGATGCTATACCAAATCATTCTATATCACCAGACATTAAAAGTTATGAAACCATCTTCAGAAAATATTCAAAAGTGCAGGTCAAAGACTAAAGTTGTACAGATACCAAATGACTTTAATTCTGTTTAGCATTTGCTTTTAAACAACAAAAAGAAAACCCTTCATTTGCAAACATATAATTAAGCTGAGATCACACACCAAAATATGCATGTTATCAGACTGCTTCAATTGGCAAGAGAAAAAGCAATCTTTTATTTACTATGCAACTAAATCTTTGAGAATTTGTTAAAACATTTATATTTCTTACCAAATAAAATTAATCTAAATACTTTCACATAATCAAATCAGTAATTTAGGCAATTCTCCCAAGCAACTAAATGTTAACGACATTAAAGGTCAAACTAATTTTAAAACAGTAATTTAATTACCTTCTGCTAAGTGTTTTAGCAATTTCATAGAAAAAAAGGAAAGAAAATACCTCTGAATAATAGTTCCTGTTATTTTAAGCTTCAAAGGAGGTATGTGGAATGCAGAAGATGAATTGTGACCTAGATCTGCCACTGAAATTAACACGAAGAAGGAGCTGCCTTAATTGTAACACATTTTCTATATTACTATCAGCTTACCAATGATATTCCTAATATGGCCAAGTCTCTGTGGTTTTTATTCCAAAACTCATTTATGTGAGAACCATTCAATTAGTCCAGTATGACTCATTTCAAAAAAACACTGTGTAAGGAAATGAAAAGGACCTTAAATTGCATAATCTCGTATTTCAACATAAGTTTATAATATGAAATGAATTTCATATTCTAAGAAATGAGTATGAATAAAACATGAAATATTTAAAAATAAATAAAATATGAAATAAATCTACCTCCTAACTAATCCTGTTTTCCTAATCTAAGGCTGAGATATAGAAAGCTAGCTTTTGTTTTCAGAGAAATTTGAGACTATTTTTTCATACTAGTTAACGAATTTCCATGAATCAACAAAATTTATTTCTGAATTATTGTGGTGACAACTACTGAGAATGGCATACATACACAGTTGTTAAAGATTATTATTATTATTATAAGTTAGCCACTGCTGCTTTATGAGAATGACATAGAGGTTGCCTTGCCTTGAATTAAAAACGTTACTTAAAAATGTCCTTTCCATATAAATTATCAAATCAGTATGTTATTATACCCTGAGGTATACAATGTGATATGTCAATTGCATCTCAATGTGCTATGTCAACTGCATCTCGATTTTTTTTTAAGTCAGTATCTAAAGTCTTCACAATCTTTCCATTTCTGGTGGAGTGTTTTAACTTCCCAACAGAGAACATATTCAGGAGTTCATTTTGAGTACTACCCTACAGAGAAAAAGCTCAAAGTTATTAATATCAGTTCTTTTATAAAGAGCCAAACTACACCATACCTGTAATTAAGGAAAGCTTTCACATGTCAAATCATGAGATTAAATATAAAGAGAAGCATATAATTCTACAGAGGAATACACAGGCATTCATCTGAGACAAATTGCTATTTTAAAAAAGGTCACCAAAACTATAACTAGATTAATATAACACCATCAATAAAATCCTCATATGTGCTACTATCAATATTATCAACTATCCAATAACAATTTATTCATATCACTATTGATAGTTTTCATTAATGTAAAATTACCTTTTCATGACATTTTCTTACACTTGAATTATAGCTTAGAACCAAAAAAAGACCATGCAATATCCTCAATTCCTAAAAATAATGGTAAATAAGCAAAAACAAAACTGCAATTGCTTATATTTTGTTAATCATAATAAAGAAAAAAGCTAAGGTTGTTTTCTGAAAAGAAGTTCTGGTTGATCTCAAGAGTTCTTTCGATTCTATATAAAAACCTGACTAAAAAGGAAAAACAAAAAATTGCTCATTTCAAAAGCCATAATTTAACATCATTGTATGTTTATAACATTGCCTTATTTTACCCCCCTCTAAATTAGTGTTTCAGAGAAGCTGGCAAGATTCAAATTCCTGTCCTACCACTTCTAACGGTTTTACTATTTTCAAGTTATTTTCTCTGTACCTTCCTGCTCACTGGTAAAATGGGGGAAAGTAACAGTGCCTCCGCATAAAATCAGTGTGCAGGGTAAATGAATGAAACAAAGCATACAAGTACTTACAATAGTCACAGAACAAAACAAATATTCAATACATGATGTTAACTATCATTATTACCCCAAAATAGGTGAATTGTAGAGGCAGCAGTGTGCTATTTAAGAACAGGTGCTTCACAGTTGAGCAGACCTAGTTTAATGTCCCAGCTCTACTGCTTACTAAGGGCTCTGGGCAAGCTCATAAATCTCTTTAAATTTTAATTTTCTCATATTAAAATCTCAGAGTTACTATAAGGAGTAAATGAGACAAGGACTGTAAGTCCTCATCCCAGTATGTGACACACAGTAAGTGCTCACCATCTTTGTATTTTCATAATAGTAGTATTTGATAACATTCTTTGAAGTAACTGGCAATAACTCTGGGATACCAAAACTAGAGCTAGAAATTACCAATCTAGAGTACAATGCAGTGTACCACAGAGAAAATAAAAAGAAAAAAAGATATCTTAAAGAAGGAAGAAAACTATTATTCACCTAGTATCTGCTGGAGATCATACAGGTTACCTCATTTTAATCCTCAAACAAACCATGAAGTAGATAAATATCTACTATCACTTAGATTAGGTCACAAAGTTAGGTGACAACCAAGATTCAAACTCTCAACTGTCTGACTGCAAAACTTAAGCTCCTCCACCACACTAGACTACAGTCTCTTCCTTTTTGCCTTTTCTATCAACTCCTCTCTGCAATACTCCCATTAGATCATCAACTATAATTATCTAGTTAGAATTAGCAGACTTAAGACAGCCTGGAAGAACCTCCAATAAAGGGAGCACTACTTCATTCAACAAATATTGTACTAAATGTCCACTACATAACTCTGCATGATCACAAAGATGCCATTACTTATGTTATGCAAAAATTTTCATGCCCTTATAAGCTTTTTTTTTTTTTGCCTCTTTCTGGATGAGTGAGGAAAAATTAGTCCCTGAAGTTGTTGCTCTGATAAATGAAATTATCAATTTCAGTTCTCTGTACAAACCCAAAATAATTTCCTATTCTTATCACCAAAAACAATCAACGATTTATGGATTTAAAATTCCTGCCAATAACTTTCCGACATCACAGAAATTTTCATTTAGTTGTGCGACTTAGGGACAGAAGCTGGGCAGTTGGTCAAAGATGAAAAAATGTTGAGAAGGGAATATTTATGAACAACCCTGATATTTGATGACAATGGAGAAGACAGGTATGGCAATCAATGCCTCTTCCTCTTAAAGAACATTAAAATTTTACTGAAGTAATATATTTACTAACCAAGAAGTTAAAAAGAAGCATTACTTCTTTTTGATGGGTTTTTCTGAGAAGTTTGTTCTGTGCTTTTTATGAGTGTTAGGAAAGAGAAAAAAAATTAAGATTTCAAAAGATACAGATAACCATCAGTTTAATTAAGACTCAAACCTGTTGCTTTTAAGAAATAAAAACATTCTAACATCTCTTTATTAACTAACAATCCAAATGTGCTTGGTGGAAAGTGAAAACCAACCAGACCATGAGTTAAAAAAAATGGGTTCTAGATTAGGCTCTATAACTTAATAAGTAGAAAACTTTAAGCATGTTACTTTAACTCTTCAAAAATCACTTTATTTCCTATGAAGCAAATTTACCTTAGCATTTACAGATTAAATTTTTGTTTCACGCAACTCCAAACATCTGGAATCTGAAATTTATGAATAACATACATGAATTTGGACTGAGTACTATTGGACTAGTGTACAGGAACATGTCTCTCAGCTGAAACATCTACCTCAGGGGACAGCAAAATTTTTCTATAAAGAGCCAGACAGTAAGCTTTACAGGCCATTGGGTCTGTCTCAACTACTCTACTCTGCTATTGCAGTGTAAAAACTATTATAGATGATACATCGGAATGAGCAGAGTGGTGTTCCAATAAAACTTTAATTAGAACACTGAGTTTGAATTTCATATGATTTTCACACCTCATGGGCTTTTTCAACCACTTGAAGTGTAAAAACCATTCTAAGCCAACAGGCTGTACAAAAATAAGCAGTGGAACTAATTTATGACAAAGGTGCAAAAGTAATTCAATGGAGGAAGAACAGTCTTTTCAACAAAATAGTTTTTTCATTCAATTGCTGCACCAACTGAATACACATAGGCAAAAAAAAAAAAATTCACCTTGACCTAAACCTTTCATCTTATACAAAATTAACTCAAATGGATCATAAATTCAAATGTTAAAGTTAAAATTATAAAAATTTTAGGAAAAAAAACAAAGTCTTTGGGACCTAGGATCTTGGGACTTTAGACATTATACTAAAAGCATTTCCCATAAAAGAAAAAAAATCAGTAAACTGGACTTCATCAAAATTTAATAAAAGTTCTGCTCTGTGAAAGACCCTATTACAAGGATGGAAAGACAAGCAACATAGTGGGAGAAAATATCTACGAACTACGTATCTGACAAAGAATTTGTATCTGTAATATATAAACAATTCTCAAAACTTAATATTAAAAACCAACAAATTCAATTAGAAATGGGCAAAAGACATAAAAAGACATATCATTTTACTGATGAAGATATATGGACGGCAAATGATGACATCAAAAGATGTTAAGTATCACTAGCTCTGGGGAAATGCAACTTAAATGAGTTATCACTACACACCTATTAAAAATAGAATCAGTAAAATAGTAACAATACCACATCCTGGTAAGGATGTAGAGAAAGTGGATCTCTGATACACTTCAGATATGATTGTAAAATAATTCAGATATTATAGAAAACTGGCAATACCTTTACAAAAATTATAAAGAGAACTAAATCATATATTTACCATATGATCCAGTAATTTCTTTCCCAGAAAATTTATATCCACTCAAAAACCTGAACATGAGTATTCACAGAAATTTTATTCATAATAGCCACAGTGGAAACAACCAAGATGTCCTTCAATATAGGTGAATGGTTAAACTGTGACATAGATGCAATGCAGACTACTACTCAGCAATGAAAAGAAGTGAGCTATTGATACATACAACTCGAATGGATCTCAAGAACATAATGCTGAGTGGGGGAAAAAAAACTCAAAATATCACATAGTGTATTATTCCATTTCGACAACAGTCTCAAAATGACAAAATTACAGAGTTGGAGAACAGATTAGTGGTTGCTAAAGGTTAGAGAAGGTGGGGATACATAGGAGGTGCCTAAGATTATAAACGAATAGCACAAGGGAGATCTTCATAGTGATGGAATAGTTGTGTATCTTGATTGCAGCAGTGGTTAGGTTAATCTACAGCTGATTTTTAGTGGCACAGAACTATACACACACTGGGTTGTACCAATGTCAATCTCCTGGTGTTGGCATTATACAACAGTTATGTAAAATGTAACCATCAGGGGAAAACAGCAAAGGGTAAGGACATCTCTACTATTTTTGCAATTTCCTGTGACTATATAATTACCTCAAAATAAAGTTAAAAGAGTTTCTGAAAATCTGAGGAAAAGGGAAGAGAAGACATAGCTCTGTAAATAACAAGAGTGTAGAGACTCCTTATTAATCTTAAGAGTTGTTTCAAGGGCCAAGCACAATAAAATAATAAAAGTTTTAACAGTACCTACTATGATACTTTAAGTGCTTTCCATATTATTCCCCCACTTAATCCACATAACATTTTATAAAAGAAATACAACAACCCCATTTTACAGAGGAAAACTGAAGCTGAAGGAGGTTAAAGTCAATTTGTTCATGGTCACACAGTGAGTGGTCAAGCCATGACTTAGACTCAGATTGACTCCAGAGACATGCCTCCTGCATATCACTGTATCAAGTATAAAGATGTTCAGTGGGGACAAAAAAGGTATCCTTCAAAGAGTGTGCAAAAGCTTGGACTAAACAAGGTTAAACCAGTTTATCCTCCGTAGGGTTCTCAGAACTTTTAAAATGCGTGTTTAGAAGGCTATGATACATGGTTTTTCCCTCAATGTATTTGCTCAGGGAACCCTTCCCCCAGAATATATAATCCAAGAGTCTCTCATTCAAAAGTCAAAATGTTTAAACTAGACTTGTAGCAATCATTTCACAATATATACATTGAATCATTATATTGTACACCTGAAACTAATATATACACCAAATGTATCTCAACAAAAAGGAAAAATATTTAAATGACTTAATCTTAATCCTGTTCTCTGCTTCACATATTGGCAAACTACAAATGCTTCAAGCTGTGTTGTCAATGTGGTGGCCTCTAGCCAAACTATTTAATTATAAACTATTTAAATAAAAAATTCAGTTCTTCAATCACACTAGCCACCTTTCAAGTTTTCAAGTTGGCTCAAGGGCCACATATGACTAATGGCTGCCTTATTGGACAGAACAGATAATAAAATATTTCCATTATTAGAGAAGTTCTGCCAGACACTAGGCTAAAGGTTTTTGTTTTTTGAAGAATATGGGCCTGCCCAATCCTCAGAGAAGCCACGCTGTGAGTTATACATGTAATTGCCACTATACCCCTATAAAAGGGGGCTGGGTGAAAATTTTTTGATAAGGCTGACTACTGCCACTCTGAGGTCAAGGCAAGGGAAAAAGGTAAGCAAAGAAGTGGAAAAAATAGCAAAAAGAGAAAGCAACCATATGCAGCTGGGGAATGAAGCTTGAACTGGGATTCAGGAGACCTGAACTCTACTCCCTACTTTGCCAGTGATTCATTAAAAGAAAAACTTTTTAATTTTTATAGGTGGTGCTAATCAACTGTGACTTGATCAGACAAGTCTCTTCACTACTTTGGGCCTCAGTTTCCTCTTCTACAATACAAACTTGAATTGGATAATCTCAAGATTCTCTCGAGCTCTGTATGGTCAACACATACACACACAGACATGAACTGAGAAAGTGAGAAAAAAGGGCAAAAATAAGAGACTGGTGGTGGAAACTGGCATTCTTGTCAGGCTGCCACATTTCTATTCCTGAGGATAAGATACGGATACTACCAAAGAAAGACTTAATTCAATGAAATAAATACGTACTGAGCAAATATTTGTAACAAACTGCACTATCTGGAAGTAGCACCACACTCACGCACACACGCACGCCAAATATGATAAGCTTGAAAACCAAAATACTTGAAGGAATTCAAGACTCACAAAACTTTAGATTGAAAGACTGGTTATTTAAAGTGTAATAACTGGCCTAGTGTTAAGAAACACTTAAGTATCTTAAAATCTTGAGAAAAAATTAATCAATTACATAAAATCATATACAAAGTACAAACACATGGCTTTATCAAAACTCATACCCCTCACCCCACTTCTTATAGACATAAACACAACGGCTTACTTGGGCATAGGAAGACACCAATTCTGGCCAATCTTATTTTTTTTCTAAAACCCACACTTAATTAGGTAGTCGTAAACTTTCTGGGTTAAATATTCATAATTTCACTGAGTGTGCTGGAATTAAATAAATTTTCAATTTGTTGTGCCAAACAAAATAAACTGCAATTGGAATTCTTTACCGTCTACTTCCGCGCACGTCTTACTTTTCAAAGGCACAGTTGGTCCTGTTTCCTAGTTTCAAAGGGGAGAGAAAACCCTCCCCCCACCTCTTTTCTGAGAATCAAAATTCCGTATGAAAATTAAAAATGATTGTTACCTCCAGATTAAAAAAAACCAACATAAACTGCGTTTGATATTTTACGCTGCAGAAGCTAAGGTAACCAGTGAGTGGACTAACCTCTGGAAGAATTCAAACTCATTAAATCATCAAACCATAGCCATGAATATTTGGGAGAAACAGAGACTGAGTATTAACGCATTACATCAAGGAAAAAAGGAAGAAAGGATTTTAGCGACAAACCTTTAGTTTATAAAAGCAGTTTTTAAATACCCCAGTTACTAATCCTACGCTGAGGACCGCGCGACGAGGAAACCCTGGCAAATTTGAAAACAAACGTTGGTAAAGGCTGGGGGTAGTGCGTGGGGGATACTGGTAAGGGGTTAGTACTGACAGATCGGCCTCGAAGCGAGGAGCCTCAAGTAGGTTAGACTATTGTCAACGGTCGGTTTGAAATGCAGAGTCCACCCCAGTGGGCGCACGGGAGTAGAGCAGCAGGAGGTAAGCAAGGGTTTGGTGTCTTTCAGTGCTTAAGGGCGGGACATCGGAACTGAGAGACCTAGAGCCCAACCTCGGGGCAGTTCACCTGCTCTCACCTCTCTTGGGGGCCTTCATCACAGGAACCCCTCCAGTCCTCTCGCCGTTTTCCTGCTTGTCCTTGTGCTTGAAATCGCCAGGAACGCAGGAGCCGGGGTCGCCATCGGAGCCGCGGTGGTGATGGTGCTTGTGCCGCTCCTTGTGGCCCTTATGCTTGGGCCCGCCCGCGCTCACCGTCAGGGGCGAGAAGGTGAAGAGGGCCGAGGTGCCTGGGGCCGGGAGCGGGGCAGCAACAGCGGGCCCAGCGGGTGCCAGCGAAGGTGGCGGCGGAGGCGGCAGGAGCAGAGGCTCAACAGGGCCTGGGACGGTTGGGGCAGCATTCGCTGGCGGCAGCGGCCCGGGATGTTGGCGGCTGCGACGACGCCGGTGAGGGGGAGCGAGAGGGGGGTCCTGGCTCGGCCGCCCCCGCTTCTCCTGAGATCCCCCACTGCTCGCCCGGCGCTGCCGCTTCACTCCCCGCGGCGAGACCCCAGCCTGGGGTTTCTCTTTCCCTTCTTTGTCCGGCTCCTCCTGCGCCGCCACCGCCCGTACTACGCGCACTGCTCCGACCTGCGCAGCCATTTCACCCACAAACACACATTTAAATGGCCCGACCGCCCCCCCGTCCGCGTATCGCGCAAGCGCCGCCCGCGCACGGCCCGCTGGGCATTGGAGTCTCGCCCCCGCCCTCCGCTTCTCGGCCGTTCTTCATCCGATGCTGAACATGCCGGAAGCGGCAGTTCCGGCGCTTTCTCCGCAAGCCTCACCAAACCCAGCTCTATTGTAAAGCACCCTGGGCCGCGCAGAGCCTCATGGAAGCGGTAGTTCCCTTGCGCCCCGCGTCAAGGCCCTGGCTGGGTGAGCGGAGGAGCCGGGAGAGAGCGTGCGCCGAGTCACGCTTCTGGCTGCGACGCAACTGCCGCTGGGCGGAGAGTTGCCGCCAAACGCCTCAACGGCCTAAACAATGTTAATGGCTTTCAGAGTCTGTCGGCGCGTTCTCATTATTATCTTCGTGTGCCCCTTTATTTTTACATGGAGTAGGTAGTCTCCATACTTACTTTGAAAGTTCATATTCCTCTCATAACCTTTGTGAGATAAAAATATCCTGCCTTTTATTTTGGACAAGTGGTGAATGAAGAGGAAAGGGGAACTTAATATGTGAAATAAGGACGATTTTGCTTTAAAATCTAATGAGGCTGCAATTCAGAAATTTTTTGAGCCTCTTCATGGGCATTGCTATGGTTACAGCTGCAGGCGTAACAAGGCAGGTGCTAGAACTGCCTGGGAACCTGGTGAGCGCTGCCCAGCATCCCCTCTAATGCCAATAAAGGTAGAGTCCATCATTTATTTCGAAGTCATCCTTACAGTTAGGAAAAAATTCTAGATGGAAAACAATGTTTTAAATTTTTTTCGTAGGATTTTTTCAAATTATAACTGTAACGTTGCATCAGTCTGAAAAGTGCGTCTATCAGGGAACGCTCCAAAACTCGTAACTGCATCAAGGTCCCTGCTCAGGAATTCATTTACAATTTCGTCAACTTAGATTTTATTTACCTAAGATTCTTTTAATATTTTGGTCCTTGGTAAAGATGTTTGAAAATAATTCATTACTATAAAGTACGCAGATAACATCACTGTGTTTTGATGCACCAGTGCCTGGAGAAATACTCAGCTAAATTAACAATACAGTAAAGATAGTTGAAAAACAAAAAAGTTTATTGAGCACCTACTGTATATATTGTACTACAATAAACAGGTAACAATATTTCATCCGGTTTGCACCAGCATTAGGCTTCCTAAAAAATACTAACAGTTTAAATACCTCATTTTTCTGGAAGTTTTAAGTAAGCTTTTTAAAATGAAGTTGAATCATTAAAACTCAGGGGAATCTTTTGTAATAGAAATTACTGTTACATAAAATTGGATTTGAAAGATAAGATTTTAAGGCAGATCCATATTGACATCTAAATTTTTAAGTAGGAGTACCTCTGGCTATTTGGATGTAAGCTGCACGTGTTTATATAGGACCTTTGAAATAAGGAAAATGTCACCAGAAGAAAGCTATTTTGTTGATAATTCTTCTAGATTTGGTAATTGAATAACTTCAGTTATAAGTTATCATAAATGTAGGTGAACATTTTGTTAGTATATCCTAATACTAAACTATTTACATTTTATTCTCTTAAAATACAACTTTTCTTACTACTCTACATTCCCACAACATTTGTTGGGAAGAGTACAATGTATACTTCATTTAGGCAAAAATAACTACCAGGGAATAGTCATTGTGACAAGCGGTAATTTTGTACTGCAACCACAAGTAAGATTTTTTTAAACCCTTTTTATAGTAAATTATAGCAAGGTGGACATTTAATTGAGATCCAATTCTTATATACCTTTTTAAGTTTATATTTATGTAGAAACATACAGTAAAACTAACTTACAAAAATGAAAAATCAGTTCATGCTTAAATTGTTTCTCATACAGCATTCTCTATATAAACTCAAGTGAAACACTTTGATTTGTGGTTGCCAGCCCAATAAAACTGAGATGAAAATGTAAAACTTCTAGCACTTGTTTATATATTGTTTTTCTTTTAAAAGCTATTGAAACATTACCATATCTTTGTTGTTGAAATTACAAATACCGAGCAATTATTTTATTCTAGTAGATTTTTTTGCAGATGCACTTGCAGCCTATATTCCAAAATTGTGTTAAATATTCCAAGTTGGTGGTGGGTTCCTTGGTCCTTTGGGTTTTGAAAAACGATTTGCAAAACCTGGGAATGACAACAAAAAATTGAATGAGAAGGATGTTTTTTTTTTTCTGTATAAGTGAATACTTGGACTTTAGAGTGTGTTATAATGTATGCAAGTACATGGATTTTTTTCAAAAGGGTAGGCAGCAGCGTCTTTGATCAGTTTAGTAATAGATTGTAAAGGCATAGTGATTAAACTAATACATGGTAACAATAGGATACTGATAACATTTTAAATTTGTAGAACACCAAGTTAATAATGGTGGTAATTAGATGAAGAAACCTGGTTATAGTAGCCTTTGGTAATTCACCATATAATATCCTTTTTCCTCAGCTTTATGGAGATAATATTGACAAATAATATATATAAGTTTAAGGTGTGCAACATGATGATTTGATACACCTACATACTATGAAATGATTACTACATTCAGTTTAGGTAACACTTCCATCCCCTCACATAATTACCATTTTTTTGTGGTGATTACATTGAAGATTTACCCTTCTTAATGTTCAAGTATATAATACAGCACTGTAAATACAGTTGCCATGCTGTACATTAGATCCCCAGAACCTACTATATTATAACTGGAAGTTTGTACCCTTTGACCAGCATCTCCCCATTTCCCCTAACCCCACCCCCAACCCTGCCAGCCTCTGGCAATCACCATTCTACTCTGTATTTCTATGAATTCAGCTTTTTTTAGATTACACATGTAAGTAAGAACATCAGTATTTGTCTTTGTATCTGACTTTTCTTATTTGGCATAATGCCCTCAAGGTCTATATCAAAAGGATCACAAAAGGCATGATTTCCTTCTTTTTCTGGCTTAATAATGTTCATACATGTGAAATAAAATTTTTTTCTTTATCATTTCTTTATCTGTCAGTAGACACTCAGGTTGTTTCTGCATTTAGCTATTGTAAATAATGCTGCAAAGAACCTGGGGTGTAGATATGATAGTTCTATTTTTAAATTTTTGAGGAATTTCCATACTGTTTACCTTAGTGGCTGCACCAATTTACATTCTCACCAACAGCGCACAAAGGTTCCCCTTTCACTGACACTTATATGTCGCCTTCTTGATAGCGGCCTTTCTACCAGGTGTGAGGTGGTAGCTCACTGTGGTTTTGATTTGCATTTCCCTGACGATCAGTGATGTCCAGCATCTTTTCATGTGCCTGTTGGCTGTGTATGTCTTTTTTTGAAAAATGTCTATTCAAGTCCTTTGCTCACTTTTTTAACTGGATTGCTTGTTTTCTTTTAAATAATATCCTTTATCTATATCTTCTCACACAACACCCACCCATAAAAAAAAAAAAAACAGGGAAATTTCAATTTCAAAAATAAGCACTATTGCTTTACAAAATTATCGTTAAATACAGTTATACTTCTACTTGAACCCAGAAAGCCCTCCATTTACTAAAATACTAAGTTTGAAAAGCTTAGGGGAAAACAATAATAAACAATCTTGAAAAACTAAGTAACTGGTCATTTTTATTTCGCTCTCTCCCTCAAGCACTCCCCTTCTCCCTCCCAAGGAAGGATAAGGAAATTTTCCACAAGCAGTGAAGGCTATTTTGGGGTTACTTTCAAAAGATTTGCAGGATGAAAACATTGGTTATCACTTCAGCAACACATGACTTTTCTTTGATGGAGGTATATTTTCAAGGTACTCTTACACTTAGTAACTTTACGGGCTCAAATTGAGCAATGAAAGTTTTGAAATACAAGGGGAGAACAGAGAATGGAAACCTTTAATTTCATCAGCCTACAAATATATACCTTACAGAATGGACCAGAATGTGATGAAAGGATCAGATGCTGTATTTGTTAAAGCATCCAGCACAATGCCTGGCACAATGTAACTACTCAAGTATTACTTAAATCTGAACCACAAAAAAATATACCAGAACTGGAAGAAAAGGAGAATGGGGAAGAGGAAAAGCAAGCAAGATAAAAACAAGAAAGCCACTAACATTTACTAATGGTGGTGGTAAAAAAAACTGGTGATACACAGCCTAGTTGATGTACATTTTAGTTCCCTGAGTAGAAAAAGAGACAGAAGGAAAAATATTTCAGGTTAAATAGTTTGAAATAATAGTCACAAAAATAGTCACAAATCATCCATTTGATGCAGGTAGCTGGACTATAACCCAACTGGACTGAGACTAGATGTAAGAACATAATATGCAAGTACTAAGTATCTGAACTTTGAGTAATACCTATATTCTGTCTCTTTCAACTGATCAGTTCTCAATAGTTGAGAATACTGAGTTAACTTCTTTTTGTATGTAGGCCAATTCAGAAAAAATAAAAATGTTTATCAAGCACAAAATTTTTTCGCGAATTTAAATACTTTTCTGAATACAATATTTTCCTCCCTTATGAAAGAGAGCCAATGGAAAAGTTAAGTGCTGCTTTTGATGTAAAATATTCAAATCTAGGCATATTTGAGAAGAAATCACATAGAGGCAGCATTCTAATATTTTATGCTCATATTAGATTACAGGCTGTTATAAAGTTAGATGGGCCATGAGTTACTCAAGTGGTATCACTGAGGGAAAAGAAGGAAACAAGGAACATTTATTTGTATTCCAGCAAACTTTGGTACTTTTTTCATAGGTTATATAATATTCTCTATGAATCTTCTTAAATGATTTCACAGGAATAATAACATTTTTCTAATAACATTTTAAACCTTAGAGTTAACATAATCCATATAAAATTTTATGATCCAACAAACACCAGAAGTTGTAGTTAAATAGTTTGCCAAGGTAAGATAGGGACCATAACCCAGGTGTGGCAGAGATTGCTATCTGTCCACCAAAATCTTTCCTTACTTCTTCTTTAACAGAATTGTAAATAACAGCTGTCTGCCCTGCATTATTCTATCTCCCAGTTTCTCTCTCTTGCAATTTGGATACAGTACATGTCTAAAGGGAAGGTGAGGTGACATAATGTTGCCACTTGCAGGCCAGTGCCTTAAGACCAAAAACACTTGGTCTTAACACCTATTTCACATTTTTTTCCTCATCTTCTTGCCACCTGCAATCTGAATGTGGCAGCAATCCAATTTTGGCCATACGGAAGAGGACAACACCATAGAGCAACAGTTCTCAAGTGATCCATATGGGGGTGCCCCAGACCCTTTAAAGGGGTCTGTTTTTTGGTTAATAATTTTTAGTAGTAATAGCCTACATAAATTCCTACACTTCTTAGACAAATTTATCATCATACTAAAATATGAATTTATATCATAAAATAATAGAATGATTAATATAAAATCATATTAAGTTTATAGCTTACATTTAAGGGTGATTGAACAAGTACTTGCTTTAAATTGTCTGAATTGTTTCACCTCCTACTGTTGAATGAATTATACAAGATTTGATAGTAGCAACTGCTGTTCTTTTCATCACACTTGCATATTTTTTATAACTTTGCTTAGATATGAACTAGACTATTACAACATCTCAGAATTTCTTCATTTGGCTAGTCACATGCATTTACTACAGGCCAACATAATTATTTGGTTACCTAGCTTTATTTTCTGCCTATACTAGGCAATTCAGTCCTACATAAGATGTTAAAAAGTAGCTGAGGTAAAAAATAGAAAGCTAAGTTGCATGGAAAAGAATATAAATATAAGGACCTAGACATGCAACCCTAAATCATATTTAAAGTTGTATCTCTGATATTGTAAATGAGTAATTTAGGTAAACATTTTTTTAACTCTGCTGGAAAATAACACACATACCAAAATTCAGGAAGGAGCTAGAGTTACTTGACCGAACAGAGTCTGCAGGCTTGTTTGATGGGGAAGAAGTACAGATACCTACAATCAAAAGAAAAAATGTATGGGAAAGAATGAAAAAGGATTCAGATTACTACTTATCAGACCCC
Organism: Manis javanica; assembly: GCF_040802235.1. Lineage (NCBI taxonomy): Eukaryota > Metazoa > Chordata > Mammalia > Pholidota > Manidae > Manis > Manis javanica. The sequence goes on along the minus strand of NC_133159.1, from coordinate 95,706,948 downwards.
ATAATTGTTAAGAATAAACATTTCCTCCAAAGTTATTAGAACTCCCAAATAAGCATCGCTTCAAATGTAACAAAACAAAATGGGTTGACATTAAAACTTTATTTTTGTGTATTTTTTAAAGTTTCTTTTCTTCATAAACAGATTGTAGAGTAAAGCCCAACACTACAGAGAATCACCAAAGCATCTGGAGCAAAATCAGTTATATTGTGAATCAGCTTATTAGGGATTCACATTTTGGCTTTTGATTTTATCTTACTGCATACTCTAACTACTCTCAGTATACTTTGAAACAATTTGTTCTCCATATTAGTTCATCCATCACAAGTCTGTGATTTTTCTTACATTATTCTCTACCTCTGGATTATCTTTCTCCACTTTGTAGCCCACTTTTTTCCCCATCATTTCCCCACTAGGCCCCTTAGAAACTCTCAAAAGCATTGTTATGTTGCTTTATTTTGCTATTTTATCTAAGTATAGATAGGATTAAAAATATATTTCTCTTCCCAGCATCTTAATATATTCATACATCAGTTTCTGCCCAGTTTTTAAAACAATCCAAGAACACATGGTCCACATTTTGCACATGTACTGTCCAGCAGTGAAAAATGATAATTTAAGGTTTACATATCTTTCCAAAAACAGCACATAATCAGGGAGAAATTATTAAATATTCATTTGTTTTGGTTTTTAACATTTTTAGAATGTTGTGTGAGGATTGCATATGTATTTGTACACACATACCTAATACTAGGGTTCTAGAAACACTTCCCCCTTCCTGGAGATAGAGCATCAATCACTAAAGTACATAGTGAATTTCAATCAGATTCAATTAAAGTATATATTTATTGAATACCTACCATGTGCCAAGCAGCGGGCTAGACACTGAGGAGAGAGATTAATAAAAAGTAGGTGACAGTGAGAAAGATCAGGAGATATCAATCACTTCTATACTACGTATGGGCTGAGTGTTGTATACATCCTTTAGAAAGAAAACTATTGTCCCAAAAGAAATACTGGATTCTTACATGAGACAAAGATTGTGCATATACATTTCAGATGGAACTGGTATTTTGCATATTGGCTTGTCACAGCTTTTTTGTGGGGTTTTTTTTTTACACAAAACAGCAACAACAAAACAGCAACACCATACGGGTGAACCTAATGTAAGTACTTAGTTGTATTATTATATAACAGGACTGATTGTCCTGTAGTTTACTTTTCTCATTTACTGAAATGTCTTGGTTTTTTAACTAAAGCAGCTCCAGTGGAACTACATTATGTCATAGATACATTTATGTTGCCTGCCTAATACTAATGCCTCCCTTCTCTGATAGTGAAATTTGGAGAAACCATCCCTCCCCAATATTCAGCTCCCATACTTAAGAGTGGAGCTGATACTACTCTAGATCAAGGAACTGACCTAGGAATAGGGCTAACTCAGTTGATTAGTTGCCATGGCACAACAGTTGTTTAGGTCTGAACTCATTCCTTCTGTCAGTTTCCAAGTGTAACAATTATTAAATATTGTTATGACCCTATCTTGCTTAATCAGGTCATTGAATATACTGGCAATAATTGGTTTAGGGATGGGCAGATGAACCAAACCAAGACAATCAGGCCCAATCAGCACTAGTCACCAGACTGTTGCATGAGCAACCAGGAAAGATTATTTTTTTTCCATCGTAAGGCTGAAAACACATGGTTAAACCCTGTCTATGAATGAGCTAACACAAAGTTAAGCAAAGCAGGAGATACAGACTGAGAAATTACATCTCAATTACATCGTTCCCCTTTTCTACTTAAGCTAGTTTAAATTGGGTTTTCTGTCACTTGAACCTGAAGGATTTCAGAGCAAATTGGAAGTTTCCCACCCAAAGCAGGCATCAGGCATCATGGCTGAAAGATTTAACTCTTGGTCATTCTATAATTCATTCTCCATACATCAGCAAGAATGATATTTTTAACAAACAGATCATGTAACGTCTCTGCCTAGAAACTCTTTTATGATGTGCCATTACACTTAGAATAAACTCCAAGTTACCCATAAGGATCTAACACCTCTTCCCCACCTCCACCATCTTTTCAGCCACACTTTACAATCCTTTCTTCTCTTAATACCCTGCAGCTATGATGGCTTCCTTTGAGTTCCTACAACACACCATGCTCACACCTCACAGCTTTCCTATATAGTATTCCCTCTCTCTGGAATGCTCTTCTCCCCGTTCTGCTCCTGGCTGGCTGCTCCTTCATGTCTCAGGTTTAATCATCACTTTTTTGAAGACTCCTAGATCACTCATTCTAAAATAGGCCTCTTTTGTTACTCTTATAATTACCCTCTTGGTTTCCTGCACAGCGCTTTTCACAATGTGTTATTATGTATGTATTTGTGAATGTATTTGCCTAATGTCTGAATCCCTCACTAGACTTAAGCTCCACAAAAGCAGAGCCTAATATCTGTTTTGTTCATCCTTATATACCCAGTGTCTTGCAGAATGCCTGGCCAGAGTAGGAACTCAATGAATATTCAATGGTGAATGAATGAATGAATGAATGAAGAAAGAAAGAAAGACATTAGGCTTAGATGCTAGTTTAAAATAACAAATGAAGAATCCTAATTTCATTAAAAGTAGGACCAGCTTTAACTACAGACCAGTAAGAGATTCAGGCCAACAGGAGAACATATGGAGTTCAGGTGTCACGAACCATCCGGAAGGGGAAGAGGACACGTTTCAAAGTACAGGAAGATAAGTCTAAAGCTTCAAGATCAGTTTGGGGGGCCATGTTTTGTTCCTCATTTAAGGATAAAAGATCAGAGGATGAAAGCAGCTGAGAAATAGAAATTAACCTGGATCTAGAGAATGATCTAGGAGGTTTTTAGTTAGAAATTAGACTCAGAGTTTCTAAGAGTCCCACTATATCTCGAATCTATGCCAACCTACATTCACCTGAAGTTTATGTAACTTTGACATCCCTAAGACAAGGTTGGAGACAGAGGAAAAAAAAGGGTATGGGGGGGTTGTTTATTGTAGTGAAAGAAAACTGGATGTTTCATAAGCTCAACTGATTAAACCAATCTGGCTAGCTATTCAAGACACTCATTTCTTTCTTTTCGCTATTTTATTTTCCCTATTTTATACTATAATTTCCTCTTGAAATGTTTAGATTCTCATTTGACCAAATTTACAGGAAAGAGTACATTTTCCAATCATACTTTAGCCATCATAGGTGAGAAATCAATTGACTTCAGAGATCAGGTGTGGTGGCAAAGCAGACTAGCACATGTTTATGGATAGGGAGATAGAATTATTAAAACTCAGTAAGATTCAGCTTTCTTATTTAGACAATAGCTTAAATCAAGTTTTCTCAGTGCTCTTTGTCCCTCCCTATAAGCCCAGTATAATACCTGAAGGCAATTCTGGCGCGCTAAGACCCCCACCCCTTCAGATCCAGTCACCAACGCAGAACACACCGTACCCCTACTTCTTAAAAACGCGCCTCCTCACCCACGAGCTGCTGCTCCATCTCTCTGGGGGCAGCCATTTTCTCTTTCAGGTAATAAAATCTCTTGCATTGGGCCCGTTTCTCCTGAGTCATTCTGGGGTAAGGAGGGTTGCGGCGAGATACCCTTTCAATACCAAGTAGTTATTTGGTCCTTGATGATTAACCAAATGGATCAAGTTTGTAAAAAGTATATAGCCCTGTTTTACATACTTTGCAGTTATATGTGAAAAAGGATCTCTAAGATAATTTTCCACAGTCTTTGGGTTTTGTTTTCATTACAATCTAGCAAAAATAGTAAGAAACAAATTTCTATTGCTAATAATATATGGTAAAAATGGAAATGTGTCATTACTTACTTCATTAAAGCAACACATTTGTTTGACAATATGCTTTGCTGTGGCTATTTTTAAAAAATACGTCTGAGGCTAGATTTCTGGGAATTTAAAATAAAAGTCATATAACAGCACCTTAGGATGGGTAGAAGGTGCCAAACATTATACTATTATTCCTCTCTGTTAAACAGGAACTTGCCCTCCCCTCACACTCTACTCAATATTAGCCTTGTGGAGCCCAGCACCACACAAGGCCTGGGGGATAACCGTTCTGAGCCATTGGATCCTGGCAAGGCTCTGTTTAGGAATAATATTACTGATGTTTTCATGGAGTGGTTATGTAAGAAATAATTGCATAATTGTGAAAGTGGTATATATATTCTAAACAATAAGTATAAAGAAACTTACTCTTTTTCATGTTGCGTAAAATTTTCAAACTCTACAAAAAGAAAAAAGGAAAATGTTAGTTTTTTTTCCCTGTGAAATAAATCCAAAGCACTTTAAGTAGAAATAGTGACTTTAGTAAAAGGATTAATTTCCTTAAAAATAGCCACCAAAGAAGCTTAGAACCTACCCCCCCACCCCCCCTGTGTTGAGAGAAAGCTTCTGCATCCATGGATGTTTTATTGCCCTTGTCTAGCTCGGATTAACACATAGTCTACAGGCACACACCTGATCATCTACAATTGCTCTCTTACAACACTAAACTATGTTTTCTACCTTTATTTTGCATCTACCTACCACTTCAGCAGTTTATTAAAAATAAAAATAATAATAATAATAAAGGGAGAAATGTGGGATCCACATATAAATCAAGTATAAAAATCAAACAAATATTCATATTTGACCTGATTGTTTATAGTTCATAATGCGTGATCAGAACCGAAAGTTTCTGTGATGACTGCCCTTGTACTGTTCACCATGGAAGAACTTATTCACTATATAAGAATTCGTTCACTTTGTAAGAACTTGTTCGTTATGCTTCAGAAAATTGGAGACTGATGAGAACTAGGCTTGAGATGGATTAATGATTGTGCATTGAGCATTGACCCCCCTATACAGAATTTTATTGTTGTTAACAACCATTTGATCAATAAATATGAGAGATGCCCTCTCAAAAAAAAAAAATAGCCACCAAAGTGCATAAAATTACTTTCCCATCTTGTAATTTTAATTCAGTACAAACTCTCCACCTGATTTCATCTTGCTATTTTTCCCATCCTTATAAGAATCACATTGTGTATTTAGAAATAGTGCTATCAGAATACCAGGAGAAAAGATGGAGGTTCCTGCTTCTCTTCTGCATTCCGAAATCCACAGTGACTTCTGAAGCTAGGCTGATACACAGCCATTCCCATTCTAACCAATAATTTTTGCGAATCATACATACTCTACCCTCAGTTTACTAAGGTCCACTCCATGCTGTTACCGTGCTGCTTCGTCCCACTTTCTTTTGGCAAACCCATGTCCTCTGCCTCCATCATTGTGGAGTCTCTAACTGACTTCTCCCAGGAACCTACCCAGATTTCTTTTCTTCACATTACCCCAGCATGAATGTTTTTAATCTGTTTTGTGGTATTTTACTCTTCTTGATAATTTTCATGTTGTTTCTCATTCTAGGTATTCTGCTCCAATAGCTTAACTGTACTCTTTTCGAGGGCTGTAGATATCCTTTGTGAAATTTCTATTTTCCTAACACCTAACAGAAAGTACTTTTCTATATAATAAATATTTTTAAAACTTCCTATATAATAAAATTTTAAAAATCATTTAATAAATGATTATTTTAAATCTCAATAAAATTTTCCTCCCCCTGCAGATAACCATTGTTGTTAGTTTCCTGTATAACTTCTCAGTTACTTGTGCACATATAATCCAAATATAGACCATATTTTCTCCCTTTTAAGCAAAAGTTAATGAATTATACATAAGTATATTGACAGCCATCATTCTTTTTTTAGCAGCATTAAGTCTTCCATTGTACACATATACCATGATTTGTGATTTATTTCATCAGTTTCCCTAATAATTAACATTTGTGTTAATAATAAGTTCCAATTATTTGCTCTTATAGATATTCTAATTTTAATTTTAATCTAATTTCTCATCTTAATGCTGGTAGCAGGGTGGAGCAGAGAAACACCTTCAGTAATGGAAAGCCTCTGGCTTGTTTCCTAAAACTCCCATGTTCTTATTTTTTTAATTACCCATTGGACAACTGGAGTTTTAAAATAAATTAATATGTGCAACCATCACCACAATCTACTTTTACTATTATTATCTTAGCTTTTCAGAACTTTAGTTTTTATTATGATTTTTTTTTATTAAGGTATCACTGATATACAACCTTATGCTCAGGTTTCATATGAGCAACACCACAATCTACTTTTAGAATGTTTTGTTCCCGCCAAAAGAAATCCCATACCTATTTACATTTACTCTCCACTGCACATCTCAAAACATGTCCCGCCCCCGTCCAAGGCAACCACTTATCTACTTTCCATCTCTGTAGAGTTGTCTATTCTGGATATTTCCTATAAATGGAATCATATACCATGTTGTCTTTTGTGACTAGCTCCTGTCCCTAGGCATAATCATTTTGAAATTCATCTATGTTGCATGTGTCAATAAGTCATTCTTTTGTTGGTGAGCAGTGCACCACTGTATGGTCATGCCACACTTTGTTTTTCCTCTCAACTGCTGGTGGACATTTGAGTTTGCTGATGGACGATATTTAGGACTACTACAAATACAGTTGCTTCCAATATTCGTGTGCAAGTCTGCATGTGGATGCATGCTTTCATTTCTCTTGGATAACTGCATAGAAGAAGAATTGCAGGGTTATGCAGTTACTCTATGTTTAACATTTTGAAAAACTGCCAAACTGTTTTCCAAAGTAGCTATGCCACTTTACAGTCCTACTTATGAAATGAGGGTTCCAGCTTCTCCAGATCCTCACCAATACTTGTTTCCATCCATATTTTTTATTACAACCATGATAGTGGGTGTGAAGTGGTATCTCACTGTGATTTTGATTTGCATTTTCCTAATGACTAGTGATGCTGAGCAAATTTTGATGTCTTTATTGGCCACTGGTATAGCCTCTTTGGAGAAATGTCTATTCAAATCCTTTGCCTATTTTTAAATTTGGGTTGTGTTTTTATCATGGAGTTGTAAGATTTATTTAAATATGTTCTGGATGCAAGTCCCTTATCAGATATATGATTTGCAAATATTTTCTCCCGTTTTGTAGACTTTTAACCTTCTTGATGGTATGTTTTGTTTGCAGCACAAAGTTTTTAATTTGGATGAACACCAAATTCATATAATGTTTACTTTGTCATTTGTGCTTCTAGTGTTGTATCTAAGAAACCATTGCCTAACTCAAGATACAATTACTCATATGTTTTCTTTTCTGATTTTGTTCTTCTTTTCAAAATTGTTTTTGTTTATTAGGGTCACTTGAGATTCCATATGAATTATAGAATGGGTTTTTCTATTTCTGCAAAAAAGGTCATTGAGATTCTGCTAGGGATTGCATTGAATCTGTAGATCACTTTGGGTAGTAGTTCATCTTAACAATATTAACTCTTCCAGTCCATTAACACAGGATGTCTTTTCATTTATTTTTCTCTTGCTTAATTTCTTTCAGTAACATTATAGTTTTCAGTGTATAAACCTTTTGCCTCCTTGGTTAAGCTTACTGATGAGTATTTTATTCTTTTTGATGTATTTTAAGTATAATTGTTTTTTTAATTTCCTTTTTGGATTGTTCATTCTTTCTTCCTATTTAATATAAGCATTTACAGCTGTAGCATTCCCTAAAGCTGTAACTGCTTTTAGCTGTACCCCATGAGTTTTAGTCTGCTGTGTTTTTGTTTTCATTCATCCCAAATTATTTTTTAATCTTCTTTGTGTTTTTTCCTTTATGCATCAATTATTTAAGAGTATATTGTTTAGTTTCTACATATTTGTGAATTTCTCAAATATCCTTTAGTCATTGTTTTCTAATTTAATTCTATTTTGGTTGGAGAACATACTTTGTGTGATTAATCCTTTTACATTTTTGAGACTTGTTTTATGGCCTATTGTCTACTCTGGAGAATGTTCCATATAGACTGAATAAATAATGTGTATCCTATTTCTGTTTGAGGGACTGTTCTATAATTGCCTATTAGATCTGCCTGGTTTATGGCATTGTTCACGTCTTCTGTATCCTTGTTGATCTTCTGCCTGGTTCTATCAATTAACAAAAGTACAATATTAAGATCTCCAACTATTATTACTAAATTGTTTATTTCTCCCTTCGATTCTGCCTATTTTTGCTTCATGCATTTTGGGATTCTATATGTGCATACTTATGATTATTATATCATCAATGGATCAACCTTTTTATCATTATAAAATGTCCCTCTTTATCTGTAGTAAGATTTTTGTTTTAAAGTCTAGTTGGGCTGATATTTCTTTACCTTACTCCTTGTGAAACTTTTTCCAAGAGTCTTCAGTGTCTGTTTTGAAGATGTTGGATTTTCCACGGTGTTAGGACAGCTAGTTGAATAAGTCTCTAGAGATTGAGCCAGCATACCTTTAAAAAAAAAATGTTTTGTTGCATACCTTCTTAAGCCTTCAAGCTATATATAGGTATCTATTCAGTAATTCTCAACTTGCCTTTTTTTATGCATTACTTTTACAATATATTATGGGTTTTAAAAATGTATTATTTTATCTTATTTAATAATTCTTTATACCTTTTCCATTTAGGTCCTACTTTACTGTTAACCTTTTAACAGTGTCATTTTTATAGTTTTTTTGAGAGGAAAGTACTGCCACTTACAATCTTCATCAGCAAGAAAGAAGGACTCTCGGGTTCTTTCTGGCAGTGGAGGTGGTGGAGGAGAAGAACGATCTTGATGTAAATCTATGGTAAGAAAAGTATACAACAGAACAAAACAAAAATCATCAGTTAAAAGTCTTAAGTCAAAACTCCTTTTTGATTTTCTATAACTTTTCCAGTTTTTCAAAGATTAATCAACAACAACCAAATAAAAATTTATCTACATGATGAATGGAACCTCAAGAACTTTCTCAGTCTAGCTCTTTAGCCAGTGAGCCTTTATCAAAAACTTAGCTCACTTATAAAAGTATTCATCCAAAGTAACTGGACCTGAATTTGATCAAATCTAGTTCTAGACTGATAGGGAGAGAGGAACATGTTAAATAAAACCATAAGGATACAAAAAGCCAATCCAGATTTTTAGCAGTCTTTAGGACAAATGACCCACTCTCTTTTACAAATAATGGCAGGAGAAAATATAAAAAGAAAGGAAAATTGTTACCGCTTTTAAAAGACTTAAGAAACATACAAACCAAATGAACACGGAAATTTTGTTTGAATCCAGATTCAAATAAACCAACTGTAAAAATACATTTTTGAGACAATTTGAGAAAACTGAACAAAGTCTGGATATTAGATAACACTAAGGAATTATTGTTAATTTTATTGGTATGATAATGCTATTATGGTAGGTTTAAAATGTGTATTTGAAATTTTCCATAATAAGGAATTTTAAGTAATGGAGCTATTTTCCCACAATGTACTCCTAAAGATATAAATGGTGTATAATGTTCTCATTATACAGTGCTAAGTATAATTATATACTATATTAAAGTCTTTTGAAAATGAAAATAGGGTTGAGTGCTAGAGTTTCATTTTGGTCATTGTGTTTTTTAGGCCTTAGGATTTGTTCACAAAGCAAATTCTCTTGTTTATTTCTTATATGCTGGTTAATATACAAAAGTAAAGTACAAAACTTATTTCCAGCACCTAATACAATAACTGGCATATAGTAGGCACTCAGTAAATATTTGATAGCTACTCTGAAGTAGCTTATCATATTCCAGTTGCCATTAGCAAATTTTTTGAGCTAAAGCTAACTTTCAGTTAGTAATATCCTGCCAAATATCTTCCTAAAATACCATTTTCATCTTAATACTCTTCTGATGAAGAACCTACAGTGCTTATTACTTACTGTATTAAATCTCAATTCTTCTGCCTACCTTTGTGTATCTACAATAAAATACACATAACAAAATTTGCCGTTAGTGACAGTACATTTGCAGTGTTGTGCACCCATCACTCTGATCTAGTTCCAAAACATTTGCATCACCCTAAAAGGAAACTCCCATTTAGCAGTCACTCCTCATGCCCTCTAGGTTAGATGCACAACCACAAACTGCTTTCTTTCTCTATAGATTTACTTGTTCTGGATATTTCATCTGCCTAGCTTTTAAATTCTTCAGAATCTTCCTACGTTTTATCTATCCAAATTTATTTTCCATATTTCCCAAAACAGAACCTCTATTGCAATTAAATTAACCTATTCACTATTTCTCTGGACGCATCATGCTTATTTCTACATTTGAGATATGGTTACCCAGATCCCTCCTTCTGGAATTCCCTCCTTTTTCCTCTGTCTACTCATATTCTTACATTTCGGTCTTCTACTCAGTGAAGCCTTTCCTAACCACTCCAGGGATACGTTTTCTTTTTTCAGACTACTAGTGATTATAATCAGTGCCACACAGATTATCAGTAAAAAGCTCCAAGTGCATATTAATTTTGTCTACCCAATTTGAATATAAGCATTAAGCAGTACCTTTACTTATATATCCTGCCCATTCTGAGACTGTCATAAAGCACACAAAATTTGCTTACGAGTTGCTCACTTAATAATTATTTAATTAAAAATTCTCATAGGCAACACTTAATGAGAGCTTATTATTATGACAACTTAAGAAAGGAAATCTACTATCCTCATTTAATAAATAAGAAAAAATTGATAAGTATATGATTTAACCAAAGTTTTGCATTTGGTAACTATTGGTAGGCTGGGGATTTAAATTAAAGCCTATGTGACTCCAAAGCCCATGCTTTTTAACCTTTGTTATACTACTTATATATATATTTGAACAATTTGTTAATATGAATAATTATGTTAAGGGCAGCTACCACCAGTTACAGCATCTGCCCAATAAACGTTAGCTGTTGATGTTACTCAGTGTATAAAACAAGCAAAGGTCAGGAAAATACTGAAGAAACAATGGCAAGTTGAAGATCTAAATGGCCAGAAATAATTTTTTTAGAATCACACTGTTAACAGTGGTAAAACTTATAAAACAGAAATGTTGCAAAGTTTTAGGAGATTCTATCTGGAATAGTTTTTTGAGGCTTTTTTTGAGGATTATATATCGAAGAGCAGAATTCTAAAATTCTGTCTTTACCTTGCCCGTAACAGAACTTCTTGCCTGGGAAAAACCAGAAATCAATAAATAGTGGAAACTATTATGGGACCCTTGCCGTCTCCTAAGGTGAATTACTCTAAACTTAATGAGCCATTCTTAAAATATAAATTTGTTGGGATTAAATGTCATCTAAAGCCAAAGGAAATTTTTACCTGATTTGATACTCCGAAGTTTTACACTCTAAAAAAAGAAGAAACGAAAAGTGAAAGAAGAATGTGTACACAAATTTAAAACGCATACCAACAAAAGGCATTTTTGAAATATATGTCATATACCTATAGAGAAAGTATGAAATGTTGACCCTATTTTTCCAAATTTCTAAGTATACTGAATTATGAAAAAGCATCCTTAGCTTTTTTTTAAATTATTGTATGTTTTTTTTTATTAATTTCATTATCATTAATCTACAATTACATGAAGAACATTATGGTTACTAGATTCCCCCCTTCACCAATCCCCCCTACAAACCCCATTACAGTCACTATCCATCAGCGTAGTAAGATGCTGTAGACTCACTACTTGTTTTCTCTGTGTTGTACATCCCTCCCTATGCCCCCCCCCCACATTATACATGCTAATCGTAATGCCCCCTTTCTTTTTCCCTGCCCTTATCCCTCCCTTCCCACCCATCCTCCCCAGTCCCTTTCCCTTTGGTAACTGTTACTCCATTCTTTGGTACTGTGATTCTGCTGCTGTTTTGTTCCTTCAGTTTTTCTTTGTTCTTATACTCCACATATGGGTGAAATCATTTGGTACTTGTCTTTCTCCACCTGGCTTATTTCACTGAGCATAATACCCTCTAGCTTCATCCATGTTGTTGCAAATGGTAGGATTTGTTTTCTTCTTATGGCTGAATAATATTCCATTGTGTATATGTACCACATCTTCTTTATCCATTCATCTATTGATGGACACTTAGGTTGCTTCCATTTCTTGGCTATTGTAAATAGTGCTGTGATAAACATAGGGGTGCATCTGTCTTTTTCAAACTGGGCTGCTGCATTCTTAGGGTAAATTCCTAGAAGTGGAATTCCTGGGTCAAATGGCATTTCTATTTTGAGCTTTTTGAGGAACGTCCATACTGCTTTCCACAATGGTTGAACTAATTTGCATTCCCACCAGCAGTGTAGGAGGGTTCCCCTTTCTCCGCAACCTTGCCAACATTTTTTGTTGTCTTTTGGATGGTGGCGATCCTTACTGGTGTGAGGTGATATCTCATTGTGGTTTTAATTTGCATTTCTCTGATGACAAGCAATGTGGAGCATCTTTTCATGTGTCTGTTGGCCATCTGAATTTCTTCTTTGGAGAACTGTCTGTTCAGCTCCTCTTCCCATTTTTTAATTGGATTATTTACTTTTTGTTTGTTGAGGTGCGTGAGCTCTTTATATATTTTGATGTCAACCCTTTATCGGATCTGTCATTTATGAATATATTCTCCCATAATGTAGGGTGCCTTTTTGTTTTATTGATGGTGTCCTTTGCTGTACAGAAGCTTTTCAGCTTGATATAGTCCCACTTGTTCATTTTTGCTTTTGTTTCCCTTGCAGGGGAGATATGTTCATGAAGAAGTCGCTCATGTTTATGTCCATGAGATTATTGCCTATATTTTTTTCTAAGAGTTTTATGGTTTCATGACTTACATTCAGGTCTTTGATCCATTTCTAATTTACTTTTGTGTATGGAGTTAGACAGCGATTCAGTTTCATTCTCTTACATGTAGCGGTCCAGTTTTGCCAGCACCCATCCTTACCTCTTAACAGTGGTTTTATATGTTATGGCAATGGGTCCTAAACTGATCCTTTTTGGATTTATTTCCTTCCTACTCAAAATGTTTCCCTGAAGACTTAACTGGAGGTAAGTTGTAGAAATTGAAGTTACTTCATGACAATGGAAAAGGGGTGACTGTTCTTTGTGCTAGCAGTTCTTAAGTATGACCATCACGTGTGTGTATGTTATTAACAATAATAATAATAATCGCTAGCAAATTGAAAGTGTGGTTAAAAGGTAGAGAGTATATGCTTACCAGCATTGCAGTTGTAGGCCCTTTGAAATGTTTGTTTAGTTACTTATTTTTCTGAGATCTAGGGTTTTAAAATAGCTGGTTCTAAAATATATACAAATGCATAACAGATTGTTGAAACATATTTCTTCCAGAAATGGGGAACACTACTCCAAAAGATTTTTTTTGAATAATATGGACATCTGTCATTCAAAAAATTACTTTCTATAATGTTATCCCAGCTAACATAATACAGCCTCTCAAATGACTCTAGTGAACAAGCTACCTATTTATGAAACATTTATTTTTTTGCCTTAACTGTCCTTCGAGAATCAGCTCAAATGTTTCCTCTTTTACTGAGTTTTCCTTGATCATTTCCAGCCTGAAGGGTTATCTTTCATGGCACTTACCATATTTGCCTTGTTATAATAAATATCAACAAAAATAAAAACTTGTGCACACATCCTGTATCTCCACTATTAGGCTATAAGTTTCGTAGGGCAATAATTGTATCTTATCCATCTTTTTATCCCCACATCCCCTTAGCAAATTGTTTTGTAAGTAGTATCTGCTTCATATTATTGAGTAGGAGGTGATAAAAATACAAGGAGTATTGAGTCCAAAAGAATAGAATAAGAATAAAAAATTATTGACCTTGCTTGGTCTAAGTCTCACACAGTCATCAAATTTCTTTGTTTCAGATGTTCCATCCCATTCTAGTGATGTTCTAATTTTTACATTCATAGCTGAAGATAAGGATTTGGGAATACTCAGTGGTAATTCTCCTGAAAGAAAATAAATATGGTCCAATTCTTATGAGTGTTATATTGTTTTAGAAAGCAAATATTGCTCAGCAATAGTACCCAGAACACTGAAAGGACCTGAGCAGTAATCTAGTTAATTCACACTTTATTTTACACTTGCTGAACTGTACTCACCAGCTTCCTCTATGACAATAAAAGATTCAGGTGTCCGTTCAGGAAGGGGAGGGGGGATTTCATCATCTATCCTTGGAGAAGTTGCTATCCAAAATGTCAGAAATGAAAGCACAATTTTTAATTAGAAAAATCCAAAGAAAATTCTTATATTCTAATCTTGATATAAATTACATCAAGAATTATTACAGAATTTAAGCTGATGTCTGTTCACTCAAGGAAAAGGCAAAATAAATTCTCTTCAGTTGCAAACCAGGAGGTTTGTGTTGCTTCTTCAAAATTTTTTACTTTCTTTTAAAAGCCCAGAAATATCGAGTATCAGGTAACATAATATAAAACATACTGATTTAGGGAGTGTTAGACTCTTCTACACAACTCTTGTTTTACATAGAATATACAACAAAGCATACACTTTGACATGCCAAAGATTCAATTACAGAGTATGTTAAATCATAAAGATTTTAGTGTCTCTTCTTCAGTCTATTAGAATAAAGAATATGGATGTTTTTCCTTTTTACAAAACAATGGCATAATACAGCTTTTTACATTTCCCATAGACACTCATTTTTTTTGGAAAAATGCAAATGCTATTATAAGAAATAGCCACCAGATGGCACACATGTCAAATGTTGCTACAATTCCTGAAGATAGGGATTTGTTTCTTAATGATGTTGATGCTCAGAGAAGTTTAAGGTATTATGAATAGCTAGAAAAATAAAATTTCTTTAAATTGAAAAACAAGATCAAAGCATATAAAATAACCAAAGAAGGAACAAGATCCAGATAAAATATTTTTGTAACAAAAGCTACACAACTCCGTATGTGTTTAAGAAACTGTGCAATAAATAATGTTATAGAGCAAAAGCTTTCTCTACTTTCTATTCAGATAGGATGTTCTTTATACGTTTCTAATAATATACCTTAGAGAGTTAAACTTACTCTTTGCTTTCCTTCGTCTTCCAAATCAAACTATTGTAATCATCTCTAACAGGTTATTTACTTCTACTTTCCAACCATTCAGTAAAACAATACAATATGCACAATAAGCAAAAACCCAGAATTATAAAGGTAATAAAGTATGAAAATAAAGGCATATATAAGATTGAATTTCCACATAGAATACTGAACACATATTCTATTCTATGTTGTTATGAAAGGACAGGAGGAAATCAGGTCCTCCTCTTCCAACTCCTGCAGAAAGAGAATCCAAATCCTAGCAATGTGTTCAACTCAGTATAGCCACATGATTATACAGTAAAAATTCTGAGTGACCATGTAATGCTGTTGATCAAAGCTGTTCTGCTGTTCTCTTGTGAGTTCATTCTGTATTTTATGGGTAAATTGTGGACCTTTGATATACATTTTTAGGAATGAGGAAGCACTACTGTTGGCATAGATCCTGCACCAGATCTGATTGCCTCCACTGTTGCCTGTTTTATGGAATATTACATTTGTTATTGCAGTTTCTCAACTTATCACATCATTAAAATACCCCTGGAATCTATTTCTTTGAAGAAGAGAAGAAAGAAGGAAGAGGAAGGAACAGAGAAGAAGGGGGAGGATGAGAAGAACCCAAATCTGTAGAAACAATGGGAAACCTAAAATGGCAGATAAGTTTTTAAAAATAACTTACCGACTACTGCTGTCTCCTGGTTCAGTGGTGTGACAGAACTGGTCAGAGAATTCAGTGCTAAAGAATCATGTGAATTGTTGTAAGAAAAGAGGCTTGTGGAGGATGTTGGTAATGAAGAACAAGGGGAATCAGTTCTATCTTGCTTCTCCAGTAAGTTAAGAGACATCTTTGAACCAGTGCTACTTGGACACAATGATGAAAAATAAGGATCTGCTACAGACATGGAAGAATCTACATTAAAAGCACTGGAGTCACGCTGCTTTGCATTAGAGGCATTACATATTTGGTGCTTAGAGTCATACAGCAGTGAATGATTCAGTTCTGCTGAAGAGACGTGCATCACTTTTAGAGCCTGCTCAAGACAAGAGTTGTATGGTTGAGATTCCAAATAAGAAAAATTCTCCTTTATGTCCAGCTCCTTGGTGTCTCTCTGTTGTATCAATTCAAAGGGGGTTGATTTGGTCCGCGTTATTGGTCTCTTTGAATTAAAGTATCTTCCTGCTGCATTTACAGGTTTAGAATCAGGACATGCTCCAAACAAAATGGAGCTCAAATCCAAACTCTGATGCTTGTGAAGAGGCTCCCCAGCTATTGGAAATAACTTTGTCTCCCATTGCTTGTTAGTGTCAGCATTTTTGTTACAACCACAGTTTAGCTCCAAAAAGTCTAAAGAAGTGCTCTGTTTAGCAGGGTGTAAAACTAACTTCTCCTTTTTACTTATTTCAGAAGTCCTCAGGTCACAGGAAGAAGCTTCTGAATTTTTCATCCTTATCCTTTGTTTGCTCTGTGGGTTTATCGTTTTTGTTTCTTTTATGCTGCTGAAACAAAAAGGAAGTAATGATGATACCATACCCCAAAAAGACTTCTTCCCATATCCTCTTCACAGTATTAAAATGAATTATAAGCATGAGATTTGCCCCCCAGACATAATTAGATAACAATTAGATGTTGTAAGTCCAGGGAGAGGAAATCCCGGGGCAAAATACCTATAAAAATCGAAATCAGTCAAAGGGAGAAATAAAGTTTAAAACCCGTTTATTGCTTACAAACTGCAGTCCTGCCCATCTCTCTCTCCTGCTCCAGCAGCAGCAAAACCGGCCCTCCCCTCACCTCAAGGATACAGATAAGCCCTCCTTGCCCAGGTAATTACCCATTGATACAGAGATGAACTTCTCCACCCCTGAGGAATGATGCAAATGCACTAAAGCCATACTTCTTCCCACCTCTAAATGCCTACTGATATGCAGATGTACTAAAGCCAGGTGAGATATTCTGGAAATATTACAATTTTACCCACAGATGTGTAAAATACTACTCACCTTTTTGATGAATTAGGAGAATAAGAGTCTGCTTCTAGGGTAGGATTTTGGTCAGGAACTGAATACTTTCCTTCAATCTTCAAGAGAAATAGGTAGGAGATGGCTTTTTCAGTGAAGCAATGGCAATGAGATATTTTAACATCCATAAGGCTGAGAAGTTATTTTCCAGAAAACATAGGTATTTTAAATAATTCATGAAAAGACATTGGTTTTCAAAATTTTGGACCCAACTAGAATTTGTTCACATAGTGATATCAAAAGGATCAGAATAAAGGATTTAATGGTGTTAGAGAGACTAGAAAGGGTTTACTTAAAACCTCACCTTTTCAAATGTAGGAATTTTAGAATGTTCTTGAGGTAACTTTATTCTCAAAAACATACTACCTTCAGAAATTGCATCATCTCAACCCTTAATGTTAATAGACGCTTATTAGAGCCCATACTTATCTTGTTCTACCTTTCTCTTCCTCATTATGCTCCAAGTAGACTGGTTTACTTGCCATTTCTTATGCATATCAAACTCGTTTTCAATTCAAGGCTTTTGTACTTACTAAACCCTCTGACTGAAATACTCTTGCTCCAGATTTTCCATGGATGGCTCCTTCTCTATCTAAATGTCATCTGCATAAGGAAACTTTTCCTCACCACTCAACCTAAAATCATACTGCCACATACATGCGCAGCCACCTCAATCTTTATTTCCTTCATAACAATTATCATATTATGATATTTGTTTCTGTAGCTCATGGAATCTAAGATACCATCAATTGTAAAATATATCCTGATAACTAAGATGTTTAAATGTTTAAAAAAAAAAACTTGTTAGCAATTGTAAGATTTCTCTTCTTATGGATTTAATTATTATGAACTTAATTTTCAAAAAGATATGTTGAAATCTAACCCCTGATATCTGTGAATGTGACTTTATTTGGAAATATAGTCTTTATAGATGTTATTAAGATGAGGTCACACTGGATTAGGGTGGGCCTAAGAAAGCACAGACTCAGAAACACACAGGGAGAATGCCATCTGATGACAGAGGCAAAAACTAGAATAATGTATTTTTAAGATAGTAAATGTCAAGGGGTGCTGGCAAACACCAGAAACTAGGAAGAGGCAAGGAAGAATCTTTCCCTAGAGCTATGAGAAAGAGCATGGTCCTGCTAACACCTTGATTTTTAACTTCTGCCTCCAGAACTGTGAGAAAATTTATTGTTTTAAGCCCTCCTTAGTTTGTGGTACTTGTTATAGCATGCCTAATAAACGGATACAGAGACTTTAATACCCTACTTTCAAAAATGGATAGAACAATCAGACAGAAGACCAATAAGGAGATAGAATGCAGACATGAACAACACTGCAAAACAATTAAAACCAAGAGACACATATAGAACACTCCACCCAGCAACATACACACTCCTCCCAACCATATATGGAATAGTTTCCAAGACAGACCATATATTAGGCCACAAAACAAGTCTTAATGAATTTTAAAAGATTAAAGTCATCAAAGTATCTTTTCCAGTTATAATGGACTGTAACTAGAAATCAATACCAGAAGGAAAATTGGAAAATTCACAAATATGTGCAAATTAAACAATTAAAATCACAACAGAAATTAGAAAATACTTAGAAATGAATGAAACACAAAATAACCAAAATGTATGGGATACAGTGAAAGCAGTGCTCACAAAGAATTTATAGCTGTAAATGCCTATGTTAAAAAAAAAGATCTCAACTCAATAACTTACCATTACACCTTAAGGAACTAGAAAAAGAGCAAACTAAACCCAAAGCTAGCAAAAGGAAGGAAATATTAAAGATCAGAGCAGAGATAATTGAAATAAGAACAAAGAAAATAATGGAGAAAATCAACAAAAACAGAAGTTGATCCTTTACAAAAATCAATAAAATTGGCAAATCTTTAGCTAAATTGAGGAAAAAAGGGAAGACTCAAATTAGTAAAATCTCAAATTATAGAAATGAAAGGACATTGCTACCAATTTTACAGAAATAAAAAGTACTATAAGACAATAATATGAACAGTAAATACCAACAAATTGTATAACTTAGATAAAATAGATTAATACTTAGAAATCAACCAAAACTGACTCAGGAAAAAATAGAAAATCTGAATAGACCTACAACTAGTAAGTAGATTGAATCAGCAACCAAAAGACCTCCCAACAAAGAAAATCTGGTATCAGATGGCTTCACTGGTGAATTCTTCCAAAAATTCAAAGTAGAATTAACACCTATCCTTCACAAAGTTTTTCCAAAAATTTTAATATGAGGGAACCACTCGCTAAGTCATTTTCTGAGGCCAGTGTCACCCTACTATCAAAGCCAAACAACAACACTACAAGAAAAAAAAAACTATAAGCCAATATCATTTATGATTACTGATGTATAAGTCCTCAACAAAATACTAGCAAATTGAATTCAGCAGCATATTAAATGGATTATATACCATGACCAAATGGTATTTATTCCCAGAATACTAGGGTAGTTCAATATACAAAAGTCAATTAATGTAGTATACCACATTAATAAAATGAAGGGAAAAAACCCACACGATCATATCAATCGATGCAGAAATGAAGCATTTCACAAAATTCATGATAAAAGCACTAAACAAACTAGAAATAAAAGGGAACTTTCTCAACTTGATAAAGACCATTCATGAAAAACCTACAGCTAACATCATGTTCAATGGTGAAAGACTAAAGCTTTTCCCCTAACATCAGGAACATGCCAAGGATGCTAACTTTTGCCACTTCTATTCAACATAGTCCTGGAAGTTCTACCAGGCCAATTAGTCAAGAAAAAAATAAAAGGTATCAAAATTGGAAAGGAGGAAACAAATATACCTTCATTTGCAGATTACATGATCTTATATGTTAAAAGACTCCACACACAGAAAGGGGAACCCTCCTACACTGCTGTTTGGAATGTAAATTAGTTCAACCATTGTGCAAAGCAGTATGGAGGTTCCTCAAAATGCTCAAAATAGAAATACCATTTGACCCAGGAATTCCACTTACAGGAATTTACCCTAAGAATGTAGCAGCCAGTCTGAAAAAGACAGATGCACCCCTATGTTTATCACAGCACTATTTACAATAGCCAAGAAATGGAAACAACCTAAATGTCCATCAGTAGATGAATGGATAAAGAAGATGTGGTACATATACACAATGGAATATTATACAGCCATAAGAAGAAAACAAATCCTACCATTTGCAACAACATGGATAGAGCTAGAGGGTATTGTGCTCAGTGAAATAAGCCAGGTGGAGAAAGACAAGTACCAAATGATTTCACCCATATGTGGAGTATAAGAACAAAGAAAAACTGAAGGAACAAAACAGCAGCAGAATCACAGTACCAAAGAATGGAGTAACAGTTACCAAAGGGAAAGGGACTGGGGAGGATGGGTGGGAAGGGAGGGATAAGGGCAGGGAAAAAGAAAGGGGGCATTACAATTAGCATGTATAGTGTTGGGGGTGGTATGGGGAGGGCTGTGCAACACAGAGAAGACAGGTGTTGATTATACAGCATCTTGCTACGCTGATGGAAAGTGACTGTAGTGGGGTGGGTTGGGGGGACTTGGTGAGGGGAGGAGCCTGGTAAACATAGTGTTCTTCATGTAATTGTTGATTAATGATACCAAAATTAAAAAATAAATAAGTACATAAATAAAAGACTCCACACAAAAAAACATTCTACAACTAATAAATGAATTCAGCAAAGTTGCAGAATATATAATCAACATACAAAACCAGTTTCATTTTGACACACAAGCAACAATCTGAAGAGAATATTAAGAAAACAATTAGGGGTGGAGCCAGGATGGCGGCGTGAGTAGAGCAGTGGAAATCTCCTCCCAAAAAAACACATAGAGCTATGAAAATATAACAAAGAAAAATCTTCCTAAAATAGAGACCACAGGACACAGGACAACATCCAGACCACATCCACACCTGCAAGAACCCAGTGCCTTGCGAAGGGGGTAAGATACAAGTCCCGGCCCGGCGGGACCCGAGTGCCCCTCCCCCCGGCTCCCGGTGGGTGGAAAGAAACCGGAGCGGTTTTTTTTTTGTGAGTGCTTTTTGGAAGCCTTAAAGGGACGGGCCCCCGTTGCTAGGGAGGCAGGGTGGCAGGACCGGTGAGCAGGTGCCTGGGACCGGTGCCTGAGGACAAAGAATATCCCGCGTTTCTCCCTGCAGGACCGGCGGGCGGGTGCCTGAGTCCGGCGCCTGAGGACGGAGGAAATCGCGCGTTTTTCCCCTTTTTTTTTTCTCTTTTTGGCGAGTGCTTTTTGGAAGCCTAAAAGGGACAGGGACCCCGGTGTTAGGGAGGCAGGGCGGTGGGACTGGTGAGCGGGTGCCTGGGACCAGCGCCTGAGGACAAAGAATATCGAGCGTTCCTTCCCTGCAGGACCGGTGGGTGGGTGCTTTTTGGAAGCCTTGAAAGGACAGGGACCCTGGTGCTAGGGAGACAGGGCAGCAGGACCAGTGAGCAGGTGCCTGGGACCGGCACCTGAGGACAAAAAAAAAAAAAAAAAAAATCGCGTGTTTTTTCCTTTTTTTTTCTTTCTGTTCCCTCTCTCATTGTTGCTGTTGTTGTTTTGGTTTGGAGAGTGCTTTTTGGAAGTCTTAAAGGGGCAGGACAGGTCACTTAGACCAGAGGCAGGGAATCTGGGGATCTCTGGGCACTCTAACCCCCTGGGCAGCAGGGAGCACAGAGGCCCCTTACGGAGATAAATAGCTCCCCGGCCGCTCCCCCTCCAACGGGGCTGGACCATTTTGGAGGAACAGCCCCAGCCAGGCCAAGCCCACAGCAACAGCGGAGATAAACCCCAAAGCAACTGGGCAGGAAGCAGAAGCCCTGTCTGCGCACAGCTGCCCAGCACAAGCCACTAGAGGTCGCTATTCTCCCAGGAAAAGGCCACAAACCAACAAGAAGGGAAGCTGTTCCAGCGGTCACTTGTACCAGCTCTGCAAACTATCTCTATCACCATGAAAAGGCAAAACTACAGGCAGACAAAGATCACAGAGACAACACCTGAGAGGGAGACAGACCTAACTAGTCCTCCTGAAAAAGAATTCAAAATAAAAATCATGAACATGCTGACAGAGATGCAGAGAAAAATGCAGGAGCAATGGGATGAGATGCAGAGAAAAATGCAAGAGCAGTGGGATGAAGTCCGGAAGGAGATCACAGATGTCAGGAAAGAGATCACAGAAGTGAAACAATCCCTGGAAGGATTTATAAGCAGAATGGATAAGATGCAAGAGGCCATTGAAGGAATAGAAGCCAGAGAACAGGAACGTATAGAAGCTGACAAAGAGGGAGATAAAAGGATCTCCAGGAATGAAACAACACTAAGAGAAATATGTGACCAAGTCAAAAGGAATAATATTCGTATTATAGGAACACCAGAAGAAGAAGAAAGAGGAAAAGGGATAGAAAGTCTCTTTGAAGAAATAATTGCTGAAAACTTCCCCAAACTGGGGGAGGAAATAATCGAACAGACAATGGAATTACACAGAACTCCCAACAGAAAGGATCCAAGGAGGACAACACCAAGACACATAGTAATTAAAATCGCAAGGATCAAGGACAAGGAAAGAGTTTTAAAGGCAGCTAGAGAGAAAAGGTCACCTATAAAGGAAAACCTATCAGGCTAACATCAGACTTCTCGACAGAAACCTACAGGCCAGAAGAGAATGGCATGATATACTTAATGCAATGAAACAGAAGGGCCTTGAACCAAGGATACTGTATCCAGCACGACTATCATTTAAATATGATGGCGGGATTAAACAATTCCCAGACAAGCAAAAGCTGAGGGAATTTGCTTCCCACAAACCACCTCTACAGGGCATCCTACAGGGACTGCTCTAGATGGGAGCACCCCTAAAAAGAGCACAGAACAAAACACACAACATATGAAGAATGGAGGAGGAGGAATAAGAAGGGAGAGAAGAAAAGAATCTCCAGACAGTGTATATAACAGCTCAATAAGCGAGCAAAGTTAGGCAGTAAGATACTAAAGAAGCTAACCTTGAACCTTTGGTAACCACGAATCTAAAGCCTGCAATGGCAATAAGTACATATCTCTCAATAGTCACCCTAAATGTAAATGGACTAAATGCACCAATCAAAAGACATAGAGTAATAGAATGGATAAAAAAGCAAGACCCATCTATATGCTGCTTACAAGAAACTCACCTTAAACCCAAAGATAAGCATAGACTAAAAGTCAAGGGATGGAAAAACATATTTCAGGCAAACAACAGTGAGAAGAAAGCAGGGGTTGCAGTACTAATATCAGACAAAATAGACTTCAAAACAAAGAAAGTAACAAGAGATAAAGAAGGATACTACATAATGATAAAGGGCTCAGTCCAACAAGAGGATATAACCATTCTAAATATATATGCACCCAATACAGGAGCACCAGCATATGTGAAGCAAATACTAACAGAACTAAAGAGGGAAATAGACTGCAATGCATTCATTGTAGGAGACTTCAACATACCACTCACCCCAAAGGATAGATCCACTGGGCAGAAAATAAGTAAAGACACACAGGCACTGAACAACACACTAGAACAGATGGACCTAATAGACATCTATAGAACTCTACATCCAAAAGCAACAGGATATACATTCTTCTCAAGTGCACATGGAACATTCTCCAGAATAGACCACATACTAGCTCACAAAAAGAGCCTCAGTAAATTCCAAAATATTGAAATTCTACCAACCAATTTTTCAGACCACAAAGGTATGAAAGTAGAAATAAATTCTACAGAGAAAACAAAAAGGCTCACAAACACATGGAGGCTTAACAACATGCTACTAAATAATCAATGGATCAATGAACAAATCAAAATAGAGATCAAGGAATATATAGAAACAAATGACAACAACAACACTAAGCCCCAACTTCTGTGGGATGCAGCGAAAGCAGTCTTAAGAGGAAAGTATATAGCAATCCAGGCACACTTGAAGAAGGAAGAACAATTCCAAATGAATAGTCTAACATCACAATTATTAAAACTGGAAAAAGAAGAACAAATGAGGCCTAAAGTCAGCAGAAGGAAGGACATAATAAAGATCAGAGAAGAAATAAACAAAATTGAGAAGAATAAAACAATAGCAAAAATCAACGAAACCAAGAGCTGGTTCTTTAAGAAAATAAACAAAATAGATAACCCTCTAGCCAAACTTATTAAGAGAAAAAGAGAGTCAACACAAATCAACATAATCAGAAATGAGAATGGAAAAATCACGACAGACTCCACAGAAATACAAAGAATTATTAAAGACTACTATGAAAACCTATATGCCAACAAGCTGGAAAACCTAGAAGAAATGGACAACTTCCTAGAAAAATACAACCTCCCAAGACTGACCAAGGAAGAAACACAAAAGTTAAACAAACCAATTACAAGCAAAGAAATTGAAACGGTAATCAAAAAGCTACCCAAGAACAAAACCCCGGGGCCAGACGGATTTACCTCGGAATTTTATCAGACACACAGAGAAGACATAATACCCATTCTCCTTAAAGTGTTCCACAAAATAGAAGAAGAGGGAATACTCCCAAACTCATTCTATGAGGCCAACATCACCCTAATACCAAAACCAGGCAAAGACCCCACCAAAAAAGAAAATTACAGACCAATATCCCTGATGAATGTAGATGCAAAAATACTCAATAAAATATTAGCAAACAGAATTCAACAGTATATCAAAAGGATCATACACCATGACCAAGTGGGGTTCATCCCAGGGATGCAAGGATGGTACAACATTCGAAAATCCATCAACATCATCCACCACATCAACAGAAAGAAGGACAAAAACCACATGATCATCTCCATAGATGCTGAAAAAGCATTTGACAAAATTCAACATCCATTCATGATAAAAACTCTCAGCAAAATGGGAATAGAGGGCAAGTACCTCAACATAATAAAGGCCATATATGATAAACCCACAGCCAGCATTATACTGAACAGCGAGAAGCTGAAAGCATTTCCTCTGAGATCGGGAACCAGACAGGGATGCACACTCTCCCCACTGTTATTTAACATAGTACTGGAGGTCCTAGCCACGGCAATCAGACAAAACAAAGAAATACAAGGAATCCAGATTGGTAAAGAAGAAGTTAAACTGTCACTATTTGCAGATGATATGATACTGTACATAAAAAACCCTAAAGACTCCACTCCAAAACTACTAGAACTGATATCGGAATACAGCAAAGTTGCAGGATACAAAATCAACACACAGAAATCTGTAGCTTTCCTATACACTAACAACGAATCAATAGAAAGAGAAATCAGGAAAACAATTCCACTCACCATTGCATCAAAAAGAATAAAATACCTAGGAATAAACCTAACCAAAAAAGTGAAAGACTTATACTCTGAAAACTACAAGTCACTCTTAAGAGAAATTAAAGGGGACACTAATAAATGGAAACTCATCCCATGCTCATGGCTAGGAAGAATTAATATCATCAAAATGGCCATCCTGCCCAAAGCAATATACAGATTTGATGCAATCCCTCTCAAATTACCAGCAACATTCTTCAATGAATTGGAACAAATAATTCAAAAATTCATATGGAAACACCAAAGACCCCAAATAGCCAAAGCAATCCTGAAAAAGAAGAATAAAGTAGGGGGGATCTCACTCCCCAACTTCAAGCTCTACTACAAAGCCATAGTAATCAAGACAATTTGGTACTGGCACAAGAACAGAGCCACAGACCAGTGGAACAGATTAGAGACCCCAGAAATTAACCCAAACATATATGGTCAATTAATATTTGATAAAGGAGCCATGGACATACAATGGCAAAATGACACTCTCTTCAACAGATGGTGCTGGCAAAACTGGACAGCTACATGTAGGAGAATGAAACTGGACCATTGTCTAACCCCATATACAAAGGTAAACTCAGAATGGATCAAAGACCTGAATGTAAGTCATGAAACCATTAAACTCTTGGAAAAAAACATAGGCGAAAACCTCTTAGACATAAACATAGGTGATCTCTTCTTGAACATATCTCCCCGGGCAAGGAAAACAACAGCAAAAATGAGCAAGTGGGACTACATTAAGCTGAAAAGCTTCTGTACAGCGAAAGACACCATCAATAGAACAAAAAGGAACCCTACAGTATGGGAGAATATATTTGAAAATGACAGATCCGATAAAGGCTTGACGTCCAGAATATATAAAGAGCTCACACGCCTCAACAAACAAAAAACAAATAACCCAATTACAAAATGGGCAGAGGAACTGAACAGACAGTTCTCCAAAAAAGAAATACAGATGGCCAAGAGACACATGAAAAGATGCTCCACATCGCTAATTATCAGAGAAATTGAAATTAAAACTACAATGAGGTATCGTCTCACACCAGTAAGGATAGCTGCCATCCAAAAGACAAACAACAACAAATGTTGGCGAGGCTGTGGAGAAAGGGGAACCCTCCTACACTGCTGGTGGGAATGTAAATTAGTTCAACCATTGTGGAAAGCAGTATGGAGGTGCATCAAAATGCTCAAAACAGGCCTACCATTTGACCCAGGAATTCCACTCCTAGGAATTTACCCTAAGAACGCAGCAATCAAGTTTGAGAAAGACAGATGCACCCCTATGTTTATCGCAGCACTATTTACAATAGCCAAGAATTGGAAGCAACCTAAATGTCCATTGGTAGATGAATGGATAAAGAAGATGTGGTACATATACACAATGGAATACTACTCAGCCATAAGAAGTGGAAAAATCCAACCATTTGCAGCAACATGGATGGAGCTGGAGAGTATTATGCTCAGTGAAATAAGCCAAGCGGAGAAAGAGAAATACCAAATGATTTCACTCATCTGAGGAGTATAGGAACAAAGGAAAAACTGAAGGAACAAAACAGCAGTGGAATTACAGAACCCAAAAATGGACTAACAGGTACCAAAGGGAAAGGAACTGGGGAGGATGGGTGGGCAGGGAGGGATAAGGGGGGGGAAGAAGAAGGGGGGTATTAAGATTAGCATGCATGGGGGGAGGGAGAAAGGGGAGGGTGGGCTGCACAACACAGAGAGGACAAGTAGTGACTCTACAACATTTTGCTAAGCTGATGGACAGTAACCGTAATGTGGTTGTTAGGGGGGACCTGATATAGGGGAGAGCATAGTAAACATAGTATTCTTCATGTAAGTGTAGATCAAAAATTAAAAAAAAAAAAAAAAAAGAAAGAAAGAAAGAAAAGGGGGATTACTCCTTAACAGGATAAAACTATTGGTAAATCAAAGATCAACGCATGCTTTAAATATCCTTAATGTTGATCACTTAAAGGGTGTCAGATGATCAGCTATGGAGGTACTCTTTTCTGATAATATTCCTTTCTCTTAATTAAAAAAAAAAAAAAAGAAAGAAAGCAGTTACTGTGTGCTGACCTCCAGTGAGTTCTGCACAGTGGTATAGAGGGCATGTCAAAGTGTGGGCAAAGGGTCTGTTTGTTTCTATGCAGAAGATCAAGGCCTAGCTTGGATACCCAGAAAATGAACTAAGATACGATATGAGGAGGAGCTTCCGGCATCAGCACTCTCTGGAGGACTTGTGCCGGGGGATGATCATCAAAAAGCCTCCACAGGGATCCGGACGATGCTGCGGTTGGGGCTGCATCCAGCCCACCGTCTCCTGGACTTGCCATAGGAATCAGGAGGGAGATGTCTAGGCTGGCATGTGCATACAGTGAGACAACGAATTTGACCGGATCTGTACTGTTGGAACAACCAGGAGTTGGGAGGGGTGCAAGATGTAGCACTCCAAAATCTCATGACTATAGACTATCTATGGTTAAAAGAACATATGGGATGTGAACAGATCCCAGAAATGGGCTGCTTTAATTTGTCTGATGGTTCAAGTACAGTTGGACAATATCCATCATATCATAGATAAATTTTCACAAATGCCTAGGGTGCCTAAATGGTTTTCTTGGCTTCACTGGAGATGGATGGTAATTATAGATTTGCTTTGTTTATGTCACCGTATTCCTATTATGTTAATATGTGTGTGCAAATTAGTAGTTTAAAACCTATACATACTTAAGGTACTATACAAGAAGATATGTCAAAGAAATAATCAATCCTCCCATGTTTCCTTCATATGCTACATCTATAGCTTTTCTTCTTCCTTCCTAATTACAACCCTTAAATAGAATTCGTGCCTCATATCGAATTTACCGAGTATCATAATTCCTCCAGGTGGTAAAGATACCTCGAGACAAGTGCTGGGCATAGAAGCCACAGGGCATAAATCTGCAAAGAAGTAAAAAGCTAACCTTTGCAAACAATATGGCTTCTCTCTCACTTACCAACTTTACATTTCCCTGTATGGCCCCGGAAGATGACTGGTTAGCCAGAGACGGGTAAGATTCCTCAAGGGAGGAACAACCTAAGACAGGCACAGTCGCAGGGGGGCCATCAGGTGAGAATTTGGGGATCAACAGAGGTGAGGCTCAGAACCTCACCACTCCTGCTTTGAGGGAAATCTTCTGCATCCGTGGATGTCTTGCTGCCCTTGTCTAACCTGGATTAATACTTAGTCCATAGGCACACACCTGATCATCTGATCATCTACATTTGCCTTCTTACAGCACTAAACTATGTTTTCTACCTTTATCTTGCATCTACCTACCACTTCAGCATTTTATTAAAAATAAAAATAATAATAATAGGAGAAATGTGGGATCAACATATAAATCAAGTACAAAAATCAAACAAATATTCATATTTGACCTGATTGTTTATAGGTCATAATGCATGATCAAAACCGAAAGTTTCTGTGATGAATACCCTTGTACTGTTCACCATGTAAGAATTTATTCACTATGTAAGAATTCGTTCACCATGTAAGAACTTGTTAGTTATGCTTCAGAAGATTGGAGACTGACAAGAATTAGGCTTGAGATGGATTAATGATTGTACATTGAGCGTTGACCCCCCTATACTGAATTTTATTGTTGTTAACAACCATTTGATCAATAAATATGAGAGATGCCCTCTCAAAAAAAAAAAAAAAGAAAATAATTAATTAGCATAAAAAATACTTAGGAATAAATTTGACCAAAAAAGTAAAAGACTTATATACTGAAAACTACAAAACTTTGCTGACAGAAATTAAGTAAGCCATAAATAAATAGAAAGACATTCTGTGTTCATGGAGTGGAAGACATAATATTGTTACAATAACAATATTACCAAAGTGATCTACAGATTCAAGGCAGTCCTTATCAAAATCCCAATGGTGTAATGCATAAATAAAAAAACTCATCTTAAAATTCATACAGAATCTCAAGGGACCCTGAATAGCCAAAACAATCTTGAAAATAAAACAAAGTCGGAGGAGTCATACTTCCTGCTTTCAAAATAGGCTATGAAGCTACAGTAATAAAACAGTGTGGTACTGGCCTAGAACAATCATTTAGACCAATGTAATAAAATAGAAAGCTAGCAATACTCACATATGTGGGTAATTTATAGTCAGTGAGGGGGCCAAGATCATTCAATGGAGAAAATTGGTGCTGGGAAAACTGGACATCCATATGCAAAAGAAAGCTGTACTTTTACCTTATGGCATATACAAAAATTAACTCAAAATTGATCAAATACTTAAACATAATAACTAAAACTATAAAATCCTTGGGAGAAAACATATAAGGTTTCATGACATTGGATTTAGCCGTGATTTCTTGGATATGACACCAAAGGCACTAGCAACTAAAGGAAAAAGACAATTGGATTTCATGAAAGTTAAAAGCTTTCATGCAACCAAGAAATGATTTACAGAGTAAAAGGGTAACCCACAGAATGAGAGATTATTTGTAAAGCACATATCTGATAAGGGATTAATATTCAGAATATACAGGGAACCCCTAATACTCAATAGCAACAAACCTAGTTAAAAACTGGATGATGGACATTTTTCCAAAGCAGGTATACAAATGGCCTATGAGCACATGAAAAGATGCTCAACATCACTAATCAAGAAAATTGAACCCAGAACCACAATGAGATACAACTTAACACCCATTAGGACAGCTACCATAAACAAACAAACAAAAAGAGAAAATAACAAGTGTCGACAAGGATGTGGAGAAATTGTAAACCTTGTGCATTGATGGTGGGGATGTAAAATGATGACGTACTGAAAAGCAGTATGACAGTACCTTAAAAAAGGAAATGTAGAATTACCATATGATCCAGCAATTCCACTTCTGAGTATAAACCTAAAAGAACTGAAAGGAGGGACATGAAGAGAGATTTATACACTCATGTTCTTAGCAGTATTATTCACAATAGTCAAAAGGTGGAAGCAAACTAAGTTCCATTGATGGGTGAATGGACAAACAAAATGTGGCCATGTATGTACAATGGAATATTATTCAGTCTTTTAAAAAAAGGAAATCTTTTTTAAAAAGGATATACAACACTAATGAACCTTGCTAAGTGAAATAAGCCAGACACAAAAAGGCAAATATCATCATTCCACTGATAGGAGATACCTAGAGTAGCGAAATTCATAGAGACAGACAGTAGTATGGTGGTTCCCAAGAGCTGGGAGAGGGAGGAATGGGGAGTCATTATTTAATGGATCTGGAGTTTCCATTCTGCAAGATGAATAGAATTCTGGAAATGGATGGTGGTGATGGTTGCTCAATATGAACATACGTAGCATCATATAAAACTGATTAAAGTGGTAGATTTTATGTCTATTTTACAACAAAAAAAGAAAAGAAAAAATGGGCAAAGGACTTGGATATACATTAGTCTAAAGAAAATATAAAAGTGGCCAATAAGCACACAAAAAGATGCTTGACATCACTAATCATTAGGGAATTGCAAATCAAAACCAGGAGATACCACTTTGCACCCATTAGAATGGCTATTACCTAAAAAAACAAAACCCAGAAAATACCAAGTGTTAAGGATGTGCGTTGCTGTTGCAGATGTAAAATTTTGCAGCCACTGTGAAAAACAGTTTGACAGTACCTAAAACTTAAACAGATTATTGTATGTTTATAGCAATTCCACTTCTGTGTATATACCCAAAAGAATTTAAAACAGGGATCTGAACAAATATTTGTACACCAATTTTTATAGCAGCATTATTCATAATAGCTAAAGGCAGAGACACCCCAAGTATCCAGTGGTAGATGAGTGGATAAACAAAATGTGGTATATATACACACACAGTGGAATATTGTACAGCCATAAAAGGGAACAAAATTCTAATACATGTTACAAAATGAATGAACCTTGAAGACAATGCTACATGAAATAAGCCAGATACAAAAGAATAAATACATGACTCCATTTATAGATGTACTGGAATAGGCAAATTCATAGAGAAAGAAAGTAGAATAGAAGCTACTAGAGGTTGGGGTGGGGGGCATGGAGAGTTTCTGTTTAGGATGATGAAAATTTTCTACAAATAAATAGTCATGATGGTCACACATATTGTGAAGGTACTTAATGCCACTGAATTGTACACTTAAAATGGTTAAAATTTTATTTTAAAAAATATATGTGAGTGGAGAAATATCTCCTCTTCTTTTTTCACATACAGATTATGTAAAATCAGTGTTAATTCTTCATTAAATATTTGGTAGAATTCTCAAGTGAAACTATGTGGGCCTGAGATTTCTTTAGGGGAAGTTTTTAAATTATAAATTCAGTTTCCTTAATCATTGTGGGGCTATTCAGATTACCTATTTCATGTTAAGTGAGCTGTGATAGTTTGTGCTTTTACAGGAAGTAATCCTTTTTGTCTAAGTTGACAAATTTATGTGCAGAGTTCATACTATATTTCTTTATTATTCTTTTGACATCTGCAGAGCCTGTAGAGAGATAATGATTCACTCCTAATATTGATCATTTTTATCTTTCCCATTTTTTATTAGAGGTTTGTCAATTTTTTTATCTTTTCAAAGAACTACTTTGGTTCATTGATTTTTCTCCATTGTTTTTCTGTTTTCAATTTCTTTGATTCTCCTCTTTACTTTTTCCTTCCTTTTATTTTCTTTGGGTTTATTTTGCTCTCTTTATTTCCAGATTCTTAAACTGGGAGCTCAGATTAGTTTACTGTTTTCTAATGTATGGATTTAGAGTACTATTAACTTCCCTCTCAGCACTGCTATAGCTATGTCCCACAAATTTCAGTACATTTTCATTTTTATTCAGTTCAATGTGTTTTTTAAAATATTTCTCTTGAAAATTCCTCTTTGACTCAATGGATTATTTAAAAGAATGTGGTTTGATTTCCAAGTGTTTTGATCTTTCTCTTTTATTGACTTCTAGTTGATTCCACTATGATCAGAGAATACATTCTGTATGATTTCAATTATTTTACACTTTTGAGATTGTAAAATTTATGGCCCAGGATATGTTCCATCAGCATTTGAAAAGAATGTATATTCTTGTATTGTTGGGTGGAGTTTTCTACAAATACCAGTTTGATCCTGTTGATGGATGGTGGTGTTGAGTTCTCCTATATTCTTGCTGATTTCCTGTCGTTTTCCTATCAATTATTGAGAGGCAAGTATTGAAGTCTTCAGTTTAACTGTGGCTTTGTCTTTTTCTCCTTTTAGTTCTATCAGTTTTGCTTCACATATTTTTCAGCCCGGTTTGGTCCATACACACTTAGGACTGCTGTGTTTTATTGATGGATTTGCCACATCAGACAGTGTTATAATTTTTACTCTAATCAACAAACAGTTTAGAAAACTCACGTGGAGAAGGAAAACCTATTACATTAACCTATGGTTTTGTTCTTCCTTGGTTCATCATTTCCTTTCTGCTTAGAAAACTTCCTCTGCAATTTTTTTGGGGTAGGCCTATTGGCAACAAATACTCTTATTAGTTTTCCCTCATCGGAGAATGTCTTAAGTTCCTCTTCATTCCTGAAGGACATTTTCACTGAGTGTGGGATTTGGATTGACAGTTCTTTTCTTTTAGCACTTGAAAAATATTGTGCCACTTACTTCTGACCTCCATGGTTTCTTATAATAAAACCACCAACATTATAACTGTTTTCCCCCTAACATTAAGATAATTTTTCTCTGCATGCTCCCCAGAACTTTTGTTCTTAGTTTTCATAAGTTTAGTTATGATGAGTCTTTCAGTACATTTTTTTAAGCCTTTTTTCCCCTCTCCTTCTTGGACACAAATACTAGGTTTTTTGTTGTAGTTCCCTGAGACTCTGTTTTTTCCCCCCAGCCTATTTTTATTTCCATTATTCAGACTGGGCAATTTCTATTGTTCTATCTTCCAGTTCGTTAATTCTTGCCTCTGTACTCTATATTCTGCTGTTGAGCCCATCTACTGAGCTATTTTGTTTCAGTTACTGTATTTTTCAGTTCTAAAATGTTCTTTTGGTTCTTCTTTATATCTTCTGTTTTTTTGCTGAGTCTTTATATTTCTTTGCTGAGCCTTTCTATTTTCTCATTTGTTTTAAGCATGTTTGTAATTGCTCCCTGAAGCATTTTTATCCTGGCTGCTTTAAAACCTTCGTCAGATAATTCTTACATATCTGTCATCTTGGTTTTGTCATCTGTTGACTGTCTTTTATTCATTTGGTTGGAGATCTTCCTCGTTCTTGGTATGACAAGTGATTTTCTATTGAAACATAGACATTTTTGTATTGTTGTGAGGCTTTGGATCTTAGTTAAACATTCTCTTAGCTGGGTTTTGTTTACTTTTGTTTTGTTTTTTACCCCCCTCTGACAGGGAAAAGAGTGGGTTGGGGGCAGGTGCTGCTTTATTACTGCCTCGTTACTGCCAGGTGGATTACACCCCTGTTGACAACCAAAGGGAGATACCGTGGGAGAGGCTCCCCATGCGGCCTCTGCTGACACGGTGGTGGCAGTGGCCTCATTACTGCTTCATGATGGTAAAAGTCCTAATTTTTCTCTAGGCCTCTTCTGATACTACTTCAGGAGGAAGGCACTGGGGTGCCGTGTTACTGCCAGGTGGAAGCTCAGGCTCCCCATATGGTCTCCACTGACACTACAGGGAAAACTCATTGCGGGCCTGGAGGGATGAAAGTGCTAGCTCTCTACCTGGCCTTCTCTGACACTACTTCAGCATTTAATTACTGTCTTGTGGGAAAGAGGGTTATCTAGGATCCCATTCGGTCTTTGCTGGCATAGGTGGGTTTGGGGGCCATTTTTTTTTTCTTTGGTGTTGACTGAAGGAAAGTGATTATTATCTAAAACCTTCCTATCTTGCAGGGCTACCACTTTCCTGGTTCTTTCTCAAGAAAGAGCAGGCTTTTCTTGCTTTGTTTTGTCTTGTTTTGTTTGTCTGCTTCCTCAGTTCCAAGTCTGGGATATATGATACAACAGAAACCCAAGGAACTCACTATCATATTTTTCCTCAAGTCTTAAGGTCCCTAGCTGGTCTATCTGCTCTCCATCTTTCAGAGTCTTCTTACATTCATTTTATATAGATCTCCAGGGTTTCTAGTTGTACTTAGTGGGAATAGGGGAAAGTATGTCTACTCAACACTTCCCATAAACAGAAGTCCTACTTAGCTAGCTTTAACCAATTCCCTTTCTGGGAAGTTGAATTATTTTCCTATGTTCCCATTTACTAACTAAGGGCCCCTCCAAGCAACCCAACTGTCTGGAGCCACGGCATTGTTACAGGATAAATTTGAGCATTGGCATTTCCTGGAACCTAAATAAAATATTAGCCCATGTACTCCAGAAATATATTTTTTAAAATTCTTCATTCAAGAAGGGTTTATTTTAAGAGTACAAGGATGGTTTGATATTAACAAATCCTATTATATGACTGTATTAATAAGTCAAAGGAGAAAATCCATATTATTTTTCCATAAATGCAAAAATATGCAATTGACAGAATTCAACATTTTTTCTGAAACAAGTTCTTAATAAAATAGAAATTAATGAGTACATTCTTTCAACAATTTAAAAATAAATATATCCAATTGAGTTAGCAAAAAAACTAAAGGCTGCACCAAAAAAACTCTTAGAATTAATAAATGAATTCCATGGGAGAGGCTCCCCATGTCACAGGATACAAAAACAATATACAGAAATCCGTTGCATTTCTATATACAAATAATGAACTAGCAGAAAGAGAAATTAAGAAAGCAGTTCCATTTATAATTGCATCAAAAAGAATAAAATACCTAGGACTAAATCTAACCAAGAAAGTGAAAGACTTATACTATGAATACTATAAGACCTGGATGAAAAAATTGTTGATGACACAAATAAGTGTAAAGATAGTCTATATTCATGGATAGGAAGAATTAATATTGTTAAAATGGTCATATTATCCAAAGCAATCTATAGATTCCATGCAATCCCTATCAAAATACCAATGGCGTTTTTCACAGAAGTAGAGCAAAAAATCCTAAAATGTTGAACCACAAAAGCAAAGCAATATTGAGAAAGAAGAATAAAGCTGGAGGTATTACACACCTGATTTCAAACTATATTACAAAGCTACAGAAATCAAAACAGTGTGGTGTTGGCACAAAAATAGACACATAAATTGGTGAAACAGAATAAAGTACCCAGAAATAAGCCATTTATAGGTCAGTTAGTATATGACAAGGGAAGCAAGAATCTACAATAGAAAAAAGTCTCTTCAACAAATGGTGTTGGGAAAACTAGACAGCTACATGCAAAAGAATGAAAAGTAGATCACTGTCTTACACCACCCACAAAAATAAATTTGCAGTAAACTAAAGACCTAAATATAAGATCTGAAACCATAAAACTCCCTAAAAGAAAATATAGGCAGTAAATGGTTGAACAACAGCATTAGTAATTTTTCCTGTATCTGTCTCCTCAGGC
Organism: Manis javanica; assembly: GCF_040802235.1. Lineage (NCBI taxonomy): Eukaryota > Metazoa > Chordata > Mammalia > Pholidota > Manidae > Manis > Manis javanica. Next base: position 95,671,008 of record NC_133159.1, on the reverse strand, counting down.
AAGGGAAACAAAAGCAAAAATAAATAAGTGGGACTACATTGAACTAAAAAGCTTCTGCACAGCAAAGGAAACCATCAGAAAATGAAAAGGCAACCTATTTACCAGGAAGATATATTTGCAAATGATAATATCCAATAAGAGGCTAATATCCAAAATACATAAAGAATGCACACAACTCAACACCATAAAAAAAACAAATAAGCCAATTAAAAAATGGGCAGAGGACCTGAATCAACATATTTCCAAAGAAGACATACAAGATAGCCAACAGATGCGTGAAAAGATGTTCAGCATCACTAGTCATCAGGAAAATGCAAATCAACACCTCAATGAGGTATTACCTCACACCAGTCAGAATGACTAGTATCAAAAAAAAACCAAAACAAGAAATAACTAGTATTGTGAGGAATGAAGAAAAGAGAACACTTATACACTCTTGGTGAGAACATAAATTGGTGCAGCCACTATGGAAAGCAGTATGGAGGTTTCTGAAAAAACTAAAAACAGAAATACCATCTGACCCATTAATTCCATTTCTCAGAATTTCCCTGAAGAAAACAACATCACTAATTTGAAGAGATATATATGTACTCCTATGTTTATTGCAGCATTACTTAAAACAGTCAAGTATGGAAGCAACCAAAGCGTCCATTGATAGATGAACAAATAAAAAAAGATATTGCCATTTGTTTCAGCATGGGTAGACTTAGAGGGTATTATGCTAAGTGAAAGAAGTCAAAGACAAATACTATATGTTTCCTCTTATGTGTGGAATCTAAAAAGAAAAACAAATAAACAAACAAGCAAAATAGAAATAAACTCAAACACAGAGAACAAATTGGTGGTTGCCATAGGGGAAAGGGAGAGGAATGGGCAGAATAAGTGAAGGGGTTAAAGTACAAACTTTCAGTTATAAAACAAATTAGTCACAAAGATAAAAGTATAGTATAGAGAATATAATCAATAATGTAAGATGTTTGTATATTGGCAGATGATAAGTACACTTATCATGGTGATCATTTAGTAATGTATATAATTGTAAGATCACTATGCTGTAGACCTGAAATCAAGATAATACTGTATATCAATTATATGTCAATTAAAAAAAGAAAAAAATAGAATAACAAAAATTAGGTCATCCATATCACCCTCTATTATTTAACCTTGGTCTGGGAATACTAGCCAGTGAAATAGCCATGAATTGGATATAAGTTACAATTTCTGGCAACTGTATTCTTCTTTCCATGTCCTTCCACCACCTTGTCTCTCCTTTGAGTTAACTATGGAATTAAATATAGGATTGCTTAGTTCATCCTCTAGCCTGACCAGTTTTTCTGGCTTTCTTTCCCTCTCCATGATTCATCATTCAACTGATAGGACTTATGACTTACTTTGTATTCCTAAAGCTGTGAAAACAGTAGGTCCTCAGTGAATTTTTCAGATTCATAATCCATGTGACATTAAGAATTAATATGTATATATTACATACACCTTGATGACAAATCAGTAATTTTGTCTCCTTAACGTTTGTTCAGAACCTAATACTTTGTGATTACACAGTATTTGACTTTTCAAGTTTTGTGATGATATCAAAATAGTATATCCTAGAATGCTCAGATTTTAAAGTTGGAATTTGGTCAAGTCATAATTGTTTTTATACTAAAGACCTTCAGCTAAAAATACTTTGGGCATTGTAAAATATTCTCAAAGTTTGATCCTCAAAATGTGCAATCAAAATGATTCTAGATTAACCTGAAAAATCACATCTGTACTCAACTATGATTTCACTTTGTAATTTTCACTCACTGCTAACTCACCACATAACTGTGTGACTTGGGAGCAGAATATATGCTTGCCCTTTGACTCTTATTCTTTCTAAATTTAGCTAGAAATTGTATGTGATAAGTTAATCAAGAGATTCATTCCCTAAATTAAAGTACTTCATAGAATTTTTACTTCTCAACAGGAGATTGGCAGTACGGCCCAATGCACATCTGACACTAGTTTTGAAAATAAATAATAAATCCTGTAACTATCTGAGATCCTTTGACCAAAATAGAACATGGGGGAAAAAACTTGACAAAGTATCAAGCTTAATGTTTACCTCTGTTCTAGAGTGTTTATCCGTGAAAACATCCATCTGTCTCTTAAATAGTTCCAGTACAGCATTGTAGACCAATTCATACTGTTCCTGAAAGGACATCACAAACCAGAAAAAAATGAAAACAAACAAAAACTTGGTGAGGTGAAATCTGGAGAACCAAATTTCAGGAATATGAACACCAGTCAAATCTTAGTACAGGAGACTTGAAAAGACCAGCAACTTAAGTTTAATTATAGTGCCTTATGTTTAGGTAGCCCATTTCAGATTTCAAAGCACTTTTAGGCTGCTGGAAACAGCTAAATATTTGAGCCAGCTAATATTCAAGGACAGTGTAGCATGTTTTTATGTTCTAACCCCACTTTCTTATCTTTTCCTCCACCATCATCCCTCTAATTCTGTTTCCCTTGATCACATTTAAAATTTTTTGTTTCATCCAGGATGTATGTTTTTGTAAGCCACTTTCATCTTTCCTGGAAAAAAGTATATCTATAAGCCTCAATATGTATTATTTAACTTGACCCTCACAATTGCTATATAACGTAGCTAGGCTACGATCCCTAACCATTCAGATGTAATTTCCAAGACTTGGGTTAGAACCTGAATCTTCTGACCCTTAGTACATTGCACTTAGATCATGCTGCAGAAATTGTGTCCTAGCAAAGATACCAAAGAAAAGTAGACCACTGAACACTTTGGAAATTGGTGGTTATAAGGATCATAGAGAAATGAAACTCCCATAATTATAAGGTTTATGGGTTTTTACTACTCCATTTTTGCCTCTGTACCTGCACTTGATTTGGGGTCTACTTTTCATCTGAATGGACCTACTCAGGGTTTTCCCTGAGACTGTATAAGGTTTTTATACAAATAAAGTACAAGTTCTCCAAAGATAATATTAGCAGGAGAATGGGGCAGAGTTTACTTCACCCTGCACGGTCATCAGTACACTTTTCAATTTTTTTAGAAAAGAGAAACACCAGACAGGAAGCACTCACCTGGTCACAGTGTTATTTCCTGGGTAGAGTAGTGTCAAAAAAAGCAGCTACAACTGGTAAGATATTTGTTCAGCTAGTCACTGATAATGCCAAAACAGAAAAGCTAAACGTAAAATTGTTTCAGCTATCTTCCAGTTCTTAAAAGTAGACCTAAAATGTACTTTTTCCAAAATGGAGCATGGTTTTTATTTACTCATTCAGTATTACAATTTAATATTATACAACTGGGTTGCATACTTCCCAGAGTCCATACATTCACATGGATCTGTCTTACTTAAGTGCTAACACCAAATCAGCCAATGCTTTCATTTCACATAAATTTTCCCCCTCACAGGTTGAATATAGAAAACACCTACAGTCAACACATGAAAAAAGTTTTTTCCACTAGCTATTAGTGGAAAAACCTGTGGGGGCCAAACAGAAAGTTTGTATTATAATAGCTCTTCACTTTTTCCCCTCTATTCACTGCTTCTAGATGAGGCTATCTAAGCTGCCACTGTCAATTGTTTTACATCTAAACTTACGTGCAAGTTCATATTTAAGTGTTGTAAAAACTTTAAAGTATTGCTATTTAAGCAGTAAAAAGTAGTTCTAACAAATTATGTGAATGTGTCTGTTACCTAATACCAGTAAACATTTGATGAAGGAATGAATGGGTGAATGCTAAACTCTATCTTAAAGACAGACCATTTATAATGTGGGCAAAATTATTGATGTAGAAATAGGGATGAGATTAATATTTTGGGGAGCGAGAGCTTTGAGCTGGGAATATTTTACCTAAGAATTAGAACTTAAGCTGGAGAGAAGAGAAAACAGAGGAAGAACGTTCCAAATGGAGTAAATAACTGTGAGCATATTCATTCACATATATATGGAGTGAGTAAATGGGGTGGGTTAAAATATTGTATTATATATTATCATATATAGTGTGTGATTGTTCTTTTTTTTAAATATGCATACAATAAGGACCAGAAGAGGTTCTAGAAAAATAGTAACAGTGGGTGCCTCTAGGTGATGATTATAGTGAATTTTACTTTTATTTTTCTTTATTTTGTAAAATGAGCATATAGACTATATTCTCCAGATTCTGTTATCACCTCATAAAGGACGAATTATAAATCCCTGATTTTCTATGGCTTCAGAAATGAATTGCTACTACAAAATTTCAAGTTAACCTGACTTAGCTATTTCTTTCTAATAAGTCAAACAGCTTGTTAAATTTTTTTCAACATCTTTTGTAAGAAATATATTGGTTTCTTAATATTTTCTGAACAGACTGTAAAATATAAGAAATGAAAGGAATTTGACCCAGGACAAAGGATACAAGAAAATATTTGGATATTTAGAGTCAGAGGAAATGGGACTGCATTAAAGCCCTCAAGAGTAAATTGGTGTTATAGCTAAGCAGTTCGCTGTTTGGGGTTGCCTTACTATTAAACAGAGATGGAGCAGGACTCAGCACATGTTGTGATACAGTCAACCACAGTCCATACCTGAGTTTGAACTAATGAAGGCCTCTGTGTTCGCATTTCTTGGATCAAACTGAAAACACTGAAGTTCTCAGGAATTATCTATCAAATAAAAGGGAAAAGAAGCTTACTTCTTTGTTCCTACCTTAGTTTATAAATTATTGCCACTTTCTCATAGGCTTGTTACTTCCATGATATCTGCTTTCCAAACATGGGATAATATCGGAAAAAGAATGCATTTTTAAAACTAATGAGGTTTCTCATCACTTGTGCCATGATTTAGAGCCAGGTGTTTTCCCTAGAAAAGTCTGAAGAAACTCTTCATAATGATTTCACATGGGTTGACCTAATATCTAAAGCTGAAGATATAATGAGGAAGAAGGCTTGGTAGATGATTAAGGATGAGAGTTTTATGAAATAGTGGGCAGAAAGATCCAAAGACCATATTTAATTCTTCCCAATTTCCTATTAGACTTTAGAAAAATGACTTATAGATTGGAATACACAGTTTGATTGTGGTAAATTGAGTCCATCTGCTAAAACAGTTTGGATAAAGTAACTACATAATTTAGGGCAGTGGTTCTCAGGTTACTGTATGCATCAGAAGCACCTGGAGAGCTTGCTGGCTACCCCACCTCCTGCCAACCTCCAGAGTTTTTGCTTCAATTCATGTGAGGTGGGGCCCAAGATTTTGCATTTCTAACAAGTTCTCCCATGATGCTAATGTTGCTTGGCTGGGGACCACACTCTGAGAACCATCCACTTAGGAACTAATTTAATCATCTGACAAAGTGGGTCTACAAGTGAATATTCTAGAAAAGCTGAATCATGGAGATAAATGTTTTGAAGAACCAAACAATTCCTAAGTTTGAAAGTTGCAGAGTGAGCAAGTGGGAAGTTCCTGCCTGGGGAAACTCACCCCATCTTTCAGCAACATCCATGTATAATCAATAGCACAGATAACACCAGTCCTTCCACAACCGGCACTGAAATGAAAGATTACAGAAGTGTGTATAGTTGCAGAGAATGGATCATTGACAGTAGCTGGAAATATTCACTAGCAGATTTGAGGAATAAGAAACCTGGCAGTAAAACTTTCTAAACTTTACCATTTCCAAGAGCATCTTTGTCAATTGGCACATGCCATGCTGAATCTCAGGACAGATTCTAGGAGTTTCTCTCTACAGTCTCTAGAGCTGTACTGTTCACAAGGAACTTAGAAAAATATTAACTTAATGCTGTAGAGAAAATGAAAGCTCCTACGGTCAGGATTCTCACCTGATCCTGGTCCTCTTGCTCACTACACACATGTGGGCAATATGTTGTTACTGACTCTATATAAAGAGCCCTGTCCAGTCCTCTGGGCTGCTGCATGGCCACAGGAGAGTGGAGACTGAGATGTGGGAGCGGAGAAGCCCAGAGGCAGAGACCAGCTTGCTGCATGTGGACTTACTCTGAGGTGGATGGAATTCTAGTGTTTGACCTGCCGCCATGGGAATAAAGTTGGGTATAAACCCTTTCACCCCAAAAACGTTTCATTGTCATTTTCAGTCTCACCAAATTAAGGGTGAACTTGCCCTGGGCTGAAAACCCCTGGCAGGACACATGCTCAAGTTGAATTTATTATAATTTGTTTCTGCTATTGACTTTTTCTCTTTCAATTACTCATTTGTAAGCTTCATTTCATTTTTGATCAACTAGAAAAGGTGAGGCTTGGATTAGGAGCCTGCATCCTATTGCTCATACCACCTTAAATTCCAACAAAGTTAGTCTTCCTTCAGTTAGAGCACAGTCCTGCCTGGACTGTGACATTTGCTTTGTTCTGGGTATCTGTGGACAAAATGAAGGTTCCTGTGGCCAGGAGTCTCACCTGGCCCTGGTTGGTTAGCTCACTATACACATGTGGGCAATACATTGTATTTGACTCTATATAAAGAGCCCTGCCCAGTGCTCTGGGCGACACAGTGGCACAGCTGCAAGGCTTCAGGAGAGCAGAGCAGATGGACTGATGGCAGCTCTGAGAAGAGAGGCCCAGAGGATGGCTGTGTGGGCAGAGAGGCCCAGAGGCAGAGACCGGCTTGCTGCATGCAGACTCACTCTGAGTGAATAGGATTCTAGTGATTGACCTGCCACTCTGGACATAAAGTTGGGTATAACCCTTTCACCCCAAGAACATTCTACTGTCATTTCTTTGGTCACATTGAATCCATAGTGAACTTGTCTGGACTGAAACCCACTGGCAAGACAGTATCACACCTGCAGTGAATGCATATGGGAACACTGTCATCCTCTTGGTAGCAACGCACGTCCCCGATGAGCTCAAGAATAGGCTCTATAGATGAGGGCACATCATGGTCTGGCCAATTCTTGTAATGAAACTGGTAGATAGTTCGAGTTTCCTATAAAAATAGCAAGAATAAAAGAGTTTCAGAATAAAAGACTAGGATTCCACCTCATTCTACCACAAAATTACTCTGACCTACTAAGCAGCATTTATATCCTATTTGCAATTTGTGCAGTTTTCTTCTCTGTAGATCTCTGGTGACCATGTGCCTTTTGAGAACAATTAAAAGTGATTTCAAGTCTCTTACTGTGGGACTGTCCCTATCTGCCCCACTCACAAGAGGAGGTAGATATGAAGATGGTCCAAACCAGAGCTTCCCAACTGGTGTGCTTCAAAGGGGTCACAGGCATGCTGATATATCACATCCCTTTGCTTTCAAGAAATTTGGGAGCCTGAGCTCCCAAGTTGGCTCCCAGCCTCTATTCACCCTACAGACATCATTATTTTATGTGTATGCTATGCTGCGGAATAGATTGGGGAGCACAGATTACACCAAAGTGCTCTTTTGAATATGAGTTTTTGCTGAGAACTTCAAAGGCCCCTCCACCCTCCACTGACTTATACCCAATCTGAGTCACATGCAGATACATTTACCTGCCTGATCTCTGTAGACTTTTGAGTTTACCACTCCTGTTCTATACTTACGCCATTGAACTTGGCTTTTAGAGTCCTGATTATGTAATCAGATTTTCTGTTTTCAGCTTCCTAAGAAGTAAATTAAAATATTAGCTATTTCAAAGACTGACATTCAAAGACTACTCTCTGTAAAGTAGATCCTGGAGCATTTGCTCAGCCATAATGGCAACAGGCACCATACTTACACAGGAGACGGAGAAAGGGCCAAGCTGCAGTTGTACCTCTCCTGGCTCAGCCCAGTAGCGCTCACACTTTTTCTGTTGAACAAAGCAGAATGCAGTGATTTCCCTCCATACAGTCTAATTGTTTCTGGGCAACAACACCCGCTCCCTCATTTGGAAGCAAAGTCGGCTTCCTCTTTCACCTTAGGTTAAGAACTTCTAACCCCCTTGGGCTTTGGCCCCAAAATCATGGTCTGGAATTTCCAAGGATGGGAAAACAAACATTAAAGGATAGATAAATCACAGACTTTCTAGAAGTCTGAAAAAGTGAAAATAGGAATCTGACATTTTCACTACAGTATTCCTCACTGTACCCATGGTTTCATTTTCCACAGTTTTGTTTTCCATGGTTTCAGTTACCCGCAGTCAATCCCCGTCCAGAAGCAGGTGATCCTCCTTCTAATCAGAACATCAGTAGTAGCCTGACACTACATCACAGTGCCTCCACTACTCACCTCCCTTCATCCCATCATGTAGGCATTTTATCATTTCACATCAACTCAAGAAGAAAGATGAGCACAGTGCAATATTTTGAGTGAGACCACATTCACATACTTTTATTACAGAATATTGCTATATTTGTTCTATTGCTGTTGGGTACTGTTGATCTCTTACTGTGCCTAATTTATAAATTAATCTTTATCATAGGTATGTATGTATAGGAAAAAGTAGTATATATAGGGTTCAGTACTATCTGTGGTTTCAGGCATCCACTGAGGGTCTTGGAACATATCTCCAGGGAATAATGGGTGACTACGGTATTTCAAAAGATTAACAGAAATCACATGCCTACTAAAACAAAGCAGCACACGCTAACTGAAACACAAATTTCCCTTGATTTTAACTGGAATTGTATCAACTCAGAATGGCAACAGTGGGTTAGAAGAGCAGTGTTCAATAGAAATATAATTGGAGCTACATATATGATTTTAAGTTTTCTAGTAGCCACATTCAAAAATGAAAAAGAAAGAATTTTAATGATATACCTTGCTTAGCCCATATATCAAAAAACATCCAAAAAAGATAAAATACATATTAAATATTTGATATTTTTCAAGTCTTCAAAATCCAGCATGTATTTTATATTTATAGCACATATCAATTGATATACTACATTTTCATTGGAAATATTTTATTTTTGTTAAATTTATAGTTGAAATAAATTCATATACCTACGTTGTTCCAAACATAGTTTTCCAGTAACTGATTGGCTCTCAGTTTTTCAGTTTAAATTCATTAAAATAAAGCAAAACACTTGAGTTTCTCAGTTACACTAGCCATATTTCAAGTGCTCAGTACTCACATGTGGCTAGTATGGATGTCATGTTGGACAGCATAGGTTAGAAGCTCTGACTGACAGTTAAAGATGTCTGACTAATAAAAATGGGAAAATGACTTGTTACTTGAAAAAGCATACCTTATCTTTACTATAAGACATAGTCGACTGGGAAAATGGACAAAAGGGGTTCTCAGGAATAAAAAAGTTTAGGGAGTCATTTGGCATTCTCAAACTGAAAACTAGGAAGACGAGCGTAATTTTTACTGAGGTACATGTAAGGAGAGTTCCTCTACCAATATCCCCCCTACTTTTTCTTCTTTCCTTTACCTTTAGGTATACTAGAGAGTGACTCACCTTCCCCATTTCAAACTCCATGCATGCCATAACAATGATCTGGGGGGATGAAAGACAGAAATTTAAAGATTGATATAGTTAGAAATAAGCAGTTAATACAGGAGTTCCAGGGTCAGAAAGTGTTAATTATTCTTTTTTCTATTTGGTTGTGTTTGTTAACCAAAAAAGAAATCCCGAGAAATTATAAAATATTGCTCCCACCCTTCTTTCTGCCCTCACTTCCCTTTTCTCTATTCAAATCAATAAGTTCTTGTTAACAAATGAACCTGTCAAGATGAGAACTTTCATTTCCTTGAACAAGAGTGATATTGTGATTTTTGACTAAAAGGTGCCTGAATAATGAAATTCTAGCAACTGACCAAAAAAAAAGCACTGATTTTAGTACATAGAAAACATCAATCAAATATCCCGACACTCTACCCTCTCCTTCCGTAAAAACTAGAGAATAGAATAGCAAAAGCAACTGTGCACTTACCAGGACACTGTATTCCCAAATCATCCTCCAGAAGTCCAGGAGAGTCATAGGCAGAGGTCCTTGGGTGGCAATATAAGCCTTGGGTCCATAAACTCCCTACGGAGCAATGGAACTTAACACGGGGTGGCTACAAATAATACCCTCTTCTTCTTGTCTAGTATCCCCCCCAACTTTTCTTAGGTACCTAGAGAAATATTGTCTAGGATTGCCACCCCCTGCTTTTTAGGTGCCTAGACAAATACAGGATTCAGAATGTACCTTAATGAAGTTGGCATTGATGTAATTGGACTCCTCGTCCGAGGTTATCAGGGACAGCTCTACTCGGCTATGATCATCTATAACACAAAAGAGAGACATAGTATAATTAAGAGGCCTTAGTCAGAAGGTTCCTGCAAGTCAGTGACTAATACTGGAAAGAGCAGATGTTCCTAAGTGATGAATGAGTGAATGAATAAATATTCTTTTGTAGTCATAAACAGTACAAACTAATTTGTCAAAGCCATGTTCCAGGATTAGGAACAGCAAGAAATGAGTAAAAACAAATAGGAATGATTGAATTTGGGGGAAGTACAAGTTTATAGGGAGAAATGAAACTTACAGGGCAAGATATCCTTATATCTATTTTTCTTGATATTCTTGGGCCTCTCAGCCACAGTTGCAGGATAGGTTTTGTCTGCCTTGTACTTGGTGGATTGTCTTTTCAGCTTCTGTAATAAAATTCCAATAATTAAATCTTCTTAGATAGAAGAGGAAAAAAGCTATCTCCAGAGAGCTTTCCTTCTCCATTACCCAAACATTCCACTTCCGCCCTGTTAGCATCTTCTAGCGCTGATTCCATTCAGGCCAGAGCCCTAGGGCATGAAAACAGCAGAGTTCAGCGACATTTGGAGAAGTGAAAAGATCACACTTGCTGCCACTGAGCCACAAATAGCTAAAACTTAGAGGTGAAACTGATGAATATTTTATAAGCCAATACCTTCTGAAAACAAACTATGCTCCACGCAAAGGGTCAGATACTAAAAGTCTACTTTCTTTCCAGCTACTACTGGGCTATTTTAAGTAGCAATGGAGCTTCAGCTAAATAAAATCTCCCTAAACCTAGCAACATTTCAGATTTCAGTCCCAAAAGCAGAAAAGGAAAGGAAAGGAGCGACACATAGCAGCAATTCACCGGAGAGTTCCGCTTTATTAGGGAAAGGTGCTGGGTTATATAGGAAGGGGCATGAATTGATTGAGGTGTCACTTCTACGGGGCTGGTGGCTGTTGGCTAGGTGCTGGGATTGGGAGGGGGGCGAGAGGTGATTGGGCTTCAGGTGGCGCTGGCGGGAACTGAGGACCCTGAAGAGAAGCTGGAAGTTTGCCATCTTACTGGTGGGGACCCTTCATTCCCCCCTTTCTCCTCTATGGCTTTGTGGACGTTGCTTTCTCTCTGACTGCTTCTTGCTGAACAGGGGCATAGAAGGGAGTGAGGGCTTGAGGATTGGGAGGAAAGGGTTGATAGGACTCCCCACAGTAAGGACGAGTAGATGTGGACTTCTTCAGGTTTGGAAATCAATGAAGGTTCCCTGTAACTATAGGTTGAGGACCTGTTGATTCCAATGGTGCCAAGAGGATATGGGTGTCAGGAGCCAGGCGTCTGCGGCCATTGTTTCCAGGAACAGTTTCCAGTGAAGAGAGGGGTCCATCGCAGCGTGTGGTGAGGAGGTCACGTGAGGATGAAGGATCTTCTGTGGCTAGAAGCTGGTAGTTTGTATCGGAGTTGAGAGGCACTGAGTTGAAAAGACTGCCATTACACCAAAAGAAGTGTCCCGGTTGAAGCTACTGGGGCAAAGGATGGGCCATAATATTGGCCTAGGACTCTTAGAGCTTGACTGGACCTCTCATGAATGTATAATGAGAAGGGCTTCGACAAATCAGGAAGACGGAGAGCTGGGGCTTCCACAAGGGCTTGACAGAGACTATCTCAGAAGCTTCGTGGCAAAACTGTCCAAGTGAGTTGTTCAGAATGTCTTGTGTATGGGTCCATCCACGTGAAGATGAAAAAATTTTGGGAGCAGGGGCTTAGAGGGATAGAAAAATGGGTCCTTGAGATCTAGGACTAAGAAGTGGGAAGCTGAGGCAGGGATCTGCGATAAAAGGCTGTATGGATTTGGAACTAAGGGATGGATAGGGAGAACGGCTATGTTGATGAGGCGAAGGTCTTGGACAAGGTGGAAAGATCTGTTGGTTTTTTTAACAGCTAATATGGGGGTATTAAATGGGGAGTGAGTGGGTCTGAGGTAATTTTTGTTTAAGAGATCTTGAATGATGGGTTGGAGGCCTATGAGGGCTGAAGTGGTTAGGGGGTATTGGGCCTGACAGATATACTGAGAGGGGTCACGTAATTTGATAGAGGCAGGGGGACATAGAGCCATGGAGGGGCTTGTAATGTCCTAAACTTGGGGATTTACAGGGTGTATGAGGGCAGAACAGGAGCTTTCATTTGGTAGAGGGGGGTTGTTGGCTATGAGGGCCATCAGAAAGGGAGTACTGGGGGCTGTGGGAGTGGATATAGTTATGGAAACATGGAGGAGGGAAAGGATGTCCCATCTTAGTAAAGGGATGGGACACTGGGGCATAACTAGGAAGGAGTGGGAGAAAGGTATGGGATTGTCTTGGATTGTGCATAAAGGGGGGGGGGTTAATGGGAAAATCTGTTTACCTCTTACCCTCACTATAGGAGTAATGGCAGGCATGGTAGGGCCCCGGTATTCTCGCAAGACTGAGAAGGTGGCTCCTGTATCTAGGAGGAAGGAGATGGGGCGACCGTCTACTGTTAAAGTAACCCTGGGCTCCTGTTGATGGAAATGGTCAGGCGAGAAGCCCCCGGGCCCCATAAATCTTCTTCTGCAAGCCCCACTACAGCAGGCTTAGGATGGGGGTTGTTCGTCCAGCCTCCCCTTCGGGTGGTTGGGCAATCAGACCCCCAGTGGCCCTTTTTGTGGCATCTGGGGCATGGGGTGGTAGGAGATCTGGGGGAGGGGCACGCCCTTGACCAATGTCCCTCTTTTCCACACTTGAAACAAGCTCTTGGGGGGGCTAGTTTGTAGAGGGGCACCCAGGTTGTGGTTTTATCAGCTGGGCCAACATCTGGAAATTGGCCTGATCAGCCTTTTGTTTACAGCGTTCTTTCTCCTCCCGGTTATGGAAGACTTTAAAGGCCACTGTTAGGATCTCAGTCTGTGGGGTAGCGGGGCCCTGTTCTAACTTTTTGAGTTTAGCTTTAATGTCGGGGTAGCCTTGAGCTAGGAAGTATGTCATAAGGACATGTCTTCCTTCAGGTGTTTCTGGGTCCAGGCTGGTTTACTGTAATAGGGCTTGAGTGAGTCTGTCTAAGAACTCGGAGGGGGTTTCGTCTCTCTTTTGAATTATGTCTTGGAGCTTTTGAAAATTGACTACTTTACAAGCTGCCTTTTTCAGACCTGCTATTAAGCAGGAGGCAAAAATATCTTGAGAGCGGAGACTCATGGCGGTGTTATAATCTCAGTGTGGGTCTTGTTCGGGGACAGCAGTGGGGCCAGGGGGATAGGTGGGGTCAGTCCTGTGGGTTTCGGTAGCTTGCGTTTGGGCGAAGTCTCTCTTCAGGGAGGAGAGTATTGGCCAGGAGCATGAAAATGTCATGATGTGTGAGGCTGTAAGACTGGAGGGTCCATTGAAACTCCCTGATGTATGTCATGGGATCAGTGGAAAAGGAACTTAGGTGTTTCTCTAGTTGGGCTAAATAGTGACGCGGTCTAGCTGCGCCTAGTCGAGCAGGTCCTGAAGTGCAGAAGGGGGGCAAAGAAAATAAAGAAAGATAGAATCGGACTCACATGTCACCAGCTAGCAGCTCAGCTGCTTACTTCTGCCGCTCTAGTTGGGCTTGAACTCATGACTCTGAATTAAGAGTCCCATGCTCTACTAACTGAGCTGCAGCAGGGCTCTAGTTAATTGCTTATGGAATGTGTAAACAGAATGTTCTTTGTTCTCCATTCCTGCCACATCTGCAAGTGGGGGAAGGGCATATTTAGAAGCAATGGTGGTGTTTCTACACATCTTCAAGGTCTCCCTATTTTCAGAGTGAGGAGTCTTGGCAAGATATGTTTTTGTGGACAGATAACTTCTAAGGACTGCACCGGTTGTTCTCTAGCTTGTGCTTTCCCATGCTGCGTTCAGACATGGGGGAAGGTGCTTTCCCATTCTCCCTACAAACATGTGAGAAGACAAAGGCGGTCCCTAACAGGGGAGAAACAGGTGATGAGGGCAAAGACGGAGGAGGCTCTTGGGACCTAGTTAAAGGGGGGCTGAAAGGCTCAGGCTTAATCTGCAGGGAATGAAGGTGGAGGAGGTGAGATGGGGGAGGAGATGGTTGGGGAGGAAGGGAGAAGGGCTGTTGTAGGAGAAGAAGGGGAAGGGAGTGAACGGGAGGCTTCTGCGGGGGCGGCGGCTTGCAGGCTAGGAGAACTTGGGAGGGGGCGGGGAGAGGAGGAGGCGGAAAGCTTCAATATAGGGAATCTCCTTCCATTTTTTCAGGCGCTGGCAGTAGTTAAAAAGATCGCGAGTGATGTTAGGATCAAGAGTTCCCCCTGCAGGCCATTGGTTGTTATTGTCTAGGGGGGTATGTCGGCCAATCTTGGGAGCAATATTTACGGAGAAGTTTTGGTTTTATATCAGGCGTCAGGGAGAGGGTAGCCAGATGCTTAAGCAGGCATTCAAGAGGTGAACTTTCAGGGAGGGATGAGGAGGCTCCCATGGCTAAAGGACAGAGAAGGAGACAAACAGGGGAAGACAAACAGAGATCCTCGGACTGGAGGCAGACCACAAGGAGACAAAGGGCGTCCCCGATGATCCTTGGTGGTCTGCGGAAACTCGTATACGAGTCGGAATTTCTTGGGAAGTGTGGGTCGTCACCCAGACTTCCCTAAGAAGGCAGAGTGCCGGAGTCACAAGGTACCTAGCGCTAGGCGTTTTCGGCAGACTGAACAGGTTTCGGCAGACGGAACAGAAGGAGGAGGGGGCGGGAAAGGGAGCGTTCTCATCCACAAAGGAGTCACCTCGTTTATGGCTGTTGAGGGGCGGGGGGGGGGGGTGCCTGAGAGTCTGCTGCAGTTGTGAAGGCCTGAGGCGGGGGTTTATGGCTTTTGGAGGAGGGGCCTGAGGGTCCGCTGCAGCCGTGAAGGCCTGAGGCAGGGATTTATGGCTGTCGGGGGAGGGGCCTGAGGGTCTGCCGCAGCCGTGAAGGCCTGAGGCTGGGAGCGTTCCCTCCTCGTCCCCGAGGGTCAGGGCCTTGCCGGACGATCACGGTCAATGGCACTGCGATAGCTCGGAGAAGAGTGGCCCACCCCGGGGAAATTTTGCTTAAAAAGTTTCAGGCCTGAGGTGGGGGTTTATGGCTTTTGGAGGAGGGGCCTGAGGGTCCGCTGCAGCCGTGAAGGCCTGAGGCGGGGAGCGTTCCCTCCTCGTCCCCAAGTATCAGGGCCTTGCCAGACGATCACGGTCAATGGCACTGTGATAGCTCGGGGAAGAGTGGCCCACCCCGGGGGGAAAACTTACCTAAAGGCCAGAGAAGAGTGGTGAGTGTGATGAGCCAGCGCCGGAAAAAGAGGACGAGGGCAAGCTGCTGCTGGTGTTGGGGGAAGACGGGGCCCAGTTGGGGTGTCCCGTCTCCCGGGTTTCAGCACCAATGAACGGAAAGGAGCGACACACAGCAGCAATTCACCGGAGAGTTCCGCTTTATTAGGGAAAGGTGCTGGGTTATATAGGAAGGGGCATAGGGTGATTGTGGTGTTACTTCTACGGGGCTGGTGGCTGTTGGCTAGGTGCTGGGATTGGGAGGGGGGCGAGAGGTGATTGGGCTTCAGGTGGCGCCGGCGGGAACTGAGGACCCCCCGAAGAGAAGCCGGAAGTTTGCCATCTTACTGGTGGGGACCCTTCAGAAAATTTTTTTATAGGATCCAGACTTTAAGCCTACCCCTCAACCAAACAATAATCTTTAAACAGTATATTCTGTTGGTAGAATATGATCTGACCCAGGCAAAGCTAGAGTAATATTTGAACCCTTGTTGAACAATATCTCTCAAAACAGCAAAGTAACTCCTTGAAATTATTACCATTTCTCAATATTACACTACAGACCAAAATTTCAGGTCAGAGGAAATGATAGTTCCTATTTAGTTCATTCTTATGAATCAACCTTGTCCCAAATTTTAACTCCCTTATCAATCAAAGAAACCACATTTAATAGATCTGACCTTTGTGAACCATTACTCAGTTTGAGAAAGATAAGGGAAAAACATCTGCAATAGTCAATAAATATTTTTTTACTTGAACTACAGAAAATAATTTTCATTATTTGCTCACTGCTTAACTGATCACATAAAGATCAGTAACTACTTGCTATGGGTCAGATACCTCAGCATCTACTCAGTCTTCATTCTCTTTAACTTTCTTCTTAAAATTTTCTCTTTCCCTAGCCCTTATTAGTCTAATTATATTGGTTGTCCTCTTTTTTCACTGACTTCTCTTTCCTATTTCTCACTCTTTTCTTACTGTCTCTCTGTTTCTATCTTCTAATTGTGAATTATCTGAGGTCCCAAAGTTACGTTCTCAACAATCTACTCTTCTCTTACTACATACATTTGCTCAGAGATATCATATGCTCTTACAGAAGTCATACCAGTGTTTTTAAAGAATTTATTTAACTGACTTAAATTGAATTATAATTCCAACCCCTATTGGTTAGCTCTCACACTTATATATTGAGATGCAATTACTAAGTTCTAGTCCTGAATTCCCAACCATATCCTACACATTTATACTTGGGTGTCTTATTACAACCTGCAACTAGAATATTTAAAACTAAAACCATCATCATCTTGACTGCTAATGCCAATGCCACTGTCATTATCCCAGGCAACTGTACTCTAGAAACTAAGAGTTACTTTAGGTTCCCCCTTCTCACAATTCCCACTTCTAGTTTGGTCAGCAAATACATGCAATGTCTTCCATCAATCTTCCTTCCCATGCCCACTATAGGTGCCTTAATTCAGGCCCTTTCCCTTAAAGCTGGAACTCTTAAGAGTTGCTTCTTAACTGATCTACACACATCTTTATCTTTCCCTGCTCAAATCCATTAAGCGTATTTATTAAGCCAAATTAACCTTACTAACATACTGCTTTCTTTATCTCTCTCATGCTCAAAACAACTTTAGTGAATCCCCTTTGCTACTAGGAAAAAGTCCAAACTCTTTACCAGGTACTTAAGATTCTCCCCAGTTGAATGCCAAGCTAACTTTCCAATATTTCCAAAAGTCCTACAGTTACAAGGCTTCCAAAAATTGACTTCCAGGTTCTTTCAAGATTGTACAAATTTATGTTACTGAAAATTAGGTGTAATATTACTCCTTAAAACTATGGCTTCCCTTTTCTTTCTCATACATGTATACCCAATACTGCTTTGCATTTCCCAGCAGTGATCATGGTCTGTTTTGTTCCACAGGGTAAATAATAAAGAGAAATAAGGAAATGGAGAAGGAACTTTTCTTATGTGATGGGCAACAAGAGAAAATAAAAAAGAATGAGAGTGTTTATTATCATTACTTAGTTCCTTTATTTCATATAGTGTTTTCTCATAATTAAGATGTGTGTCTATCTGTAGGAGTTCACTCAAGGACTTATAACTTAAGTCATTTAAAAAAATGGATGAGGAAAGGAGAGCCTAAAATAAAGGTACGATGACACAGAGAGAGAGATAAAAGAGATAATAGAGAATAGAAATTTGTTCCAACAGGTCATCCAAATACATAATTAGGTTTCAAAATTAGGATAACTGAGTCTGCAAGAAGAGGAAAAAGTTGGGGTCAAGAGATATTTGTTAGTTGGGGGTTCATAACCAAAAGAATTATTAAAAATGTAGAATCTAATTAAATTGATACTTTCTACAGTAAAAAGATCATTAAATTATCATAACAACTCAATGCATAGGAATTTAAGCTTCTTCTCACACAGGATGACAAATGGAATAGATAGCCACTGCCTGCTTATTTGCTGGGCCACAAATGCCAGCATGTATTATTCAAATGACCAATTTTTCTGTTTCTGGAGTTAGATCAGACAGGGGGCCTATTAAAATACCATATGGTCCGTTCTTACGTCCTAGTTTTTATTACCATGGTTTGAATTCCTGCGGATTTTCAGAATTAGATTTAGGAGGAGAGATGCTGAACTGATAACTATATAGTATATTTTTACACCAAGATGGATGCAAGTGGGCTAGTTTGGGAATTTAACTAAGCACATAACACAGACACATGAAAGACTATAAAATATTTCCACTCAAGTTATACCAATTTTCCTGTTCTCTCTGCTCTTCTGAACCTCCTGGGTGATCATTCTCAGTGCCATTGATTCTACAGTTGCTGAAAAGCTGTCAAGTTTCAGAACACTACTAGAAATTTGCTACTAGAAATTGACACTGAGGCTAATACATACTCCTTGTTACACTGTTTTTGTTTGTTTTGCTTGCTTGCTTGCGGAATGCTTTCCAGGAAGAGTGCTATAGGCAAAGCCCTTTTTGTAAGATATGCCTCAATTAATTTGGTAAATGTCACAGATAAAGGTTATATGTGTGTGTATAAACTTAGGCTTTAGCTGCTTTGAGTGCCACCTTCAACAATGGGACAAAGTTTTGTTCTGTTTTTTTTCTACTTCATTCCTCCTCCTGGAGTCATCTGGCTGGATGACAAGAGGAGATGCTCTTTTTTCAGCCAAACAGCAAATAGGAAATGTCATTAGAATTGTTAATTTGGAAAGTGTGGAAGGTTTCCCCCCAGATATCCTACCTTGAAGTCAAACTACTGCAATGGCCTCCTCTTTTTCATTCCCCTTCTCTCCCTGCCAGACCTCTAGGCTCCAACACCCCATAAGATAACAAAATGGAAAAGAATTAGGACAGAGGAACTAGTAAACCTCACCAGAAAAAGAGAAACTCCAAGAGCAGGAAGCAAAAGGGTATAAAAGAGAAAGAGCCGTGGGGGTAGTTGGGGTTGGGGGAATAAAGACAGGTCGAAGGGAAAAGTATTTCTCTACCAATCTCAAGGTAGGGCACGTGAATTCCCTAAAGGCTCCAAGAAGACAAATCGGAGCGGTTGCTGAAAGGATTAAAGAAAGGGGGGCCAGGATCCCTTGTGGGCCCTCATAGGTAGGAATTTATGACAAACTAGATCCTGTGTGTGCTTGATAAGCCAATAGTAGGCTCATTTGATTTGTGGACTATACTACCTACTCCTTTCCTTTCCAGACAGGAAAATAGAACTGAGGTCTAGCCACAAAACTCTAGAAATCAGGACTGGATCTGTTGTACATTCTTCTTATTGACTAGTAAATTAGTTACTAGTACATGAACAAAGGTCACTCGTGAAAGAGAATAGAAAGAAAAAAGAAAGCACAAGACCACAATATCCTTGTTTTGGAGGACGACATCGTTGTGTAGGAGACGAAGCAGAAGTTATATTCTGGAGTGGGAAAAATCATGCTTGGCTCTTCCGTGGTAGGTGGGAGAGGGGAATCAAAGTTGTGCTGTTTCCAGAGCTTCTCAAGGTAGTTCCTCAGCACCTTACAGCTGCTAGTATTTATTATCTATAATTATCTATTCCAAGCTTCCTACAGGTTAGAGAAAGCATAAATACTAAGGATTGGAATAAGGAGGTTGAGCCTCTCAACCCAGTGAACAAGAGTACTACCAGGAGGAATGGGTACAAGCCTGAGTTGGCCCTAGTGCACACAATTGTCTCCAACCAGACAGGCGAACTTACAGGGCTTAGGTTGTGGTCCAGCAGTCAGATAAGTCAGCAGGTGGGTGGCAATAGCTAAACTGGGGTGAGTAAACCAAGAGGCTCAACTTTGGACATGTAAACTGTGAGGATATGACAGGAAATGTGTTTTTAAATGTCCTGTGAATAACTGAAAATGTGGGACTAGATGGTCTCTAGTGAGAGGCTAGAAATGGAGTCGGGAGAAATTAGTTTTAGAGGTGAAGTGATATATTTATTCTGGTGGTAGCAGTAGAAACATTGCACGTTTACATGCCCAAAAGTCAGGAAATGTTCAAGTGATAGGCTGAATCATATAAATGAGTTGTTTCAAATTGACAGGTGTTTGTGTACTTGATATGCAAGAGGAACTATGTTCATGACTGGTGGGTTAGAATTGTTACTATAAATGAATATAGAATTGGGATGTATCTAGAGCTTCCTTGTTGAATTCAAATGTATCCAGGGGTTCTCTGGTTTGTTTCTAAGTCTCTAGAAGTTGCTGCAATACCCCGTCTGATTCTTAGTGTGTTATAAGCCAACATTAGCACCTGGCCTTCAGAACAGAGTATCTTCTTTCTGTTAGGACTCACTGACTCGTTCATATTTAATAAATATGTCTTTGTATTTAATAAATACACTATTTACTTTTTCTACAAAAGCATCTCATCCTCAAGAAATAAAACATCTCTTTTCTTTAATTTTTATTATTTAAATGGAATCCAACGACACTAAAGGGAAGTCTTAAATACAGATTCTTTAAATAGAAAAGTAATGAATATTCATTAGAGACATTTTAGACTACAGAGAAATAAAAAGAGATGATAAAAGTCACCTATAATCCCACTATCCAGAGTTAATCATTCTTTCTGTAATATTACATTACAATCCTTTATGCGTGTGTAATAAAGACAGGATCATATTGCAGGGTTTGTTAACTTGCTCTTTTTATTTATCAATTTGTGTTCTACTACATTATTTTTAATGGTGGCAGAGTATTCTGTTGTATGGGATGTAACATAAATCACATACTTAATCTGTTCTTTTATATTATTGGGCATTTAAGTTGCTTCCAATCTTCCTAAACAATAATTCTAAACAATATTACAATAGCTAGCCAAAATCTATGTAAGTGTCTTTCATTATTTCTTTCAGTTGAGTTCTTAGGAGCGGTCAAAGAATTTGTCCATTTTAAAGGCTTTTGATCCATATTACCAAAAATATATCAGAAATAGTATATAAATTTTTCCTCAAAAAAGATTATGCCAGCAATGTGTGAGACTTGTATATAGCATTATATGACAGCATATTTCTCAACTCTGACCAACATTAGGGCTATAAATAATGTTTTAAGTAGGTCCATTTGATAGGTAAAATTGGTATTTTTATGATTTGTGCTTCCATTTGCAATTTCTTCATTCCAAAATATTTTTTAGAAGGAAGAAGATACACCATAATCAAATTAACCTGTCTACATGAAGCTGTGTTCATGTTTTGTATGCCCATCCAGTCTTTGTACAAATTCATAAAGACATCCTATTAGCTCATATGTGCATATTTAGCACAATACTTGATATTTACCAAGGTCTCACTTTTTATACACAATTCATAGTTTTACACATGCTTTTGAAATGAAGATGCTTTAACTGCTTTGTATTTAATAAATACCCTATTTACTTTTTCTACAAAAACATCTCGTCCTCAAGAAGCAAAACTTATCTCTCTTTTTAAATTTTTATTAGTTAAATGGAATCCAATGACACTAAAGGGAAGTCTTTAAAAAAAGCATATCTAAGGAGTTTTAAACATGAAGATGTGCAACAAATTGACCAGTGTATAATAAATAACCAAGCCCTAAACTACATTTAATGCAATGGCTGAAATGTACATGTCATAAAACCACAACTAGTTGCACTAATTGGCAAAAGTGAATACCTATTCTTCTGTAAATTGTGATCTATCTGATAAAGAATACATTAATGGAAGAGGATGGTTCTCATTAAGCTTAGAAGAAGTAAGACAGAGAACTTGTCACTATGTCCCTAGTGCTGTCCAGAAAAGAGCGGTGGCCTCCAGCCTGTGGGTTCAAACAAGCAGATGGGAGACTTCATACCATTGCAGTCGAGGCCACTAAAATCACCGTTAAGCAACTTTCTGATTATTGTTGGCTTCTCACATAAGGTTTTCTCCAAACTATAGAATATGCTAATTGGTCAATGCAGAACATCTACTCTGTTGACAGTGATTTTTCCTTCCAAAAAATTAATAAATTGGCACTCTTGTTGCTGGTGAATTTCTTTTATGTTTGCTTGATCCTAATCAACACTGGGTATACTGACAAAATTGAATTTTTAGACTAGTAAAGTTAAAGCCAAGACACTGAACTGTGGTGATCCAAAAACAGTTAATACTACCCTAAGGGACTACATGACCTCTCTCCATACACTCTGTGATCACAACAGTGATTGTGTATATTGAAGCTTTATGAAATTCATAAAAGTGATTAAGAAAAATAAAGACCCAGCTACATGCAACAACATGGATGGATTTTATAAACATACTGTAGAGTAAAAGAAGAAAGACATAAAAAGCCAAATATGTAATATGATCTCATTTTCACAGAGTTCAAAACAGGTAAAACTGATCTCTCTTGTTTGGTGATAGAGCTTGGTCTTGAAGCTATGCAGAAAAACAAAGAGAAAACACATTCTTAGGATAATGTTTACCTCCAGCTTGGTGTGGGTTAGGGGGAGTTGGGATCTAGAAGGACATTCAGGGGATTTCTGGAGTTTGGGTAATGTTCTATTTCTTGATCGAGAGGTGCTTACATGGGTGCCTGCTTTATTACAAATTGTTAAATTGTATATGTGTGTTTAAAACACATTTCTGTCTATGCTATATTCTACAATTTTTTTAAGTTTAAAAACTTAAAAGCAGTGGATAAATTGGAAGCAAGGGAGTGGGGAGGATAGTGAGGACAAAGTGCACAGGTTCAACAGTTGGATAGCTTTATGCAAATCCAAGTTCTACCACTTATGAACCAACTGTATGACCTCAGGCAAGTTGTTCAACCTCTCTGTCCCTCAGTGTCTACTATATGCCAGACACTGTGCTAGTCACTAAGAACACCAAGATAAGCAGAACTACATATGAACCTTGTCTTTATGGAGATTCAGTTTGATGGGAGAGCAGACATTCATCAAGTAATTACACAAATAACTGTAGAATTGGAACTGTGATAACCTTAGATTGGAGCTATGAAAACCTTAATAAAGCTGGGGGGCAAGGGAAGAAACTTAAAAAAAAAAAGACAGACTGGTGCTAATGAGAACTTATGATAGGAGATTTCATCTGTTCAGGGAGGTCAAGGAAGGTTTCCCTGAGGAAACAACCCAAAATTGAGATCTAAAGAATTATAAAGTGTTAACTAGGGGAAGAGGAGTATGAAGGAATATTCATGGAAAGGTAGCAGCATGTGTGCAAAGGCCCTGTGGCAGAGGAAGCATGACAAGGACAAGAGATTGATCATGCTGTAAGAAGCTGGAAAAGGAATTGAGTGGTGGTTTATGCAGGACTTTACAATGCTAGTCATTGTAAACAGTTACACTTTTAACTATCATCAAAAGTAGATGAACAGGGGGGAGGAGCCAAGATGGTGGCATGAGTAGGGCAGCAGAAATCTCCTACCAAAACCATATATATTTTTGAAAATACAACTATTCCTAAAAGAGAGACCAGAGGATACTGTAAAACAGCCAGGCTAAATCTACATCTGCAAGAACTCAGCATCTCATGAGGGGGTAAGATACAAGTCGGGACCTGGTGGGACCCGAGCGCTACCCGCACCCCAGCTCAATGGTGGGAGGAAAGGAGTCAGAGCGGGGAAGGAGTGGAAGTACAGGACAGCTAAATAACCAGCCTTAGTAATCTGCAGGGAGTGCAGACACACATTGCATGGTGTGCTGGATATTAGGGAAATGGAAAAGTAAAATTGGAGAGTGGGTCCCCACAGCTGCCTCCCATGGGGCAAAAGAAAAGCGAGTGCTTTTTGAAAGTCTGAAAGGGACAGGGGCCGCACAGCTGGATGGAATCATTCTGGCACACTCAGCCCAGCAGGCTGGGAATTTTGAGGAGCTTCAGACACCACAGCCCCCTGAGAGACAGCACAGCCCTGAAGCCCCTCACAGCAATAAGCAGCCTCCCATTCATTCCCCACCAGCCAGCATGACCCCCGCCACAGTGGCTGAGCAGCCAGAGAGCAGCGACTCCCATAGCAGCTGCCCAGAGTCTCCTCCCAGAGTGCAGCCACTCAGGCCAGACCCAGAGGCCACCAGTGGCATGCAGTTACCCGGCACAGGCAGAGGAAGCCAGGACAAGGAGCAAAGGGGCACCGTTCTCACACGAGAGCACAATTGGCACATGTGCCACTCCCCGCAAGGCTCTGGGCTGCCCCGATGGATGCCCCAACCAGGCCAGCTCAGGGGATTAACCCAGATGCTTCTCCCAGTGTGCGGGTAACTGACACAAGCAGTGGAGGAGGGCAAGGTGACCAGCAAGCAGGAAGAGACTTGGTTCTTCCAGCTGAAACATGCACCACCTGCCTGAGACTACCTCTATCACCACAAAAAGGCAGAAGAATTTGGTCCAGTCCAAAATTACCCAGACAACCCCCAAGAGAGGGCCTGGGGAGATACATATAAGCAATCTTCTTGAAAGAGAATTCAAAATAAAGGTCATAACCATGCTGATGGACCTGCAGAGAAATATGCAAGAGCTAAGGGATCAAGTCAAGAGGGAGAATACAGAAATAAAACAATCTTTGGAAGGACTAAAGAGCAGACTGGATGGGGTGCAAGAGGCCGTTAATGGAATACAAAGCAGAAAACAGGAATACAGAGAAGCTGAGGAAGAGAGAGATAAAAGGATCTCCAGGAATAAAATATTAAGAGAACTGTGTGACCAATCCAAGTGGAACAATATTTGCATTATACGGGTACCAGAAGAAGAAGAGAGAGAAAAAGGGATAGAAAGTGTCTTTGAAGAAATAATTGCTTAAAACTTCCCAAAACGTGGGGAGGAAATAGTCTCTCAGACCATGGAAGCCCACATATCTCCCAAAACAAGGGACCCAAAGAGGACAACACCAAGACATATAATAATTAAAGTGGCAAAGATCAAAGACAAGGACAGAGTATTAAAGGCAGCCAGAAAGAGAAAAAAGGTCAGTTACAAAGGAAAACAAATCAGGCTATCATCAGACTTCTCAACAGAAAACTTACAGGCCAGAAAAGAATGGCATGATATATTTAATGCAATGAAAGAGAAGGCGCTTGAAGAAAAAATACTGTATCCAGCATAATTATCATTTAAATATGAAGGAGGGATGAAACAATTCCCAGACAAGCAAAAGTTGAGGAAATTTGCCTCCCACAAACCACCTCTACATGGAATTTTAGAAGGACAGCTCTAGATGGAAGCACTCCTACGGCTAAATAGATGTCACCAGAGAAAATAAAATCACAGCATAGAAACCAGACCAACCAAATACAAACTAAAGGCAAAATATAAAATCAACTATTCACAAAAGCAGTCAAAGGAAACACAAAAGAGTACAGAATAAAACACCTAACACATAAAGAATGGAGGAGGAGGAATAAGAAGGGAGAGAAATAAAGAATCATGAGACTGTGTTTATAATAGCTTAATAAGCAAGTTAAATTAGACAGCAAGATAGTAAAGGAGCTACCCTTGAACCTTTGGTAACTATGAATCTGAAGCCTGCAATGTCAATAAGTACATATCTTTCAATCAAAAGACACAGAGTAATATAATGGATAAAAAAGCAAGACCCATCTATATGCTGCTTACAAGAGACTCACATCAAACCCAAAGACGTACACAGACTAAAAGTCAAGGGATGGAAAAAGATATTTCATGCAAACAATAGGGAGAAAAAAGCAGGTGTTGCAGTACTTGTATCAGACAAAATAGACTTCAAAACAAAGAAAGTCCAAAGAGATAAAGAAGGACATAACATAATGATAAAGGGGTCAGTCCAACAAGAGGATATAACCATTATAAATATATATGCACCCAATATAGGAAAACGAACATATGTGAAAGAAATAACAACAGAAGTAAAGGAGGAAATAGAATGCAATGCATTCGTTCTAGGAGACTTCAACACACCACTTACTCCAAAGGACAGATCAACCAGACAGAATATAAGTAAGGACACAGAGGCACTGAACAGCACACTAGAACAGATGGACGTAACAGACATCTACAGAACTCTAAACCCAAAAGCAGCAGGATACACATTTTTCTCAAGTGCACATGGAACATTTTCAAGAATAGATCATACACTAGGCCACAAAAAGAGCCTCAGTAAATTTAAAAAGTTTGAAATTGTACCAAATAGTTTCTCAGACCACAAAGGTATGAAACTAGAAATAAATTATGCAAATAAAATGAAAAATCCCACAAACACATGGAGGCTTCACAACATGCTCCTAAATAACCAATGGATCAATGACCAGATAAAAACAGAGATCAAGCAATATATGGAGACAAATGACAACAATAATTCAACACTGCAAAATCTGTGGGAGGTGGCCAAGGCCATGCTAAGAGGAAAGTATATTGCAATACAGCCTACCTCAGGAAAGAATAACAATCCCATATAAGCAGTCTAAACTTATAATTAATGAAACTAGAAAAAGAAGAACAAATGAGGACCAAAGTCAGTAGAAGGAGGGTCATAATAAAGATTAGAGCAGAAATAAATAAAATTGAAAAGAATAAAACAATAGAAAGAATCAATGAAAGCAAGAGCTGGTTCTTCCAGAAAATGAACAAAATAGAAAAGCCCACAGTCAGATTTATCAAGAAAAAAAGAGAGTCTACACACATGAACAGAATCAGAAATGAGAAAGGAAAAATCACTACAGACACCACAGAAATACAAAGAATTATAAGAGAATACTATGAAAAATTATATACTGACAAACTGGATAACCTAGAAGAAATGAACAACTTTCTAGAAAAATATAACCTTCCAAGGCTGACCAAAGAAGAAACAGAAAATCTGAATAAACCAATTACCAACAAATGAAATTGAACTGGTAATCAAAAACCTACCTAAGAACAAAATTCCTGCACCAGATGGCTTCACTGCTGAATTGCATCAAACATTTAGTGAAGATCTAATACCCATTCTCCTTAAGGTTTTCCAAAAAGTAGAAGAAGAGAGAATACTTCCAAACTCATTCTATGAGGCCAGCATCACTCTTAATACCAAACCAGGCAAAGACACTACAAAAAAAGAAAATTACACAACAATATCCCTGATGAACATAGATGCAAAAATACTCAACAAAGTATGAGCAAACCAAATTCAAAAATACATCAAGAGTATCATACACCATGATCAAGTGAGATTCATCTCAGGGATGTAAGGATGGTACAATATTCAAAAATTCACCAACATCATCCACCACATTAACAGAAAGAAGGACAAAAACCACATGATCACTCCATAGATGCTGAAAAAGCATTTGACAAAATTCAACATCCATTCATGATAAAAACTCTCAACAAAATGGGTATAGAGGGCAAATGCCTCAACATAATAAAGGTCATATAAGACAAACCCACAGCCAACATTATACTAAAGAGTGAGAAGCTGAAAGCTTTTCCTTTAAGATCAGGAACAAGACAAGGATGCCAACTCTCCGCACTTCTATTGAACATAGTACAGGAGGTCCAGCCACGGCAATCAGACAACTCAAAGAAATAAAAGGCATCCAGGTTGGCAAGGAAGAAGTTAATTTGTCACTATTTGCAGATGACATTGTATTGTACATAAAAAACCCTACAGAATCCTCTCCAAAACTACTAGAACTAATATCTGAATTCAGCAAAGTTATAGGATACAAAATTAATACACAGATATATGTGGCATTCCTGTACACTGACAATGAACTAGCAGAGAGAGAAATCAGGAAAACAATTCCATTCAAGATTGCATCAAAAATAATAAAATACCTAGGAATAAACCTAACCAAGTAAGTGAAAGACCTGTACTCTGAAATTACAAGACACTCATGAGAGAAATTAAAGAAGATACCAATAAATGGAAACACATCCCGTACTCATGGATAGGAAGAATTAATATTGTCAAAATTGCCATCGTGCCAAAAGTAATCTATAGATTCAATGCAATTCCTATCAAAATACCAACAGCATTCTTCAATGAACTAGAGAAAATCAACCTAAAATTCATAGGGAACCACAAAAGACCTCAAATAGCCAAAGCATCCTGAGAAGGAAGAATAAAGTAGGGGGAATTACACTCCCCAACTTCAAGCTCTACTACAAAGCCACGGTAATCAAGACAATTTGATACTGGCACAAGAACAGACTCATAGACCAATGGAACAGACTACAGAGCCCTGATATAAACCCAACCATATATGATCAATTAATATATGATAAAGGAGCCATGGACATACAATGCAGAAATGAAAGCCTCTTCAACAGCTGGTGTTGGCAGAACTGGACAGATACATGCAAGAGAATGAAACTGGATTATTGTGTAACCCCATACACAAAAGTAAACTCGAAATGGATTAAAGACTTGAATGTAAGTCATGAAACCATAAAACTCTTAGAAAAAAATATAGGCAAACATCTAAATATAAGCATAAGGAACTTCTTCCTGAATGCATCTCCTCAAGCAAGGGAAACAAAAGCAAAAATGAACTCATGGTACTGCATCAAACTAAAACGTTTCTGTACAGCAAAGGACATCATCAACAGAACAAAAGGGCATCCTACAGTATGGGAGAATATATTTGTAAATGACATATCCAACAAAGGTTTTACATCCAAAATATAAAACGAACTTACATGCCTCAACACCCAAAAAGCAAATAACCCAATTAACAAATGGGCAGAGGATATGAAGAGACAGTTCTCCAAAGAAGAAATTCAGACGGCCAACAGACACATGAAAGGATGCTCCACATGCTAATCATCAGGGAAATGCAAATTAAAACTATAATGAGATATCACCTCACACCAGTAAGGATGGCCAACATAAAAAAGACTAAGAATAACAAATGCTGGCAAGGATGCGGAGAAAGGGGAACCCTCCTACACTGCTGGTGGGAATGTAAGCTAGTTCAGCCATTGTGGAAATCAATATGGAGGTTCCTCAAAAATCTCAAAATAGAGATACCATTTGACCCAGGAATCCCACTCCTTGGAATTTACCCAAAGAATACAACTTCTCAGATTCAAAAAGACATATGCATCCCTATGTTTATTGCAGCACTTTTTACAATAGCCAAGATATGGAAGCAACCTAAGTGTCCATCAGTAAATGAATGGATAAAGAAGATATGGTACATATACACAATGGCATACTATTCAGCCATAAGAAAGAAACAAATCCTACCATTTGCAACAACATGGATGGAGCTGAAGGACATTATGCTCAGTGAAATAAGCCAGATGGAGAAAGACAAATGCCAAATGATTTCCCTCATTTGTGGAGTATAACAATGAAGCAAAACTGAAGGAACAAAATGGCAGAAGACTCAGAGACTGCAAGAATGAACTAGTGGTTACCAAAGGGGAGGAGTGTGGGAGAGCGGGTGGGGAGGGAGGGAGAAGGGGATTGAGAGGTATTATATTTAGTACACATGGTGTGGGGGATCACAGGGAGAACAGTGTAGCACAAGAAGGTACAAAATGAATCTGTGGCATCTTGCTGCACTGATGGACAGTGACTGCACTGGGGTATGGGTGGGGCCTTGATAATATGGGTAAATGTAGTAACCACATTGTTTTTTCATGTGAAACCTTCATAAGAGTGCATATCAATCATACCGTAATAAAAAATTTTAAAAAAAAAGATGTGGTGCCTATACACGATGGAATATTATTCAGCCAGGAGAAGAAAACAAATCCTACCATTTGCAACAACATGGATGGAGCTAGAGGGTATTTTGCTCAGTGAAATAAGCCAGGTGGAAAAAGACAAGTATCAAATGATTTCACTCATCTGTGGAGTATCACAACAAAGCAAAATTGAAGGAACAAAACACCACAGACCCACAGAACCCAAGAATGGACTAATAGTTACCTAAGGAAAAGGGACTGGGTAGTGTGTGTGGGAATGGAGGGATAAAAGGATTAAGGGGCATTATGATTAGCACACATAATATAGGGGGATCATGGGGAATGAAGTATAGCGTAGAGAAGCTTACTATGCTGATCGACAATGACTGTAATGAGGTATATGGCGAGGACTTGATAATAGGGGGAATGTAGTAACCACAATGTTGCTCATGTGAAATCTGAGCATAAGATTGTATATCAATGAAACCTTAATAAAAAAAAATTCATGGAAATTTTTTGGGCTCAAAAATTAAATTAGGTGGAGAAGAGAGAAGATGGCAGCATGAGTAGAGCAGCAGAAATCTCCTCCCAAAACCACATATATCTATGAAAATATAACAAAGACAACTCTTCCTAAAATAGAGACCAGAGGACACTGGACAACATCCAGACCACATCCACACCTGTGAGAACCCAGCGCCTCGAGAAGGGGGTAAGACACAAGCCCCGGCCCGGCGGGACCCAAGCGCCCCTCCCCCCAGCTCCTGGCGGGAGGAGAGGAGTCAGCAGGGAGGAAGAGGGAGCCCAGGACTGCTGAACACCCAGCCCCAGCCATCTAAACCAGAGCGCAGACACAGTGCATACGCGGGGCCCTGGATACGAGGGAAACAGGGCAGCAAGAAGGGTGAGCAGGTGCCTGAGGCCAACACTGGAGAACAAAGAAACGGGAGTGGCCATTTTTTTTTTTTTGGCGAGTGCTTTTTGGAAGTCTTAAAGGAACAGGGACCCCAATACTATGGAAACAGGGCACCAAGGCTGGTGAGCAGGTGCCTGAGACTGGTGCCTGAGGACAAAGAAAATTGTGCATTTTTTTTTCTTTTTTTAAAAAAATTATTTATTTAATTTTTTTAAATTTATTTTTTTGTTGCTGTTGTTGTTTTGGTTTGGAGAGTGCTTTTTGGAAGTCTTAAAGGGGCAGGGCAGGACACTTACTCCAGAGGCAGGGAATCTGGGGATCTCTGGGCACTCTAACCCCCTGGGCAGCAGGGAGCACAGAGGCCCCTTACAGACATAAATAGCCTCCCAGCCACTCCCCCTCCAACGGGGCTCCACCATTTTGGAGTGGCAGCCAGCAGGTCACACCCACAGAAACAGCGGAGATAAACTCCATAGCAGCCGGGCAGGAAGCAGAAGACCTGTCTGCATGCAGCTGCCCAGCACAAGCCACTAAAGGTCGCTATTCTCCCAGGAGAGGAAGGCCACAAACCAACAAGAAGGGAAGTTCTTCCAGCCATCACTTGAACCAGCTCTGCAAACTATCTCTATCACCATGAAAAGGCAAAACTACAGGCAGACAAATATCACAGAGTAAACACCTGAGGAGACAGACCTAACCAGTCTTCCTGAAAAAGAATTCAAAATAAAAATCATGAACATGCTGATGGAGATGCAGAGAAAAATGCAAGAGCAATGGGATGAAGTCCGGAGGGAGATCACAGATGTCAGGAAGGAGATTACAGAAGTGAAACAATCCCTGGAAGGATTTATAAGCAGAATGGATAAGATGCAAGAGGCCATTGAAGGAATAGAAACCAGAGAACAGGAACGTATAGAAGCTGACATAGAGAGAGATAAAAGGATCTCCAGGAATGAAACAACACTAAGAGAACTATGTGACCAATCCAAAAGGAATAATATTCGTATTATAGGGGTACCAGAAGAAGAAGAAAGAGGAAAAGGGATAGAAAGTCTCTTTGAAGAAATAATTGCTGAAAAATTCCCCAAACTGGGGGAGGAAATAATCAAACAGACCACGGAATTACACAGAACCCCAAACAGAAAGGATCCAAGGAGGACAACACCAAGACACATAATAATTAAAATGGCAAGGATCAAGGACAAGGAAAGAGTTTTAAAGGCAGCTAGAGAGAAAAAGGTCACCTATAAAGGAAAACTCATCAGGCTAACATCAGACTTCTCAACAGAAACCCTACAGGCCAGAAGAGAATGTCATGATATATTTAATGCAATGAAACAGAAGGGCCTTGAACCAAGGATACTGTATCCAGCACGACTATCATTTAAATATGATGGTGGGATTAAACAATTCCCAGACAAGCAAAAGCTGAGGGAATTTGCTTCCCACAAACCACCTCTACAGGGCATCCTACAAGGACTGCTCTAGATGGGAGCACTGCTAAAAGAGCACAGAACAAAACACACAACATATGAAGAATGGAGGAGGAGGAATAAGAAGGGAGAGAAGAAAAGAATCTCCAGACAGTGTATATAACGGCTCAATAAGCAAGCTAGGTTAGGCAGTAAGATACTAAAGAGGCTAATCTTGAACCTTTGGTAACCACGAAATTAAAGCCTGCAACGGCAATAAGTACATATGTCTCAATAGTCAACCTAAATGTAAATGGACTTAATGCACCAATCAAAAGACACAGAGTAATAGAATGGATAAAAAAGCAAGACCCATCTATATGCTGCTTACAAGAAACTCACCTCAAACCCAAAGACATGCACAGACTAAAAGTCATGGGATGGAAAAACATATTTCAGGCAAACAACAGCAAGAAGAAAGCAGGGGTTGCAGTACTAATATCAGACAAAATAGACTTCAAAACAAAGAAAGTAACAAGAGATAAAAAAGGATACTACATAATGATAAAGGGCTCAGTCCAACAAGAGGATATAACCATTCTAAATATATATGCACCCAACACAGGAGAACCAGCATATGTGAAACAAATACTAACAGGACTAAAGGGGGAAATAAACTGCAATGCATTCATTGTAGGAGACTTCAACACACCACTCACCCAAAGGATAGATCCCACCGGGCAGAAAATAATTAAAGACACAGAGGCACTGAACAACACACTAGAACAGATGGACCTAATAGACATCTATAGAACTCTACTTTGAAAAGCAACAGGATGTACACTCTTCTCAAGTGCACATGGAACATTCTCCAGAATAGACCACATACTAGGCCACAAAAAGAGCCTAAGTAAATTCAAAAAGATTAAAATTCTACCAACCAATTTTTCAGACCACAAAGGTATAAAACTAGAAATAAATTCTCCAAAGAGAACAAAAAGGCTCACAAACACATGGAGGCTTAACAACATGCTTCTAAATAATCAATGGATAAACGAACAAATCAAAATAGAGATCAAGGAATATATAGAAACAAATGACAACAACAACACAAAGCCCCAACTTCTGTGGGATGCAGCAAAAGCAGTCCTAAGAGGAAAGTATATAGCAATCCAGGCACACTTGAAGAAGGAAGAAAAATCCCAAATGAATAGTCTAACATCACAATTATTAAAACTGGAAAAAGAAGAACAAATGAGGCCTAAAGTCAGCAGAAGGAAGGACATAATAAAGATCAGAGAAGAAATAAACAAAATTGAGAAGAATAAAACAATAGCAAAAATCAACGAAACCAAGAGCTGGTTCTTTGAGAAAATAAACAAAATAGATAAGCCTCTAGCCCAACTTATTAAGAGAAAAAGAGAGTCAACACAAATCAACATAATCAGAAATGAGAATGGAAAAATCACGACAGACTCCACAGAAATACAAAGAATTATTAAAGACTACTATGAAAACCTATATGCCAACAAGCTGGAAAACCTAGAAGAAATGGACAACTTCCTAGAAAAATACAACCTCCCAAGACTGACCAAGGAAGAAACACAAAAGTTAAACAAACCAATTACGAGCAAAGAAATT
This sequence comes from Manis javanica, assembly GCF_040802235.1. Taxonomy (NCBI): domain Eukaryota; kingdom Metazoa; phylum Chordata; class Mammalia; order Pholidota; family Manidae; genus Manis; species Manis javanica. Next base: position 95,637,429 of record NC_133159.1, on the reverse strand, counting down.
GAAACGGTAATCAAAAAACTACCCAAGAACAAAACCCCGGGGCCAGACGGATTTACCTCGGAATTTTGTCAGACACACAGAGAAGACATAATACCCATTCTCCTTAAGGTTTTCCAAAAAATAGAAGAGGAGGGAATGCTCCCAAACTCATTCTATGAAGCCAACATCACCCTAATACCAATCCAGGCAAAGACCCCACCAAAAAAGAAAATTACAGACCAATATCCCTGATGAATGTAGATGCAAAAATACTCAATAAAATATTAGCAAACAGAATTCAACAGCATATCAAAGGGATCATACACCATGACGAAGTGGGATTCATTCCAGGGATGCAAGGATGGTACAACATTCGAAAATCCATCAACATCATCCACCACATCAACAAAAAGAAAGATAAAAACCACATGATCATCTCCATAGATGCTGAAAAAGCATTTGACAAAATTCAACATCCATTCATGATAAAAACTCTCAGCAAAATGGGAATAGAGGGCAAGTACCTCAACATAATAAAGGCCATATATGATAAACCCACAGCCAACATTATACTGAACAGCGAGAAGCTGAAAGCTTTTCCTCTGAGATCGGGAACTAGACAGGGATGCCCACTCTCCCCATTGTTTTTTAACATAGTACTAGAGGTCCTAGTCACGGCAATCAGACAAAACAAAGAAATACAAGGAATCCAGATTGGTAAAGAAGAAGTTAAACTGTCACTATTTGCAGATGATATGATATTGTACATAAAAAACACTAAAGATCCACTCCAAAACTACTAGACCTGATAACAGCATACAGCAAAGTTGCAGGATACAAAATTAACACACAGAAATCTGTAGCTTTCCTATACACTAACAATGAACCAATAGAAAGAGAAAGCAGGAAAACAATTCCATTCACAATTGCATCAAAAAGAATAAAATACCTAGGAATAAACCTAACCAAAGAAGTGAAAGACCTATACCCTGAAAACTACAAGTCACTCTTAAGAGAAATTAAAGGGGACACTAACAAATCGAAACTCATCCCATGCTCATGGCTAGGAAGAATTAATATCATCAAAATGGCCATCCTGCCCAAAGCAATATACAGATTTGATGCAATCCCTATCAAATTACCAGCAACATTCTTCAATGAACTGGAACAAATAATTCAAAAATTCACATGGAAACACCAAAGACCCCAAATAGCCAAAGCAGTCCTGAGAAAGAAGAATAAAGTAGGGGGATCTCACTCCCGAACTTCAAGCTCTACTACAAAGCCATAGTAATCAAGACAATTTGGTACTGGCACAAGAACAGAGCCATAGACCAGTGGAACAGATTAGATACTCCAGACATTAACCCAAACATACATGGTCAATTAATATTTGATAAAGGAGCCATGGACATACAATGGCGAAATGACAGTCTCTTCAACAGATGGTGCTGGCAAAACTGGACAGCGACATGTAGGAGAATGAAACTGGACCTTTGTCTAACCCCATACACAAAAGTAAATTCAAAATGGATCAAAGACCTGAATGTAAGTCATGAGACCATAAAACTCTTAGAAAAAAACATACAAAAAACCTTTTAGACATAAACATGAGTGACCTCTTCTTGAACATATCTCCCCGGGCAAGGAGAACAACAGCAAAATTGAACAAGTGGGACTATATTAAGCTGAAAAGCTTCTGTACAGCAAAAGACACCATCAAAAGAACAAAAAGGAACCCTTCAGTATGGGAGAATATATTTGTAAATGACAGATCCGATAAAGGCTTGACATCCAAAATATATAAAGAGCTCACACGCCTCAACAAACAAAAAACAAATAATCCAATTAAAAAATGGGCGGAGGAACTGAACAGACAGTTCTCCAAAAAAGAAATACAGATGGCCAAGAGACACATGAAAAGATGCTCCACATCGCTAATTATCAGAGAAATGCAAATTAAAACTACAATGAGATATCACCTCACACCAGTAAGGATGGCTGCTTTCCAAAAGACCAACAACAAATGTTGGTGAGGCTGTGGAGAAAGGGGAACCCTCCTACACTGCTGTTGGGAATGTAAATTAGTTCAACCATTGTGGAAAGCAGTATGGAGGTTCATCAAAATGCTCGAAACAGGCCTACCATTTGACCCAGGAATTCCACTCCTAGGAATTTACCCTAAGAACACAGCAATCAAGTTTGAGAAAGACAGATGCACCCCTATGTTTATTGCAGTACTATTTACAATAGCCAAGAATTGGAAGCAACCTAAATGTCCATAGGTAGATGAATGGATAAAGAAGATGTGGTACATATACACAATGGAATACTACTCAGCCATAAGAAGAAGGCAAATCCTACCATTTGCAGCAACATGGATGGAGCTGGAGGGTATTATGCTCTGTGAAATAAGCCAAGCAGAGAAAGAGAAACACAAAATTATTTCACTCATCTGTGGAGTATAAGAACAAGGGAAAACTGAAGGAACAAAACAGCAGCAGAATTACAGAACCCAAAAATGGACTAACAGGTACCAAAGGGAAAGGGACTGGGGAGGATGGGTGGGTAGGGAGGGATAAGGGGGGGAAGAAGAAAGGGGGTATTAAGATTAGCATGCATGGGGGGAGGGAGAAAGGGGAGGGCTGTACAACACAGCGAAGACAAGTAGTGATTCTACAACATGTTGCTATGCTGATGGACAGTGACTGTAAAGTGGTTTATAGGGGGGACCTGGTATAGGGGAGAGCCTAGTAAACATAATATTCTTCATGTAAGTGTAGATTTAACATAAAAAAAAGAAAGAAAGAAAAGGGGGATTACTCCTTGATAAGATAAAACTAACTGTAAATCAACAATTAATGCATGCTTTAAATATCCTTAGTTTTGATCACTTAAAGCATGTCAGATGATCAGCTATGGAGGTACACTTTTGTGATAATATTCCTTTCTCTCTCAAAAAAAAAAAAAGTTGTTCCTGTGTGGTGACCTCCAATGAGTTCTACACAATGGTATAAAGGGCATATCAAAGTGTGGGCCAAGGGTCTGTTTGTGTTTATACAGAGGATCAAAGCCTAATTTGGCTACCCAGAAAATGAACTAAGATACAGTATGAAGAACTTCCAACATCAGCACTCTCTGGAAGAGTCATACCAGAAGATGATCATCAAAAAACCTCAACAAAGATCCAGGCGATGCTGCAGTTGTAGCTGCATTCATCCCACCAGTTCCTGGACTTGCCATTGGAATAAAGAAGGAGATATCTAAGCTGGCCTGTGCTTTCAGTAAAACCACAAATTTGACTGGATCTATACTGTTGGAACTCAGCCAAGAATTAGGAGAAGTGCAAGTTGTAGCGCTCCAAAATCTTACAACTACAGACTATCTACTGTTAAAAGAACATATGGGATGTGAACAGTTCCCAGGAATGGGTTGTTTTAATTTGTCTGATTTCTCTCAGACTCTTCAAGTACAGTTGGACAATATCCATCATATCATAGACAAATTTTCACAAATGCCTAGGGTGCCTAACTGGTTTTCTTGGCTTCACTGGAGATGGCTGGTAATTATAGATCTGCTTTGGTTATGTAACTGTATTCCTATTATGTTAATGTGTGTGCACAATTTAATTAGTAGTTTAAAACCTATACATGCTTAAGTTACTCTACAAGAAGATATGTCAAAGAAATAATCAATCCTCCCATGTTTTCTTCCGTCTGCTACCTCTATAGCTTTTCTTCTTCCTTCCTAATTACAACCCTTAAATAGAATTCGTGCCTCATAGCGAATTTACCGAGTATCATAATTCCTCCAAGTGGTAATGATACCTCAAGACAAATGCTGGGCATAGAAGCCACAGGGCATAAATCTGCAAAGAAGTAAAAAGCTAACCTTTTCAAACAATATGGCTTCTCTCTCACTTACCAACTTTACATCTCCCTGTATGGCCCCGGAAGATGACTGGTTAGCCAGAGATGTGTAAGATTCCTCAAGGGAGGAACAACCTAAGACAGGCACAGTCGCAGGGGGGCCATCAGGTGAGAAATTGGGGATCAACAGATGTGAGGCTTAGAACCTCACCCCCCCTGTTTTGAGAGAAATCTTCTGCATCCGTGGATGTTTTAATGCCCTTGTCTAGCTTGGATTAACACATAGTCTACAGGCACACACCTGATCATCTACATTTGCTCTCTTACAAAACTAAACTATGTTTTCTACCTTTATCTTGCATCTACCTACCACTTCAGCAATTTATTAAAAATAAAAATAATAATAATAAAGGAAGAAATGTGGGGTCCACATATAAATCAAGTATAAAAATCAAATGAATATTCATATTTGACCTGATTGTTCATAGTTCATTATGCGTGATCAAAACCGAAAGTTTCTGTGATGACTGCCCTTGTACTGTTCACCATGTAAGAACTTATTCACTATGTAAGAATTTGTTCACCACGTAAGAACTTGTTTGTTATGCTTCAGAAGATTGGAGACTGATGAGAATTAGGCTTGGGGTGGATTAATGATTGTGCGTTGAGCATTGACTCCCCTATACAGAATTTTATTGTTGTTAACAACCATTTAATCAATAAATATGAGAGATGCCCTCTCAAAAAAAAATTAAATTAGTAAATTTAACATAACAAAGTACTATTTTACACTAATTAGGGAAGAAAAAATATTACATGATATGATGCAGTGTATGTATAGAAGTTGAGACTTTGGAATCAAACAGACCAGAGTTTCAGATCTTGGCTTGCCGTCTCATGGGTGAAATGAAGATAATACTTCCCTCTTGGGGTTGTTGTCGTGATTAAGATCACATATGGTAAACCACTTAGATTGCCTAGCATATGGTAAGCCATCAAAAAAAATTATCTGCTATTATCCTTTACAGTTATTAAGACCAGCAATGTCATAGAGAAGATAATAAATTCAGATATTAAAAAATAGAAAAAACTCTTTTGGAAATACATTTGATGATACTTAACCAATTAGATGCAAATATTCTTTGACCCAGTAATAACACTTTTGGGGACTTAACTTCAGGATATAATCCAAAAGAAAGGGAAAACCACATGAACAAACATATTTATTGCCATGTTATCAATAATCATGAAAAATTGGAAATACCTTAAATGTCCAATGATAGAGAAATAATTAAATTCTTGGGGTGTCTACTACATGTCAGGCATTTTATATATTTATTCCAATATTGTCACAGCAATCTGAAAAGTGAATATTATCTGTTTCTACTTTTTAGGGATTTTGTTCAAGGTCACACAGCTATAATAGGCAGAAACTAAATTCAAACCCAGCTTTATGCGACTCCAAAGTTGTTACAAGTACAAACAGTAAAGCAAGACTACCTGAATTCAAATCTGTTCCACCACTTACTAGATATGTGACCCTGAGCAAGTCAATCAACCTCTCTGTGTCTCAGTTTCCTCATCTATAAGATGGAAATAATTCTGGTATCTTCCTCAGTGGATTAGATGAGTTGATATATAAAAGTGTTTAGAAAAGTTTCTGTAAGAGGTGTAGAAGTATAAGCTACTATGACTACTATTATTCTTTCATTATACCATGCTACATCAAAAGCCATAAATACAGATTTTAATCAGCATGACATGATTTTGGCATAATGACAAGTGGAAATATGAGAACACAAAATTGTATGTATGCTATAATTATAATACTATAAGTGGCATTATGTAAATGGACAAGAACTAGAATTTTCACCACCACCACCCCAAAAAAATTGTGTTGGGATATTGGTACTATGGGGAATTGATTTTCTTTTCACTTGCAATATTACTATTTTGTAAGAATAATAACCATAACCACTTTTTTAAAGTACCTTTAAGAAGTTTTCCATCATTATAATTCCGTATTTAATAGAGTGATTAGTCGGTTAATGTTTGCCTCTGTAAGACAGCCTCTAATATGAATTCCACCAAAGCACAGAGCAGTGAATTGCCATGCCAGCATCTAGCACAATGCTTTGCACATAGTAAGCACTCAAAAAATATGTGAATGAATGTATCAAAACCTTCTTGGAGTGGTCAGTGGCAGTTTCAACTACAGAAAGGTTTTAAATTTAGTCTTTTCCTAGGAAAAGGCCTCAGCAGTATGGTATTGACTTCATCTGTGATTGCAGGGTTGGCACAAAGATACCTGGCCGACAGGGAAGTGGGGACTGAAATCTTAGCCATGAGCCTAGCAGGGGGCACGGTACACAAAATGTCTAACTGGAAGTAGAGATGACTTTTTGATGATTCCCACAAAGGCACCACCATTTAGGTCAGTGGTAGCCTTGTGCTGCAGAATCAGTCCTCAAACCTCAGAAATATCAAATCCTGGGAGAACACATTCAAGGACTTAAGGTTGGGGGTGGGACATGACTAAGTAAGTGGAAAACCCTCCAATTTAATGGCAGTATTTACCTTGTCCAAGCAAGCAACATAGCCCCATTCGCCACTCCCCAACTCCCCCAAGATTCCCTCTGGTATTTCAGCTGAGCCTCTGGGTGGAGCTAAGGCAAGACTGTTTTTCCACTGGAGGACATGAGTCAGTGAACAGTGAGGTTCCACTTAATCACCACCCAAAAAAAGGCCTTAAAAATCAGGAGATAGAAAAGCAAGGAAGTGATTAAGAGAAAAGTCAGGATTGTGATTATTCCTTGGACAGGGTATGACAGGGTGGGGGTGAGGGCGTGGGGCCTCATGGAGAAGGGAAATATATAGATCTTCTGGGGTCTGACAATGTTCTGTTCTTGACCTGACTGGTGGCTGCTTTATAATTATCCTTACACACCTTTTATGTACTTTTCTAAATGTGTACTAGAGTTCACAATTTTAAACAGAAAAATGCACAAACTTTAAAATATTTTGAAGTAGGGAAAAAATAACCAGATTTATATTATTAAATGATCACTTGGCTATTGCATGGAAAATTTATTGAAAGTGGGGCAAAACTAGAGGCAGAAAAAATAGGAGGTGAAGTGACTGCTGTAATTTGGTGAGAGATTATAATGACTGAGCTAAGAAAAAGTGAAATATTAGGGATGTAAGTCTACATTATTTTGAAAAAACACAACCAACGTAAAACAGAGGCTGGCCTTATCTGCTCTGGGCATTGGGTGAATTCAGCTCAGGAGTTACAGTCCAGGGGCAGGTACATGTTTAAACAGACACAAAGGCCGGGAGTTTTCCCTTTCCTGACTCTCTGGTAACTGCTCAGAGGGATTCAGATGGCCTGGCCAGTGGCAATGAGAGCACATTTTTCATAACACCATGGTATTCTACAAACTGAGCTGACATTGGGGTTTCTGTCATAATATATAATCACTCATTCTTAATATCAAATCATTTGAGACTACAGAGTGTCTTCACATCTACTATCTGGTCCTAGAAAGTTAGCTCCATGAGGGCAGAGGGTTTGGTGTTTGTTCACTGCATATCTGCAGTGCCTAGAACTGAACTTGGCAGACAGTAGGTGCTCAGTACATAATCCTGAATGAATGACTGCATTTAATTATTATTATTAGATATGTTTAGTCATCACAAGAATCCTGTGAGGATAGATGGGGTGTGAGTTATTATCCCCATTTTGGAAGTTAGAAAACATATTTGGGGGAGATCAAGGAACATGGAAATACTTGATAATTTGATTGACAACAGAATCATGATTTAATTTCAGATTTGTACTTCAATTCCCTTTTCCTACTTCTTCACAGCTGAAGTGCTCAGGTTTGAAGTTTTGTATGAAACACCCGTTGGAGGTAATCCAAAATACATAATATGTACTCAGACCTGTGCTATCTGGTGTGCTAGGTTAGAGGATGAATGAGGCCTACCCAGCCACCCCTGCATCAATAATTACAGTTCCCTCAGACGAGATACAGTGTTCCTCTGGATAACCTCCCCAAGCTGACCCCAGGCTACTTTGCTCTTACATTTCTCTCCATGTCCCTCACTTGATTCTACTCCCCATCCCAGTCATTCTGCCCCTAGAAGCAAAAGCAGGTTAAGGAAATCCCGTTATTGCAAAAACATGCCTAATTTTTTTTTGAAGTGACTTTTAAAATTTTGATATCATTAATGTACAATTACATGAGCAACATTATAGTTACTAGATTCCCCCCATTATGAAGTCCCCCTCACATGCCCCATTACAGTCACTGTCCATCAGCATAGTAAGATGCTATAGAATCACTACTTGTCTTCTCTGTGTTATACTGCTTTCCCCATGCCACCCCCTACATTATGTGTTTTTTTCTTATTAAACGAAAGAAAAGGAAAAATCAAGATGCAGTGGCAGATAGTTTTGGTGTTCTTCAAGAGCCCTTATCGTCCAAGTGGAATCGCTTAGGGAGACTAAAAACCATAATGTTCCACAAAAATGTTCATCTTGGTCTCTTTCCTCTTAATATTAATTAAAATTATTCAATTGAAGCATAAATGACAACTCAGATACCTGAGAACATTGGATGTTCAATTAATTATTAATATTATACACCTGGAAATATGTATGGCTTCTGTAGGCTTCCTAGTCAATTTCCAAGAGTTAGCAAACAAAATAATAACCGTATTTTGGAGAGGATATCTAAAACATACATACCACCCAGAAAAGTCAAACTTTTAGGTTGCTTTCCTCCCTTCTTCCCCTGCAAGGTCTAATGTCCACTTTATCCCAAGAGCAGTTTGGTCTGGGAGAGTTGGACCATCATAGTCAAATTGTCTCTGTAAAGGCCCTGTGACTGTCACATGTAGGACTCACCAGAAACTCACTGGCAAACTCTTCTTTGTTAATTTTCTTGTTTTGGGCCTCAGCCAGGAACTTCTGCAGAATTTCTCTTTGGTCCATGCTGCAGGGCAAGAGAGACAGTGTGAGCGGGTTAAGGGAGGGCATGTCAAAAGTGTGTCATGGCCGAGAGATATCATGAAGCCACTGCTGCCGCTGGAGCAGAGCATGTTGAAGCTGTGGTTTACTGACTGCATCACAAGCCCCAGAGGAAATTAGTACGTAACCAACCTCTGTGGTCACACAACAAAGCCATCATTGCACTCCAGGGCCCTAGCGCCTTCCTTCTCAAGGAAGGAACCTGGTTAACAATTCGTTTCTAACAAACGAGTGGCTAACCAGAGCATAACGCGTAGCCTGCTCAACTCTAAGACTGTTTCTGTTACCCTGAAGCCAAATTCACCATTTTTCTTTCTTCCTAGAGAGAAGCTGAACTGCAGGTCTCTTGGATGGGTTCTGCCTCTTCCCCAGCGAGTATAAAGGTCCTGTGGACACCTTCTGTTTTCTCACATCCCAGCTGAATTCCATGATGTTCCCTTAGGTCCTAAAAGGGAGGCAGACACTGGAGTTGACATCTTCTACCAGTACTGTTCTCCCAGAAGTTTCTCCTCATGTGATCAGTGGCCTACTTCTCTTCACCAGAGAAGCCATTTTTATTCAGAACTTTTCAGTCTGCCACATAGACCTTAATGTCTCTTTTGGATGAAACAAAGTCAGCTGCTTCTGACAGTCTGTGTCCCCCCTGGGGCTGGAGAAGTGCTGACCTCATTACGGGAAGTTGATTTCAGGACCTCCCTGCCCCTCCAGTACTTTTGGGGCTTCACTTGGGCTCTGGAGTGAGTCATATAATGACTGAGAGTGCTGGGATCCAGGAGTATGGTGGTACAGTGTACATTTACAATAAAAATGTAGAGTAACATCTCTGTACAGGCTCCCCAGTGGAAGAACGGGCGCAGGGATGGTGGCTCTTCCTGGAGCCCACTCCCCAGAAAATAATTTACAACCCAAGTCCATGGCTCAAAAACAAAATTGGCAAAGGCAGCACGGGGGTGGGGGGGCGGGTGGTCCACAGCCCTGCACCCCTCCCCTGTCCAAGCTGATGCTCAGAATGCTGACAGCCGCAGCAGGCTGAGGAGGCAGGTGGTGCTGGTGTTGTTCGGTCAGCATAGGCCAGGCCCCGGGGCTCTAGGGAGGCCCTGAGGAGCACCTGACCAGGAAGTTGGCAAATATCCCTTGTATGTAATGCTAGTAAACTACGAAGGAGCAGAAAAAGAGTAAAATCAATCACCTTGCTGGCAATAGTATAGCTTTCAGGGCAAAAAGACTGAAGAACTATTTCTAGAGAAGACAGTTCTACTCTGCAACCAGTGCCTTGGAAAAGGACATTGTTTCAGGAAGCCTTGCTGTGCATGTGGCATTTTAGCCTGACAGGCAGGCTGTTCCAGAAAAAGCTTCCACATCTCAGCCTGCATAAATTCTCTCTTCAGTGGGTACAGACCAGCCCAAGAGTGTCTAATTCAGTGTGAGAACAACCAAAAATCAGTATATAACCTCTATTTGAGGACAAAAGTTCAATAAATAATGTTAACAAAATTAGTCTGGAATAATCCTGAAGAAAACTGGGAAATGTGCTGTTAGAACTTCCGCTATTTAAAATATTAGCAATTCTTTCTGTTTTGCAACATTTCTCAAATTCCCTTTAGGAAATCACATTCTAAACACCATTAGGCTGCATCCACTTTATTTAACTTACAACAGGAAAGTAAAGATAATTGAGATATCTTGCTTATAGACATGTGAAGCCAATAAAGACTTTCAGTCCCAATCCACACAAAATGACTATAATTCTTCAACAATATTTATTGAGAATAAGATAGTCTCAAATTATCCCCACCTAGAGAGAATTTCTTATTGCTCTAAATAATGCAATATTTAATTTGGCTCTTCTAAAACCCATAAAATATGGGAGAAATTTTAAAAATACCAAATTCCAAGTTCACAATAATTAAAGCCATGTAAAAGTATGTACATGGTTAAATGAAGGCTAAAATATGCAAATAAAGAATCAGTTGTGTAAGTGCTGGGATTAAGGATGCTTTTTAAACTTCTTCTTTTAAAATTATTGTATCTTTTTTTAAAAGAAGAAAAACCCCCCACAAAAATCCATTGATTTGTTCAACAAATGCTGGTTATATAATGGTGAACAAGCCAGAATATGGTGAAAACACTTTTGACCAGTTAATAAAGCATTTCAGAACTAAAGATATAGACATAATTACTGATAAAGATTAGAATATCTAAAACTACCTTGCTTATTTGCAGAGTAGAAAAGCATAGCCCTAAAAGGAAAATGATTTTTTTTTGTTTGGAAAAATATGAGAAAAACTATCATAGTCTCTCCATCCCCTTAGTGTCTTTACATTCATCAAAACCAAAACTTTACTAATTAATAAGCAAAAAGATACCTAATAATAAAATAAAATTCAAATCCATTTGCCCCAAGCACATATTTCAGAACAATCTCTAACTTTATTCTCTTCTTAGGGAGGCATAAGATGGAGAGAGATAAGAGATAAGAAAGAGAACTTGCTTAGAGGTCCTCCAGAGTCCTTTCGCCAAAATATATGGATCTGAAAATACTGTAGTGTCTTAACAGAGCTGCAGATCTTTTTTAAAAAGCAAGCAGCAATTTTTAGGAGTCCATTCTATTCTAAAACCAAAAGATACAGAAACATCATGAAACAACCAAACCTCAAAAACCCACTTAGCTCAAGGCCATTTCCTGAGCAGACCACTCAAGCAAGCAAAAAACAAACTGAAGGAGAAAACAAAAACCTTCAGTTTTCTTTTTAACAAATCTAAGCTCATACTTAATTTTTCACACTTCCTTCTACAGGTACTGGAGGGTAATAGGAGCATAAAACTTTCTGATGAAGATTCTGACGACTCATTTATATCTTGTGGGAAGATCAAGAGCTGAGGACGCAAACAAGTCATGCAGCAAAGATTGGCAAATGCCCACAAGAAATTAAGAATTTATGATGAAACACTTAAACTGGTCTGGCATAAACCCTAAGTGAACACAACAATTCCATGCAGTAGAAGACCCATAAACACTTTGTCAGAACCATCAAGGGTGAGGTCTAGTGGAAGGTAAAGTTGAGAATGAGCACCTGCAGAGAAGTGACAAAGGCACATTCCCCCTGCTGCCTCCTGTGGCTCCCGAGTTTGTTCAGAAGGAAGACGGCAACAGAGAGGAGTGCTGATCACACCATCACTGCGCCAACAAAAGAGGAGTGTGCCGGTTTCAAGGTAAACAGTGTTATGGAGGTTGGGATTTAGATGACAAAAAACTTTAACCAAAGAGAATGTCAGGGGCGATTATGAGGACAAGATAAACTGGTCAATAGGAAGAACACTCAGGTTTCTCAGAATACCCTTCTCTCTATGAGGAGATGTGTTGTACCCTGGGAGAGCCACTTACCAATCTTTGCTTCAGTTTCATGACTCCTGCCTTTCCCCACATCCCAGGCTCATTGATTTGACATGGGCTATGTGTGTATTATCTGTGAAACACTCAGTCCTTGGTAAGCATCCTCTTGGTCACCAAGGCCTATCGGTCCTTCCTCCTCAATGCCATTTAGATTCAACCTGTCTTTTCCATTCCCACATTAACCACCATTCCTGTTTTCACATCTGTATTTCTGCAGCAACAAGCTCTGAGTTATCTTCCTATCCATACATCTTCCATTCTACCCTCTCCTGGTAAACAAGACTGGGTGAAAGTTCTGAAAAGTCCACCTTCATGTGGAAGAACCAAAGTACAATGAGTCCAGATTCCTCAGCTTGTCACCAAGCCCATCCCCTTCAAGCACCCCCGCCCATCCTATCCAATATGTCACCCATGGACATTGTTCAGTCAGTGCTACTTCTTTTGCTACTTCTCACCTTCCCTCCTAATTCTCACCAAGATGAAAATAAAGCCGTAAAACCTATTACACTTTTCTTCAAAAATCCTGCCCCCAACTCATCATCTTGACTGTATCTTAGTCTGAATCCTTTCAGTAGAAATCTTTGTATTCAACTGTACGAGTTTTCTTAGTTTCTTCATATGTTCCTTGTCTTCCATAAGTTTATTTAACATGGAGTTTATTCAAAGAAACATTAAATGTCCCATGAAGTTTGAAGTTTATCAAAGGCAATGATAGTGCCTTTTGTGCATTGTATAACCCACAGTGCTTAACATGGTCTTGAGCAAACCTGAAATAGGCCTACCATGATAAAGTATGCTATGTAGGATGGTTAGGCATCACTGAGAGGGTCCTTCTGACTTGGTTATTCACTGCATCAATTAACTCCAGGTCTCTTGCCTGGCACAATCTCTGCTTCCTCTGGTTAGGCACTTTCACTATGCCAGGAGCAGGTGGGCCTTCCCTATGGAAGGTTCAGGAATCTGGCAAAGAGTACTTCCTTGAATGCTGCTGCCCAAGCAGCCTGGCTTTTTTATACCAGGAATGGTGCACCGCCAAGGCATGGAGTCCAATCCTGAAGGACTGCAGTGGCCAGCAGAAAAATGACCTCCTTTCTCTCTGCAATAGATCAATTTCTCCTCTTATAAATGGATGCAGAGGAGGCTTATAAAACACCCTGAAGGAAGCTTGTTTTCTTTGCTCATACTTTCACATCACCAACAGCAGGAAAGTTCCCTACTCATTTTCTAATCTGCTTCTATAACTACAGCATTCCAGGACCTCATTGAGTGCTTCAATTCACCTGCTCAGAACTTGCCACATGCCACCTGGGAATCATACTCTTTTTACTTACAGAAACACAATCCCAGAGAGGCAAAGGTCTACTAATAATTTGCAATTGACATAGTTTACTTTTTTTTTTTTTTTAAGAGTCAAGACTCTTGGTGAGGCTTGGCATCTTGTTCAAAACATAATCAGACTTGGAGATTCTCAAGATGGCGATGTGAGAAGGGTGGCAGAAATATCCTCCCAAAATGATATATATTTTGAAAATACAGCAAATACAACTATTCCTAAAAAAGTGACCAGAAGATACAGTACACGAGCCAGCTACATCTGCGAGAGACCAACATCTCACAGAAAAGGGTAGTACACAAAGCTGTGACCCAACAGGACCCGAGCACTCCCCTTACCCCAGCTAATCAGCAGAAGGAAGGGAATCAGAGTGGGGAGGGAGTGGAACCACAGGACTGCTAAATAAACAGCCCTGGTGGTTGGCACAGACTGGGCTTAATTTTGTGCCGACACACATTGTATGGTGCACAGATACACATTGTATGGTGCACTGGATATTGGAGGAGCAGAAAAGCAAGGTCCAAGATTGAGACTGGAAACAGGTACCCACAGCCAGCTGCCCTGGGACAAAAGAAAAGCAGGTGCTTTAAAAGTCTTAAAGGGACAAGGGTTTAACAGGTGGACAAAATCGTTCTGGCACACTCAGCCCAGCAGGCTGGGAATTTTAAGGAACTTCAGGCACCCTAACTCCATGGGTGGCAATGCAGCTCCAAAGGCCCTTGTGGTCATAAGCACCCTGCTGTTCCTTCTTCCCCACTGACACTGCAAGCAAACCAGCTGACCCACCATTGCTGCAGAACATCCAGGGAGCAGGCCCACCTATAGCAACCACACAGCTTAACACAAAGGCTTCTCCCTGCATGTGGCTAACCAGCCCAGACCCAGAGGCTGCTCCCTGCACGTGGTTGACCAGTATGGACAGCGGAGACAGGTGCAGTCTGAGAAGCATGAAGGGGCTCCATTTTCGTGGCAGAAAACACACTGCTCACCTGCAACCCCTGCCAGATCCCTAGGCCATCACAAGGGCCACCCTGCCCATGGCAGTTCATGGGATGAACCCAGAGGCTGCTCCCTGTGTGTGGTTAACTGGCAAAGACAGCAGAGACAGGTAAGGTGACCAGCAAGCAGGAGGAGACTTTGTTCTCCCAGCTGACACACGCGCCACTCACCAGCGACCACTCCCATCTCATGAAAAGGCAGAATAAGCTTGTTCAGTCCAAAATCCCTCAAACACCAGAGAGAGAGTTTGGTGATACTGAAATCACCGATCTTCCTGAAAAAGAATTCAAAATAAAAGTCATAAGCATGCTGATGGAGTACAGAGGAATATTCAAGAGCTAAGGGATGAATTCAGGAGGGAAATAACAGAAATGAAACAAACAATGAAAGGATTTAAGAGCAGACTGCATGAGGTGGAAGACACTGCTAATGGAATAGAAATCAGAGAACAGAATCACAAGGAAGCTGAGGGAGAGATAAAAGGATCTCTAGAAATGAAATAATATTAAAAGAACTATGTGACCAATCCAAACAGAACAATATCTGCATTATAGGGGTACCAGAAGAAGAAGAGAGAGAAAAAGGGATAGAAAATGTCTTTGAAGAAATAATTGCTAAAAACTTTGCCAAACTGGAGGAGGAAATAATCTCTCAGACCATGGATGTCCACAGATCTCCCAAGACAAAGGACCCAAGGAAGACAACACCAAGGCATATAATAATAAAAATGGGAAAGAACAAAGACAAGGACAGACTATTAAAAGCAGAGAGAGAAAAAAGATCACCTACAAAGGAAAACCCATCAGGTTATCATCAGACTTCTCAGCAGAAACTTTAGAGGCCAGAAGGGAATGGCATGATATATTCAAGGCAATGAAAAAGAAGGGCCTCGAACCAAGAATACTCTGTTCAGTAATATTATCATTTAAATTTGAAGAAGGGATTAAACAATTTCCAGATTAGCAAAAGTTGAGGGAATTTGCCTCCCACAAACCATCTCTACAATGTATTTTAAAGGGACTCCTCTAGATGGAAGAATGCCTAAGGCTAAATAGCTATCACCAGGGAAAATAAAACCACAGTAAATAAAGCAGACCAACAAATACTAACTAATGCAAAATAAAATCAGCTACCCACAAAATGATTCAAGGGAAAAACAAAGCATACAGAATAAAACACCTAACATATAAAGAGTGGAGGAGGAAGAAAATGAAGGGAGAGAAATAAACATCAGACTGTTTATAATAACATAATAATTGAGTTAAGTTAAACAATTAGATAGTAAAGAAGCTGCCCTTGAACCTTTGGTAAACATGAATCCAAAGCCTGCAATGGCAATAAGTACATATCTACTGATAATCACCTTAAATGTAAATGGACTGAAAGCCCCAATCAAAAGATATAGAAATATGCTGGTGGACAGTGACTGAAATGGGGTTTGTGGGTGGGGGGTACTTGGTGAAGGGGGAAGCCTAGTAAACATAATGTTCATCATGTAATTATAGATTAATGATACCAAAAAAAAGACATAGAGTATGGATAAAAAAAGCAAGACCCATGTATATGCTGTCTACAAGAGACTCACTTCAAACCCAAAGACATACACAGACTGAAAGTAAAAGGATAGAAAAAGATATTTCATGCGACTAATAGGGAGAAAAAAGCAGGAGTTGCAGTACTTGTATCAGACAAAATAGACTTCAAAACAATAGAAAGTCACAAAAGACAAAGAAGGACATTATATAATAATAAAGGGGTCAGTCCAACAAGAGGATATAACCATTATAAATATCTATATACCCAATACAGGAGCACCTATATATGTCAAACAAATACTAACAGAATTAAAGGAGGAAATAGAATGCAATGCATTCATTTTAGGAGACTTCAACATACCACTCCAAAGGACAGATTAACCAGGCAGAAAATAAGTAAGGACACAGAGGCAGTGAACAACACATTAAAACATATGGACTTAACAGACATCTACAGAACTCTATACCCAAAAGCAGCAGATAAATGTTCTTCTCAAGTGCACATGAAACATTTTCCAGAATATACCACATACTAGGCCACAAAAAGAGCCTCAGGAAATTCAAAAAGATTGAAATTCTACAACCAACTTCTCAGCCCACAAAGGTAAAAAACTAGAAATAAATTGTACAAAGAAAACAAAAAGGCTTACAAACAAATGGAGGCTTAACAACATGCTCCTAAATAATCAATGGATCAAGTACCAAATTAAAACAGAGATCAAACAACATATGAAGACAAATGAAAACAACAGCACAACACCCCAATTTCTGTGGGATGCAGCAAAGGCAGTCCTAACAGGAAAGTATAAAGCAATCCAGGCCTATTTAAAGACAGAAGAACAATCCCAAATGAATAGTCTAAAGTCACAATTATTGAAACTCGAAAAAGAAGAACAAATGACACCCAAAGTCAGCAGAAGGGGGAATATTATAAACATCAAAGAATAAATAAATAAAATTGAGAAGAAAAACAATAGAAAAAAGTAATAAAACCAAGAGCTGGTTCTTTGAGAAAATAAACAAAATAGATAAACCTCTAACCATACTTATTAAGAAAAAAAGAGAAACTACACACATAAACAGAATCAGAAATGAGAAATGAAAAATCACTACAGACCCCACAGAAATACAAAAAATTATTAGACAATACTATGAAAATCTATATGCTAACAAGCTGGAAAACCTAGGAGAAATGGACAACTTTCTAGAAAAATACAACATTCTAAGACTGACCCAGGAAGAAACAGAAAATCTGAATAAACCAATTACCAGCAATGAAATTGAATCGGTAATTAAAAACTACCCAGCAACAAAACCCCCAGATGAGATGGATTCACCACTGAATTTTATCAGACATTTAGAGAAGACATAATACCCATTCTCCTTAAAGTTTTCCAAAAAAAGAAGAGGAGGGAATACTTCCAAACTCATTCTATGAAGCCAGCATCACTCTCATACCAAAACCAGGTAAAGACACCACAAACAAAGAAAACTGCAGACCAATATCCCTGATGAACATAGATGCAAAAATACACAACAAAATATTAGCACACCAAATTCAAAAATACATCAAGAGGATCATACACCATGACCAAGTGGGATTCATCTCAGGGATGCAAGGATGTTACAACATTCAAAAATCCATCAACATCATCTACCACATCAACAAAAAGAAGGACAAAAACCACATGATCATCTCCATAGATGCTGAAAAAGCATTCAATAAAATTCAACATCCATTCATGATAAAAACTTTCAACAAAATGGTTATAGAGGGCAAGTACCTCAACATAATAAAGGCCATATACAACAAACCCACAGCCAACATCATACCTAACAGCAAGAAGCTGAAAGCTTTTCACCTAAGATACAGAACAATACAGGGATGCCCACTCTCTCCACTTTTATTCAACATAGTACTGGAGGTCCTAGCCATGGCAATTAGACAAAACAAAGAAATAAAAGGCATCCAGACTGGTAAGGAAGAAGTCAAACTGTCGCTATTTGCAGATGACATGATATTGTACATAAAAAATCCCTAAAGAATCTTCTCCAAAACTACTAGAACTAACATCGGAATTCAACAAAGTTGCAGGATTCTAAACTAATACACAGAATCTGTTGCTTTCCTGTACACTAATGATGAACTAGCAGAAAGAGAAATGAGGAAAACAATTCCATTCACAGTGCATCAAAAAGAATAAAATACCTAGGAATAAACCTAACCAAGGAAGTGAAAGACCTATATCCTGAAAACTACAAGACACTCTTAAGAGACATCAAAGAGAACACTAACAAATGGAAATTCATCCCATGCTCTTGGGTAGGAAGAATCAATATTGTCAAAATGACCGTCCTGCCTAAAGCAATCTACAGACTCAACGCAATCCCTATCAAATTACCAACAGCATTCTTATATGAGCTGAAACAAATAGTTCAAAAATTCATATGGAACCACAAAAGACCCTGAATAGCCAAAGCAATCCTGAGCAGGAAGAATAAAGCAGGGGGATCTTGCTTCCCAACTTCAAGCTCTACTACAAAGCCACAGTAATTAAGACAATTTGGTACTGGCACAAGAATAGACCCATAGACCAGTGGAACAGAATAGAGATGCCAAATTATAACACAAACATATATGGTCAATTAATATACAATAAAGGAGCCATGGATATACAAAGAGGAAATGACAGCCTTTTCAACAGCTGGTATTGGCAAAACTGGACAGCTACAGGGAAGAGAATGAAACGGGATCATTGTCTAACCCCAAACACAAAAGTAAATTTGAGATGGATCAAAGACCATGAAACCATAAAACTCTTAGAAAAAAACATAGGCAAAAATCTCTCGGACATAAACATGGAGCAACTTCTTCATGAACATATCTCCCTAGGCAAGGGAAACAAAAGCAAAAATGAACAAGTGGGACTATATCAAGCTGAAAGCTTCTGTACAGCAAAGGACACCATCAATAGAACAAAAAGGTATCCTACAGTATGGGAGAATATATTCATAAGACAGATCCGATAAAGAGTTGACTTCCAAAATATATAAAGAGCTCACACACCTCAACAAACAAAAAGTAAATAAACCAATTAAAAAATGGGCAGAGGAGCTGAACAAACACTTCTCCAAAGAAGAAATTCAGATGGCCAACAGGCACATGAAAAGGTGCTCCACATCCCTAATCATCAGGGAAATGCAAATTAAAATCATAATGAGATTTCACCTCACACCAGTTAGGATGGTCAACATCCAAAAGACAAACAACAACAAATGTTGGGAAGGATGTGGAGAAAGGGGAACCCTCCTACACAGCTGGTGGGAATGTAAGCTAGTTCAACCATTGTGGAAAGCAGTATGGAGGTTCATCAAAATGCTCGAAACAGGCCTACCATTTGACCCAGGAATTCCACTCCTAGGAATTTACCCTAAGAATGCAGCAGCCCAGTTTGACAAAGACATATGCACTCCTATGTTTATCACAGCACTATTTACAATAGCCAAGAAATGGAAGCAACCTAAGTGTCCATCAGTAGATGAATGGATAAAGAAGATGTGGTACATATATACAATGGAATATTATTCAGCCATAGGAAGAAAATAAATCCTACCATTTACAACAACATGGATGGAGCTAGTGGGTATTATGCTCAATGAAATAAGCCAGGCGGAGAAAGACAAGTACCAAATGATTGCACTCATATGTGGAGTATAAGAACAAAGAAAAAACTGAAGGAACAAAACAGCAGCAGAATTACAGAACCCAAGAATGGAGTAACAGTTACCAAAGGGAAAGGGACTGGGGAGGATGGGTGGGAAGGGTGGGAAGGGAGGAATAAGGGGGGAAAGAAAGGGGGCATTAAGATTAGCATGTGTAATGTTGGGGGAGGCATGGGGAGGGCTGTACAACACAAAGAAGACAAGTAGTGATTCTATAGAATCTTACTATGCTGATGGACAGTGACTGTAATGGGGTTTGTGGGGGGGACTTGGTGAAGGGGGGAGTCTAGTAAACATAATGTTCCTCATGTAGTTGTACATTAATGACACCAAAATAAAATTTTTTTAATTTAAAAAATGAACAAGTGGGACTATATCAAGCTGAAAAGCTTCTGTACAGCAATGGACACCATCAATATAACAAAAAGACATCCTACAGTATGGGAGAATATATTCATAAATTGACACATCTGATAAAGGGTTGACATCCAAAGTATATAGAGCTCACACACCTCAACAAACAAAAAGCAAATAATCCAATTAAAAAATGGGCAGAGGATCTGAACAGACACTTCTCCAAAGAAGAAATTCAGATGGCCAACAGGCACAGGAAAAGATGCTCCACATCCCTAGTCATCAGAGAAATGAGATATCACCTCACAGCTGTTAGGATGGCCACCATCCAAAAGACAAACAACAAATGTTGGCGAAGATGTGAAGAAAGGGGAACCTTCCTATATTGCTGGTGGGAATGCAAATTAGTTCAACCGTGGTGGAAAGCAGTATGGAGGTTCCTCAAAAAACTCAAAATAGAAATACCATTTGACCCAGGAATTCCACTCCTAGGAATTTACCCTAAGAATGCAGCAGCCCAGTTTGAAAAAGACATATGCACCCCTATGTTTATCACAGTACTATTTACAATAGGCAAGAAATGGAAGCAATCTAAGTGTCCATCAGTAGATGAATGAAGAAGATGTGGTACATATACACAACGGAATATTATTCAGACATAAGAACAAAACAAATCCTACCATTTGCAACAACATGGATGGAGCTAGAGGGTATTATGCTCAGTGAAATAAGCCAGGTGGAGAAAGACAAGTATCAAATGATTTCACTCATCGTGGAGTGTAAGAAAGAACAAAGCAAAAACTGAAGGAACAAAACAGCAGCAGAATCACAGAACCCCAGAATGGACTAACAGTTACCAAAGGGAAAAGGACTGGGGAGGATGGGTGGGATGGGAGGAAGGGGGAAAAAGGGGCATTATGATTAGCACACATAATGTAGGGGGGGCACAGGGAGGGCTGTACAACACAGAGAAGACAAGTAGTGATTCGATAGCATCTTACTATGCTGATGGACAGTGACTGTAATGGGGCAGACTTGATAATGGGGTAGTCTAGTAACCATAATGTTGCTCATGTAATTGTACATTAATGATTCAAAAAAAAAAAAGATTGTCTTGCCTTTGTGAGAGACAGAGTTAATGGAGAAAAAAAAGTCAAGCGAGAACTTTGTGAACTCCAAAATCTCAGGGGCTCCAAATCACAGGTGCAGTGCTTAAAATATTCCAGGCCTGGGCTAAGCCCTTTACAAAGTATATTATGTCATTTATTCCTCATGATCCTATAAATTAGTTAAGTCAATCTTATGAATTAGTTATGAATAAATTAAGTTAAAATCATCTCTATTTTATGATGGAGGAACTAAGGCCCAAAGGAATTGGATTACTTGCCCAATATCACATGATTAGTCTATGGTGAAACTAAGTTGCTAAAATTGGGCAATCCAAAGCTAAAATTGGGCAATCCAAATTCTTCATCTCCAGGCTAGTGTCTTCTTTCCACAGCCCAATCACCTCAGCTCTCCTAGGATAGGGTGGCCTAGCAACAGACACAACACCAGTCCAGAGCTGCTTTACCCATTTGCCTGGTTCAATTCCCCAGGGTACCAGATGCTCAATCTCAAGAAACTGCAGTGTACTTGGAGCTAGATTCAAATTTTGTTGCTTTATGGGCAATGTAGGGTAAAAGAGAGAGCTGATAGGGCTAAGAGGGAAAAGAAAAGAGAAAGACGAGGCTGCTGGTCTCTGACATTTATCAGTCAATTCTTTTTTTAATAGCTTTATTGTGAAATAATTGACAGATAACATTTTATAAGTTTAAGGTATACTAGTTAACAATTTAATATGTATACATATGTTGAAATGATTACCACTGTAAGGTTAACACATCCATTACTTCATATAAATAGACAATTTTGTGTGTGTCTGGTAAGAACTTTAAAAATGTACTCTCAGCAACTTTCAAATACACAGTGCAGCATTATTAACTACAGTCACCGTGTTGCACAGTATATCCCCAAAACTTTTTCATTTTTATACCCTTTGACCATCTTCACTTATTTCCCTTACTCCCCTCCCCCTCTGTTCTCTGTTTCTACATCATTCAGTTTAGATAGCACTTGCTGAGAATTAGTTCAAATGTGTAGACAGAAGAATTTTATTTCAAGAACAAAACAGCATTAGTCAAAGTGAAAACTGTGATTTTGCCTAAGAGGTCAAATACCACAAAATTCACCAAGTTAAGTTTATAATAATGTAAGTGATAAAGGACTATATTAAGTGTCTTAAATTGATAGCAAAAAAGCTAATTTGTACTAAAGATAAATATGAAACTTCATTTCTGGATTACTAGCCTATTGTGATTTATCCAAGAATAGAGGAAATAGCATTACTTGAAAAAGTATCAGCAGCACTGCATCTTTATTTCTATGCATTTAAAGGAGCCAGAGGGCTGGCTGCCTAAAGGGAGAGGATGTGGTTAGCTTTGCTAAACTTCAGTCAAAACCATTAATGCCTTTCTTCAAAAATAGATACAGCATTGCTTTTTCTTCTCAACAATCAGCTAAATAGTATGGTTTTGGGGCTTATGGATGAAAAAATATACTTGATGATTACTTACTGATCTATAAGATTTTTAAGGACTATTATTGAGACACAGAAACCATAGAAACCATATGCTTTGATTCCATTACTTTCAGTCACCTGTGGTAGGCCCACGGACATGTATATTACCCTTTACTGACTACTCAGGAGTTGCAGAGCTCTCTAATTTTCTGAAGGTGCCAGAGAAAGTGTGGGCCAGGCAAGAACTAACAAACACTCTCAGACTAGTGCTGAAAAAAAGAGTTATCCTAACTATAATTGTGTTTGATAGGAATTATCAGGATTGTAACGGAGTTTAAGTTATTCAGGGAGAAATCTTAATTTAGCTTTAAAGTGGGGGGTCTGCAAACTTCTGTAAAGGGTCATATGGTAAATAATTTGAGCTTCATGGGCTAAAAGGTGTCTGCCATAACTACTCAGTTCTGCCACTGCAGTGCCAAAACAGTTATGGACAATATGTAAACAAGTGAGTGTAGCTGTGTTCCAATCAAACTATTTATAAGAAAGTGGCAGGCCAGATTGGCCAACTCCTCCTGTAAAGTGATGGTTCTCAAGCTCTAAATGTGCCTCACAATCACCTGTGGAAATTGTTATAAAGGTAGGATCCTAGGCCCCAGTCCACTCCTACAGAATCAGAATCTCTTAAGGATGGAGCCTGAAAATCAGCAATTTGTAAGGTTCACAAGTGGTATGTGAACCACTCTTTGAAAAACAATTTGATACACAACTAGCTTCACCTAAGCTAGGATGGCCCAACTGTCCTCAGTGTGGGCAGGACCTCCCCATATCCTGTGTGGCAGTAAAAAATGAAGCAACTGTTTTCTTTGGCCTTTCTAGTACAAGGGCAGATGGACAAACTGCTATTTTTTGCTTCTGACCTTGAAAATGCCTAAAATAATTCTACTTAGGTGAAATTAACATGAAATTTAGGTTATGGATTTGAAAGAAAATCCTCAACTTAGAATAACAAGATTTCCCAAACATAAATTTCCCTAAAATCCTTTAGATTACAGAATTAGTAGACAAGACCCTAAGCAAACGGTAGGGTTAAACCCTAAGGAATAGTTGACTGTGTGCTCCCTTTTCCCCAAAATAGCTCCAGCAAATTCCCTGTTGCCTAGAATTGCACTACTAGCAAGTCGTTCCTTCGTGTTTGGAGATCTTTGCTTCAACAGAACCTCAGTAAAACTCACATAAAAACAGAAAATAGAAAATCTCTATAGATCTCTGGGAGCTTCTCCCAGCTTTTAACAATCAGTAGAAACCAAATTATTCAACAAAGTTCAGTTCTGTCCAAAAGAAAGTGGTTTTCTGTTTGGTTGACTGTTTTAATTTCTGGAAATCAATCACCTGACCAGTCAAAAAGGCAGCGATGTTCAGGCTGGTAAACAGCTCTACCTCCTCTTCAGCTCTCCAGATTTTCCTAGGAAAGACAATGAATAGACAAAGGGATGGTCTTCAGGAACTTCCTAAAGAAACCAGGAAAGATCTGCAGATACCTCCAGGGAATGCAGCTCTTATTAAGGCTTCTGTTGATCCTAGACCTGAAGGGGAGTGCTCAATGGGAGCAGACAGTCTAATGATTACTAAGACCTGGCTTAGAATGCCCCCTAGAGTTATCACTACAGCAAATGACACTAATTGTTTTTTGTTAAATAATAGTAACATGATTCTGAATGTCCTCAATACATACCCAAAGATCCTAGGAAAAAAGACCCAGAAGTTAACCAGGGAACAGCAGGAAGCCAGGTTGGGATTAGAACTCCACCACCAATCTGCTTGACAGGTGATTATGTGTAAGAGGTGGAAATTAGCTTTACAGAGTTAGCAGTGAGTATCTCAGGCAGCATGGTTCTTGAGTCCAACTCTCACAGGTTGGGCTTCTGACTGCTCCCCTTTTCCATGACAAAAAAAATCCTGCCATTTTCAGGAAAGTAGGGAGGCCTGTTTTCCTGCTTGGTTTCGAATTTACAGAAAGAATCATGAATTGAAGTCTCAGGTATTAGCACAAAAACAGTGAAAGTGCCTAGCAAATCCAGGGACCCCAACATACTTACCCAACCTCCGTGGCCCTGGATGAACTCCCGGAGGGCACTGTTCTCATTGATCATATTTGTCATGGGGAGAGCCACCTGTCTTGCCATTTTAGGAGCTGTGCGGGCCACGTATTCAAGAAGTTTCACTGACACGGCCAGAAAGGCTCTCTCATAAACTAAGCTGGAATCCTGAGCACACCAGGCCTGGCTGAGAGATTTTACTGTGTCCTGAAGTATAGCTCCTGCCTGGGGAGAAACACAGGATCAGTGGAGTGTCACTAAAATAGTACAAGAGGATACAGGGGCAGGAATCTGGCAAAGTAAGCATTTCCCAGAGCAGCAAGTGGTTCTGTCTAAGGGTTGTAATTTTAGGGAGTAGATGGATAAACTTTTCTCATTTTATTATATTTTTATTTATTGTACCAGGTATTAGAAAAAATAAAAGTTTCATCAAACCCATGATTTCAGATATTGTTGCTTAGGATGAACAAAATGATTTAAAGAAAAGCAAAATGACTTAAAAGAAAAATATTAAGTATCTAATAGTGTAGCCAGTCAAATTATAAAGGTATTGCTTTAATGACAAGTCTGGGAAAGTAGAAAAATAGATGAGATTTCCCCCTTCTTCTTTCCTTCCCAAAATATTTGGTCAAAAAGCTTTTAGCTGGGGCCAAGCAAGATCAATTTGTGATGTAGTGTAAGTGGGTCCACTGTAGTCAAAGCAGGGGTGTCAAAAGCCCAAACAAGCTGAGAGGGGCATCTAAGTGAGAGCACCAAGTTTGGTTTCCAAGTATCATTTCCTATTTAAAGAAACCAGAGCTCCCTGGAGAATGGCTGATTTCAGGTAGGGGGTTAGAGACTACAAAATAATCTGTCAGAAATTAAAGAAGTACTCAGAGAATGAGGACATGCCAAAAAAACACAGCCTAGATTGAAAGGACTCCCACTGGCCAAAACCAGGACAATTTGAGCATCCAAATAAATGATAGTAATAGATTATAACCCACTGAATAAAGCAGGAAATCATGAATCCATAGTAATATAGTAAATAAATAAATAGTTGGACATGTCAATGAGATATGGGATATGGGATATTTGCTTGGTTTCAAAGTATCTCTGTACAAAACCTTAATTAATTACAAAGGAGACAAGATTGACTTTACATTGGAGAAGACTTGCCAACACCATCTTACTTGATTAAATAACACCAAATTGAAATCTGTGCCAGTTGAAGGATGCAGTGAGAAGAACACAGCAACATTTCTGTGATATTCCTACTGAAGGGACATACTCTGAATCTACTGAAGAGGAAACATTAAACAAATTCAACTCATGGTGGGACATTCTACAAAATAACTGTAGGTCCACAATCTTCAAGTGTCAAGTCTGTGAAAATCAAGGAAACACAGAGGAACTATTCCAGACTGAAGGAGACTAAAAAGACATGACAACTAAATGCACTATCTGACTCTGGCCCAGGTCTTTTTGCTGTAAGTAACCTCACTAGGATAACTGACAAAACTTGAATGGGATCTCCTGAGGATGAGATAATGATGTTTATTTCAATGCTAATTTCTTGGTTTTTATGCTTAGATTGTAGTTATGTAAGAGAATGTCCTTGTTTGAAGGAAATGTAAAAGTATTAAGGGTGAAGGAACATCATGTCAGCTATTTATCCAAACGATTCAAGAGGGAAATTCTTTACAACATGTACAACTTTTCTATGAGTTTGATGCTGTTTGAAAAAAAACTTTAATTAAAAAAAAAGTAGATTCAGCTATCAGCTACTTAGGAAACAGTGCAAGCAATCAGGGGTAGTAATCCAGTTCCATCCTAATAGGCACACCACCCAAGCTGTATTCAGTAGGCAGAATAAAGCGTAATGGTTAAGAGCGTGGTTCTGGAATGAGTCTTGGTTCAAATCCTAACTTCAACACTTACTGGAGTAAACTAATTATTTGTTTCCCTATCCCTCAGTTTCCTTATCTGCGTAAATGGTTATCAAGTCAGAAAACAATTATTGAGGGCCTATTGTATATCAGATAGTGTTCTAAGTTATGTGAATACAGCAGTGAAAAAGAGGTTTTATACGTTTGCTCTCACAATGTTATATGAAGATGAGGAGAGGAAGTGCTATGGATAATAGTTTCTACAATACCTCATAGAGTGGTATAAAGATTAAATGAGAAGTATAAAACATTTAGAATACTGTCTAGCACATTGTAAATGATGAGTTAATATTAGATGTCATTACTGATATTAATCAGCAACATCTTCTTGCATACTGTCTATGATCTCCAAGTCCAATACAGAATACAAGTGCTGCTGCTAGTAATCAGCATTCTGTTGAAAGGGCAGACACCCCAATAGTGGGTGTTGTAAGTACTTATGCTTCCTTGCATCAGACTTGTTAACTATCTATCCTTCCTGTATATAATTTCATTTCTGGACCTTGGGGGAGAAAAAATACTGCTCCCAGCAAAACAAACATTAAAACAGGTATGTAAAAGAATAAAGTGCTTTAATAAGAATAAAATGCTAAGGATATGCTCTATGCCACTAAGCACAGCTCTGATGAAAAAAGTAGCAACAATCTAAGGTTGGTAGGCTGATGCCAAAGGCTTTCCATGTCAGCAGCTGTTAGGTTTGATTGACTCCTAAAGAATTGGCAACTGGAGGATTCCTGCTGTATTTCCTTGACTAATATACATTCTCAAATCTTTCACAGAACATTTCTAGCCATAGTCATTAGAAGTAGTCTGAAAGGGCATTTGAAATAGAAAATATAGCAGTAAACACTAGAAAGGAGTAGTAGAAACTTGACCTGTCCCCGAATGGCTCCTGCAATGACGTTTTTGGCTGAAGCTTCCACTTCTGCGTTGAACTGGTCACCCAACATTCGAAGGCGTCCAACAATTATGGCCACGTCAAAAGAGCCAGCCTCTCCTAAGACAGAGGGAACACATTTACATTTGTCAAAATGCTTGAAGGGATAGCAAATCCTGGGAATCCAGGTATTGAAGAAAGTTATTTCTCATTCTCTTCCAAGAACATCTTCAATGTTCTGTCCTGTCAACATAAGCAGTCAGAAAATGTCCCTTTACTGAGAATATCTTTCCCTCCCATGAAGACTTCAGGTATTGCTGAAAACTTAAGAGTTTGCCTTTTGAAACTTAAGAGGAAATGAGAAAGCACACTCAGATTCTCTTACTGACCTGCAGTCACCACCTCAGGCCAGCCTGCCTTACCTGAATCTGTTTCATCTACACAACGTAGGTCTCGGTTAGCAACCTGCAATGTGGTGCCTAAGAAGTCTTCGAGTAGAAAGTCCACAATGCATTCTGTTTGCTCCTCAAAAGTTCGGGGGTGATTCATGTTAGATGTTTGCTGCTGAGTTTTGCTTTTCCACAAAACAAGCAGTTTCCAGCTCAGCAGAAAGTCAGAATCACTGGTAAACCAGCAGGTATTATCTATCTTGTTTAAAGCTTTCTAATGGGATATGTAGTCCTGGAGACTTTCCAACAACCTTTCTTCAACAGTAGTTATTCAGAATAGGAGTGTAAGATAAATTCTAGCTGAAATAAGCAGGCGATGAGAGGCAACAAAGGGCCAGGCAGTTTATTTGAGCGCAATTTCCAGGTGATCTTCCCCTGTCTGGCTATCACAGGCGGGGGAAGTCACACCCAGCAGGGCAGGCAGCGAGTTTTTAAAGAAGGTAGGGGAAGGCAGAGCTTAGATTTACAGCGGTGCAAGGATTGGCTAGCCTAAGGCACATTTTTCAGGTTGGGAGGACACAGCAGCCGGGGACTTTGGCACGTCATCAGTGTCGGACATGCTCACCCCTCCCCCCAGTGCCTTCAACCTTACAAGGAGGACTTCTCTGAAGAGTTTACCCACCCAGAACTGGGGAGATGTGTTGAAGACTTTCAGTTCCTTATCCCAGAAGCACACCCTATCCAGCACCTAAGATTAATGAGTAACTTTTATAGTTCACCATTCTAGAACTGAGGAAGAACCTCTTGGGTAATTTCATTAAGAAATACTTCCTGTTAAATTCTCTGTATGATGTAATTTAAAGGAAGGTTTTGAAATTAATAACAAGCATTCAACTCCTGATTAGGGCATTTATTTGCCATAATCATAATTGATTATTTACTGAGTACCTATGTGTAAGGTACTATACTTGCCACTACAAATAACACAGAATAATGACACACAGTTCCTGAGCTCACACTTCAGCATGAATGACAGATTTACATGACTAATTGAGACAGGGACCATGGGTGTAGTCAGGGTAGGGTGAGGGCCTCCGGGAAAAGCAGGGCAGAATATTTACAGTCAGAGCAATGTAACAAGGGGCAAAGAAGTCCCCACTGAAACTCTGTTAAGCATTATGCAAAGTCAAGGTCACACTAATTCTCTAGGGAAAGATGCTGTCTCCCTCAGTGGATCCCCCATCTCCCTTGGGAGCTGGAAAAGTCAGCTGAGTGGAGGCCAGGATTCCCTTTCAGAGGCATCTCCTCGGATGCGAGGGACTGAGGAAAGCCATGGGCACCTGCGAGTCTAGGCTGAGGACACTTCAGCAGCTTCTCAAAGGCCCGCATGTCTGGAATCAGACCCTGACAGCCCAACTGGCTATCCGTGAAGAGCGCCTCTCTGTCTCTGTCTCTGACTTCCAACCTGCTTCTTCAGGCCGCCCTGGCCTCTGAGTGAGGCAGGGGGAGTTCCTAACTCTCTCCTAACTTCATCAGTCTCAAGGAACCTGATGCTCACCTCCGCAAGGTAGGAGACCTTCACTTCGCTCTTATTCCTAACTAAACGCTGTACTTTTTATCTCATAAAAATGTGTCTGGGCACCCGTTAGCCACTTAAAAGATGATTAGCGTCGGCTACCAGTCTTAAATCTCGTGGGGGGGGAAAGGTTTCCCAGTGTCTGCCGCTCCTTGATCCCCCTGCCTCCAGACAGATAGGAATGTCGGGGAGTGGCTGAGCCGATTTCCTACTTTCCTATCCTAATCTGTGGACTCCGAGGGCCGACCGGACCAGTAGACAGTGGTCCTTGGATCTCGGCTCCCACTGATTGATCCGACGGCGCTGAGTGAACCTCCGGCTAGGCTGCTACCTATGCGAGAGTCGCATTTGACCCCCGACCTCTTCTCTCAGTGATCAGATTTGTTATAGTGGGTGACTGGCAAGATAATTTCCAGGCAGTGGCAGAAACTGGTGTTTGAGTATAGCCCCCCCGCCATAAATATCCGTGGCAGCCCCTGAATTTTATTTCTGGCCTTGGCAAAAAGTTCCCTTGCTCTCCAATCAAAGCAGTCCTCTTAGGCCTGCACCACTTTCTCCTGCATAATGTAAATGAGTCTGTAAAGTAATCAAGCTGAAACCTGAGACCAACATGTAAATGGCTCTATTCTGTTGATATCCTTTCCTTAGAGGCAGTCATCCTGGGGCTAGGCATTTCCTTTTCTGCAGCCCCGGGAAAGCAAAACAGGCTTGTGACTTAGATCAGGGCTCTGGCAGCAAGAAGTCACAAAGTCCTTGCACTTATCAGACAGGCAGGGAGCACTCAAGGAAAGCTCGTGCAGAGAAAACTAGAGAAACTCCCAGAAGGTGTAAAGTAGCAGCACACTGGTAAGGCCCCACTAAATCCACAGCTCCAAGGCGACTCTTGCTTAGTGGAAAGGCAAGAGGGGAATCAAGGCAAGGTGCAGGCCACGCTGGTAAGGAGTGATTAAGTCCTGTAGGCCTGGCAGAGGGGGTGACTGACCACTGTCACCCAGGCTCCAAGGCAACGGGATGCCCTTACAGAGGAAAGGCCGACCAGGTGTCACACACCCGTCTTTCTCTCTTCCGGACAGGAGCTTCCTCTTCAAGGTTAAGGCCAGACATGCCTCTGGCATGCATTCTGAAGAACTGGGAGCAATTTTGATTCCCAGACCCTGAAAAAAGTGCCTTATCTTCTTCACACAAGCCTAGCCTCAATACAAACTCCCTAATGGAGAGGCTTGGCCCCTGAGAGAAGTATGCAATATAACAAGATTATGCAACTAAATTTATTTTAATGCAAGGAAGGAAAATAGTCAAAAGTCCCATGAACTACTACAATGTGGAACTAGTTTTGTAAATTATTTTGGTAGAAATCTATTCTACTTATTGGGTTCATTACCTTCAAAAATTGAGAGGTCTTTAAACTGGACTCCCTGAAACAGAAGAAATGTATCTTCTGCAATACAGCCTGACTTTAAATGACTGGAGCTAGAATTGTGCTTGCATTTCATTTCCAGCCCCCTGGACACACACAGTCCCTATCAGTTCAGAGCCTTCATCGGCCCTGTTAGTCTGGGGCCATCTAAACCTTAACCCGGTTACATAAACTGCTCACCTGTAGAGTGTATTCTTGAAAACTGAGATACTTTTAGTCAAATAAGCTAAAAGGAAAGGCAATTGGATATCAGTAACTCAAGTCTCTGTGTCAGTTTATCTGTCTGTGTATATGCTCTTTTTATGAAGAGTGTTGCTAACTGTAGTCATTATGTCTCAATCTGTATGTTTGTGTGTCTAAGCGTGTAAATGAAAGATTTTTCTACCTCCGGATGGTATTAACAAAATTGATTTAAAGACAAGCACTTGTGAAAATTGGCCATTCTAAAACTTCCAGAGAATTCTAATGGAAAATATTAAGCATTAATGCTAATTCAAGTTGAACTGAAACAGACATGTCCTTATGGTTATCAGCTGCCTAAGTTTCCCTAAAGTTATTTAAGTTGATATTACCTGCTAAATCTTTCAAGAATAAAATGCTTAGAGGTTTGACTTTGTCTAATATTCAGTAAAGGTTTTCTAAGTAGTCTAGCATAGTTGTTAAGAATGAATAAACTAAATGTAGCAAGTGAACTTCTTAATAATAATTGTTACAGTGTGTATACCTACCTACAGCCTGAGAATCTTTGTGGTAACCTAAAACCTTAAAGTTTTGCTAAGTTAAGAAGATATACTTTGTGCTTAGTGAGAAATTGTGTTGTAAAGCTCATGGTTACAGAAATTATAAAATGTTCATAAATTTGTCAATCCAAAGAATGCTAGTGAAACAGTTTACAATACCCTGCTTCTCAGTGTTTACGAAAAATTAAGGTACCTAATGGTTTTAAGTTCTAATTAAAACTACTTAAAGTAATAAGGAAAACATTTCTGCATGCTAAAGAATGTGTCTTTTGATAAAAGAATGTAACTTTGTTCTAAATTACAGTTGTTTATTTAGAGGGAGAACTCTAAATAAAAAGAAGGTTGTAGAAAGTTTTGGACGAATTTAATATGCTCATGCTATATAAAATTAAAGCAAATGAGTCTTGGTATCAAGTACACAGCAAAATTAGAATTTTGTTTTCAGTTAAAAAGACAAAGTTTTCTTAACTGTTAGTGAAGGGCCCCCACCAGTAAGATGGCAAACTTCCGGCTTCTCTTCAGGGTCCTCAGTTCCCGCTGGCGCCACCTGAAGCCCAATCACCTCTCGCCCCCCTCCCAATCCCAGCACCTAGCCAACAGCCACCAGCCCCGTAGAAGTGACACCTCAATCAATTCATGCCCCTTCCTATATAACCCAGCACCTTTCCCTAATAAAGCGGAACTCTCCGGTGAATTGCTGCTATGTGTCGCTCCTTTCCTTTCAGTTAGTCTGCTCTTAATAATGAAAGATTGCAAAGGGTTCTCTGTTTTATCAAAGCAGTTTCTCATGCTTAAAGTCTCAGTGAGTTGTCAGAGTATTGAAGAAAATGAGATCTTAATATTGAAAGGACTAAAAGCTGAACCTTGCTAAGAACTGTGTAACCTTCTTTATTTGCCTTTGAGGTATTTTGTTGTCATTCTAGTTAAATGGAAAAGTATTGCTTCATGGCAACCTATAATCCTATTTAAGTAAGTGCCCCCCCCGAAAAAAAATCAAATTCAAAAAGGTACTTTTACCACTAGTTAACTCTGATATTTTCCAGAGGGCCCCTGAAACATGTCAGAGGAACTTTTTCTTATTGGAGAAAGTATTTGGCTAAGTTGGCTTATTTATCTGATATATAATTACCTGCTTAATTAAATAGAAAGCACTGTCAAAGGGAATAATGCTAAACTTTGTTACTGAATGTTTTGTGTTACAAAAATATCCGAATAATTTCCTTATGTCAACTGTCTTACAGTAAGCTCTCATCAGATCTTTAACCATTGTCATTTGTAAGTCTTTTGTCATTTATAGTCACTGTTTTATTACTCCTAAGCTAGTAAAGAACTAGATTTCAGCAGAACAAGTATTGGTTACATAAAAATAAGTAAACTAAGGAAGATGATTTTGTGGCTTTTTGTTTCAAATCTTGCTGATAAAGTGTTTAAAGCTTTTTATCTTAAGCTGACTGACAGTTTCATAAATGACAATACCTTTATAAGCAGAATTGAAACATTTAACTTTCTCTCTACCTGACCCCCCAAAATTTAAAAGCTTTCAGTATTTTTATATTTCATGGCAGAATGTTTATTTGCATAAGTTCAATAAGAATCTGCTTTCCTTGTAAGAAGACCAATTAAAAACATAGGTTATACTCCAAAGCTTTGACTGGAATGTTATACCTGAGAGACACGTGCATAAACTCAGACATGAACAGCTTTAAGGAACTACGGTTGACTATATAAAGCCAACAAAGCCCCTTGGAAGAACTGGCCTGGTACCTTGCTTACAGGGTTCCCAGCAGCCTTACCAGGAGAGTAAGGAAGGTCATTTCCTGGCAGGTGCAGGAACCTCAGGATGTCTTGGGGACCTTGAGAAGAGAGGAATTTACCCAAATCTACAGGTACTGCAGGCAAAACCTAATGGCAAGTCTGGCTTGGCTTTCTGACCTCGAGAGGCCTTTAAAAGTTCAATCTGAAATTCCTTACAAAAAGTTCCAGCAAAGCACATTTAAAAGAGCCTATGTAATCAATTGCTCTTCTTGCTGCACTTATGCAAATAGTAAAGCCAAGTGTTAATTATTTTCTTAACCTGGTTACTTCTAATACCAATGAGGGTGATTTTAGAGAAAAGTATTGTTTCAATAATGCAGCCTTATCCATACTAAATCCTAATACTAGTCATTGGGACATAAACTAGAACCAGAATTCTAGTTTCTTCAAAATATCTGGCTATGATTTTCCAGATGTTTTAGTTTTCTCCTTTCATTTCAATTAAAGTTTACTATTTCTAGTCCTCAAATTCAGCCATGCATTCTTAATCTCATCAAGTTTGTCCTTTGAGAATGGAAAATCCAACTCCAGATGTTGCTACTTAACCTAATAACAATTTGTTCTGTCTTGCCTAGAAGTCACAAAACTGCAAATAGTAATAGAAATGGAACCTGGAATAGAAGTGCCCATCTTCCCAGGTCCTCTCAACTGACCACTGATGGAGACCTAACTGCACCCTTTACTGCACCCCTTCTCAGCATGAAGCAGCCAGAGCGGTCGTTGCCCCCTTTCCCTAGCAGCAGCTAGGGTCTCCATCTGTAGAGGGGGGAATGAGACAGGGACCGTGGGTGTAGTCAGGGTAGGGTGAGGGCCTCCGGGAAAAGCAGGGCAGAATATTTACAGTCAGAGCAATGTAACAAGGGGCAAAGAAGTCCCCACTGAAACTCTGTTAAGCATTATGCAAAGTCAAGGTCACACTAATTCTCTAGGGAAAGATACTAAGAATATAGACATCTTCAGTGAGATCAGTTAAAGGTCAAAAGGCCAGACGCAACTTGGCCTGGAATGTTTGAGTGTTCTGCAAGGGTATCAGCATAACCTGTGACTCCATTGTCACCCCTAGCAATCAGACTATGACCCAGCCCACCTTGAGGACAGGGCAGGTGATGCAAGTCCACACCCCTAAGTTTTTTTCATGCTCTCGGAAAATCCTC
This sequence comes from Manis javanica, assembly GCF_040802235.1. Classification (NCBI taxonomy): domain Eukaryota; kingdom Metazoa; phylum Chordata; class Mammalia; order Pholidota; family Manidae; genus Manis; species Manis javanica. The sequence continues at coordinate 95,602,656 of NC_133159.1, read as the reverse complement.
AACTGCCTATAAAACCCCCTATACAACGCACCACTCTGGGCTCTCCTGTCCCCTCCTGGCATGAGCCAGTGTAACGGAGTGCAGAGAGCATCAAGTCAGGAAAAAGAACTAATGACACTTAACCTGACTGCCTAGAGCGAGAGCCACCCAGTCTTTTCTTGTGTAAATTACCCGAGGCTTCTGAGAAATGCGCCTACCCTAAGTTAGATAACTAGAAGTGGGCAACAGCCAGGGAACGCCTGGGGATGTAACCCGTGATAAGTCACATAGACATGCTTGGGTAAGCAAGAGATAACAATTGAAGCAGGCAGGCAACTGGCACATTCCCTAAAAAGGTTACAATGTTTCCCATTGGTTACAACATAGAGTGTGTTTTAAACCTATTAGTTGTAGAATTGCGCGGGCTTTGATGTAACTGCTGTGAAGATCCTATATAATCAATACGCAAAGTTGCTTCGGGGTCGGCAACTCGGACTCGGCCTGCGTGTCAGGGGAGGTGCTGTCGACCCCAGCTTGCTGGCTGAATAAAGACTTTGCTTGGATTTTCATCGACGTGTCCGCGTGTCTTGTTCTCTGGGAAACCCTGGAGTCCTAGACCCTAACATTTGGGGGCTCGTCCGTGATCCGTGCGGCTTCCCTGAGAACAAAGGACAGCTGGAGGCAAGGTCTAATTGTCCGGACAGGGCAGTGTAATTCGACGGTCGCCCCCTCGTGTCTGCATAAGTCCATTATAAAGCAGGAGTCACCATCCCGTGTATGGTCTCGGGTTAGTGACCCCGAGTGAGAGAGTCCGGGTTGGTAGTCCCGGCCCCCTGGTTAGTGACCCTGGGTGAAGTCCAGGTGACTAATCCTGGCCCGAGGGTCTGAGTGACTCGGCCTTAGGAAAGCAAGTCTGATCGGCAGGAACCTGGCGCCCGAGGAGGGAAGGATCGAGCTCGTCACCCTGCGACAGTCCGAGTGGACGCCTTTTGGGAGAATCACGAGAGTTTTTGAGGATCCTGAAAGTGGTGAGGGTGGTGTGCACCAGAGTGAAAGAAGGACCGGTCCGAATGAGTGTGATCAGATGTGGTGTGTGTGCTTGGTGTTATCATTGATTGTTTTATTGTGTTTTGGTTTCGGTTTATATTTTTTTTTTGCGCTTCTCATTTTAAGTTTCCTTGTTCTAAGGTTCTCCTGCTCTCTCTGTTCCTCCTTTCTGCCACTACATCATTCCCCGTGGGCACGGGTCGGGCAATTAAGAGCCATTAGGGCGCCCGCTGCTAGAAGACTCCCGTGACAGGATAAGGGGGTCACAGCCACGAATCCCAGATAAATTCGCATCCCCCGCAGAAGAAAAACTGTGCAACGACAGGCACCCGTTTACAAGCACATACAACAGTCATCTTGTTTGAAGTGGCATCTTCATCCTTTGCCTTTGTCTCCCTCATATTATTTTTCTTCTTCTTTTTCACTATGGGTCAGACTCAGGCTACTCCTAAGAGTCTGATCCTTTCCCATTTCCCGGAGGTCAAGGAACAGGCCTTAAATATGAGCCTTGGCATCAAGAAGGGTAAGCTCGACACCTTTTGCTCAGTCGAGTGGCCTTCCTTTGGAGTAGGCTGGCCGACCCAGGGGTCTCTTTCCCTAGACCTTATTGGCAAAGTCAAAACCATTATCTCCCGACCAGACCCTGAGGGCCACCCTGACCAACTCCCCTATATCTTGGTCTGGGAAAATCTAGCCGAGAACCCTCCATCCTGGCTGAGGCCCTTTTTGGTGGGGAAACCTCATACTGACCCACTAAAGACCTCCGTCCTAGTTGCTCAGGAAAAACTAAAGCCCTCTTATTGCAGGGCCAGAAATCCTGTGCACCCAAGTGCGCCGCCTGTCCTCCCCAATAGTTCTCCTCTCTACCCCCTTCTGCCGATTGAGCAGCCACCCCCATATGCGGAGGAGAGGGGTGAAGCTGCCGGGAGGATAGAAAACGAGGCTGGGGAACCCAGCAGGAACCAGGCAGCCGCAGCTTCCCCAAACTCTTCAGCAGAGGGAGGCAGGAGGCCGGAAAGAGCTTCCCCACACTTCCCCGCCCTGGCCCCATGCTGGGGGCCAGGTAGAACAGGAAGAATGCAGTTAAGGCCTCGGGGGGCCAGGGAACAAGAAGGGGAGGCTCCCTCCTCCACCTCAGAAGGAGCAGTGCCGGTTCTGCCTGTGCGTGCCATTGGTACAGGCATCGCTCAACAATATCAATACTGGCCCTTTTCATCTAGTGACCTCTATAATTGGAGGACTCAGAACCCTCCCTTCTCAGAGGACCCCAAGTGTCTTATAGGTCTAGTGCAGTCCATTATGTTTACCCATCGTCCCACATGGGACGACTACAAGCAATTGCTCTGCACTCTCTTCACGACGGAAGAGCGAGAGCGTATCCTCAATGAGGCCAGGAAAAATGTCCTCGGAGAGAATGGAAGACCCACTACCCTCCAGCCCATCATCGACGAGGCGTTCCCACTTACGCACCCGGATTGGGACTTCGGGACTGCAGAAGGTAGGGAGCGTCTCCGGGTCTACCGCCAGACTCTGATGACGGGTCTCCGGGCAGTCGCCAGACGGCCCACTAACCTGGCTAAGGTAAAAACTATTGTTCAGGGGAAAATGGAAAGCCCAGCCGCGTATCTGGAAAGGCTGTTTGACGCTTACAGGCAGTATACCCCCATAAACCCGGAAGCAGAGGAACATAGATCAGCTGTAGTCCTCTCATTCATCAACCAGGCAGCCCCCGATATCCGGAGAAAACTCCACAAGCGGGAGGACCTGGGGGAGATCTCTATTAGAGAACTGCTGCAGCAGGCGGAGGAGGTCTTCAATGCTAGGGAAACTCCAGAGGATAGAGAAGAAAGGCTGAGGAAAGAGAAATGGGTAATGCAGGAGAAAAATAGGAAGGAAGACAGAATTTCAGAAGAGGGAGAACAAGAAGCAGAGGGAGGAGATGGCCAGGATATTCCTGGCCGGGGTGAAGGAGGGCCCTAGGCCACCTTGAGGAACAGGACCTCGCCAATCCCAACTAGGACGAGATCAATGCGCCCTGTGTAAGAGATATGGACATTGGAAGAGGGAGTGCCCCCAAAGGAGGGAACAAGGAAGAGGGAACCCTGTTAAGACCCTGCACCTAGTAGAGGAGGATTGACGGGGACGGGGCTCAGCACCCCTCCCTGAGTCCTGGGTAACCCTGTGCGTGGAGGGGACTCCCATTGGGTTCATGGTAGATACTGGGGCACAATATTCAGTTCTTAACCAGGCCCACGGTCCCCTGAACCCAGGACGCACAAGTATAGTCCAGGGAGTGACAGGGTCCAAGAAATGTGCCTGGACCACTAGCAGAAAAGTGGACCTAGGAAGGCATCAGGTCTCTCACTCATTTCTGGTCGTACCTGAGAGCCCCGCACCATTGTTAGGTAGAGACTTACTAACCAAGGTTGGGGCGCGCATTCATTTTGAACCTGAAGGGATAAAAATCATGGACAAAGAAGGGCAGCCCCTACAACTGGCGCATGTGTTAACTCTGTCCCTGGCCGATGAACATCATCTGTTTCAGGCGGATCAAGAAAAGGGGGGCCGGGGAGAAATGGACTCTTGGTTACAGAGGTTCCCTTCCGCATGGGCCAAGACCGGAGGAATTGGTCTCGCTAAACACTTATCCCCAGTCGTTGTTCAACTCAAAGCCGCGGCTCTACCCATCCGGGTCCAGCAATATCCAATGCCGGAAGAGGCTAGGAAAGGGATAGCACCCCATATCCATAGACTGTTGGAGACAGGAATCCTTAAAAACTGCCAATCTACATGGAATACGCCCCTGCTTCCAGTGAGGAAGCCTGGCAGTAGAGATTACAGACCAGTGCAGGACTTGAGGAAAGTCAATGAGAGGGTAGAAGACATCCATCCTACAGTGCCCAACCCTTACACCCTACTCGGCCACCTGCCACCCATGCATGTGTGGTATACTACTCTGGACCTGAAAGACGCCTTCTTTAGTATCCCACTCTCTGAAGTTAGTCAGCCTTTGTTTGCCTTTGAGTGGCAAGAGCCTGGGGGTGGGGGAGGGGGAAGAAAAGGGCAGCTTACCTGGACTAGCCTACCACAGGGCTTCAAGAACTCTCCCACCTTATTCAATGAAGCCTTAAGCCAGGACCTGGAGCCCTTTCGCAGGAGCCACCCCTGTGTGACACTGCTGCAGTATGTAGATGACCTGTTGCTGGCCACGGAAACCCGTGAAGAGTGCGAAGAAGCCACGGGGAACTTGCTGGCTGAACTGGGCGAACTGGGATATGGAGCCAGCACCAAGAAAGCCCACATCTGTCAGAGGTCAGTAGTCTACTTGGGGTACAAAATATCTAATGGGGCCAGGTGGCTAACGCAGGCTATGAAACAAACTATCCTGACTATCCCTGTCCCTTCCTCACCTTGGGGAATGAGAGAATTTCTTGGCTCAGCCGGGTTTTTCAGGCTCTGGATTCCAGGGTACGCAGAAATAGCCCGACCGCTATATGAAGTGACCAAAGAATGGCCGGGCTGGCAATGGACTCAGGAACAACAAGAGGTTTCTGACAGACTAAAAGAAGCTCTCCTCCGGGCCCCCGCCCTATCTCTGCCAGACCCAGAAAAACCATTTATCCTGTTTATAGATGAAAAGAAGGGAGTGGCTAAAGGAGTCCTGGCTCAGCAGCTGGGCCCATGGAAAAGACCTGTGGCCTATTTGTCCAAGCGGCTAGACCCAGTGGCCTCCGGGTGGCCACCTTGTCTGCGTATCCTAGCAGCCATCGCTCTACTGGTAAAGGAGGCAGACAAGCTGACTTTTGGCCAGAACCTGAGAGTAACAGCCCCACATACTGTAGAGGGGATCCTCAAGCATCCTCCAGGAAAATGGATGACGAACGTAAGACTCACCCACTACCAAGGGCTCCTACTAGACTCTCCACGAATCGCCTTCTCTGACCCGGTAACCCTAAATCCTGCCACCCTTCTGCCGGACCCAGATCTGACGACTCCCATCCATGACTGTAGAGACATCCTTTCCGAAATTATCCAGGTGCGAGCAGACCTGAAAGACACACCATTACCAAACTGTGAGCTAAATTGGTATACAGATGGGAGCAGCTTTGTGCAGGAGGGGGTCAGGAGAGCAGGGGCAGCAGTAGTAACCCACGAAGGGGAAGTTGTCTGGAGCGCAGCTCTGCTCCCTGGCACCTCAGCACAGAAGGCGGAACTTATTGCTCTCGCTGAGGCCCTGGAAAGAGCAGAAGGCAAGCGGGCCAACATTTACACAGATAGCAGATATGCCTTTGGCACTGTCCATGTCCACGGTGCCATCTACCGAGACAGAGGATTCCATTCCGTGGAAGGGAAGGGACTGAGGAATCTGCAAGAAGTCCAAAGACTACTAGCTGCTGTCGAAAAACCCAAAGCGGTAGCAGTTATACATGTACCGGTCCACCAATCAAAGAAGACACCTGAGGCCATCGGCAACAGCCATGCTGATGCGGAAGCTAAGAGGGCAGCCCTCTTGGACTCCCTTGTACTTGCAGCCCTCAAAATACCCATACCTGAACTGCCCGCCTTGCCACCCAAACCTGAGTATTCCCCCCAGGATCTTGAGTGGATTAAGAAACAAGTCTCGGGGAAAGTGTTTGAGGAGGGAAATTGGAGTAGGGACCAAGAAGGTAGGTTGATCCTGCCAGAAGCATTGGCGCAGTACATGCTTGCTAATCTGCATAAGTCCACTCATCTAGGCTGGAAAAAGCTGCTCAGCCTTTTCCAGTCTGCGCAGTTGGTGTTTCCCCACCAGAATGAGGCAGCTCGTCAGATCACAAAAGAATGCAGTAGCTGTGCAATGCTAAGACCAGTCCCAAGAGGGCTGCACCCGGTAGGTACCCGGGAAAGGGGGAGGGCTCCAGGGAGGAATTGGGAAATAGACTTCACCGAAATAAAACCAGGGAAGTATGGATACAAGTACTTGCTGGTTATGGTAGATACTTTCTCTGGGTGGGTGGAGGCCTTTCCAACCAAGCATGAGACTAGCCAGGTAGTAGCAAAAAGATTAATTGAAGAAATCATCCCCAGATATGGGGTCCCTGAAGCAATAGGTTCCGATAACGGCCCGGCTTTCGTTAGCAAAATCCTGCAAGGACTAGCCCTAGCTTTGGGAGTAGATTGGAAGTTACATTGTGCTTATAACCCACAAAGCTCTGGGCAGGTAGAAAGAATGAATCGGACCCTGAAGGAGACCCTTTCTAAATTGGTATTGGAGACTGGCGGGGACTGGGTGACCCTCCTGCCCTTAGCCATCTTCTGCGCTCGGAACTCCCCCTATGTACATAGTTTAACTCCATTTGAGATAATGTACGGGGCCCCTCCACCCATAACCCGGCAAGTGCAGCTTCCCGGTGCAGAGGACCCATACCCTGACTATCTGAATGTGTTGCAAGCTCTTGCTAAAGTGCAGCAGGAAATCTGGCCCCTGATCAGAGCATATTATAAGGGCAGGAAAATTCCGAGCCCGGAACATGGCATAGTCCCAGGGGATATGGTATGGGTCAAAAGACACCAAGTGAGGACTCTTGAGCCCAGGTGGAAAGGACCTTACGTTGTATTGTTTACCACCCCCACTGCTCTCAAGGTTGATGGTATCGCTCCATGGGTGCACCACACCCACGTTCGGATCCTACCTCGTAACGATCCAAGGAACCGAAAAGAAGAGTGGAAGGTGCAGCAGCATCCTGCCAATCCCCTAAAACTACACTTAAGCCGAAGATGAAAGAGATCCTGCTAATAAGCTCCTTAGTATGGATCTTCATGGGAGCCACATCTGTGGGGATCAGAGGCACCAACCCCCATCAACCAAGGAACCTGACCTGGATGCTGATTGATAGCGACAATGGGGAAGTCATCAACTCCACACAACACAGTGCGCCAATCGGAACCTGGTGGCCTGACCTGTATGTCTGCTTTCGGCAGATCAACCCCGTTTACCGATCCATCCCTCCAAATTTGGCTCGCTCCCATGGGTTTTATGCTTGCCCAGGAACAGGCAAAGGAAGGCACTGTGGGGGGGGGGCATGACTTCTTTTGTGCCAGCTGGGACTGTGTAACCTCGAACGATGGGGATTGGAGATGGACAGTTACAAAAATCGATTCTGTCAAATTTGCTTATGTCAACAAGGGCATCCCTCGTCACCAGCCTATGGCCCTTTACAAAACCAAGGCTTGTGACAAAACGGACCAGGATTGGGTAAGAGTTCAATTCACCGAGACGGGCAAAAACACTGAGGTATCACGCTGGATAAACGGACTAGCGTGGGGAATGGTGTATTATAAATATGGGGGGCATGCCAGCTCAACCCTCATCATTAAATTAACCATGTCAACTCCCACGGCCGCCATAGGTCCCAACCCGGTTATAAATCCCCAGAAACCTTCAATCCAGGACAAGGGCCTGAGCAAAAAGGATGAGAAAATGCCGACCAGAATGCTTGCTCCAGAGCCCATGAGAGGACTGGGTCCATTGACCTCTGGGTTATGGGCCCAGCACACTCCCTCCAGGTTAGATAATCCCATGTGGGAAATGGTGCAGGCAGTAGTAGAGACTCTTAACCACACCACTTCCTCCCTCACCGATCCCTGTTGGCTATGCTACCCAGGTTCACCCCCCTTCTATGAGGCAATCAGGATAAATGGCTCCTACACTATCAACAACTCCCATCCCACTTACTGGGACGGGAGACCGTGGAGACTTACAATCGCTCAAGTCTCAGTCATTGGTACGTGTGTAGGCACAGTCCCGATGACCCAGAGCCAGTTATGCTCCTCCTATAATAACACTACGTGGGAGCAGGGAAAGTGGATTATACCCTCCTCGGGCTGGTGGCTCTGCTCAAAGACAGGCCTCACTCCGGCCCTATCCACCTCTGTGTTCAATGCTAACAGTGAGTTTTGTGTGCTGGTGGCCATTCTACCTCGCCTAATGTATCATTCTCATGAATCTCTCCTTTCTTATTGGGAAGAAAGGCCGAGCCCCCACCGGAGCAAGAGGGAGGTTGTTACCGCCCTGAGCATTGGGACCCTCTTCTCCCTAGGGATAGCAGGGGCAGGCACTGGGGTCGCAGCCCTTGTGACACTGGAAAAAGGGCTCACAGCCTTGAGGCTGGCAGTCGACAGGGACCTAGAACAGCTCCGACAGTCAGTATCAAACCTGAAGCAATCCCTCACCTCCTTGGCAGAGGTGGTCCTACAGAACCGAAGAGGCCTGGACCTCTTGTTCTTAAAAGAAGGTGGGCTATGCGCAGCCCTAAAAGAAGAATGCTGTTTCTATGTAGATAAGACAGGTGCAGTCAGAGATTCCTTAGCCAAACTAAAAAAAGATCTTGACAGGCGGCGTAAAGAATATGAAAGCAGCAGCAGCGAAGGCTGGTTTGAATCTTGGTTCAAGCACAAGCCATGGTTTGCTACCCTCCTCTCGGCCGTTGCAGGGCCACTGGTCATCCTGCTGTTTTTGCTTACCATGGGCCTGTGTATAATAAACAGGCTGTTTAAGTTTGTGCAGGAGAGGTTTGACACCGTCCAACTCCTGGTCCTTCGCCAAAAATATCAGGCCCTAGACACCGCTGCGGAAGATTCCTTAGTCTGATCAAGAAAAGGGGGGAAATGTAACAGAATGCAGAGAGCATCAAGTCAGGAAAAAGAACTAATGACACTTAACCTGACTGCCTAGAGCGAGATCCACCCAGTCTCTTCTTGTGTAAATTACCCGAGGCTTCTGAGAAATGCGCCTACCCTAAGTTAGATAACTAGAAGTGGGCAACAGCCAGGGAATGCCTGGGGATGTAACCTGTGATAAGTCACATAGACATGCTTGGGTAAGCAAGAGATAACAATTGAAGCGGGCAGGCAACTGGCACATTCCCTAAAAAGGTTACAATTTTCCCATTGGTTACAATATAGAGTGTGTTTTAAACCAATTAGTTGTAGAACTGCGCGGGCTTTGATGTAACTGCTGTGAAGATCCTATATAATCAATACCCAAAGTTGCTTCGGGGTCGGCAGCTAGGACTCGGCCTGCGTGTCAGGGGAGGTGCTGTCGACCCCAGCTTGCTGGCTGAATAAAGACTTTGCTTGGATTTTCATCTCCGTGTCCGTGTGTCTTGTTCTCTGGGAAACCCCGGAGTCCTAGACCCTAACACCAGGAGCTCTAGTCTCTCACTTTATTTCTAGATAAAGGCCTGTACCTTGCTCTCCTACCTTGACTGTTTGTGAAGCTCATTCTTTAGCTCTGTAAACAAGAACTCAGCATCATCACCACATAATTTCTTGTGCTTATTGGAGGCAGTGATCACAGTGTGGAATCAGGGTTAGGAAGGCCTCCTTAAAGAAGTGAGGTAGGGCTGAGACATGGGACAAACATCATGATTGACTTTTCCTGCCTATGATGAAAAATGCTGAGATATAAACAGCATAGTAAGAACTGGAGGTGTTGGGGGGGAGGGGCATTATTTTCCTTGGTTCTTGTTCCTGCCGCAATGAAGAATTGAAGGGCAGAGAACACCATAGTGAAGCGGAGTAAAAGTTTTATTTAAAATTAGTTACTTAAACAGAGAAAGTGTGCAGGCTACCTCAGGGAGGAGAGGCACCTTGAAAGGTTTAAGTTTTATATAAAGAAAGTGTACACTCCGAGAAAGGGGAGTGTGGACTACCTCAGAGAGGTGCACTGAAAGACTGGGAAAACGTTAAAGTTATGCACTTAGAAAGTGCTGGCGACCTCAGAGAGAGGTACTTCAAAGTGAAAGATTGAGAAAAAGTTATAGTTACGTTAGGCAGGAAAATAGATGTGAGCAGGGTGGAAAGAGAACAAGGTCAGTAAAGCCCCCTAGAAAGGACTCAGTTAACCAGTTAAAACTAGAAAGCCAGAAAAGACTCAAGAGTTAATCAGTTAAAACTCAAAAGGTCAAGAGCAACTGGGCCTTGAATGTTTGAATATTCCCCAGATAAAGAGAAGTATCTGAGTACAGCCCATTTCTTCATTGTGTCAATTAGATCATTGTAAGATTTACTCTAGCCTGCTAAAAGGCCCACCTGTAAACAGCATAATAAATACAGGGAGATCCCACCTTAAAGCCAAAATACATTTTGAAAAAAACCCAGGAAGTTTGAGGAGATTCTTAACATACTCTTTAGCAATGTGATTGATATGCTCCCAAGCCAGGAAGCTGCTATCCTGGGAGGGGAACAGAGCAGTAAATTTCTTGTGTTTAGCTAATTTTGCAGGATTACCTAGAAGACTGATAAGAAATTTAATGTATCATCAAAGATACTTGAGACCACTTAACAAGCCCACAGCCTAACCCTTTGTCACATTCCTGAAAAATCCTTAAAAGGGGGAACCAACCTTTCAGTGCACTCCTCTCTCTGAGGTCGCCCATATTTTCTAAGTGTGTGACGTTTTAATCTTAAAACTCTTTCTCTCCAACCTTTCAGGGCTTTCCTCTCTATCCTCTGAGGTCACCTGCACTTTTTAAGTAACTTTAAATAAAACATTTACTCTGCTTCACTACTGTGTCTCTGCCCCTCAATTCTTTGTCGCAGGGGGGACAAGGACCAAGGAAGTAACACAACGCCTCTCCCCCAACAGTTACACACTTAGAAAGTGTGGGCTACCTCAGAGAGAGGACCACAGTGAAAGGTTAGGGGATCTCCCTTTTAAGGATTTTTCAGGAATGTGACAAAGGGCTAGGGGTGTGGACTTGGTAAGTAGTCTCAAGATGTTTATTCTTTCTTATCAGTCCTCCTGGTAATTCTGCAAAATTAGCTTAACGTAGGAAATTTACTACTCTGGTCCCCTCTCAGGATAGCAGCTTCCTGGTTTGGGGGCATATGAATCAAGACTGCCTGCCCTTCCTCCAAGGTGGGCAGAGTTATTTGTTTGCTAAAGAGTATGTTAAGTTACTTCTTAACTTCTTGGTTTTCCTTTATTATGCTGTTTATAGCTGGGCCTTTCAGCAGGCTAAAGTAAATTTTATAATGACTGTTAGGGTCCAGGCTTCCGAGGCTTCCCCAGAGAACAAACTACACAGGCATAGAGATGTAAATTCAAGCAAAGTCTTTATTCAGCCAGCTAGCTGAGGTCCAAGTCAGCCCGATGCAGCGGGTCTCAACAAGGACCCCGAGCACTCAGATCCAAGGGTTTATATAGCAATTTCAAAGCACTTAACTCATAGCAATTTTCTATAACTATACATTATTCTTGCAAGACATATATCCTGGGGTTAAGCAAGGGCAGGGTAAGACTACTCCTCAATGGTTAGGGAGGTTCTGCACGATAAGCTTGGTATGTAAGATTAACTGACCAAGGTTAGCTGACCAAGGGTCACAGCTGCCCACCACCCGGTGCTCATGATTAACTTGTTTTTCAAGGCCTTACCCAGGCCCAGGGTTTTTTGTTTTTGTTTTTTTTCCTCTGAGTCACACTCTCAGAAAATGGTTTCTAGGTTTCTAAGATGGCTATGCTTATGCTAATTTACTAATCTTACTAATGCTTAGATTCTACATTTCCCCACTTTCCTTTGACCATTCCAATCATGGAATGTTTGTTTCTTCCTGCTGTGTGAGTGAATGATACTGCGGTCTCAGCATTAGCACCTGAACAGCACTCACTCTTTCCCTAACAAAGGCTATTAGCCGGTTTAAGATACAGGGACCTAAAGTGAGAAGCAGTATAAAAATAAGCAAGGGCCCTGCCAGGGTGGATATCAGGGTTGTAAACCATGCGGATTTAGTAAACTAGGATTCAAATAGCCCTTGGCTGGCCTCTCGCTCTCTCTTCCTTTGATCTGGTCTCTCTCTAAGTTTAGACATTGAATCTCTTACTATTCCGGAATGGTCTGCTGTTAAGGTTTAGCTAAGTTTTATTAGTTCTTTTTCCTGACTCTTAATGCTCTCTGCACTCCTTTACAATAACATCATCTTAATTGACACAATGAAGACATGGGTTATGCTGAGATATTTCTCTTTTTCTAGGGAATATTCAAACTGATAAGGAAAATATTCAACACAGCAGTCAAGGTCAGCAAACCGCTTTTTTCCTCCGGTTGGCAAAGCACTCCCAGCTCCTCTTTTGCCCTGCGCATGCTGAAATGCCACATATCAAAATAATTTAAATTGCTTCCCTTGTTTGTGCTCAGGGCTCAGACCTTGAGACTACTCCCCTCTGAGCCCACCGGTGTAAGAATAAAACCTCAACGCTCCAAGACCTCCGAGTGCCGCTTGGTTCTTCGGTCAGTGATCCAGTCCAGGTTTTCCAGTATTTTCTGTAACAAAACTTCAAGCCCAAGTTGCTCCTGACCTTTTGAGCTTTAACTGATTAACTGATTAACTCTGAGTCTTTTCTGGCTTTCTAGTTTTAACTGGTTAACTCTAAGTCCTTTCTAGTGGGTTTTACTGACCTTACTCTCTTTCTACCTGACTCATATCTATTTTCCTGTATAACAGAGTGTCTTGCCAATGGGTTTCAGCCCCAGGCAAGTTTGCTATGGATTCAATGTGACCAAAGAAATTGACAATGAAAGGTCATACCCAATTTTATTTCCAGATGGCAGGTCAGTCACTAGAATCGCAGTCACTCAGAGCAAGTCTGCATGCAGCAAGCTGGTCTCTGCCTCTGGGCCCCTCTGTCTGTACAGCCTTCCTCTGGGCCTCTCTGCACAGTCATCCCACACAGCCATCCTCTGGGCCTATACACAGTAGTCCCACATAGCCATCCTCTGGGCCTCTCTGCACAGTCATCTCACACAGCCATCCTCTGGGCCTCTGTCCTTGGCACTGCCACCACTCCCGCCTCTGCTCTGCTCTCCTGCAGCCTTGTAGCCCTGCCACCATGTCACACCCAGAGCACTGGGCAGAGCTCTTTATATAGAATCAACAGCCATGTATTTCCCACAGGTGTGCAGTAAACTAGTCAACCAGGGCCAGGTGAGAATCCTGGCCACAGGAACTCCCATTTTATCCACAGACTCCATCATTATTTTACCCAATTTCAAGATTGGGCAATTACCCATAGTGGCTGCCTTCTTAATGTAGCTATGCCTAGATTTTGGGTTTGGGTCTCAGGAGTAACACTCAGACCTATCAGCCCTTCTAAGGCATTCTGATTACTGAACTAGTAAGAGATTCAAGCACAAACAGTTAGAAAACAAAATTCAGCTGAGTAAACTTGAAGATTTAATTGTCTTTAGTAAACAGGCAGCAGCCCATCCAGCAAGAAGAGATATGCTCCTAGTTGTTGCACAAAATGAAAATTTTTATAGAAAGGAGGGTAAAGCAAGATGTTATCAGCAAAAGAAAAGAAGGGATTGTTTCAAGCAAGCTTACTGTCTCTTAGGCAGAAGAGCAGGGAGTCCTACACAAGATGACTTCACTAGAGATCAGGAAATTCCAGACTGATTGGTTTAAAATTCTGCTCCTGGAAGAGATTAAAACTGCAGTTAGGTTAGATACTAAGTCTTGAAGGGGCTTAACATTAGTGACTCATTTGAGTCCTGTTTCTTTTTAACAACAGTAAGTCAGTAGTTCAGAATAGAATTTCTATCCTATAAAATAAACAGAGCCAATGTTCTGTTTTCTATTCCACTCTAAACAAATGATCATAAATTGCTTTTGGACTAGGAATAGGAATTATGTAACTCAAGGGCCATTTTCACTTGTCTTTATCACTAAGGCTTGTTAAAAAGAGAACCATAGGCCGAACATGGGGTTACTTCTGCTAGGCCAAGTCACCAAACCAGAGCTTAACACCTAACACAACTGTCATTCCAACCTCCCCCAGAAATGTCAGGAATTTTCTGGTCAGTACTGATAAGATAATGTTGAGACAGGGATGGTGGGTGTAGTCAGAGTAGGGTGAGGGCCTCTGGGGAAAAGCAGGGTGGAATATTTACAGTCAGAGCAATATAACAATGGGCAAAGAAGTCCCCATTGAAACTCTGTTAAGCATTATGCCAAGTCAAAGTCACACCAAATCTCTAGAGAAAGATACCTAAGAATAGAGACATCTTCAGTGAGATCAGTTAAAGGTCAGAAGGCCAGGAGCAACTTGGTTGAGTGTTCTGCAAGGGTATCAGCATAACCCATGACCCCTTGTCAGCCCTAGCAATCAGACTATGACCCAGCCCACCTTGAGGGCAGGGCAGATGATGCAAGTCCACACCCTTAAGTTTTTTTCATGTTCTTGAAAAATCCTCAACTGCCTATAAAACCCCCTAGGCAACGCACCACTACGGACTCTCTTGTCCCCTCTTGGTGTGAGCTGGGAGCTCTGTCCTTTCACTGTAACTCTAAATAAAAGCCTGTACCTTGCTCTCCTAACTTCACTGTTTGTGAAGCTCCTTCTTCGGCTCCGCAAACAAGAACCCCGGCATCAATGTCACATGAACTCTCTCCACCCACCAAAGGAAGAGATAATCCACCTAAGACCCTTTATCTCCACACAAAGGTGACCCACCCAAAATAATCCTCTTTTTTTTGTCATGACTTCCTTGTCTTGTCTTTAAAAACCTCTCCCTTTTTGTTGCCCTTCAGAGCATCTCTCCATTTGCTGAATGGAATTCATGAGTTGATTAATAAAGCCAATTAGGTCTTCAAATATGCTCAACTAAATTTTGTTTTTTAACACTACTAAGTACACTTCAGACCTCTAACATCAGAAGTTCCCTCAGAGATAATTCTAGACCAACCTCCTTTCACACTAGAGCTAGTTATTCACAATTTAAAGATCCTAACAAATATGTTTATGACATACTCCCAGTACAATACATAACCCCTCCCCCCCAGAAAAAACGTTTATAAGATACCACAAAATGGTATTAAATAGCTTACTCAAGGTAAGTGGCACCAGTAGGAGGTAGAATAGAAATTTAAAACTGAAGTCTTACTTCAAATAATAAACATTTTCCCACAATAATAAGCCACTTTCCTCATTTCACTAACAATATTGTTATGGGCAAATGATATCTTTGGGATCTAATCTTTGTGTTCTTATCTACCCTTTGTACTGTCTTATATAATCACTGTTAAAGGCTGCAGAAACAGAATGTAACTCTGGGGGCAGGGAGAGGGGGAGAAATTCTGGGTCAAAATACCTTTGAAACTGAAATCAGTCAAAGGGAGAAATAAAGTTCATTTCTTACAAGCAGTCATCCTGTCTGTCTTTCCTGACTAGGCTGCAGAAGAGAGAGCTCCACCTAACCTCTCTGGTCCAGACAAGTCCTTGCAGGCCCTTGTAATTACCTGATATGTAGATGAACCACTTCTCTCCACCCCTTGAAACACCTATTGATATGGAGATACACTAAAGGTGAGCAAGTCTGGAAATAATGCAATTTTGCCCACAGCCTACCCCTCCAGAAATCTCACCTCACGATCTACATGTTCCTCATCTTCTGCAATGGCTGCTGTGGGAGAAAACTGGAGCATTGTAACCATGCTAATAACATAAAAGAGCAACAGCTATAAAAAATCATGATAATCCTCAAGCCAGAGGCTTCAGCTAGGTTCAAAGTCCTAGGCAGATTAAGTCCATAGCTTGCCCATTTCACAGGCAGTCAGTAGCTGAACAGGTAGGGAGTTCAGAGCAATCATCACACAGCAGCTGCAGCCAGGGGGCATATCCAGGCCACAAAGACTGTAGAAGAAAATAACCTTATTAATGACACCAGCATACACAAATCTTGTCTATCAGGTAGGATATGTGCAAGCCTGGTCTAGTATACCAGACTTTCACCCTCTCCCTGGGAGGGTTACTGATGGGTCTATATGTAGGGCTATGGGAGGCACATGCACTAGCCACAATGGTAAGACAAAACTTCCTGGTAAGATGTGCTTACCTTCTGGTCTTTTTGGTTACACTACCATCATCTTTTGGGGGGGTCACTCTGCTGTTACTCCAGGAACACACGGGAGACCTTTTCCCCAAGGAGCCAGAAGCACCAGCCATCATTGGTCCATGTGCGGAAATATCCAAGGCCATGTAGTCTCCAGGTTGCTATGGGACTCAATCACACAATGTACTTCTGACAGGGCTCTGCTGACCTCTTCAAAGGTCAAAGGCAGGCCCCACTGACAGGTGAGGGCCTACATTGCCTTCTGCCAGAGGCAGGCTGTGTTGCTAGCCAATGCACCTGGGCCAATATGAAAGGCAAACGGTCTACAAAGCACTGCCAAGACCCCAGCCACAGCCATCTTCAGTCACATGGACATCCAGCTCACAGAGCTCTGATGGGTCTGTCTCACTGAAGACCTTCACGGCCTTGACTGTCCATTTTGTAACAGCGGAGGTAAATACACACATTTCATGCCAGCCCCATCTGACACCCTTTTGTACCAAATGGCATAAGGGCTTCAGAATTTGTGCCAAGGGCGGAAAAAACACTCTCCAGTAGCTACAAGACCCAAAACCTCTTGCAAAAATACTACATTTATCTATAAGGTAATCAGACATGACCATAACATCACACACAGTATTAGATGCCCTGTTCCCAAGGGGATTCGGGCTTGTTCTACCCAGCCCCACCCTGCAAACAGTAGGGAGTGGGGTCCCTGGAAAACCCTCCAGGTTGCAGTAAATCATAAGCATTCAGCTCCTGTGTCCACCAGGGCCAGGACACACTGCACATTAACTGGGGACTAATAAATATCCTTCTACATGTGGCCTCTGGTCCCCACCACATCCCCAAGGTAAGGGGCCTTGACCCTCCCCTCGGTCAAACCCCAACACCCTATCATCCTCCTGTGGGGTGAGGTCCCAGGCAGAGCCTGAGTACTATTCCCCAGGAAGTCTTGCAGGGACACAGGCCAGACACAGGCCTTGCCTCTGGTTTCTGTGTCCAAACTGCCCTGATGGCTGCTGTCAGCCAATCCAGAGGCACCCATTCCCTGAGGTGTGATGGGCACTTTGCAACCACTGCCAGAGGGAAGGGTGAATTGTCAGGCAAGTCAGCCTATCCATTTCAGAACCCGACATAACAATGTTTATCACCCCATATCCCAGAGACACAAAAGCCACATAGGCAGAGGTTCTGATGGCTTCTGCTGATACCGAGCTCTCACGTCCACCAGCTCATCCTGGGTATAGGGGCAGAGCAAGCACTGAGCGCTCCATAACCTGGGGAGGGGCAGCTCCTCCCTCTCAGGAGCCTGTGGTTGTGTTTTTACTTTCTTAATTACAACCAGGTGGGCCTTTAATGCAGGAGCGGGTGGTGCCGCAGGTGGCAACAGATGGGCCTTTGGCCCCACCCCCTCATCCTCTCCTGACACCTCCTTTATCTTCTGAGCTGAAGGCACCCCTCTTTCCTCTCCCTCCCCCACACCCTTCTGCAATTTGGACTTTCCTGCTGCCACCCCTCTTGCTGCTGCTAAGGAATTTTCCAGGAGCGCAACTCATCCTCTCAATAACTGTCTCTCCTCCTTAAGGTCATCCCATAGGTCATCACCCAGCTCCTCCAAGTGATGCTTAAGTGCCTTTCTATTCTGCTGAAGTCTTTCTCTTTCCTCAATAACCCTCTCTCTTTTCTCAATAACCCTCTCTCTCTCCTCGATAATCCTCTCCTCATAACACTTTCCACTATCTCGACAAAAAGAGATCCTACAATGGCAGGTGCTACACAGCCACTCAGGGCCTCTATGCAGTCCTCTATTTGATGGAGGGCTAATTCTACAGCTTCTGATGTCTCCACTTTTCCCCAGTTCTGGGGAAGGTTCCACCCCTCTAGGAGGTGCTTTACCCTAGACTATATCTCCACAAGAGGTTCCCCAATTGGAAGCCCCACCTATAGGGGGTTCCCAAGTGAAGCTGCACCCTCTACCGCTACAGCTATTGGGGCCTCCCCATCATCCCTAGAGGAAGTCCACTCAAGGGTCACACACATTTAGACAGATTTTGGGTCCTGCTGACTACCACCAGATGTAACTCTGGGGGCAAAATCCCGGGGCAAAATACCTTTGAAACTGAAATCAGTCAAAAGGAGAAATGAAGTTTAAGAAACCAGTTTATTTCTTACAAGCAGTCATCCTGGCTCTCTTGACCACGCTGCAGCAGAAGAGACAGCTCCACCCAACCTCTCCAGTCCAGATAAGCCCTTGCATGCCCTTGTAATTACCTATGGATATGTAGATGGATAATTCTCTCCAACCCTTGGAAACACCTACTGACATGCTGATGCACTAAAGCCAGGTGATTCTGGAAATATTCTATTTTTATCCACACAGAGTATACCCTCTAATAATGGACAATGTGGGGTACATTTTCCTCCTTTGTATGCTTTTCTTTAGGCCTTCACTACAGTACACTCCCAAACATCCCTTTTCCCCAAGCCCACATACCCTTCACTTATAATTCAAATATTACATTCCTAATTATTACTGAAAAACAAGTCCAGAATTTTTTCACTACCACTTGCTTCTTTTGCCATTCTGGCCACAACAATTCACATACCTCTCCCAAAGCCTCATATCATCAGATCTTTGGCTCAAAGTCCAGGATCTTGTCATCTGCACCAGGTCCACACATGAATGAGGATCCTTAGATACAGCTCCTCTCAATGTGGAGACCTATAGAAAAAAACAAGTAATTTGTCTCCCTTCCCCCAGACAGCCAATATATGAGAAAGGGATAGAATAATTGTACAGACTTCCCATTCAAAAACAGAGGGAAGGTGGAGGCATGTAACAGACACTGGCCCATAGCAATAAAATTATAGTCAGGAATTATGCAAATGATTTCCTCTGCAATGTTCCAAAGCACCATTGTCATTGGTGGCCACTCATTACATGTGTTACATAGCCTCTACTTACAGCACATCCTTAATCATATGCCTGCAGAGGTTAGAGAATGCTCCCAGGCACCAAGAATATTTGAGTTAACTATTTAAGTTAACTTCATGGTACACTTAAGCTTTAGTCATTTTGTTTATAAATTAGTAAAACCAGGCTCCAGTTAAGAGAAATCACTTCCTCATTGAGATAATTTTAAAATTTCATTTTTCAAAAGCAACAATTTCATATTCTGCTACCCGCCCTTACATTATAGAAAAATAACCAAGTAGGAATTCATCTTCTAAAAGCTCCACTACCATACTAGTTTTCTTTAGGTCAATACTTCAATATAGTCAAAAAGTCAATTTATTCTATTTCTACCATGTATATCCTATTCCCCTGTAACACTTTAAATAGGTAGCAGTTTACTTTGATTTTATTTATTTTAGTACCTAATTAAGTATTCAGTTTTACCAAACAAATTAAAACATGGAAAAAGCAATTCTGAAGCTGTTCTGGTCCCTCTATTTCCAGTCCCTGGAATTCCAAGACCTAGAACAGTTGTTCTCAACTGGGGGTGACTTTGCCCTCCAGGGCACCTTCAGCAATGTCTGGAGACATTTTTAGTTGCCAGAACTGGGGATTCTACAGGCATCTAATGGGTATTGGACAGATATGCAGCTAACAATCATCCCACAGAGCAAAGGAAAACACTCCGCAAGAAAGAATTATCTAGCCTCAAATGTCAATAGTGTCACTTCTGAGAAACCCAAATCTAGATGGAATGACATCTATTGTTTTTTTTTATTTTGTTATCATTAATATACAATTACATGAGCAACATTGTGGTTACTAGACTGCCCCATAATCAAGTCCCCACTGCATACCCCATTACAGTCACTGTTCATCAGCTTAGTAAGATGCCATAGAATCACTGCTTGTCTTCTCTGTGCTATACAGCCTTCCCCATGAGCCCCTCCACCCACTGCTACATTATGTATGATAACTGTAATGCCAGTTATTCCCCTTCCCACTCACCCCCACCACCCCAGTCCCTTTCCGTTTGGCAACTGTTAGTCCATTCATGGGTTCTGTGAGTCTGCTGTTGTTTTGTTCCCTCAGTTTTTGCTTTGTTCTTATGCTCCACAGATGAGTGAAATCATTTGGTACTTGTCTTTCTCCACTTGGCTTATTTCACTGAGAATAATACCCTCTAACTTGGTCCATGGTGTTGCAAATGGTAGGATTTGTTTTCTTCTTATGGCTGAATAATATTCCATTGTGTATATGTACCACATCTTCTTTATTCATTCATCTACTGCTGGACATTTAGGTTGCTTCCATTTCTTAGCTATTGTAAATAGTGCTACAATAAACATAGGGGTGCATATGTCTTTTTGAGACTAGGAAAGTGCATTATTAGGGTAAATTCCAGAAGTGGAATTCCTGGGTCAAATGGTATTCCTATTTTTAGTTTTTTGAGGAAACTCCATATTGCTTTCCACAATGGTTGAACTAATTTACATTCCCACGATTAGTGTAGCAGGGTTCAACTTTCTCCACATCCTCACCAGCATTTGTTGTTCCTATTCTTTTCTATGTTGGCCATCCTAACTGGTGTGAAGTGATATCTCATTGTGGTTTTTTAATTTGCATTTCCCTGATGATTAGCGATGTGGAGCATCTTTTCATGTACCTGTTGGCCATCTGAATTTCCTCTTTGGAGATGTGTCTGTTCCTATCCTCCACCCATTTTTTAATAGGGTTATTTGCTTTTTGGGTGTTGAGGCATGTGAGTTCTTTATATATTTTGGATGTTAACCCCTTGTCAGATGTCATTTACAAAATGTTCTCCCGTACTGTAGGATGCCTTTTTGTTCTGCTGATAGTGTTCTTTGCTGTACAGAAGCTTTTTAGTATGATGTAGTCCCATTTGTTCATTTGTTATTTTGTTTCCCTTGGTCTAGGAGATGCATTCAGGAAAAACTTGCTCATGTTTATGTTCAAGAAATTTTTGCCTACGTTTTCTTCTAAGAGTTTTATCGTTTCATGACTTACATTCAGGTCTTTGATCCATTTTGAGTTTACTTTTGTGTATGGGGTTAGACAATAATACAGTTTCATTCTCTTGCATATAGCTGTCCAGTTTTGCCAACACCAGCTGTTGAAGAGGCTGTCATTTCCCCATTGTATATACATGGCTCCTTTATCGTATATTAATTGGCCATATATGCTTGGGTTTATATCTGGGCTCTCTAGTCTGTTCCATTGGTCTATGGGTCTATTCTTGTGCCAGTACCAAACTGTCTTGATTACCATGGCTTTGTAGTAGAGCTTGAAGTAGGGGAGCACAATCACCCTGCTTTATTCTTCCTTCTCAGGATTGCTTTGGCTATGCAGGATCTTTTGTGATTCCATATGAATTTAGAGATATTTGCTCTAGTTTGTTGAAAAATGCTATTGGTATTTTGATAGGTATTGCATTGAATCTGTAGATTGCTTTAGGCAGGATGGCTATTTTGACAATATTAATTCTTCCTATCCATGAGCATGGGATGTGTTTCCATTTATTGGCATCTTTTTAAATTTCTCTCATGAGCATCTTGTAGTTTTCAGAGTATAGGTCTTTTACTTTCTTGGTTAGGTTTTTTCCTACATATTTTATTCTTTTTGATGTAATTGTGAATGGAATTGTTTTCCTGATTGCTTTTTCTGCTAGTTCATCATTAGTGTATAGGAATGCAACAGATTTCTGTGTATTAATTTTGTATACTGCAACTTTGCTGAATTCATATATTAGATCTAGTAGTTTTGGAGTGGATTCTTTAGGGGTTTTTTATGTACAATATCATGTCATCTGCAAATAGGGGCAGTTTGACTTCTTCCTTGCCAATCTGGATGCCTTTTATGTCTTTGCGTTGTCTGATTGCAATGGCTAGGACCTCCAGTACTATGTTGAATAGAAGTGGGGTGAGTGGGCATCCTTGTCTTGTTCCTGACCTTAAAGGAAAAGCTTTCAGCTTCTTGCTGTTAAATATGATGTTGGCTGTGGGTTTGTCATATATGGCCTTTATTATGTTGAGGTACATGACCTCTATACACGTTTCTTGAGAGTTTTTATCATGAATGGATGTTGAATTTTTTAGAATGCTTTATCAGCATCTATGAAGATGATCAGGTGGATATTTTCCATCTTTTTGTTGATGTGGTGGATGAGGTTGATGGATTTTCGAATGCTGTACCATCCTTGCATCCCTGGGATTAATCCCACTTGGTCATGATGGATGATCTTTTTGATGTATTTTTGAATTTTGTTTGCTAATATTTTGTTGAGTATTTTTGCATCTATATTCATCAGGGAATTCCTACATCTTTGGCATTCCTATACACTAACGATAATTTTTCCTTTCTTATTTCTGATTCCGTTTATGTGTGTAGACTCTTATTTTTCTTGATAAATCTGGCTCAGGGTTTACCTATTTTCTTTTTTTGTGGTGTCTTTGCCTGGCTTTGGTATTAAAGTGATGCTGGCCTGGTAGAATGAGTTTGGGAATATTCCTCCTCTTCTAGTTTTTGGAAAAATTTAAGGAGGATGGGTATTAGGTCTCCACCAAATATTTGATAAAATTCAGCAGTGAAGCCATCTGGTCCAGGAATTTTGTTCTTAGGTAGTTTTTGATTACCAGTTCAATTTCCTTGATGGTAATTGGTCTGTTCATATTTTCTGTTTCTTCCTAGGTCAGCATTGAAAGGTTGTATTTTTCTAGAAAGTTGTCCATTTCTCCTATGTTACCCAGTTTGTTAGCATATGATTTCTCATAATATTCTCTAATAATTCTTTGTATTTTGGTGGAGTCCATTGTGATTTTTCCTTTCTCCTTTCTGATTCTGTTTTTGTGTATAGACTCTTATTTTTCTTGATAACTCTGGCTCAGCATTTCTCTATTTTGTTTATTTTCTCAAAAAACCAGCTCCAGCTTTCATTGAGTCTATTGTTTTATTCTTCTCAATTTTATTTCTACCCTAATCTTTATTATGTCCCTCCTTGTACTGACTTTGGGCCTCATTTGTTCTTCTTTTTCTAGTTTCCTTATTTGTGAGTTTAGACTATTCATATGGGATTGTTCTTCTTTCCTGAGGTATGCCTGTATTGCAATATAGTTCCCTCTTAGCATGGCCTTTGCTGAGTCCCACAGATTTTTTTGTTTATATTTTTGTTTTGGTATCATTAATCTACAATTACACGAGGAACATTATGTTTACTAGACTTCCCCCATCACCAAGTCCCCCCCCTGCCACATACTCCCTTACAGTCATTGTCCATCAGTGTAGTAAGATGCTGTAAAATCACTACTTGTCTTCTCTGTGTTGTACAGCCCTCCCTGTGCCCCTCCCCTACATTATGTTTGCTAATAGTTATGCCCCTTTTCTACCCCCCCCCCCCGTTATCTCTCCCTTCCCACCCATCCCCCCCAATCCTTTTACCTTTGATAACTGTTAGTCCATTCTTGGGTTCTGTGAGTCTGCTGATGTTTTCTTCCTTCAGTTTTTTTCTTTGTTCTTATACTCCACATATGAGTGAAATCATTTGGTACTTGTCTTTCTCCACCTGGCTTATTTCACTGAGCATAATACCCTCTAGCACTACCTATGTTGTTGTAAATGGTAAGATTTGTTTTCTTCTTATGGCTGAATAATATTCCATTGTGTATATGTACCACATCTTCTTTATCCATTCATCTACTGATGGACACTTAGGTTGCTTCCATTTCTTGGCTATTGTAAATAGTGCTATGATAAACGTAGTGGTGCATATGTCTTTGTCAAACTGGGCTACTGCATTCTTAGGGTAAATTCCTAGGAATGGAATTCCTGGATCAAATGTTATTTCTATTTTGAGTTTTTTGAGGAACGTCCATACTGCTTTCCACAATGTTTGAACTAATTTACATTCCCACCAACAGTGTAGGAAGGTTCCCCTTTCTCCACAACCTTGCCAACATTTGTTGTTATTTGTCTTTTGGATGGTGGCAATCCTTACTGGTGTGAGGTGATATCTCATTGTGGTTTTAATTTGCATTTCTCTGATGACTAGTGATGTGGAGCATCTTTTAATGTGTCTCATCCCACAGGTTTTGTGGTGTTGAATTATTGTTGTCATTTGTTTCCATATAATGCTTGAACTCTTTTTATTTGGTCATTGATCCATTGATTATTTAGGAGCATGTTATTAAGCCTCCATGTGTTTGTGGGCTTTTTCATTTTCTGTGTGTAATTTATTTCTAGTTTCATACCTTTGTGATCTGAGAAGCTGGTTGGTACAATTTCAATCTTTTTGAATTTACTGAGTCTCTTTTTGTAGTCTAGTATATGATCTATTCTTGAAAGTGTTCCATGCGCACTTGAGAAGAATGCGTATTCTGTTGCTTTTGGATGGATTGTTTTGTAGATATCTGTTAGGTCCATCTGTTTTAATATGTTGTTAAGTGCCTCTGTTTCTATACCTATTTTCTGTCTGGTTGATGTGTCCTCTGGAGTGAGTGGTGTGTTGAAATCTCCTAAAATGACTGCATTGCATTCTATTTCCCCCTTCATTCTTTTAGTATTTGTTTCACATATCCAGGTGCTTCTGTGTTGGGTACATAGATATTTATAATAGCTATATCCTCTTGTTGTACCAACCCTTTTATCATTGTGTAATGTCCTTTGTCTCTTGTTATTTTGTTTGGTTTGAAGTCTATTTTGTCTGATACAAGTAGTGCAACTCCTGCTTTTTTCTCCCTATTAGTTGCATGAAATATCTTTTTCCATCCCTTTACTTTCAGTCTGTGCATGTCTTTGGGTTTGAAGTGAGTGTTGTTCACATCATATAGATGGGTCTTGTTTTTTTAATCCATTTGTTGACTCTATGTCTTTTGATTGGTGCATTCAGAGCATTTACATTTAGGGTGATTATTGATATGTATGTAGTTATTGCCATTGCAGGCTTTAAATTCGTGGTTACCAAATTCAAGGGCAATTCCCTTACTATCTAACAGCCTAATTTAACTCACTTATTATGCTATTACAAACACAACCTAAAGGTTTTTTTTTTTTCTCTCCTTTTTCTTTGTACTCCACTCTTTATATGTTAGGTGTCAAATTCTGTACTCTTTTCTAACCCTTAATTGACTTTGGGCATAGTTTATTTGATTTTGCATCTGCTTAGTAATTAATTGTTCTACTTTGCTGTGGTTTTATTTTCCCTGGTTACAGCTATTTAGCCTTAGGAATACTTCCATCTATAACAAACCCTTCAAAATGCACTGGAGAGGTGGTTTGTGAGTGGTAAATTCTCTCAGCTTTTCCTTATCTGAAAAGTGTTTAATCCCTCCTTCAAATTTAAATGATAACCTTGCTGGGTAGAGTATTCTTGGTTCAAGACCCTTCTGCTTCATTGCATTAAATATTTCATGCCACTGCCTTCTGACCTGTAAGGTTTCTGTTGAGAAATCTGATAGCCTTATAGGTTTTCCTTTGTATGTGATCTTTTTTCTCTCTCTAGCTGCTTTTAAAAGTCTGTCTTTATCATTGATCTTTGCCATTTTAATTACTATATGTCTTGGTGTTGTCTTCCTTGGGTCCCTTGTGTTGGGAGATCTGTGCACCTCCATGGCGTGAGAGACTATCTACTTCCCCAGATTGGGGAAGTTTTCAGCAATTACGTCCTCGATGACACTTTCCCTTTTTCTCTCTTCTTCTTCTGGTACCCCTATAATGCAAGTATTGTTCCATTTGGATTGGTCACACAGTTCTCTCAATATTCTTTCATTCTTAAAGACCCTTTTTGCTCTCTGTGCCTCAGCTTCTTTGTATTCCTCTTCTCTGACTTCTATTCCATTACCATCTCTTCTCCTACATCTAATCTGCTTTTAAATCTCTCCATTGTATGTTTCATTTCAGATATGGAATTTCTTAATTATTGAATCTCCATCTTACATTCATTCCTGAGGTCTTGAGTATTTTTCTGTACCTCCATGAGCATGTTTATGATTTTTTATTTTGAACTGTCTTTCAGAAAGATTGGTGAGTTGTTTCATTTGGTCCTTTTTCTGGGGTTAGTGAGATTTTGGTCTGAACGAGGTTCCTTTGACTTTTCATATTTCTATGTGGTGCTCTCTAGTGCCCAGAAGCTCTAGTCTCTGGAGCTGCTGAGCCTCTGAAGTGAGGTTGGGGGTCACAGGGGATTGTCACTGGTGCCTGGGGGAAGGAAAGAGCTGTTTGCTGTTTCCAAGCTGCAGTCCCTGTCTCCAGTGGTCAGTGCCAGTGGGCCAAGCACACAGGTGTTGTCCTCTGTGCTTTGTGTCTCTAGCTGTTATAGGCGGAGCCTCCCTCTGGCTGTCCTGATGCCAGCCAGCACAGTGACTGCTTGTTTGCAAGCCAGTCCTGGCAGGCCTGGAGGAAGGCACAGCAGTGGGGGGCCTTGGAACTGAGTAGCCAGTCAGAGGGGTGGAGCACTGAAGCTCCTCAAAGTTCCCAACCTGCTAGGCAGACTGTGCCCAGACAACCTTGTCCACCTATCCCTTCTCCTGTGCAGCAAGTTCTGTGCAAACCCCACCCCTTCAGCAGCCCTCTTGCTGCTGCTAGGAAGCCTCTCAGACTGCCCGCCTTTCCTTTGTCACAAAGCAGCCAGATGTGGATCCCGGTCCTCCACAAATGGCCGGAATCTCAGTCTCTCAAGCACTCTTACCTGTCCCAGCTCCTCAACCCCATCAACCTCCAGAGCACCACAAATGTAGGTTTGTTCCAAAGCAGATCTCCAGGGCTGGGTGTTCAGCAGTTCTTGCCTTCCACCCCCTCCCTGCTCCATTTCTTTTCCTCCTGCCGGTGAGCTGGGGTTAGCAAAGGGTTTGGGTCCCACCAGATCAAGGCTTTGGTATTACCCTGTTTCGTGAGGTCTGCTCTGTTCTCCAGGTGCATGCGGTCTGTTGCAACCTTCTTTCCTGTTGCTGTTTTAGGGTTAGTTGTATTAACTATATTTTTGTACTATATGTGGTTTTGGGAGGAGTTCTCTGTCTCAACTCTCATGACACCATCTTGAATTGATCTCCAATAAATTTTATTTAAGTTCTATTCTTTTAGCAGATTTCAATTATACAATACAATGTTGTCAACTCTAGTGAGGATATTTTACATTAGATCTTTAGACATCATTCATCTTACCCATCTATGTTTTTTTGTATAGTTGATGCAATATAATAAAACACACTTCAAACACCAATCCCCTAACAACATCAGAATCTAATCACTCACAGCCATCCATTCAATAAATACATATTGAGTAAGCACTATGTGGCAGGCACTGCAGAGACAGAAGGAAAGACAATCACTGTCCTTAGAAATTGTCCACTGGGGGACAAACAACTCACAAAACCTAGGCCTTTGCCAGAAAATTCAATACGGCATGTTATCTACTCCTATTAAGTGCCTAGTTGGGAGAGGTGATGGATGAATTATTTGAAGGATATGCAGTTGATTTATGTAAAGCTGGATATCTGGACTATGCTATCTTACATCCTTGAAGAAATGTTCCCACTGAGCTCCATGTGAAAGTCATGCTCTCTGCTTTCATTAAAGAATACCATATCTTGGGAAACCCATGGGAATCTTATACATATCATACTCAGTGTCACCTATATGAAACTACATGTAAATTTTTCAGAAATTAGAATGGGAATGTTTCTTTCTCTCCCATGACAACTATATCATTATTTCTCTTCACTCTGACTGCCAAATCACTGACAGAGCTAAATCTCAAGCTCAACTCTATCAAACAATAGGCCCTTTCAGCCTAAACATTTGTGTCCTCCTCCATCCCTAACCCTGTTGGTCTTAACTGGTATTTGCATTTTCCCAGTTGTGGAGTCTCTGGTTATTTATACTTTCCTACCATTTTATTTCATCTGTTCTTGCCGTAAGTTGTCTCAACTAATGTATAAATCTGGTGAGGTCTGAATAAAATTAAAAGTAAAGAAGAGTGACAAGGAAACAATCACAATAATGCTGCCAGATATGCACTGACTGCTCTGACAGCCCGAGTGAGACCCTTAATGACGGCAGTGAGGGTCACAGAAAACTTCCAGAAAAAGTCCATGACTGAGCTGAACATTGAGACAGACTAGGTGTTACTTCAATAAATAAGGTATGAGGGTAAGGAAATGTTCTAGGCAAGATATAAAAGCAAGTGCTAGAGCACAGAGAGGAGAGAGCTTAGTGCATTCGGGGAACTCAAAGTGGTTTGCTTTTGCCAGATCAGAAAGTGTTTGGGAAGTGGTGAGACAAGACACTGAAGAGGTACCACACTAAAGACTTTGGACTGGGACATAAAAGCATGATTAGAAATATGAGAACAGTAAGGAATTCACTGCAATTATCCAAGGAAGGAAAGATAACCCCAACAAATGACGACTCCATCAGTTTCCACACACTTCAGGAATTTAATTAGTAAAACAATCCCTAAAACTGATTAGAAGAGAATCCAAATCCTATCCTCCCATTCCCATCCCCTTTCCAGCAACATTAACCTTTACAACACCACCCAGAAAAACAGGGTCATTCACCAATAATTATGAAAGGAGTAAATCAATGGTTTAGACAAAAATGTAAGAATCCTGATTCCTAGATTTCCCATTCTCCTTCGCATTTCATAGTATCTGGACTTACAAGCAGTTCTAATGAAAAAAAAAAAAAAAAGGAACTCTGATAGCTATTTGTCTCACTCAAGACAGGCAGCAAGAACCTGTTATGATTTTACGGCTCCAATTGTTCCAATCACAGTTTTTAATACAGAAATGAAACTGTTCAGTGTCTCAGTCCTCACCTCGTTTTGTTTCACAGAGATCTGAATTTCCAAGTTCTCAGGGTCCAACAGCAGTTCTGTTAAGAATATACAGCCAGTATCATCCTGGGCACTGAGATAGGCTTTCCATGGCTGAGCCCCAGCCCTACTCATTGCAATGGTCTGGATGTTCACTACCTGCAGGGCCATCTGGAAGGTGTCAGGATGGACTGCTCCCTGCCAAGGGAACACTTGCTGATGAGCAACTTTGAGGCTAAGCCAGGTTTTCTCAAAATACTCAGCAGTAAGCTGGAGATTGGGGATTAGCATGAGGGCTCCAGAATCAGGGAGTTCTTTTACCCTCTCCTTGTTCTCTGCAGGAATCAGGGGTCCTAAGAGACAGAAAGCAGGAGTAAGAGATGTTTTTAATCTACAGGAACATTTTTTACCTAGATTCCAAAAGTACACAATGTGACATTTACCTTTGGATAAATGGCTTAAATAACCAATGATGAACTACTTTCTTGATTATAAAGACTTGGAATTCAGGCAACAGTCTGAAATTAAGCTAGCGTACTCTACCTTCTACCAGTCATTGCAAAAGATAAAGATTTTTCATGACAACATAGAAGTAAGAACTATCTTTACCTGATGTGGCAAAGGATGCAGTGTTAGGAAGCTCTGGATTATGACGCTCTGCCCCCTGGCATTTAGATATGGCTGCCCAGCGGGCTTTGCCATATACAGGCACCAGTGTGTTGAAGGCTGAGGCCCAGCTATTCACAGGTCTTTCTGTCTGGTCCTCCAAAAGTCCAAGAGAAGGGTCAGATTTTGGGCTACACAGGATCCGCTTAACTTCATCAATGCCAGACAAGAGGAGGCGATAATAGAAGAGACCTCGGTCCCGTACTGCCATATCCTTTTCTTCCTCTGAGGTAGGACAACAGATGAGTTAATTAAAAACAAAACAAAACACTCTTTTTCTACCCCTATGCCAGCTAAAATAGGAGGGAAAAAAAGGAGGAGGGAGGAAACATTAACATTTTCTTCTTGGGTCCCAGACATGACTTACCAAACAAAGAAGGCTGTGAGGCTTTTTACTACTGGATGTGCAAGTACTACTTCCTTTTGAAGGACCTACCTATGCAGTAATGTAACAAACGCCCTAGCGTGTCCTGGCACTCAGCAGGTCGTGAGAGGAAAAGGCGCAGCAGCGCAGTGAGCAGCTCCATCTTAACAGCTGGAAACGTCTCTGACTTCACGTTCTCTACAAAGTCTTCCAATATATATGGAGCATTGGCGATGTTTTCCCCATGGACTCCAAGTAGCCAAATAAGTGCCTGCTTCCCCTAGGGGATGAAGGGGTAAGAACAGGTGCTTGACACCTGGCTGCCCAAACACAGGGGACAGCAGACAGCTGCAGGTTTTGCTTTTCCCCTAATGTCATACCTAATTATACTCTTGTGTTTACTGCAACCTGCATTGTACCAACCCCCCACAATGTGAAATTCTACTACACAAAGGAGATCTCATAGCTAATGTTGTTTAGGCAATAAGGCTTCCTCAGCTCTGAGGCCTCTGTCCCCATTGGGAATTAATGTTTTAGTGGAAGCTACTGAAAGATTTCTCTAAGTAGTGATTAACATAGCACATCAGAGTCATCGCTGAAGCATCTTAAAAATATGTGTTTAGGTTAGCCCTCCTGACTGCTTCAGTCAGTAGACCTGTAGTGAAGCCAAATATTTGTAAAAATTCCACAAATGATTCTGATTTTCACTGCAGCTGAAAATTCCAGGGACTGAGTTTCTGACTCAAAACAGTCCAAGAGGACAATGGTATCAAAGTATCTATAATAAAAATCAGATAAATCCTAATGATTTATAATTTATATCTCATCTACACCCAAAAAAGAATCTGAGATGGCAATCAATTCTAAGAATTTCCACTTCAGACAGTGGATAGAAAGAAAGATTAGAATTCATTTCCCAAAGCAGCATCCTGAGCATTCTCCCTCTGCCCAGATATAAAAGAGAAGTAGTCTACCTCGCTATCTTGGATGTTCTCTTCACAGCCGGGCAGGGCCTGACACACAGCTTCCGTACACTGAGGGCACAACCACACCAGGTCTCGGAAAGTTTGTACCACCACTACAACACAGCTCAGGACACAAAAGCACAGGATTAGAGGCTCCACGGAGTAAGGAATCTTAAGAAAAGTCAGATATACAGACTAGACTGCTGGCGGTGTAGTCAATGATTACCTGAGAAATGTCTGACATGGACAACAATTTCTTAAATGACTATTGCTCTTACCAGATTGCCTCAAGGATGCATGAGCTAAAGTATGTGAAAGTACTTGGAAAAATGTAAAGCTGTTTGCAATATGTGGGGTAGTAGTGGTGTTGAATGATACCCTGAAGACAGGATAAATGTAGCTACCAGAGCTGGAAATACAAAGTGCCAAGGGTATAAAATTTAAGAAGACACTCAGAGTTAGCATTTGCATGAACACTAAAGAATGAGTGTCTCTTCAAATCTTTGCATTCTTGGCAGCTTGCTCGTCTCACCATAGTCCCCGCCCTGGAAGTCACTGCTTACACAGTATGCTTCCGTAAAGCAAAGTGAGAAAGTTGGTAATACAAAGCAAGTTCATCCTAGTACCCTTCATTAGCTGAAGAACAGACTTGTGGACTCATGGCAACCTAAACTCTTTCTACCCTGTTAGATCTACAGACCCTATGCTTCTCTGATGGCAACAAGCGATGATGCAAAGAAAAGTGTAAACGTCTATGTTATTCAACAACAAATAGTTGTTGAGCAACTATTATAGACCAGGCAATTGATGAAAAGAAAAAAAACTTAGATAGGTAGCCATTACCTGTGGTAATGTGCTCTTGTCGAAGGCCCAGCAACTCTGTTAGAATCTGCACACATTGGTCTGTGTAGGTCCTTGCAATGCCACCTACAGAGGAAGGGAAAACAGACAAAACTATTAAGTCAAACACTAACATCTTATCTAAAAAATTTCCCCATCAGCCAAAGACAAATAGGACCAAAAAAAAAAATATCACCCCTTTCTTGATGAAATAAGAATCTAAGTTTGCTATAAAGGAAACTTTGGTAAAAATGAATTTCCCATTGAACAAGGTCAAAAACTTTCAGCAAGGTATTTAAGTGGCAGCCAGATATATGAGACACCATTTGTTGTAGCACTCAGTGACTATCCTGTGAATATTCCTGCTGGAACACTTGACAGCAGGCTCCTGACTGCATGACTTCCACTCTCCTTTGTTTCCTCTTGTCTGCTCCTAAAAATAACCTTATTTTATTCTACATACGAGGGTTCTTCTCTTCTTCTACTTGAAGGCCTCCAAAACTTAGTTCCCCTCAGCTGCTTTCATTTGTGAGTCACTCCTGCCTTTTAAGCTCCAGACAGAGTAGTATGAAAAAGTCTGAACAATTTAGGATTTATTCTGTGTTGGACTATGCTCAGAACAATACACAGTCCAGAGCAGAAACTCAATGAACAACTGGTGAATTGACCCAGGACTCTGAGTCAGAAAAGCTGAGTTCCAGTCCCAGTTCAGCAACTATATGATCTTTTGGCAATTTAGTAACTTTTTTATGTCTAAGTTTCTTCATCTTTAAAATGAGGTTGATAACACTTGTCCACTTTTCCTGACTACCTCCCAAGACTGTTGTAAGACGATATATAAGAAAGCATTTTGGATAGTAGACAACAAAAGGCAACATAAATTTTAAGTATTGTAGTTTGGGTTACTTGTATTCTCTATCCTGTAAAATACGACAACAGCAAGGTTGATAAAATCTGACACAATTCTTTGGAGCATGGTACTTTGTCTCTGAAGCAAGATTTATTCCCTTTTGCTTCCTATGGTTTCACAGCTTCCTAGCTGGTTGGTGTAAGCTCCCAAAAAGGAAATGCAGCAGACACCTACCTATGGCAAAGATGGCAGCCTGTGCAAAGTCGGCAGACACATCTGTACAGTATCCTCGAAGCTCCTCTAGCACCTGCTGCACGTTCTCATCATTCACCAGCTCACACAGCACCTCCACCTTCTGTAGCTTGATATAGTGGGGCTCCGAGTAGGAGCAGAAAAACTTTTTATAGTGGCTGCTAAAGTGACCTGGCAAACTGTGCAAGATCTGGCGCACATGACAGAGGGCAGCAAAACAGAGCTCACGGATCTCTGAAGAACAGGCAGCCAGCAGAGTTCCCTTGACTTGCATGAGCACATCAGTTTGGACATGGGGAAATTTTTTTGCCAAGATCAGAAAGAGCTTGGTGGCTCCCATCACCACACCAGGGCTACTGCTCTTGAGATAGGTGTCCAACAGATTAAGAATGTCAAACAGCTCCTCCTCACTGCGGGGTTGGTAGCGTAGCAGAAAGTTCAATACTTCCGCCTGACCCCATTGGTCTAGCTTTGACATTCTATCCAAAAAAGAAAACCATAGTATGATTTGGGCAATGAAATTAGGACCATCTTCATGCTACTGCCAGGTCACTGATCATCTAATCATCTGTTCATCATAACAAGGGAAGAATTCTTGAAAAATAGGCTGTGCCATAATTGAATTATTCTTTTTACATGCTATTGAAAGTTTACACAAAATAGGCTTTGAATTCCAAGATGAGCTTACACTACAAATGCATATTAATCTAAGGCCAAAGACATGATCACTATACCTCAGATGCAGATTCCATACATTTTAAGACAACATTAATGGCTTAGTTTGGGGGACAGGATGACTGTAGAATAGGACAGAGACTATCTCCATGGAATGTTTCTGCTATCTCTCTATATCACCAAAAAAACTAAAACAAATAAAAGATATCTCAATGAAATATGAGGAAGTCAGTGTCTTTACTACTTTTTAAAAGTAGTATTTAAAGTTAAATTTAAAGATTAACTTCCTTTACTACTCTACAGAAGTTCTTCAAGACCTCTCCTTAATTCAACACATCAACAAGATCCCACTAGGATGCAGATTTATAAGAAAAAGAGTCCCGAGGCATCCAGACCGATTTAAGAGATGGTGGGCGATGGGCTTATTGATGACAACACCTCCTTCCTCTTTCAGAATTTCCTCTAGAGACCGCAGGCAGTTCACAACCACAATTGGATCCTGGTCACGCAGCAAACTGTATAATTCATTTACGAGGGCACCATCTATAAAAGAGAACAAAGATCTCAGATAAAGAAGAAAAGCTTCAGAGTCACAGGGATAGAGCCAGAGGAACAGCTCCAAGGAGACAAAGCTGAACTTCTCTGCTACAAAAATAACAAAGGCAATAATAAAGTGCAAGATAAAAAAGTTGTCATCTCCAGACTGTTCTAAATAGCTCATGCAAAGGAGCTTACCTGGGCCCCAAAGAAAGCATTTCTCTAATACCAGAACACACCAAACCCTGCATCCTACTTAGGGAGACATGTACATAAGTGGGGCCACATTATTATTTTCTACAAAAGCTACATAATCATTTACAAAGGCATAAATGGAGGCAAAAATAAATATCATGATGGATTATACTAAAACTTACCGACTTCAGAGTCTCCGTGAAGATTATGCATCTTGGCACAACCAAGGACTGCTACCCTCCTGACATACGAAGCCTTATCCCGCAGACCATTGACAATAGGCTGTTGGATATATTCCTGCACACCAGGCATCCTAAGCAACACATTCTGGAGTCAGCCAGATCCTAAAATTCTAGGCTTGAGATAATTCAGCCATGATACATTTAACAGAGGGTTTAGTAGAAGTCTGAATGGGTATCTATCAGATCATAAAGAACTGGAGAAAGCAGCTGCCAAACTTAGAGCCATGCTTGCCTTTTCACTTGGAATAATGCTGCACAGACAGCAAAAAATATATATATACATGTAATTGTTTAGAAATCTTTATCCAAAACCAAGAACTATTTCACAGAGAGTGAGGATGGAAAACTCCCTTTAATGAAGCCATACACTGTAGTCTCTTAGGCCAGAGCAATGGTTAAAAACCTGTGTTTAGGTTACAACAGTGTTTTCCCCAGTATTAAAGAACTCAATTAAATTGTTGTCATTAAAAATTGGCCCCTTGTCCTCCTCAATTCACCACGCACTGAGAAATAGGCAGGGAAGAGGGTGCTCACCTGAGGCTACACATGCTGCGTAGTGCCAGCCCTCGCACCATCGGGTTAGGGTCCGAACAGTCTTTGCACAGTGTATTGATAGCCAGGAGTGCCAGATCTGGTTTCAGGGGGGCATATGTGCACATGTACAGATATACCAACTTCTTCTGAACAATATCTACAGTGGCACTGGCCTTCACCATTTCCATGAAAACACCAGACACATCCAAGCCCTGAGTCATGTGCCTGAAACCAACACATATAGCAGGAAGAAGTGAAATACACAGTCCCCAATCTACAATGGAAGGCGCTTTACGTATACATGTCTTGGTTATCCAAATGGATTGTGATCTCTTAGCGGGAAGCAACCAGGTCTTCCTTGTCTATATAACACAATGTTTCACACTATGGGCTGCAATGAATATTCTTCTATTTATTCAAACATTTATTGAATTCCTAGTACCGTCCAGCAAAATTCAGGTTTTACATTCCAGGGATATGTTCTGAGGATATATATTGAAGAAGCCATGGTCCCAGATCTCTAGGTACTCAAAATCTACTGAAAAGCCACACAAGAGCACCACTAATTACTGTACAGTAGATAAATAAGTATTGTAACAGAACTAATAGACAAAGTCCAGAGGGGATCCAGAGGACCACTGCTAAGAAATCATAAAGTTTCCACAGAGAAGTAATACTTTAGCTGGATGAGCAGGAGGTCACCAGGCAGGTATAGAAAATAGTTAATGATATATACAATGAGGCATGTAGACATGAACAAGATTGGTACATTCTTTTGAGAGTCTGCAGGTAGTTGAGTTAGCCAGGTGTTCCTTGTGTTCTATGTTTGGACTTTATTCTGTAGAACACTGCTTCTCAAACTATGGTCTGCCACAGGAATCAGATGAGATGCTTGTTTAAAATGCAGATTTCTGGGTTCCATCCCACCCTACTGGAATCAGAATTACTGGATTATATGAGAATTTACATTTTTTAAAAAGCACCCCAAAAGATTTTTGTACACACTAAAATTTGTGATCCATAGCTGCAGAGCAAGAGTTACATGTTCAAATTCCTATGTTGAAAAAATCATTTTAACTGAAGAGGCAAGGTGACTGACTAGTAAGCTACTACAATTGCTTTGGTAATAAAAGCACAACAGCAGAGGTGCCAAAAGAAAATGGGGGGATGATGGGCATTTAGAAGTAGGAGCCCACACCATCTGACTTGAGAAGTGAAGATCAGGCATCATCAAGATTGACTCCCATGCCTGGTCAACTGGGTGGTGACACTCACCAACACAAATATTAAGTGGAAGAACAGGTTTGGGAAAGAGGAAAGGATGCAGCTGCTGTTTTGCATGTCTTTGAAGACATATCCGGGTGGAAATGCCAAGCAGGTATATATGGGTTTGAAGACAAGAAAGGTCTGTACAAAATGTATTATAGTGCTAGAGTCAACAGTGTAAACTCAAGATAGGGATGAAACTGCGCAGCGAAGTAAACAAGTTAAGTCCCGCTAGGGAGAATAAGATGGCACTCCAGAGAAGGAGGGAGACCAAATCATGCAACTGACACGTACGTAAGTCGATTGACCCTTTCAGGGTGGTCTGGTTCAGAGCCCTGATGGGGACTGCAGCGCAGGGACTTATTAGGTTATACCTAATCACTCGCTGGATGGCATTCCGGTAGCGCAACCTATCACCTTGAATGTGAGGGTTACACAGAGCCTTCTTCAGCTCCTTCACCGCGTCTTCGGAGCCAAGGTACGGCATCTCCTCCAACAGTCAGGTGCAGTTCCCACCGAATCTCTAGGTAATTCGTGGACTCCTTCTAGGCCCGATGTGGCTGCCTAGGTAAAAGAAATGTCAGTCGGTGAAGAGACTTAAGGGTGATCTCGCCCCAACCTTGGCCCTCCACGGCCGGCACCCTGGCCCTAACACACTCCAACTTCAACCCTCTCCGCTCCCCGGTGAGCCCCACTCTGGGCTCTTCGCTTCCTTCCCGAGACCTTCAGGTCTGTCGCTCCGCCTATAGATCTCTCCCGCTACCTCGAGGCCCTCAGCCTCATTTCCAGGCCGGAACCCGCGGTCAGCAGACCCTTCCCTCTCCGGTTCCAGCCTTTCTGGCGCCTCCACGCGGTAGCGGTCTGGGATAGACCCAATCATGCTTTCTGCGGAAGTCCCGCCTCCATTAGAGACCCGGCAGAACAGCTGCCACTCACCTTCACCCTGCGAGCGCCGAGCGTAGGCTGGACCGCGACCTCAGGGTGCCCTTCCCCCAACCTCTCACCTCCCGGCGCAGCCGCGCCGCTCCCTCTGGAGGAGTTGCGACGGCCAATCGGCAGTCGGCTACTTCGGCCTGTCTCCGCCCAGTAGCGCGCGCTTTGAGTGGAGTGTCGCGGCGCCGGCTTCCGCGCGCGGTTTAGAGTGGCGCCCGCGGGCTCCCGCTGCCACGGTCACTTCTTTCTGCCCACTGTAGTAACTTATTCCTTTACTGGGCTGGCTTTTCCCTTGGGTCTCCGGCCCAGTTCTTGCCCAGCATGACTTTTTTTAGGGTGCCGTTGCAGGAGCCTTACGCAGGAGCTCTGTTCTCATGAAGACCCCACTGGTAACTCTCCAACCCCACCACCATGAACGGGGCCCTGATCCCCCATACGCCCATCGCTGTGGACTTCTGGAGCCTGCGCAGGGCAGGCTCTGCACGACTCTTCTTCTTGTCCCACATGCACTCGGACCACACCGTGGGTCTGTCTAGCACCTGGGCGCGGCCCCTCTACTGCTCCCCAATCACTGCCTACCTCTTGCGTCGTCGGCTACAGGTATGGGGGGCTGGAGTAGGCCGCGGAGAGCTGGTACCGGTATCTGGGTGGGGCTTCCGATCTGGCACAGCCTTGGAGCCATAGAGCAAGGGCCAGGAAGACTCATTTTTACAAATACAGGAGTTGTTTGTATCCAGGAATTCATCTGTAGCCCAGAATAGGAGTGTGGTTTCCAACTGGCCGACTTGGAATGTTTCAGTGAGAAGTTGGTTTTAGTTCAGCCAGTGAAACGGTTCCTTTCTTTTCACATAAACTAGGCCGATGTTTCTCAAACTTGCCTCATCAAGAGACTACACTTAATGTACTGGGTAATACATAGATTCCCCAGTGCTTTCCCCCTCCCTCGTCTAATTTAGGTAAAGCTGGTGCAGGTCCTGGACATCTGGTTGGAATTTTTTAAACAGGTGCCCTTAAGGGATTATTATGATAGAGAATGTTTGAGATTGCCTTCATAGAAAAACTAGACTGTTTTCTGGACTCTTAATTTAAACTTGCACAAAGTGGTGAGTGGAAGAAGGAAAGGGAGATTGCTTGGGAATCCCATTACAGCTTCTGCTGCTAAGTGGCCAAAGATTTGTCAGCTTCCCCTGATTTGGGAAAGGGATACTTGCTGATTCAGGGAACGTAGTCTGTGTTCACTAGGATAACCAACTGCTTTCCTCAGGTATCTAAGCAGTGGATCCGAGCTCTAGAGGTTGGTGAGAGCCATGTCCTGCCTCTAGATGAATTTGGGCGAGAGACCATGACTGTAACCCTCATCGATGCCAATCACTGCCCTGGCTCTGTGATGTTTCTCTTTGAAGGATACTTTGGAACCATCCTCTACACAGGTGGGCCTCTGGAGGGGTCCCCCCCACCTTCCCAGCAGAGGCTGCTCTTCTTGAGCAGCCTTAAGTCATAATAGAAGTCCAGAGGCCTCCTAAGTTCATCCCATATGAGCATTTCTTAACTGATTTCCCACTCTCTCAGAGGCCAAACCTTGTAAGAATAATGAAAAAACCTTATTAGGATGGAGACATTGCCACAGAGAAGCTATACTATATTAGTTCAGTGCCAGACTCCGTGATGTTTTTCCCTGTACAGGCCAGTAAGCAAATGTCCATCTGTTGTTGGAGCTGGGAGAGCCTTGTCCTCCACTTTTGTTTCTGACTCTGCACCCCCACGTATTCCTCTTCCAGGTGATTTTCGGTATACACCGTCCATGCTAAAGGAGCCAACCCTGAGTGTGGGGAAACAGATCCATACCTTATACCTAGACAACACCAATTGCAACCCAGCCCTGGTACTTCCTTCCCAACAAGAAGCTGCCCGCCAGATTGTCGAGCTCATTCACAAGTACCCACAACATAACATAAAGATAGGTGAGTGGTTTCCTTTCCTTTTTCTCTCACCCATAGTTAGTGAATCTATGTTCTTTGTTTTCTCACATCTTTCAAGTCTTTGTGTAGGTCTCCTGTCCATGAAACATATTCTGATCACCTTATTTAAAATTGCAACCTTTCTCTTACGCTTACTCCCACATTCCCATCCCCTGATGCCGGTACTTTTTTCCAACATATTCAGTACGTTTTAATATGCTATTGTTTATTATTGTTGATTCCCCCTTCCCTTGCCACACACACACATATACACACACATACACGGAAACATAAACTTCTTGAGAGCATGATGGATGTGGGAAGAAGTCTTGTGTGCTTGTAGAACAGAGAAGCAGCAGCCAATGTGACAGGCAGGCGCACAGTGGGTGAAGAGGCTGGAAAGGCAGAAGTGCTTGTAACTTGATCCTAAGTACAACCATGGCTTTTAGGACAAAGCTATTGAAGGGTGTTAAGTAGGAGAGAGACAATATTGCACACATCACCTTACAGTGAATGTATTCTGTAATTTACATATTTATTGTTTTGAGTTTTTACTATTTTTTACCTCTGCTAGAATGTAAGTTCCACCATGGCAGGACTCTTTATTTTACATATGGATATATCCCAAATGCTTAGATTAATGCCTGATGAGGCATTCAATAAATATTTGTTATATGAGTGAATGAAACTGATTATGATGTAGGTATTCAAGTGAGTGTTGTGCTTAAGATTAGGTATATTGAAAAACCAACTGTATCTTGTTCTACTGATTCCACAATAGTACCAAACATGCTGGAGACTCTTAGAATTGCCTTTGGTGGTAGTTTATGAAAATCAATGTTTGTTTTTAAAAATGTGATAGACTTAGTTGCAAGTGACGCTTTTGATTGTTCCCCAAGTTATAATAAATCCACAAAAAGAAAAGGATTATTCACCATAATGAATATTTAAAAGGATATGCCCCAACTCTGAAAGGAGTTTTCAAGCTGGGTTAAACAAGGCACTGAAAAAATTACATAACTTCCAGGGTGACTACCAAATTGATAGAGGAATATCGCCTACGTTCAGGATTGCCTGACTGCTCATGAAGAAATATTTGTCCTAAGTGTTCTTGGAGTTTTCAGTACAGAGTTTTCCTAGAGAGGCACAGCTGGCTAGGAGGGTACTGGAGTAGGGCATGATGAGTTTTGTAACTATTTAATAAGCCCCTACTGTGTACCAAGTACAATGATAGGCAGCAGGAGTAGAAAAAGGAATAAAATATGAGGACTTACAGTCTAGTAGTAAAGGACCTAAAAGAGGTTAAAAAAAAGTAGAGGTTCAGAGGCTAGGGAGCGAGAAAAGAAAATCAGCTACATCTGTGCCCAAAGAGTGAGCCTTTGAACCATGATGAGAATAAGGTGGGTGTAAAAAAAACAAAATGCAAGTTCTTTAACGGAGTTCACAATCTGGTTGTGAACTTGAAATAAACCTTCAGAAAAGGTCTAAGAACAACTGTTAAACAACATCTCCCATATCTGTTGCCATAAT
This sequence comes from Manis javanica, assembly GCF_040802235.1. Classification (NCBI taxonomy): domain Eukaryota; kingdom Metazoa; phylum Chordata; class Mammalia; order Pholidota; family Manidae; genus Manis; species Manis javanica. Next base: position 95,562,168 of record NC_133159.1, on the reverse strand, counting down.
CAAATGCCACCCACCTCCTACCTTAAAAACTTCCTGGTTGCTCCATTAATTTGTGATTGTTGTTACATATTTGGTTTTTTGGATTCCTCAGTAGCTTCATTCTCTTCCTTCTCTTACTTTCTCCAATCCCTTTAACATTGTTCAGGACTGTATAGTCTGGGAAAAGAGTCGCTGCTGGAGCAGCTGGCCCTCGAGTTTCAGACCTGGGTGGTGTTGAGTCCTCGGCGCCTGGAGTTGGTGCAGCTGCTGGGCCTGGCAGATGTGTTCACGGTAGAGGAGAAGGCTGGCCGCATCCATGCTGTGGACCATATGGAGATCTGCCATTCTGCCATGGTGCACTGGAACCAGACCTGCCCTACCATTGCTATCCTTCCCACAAGCCGGAAAATTCACCGCTCCCACCCTGATATCCATGTCATCCCTTATTCTGACCATTCCTCCTTTTCTGAGCTTCATGCCTTTGTCTCAGCACTGAAGCCATGCCAGGTGGTGCCCATTGTCAGGCGACAGCCCTGTTGGGACTACTTTCAGGATATCCTGAGCCCCAGGCAGTCTATGTCCCTGATTCCAGACTCAGTGCAGCAATATATGAGTTCCTCCTCTGGAAAACCAGACATTCTCTGGCTGTTAGAAAGAAGGCCGAAGAGGCTGAGAACCCAGGGTGTTGTGTTTGAATCCCTTGAGGAAAATGCTGATCAATCTCAAGCTGACAGAGACCCAAAGGCCAAGAATGAGAACCTTTCTGGGCACCTTGAGAGGCAGCCCTCCCACTGTCTTTTGCCGATCAAGACACAGTTGTCCCCAGACCCCTGCAGCAAAGAATGGGATGGGTCAGTCCCTTTCTCTGAGTCCCAGGAGACTACCCCCTTTGGTTTTTCAGTGCACTTAAGGTCTTCAGGAAATGAGGGATTTCTCTCTCCAGAAACTGGGGAGGAAGTTGGTCTAGGGCCTCACGTGGTACCCTGGAGACCCCAGGATGACTCAGCAGCCCTGGGGAACCAGAGTGCCTGGGTGGGTCAGGATTCTTCCCGGTCTCACAACAGCAAGGCTGCCCTTCTTCCTGCTCCTCAGTTCAGGGGCCCAGCCCGAAAATACCTTCTGACTCCAGTGAACTTTTTCCAGGCAAGGTTCTCTTCCAGGGGATTTGACCAGCAAGTGGAAAAGTACCATAAACCCTTGCTGAAGTGCAGACAGGAGAGTACGGAATGACAGCCTTGTTTGATCCAACACTGCAGTTTGAAGATAGTGACTGATGGCTGGTAGGGAGAGTTTGTTTGGGACCTTACTTTTCTTTGAGGCTCACAGGATCTTCATGGGCTCATTCTGGAGCAATAATCCTCAAAGTATGTTCATTGGCATCCTAGTGCCTATGGCATCCTTAGTTTTATAGTTGACTGTTTAAGAAACTTCTCATTATAACCCCTTAACAGTATGCATTAGTTACGCAGCACATTAAAGGTGCTGAAAGGTCCCGCAGGACTTAATCTGTTTAACTTTGCATAACGCAGTATTTCTCCAACTTTTTTGAACGTGCAGTCCTCTTCTGGGGTGCACAAAGAGAATCTGAATCAGAAAGGATCAGGTTATTCCCATTGTTGTTTTGTGTGTCATGTGCCATTCCCCATGTCACCTTCTCCCTCTTCCTAGATAAAAGTCCCTAGTTAGTGCTGCTTTTTTAAGTTGGGAACTGTGCTGCTGGAGGAGAAAGTGGTGATCCAGGCAGCACGTTCCAATCCTGAATGTCACAGACTTGCTGTGACCCCATCCAAGTAACTTCCTGTCTCTGCCTCTGGGAGGGAACAGGAAGCAATGAAGAACCTTGGAACATGCAGAAAAATTCCACCTCTGCCTCCCATAAGAGGTAGTTAGTGTCACTGAGGACCTATCTGGAATAGAGCCAGCTAGGGGATTGGGCACCCCTCACCAAGGCAGTACCTGGGCCCTAACTGAACCTGAGTCTTAGGGTACACTGGGCCTCCCAGCCACCTGGAGGCCCTGTTTGGCTGAAATAAAGGTACAAAAGATCAAAAGTGCTGCCAGATAAGCCTGTTTGTTCATATAGCTGGGATATTTGCTGCTCCTGCCTCCCCTTGGGTTGAGTAGGGAGCCAGAGCACATAGCCTGTTTAAGGATCCAGGGTACAGACCAGGGAGCTGGCTGGTGGAAGACTGGGAGTGTGCAGTTCTGCCCTGTCCTCGTACCCTGATGACATGCCAAGCCAGTAAACAGGACAGCAGATAGGCTCTCAAAGGGCACTAGCATGTGGAGCTGGACACATGGATAAAAACTTTCAGAAAGGAGCTTCACACCTTCACAATAAAGACCCTGTTTCTTGACCAGGAAAAAAAAAGTTTTCTACTTGGGGAGGAAGATATGAAGAGTTTAAAAAGCAAAATAAGGCCTTGCTTGTGGGCTATGTGTACACAGCTCTGTTTTGTCAATGATCTCCACTATAAGCTCCCCATGGGCCCACTAGGAGCTGCCCCGTGTGGGGCAACAGGAAACATGGGCATGATCCTGGGCTTGGATCCAAGGCTCCCTGGCAAATAGAGATAAATGCCTGAATAGCAGAGCCTCAGTTCCTCATCTGTGAAGGGGACTTAGACACCTACCTCAGCTGATTGCTATGGAGATTAGATAATTGGTAAAATGCCTAGCTCAGTGCCTACCACATGGCTATTTCAGATACTGGTTTTCTTAGCTTCTGAAGCTTTAAAAAAAATTACTCTGATTATAAAATAAGAAACCTTTAAAATTGCATAAAAATATAAGATAGAAAAATTATATTTCTCCATGTACATCAGTTGTTTTCTAGTCTTTATATGCACACAAATGTATTAAATACATGTTTTTTCAAAATTTGGGTCATACTGTATATAGTTTTATATTTTGCATTTTAATATCTTAAGCATTTCTTCGCCTTTTAAGTATTCAAAATGTCATTTTTAAAAGTTGTATAATACCCTATGATATGGGTAATTAAACAATTTCCATATTCAACATTTTGTGTGCCCCCTTTTTTCACAATTCTACATACTACAGTGAACATCCTTATGCATATATCATGGCATTTTTTTGTTTATTTCCTTAGAGTAAATTACTGAAAGTGGGATTATAGTTTTAAGTTTGTGGATAAAATGAAGGTTCATGTGGCCAGGATTCTCACCTGGCCCTGGTTGGCTAGCTCACTACACTTGTGTGGGCAATGCATCGTCATTGACTCTATATAAAGAGCTCTACCCAGTGCTCAGGGCAACACGGTGGCATGGCTGCAAGGCTGCAGGGGAGCAGAGCAGAGGCTGGAGTGGTAGTGCTGAGGATAGAGACCCAGGGGATGGCTTTGCAGGTAGACAGGCCCAGAGGCTGGCTGTGTGGACTGAGGCCCAGAGGCAGAGGCAGAGACCAGCTTGCTGCATGCAGACTCGCTCTGAGTGGATGGGATTTTAGTGATTGACCTGTGTCTTGTCAGTGAGTTTCAGCCCCAGACAAGTTCACTATGGATTCAATGTGACCAGAGAAATGACAGAACATTCTTGGGGTAAAAGGGTTTATACCCGGCTTTATTTCCACGGTGGCAGGTCAATCACTAGAATCCCGTTCACTCAGAGCGAGGCTGCATTCAGCCAGCCAGTCTCTGCCTCTGGGCATCTGTACTCCGCACTGCCACCACTCCAGCCTCTACTCTGCTCTCTTGTAGCCTTGCAGCCCTGCCACTGTGTCACCCAGAGCACTGGGCAGGGCTCTTAATATAGAGAGAGTCAATAATGACATATTGCCCAACCTGTGTAGTGAGCTAGCCAACGGGTCAGGTGAGCATCCTGGCCACAGGAACTTTCATTTTATCCACAACCTGCCACCGTGGGAATAAAGTTGGGTATAACCCTTTCACTCCAAGAACATTCTACTGTCATTTCTTTGGTCACACTGAATCCGTAGTGAACTTGCCTGGGGCTGAAACCCATTGGCAAGACAAAGTTCTTGTAAATTTTGTCTGGTTGCCCTCCAGAAAGGTTTCCTTACCATCATTTCTGCAGAAGAGGATAGCATGAAAATACCTTGAAGACTCATAAGTTCAAATGATGTCATTAGAATGGTACATGTAAACATGGAAAATCATCTTGTATGTCAATAAATATTTACTAAGTTGTGTAGGTAAGGCCTAGCCTGACTTCTGGGAGCATATAGCGTCTCGCTTCCATGCTACCCGAAGGTGGCTGTGAGAGATACAGTAGTTTTTAGTGTAAGGGCCCCCAGATAGGTGTTATCTTCTAGCAACATGGGAACCTGTCCACTCGGCACACGCTGTGTCACACATGTTCCTTGAAGTGGGACCTAGAATTCAGATGGAGCAGAAGCAAAGGGCTTTGAGGAATTTAGTTTTCAGTGACATGTTTGTGTTTTAATATTGGAAAAATTCCATACTATTATAAGTAAATTTGACAGAACAGATACTGGCAGCTGCCTTACTTGATTTCTCAATAATCTGCATTGCACATATTTTTTAAGTAGCCAATTTAATATTCTTAGAATCTAATGATGACCCCATAGATCTAAAAAGATCTTACAATTGGGCTTGAAGCTACTGGGAGAAAGGAAGTTCCCTAGAGATCAATTAGGTATTTGTTTCATGATCTGTGGGAAAACTCATACTTTTCCACAAGGAGACTGAAAGTGGCTTAAGTCCCTTTAGAGAAAAATACCTGCCTGGCTAGCTTTGAGGGACCATCTCTTACTCCTGACCCAGACAGCCCTTTGTAGTAGGGAAAAGGAGATAAGTGAATCTGCTTGTTTAAGAAGAGGGATTTGGACCTGTGTTCTCTATCAAGTCCGTTCCCTCAGAGACAGTTTTTTCTGCAATCTTAGAGTGGTTCTTAAGCAGGAAAGATTCTGCCAGGGGGTTCACATGCACATATTTTTGATGCTATCACTAGTGAGTAGCTGCCAATTTGTTATCTGCTTCCTACCTCTCACCCTCCCTAACCAGTACCACAACAAGCTTCTTGCGTTAGTGGTGTTTCCCCTTTTCTCTACCCCAGAACATCCCACCTATATCAATACAGAATGATTCTGCTCACCCTTATAATCTGAATCTACAGCAGCCTGTGGGGGATGCTCAGAATGGTTAGATTTTTCCTTATTTTGACCACAGTGCATTTACTTAGCTATTCCCTTCCACCTTGATAATTTCATTCCTGGGTAACTCCCTCTCTGAACACATCCTTGACCCACCAGATCAGGATTTAGGCTTGGTTCTTTTCAAGGCCAGATAGCTAATTGAATCATCTTTCAATCACACAAAACTTCTGGCTAGCCCTGGGTTAGTTTTTCTCTTAAAATATTCAAATATTTAAAACACTGTTGTATTATGACAATTTTAGCAATCCTGAATCCTTCCATCTATTTATGGTAACTTTGGGGAATGAAGGATGAAGAGTTAGTCCTCAGTGCTACAATGCTATTCTTAAAGTGCTCAAATTCTTCATGTGCCCACTGAAAGGTGTGCTTTTGAGGAACCAAGAAAACTGGGTCAAGCTCACTCACCCCACTGATCAGACTCTGTAGAAACAAAGCATCATCAGGGTAGACCAGACTCCTGATGCCCATGGGGATTCAGGGATATGAAGGTTGGAGAAAACCTGCTAAAAGGTTCTGAGCACCCAATTCCTAAAAGGGGGGTTTGGTAGGGTTCTCTGACACCAGCTGGGTATCCTATAATTCAACACAATTCTGACGCTGTCTGCCTGGAGATAGCATCAGATGCCACAGGTTAAGGGCCCCGTCCCACAAAAGTGCCCACTTCCCCAACTTCAGACACCAATCTTAAGTCATCTGTGCTTCTCACCAACCAGCTGTCAATGGAGGTTCCAGTGACGCCTTCCTTGGGTTTGCTTAACTTGCTAGAGCAACTCACAGAACTCAAAGAAACATTTTACTTACTAGATCACCAGTTTATTATCAAAAGATATAATGCAAATGGAAGAGATGCATAAGGCAAGGTATGGGGAAAGAGCAAGGAGCTTCCCTGCTCTCTGAGGGCACCATGCTTCCCAAATCACATGTTCACTTCCGCCTTCTGAGCTATCTTCACTCTGGATGATTCAAGATTCTGGCCCCTCAGTTGCCTTGACCTCCTCATCTCCAAAAACTATATCCTTCTATCTCACCACCCTGTCATTACCAGAAATTATACTACATCTAAAAATCTCAATTTTAAATCTTTTCTCCCATCTTATTTGCCCACGTACCTTCATTGCCAATATTTTACTTTTTATAAGCCCTCTCTGAGCTTCACTTCCTACCTTGACCTAACTGCATCCTATGATCCATTAATATAACTCCCTTGCTCACCCACAAACTTGCCTTGAAAGACTCCAATTCTGGATAAATCCTACCATCTGTCTATTCTTTGCCTGCACAGGAGCAGCAAGATGTTAGAGAAATCACTCAACCAGGCTGAGTGGTTTCATTTTAAATTCATGGTTTCATACATCAAAATGGCCTTCCAAAAAATAAATAAATAAATAAATGAAAAATAACAAACAAAAAAAGATGGCCTTCCATATCACTGAGCAATCCTATTTCTAATCGGCTTGGTTTCCCATTCTCCCTTTCTCTGCTTTCCCTTCCCATCCACACTACCATCTGTCATTAACCCATTGACTCTACCTTGAAATATATCCCAAATCTTACTTCTTTTCATCATCTCTTCACCTCTACCATCTTTGTCCAAGCAACCTTTGCCTCCTGTCTGAGTTATTGCAAGAGCTTCTGAAATGTGCTCCCTGCTTCCAACATTGCCCCCGCCCCCAAATATACAGTCTAGTTACCCCCTGCAGGTATGATATAAATCATATCGTGTCACTTCTCTGCTCAAATCCTCCAATGTCTTTCCATCTCACTCAGGATAAAAACAGAGGTTCTTACAGTGGTCTGCATGTCCCTGTGACCTGCCACCGTATCTCCTACTGTGTAGTACTCTCTGACCCTTCACCTAAGCTGGGCACACTGACCTCCTTGCAACTACTCCAATGTGCCAGGTAAGCACTCACCTCACTTTTTCCCTCTCCTTAGTTTTCTACTCAGATACGCACATGGCTCCCTTACTTCAAGTTTTTGCTCACAAAGGCTATCCTTGGTCATCTTAAGTAAAATTGAAACCACTTTACCTGCCACTCCATCGCTACCTTACTTGTTCTCCATACAGCACCTATGCTGTCTAACACACCATATCATTTACTTACTGAGTTTAGCGTGTGCCTCACTACACTAGAATGTGAACTCCAGGACTTTTTTTTTTTGGTCTGCTTTGTTGACTGCTGCATTGCTAATGTCTAAAACACATAGCAGGTTCTTAATAATAAACACTGACTGACTGAATGAATCTGGCAGGATGGATGGATTGCACATCCTTTAGGCAATCCTCAATAAATACTATTTCTCTCAAACAGGATATTAGTACAAAGTATATTAGTATAAAGCAGATTAGTATAAAGCAGAGTTCTTAGCCCTCAAGAAGACAAGAATTATTAAAAGCTTAGCTTGGCAGGTACTTAAAAATATTATCTTTAAGTCTTGCAACTAACCTATGAGGAAAGTAGTGTCTATACATGCATTCATTCATTTGTTCATTCAATGAATATTTATTGAATGCCTTTTTTTTTACTGAAGTATCATTAATATACAATCTTATGTTGGTTTCAAATATATAACACAGTGGTTCAACAGTTACCCAAATTATTAAATCCTCACCCCCACTAGTGCATTTAATCTCTGTCAACATAGGAAGATGTTACAGAATCACTGGCTGTATTCTCCATGTGTACTACTGACCCCTGGCCAACTTATATTATGATTGAGAACTTCTGTGCCCCTTTGTTCCCCTCAACTCCTCACCCACCCTAATCCCTTCCCCATGGTAACCGTCAGTCACTTCTCAGGGTCTGTGAGTCTACTGCTATTTTGTTCATTCTGTTTTGCTTTGTTTTCATATTTCACAAATAAGTGAAATCATATGGTATTGATTTTTCTGTACCTGGCTTATTTCACTGAGCATAATACCTTGTACATCCATCCATGTTGTTGCAAATGGCAGGATTTCTTTTTTATGGCTGAGTGATATTCCACTGTGTATATGTACCACCTCTACTTTATCCAGTCATTTACTGATGGACACTTAGATTGCTTCCATATCTTAGCTACTGTAAGTAATGCAGCAATAAACATAAGGGTGTCTATAACTTTTTGAATTGGGGATTTTGTTTTCTTCAGGTATATTCCTAGAAGTGGAATTATTGGGTCATATGGTATTTCTATCTTTAGTTTTTTGAGGAGATTCCATACTGCTTTCCACAGTGTCTTCAACAATTTATATTCCCACCAACAGTGTAGGAGGGTTCCCATTTTTTCACATCCTCACCAGCACTTGTTATTTCTTGTCTTCTGGATAGTGGCCATTCTGACTGGTGTGAGGTGATATATCATTGTGGTTTTGCTTTGCATTTCCCTGATAGGTAGTGATGTGGAGCATCTTTTCATGTGCTGTTGACAATCTGTATTTCTTCTTTGGAGAAATGTCTGTTCAGGTCCTCTGCCCATTTTTTAAATTGGGTTGTTTTTTGGTGTTAAGGTGTATGATGTTAACCCCTTATCAGATAAATCATTTATGAATATATATTGTCCCATATAGTAGGTTACCTTTTTGTTCTGCTGATGGTGTCCTGTGATGTACAAAAGCTTTTTAGTTGGATATAGTCCCACGTGCTCATTTTCTATTTTATTTCCCTTGCCTGAGCAGATGTGTCCAGGAAAAATTGCTCGTATTTATGTTCAAGAGATTTTTGCTGATGTTTCTTCTAAGAGTTTTATGGTCTCATGTCTTACACTCAGGTCTTTGATCCATTTCAAGTTTACTTTTGTGTGTGCAGTTAGGCAATAATCCAGTTTCATTCTCTGGCATGTAGCTGTCCAGTTTTCCCAACACCAGTTATTGAAGAGGCTGTCTTTTTCCCAGTGTATATTTATGGCTCCTTTATCATTTACTGGTTGACCATAGATCTGTGGGTTTATATCTGGGCTCCTTATTCTGTTCCATTAATCCATGCATCTGTTCTTGTGTCAGTACCATCCTCAGATACTGAAAGCTGAATATGGGGGTTGACCAGAATAGGTTTTATTTAGGTTAAGTTAAATTTACAGCCAAAAATGGAGATTGTTATTCTGAGATTTCCCAAACTGTAGGTGAATTTAACCTAGCTGGACTAAACCATCCTTTCTAGTTTGTCAGTCACCACTCATACTACAAAAATTCCTTTGTTGGAACCACATCACTTCAGTCCCCACTATGCCATTAAAGTTGCTCTTACCAAGATCATAGTGACTTTCTAATTGCCAAATCCACTGGCCACTATTCAATCCTTATTCTCCTTTACTTCACAAAACATTTGGACACCACAGATTTGCTCCTCCTTCTAGAAAATCTTTCCAAGTTCTCTTCTGTATCAGTTAAGAGTGATTTTGGCCACAAAGAATAGAACATTGTCTAACAGTGTTCTTAAAACATAAGAATATTTATTTACTTAAGAAATCTGGAAGTGGGCAGTTCTAGAATCATTTAGAAGCTAAACTATGTCATCAGGGACCCCCTCTTTCTATCCATTTCCTTTGCATATTGATTATCTTCATCTTTCTTTGTTGTCACATTTATTGTCACAAGGTAGCATGGGAGCTCTACGTCCCATGTCTTCATTCCCGTCTCAGTAAAAGCAGAGACAGGAGCAAAAGAAATTCTCTCAAGGTGCTTTTTTACACAAAAAGAAACAATTTCTCAGGAGCCTCCAAGCAGACTTTTTTTTTCATATTTCATTGACTGGAACTGAGTCCTATACTTACTCCTAGACCAATCATTGGCAGAGATAAACAGAATTACTACGATTGCCTTAACCTGGTTGTGAGATGTAGTGATTTGGTGAGGAGGAACTTACCCCCATCATAGTAACCACTAGTCACTTCTCAGTGTCTATGAGTCTAATGCTGTTTTGTTCCTTCTGTTTTGCTTTGTTTTTATATTCCATAAATAAGTGAAATCATATGGTATTTGTTTTTCTTTGCCTGGCTTATTTCACTGAGCATAATACCCTCAAATGGCAGGATTTCTTTTCTTTTTATGGCTGAATAATATTCCATTGTGTATATGTACCATCTCTTCTTTATCCATTCATCAATTGATGGACACTTAGTTCCATATCTTGGCTATTGCACACAGCATGGCGATTAACATAGGGGTGCATGTATCTTTTCGAATCAGGGACTTTGTTTTCTTCAGATAAATTCCTAGGAGTGGAATTATTGGGTGAAATGGTATTTCTATTTTTAGCTTTTTGAGGAATCTCCATACTGCTTTCCACAACAGCTGCACCAATTTGCAGTCCCACCCACAGAGTAGGAGGCTTGCTATTTCTCTGCACCCTCTCCAGCATTTATTTCTTGTCTTTTGGATAGTGGCCATTCTAACTGGTGTGAGGTGATATCTCATTGTGGTTTTGCTTTGCATTTCCCTTATGTGGAACATCTTTTCACGTGTCTGTTGGCCATTTGTATTTCTTCTTTGGAGAACTGTCTGTTCAGGTCCTCTACCCAGTTTTTAATTGGGTTATTTGTTTTTGTGTGTTGAGGTGTATGAATTCTTTATATATTTTGGATATTAATCCCTTATTATGATTCACTTATGAATAAATTCTCCCATTTTATAGCATGCCTTTCTGTTCTGATGATGGTATCCTTTGCTGTACAGAAGCTTTTTAGGTGGATGTAGTTGTTTCCCTTGCCTGAGGAGATGTGTTCAGGAAAAAGTTGCTCATCTTTATGTTCAAGAGATTTTTTTTTTTGCCTATGTTTTCTTCTAAGAGTTTTATGGTTTCATGACTTACATTCAGGTCTTTGATTCATTTCAGTTTACTTTGGTGTATGGGGTAAGACAGTAATCCAGTTTCATTCTCTTACATGTAGCTGTCCAGTTTTGCCAACACCAGTTATTGAAGAGGCTTTTGTTTCCCCACTGTATGTTCATGGCTCCTTTATCGTATATTAATCGACCATATATGCTTGGGTTTATATCTAGCCTATCTATTCTCTTACATTTATTTATGGTTCTGTTTGTGTGCCAGTACCAAATTGTTTTGATTACTGTAGCTTTGTAGTGGAGCTTGAAGTCAGGGAGCGTAATTCCCCAAGCTTTGTTTTTCTTTCTCAGGATTGCTTTGGCTATTTGGGGTCTTTTGTGGTTCCATATGAACTTTAGAAGTATTTGTTCTAGTTCATTGAAAAATGCCTTTGATATTTTGATAGGGATTGCATTGCTTTGGGCATGATGGCTATTTTGACAATATTAATTCTTCCTATCCATGAGCATGGGATAGATTTCCATTTTTTGGCATCTTCTTTAATTTCTTTCATGAGTGTCTTGTAGTTTTCAGAGTATAGGTCTTTCACTTCCTTGGTTAGGTTTATTTCTAGGAATCTTATTCCCTTTGATGCAATTGTAAATGGAGTTGTTTTCCTGATTTCTCTTTCTGATAGTTCATTGTTAGTATATAGGAATGCAACAGATTTCTGTGTATTGATTTTGTATCCTGCAGCTTTGCTGAATTCACTTATTAGTTCTAGTAGTTTTTTGGTGGATTCTTTAGGGTATTCTATGTATAATTTCATTTCATCCGAAAATAGTGAGAGTTTAACTTCTTTCTTACCGATGTGGATTATTTTATCTCTTTGTGTTATCTGACTGCTGTGGCTAGAACCTCCAGAGCTATGTTGAATAAAAGTGGAGAGAGTGGGCATCTTTGTCTTGTTCCTGATCTTAAAGGAAAGGCTTTGAACCTCTTGCTGTTGAGTATGATATTGGCTGTGGGTTTGTCGTATATGGCCTTTATTATGTTGAGGTACTTGCCCTCTATACCCATTTTGTTGAGAGTTTTAATCATGAATGGATGTTTAATTTTGTCTAATGCTTTTCGGCATATATGGAGATGATCATGTCATTTTTGTCCTTCTTTTTGTTGATGTGGTGGATGATGTTGATAGATTTTCGAATGTTGTACCATCCTTGCATTCCTGGAATAAATCCTACTTGATCATGATAGACTATCTTTTTTATGTATTTTTGAATTCAGTTTGCTAATATTTTGTTGAGTATTTTTGCATCTATGTTCATCAGGGATATTGTTCTGTAATTTTCCTTCTTTGTGGTGTATTTGATTGATTTGGTATTAGAGTGATGTTGGCCTCATAGAATGAGTTTGGAAGTATTTACTCCTCTTCTACTTTTTGGAAAACTTTAAGGAGGATGGGTATTAGGTCTTCACTAAATGTTTGATAAAATTCAGCCATTAAGCTATCTTGTCCAGGGTTTTTTTTTCTTAGGTAGTTTTTGATTACCAATTCAATTTCATTGCTGGTAATTGGTCTGTTCAGATTTTCTGTTTCTTCCTGTGTCCTTGGAAGGTTGCATTTTTCTATAAAGTTTTACATTTCCTCTAAGTTATCCAGTTTGTTAGCATATAATTTTTTCATAGTATTCTCTAATAATTCTTTGTATTTCTGTGTGTCTGTAGTGATTTTTTTTCCTTTCTCATTTTTGAATCTGTTTATGTGTGTAGACTCTCTTATTTTCTTGGTATGCCTGGCTAGGGGTTTATCTATTTTATTTATGTTCTCAAGAACAAGCTCCTGCTTTCATTGATTGTTTCTATTATTTTATCCTTCTCAATTTTATTTATTTCTGCTCTAATCTTTATTATGACCCTCCTTCTACTGACTTTGGTCTTCATTTGTTCTTCTTTTTCTAGTTTCATTAATTGTAAGTTTAGACTGCTTATATGGGATTGTTATTCTTTCCTGAGGTAGGCCTGTATTGCAATATACTTTCCTCTTAGCATGGCCTTGGCCACCTCCCACAGATTTTGCAGTGTTGAATTATTGTTGTCATTTGTCTCCATATATTGCTTGATCTCTGTTTTTATTTGGTCAATGACCCACTGGTTATTTAGGAGCATGTTGTGAAGCCTCCATGTGTTTGTGGGATTTTTCATTTTATTTGCATAATTTATTTCTAGTTTCATACCTTTGTGGTCTGAGAGGCTGGTTGGTACAATTTCAATTTTTTTGAATTTACTGAGGCTCTTTTTGTGGTCTAGTCTATGATCATTTCTTGAAAATGTTCCATGTGCATTTGAGAAGAATGTGTATTCTGCTGCTTTTGGGTGGAGTGTTCCATGGATGTCTGTTAGGTCTATCTATTCTAATGTGTTGTTCAGTGCCTCTGTCTCCTTACTTATTTACTGTCTGGTTGATCTGTCCTTTGGAGTAAGTGGAGTGTTGAAGTCTCCTAAAATGAATACATTGCATTCTATTTCCCCCTTCAATTCTGTTAGTATTTGTTTCACATATGTTGGTGCTTCTGTGTTGGGTCCATAGATATTTATAATGGTTATATCCTCTTGTTGGATTGACTCCTTTATCATTATGTAATGTCCTTCTTTGTTTCTTGTGACTTTCTTTGTTTTGAAGTCTATTTTACCACATCTTCTTTATCCATTCATCTACTGATGGACAGTTAAGTTGCTTCCATATCTTGGCTATTGTAAATAGTGCTGCAATAAACATAGGGGCGCATGTGTCTTTTTGAATCTGGGATCTTGTTTTCTTCAGTAAATTCGTAGGAGTGGAATTCCCAGATCAAATGGTATTTCTATTTTTAGTTTTTTGAGGAACCTCCATATTGCTTTCCATAGTGGTTGAACTAATTTACATTCCCACCAGCACTGTAGGAGGGTTCCCCTTTCTCTGCATCCTTGCCAGCATTTGTTGTTCCTAGTCTTTTTGATGTTGGCCTTCCTAACTTGTGTGAGGTGATATCACCTTGTGGTTTTAATTTGCATTTCCCTGATAATTAGCGATGTGGAGCATCTTTTCATGTGCCTGTTGGCCATCTGAATTTCTTCTTTGAAGAAGTGTCTATTCAGATCCTCTGCCCATTTTTTAGTTGGGTTATTTGTTTTTTGGGGTGTTGAGGCATGTGAGTTCTTTATATATTTTGGATGTTAACATCTTGTCAGATATGTCATTTACAAATATATTCTCCCATAGTGTAGGATGTCTTTTTGTTCTACTGATAGCATCCTTTGCTGTACAGAGTACTTTTAGTTTGATGTAGTCCTATTTGTTCATTTTTGGTTTTGTTTTCCTTGCCCAAGATATGTTCTGGAAAAAGTTGCTCATGTTTATATTCAAGAGATTTTTACCTATGTTTTTTTCTAAGAGTTTTATGGTTTCATGCCTTACATTAACGTCTTTGATCCATTTTGAGGTTACTTTTGTGTATGGAGTTAGACAATAATCCAGTTTCATTTTCTTACATACCACTGTCTAGTTTTGCCAAAACCAGTTGTTGAAGAATCTCTCATTTCTCCCTTGTATATCCATTGCTCTTTTATTGTATTTAATTGACCATAGATCCTTGGGTTTGTATCTGGGCTCTCTATTGTGTTCCATTGATCCATGTGTAATTTTTGTCTATTTTATTTATTTCTGTTCTGATCTTTATAATGTCCATTCTTCTACTGACTTTGGGTTTCATGGTTTCCATTTATCCTTCTTTTTCTAGTTTCTTTAATTGTGATGTTAGACTGTTTAATTGGGATTGTTCTTGTTTCTTGAGGTAAGTCTGTATTACTATGTACTTCCCTCTTAGAACTGCCTTTGCCACATCCTACACATTTTGGGCTGTTGTATATGTTTTCATTTGTCTCCATGTATTGCTTGATTTGTGTTTTAATTTGTTCATTAATCCATTGATTATTTAGAAGCATGTTGTTTAGCCTCCCTGTGTTTGTAAGTCTTTTGTCTTTGTGTAATTTATTTCTGGTTTCATACCATCGTGGTCTGAGAAGCTGCTTGATACAATTTCAGTTTTTAATTATTGAGGTTCTTTTTGTGGCCAAGTATTTTATCTGTTCTGGAGAATGTTCCATGTTCACTTGAGAAAGCGTATCCTGCTGCTTTTGGATGGAGTATTCTGTAGATATCTGTTAAGTACATTTGATCTAATGTATTTCTTCAGTGCCTCTGTGTCCTTATTTATTTTCTGTATAGTTGATCTATTGATGTGAGTAGTGTGTTAAAGTCTCTTAAAATGAATGTTTTGCAATCTATTTCCTCCATTAATTTTGTTAGTATTTGTTTTACATATTTAGGTTCTCCCATTTTGGGTGCATAGATATTTTTGATGGTCATATATTCTTGTTGGACTGATCCCTTTATCATTATGTAATGCCCTTCTTGTCACTAGTTACTTTCTTTGTTTTGAAATCTATTTTGTCTGATATAAGTACTGCTTGTCCTGCTTTTTTCCCCTATTATTTGCAGGAAATATCTTTTCCATCCCATCACTTTTAAATCTGTGCTTGTCTTTGGATCTGAAATGAGTCTCTTGTGGCAGCATATAGATGGGTCTTATTTCCTTATCCATTCTGCCCCTGTATGTCTTTTGATTGGTACATTTAGTCCAGTTACATTTAAGGTGTTTATTCATAGATAAGTACTTACTGCCATTTTATTAATTGTTTTTTACTGTTTTTTATATCTCCTCTCTGTTCCTTTCTTCCTCTCTTATATTCTTCTCTTGTTATTGATGGTTTTCTTTAGTGCTAATTGAATTTCTCTCTCTTTTTAAAATTTATTTATTTGTGTGTATGTGTGTTTATTTTAGGCTTTAGTTTTGTGGTTACCAAAGGTTCAAGGGTAGATTCTTTACTATATAACAGTTTGTCTTAGATTGCTGATTCCTCTCTATTTCAAACACAATTTAAAGGTCTTTTCCCCCTTCTTCTTCCTCCTCATTTTTCATATTGCATGTTAAAATCTGTACTTTTTGTGTATCCCTTAACTGATTTTGTGTATAGTTGATTTTGCTTCTTTTGATTTAATTTTGTACTTGCTTGGTAATTAGTTGGTGTACTACCTTTACTGTGGGCTTATTTCTACTGATGAAAGCTATTTAGCCTTAGGGTCATTTCCATGTACAGCAATCTCTTTAACATATCATGTAAGACTGGCTTAGTGGTGGCCAATTCCTTCAAATATTTTTATCTGGAAATTGTTTAATCCCTGCTTCAAATTTAAATGATAATATAGCTGGGTAGAGGATTCTTGGTTGGAGGCCCTTCTGTTTCAGTACATTAAATGTATCATGCTACTCCTTCTGATCTGAAGAGTTTCTGTTGAGAAGTCTGCTGATAGCCTGATGGGATTTCCTTTATAAGTAATCTTTTTTCTCTGTCTGCTTTCAACACCCTTTCCTTAACCTTGATTTTTGCCATTTTAATTATTGTATGTCTTTGTGTTGTCTTGCTGGGGTTCCTTTTGTTAGGGGATCTCTGTGCTTCCATGACCTCAGTGTCTATTTCCATCCCCAGATTGGGGAAGTTTTCAACAATCATTTCCTTAAAGAGACTTTCTATCCCTTTGTCTTTCTCTTTTCCTTCTGGCAATAATGTGAATATTGTTTCACTTGGATTGGTCACATAACTCTCTTTTTCATTCTTTCATTCCTAGAGATTTTTTTTTCTCTGTGTCCCTCAACTTCTTTGTTTTCCTGTTCTCTAATTTCTATTTTATTTACCATCCCCTCTACATGATCTAATCTCCTTTTAATCCCTCCATTGTGTGTTCCATTTCAGATACTATATTCTTCACCTCTGGGTGGCTCTTTTTCAGATTTTCTGTCTCTTTGTTGAAGTCCTCCCTGAGACCTTGAACACTTTTCTGTAAATCTGTGAGCATGTTTATGACTTTTATTTTGATATCTTTATGAAGAAGATTGGTGATCTCTGTGTGATTTATCCCTCTTTCTGGGGTTCTGTCTTGTAATTTTGACTGGATCAAATTCCTTTGTCTGCTCATTTTGTCAGGGATTCTGTGTTTCTTCCTTTTTACTAGATGTCTCTGCTGTGCTTTCCTCATCCTTCATTGTGTGGTTCTTTCTTCTTCCTTAGGGGTAAAGGGACTTCAGGTCATTTTAAATCTTCAAGTCATTTTCAGATCTAGTTGTAGTTGCTGTATTTTCCTCTTTTATGTGTTTTTGGGAGGAGGTTCCTGTCTTGTCTTCCTATTCTGCCATATTTAATCTGATAATCTGAGATTGGCTTAATTTTTACTAAAGCATATCTCCTTTCCTCTTGGGCACACAGCTAGGTTACATTATCTTCTGACCTCTCTGCAGTTAGCAGCATCCATGTTCCTGAGTTTCCACCAGTGTAATGTGTGCAGAATAGATGTTGTGTTTGCTATGTCCAGATGTGGCCTATAAAAACTTTCCAAACAAGTCATCCCTATCTTCTCTTCTCTTTTTTTCTGGTGGAATGCAAAGCATCCCATGGAGAAATCTAAGACTCCAAGGAATGGTGAAGCTGCAAGAATCTGGATGGAAGATACTTGAATTCATGGAGCAGACCACCCTCTCACCCAGGGTTCTTTACTCTGGCCACCTATAGCAGACTGACCCTGGGAGCCAGCAATAAAACTTAATTGTGTGAAGCTAATGAGATACGGAGTTGTTTGCTATGGCAGTTAGCTAACTCTCAACTATTAATTGACTAGGTGATGAAAATGTCTGCCACATTCCCTTATGCAATATATCTTTGCTGAAGGCACCCTAAAGGAGCCTTGGAAAGAGAAATTCTGCAATATCTCAGTCTTGCAACTCTGGGCAAAGGGATAAGGAGGGAAACTGTCCATTCAGGATAGGTAGTCATACTCAAAGCCACAGCATGCTGTAAGAAATTGTGTGACTGGTGCTCAGATCTTGTTTTCTAACATAATTCCCCATTAAAGGAACCAGGACTTCTCAAAGAAATGGATGATTCTAGGGCTGTGGAAGGGAAAGCACAAGATGAGTCTGGAATGTATTGTTATGGGGACATGCTAAAAAAGACACAGGAGCTTGAAAAGGCACTCACTGATGAACTCTGAAAAATGTCAGCACCCTAATAATTAAGGACAGTAAGAATCTATAAACCACTTAAAAATATAGTAATCTATGAGTCTTTATCATTAACAAATAGACAACTAAGTTAATTAAATAATTAATAGATAACTTAATAAGAGATGAGAGATTGGTACAGGCAAGAATAATCAACAGACCTGAATCTAGGGGAACATGTTTAATTAGGAGCAGGATATTTGCATGGTCTAAGCTCTCTCCCTATAGATTGCTTATTACAAGGGAAAAACAGTAAATATTTTTTACTATTTACTGGAGAAATCAGACACCCCAACATGTTGATCAAAATTATTATCATCCAATGAGAGACAGAAATACTTGATTTTGGGTGTGACATCATGAGAAGTCCACAATAGCACTTGTGTGGTATTCTGGCTAGGAATGTCTAATCTGAATCTAATAATAAACATGAAACAAACATAAATGAGAAACCTAAAATGAGGAATATTCCATTATCAAAAAATATCAAAGCCATCAAAGACAAAGAAAAGCTAAGGAACTGTTTCAGATTAAAGGAGCCTAGGGAGACATGTGGTTAAGCGCTATATGTGATCCTCAGCTGGATCTTTTACTGGGAGGGGAAAAAAATGGTAAGAAATGGCAAGGATTTATTGGCAAGATTTGCAATAAGGATGGTAGATTAACATATTATGTCAATATTGTTTTCTGGAATTGATAACTGTATATATTGGGTATGTAAAATGTGCTTATTTTTAGGACATTCAAGTATTAACGGGTAAAGAGGCATGATGTGTTCAATTTACTTTCAAATGGTCAGGAATAAAAATATGTGTATTTTTTATCTATCTGAGATGCAAATGTAAAGTGAAAGGGGCAAAATGCTAATCACATGAATCTGAGTAAAGGGTGCATGGGAGCTCTCTTTTCATTATTCTTGTAACTTTTGTACGCATTGGAAGTTATTTCCAAATAAAAAGTTTTCTAGAGTCTAGATTTAAAAAACCATTGAGGACTCACTCTTGTCAGTTCAAAGGATTTTTCTATGTTCTGCCTCCTGCTGTTTACTTCAGATCTTCACTCTTATCTGGTTTTCCCAGTTCTACAACTGTTGGTTTCTACTTGAATCCTTTTTCTTCCTGGCTTCCTGGAATCACTATTTGTTTGGATAGTTCAACTAGCTTTTTAAAATTCAGCTTCTTTCAAGACACAGGCTTTGGTCAACTTCTTCTATTTGGCCTTGAACACTGCAGCTCCTGAGCAAGTGACTTCTTACCTGCAACACTGCTTCTAGGCTCTAGGCCTTGGAGGAATATCACATCCTAGATGAAATTTCAGTGCATTCAACTGGCAATAGCTTCACTTCCCTCTCCAATTGCCCTGATTTTGTCTGGGAGGAACTAGTTCACATGCCAGTCTTTTCATGTTCCCTGCTTGATCAAACTCTCATCATAGCTTTCTAATTAGGCATTCTTACTCTCATCTTTATCCACTCCAGCCAGCCATTCTCCTCACTGCCACTGGTTCTCTCTTGAAAGCCTAGATTCAATCATAGTACCTGTCTCATTAAACCTCTAACAGCTCTTCATGGCCTTTCAATATCTGACTGAACCTACTTTACTTATTCCATATTCTGCCACTTCTCTGCTGACCTGTAGGCTCCTCAGAGCGTGAACCATGCCTTTCTTTCTTTGTTTCTTTAATTTCTAAGATAGTGTGCCTGGCTCAAAGAAGATACTCGGTAGGCATTTGCTGAATGGACAA
Organism: Manis javanica; assembly: GCF_040802235.1. NCBI lineage: Eukaryota > Metazoa > Chordata > Mammalia > Pholidota > Manidae > Manis > Manis javanica. Next base: position 95,542,391 of record NC_133159.1, on the reverse strand, counting down.
ATGAACTCCAGATACTGTAAACTTTGAAACTTCTTTGACCATACCATGTTTAAATATGCCTCTGTCAAGATCTTCCCTGACTCTGTCTTTCAAGTCTTAAATATGCCCCCATGCATTCTTTTTTTCCTCACTAGAATATAAGTTCTCTGAGGGAAAAGACCATGTCTTACTTGTCTTGCTCTGACCCAGTGCCGGCACAGAGCAGGAACACTGTTGGATGGATGAATGAATAACATGCAGAGAGAAAAATATTAGATTTTAGAAGGTTTCCATGTAGTGAGACAGACTGATGAAATGACCAAAGAACATTGAAAAGAGATCAGTAAGTATAAATAAATAAGGTGCAAAGAAGTAAATTAAGTAGTCAGATGATGATGCATGACTGAATAAAGTGAGGGTCCATCAGGAAAGGGTCCCTAAAGGTGAATTTTGAGTTGTGTTTGAAAAGAGGAAAGGGTCATAACTTGGGAGAGCTAGGAGCTTAGAAGCATGTCATGGAGTTGGTTGAACCAAAGTATGGATAGCAGTAAGCCTGCTTTTTGAGCAGGATCTATTCTACGCCAGAACTGGAGTTCTGCCTTTTTTCCTGGCTCCCCAAACAGGCTTGCTCACCCACTTTCTGTGTCTTGATTTCCCAGGTCAGCCCAATGTAGGGCTTTACGTTCTCTAAGCTTCTGTGCAAATAAGCAAATAAAACTGCCCTGTGGGGTTGAACCCTAGTCCTCTAGGGAAATAAACTTCTGTGTTCCCAACAAAACAAACTGCTCCCAGAGTTGTTAAGGCAGGAGAGAAATGCAAAGGTAGTATAACTACTTGAGCACATCTTCACAAAAATGACCTTTTTTTTTTTGTGAGGAGATGGGGACCCAAAGAGGTCAAGGATGTATAATGAGTCATCTAAGAAATAGCGCTTGATAGCAAAATCTTGTCTTAGTCACATCTGGCCCCTTCCTAAAAGAATAACCCAAATATCCTTGGTACTGGACAAGACACTTTGTAGGGCTCAGATTGCTTCTACCTCCAGCACTTGTGAAATGGACAAAAACAGACTATACCACCGTCTCCTTAAAAATATCCTCTACTTTGGTAATCAGAACACTTTACAGAGTGGGAGGTGTATCTAAAGTCCTACAGAATCTCTTAACCCTAGTAGATGGCAACTGTCTTTCTATTAGAATAACCTAGTTTTCATGCAGTGTCGTTTTTCGGAATGTTCTGTGCCCAAGGCATTCCTTTTTCTGAATACCCAGTCTTACTATCTCCTGGTAGAGGAAAGAAAATTATGGTAGCATTAGATCACTGCATGTTTCTTGAGGGGTTCGGTTCAGAGCACCACTATTCTCTCTCACTTCCAAATGGGAACACAGGTTCCCAAGGTGGCAATGCGACAGCCTCTGAAGGGGCTCCTGATGTATCTGTAGGCTTACAGATCCCATACACGGATGTCACTCCGCCAGAACGTCTCTAGACGGCAGTGAAGTATTAAGGCCTAAACTAAAGTAGATCGTCACCAGCAGGGGGGCTTCTCGGATAGGCACTGCCTCCCCGCGCGCTGCCCAATCTCTCGGGGGTGTCACACCGAACTGTGATGTCACAGAGGATTGGATGACATTCTACAGCTGGACCCCCTAACAGCCACCCGCACCTTCAGAAGCCCGTGGAGTCGGCGGCGTGGAAGGGGCGGGAATCCTGCCCCAGCGTTTGATCCACGCTGGCTCTCCATGGAGCTCCCTCCACTCTCACTCCCACTGCGAGCAGTGTACTTCGTGGTCTTCCTGATCAACCCGCCCTTCGGCACTTTCGCCTCAGTAGGTGTCATGGCGCGGGGCGGGGCCGACCGGATAGGGGCGGCCTCTCGGCGCTCAGCTCCTCGGGTCTGGCGACAAAGGCGGCTGCGGAGCGAGGGGCCCGGCCGTGGATCCGGACGGCAGCGGGAGGCCGAGGCGGGAGCGCGCGGGGCTGAGGCGGCGGCGGCGGCGGCGGCGGCGGCAAGGGGCCGGACGGCGGAGCGGGCGGGAGGCTGAGGGGGCTCCCCCCGCGGGACAGGCGCGGGGACGGCTCCGGGGGGCGGGGGCCGGCGCCCGGGCCGGCTCGCGCGGGGGGTATGATGACCCGGCGGCGGGGCCCCGGATCTCGTCTCCTGCGCCGCCTCCTCGCGGCCGCCCCAGCTCGCGGCTGAGAACCAGACACACCGGCGGTGAGTCGCAACGGGCGGGAAGGGGCCTCGGCAGGCAGCGACCTCCCATCCTCTCCCAGAGGCGGAGTCGGGCGGGCCGCGGGCTCTCCGGGGTGTCCGGCCTGCGGGGAGCGCCTCGCTCAGCGGGCCCCCACCCGGCACCGGGCGGACCGGACTGCGTCCGCCGGAGAGCGGGAGGCTCTGGGCTTGTTTTCGGGGCAACTGCCACTTCTCTCCAGGGCGTGTTGTCCTCAAATGACAGGGGGCCGCCTTACGGCTCCTCACCCGGCCGGTTTTTCCCTGGCTGTCGCGGCAGGTTCCCAGTGTGTGGCTTGCGCGAGTGTATTTCGCAGCTCTAGCCATCACCGTGGTTTGGGATTATTTGTGCTGTTTGGGACCAGGAAGCGGAGTCTGGCAAGGACGGCGCTGGTCGGGTGGGTGCGGAAGCTTTTCCATCCTCTTCGCTTCTGGTCTTTAATTGTTAGGTTTGTAATTTGTAATGACGGTGGAGACTACGTGGGACCAGCCCACTTAGTATATATGTCTGTGTAAGGCAAACCTGGAGATCTGGCTCAGAGGGAAACTTTTGCATTCGGTAGCCACTTTCTTAAAGCTTTAGGTTTTTTTTTTTTTTTTGTTGTTGTTGTTTTTTAAGGTGAGGAAAAACCAAAACTCTTGGGTAAAGCCCACACGGTTCACAGGTCTGTGGGAAATAGGCCCTTTTTGTGCCTAGCAACCATAGCAACCAAGACCTGGGGCTCGGTTTCGAAGAGCGTCGGACCTTCAGTTTGTTGTGGTGACAAACCCTGAGCTTTGGCCTGTGTTTATGCTGGGCGCGCTTTCTTTCCTGTTTAGGTGGGGGAAGGGAGGAGGGGCTAGAGAAGGAAAAAAAACAATTCCCAGCTCCAATATGACTTTCCACCATTTAAACCACTCACTCAGTTGTAGATAGACTATTTTTGAGGCAGCCCTAGATTATTCTGAGTGATATTTTGGGAATTTTCGTAGTTGCGTCAAGATATTCTTTTCGACTATAGAGTCTTTTGCCCAATCTGTCCTTTTTCTTATTTGTTACCTAGTAACACTAATGAAAACAGCAGCGTGCCTTCCAGCTCCTGGTGAAGTGGGGTTAAATTAAGTGGCTGATACCCTCAGCAAAACTCCTGGGTTTTGCTCCTGGTTGTGTAAAGCTGTTTTTTGATTTCTTGTCCATAGTGGCTTTCTTTTTTTTTTTTTTTAAAGATTATTTAGAAAATGCAAAGCATTATCAGCCGCGCGCATCCCCCCACCCTGACCTCGCAGCCTGTATATAGGTGTACAGCTTTCTGGAAAACATTTAAAAATCTAACAAATCATTTAACCTAACAGTTGTTATGCAGCTGGTGATTTTGGGTCTGTACATGCAGTTACCTCAGGGTTCTGAATTATACAGGCATGATGATATGATGAAAGATACCATTGACTTTAAGTACTGTTCTGGCTTGAAAGAATACCTTGGTAAAGAACTTATGGTTGAAACTGGAGGTAGTCAAGCTAGTAAAGCATCTGATGAGTTAAGTAGTGAATAAGATCTTGTAACATACTGGCTCTGGTTGGTAGTAGGACTTTTGCTGGTGATATTTTGATGAATAGTTGATCCTGTCTTTGGACATTGTTGTTTCATGGACTGTCGAGCAAGTTGATTTGTAACTTGAGTTTTAAAACCAAACCAGAACTCTCCCCTAAAAGAAAAAAAGAAAATCTCAAAAGTCACAATTCTCTGGAAAATAGAATTGTTTCTGTGGTTTTGTTTTCATAAGCTCAGCTCAGTCAGTGGTTGTGTTGATTTCAGTGTGCCAAGCCTGACTTGAAAACTTCTTACTCTTGGAACTTGTGCAACTTGTTGTTAGTTATATATTGTAATCAGTTCTTTTGTAATTTGTAGTACTTTTGCAGACATGAGCTTCCTGATCTGTCCTTTTATTTTCATCTTCATGACTGCATAAAGCAATGTTTTTTTTAGTTTTCAGTTAACTGTTTCTCCCCTTACATTTCATGCCATTCTGAACACAAATCATCAGAATCATTTTTTCCTTCAGTTACTACTTAACATTCACTGATTTGCATTTTGGTTCCTTTTTCACTTTCCTTTTTTTGTTTCTAATCTCTCAGCTACCAAAATGCCTTACTATATTTCTGTAGAGCATACTTTGGCACTTAAAAAAATTTGCATTCTGTTTTTATATTTTTCTCTTTTGTTTTTTTATTTTGTGTGTGTGTGCGTGTGTGTGTGTGTTACATTACCTAAGCAACATTCTAAGGTCTTTGAAGATAGGGAAACTTGGGTGTATTTCTTTTGGATTCTTCAAGGGCACGGTACCCTGCTTTCCTAGAGTACTTAACGAAAAAGAATCAAGGCCTGAATTGCTGCTCATTAGCTCTGTGTAAAACTTGTTTGGCTTTCTTGGGTCTCCTCTTTCTCCTCTTGAAATGAGGGGATTTTAGAAAGTTGTTTAAGGTCTATTTTAGCTGTAAGAGTCCCTGTAACTTTTTGCTAGTGTCCTCTACTTTAGTCAAACACATCTTTTTACTTAACATCTTTTCATTTTTCCACATCCCTTGGCATACTGGCAGAAGTTACCTCATTCATCTGAAAGCTGCTTTCATCTTCCATCTGCCTAATTGTTAGTTACCTTTCTTATGTCTTACTTGTCTTGAACATTTGCTGTCTGCTAAACAGGGTCCTCGTTTAGCATTTATGTTTCATATTGATCTGTGCTTTGTTAATATGACTTTTCATTACACTGGAAACTCCTTGAGGTATGGTGTTCTAAACTTTATAGATCTTATAGACTCTCTTGTGTACACGCTAAGATAGTACGCTTTTACCAAACACAAAAATGTTACCTACTTTGCTGTTGCTATGGATTTGTCATTCCAAATTCTAACAACTATTGAAATTTAGTGAATAATATCTTACCTTGGAGGAAAGCATCTTTCAGCCCAGTTTACCAAAATATTCCAGCGTTGGTTTAAATGGCTGGAAATTCTGTACAATTGTGGAGTTAACTCTTTTGTCAGCCAATGCCACCTATTCCACAGCTGATTTTTGTTTACTAGTTGGTGAACTGACTTGTTTCACATGGTTCCATATGAAGGAAAGTGCTATAGGCAGTGGGTGGGGAATTTTGATTCAAATAGTGTCCTTAGGGTTTCAAGCTTATTTTTTTCTTATGTATAACTATACTTAGAAAACTAACATTTGTATTCTTTTGTAGAGAAGAGTCTAATGTCTATCCCATCATGTGAGTATTTCTCTAATTTAGTCAGAATGACTTCTGAGATCCCCTTAGGTTTATATATGAAGAAGTAATGTGATCTCTGTATAGTCATTCATGCTGGCAAACATTTGACACATACTGTGTAAGCCCTTTGTGATAGATGCTAGTGAAACAAACAAAAGAGCAAGAGATACTCTGCTGTTGAGAATTGCCCTACTGGAACTTGCAGTTTAGAAGAGAAGTCAACTTTTTAAATAAGTAATTACAAATTGTCATACTCAGAATAAAATCCAGAGTGGCCCACAGTCACTATGTGATCTGTCCCTTGTCTGCCTCTTTGGGTCTTGCTTGCTACTATTTTCTCCCTTGTTCTATTCCATCCATTCTGGTCTATTCTTCAAATAGGCCAAGAATGTATCTTGGCATAAACTTCTCTTTGACAGGAGTGGCTCCTTCATGTCAATTAGGTCTTAGCTTAAGTGCCACCACCTTAGGGGGCCTTCCCTGACCACCAAATCTTGTTTACCTCCCCCTTCCCATGATCTCTGTCATATCATTGTGTTTTGTTTTCATCATAGCATTTATCGCTAGCTGTTATTTTCTTGGTGTGTGGATATTTGTTTTCCCAGTAGACAGTAAACTCCAGGAATTATGGTATCTCATCTGTCTGGAACACTGCTGTTACCCTAGTCTGCCAGGCAGACATATTAGGTGCTCAATATGTATTTGTTAAATGAATAAATGAAATAAACAAATACACTTATGGTAAGTTTTAGCCCTTGGGGAAGCGTGTTCCCAGCCCAGAGTGAATAAACTAGTGAAACTGGCCCAGACGAGAGATTCTGGAAATATTGCAGTTTTACCCCACCCAAGTACTAAGAAGTAGTAGAATATGCTGTGGGAGCCTTTACCAAGAAACCTAACCTAGGAAGTGGTCTGGGGAAGGCTTTCCTTGGATATATTTGTCAGCATAAGGCCGACTATATAAACTAGCTGAAGGAAAATAGTTTTTCTCTCAAGTAATAGCCTGAAGTAAATGTTCCAGGTTGAAATGAGCATTCTCAGTGGGCAGGTGGCTCTGCTGCACACCATTATTCAGGGGCTCATGTTCTTCTCATTCGTTGCTCTGCTGCCCCTTAGGTGTTGTCTCATGGAGGAAGCTGGGTCTCTATGGGCTCCTGCTGGTGGAAATGGAAGGGAAAATGAAAGGCTCATCCACACATCACTTTCTGTTGGAGAGAGGGGCTGGTAACCATAGTCTAGCCGTGTGCCTGGGGATGAAGGAGCGAATAAAATTTGATCCAAATTGACAGTCAGTGCCCCACTAAAAAAGTGAGCTTTAATCAGAGACTAAAAAGAAAAGTAGAAGATAAAAAGAAGGCTTAGAGGGGAAAATGACATTCAGAGAGGGAATATCATGTGTAAAGAAACTGGGGCAGGAGAAAGCATGGTCTACTCTAGGAACCCAGAGAAATTTAGTAGTACCGTAAGATGGGAGTGCCTGGGGGCAAGGGTGGGTGAAACAAGGCTACAAAAATAACCAGGGTTTAGATTTTATAATGCCTGGCAAGCCTGGTTAGATATTTTAAGCAGGGAACAGATAATGCTTTTTTAACATCTTCAGTAGTAAGGTGAATTATGAATTGGGAGAAGGGACCTTAAAAAGGGGGCTTGAGAGTACCATTTGGGAAGACACATTAGTCTGTTGAAGTAAGTAGTCCAGAATTGTGCAGTAAAGGTGGAGAAAAATGGGTGGAGTAGAGAGAGGTATTTGGTATTCTGGTGAGTTTTTTCCCCAAAGTTATCTTGCTTTATTTTTATAAAATGTTTATTCTTACTTACCTATTTTAATAATATGAAAGTCTCCACTCTCTATGTATCAGTGTGCTTGGAGAATATGTACATCTGTGTGCATGTCAACTGAGGGCAAGTGCTAGGGGAAGAAATCAATATATACTACTGATTTTAGGTTATTTAGGTCACCAGTTGTTAAATTGTATCACAGTGGCAAAGATGACACCAAGGAGAAAAAGTAGGAATTTATTCTATTGGTGTGTGGGGAAAAGATGGGAGTTACTGAAAACTAAGGGCAAAACACTGACAAATAATTACCTAGGTTGTCATATGCAACTGTTTCATTCATAGATAGTTGCAATGCTTGAATTCTTTGTAGTAAGATGACCTACCTGTGGTGCCTATAGTGTTAAATAGACATGACCATGGCAGAGCATGGGGAAACTTAGTTTGACTGTTTTTGAAAGCCCCAGGTTCTAGCAAGACTCAATATTCTTTTTAGCAATAAGTACCACTAGCCTTTTGCCTATTCTAGTTCAGGATTAATGCAGTGGGGCAAATTTATCCTATTTATTTGGATGGTCAAATACTTGGAAAAATTGGCTTTGAAATGAAAAGAGTAGTTTATTGTTGAAGTCAAGAGGTGCAACGTTCTCAGGAGTCAGAAATAACTCAAAAATTAGGTATTACATTTCATGAGTTCTTTTCAGTATTATTACTTTAAGCCCTCATTTCCCTAAACTAGCTACAAACTGTAAATATTGTATTCAGATTCTTTCACTAAATAATTGTAGGTACATAAAGTTTGTGCTTATGTTTTTCTTATTGTTAAAATTGATAGCTCAACAGATACATGATGGAAAAAAATTCCTAAAATTTTCTTCCTTTCATTGTTTAAAAATTGGCTCAGTTTATGATGACAAATATGTTTGCAATGTAGTTTAATACATAAATTTTGTAAAAGCACTATTTGGTTTCGGAATTTATTATAATTTGGTATTATGTCAGTGATAGAGGTAAGAAAATATGATTTGTAAATTTATAAGCTGCTGAATTAAATTGCACTGACTTTATTAAGCTTTTAATTTACACTTTTTTCTCTTCAGAGTTCATATAAATTATGGAAACTCTTAAAGTAAGTCCAGAGGACTTTTTTTTTTAGAAATTGATATTCAAGGATTTGTTTTTCATTCCAGCTGTCTAGTCAGTGCAGATGGTTTTTAGTTGCATTCAGGCACAAAGAAATGTATACATTGCTTTTTTATGTTTTGTAATATCCTTTGTCATGCTTCCTTCCTTTCTGGTCATGTGTGTTTATTCTCTTATGACTGGTAAAATTATGCTATGTGTATTGGAGTGGAGACTCCCCCACCCTCCATATCTTAAGGACTGCACTGAAAAAAGGGAGGGGACATTAGGAAAAAAACAAAAGAAGCATTTGAAAATTCTGCAGTTTAATATGAGTGGGGGGGAGTAGGTATGAAGTTGATAGGCAGGGGTCAAAATCACCCAACAAATACTCAGTGTCTTTATGTTGCCAGAGTCTGTGATAGCTTCTGGTAGTGTGAGAAAAGAACAAGACAGACACAGTACCTGTACTTATGTAACTTACACTGTAGCTGGGAATGTAACATGAAGTAAATAATTTCAAGTTGTAAGAGAGGAGCATAGTGTAGTGGTAGTGCATGGTAGGGGTGGAGGTGATTGTAGGGAGCATATGTGTTTATGTGTGTGAGAACACTTGTCCCAGCAGAAGTCTTCAACATATTAGAGGGCCTTCCAACAATAGAAAGAAGGGCAATATGGCTGGAATGGAGGAATCAAGGTGGGGATTTTTTGGGAGATAGCAACCAGGTTTGGGGAAGCTTTTTATTAAGGCAGATTGAGGATTTTGGACTTGATCCCCAAAGCAATGGAAAACCCTGGAGGCGTGGTGGGTGAGGTGGTTAAGATTAAAAGCCTGGTAGTCATCTGATTTGCATAGTTTAAAAACAAAGATCACCTGAGCGCATCAAGATCAGTTTGGAGGCTACTGGCAGTATGAACTAGAATGGTTCAACAGAGGTCGAGAAAAAAATGACTGATTTGCAATATACCTAGAAGGTAGAATTGATAAGATCTGGTTATAGATTAGATATAGGGGAATAAGGGAGAGGAAGGAGTCAGGATAGTAACATTGAGTTCCAGGTGCTAAGCACTTTACATTTATTAAATCATTTAATTCCTAGAATAACCTCATGAGGTAAGTATTGCTATCACAATTTTATGGATGAGTAAACAGACTCATCGCCTACCTGAGTTTTGGCTTGAGGTGTTGGTTGTATGGTGTACCTTATAATTTGAGACAGAAAACTGGGGATGGGGTGGAGGCTTATAAATTTAATTATGGACATGTTGAATTTGAGATGTCTGTAAGATATCCAGGTGGCAATGTGGAGTGGTTATTTGGAAATAAGGATTTGGATTTCAAGAAGGAAGTCTGTATTGAGATAGAGATTTGAGGATCTTTTATAGATGACTAATCTTGGTAAATAGTTACTGAAAAGGGGAAGAGTAGGAGGAGTTTGAGAAGGATTAGCATAGAGCCCCAAGGCATCTCAGGGCTATAAATTTGAGAAGGAGAAGATAAATATGAAATGGCTTGTATACTATGTCAAATGCTTGGACTTTATTCTGAAAGTATTAGTTTGGGGATTAGTCTTTGGGCTTACAGAGCTTGAGGCCTCCATAGAATATTCATGGACAGAAAGCTGACCTGGGCTGTACTCACTCTCTTAACTGGTACTTTTCTAAGAATAACTTCCCACAGTTCTTCAGAAGATACTATCTGGCCAATGGGTTTCAGCCCTGGGCAAGTTCACTACGGATTCAATGAGACCAAAGAAATGACAGTGGAATGTTCTTGGGGTTAAAGGGTTTTATACCCAACTTTATTCCCACGGTGGCAGGTCAGTCACTAGAATCCTGTCCACTGAGAGCGAGTCTGCATGCAGCAAGCCAGTCTCGGCCTCTGGGTCTCTCTACGCCCGCAGCAGTCTCAGTCTCTGCCCTTGGTGCTGCCACCACTCACTCCAGTGTCGTCTCCTCTCCTGCAGCCTTACAGCTGTGCCACTGTGTGGCCCAGAGCACTGGGCAGAGCTCTTTATATAGAGTCAGTAACAACGTATTGCCCACAAGTATGTAGTGAAGTAGCCGACCAGGGCCAGGTGAGAATCCTGGCCACAGGAACCTTCACTTTATCCACAATCCTATCTGTAGACTTTGCATCATCCTGACTACTTTCTTCTGGTCAGTTTATCAGTGGTCTTCTTACAATAGTGGACAGAGCTAGACATTACTTTATGTATGATTGTGCAAAATGGATGGCTTTCACTTTGTCCACCATGTTCTGGACATTTTTCCTGTGAATATAGTTAAAATTGAATTAGCTTTTGTGGGGAGGGGAACATTACTACAAAATCTCTCTCTTACCTATTCAAAGTGTTTTCATATATGCTCTTGTTAAACCTTGTATCTCTTATCCTTGTGCTTTGTGCTAGTCATATTTTGGGCCTAAGTATAAGTCTGTATTTGTTTTAAATTTCATCTACTAGATTTGCCTTATATTTTCTACCCTTCCATGATCTTTTTGGACCTGTTAAGCTTAGCAATATTAACTATCCTGCCCAAATTTGGTTCATCTGTGAATTATAAGCTTGCCATTTATCCCTAAATTGAAATAATTGATTAAAAAGTTAACCAGGGCAGGAATGCAGACAGACCTGTGAAATGAACTCTGGGACCAAAGAGCCTGGGTTTGAATTCTAGTGCTGCCACTTAGTAGCTGTGTTATTTTTGGCAAATTACTTGAACCACACTATGCCTGAGTTTCCTTATCTGTGAAATGGAAGTAATGATAGTATCTGTTTCAAAGGGTTGTGGTGAGAATTAAATGAGTAGTGCATGTGAACTGTATACTACTTGGCACATAATAAGTGATCATCTTAACTGGAATTATTATTATGGTTGTTATTTTATAAACCATCATAGATGTTGGTAGTTTTTTAACAATATGCCCTCTTAGTGCTGAGTCTCAAAGAGTGTAATTAGGATTACAGATGCATAATTGGACCAAAAGAGTTATCCTTCTATGCTAGGAAACATATTTTGGAGAAGATATAAAGTAAAATCCCCACCAGATACATGTTGCTTTTGGTTTTTCTAAACAGAGTTTTCTTATATTCTAGTGGAAGGATTGTATGAAACGGGGATCTAATCTTCCTCTCTCCTTGTAGGTATGGCATCACAGCTGCAGGTGTTTTCCCCTGCATCAGTGTCATCCAGTGCCTTCTGCAGTGCAAAGAAACTGAAAATAGAGTCCTCTGTCTGGGATGTTTCTGGACAGAGCAGCAACGACAAATATTATACCCACAGTAAAACTCTCCCAGCCACACAAGGACAAGCCAACTCCTCTCACCAGGTAGCAAATTTCAGCATCTCTGCTTATGACCAGGGCCTCCTCCTCCCAGCTCCTGCAGTGGAGCATATTGTTGTAACAGCTGCGGACAGCTCGGCCAGTGCTGCTACATCAACCTTCCAAAGCAGCCAGACCCTAACTCACAGAAGCAACATTTCTTTGCTTGAGCCATATCAAAAATGTGGACTGAAAAGAAAAAGTGAGGAAGTTGACAGCAACGGTAGTGTGCAAATCATAGAAGAACATCCCCCTCTCATGCTGCAAAACAGGACTGTGGTGGGTGCTGCTGCCACAACCACCACTGTTACCACAAAGAGTAGCAGTTCCAGCGGAGAAGGGGATTACCAGTTGGTCCAGCATGAGATCCTTTGCTCTATGACCAACAGCTATGAAGTCTTGGAGTTCCTAGGCAGGGGAACATTTGGACAGGTGGCTAAGTGCTGGAAGCGGAGCACCAAGGAAATTGTGGCTATTAAAATCTTGAAGAACCACCCCTCCTATGCCAGACAAGGCCAGATTGAAGTGAGCATCCTTTCCCGCCTAAGCAGTGAAAATGCTGATGAATATAATTTTGTCCGTTCTTATGAGTGCTTTCAGCATAAGAATCACACCTGCCTTGTGTTTGAGATGCTGGAGCAGAACTTGTATGATTTTCTAAAGCAGAACAAGTTTAGCCCACTGCCACTGAAGTACATCAGACCAATCTTACAGCAGGTAGCCACAGCCCTGATGAAGCTCAAGAGCCTTGGTCTGATTCATGCTGACCTTAAGCCTGAAAACATAATGCTCGTTGATCCAGTGCGCCAGCCCTATCGAGTGAAGGTCATTGACTTTGGTTCTGCTAGTCATGTTTCCAAAGCTGTGTGTTCAACCTACTTACAGTCACGTTACTACAGGCAAGTGGCAAATGCTAAAAAGCATATCCTAGAATAGAGATCTGTCTTTATATTTAACATGTTACGTAGGGCTACATACAACAATGAATTTATTTACAGATTCCAAGATAGAAATAGGGTGTTTTAGTTCATTCCATGTATGTGTCATTCCTATATATAATTACATTTTCTTTATAAAATTTTGATTAACATTAGAAATGTTAATTCAGTCTGATTCTGAAGTTCTTAGTTGAATTATGCTAGCATCTGGTTCTTTCTTTAGTGCTATTATACCTAGTTTTCCCATTTTAAGAGTCTAAATATATAAAGATGTTTACTTATTTGTAATGAATTTGGGCATGTGCTGCTATTTTTCCAAGCTCTATCTTAGCAGGTAAGATGCCTTGGGAATAATTACAGGTTTAACTCTAGCAATATTTTACTCTTTTACATTTCTTTCTTGCATAATGGAGATAATTAGATTAGGTAAGTGCTAAGGTTTCTTCCTGTTTTAACATTCTTAGTGATATTTTTAATTTATTAGTTATGGACTTACTTGGTTATCCTAGAATGGTGTTGACCCAAGTATCTTACTTTGGTGACTTTGATTTCCAGACCTATACTTCTAACAAAGGTACCTTTTACATAAATAATATTTTACTGGGATAGTATTTAAATGCTGGTATTTACAATTTTGCCTATAACTAAGGAGCATTACTGAAAGAAAAGGATAAAGTCTTTTTAAATGATCTTTTATTTCTCAGTACCTCATTTATTTATTTGTCTAGTTAACTTAAGGAACCTGGTACTTAATTTTAACAGTCATACATTAAATACAAATTATACATTCACACAATCAAGAAGTGAAACAATAAATAAAAAAATAGATAACCCACAAAACATGTTTATTGGGAGGTATATCCAATGTATCAAATGCCTATAATAAATTTTGAGGAAACAGAAATTCTGAACTAAGAATTTGAGGGGAAATAATGTAAGAATATTTTAACCTAAAGAAGGACCCAGAAAAGCTATCTACATACTTTTTTTTTATAACTGTGGTAATATCTACCTAACAGGAAGTTTGCCATTTAAACCATTTTTACATGTACCATTCAGTGTCCTTAAGTATATTCATTTAATGTTGTGTAACCATCACCACTATTTCCAAATTCTTTTCATCACCCCAAACTGAAACTCTATGCCATTAAGTAATAATTCTACCTTCCCTCACACCCCTGGTCACCTCCGTTTGACTTCCTTCAAATTCTATGAATTTGCCTATTCTAGATACTGCATATAAGTAGAATCATGCAATATTTATCCCTTTGTGTCTGTCTTCACTTAGCATGTTTTCAAAGTTCATACCAGAGCATGTATCAGAATTTCATGCCTTTTCATGACCGAATAATATTCCATTGCATGTATATGCCACATATTGTTCATACATTCACTTGGATTGTTTCCAAGTGAGTAATGCTGCAATGAACGTGGGCATTCAATTGTTTCAGTCCATTTTCAATATATTTAAGTCTCTCTTTTGGGTATATAACTAGAAGTGGAAATGCTGGATTATAAGGTAATTCTGTCTTTAACTTCTTGAGGAATCACCAAATTGTTTTCCATAGTTGCTGCACTTTTTTACATTCCCAGAAGCACTGTGTGAAGATTCTAATTTCTTTGCATTCCCCCCAAACTTAATGTCTTAATGTTCTCTTTTCCCTTTTTTTTATGATAATTGCCACCCTTACATGTGAAATAATATCTTAATGATTTGTGATGGTGAGCATCTTTTCATGAATTTATTGGCCATCTGTATATCTTCTCTAGAGAAATGTCTGTTCAAGTCCTTTGTCCATTTTTGAATTATTTTTGAGTTGTACGAGTTACTTATATATTCTATGTATTAATCCCTTATCAGATATGATTTGCAAATACTTTCTCCCATTCCATGTGGTTGCCTTTTCACTCTGTTGATAGTGTTGTTTGCATAAAAGTTTTTAACTTTTATAAAGTCCAGTATGTTTTATCTTTTGTTTGTGCTGTTGGTATCATAGCTAAGAAATCACTGCCAGACCCAGTATCATGAAGCCTTTTCCCTGTATTTTCTTCTAAGAGCTGCATAGTTTTAGCTCTTACATTTAGGTCTGATCCCATTTTGCATTAATTTTTGTATATGGTATAAGGAAAGGGTTCAGTTTCATTCTTTTACATGTGGATATTCAGTTTTCCTAGCACCATTTGCCAAAAAGACTTACTATTTCTCCATTGAATGTTCTTGATAGTCTTATCAAAATCCTTTGACCATATATATATATATATGTGGGTCATTTATGGGCTGTTTGTTCTATTCCATTGGTCTATGTGTCTGTCTTTATACCAGTATAACAGTTTTATTTGCAGCTTTGTAGTGAGTTTTGAAATCAGGAAGTATGAGACATCCAGCTTTATTCTCTTTCTAGATTGTTTTGGTTATTTGGAGTCCCTTGAGATTCCATGTGAATTTTAGGATGAATTTTTCTATCTCTGCAAAAAACCTCATGTATTGCACTGAATCTGTGAATTGCTTTCAGTAGTATTGACATCTTAACATCTTTAAGTCTTCCAATCCACTGTGATCTATCTTTATGTTTTCTTTTTACAGTTTTATAAAACTGTTATTTCTTACTTGAGTAAGATAAATTCCTAGAGCCTTTGGTTTCTGGTTTCATGGTGCTCTAGGCAGCTTGGCTAATTTTGAGAATCTGAGCTCCATTTATTTATTCATGACTTGAGAGATTTAGGTTCCAGTTATATTTGTTTTTAATATTCTCCTTTGAGCAGTCCCACCACCACCCCATTGTACTTACACACAGCACCCTCTACAGGTACACTGGATTTCAGTTCTACATCTCATTTTGAGGATTGTGGAGGTAAAGGGGAAGGCACAGCTGAGGGATGAGGACCAATCAGCTTTTCCTTGATCTTTTCTGTAGTCAGTGTGTGCAGGTGTTCTTTAACTATTTGTCTCCCCTGTCCAAGACAAGATGCATTCTCTTGTAGTAATGAAAGCAATTAGATTGAAAAAGAGTGATAGTGGTAAGAATTATTTTGTGAAATAATGTTTGATGGAATTTTCTCTTACAGGGCAGACAAAGGAGATTTGAGGGATAAAAAGCTTAGCTTTCTTTAATATATAATTCATTTGAGTAATTTTCAGTGTTAGGTTGCTGGTCTTTGCTGTTTTTCATATTTTAATTTTATTTAAGCTGCCACTTGAGTAATTGGTTCTGTTTTTATAGAAAACATGATTTTACTTTTTAAAGCCACTGGTTATTACTTTTCAACAAAGCTTTCTATAACTCCATTGCATTTAGTTGTTGACTGGAGGAGTAATTTTAAATGGAGCTAAGTTTGCTCCTTAAAGTTCATTTGGTGTATTACCAAGTAATTATTGTGCATACTGAAGTCCAGTATCCAGGGCTTGACTGTGTTTAGGATTTAACATGAATTTTCTGTTGTATCACAGTAATATTTGATAGTGAGCCTAAGACAAGTGGAGTAGCAGTTTAGGCATTCCTTCTTTATCATTAGTTTTATCCACAGTGGTTATCTTCTTCATGTTGCTTTTTTACCTTACTAGAACCCATGAAGTTCTCACCCTCTTGTCTGTCAGAAAACCTCTTTGAAATTCTTTTGGCCAGTGAAGCTTTCTGGCTCCAAACCCAGCCACCCTCTTACCCTTCTTTTTCATTCACACTGCTTCATCTTGATGATGTAGGCCAAAATATTATCAGTTGTCATAAATTTTTACCACCATGCTGTTTCTGTTGGCCATGAACCTAACTAAATGATTCAGGCAGTGGAAATAATATACTTTGTTTCCTGACCCACTCTAAATGTAAATGTAGGCTAATTCCAAGAAAAGTTGCTGTCTTTGGGGCTTGAGTATTAGGCATAAAGGTTTGCCATGCTTACAAGCTCACTGCTTTTCCATCCTGAATGAACACAATGGCCAGGCTTTATTTAAATCTGAGGTCACTTTATTTGTTGTGTATGGGAGGACAAGGTCTGGAGAAGAAAAGCATGTTTTAGTTTATCCTAGGGAAACAAACCATTTTCATCTGACAGTAAAACTACAATTTCATCTAAGCCACAGATCCAGGAGAGTAGGCTTTATGTTATTATCTGTGATCTGATCAGTAACTTCGATGCCATTGAGATCAGATCAGGCATCTGGAGGACAGGATGAAATAAGAGTGTTCATGAAAATGAGTAGAGAATTATTTGTGCTGTTAAGTCATCCTTAGCTTCCTCTGAATTCCAGTGAAATAATGCTTTATGACTTTGGGGGGGATTTTTCAATTGAACGAAATTTGAAGTTGGGAAATAAAAAATCAGGGATTGCTATTCCTACCACTTGATTACAGTTATTA
The DNA here is from genome assembly GCF_040802235.1 of Manis javanica. Classification (NCBI taxonomy): domain Eukaryota; kingdom Metazoa; phylum Chordata; class Mammalia; order Pholidota; family Manidae; genus Manis; species Manis javanica. The sequence continues at coordinate 95,525,415 of NC_133159.1, read as the reverse complement.
AAGCCTGTTTAGTATTTGTTCTTCAACGATGGATGTACTTTCAAAGAGGAGACCCACCATGTCTAAAGTACAGTTAATGGTGTTTTCCTACTAAAGTGAATAGTGCCAATTTTGGTTTTTCCTCTTTCCTTTGCTTCAATAGGTAATCTTTTTTACTGCTCAATTGTTAGACTACTAGAGCCAGACAGGGACCTGGAAGAATAACAATCTAACTCAGCCTCCTTATTATACAGATGAAGTAGAAGCAGAATTTCAGGGTCTAGAGTTCAAATTGAGAGATTGAGAAATAATGGAGGCCAAGGGGAAAGATGATACAGTAATAAAAATACTACCAAGAATTATAATCAGAATTCAGAGTTTAAAACATTCAGTCTTTAGAGATGAATCTGCTCTAAGATGACTCCTTTCTATTTAGTACAAGAAAATAACTTCACTCTTTTTGTCTCTCATAGTTTAGGTAAGTCTGATATTCAGGCTATAATGATAATGAAAAGTCCTCAGTAGACTGAGCAGCCTTATTTATTTTATTGCTTTCATTTTTTTTCTTTTGATACTCACCTTTGTGTATGGTAAATACAGTAGAGTTAACTGTTTTGAGTGAGCTTTTGCTGGAAATCCTGACCTGCGTTGTTACTCCAGAAGCAGGGTGAGACTGAATAGAAAAGCATTCTAACCAAATTTTCAGGATTTTTTGTTTATTGGGGCTTAGGGGCTGGAATTAGTATTTTTCTTAATTTCCATGTAAATTTAAGCTTTAGATGCCTAACAGTTACCAAATATTATTGCTCCCTTTTTAAATAAGTAAATTACTGGGTGGCTTGGCCCTTCCCTATGACCTGCCTTTTGGGTTTTAAAATGTCTTCCTGGTATATAATAGGAATGGCAAAATCAATCTGCTGCTCTTCATTTGATGTTTAGGAATGTTCTAAGCCCAGTTTTTATTTGGCACAAAGCCATTTTCATTCTCTGCCAGCTAATTTTGGCACTGTCATGAACTTGGAAATTAATGATTCTGCTCACTGAAAATAAAAATTGTGTTCCTTTTCAATTTTAGAAAAGCTTTTATGTTTCTGGGTACTCTTACCCTCTAGTCTATTAATGCTGTTAAACATGTGCTGTCTGAAAAACATGCCATAGTGGTTGGGATTTAACTGAACTCTGAAATTCCATCAGTTTTATGTGGCTCTAGCCACCTGAAACAGGAATATCACTTTTGAAGGTTGTTTCTTTGGCTAACAAAAACCACAGTTCACATCAAACAGCGCAAAAACTGGCGATAGTAATGGTGCCACCCATAGCTGTCAAATAGTATACATTTCAGCAGGCCTGGATCTTCTGCTTTTCTGTGCAGGGATCAGGAAGGCTTCTAGGCCCCTTGGAATCCTCTAATTGACCCTATTTTTTAAGGGCTACTTACTTAGACCCTATTTTTTAAGGGCTAATATTTGGGGAAAGTGTTCTTATTTAGGGAAATATACTTACATCCTCCCCAATCATCCTTTGTCCCACCCCACCCCACAAAGAAACAGTAAGCAAATACTACTTGATAAATTGGGGGAACCTAGGCACTCTATGAGGAGACATGGCCTGTTAATATAGTTTGTTGTGGAGAGATAGGCTTTTCCATATAGCACCTGTTAAAGGAAGGCTCTGGATCTGGAGTGTCCTTATAGATTCATATTCAATGACTTGTATTTAAAGGAAAGGAAGTTATTTGGAGAAGATAATAAAGTGTTTAAGAACTCAGATCTTGGATCAGACTGCCTGGGCTCCATCATTTAGTAATTGTGTGGCCTTGGGCAAGTTATTTAACCCCACAGTGCCCCGTTTCTTCATCTATAAAATGGAAATGACACTTTATTACATAGAATCTAAGCTATTGTTGATTATAAGATGAAACATTATTTATGTACCAGTAAGAAAGTAAAAACACTGCCATTAAACTAAAATATACCATCATTTACAAGAATCATCTTAATTTCAGAAATGTTAAAATGTGAAAATACTCCCGTAGGATTGTTTTAAGGAGTAAATGACTGCATTTCTAAAGAACTTAGAATGGTGCATAGCACATGTGTGCATCTATCATTATCAATATTAGTGTTACTTATTATCATCCCCTTTCTGAACCCATTTATCTCTTAATTTTAGTCGCAGTTTGAAAAAATGCCATATATATCACCATGCCAGTTAGATTTACATAGACGGGTATGTACTTAACAGTTACTTATTTAGAGGCAGTGCAGTATGTTCCACTGTGAAGCCAGACTACCAGGATTCAAATTCTAGCTATGTACTTATTAACTGTGTGATTTTGGGCAAATAATAGTCTGTTTTATCTTTGTTTCCTCCTCTGTAAATGGGGATAATTTGCCTTTGTTGTGTTCATGTTATAAAGCTCTTAGTTTATGGTATTAATCTTCTTTTTAATGTTTCCCCTAGGTTAGGTTTCTCACTTGGAGCATTAATGGAAATGAATATTTACAACAGTACACAAAGAATTCAAAGTTTTCAAATAATGATAATAAAATAGAGTTATATCTAATACTTGCACAGTGCTAACCATGTGCCAGGCATTGGTGAAAAGCTTTAATGTTTAAATTTAGTTACTTACTTAATTTATTTGTTTAAATCTTAAAACAACCCTATGCAGTAGGTACTCTTATCCTCATTTTATGAATGAGGAACCTGAGGCACAGAGAGATTAAGTAATTGCCTATAACTATCAAATATTGGAACTAGAATTTGAACCCTAATAGGCTGGCTGGTTCTAGAATCTGTGCTGTCAATGTATGTTACAATAAGAAGGCATTTTTGTCACAGAAGGATATTTATTGATCAGGCCATTTAATTGATTTTTCCATAATTAAAAAGGTACCAGGAATAAAAGGAATAAATATATGATCCTTTATGTTCTATTTCAAAATCCAGAAGGCTCTCAAAAGTAAAAACTTTTTTCTGAGTTTGGTTTAAGGTCTTTATTTAGCTGACTTAGTATGACTGTTCATATGTTTTGTGGCAGGAATATTAATGTGTTTGATTATGGGATGCTTCCCTAAACTCCACAGGGATTATTATGTAATATTTAGTTTTGCATGGTTGTAACTTTGTGAAATTAAAAATTCTGAATTACAAAAGACATCTGGCCTCTAAAGTTTCAAAAGATGTTTTTTATACCAAAGGTCGTTTTCAGTTTCATTAAATCGTGTATTTATAGCTGATATTAAAACAGGACTTAATCAACATGTTAGTTGATTTCCCCAAGTAATGTATTTTTTAATCTTTTATTTTTGTCTTTGGTAGAGCCCCTGAAATTATTCTTGGATTACCGTTTTGTGAAGCTATTGATATGTGGTCACTGGGCTGTGTGATAGCTGAGCTGTTCCTAGGATGGCCTCTTTATCCTGGTGCTTCAGAATATGATCAGGTAAGAGTGTTTATGTGGATGGAAATAGAAAAAAGTAGTTACTAGTGAAATAGGTCTAGAGGAAGAGAAATACTAGAGAAGTATTTTAGAAACTAGGGAAAGGGTAGTCCAATTAGAAAGTTTTTTTAAATACAGAATTTTCTCTACCTGTTTCTTAGTCCGAAGTTATGTTTGAAATTCTACAGTTAAAAAAGGATTTTATTTTATAGTATTTTAGATTGATACTTGTCCAGATCTGTAATAATTTATTAGAAACTTTGGCTAACGAATGTGTCTTGTGAAGAAAGATGTGAAAATAGAGATGAGGAAGTGGAATTTTAAGAGTGAACTCTGGCCCATTCGGGGCTGTTTATTTCCTTTTACATCACATACACTGAAGTATAAGTACTCTCTGCGTACTGAAACACCTTGGACCCCAGAAAGTGCAATGTTTATTAGTTCGCTCTAAAAGGGGTTAAGAAGGAAATCATATGAGTAGAAAAGTATTACAATAAATGATCTGTGTCTCAAAACAGACAAGCTTTGGAAGAGTGCTACAATTTCCTAAGGAGCTGTTCCTGAGGGATAAAGTTTTGCCGTGGAAATAAATTGTGAATTCACATTCTTGTTCTTTTAAAAAATGGTTCTAACCACTATGCTCTAAACTCTTTGAGGGAAGAGACTGTTTCATTCCATCAGTTAAAACTCAGCTCTGTTAATGGACACTTGGATTGTTACCACCTTTTGGCTATTGCTAATAATGATTCTGTGAACATTGGCATACAAGTGTTTTAAGGCCCTGTTTTCAGTTCTTGTGAGTATATAGCTGGAAGTAGAATTGCTGGGTCATATGGTAATTCTTTGTTTAACTTTTTGAGAAATCAACAGACTGTTCTTCACAGTGATTATGCCATTTTATTTCCACCAGTAATGCATAAGAGTTTGAATTTTTCCACATCTTTGCCAACACTTTTTTTTTTTAAACACTAGCCATCCTTATGGGCGTGAAATGGTATCATTGTAGTTTTGATTTGCAGTTCTCTAATTAGTGACGTTGAGCATCGTTTTATGTGCTTATTGGACATCTATGTATCTTCTTTGGAGAAGTCTGTTCAAAGTCCATTGTCGCTTTTTGACTTGGGTTGTTTTTTGTTGTTGTTGAGTTGTAGGAGTTCTTTATATGTTCTGGGTATTAATCCCTTATCAGATACATCATTTGCAATTACTCTCTCCTGTTCCATGGGATTGCCTTTTCATTCTGTTGATGGTGTTGTTTACACAAAAGTTTTAAATTTTAATGAAACCCAATTTGTCTGTTTTTTCTTTTGTTGCTTATACTTTTGATATCATATTCGAGAAATCATTGCCAAATCCCACATCATGAAGAAGCTTTTCTCTCATGTTTTCTTCTGAGAGTTTTATAGTTTTAGCTCTTAAATTTAGGTCTTTGAGCTATTTTAAGTTAATTTTTGAAAAATAGTGTAAGAAAGGGTCCAATTTCATTCTTTGCATGTAGATAATTCAGCTTTTTCCCAACACCATTTGCTAAAAGACTGTTCTTTCTCCACTGAATTTTTCCAGGCATCCTTGTCAAATATCAATTGACCATAAATGTAATGATTTATTTTTGGACTGTCAGTTCCATTCCATTTATCTGTATCCTGTATCTATCCTTATGCCATCACCAAACTGTTTGAATTACTGTAGCTTTATAGTCAGTTGTGAAAACAGAAAGTGTGAATTCTCTTTGTTTTTGGTCAAGGTTGTTTTGACTATTCAGGGTCCTTTGAGATTCCATATGAATTTTAGGGTAGATTTTTCTTTATCTGCAAAAAAAAGGTCATTGGATTTTTTTAAAAATAGGGATTGCATTGAATCTGTAGATAATAGGTTTTTCTTTAGCAGTGTTTTGTAATGTCATAGTACAAGTTTTACATTTCTTTTGTTAAATGTGTTTCTAAGTATTCTATTTTTTTAAGCTGTAGTGAATGGGATTTTTTTTTACTTTCATTTTCAGATTGTTCTTTGCTAGTATATAGAAATACAGTGACTTCCGTAATTGATCTTTTGTTCTGCAGCCTTGTTGAACTGCTTTTCTAATAGTTTTCTAATAGAACTCTAATAGTTCTAATAGATTTTTTATATGAATTCATTACAGTTTTCTAACTACAAGAACTTGTCATCTATAAATACAGTTTTCCATCTCCCTTTCCGAGCTGGATTCCCTTTTTTTCACCTTGCCTAATTGCTTTACACTGAACCCTTAAGTATAGTGTGGAATAGAAATAGCAAGAGTGAAAATCCTTGTCTTGTTCCTAATTTTAGAGGGAAAACATTCAGTCTTTCACCATAAAGTATGACATCAGCTATCAATATCAGCATTTTCATAAAAGCTGAAATTTTGTAGCAGATGTTTGTGAGTCTTGAAGTCAAAGGAACCCCCCCCCTCTCTAGGTACTAGTTAATGGCCTCAAGTTTGCTGGAAACATTTTAATTGTTTAAAATAACAAATGGCAATTATACTATTTGTTTGCATTGATGTGGAGGTTTTGTTGTGCTTTTTATTTTAAGCTATGTGGGAAGCAATGTCTGGATTATAATGGCTTCCCATTCCACCTTCACAATGAAACTATTTCATTCTATAATATTAAAAATTTTTAATGTTTTAATTATCAAAATGCATCATTGTAAAAAAATTACAAAAGATGGAAAAATCCAAGAGACAAAAATTTCAACCTCCTGTAGTTCTGTGCCTCAGAGGTAACCTGTTATATTTTTATATATTTTGCATTTACATTATATATATAGTTTGTTAATTTTCATCATGGGTTTATTGAGTATCTACTTTGTATCAGTTCCTCTGACATTGAGGATACAGTACTGAATGAAACACTGTCCTTGCCCTCATGGAGGCTCTAGTTTGGTGACAGGAAACAGACATGAAGTAAATAACTATATAATACAATTGAGGGAATTCTGTGAAGGAAAAATATAGTTTGCAGTGTGTATACATGCACATGTGTATCTCCTGACCATTTATGTCCTGATGCCTCTTGATTATACTCTTTTTTGCATAATATCCTAGTCCATGCTTTCTTCATTACTTAGGTTACTAGACAGTGTCCTTTCATCTACTCTGGACTCCCTCTTGTCTTCTTTCCAGAGTGATTTTTCAAAACACAAATTTGATCATCCTAGTTCCCTGCTCTTCAGTGGTTTCCAATCACTTTTAGAATAAAGAGCTAAAACCTTAATATGACCTCTGTGTCCCTACATGGCTTACACCACTTTTTCTTGCTTTTAATGCTCTAGCCCCATTGGCATCATTTCATCATTATTTAAGAATATGCTTGCCCCCAGCATAGATCCTTGCACATACTGTTCTCATAGTCTGGAATGCTACTCCGCCACTCATTCATTTCATTTACTCAGTGTCCGCTCATTTATTAGCTAAAGTGTCATTTCCTCAAGGAGCTTTTCCTTACCAAGCCCCAGTTTAGGTCAGGTTCCTGTTGATATGTATCTTTAGAGACCTATTTATTTCTTTCAGAATGTCATTTCAGTTTGAATTAAACATTCGGTGTCTGTCTCCTTTGACTGCAAGGTCTATGGGAGCAAGAACTATGTCTTTTTAAAATCACCATTGCCTGGCTTAATCAGGACTTGCTGAAAGGATGAATATATGCTGTAAATAGTTAGGTTCCATATATAAAGTTAAGGATATAGTATATATAAGTATAGGTTCCATATACAAGTAGAGGAGCATACATACTGTATTTCATCAAATCTAACACATCATTGGTTGAAAGGTGCACCATTTTTCTGTAGTGCTAAGAAAGAATGCTGCCATGTAACTATGATAGTTATCAGTTATAAGACAGTTCCTGATTTCAAGGATATTAATGTAAGATAAAAGGGCCTTTTAGAATCAGTGAAATGTTGTAAATATTTTTTTAAGTGAGATTATATATAATTTGTAACCTGCTTTTTCTACTTAGTAGTTTGTGGAATATCGTTACATGTCAATAAACATACTTCTGATCAATCGTTTTAAATGTCTGCATAGTATTTCATTATATAGATTTTATCCTGGATTAAAAAAAGTTCATCCTTTTTGTATGGAAAAGAAGTTTACATTTAAAATGTTCTTACCCACATTTTAAAATTTGCTTCTATTTTGCTAATTTTATATTTGGGTTTCTTGTTACATAGCTGCCACAGATTCAGAATAATACCCTGCTTGTTGTCTAAAACTGCCTAGTGATGGCTGGTCAGACTTGGCCTATAGGCCATAGTTTGCTGCCCTCTGCTTTACACTACTAGAAAATTGTTAAGGACACCAAAGAGGTCTGTTTATATAGCTTGTATCTATTAATATATACTGTGTTAGAAGTTAAAACTGAAGATTTTGGTGGGGAGAAGAGGAAAGTAAGATTTATTTCCTTGCTTACAAGTTTCTTTCTCTAATTTTATCTTAGTATAGACATTCATATGTGGAATAGGGATGGTAAAAGAAAATTGCCCCTTATATTGCTCTCAATAGTGAGGAGAGAAGCAAATTGCCTCTTCTGTTGCTTTCCTGGGTGGAGAAAACTGTGGAAGGAAACACAACTGTGAACAGTAAAACAGGGAAATGTTTAAAACTCAAGCGTATAGAAGCATATGTTTTATGTTTCATTAGTCATCAGAGCAGTGACCTCATTACACATCATTTCTGGAACCTATATACCCATGAAAAGAGAATCAAAAAGGCAAATAACTTCTTGGTCTTACTTTGAAAATAGTTTCTACCTCATAGACCCCCTGAAAAATCTTGGGGACTCTCCAAAGTCCCTAGACCACATTTTTTAAACTGCTGGGCTATTTCATAATAGGTGTTCAATAAGTGTTGAATGAATGAACATAGTATCTGCCCTCTATTGATACAGGGATGGAGAAGCTAAATTAAGTGCTTAATTTTATAGTGTGAGAGAGAACCTCTGTGGTAATATAGGATAGAGGCAGTTGTTAAGATCTCGAGTGGCCAAAGATTAAAGAGGTGTATGGGAAATTTTTCCTAATTTTAAAAATCTGATATGTCCCAACAAACAAAACAAAACAAAACCCTTGGTGATCCTTGAATAGTTTGTTGGAAACTATTCTGTTCTATCCTGGAAATCTCCTTAAGTTTTCTACACTTTGCATCAGAAGTCTACAAAAAAGCAAAAATAGTTACATCTGAAATTTTCAAAACTTTGAGTTTTCCTTGTAAATAACAGATACAGTAACGTGGAAGTTAAAACTGAATAAATATTTGGGAATTATTGGGAGTGGGTTAGCACATATATATATGTATATATATATATTTATAAATCAGTTTTTTTTGTATTGATCAAAGAGTTAATTTCTTTGCAGTACCTTTTCTTTTTTTGGCTAGAGCTAATAACATTTTAATGTACAAGTTTTTAGTAATTTCCCTTCTCATTCTAAATCAGTGTTTTGATGGTTTTGATGTTTCAGATTCGTTACATTTCACAAACACAAGGCCTACCAGCTGAATATCTTCTCAGTGCTGGGACAAAAACAACCAGATTTTTCAACAGAGATCCTAATTTGGGGTACCCACTGTGGAGGCTTAAGGTCTGTCTCTCCTACTGTACTACCCATTTCCATACTTCTCACTCCCACCCTTAAATTTAGTTACTAATTTCTTGAATTGGAGGAGAGAAGAAGGTGTGTGAGGTTGGGGAGTGAGGGGATGTATGTTTGCAGGAGGAAATACTTTGAAAAATTATTTCATTGTACCCATTCGGCCTTATCCTTAGTTAAAAAGTAAAACATTAAATGTCAGTTCAGTTGGAAGAGGTTATTTTTATGTATTTTAATCAGCAGCTGAGAAGGAGTTATGGAGAATAATGCTTGCCATTAAGTGAGGGAGAAGTAGAGTAATTTAGTAATGACTATTTTTAGGGAATTTTCAATAAACATAACAAAACCAACATCATTTTCTAACTGGCCATATTAAGGCTTTATACATTTTCTTGAAACAATGTCTGCTTTTTACTTCTGAGCCTACTCCTTTAACTTGAAAGATATCAGTAATTTGATAACCCTGCTACTGTCTGCCTCTGAGCCTGATAGCATTTGAAATATCATTTCATTAGAAAGTAGCTTTAAGAGAAAAATGATCATGTCCCTTCTTACTTAACATTCTTCAGGAGCTCTGCTATATCATCGTTTGCATGTTTACCACTGTTGAAAGGCAGCCAGATATCAAGGTCCCATCTTTCTACTGGGAGATTATCTGGTTGTAAATTACTTTCGTGTTTGCCATCTCTGGTTTGTAAGGTGATGGTGCTTATGTCTTTGTGTTCTGGCTTTAATTTAGAATAAAATGTGAAAATAACGTACAGATAGAATTTTTATAAATCTGGTTTTACAGACACCTGAAGAACATGAATTGGAGACTGGAATCAAATCAAAAGAAGCTCGAAAGTACATTTTTAATTGCTTAGACGACATGGCTCAGGTGAGTATAGAAAGTTTCTGAAAGCCAGACATTTATGTATCTCTTTAATCAGAGACACACTTCCATTGGTTATATAAAAGATAGATTTAATCTGTTATCTTCTAGCATGTTTTAATTTTTTAGAGAAAAAGCACATTAATATTCTGCCATTGTATTAAAAGAATGTTTGAATACTAACAAAGGATACTTGTAGAATTATGTATTTCTCCCTTGCTGTTAACTGGTCTTGTTGCACGTCAGTATTTTGAAATATTATTTATGATGGTTTCTTTCTTAGACATTTTTTCTACTTGAATAACTATTTACATAAGAGCTAACATTTGTTGAATGCTTGTTATGTTCCAAACTCTGTTTAAAACACCTTGTACTAATTATGTTTTTTAATATTTTCAACAATAGAAAAGTAATAATAGTCACTTTTGCTTAACTTGATTTTGAGAAAATGAAAAGAATTTAATCAGCTTTATTCTACCAACAAACTCTTCCAAACTGAAGATTTTAATTAGTCAGTGTAAGAAGAGCTTCCAGTTGTGAAAATGACTATACTGTAATAAAAAGAACTTCTTCAAGTTTTCCTCTGGAGCCGTGTGTGTGTGTGTGTGTGTGTGTTTGTGTGTATGTGTATGTGTATGCATATATGGCAGATATTTAGTGTCAGCATTAAAAGTTAAGTGAAGAAGTATAATATTCATAAATTTTGCCTTGGCAGGTGAATATGTCCACAGACTTAGAGGGAACAGACATGTTGGCAGAAAAGGCGGATAGAAGAGAATACATTGATCTGTTAAAAAAAATGCTAACAATTGATGCAGATAAGAGAATTACTCCTCTGAAAACTCTTAACCATCCGTTTGTGACAATGACTCACCTTCTGGATTTTCCACATAGCAATCAGTGAGTATGGTATGGTCTTGGGCATTTTGCTATGATGTGGTTCTCTGTTGTTATCATCTTATAGCTGAATGGAACTATCATGTGAGCAGCAGCTTTGGTACTTGCATATTTGGTTCACTGATGCATGTCTTTCACAGTGAAAAATCATGGCATTAAAATTTAGATGTTTATTTTTCCTCTTTATGGTTATAAAAGCTCTTGATTCATTTTATCTAAAAGTACTCAGGGGGTAAAAACTTTGTGTTCATTTTGAGTTATGTGCTATCTTTTCAGTGAATCTTTAATCTCTTTTTTCAGTGTTAAGTCTTGTTTTCAGAACATGGAGATCTGCAAACGGAGGGTTCACATGTATGATACAGTGAGTCAGATCAAGAGTCCCTTCACTACGCACGTTGCCCCAAATACAAGCACAAATCTAACTATGAGCTTCAGCAACCAGCTCAATACAGTGCACAATCAGGTATTCTGTAAATAATTTTGAAAACTCAGACCTAAGTGAGTGAAGTAAAGAAATCAGTCTTTGCTTTGGTGTTCTTGTTGCTTCTTAATTTTCTACTTGGCAAAAGTGATCGAGGAGTGGGTAGGCTGCTAATACCTTCGAGGCACCTGCTGACAAATGAAACATAAAGGTCTAACCTGTGCTCTCACAGTCAGCACAGCCCAGTAAACACACCCTGGGTGCTGTACTACTTACTATTAGTTGTACTGACTTTAGTCAAATGACTCCTTTTCTCCATTAGGATGATTTTATATGTCTCATTATATGATTGAAGGGTGTTGCCAACAATTTTTTTCTCCATGCTGTACATTAGATCCTCAGAACTTACCCATAACTAGAAGTTGGTACCCTTTGACCCATTCTCTTCCCCCCATCCCTACCATGCCCCTACCAACCACGTCTACTCTGTGTCTATGAGTTCAGTTGGGTGTCTCCAGGAATTAACTTTAGAGTGGTTTTGCATTTGGTTGCTAAACTAAGTGATAGTTGTTACATTTACGTTTGTTTCTGAAGATGTGAGCTTCCTAATTTCTTAGCTAGGTCTACTTTTTAAATTAGATTTGGTGGGATCTTACATCCAGCAACTTTTTGCACAGAAAGAGGAGGAAGTGGTTAATGGGTCAACAGACCCATTTTTTTTTATTCTTTGTTTTTTTATTCAACTTTATAATATGCCTTAAATTTCAAGATTGGGAACATTTCTTAGAGAATTATTTCAAAGACAGTTAATGTTACATTTTAAACTTTGTTTTAGGATTTTCTGGGTAGATTCAGTGTGCATGAAAATATTGTTATCCCCACTTTGTACTCATATACAACTATGTAACTCTTGTTTTTAGGCCAGTGTTCTAGCTTCCAGTTCTACTGCAGCTGCTGCTACTCTTTCTTTGGCTAACTCAGATGTTTCGCTGCTAAACTACCAGTCAGCTTTGTACCCATCATCTGCAGCACCAGTTCCTGGAGTTGCCCAGCAGGGTGTTTCCTTGCAGCCTGGAACCACCCAGATTTGCACTCAGACGGATCCATTTCAACAAACATTTATTGTATGTCCACCTGCTTTTCAGAGTAAGTGGGGAAACTCCTGTATCATATGGTATTAGAATAGATCTATCCGCTTTAGGGAGATACTTATTAAGTATCTAGTTCTTCAGTTTTGATCTTTGACAAGTTTAAATTCTATCTTATTATGAAGGTAACTGAAATCAACAGTGTATTTACCCTTCTGTTACATTTGGTTACTTATCTAATTATGTTGCTACCTAACACACTACAGGAGCTCAATTAACATTTCCTTATTTAACAGTTTCCTGCTCTTGTGACCTTGTACCAATGTCATATATCTTGTATAAGCATTGTATCTCTGAATATGCAGAATATATACATTTTGAAAGCAAATTTGTTGTAAATAGAATTTCTGTATACTATATCATACTTTTATTATTTCATTATAAAATAAAATTAGTGTTTCATATAAAAAGTAATTTTATTCTAAAATGTTAAAATCATGTCTAAGAATGTGGAAACTTCTAGTTAGATTCAGAAATAAAGATTATTGAACTGAAAATTCTACAAGTTGAGGTGCATATGTGGGCAGGGCATTAAGATTATATGCTTCAGTTTATGAATCATATTCTTGTGAACTCCCATCAACAGAGGAACAGAATAGCTGAAGAATAAGGCTTATACCCCATGTGTTGCAATAAGATTGTAATTTTCACATTCCCATCCTTCCTCATTTTCTTGTTCTGTAATCCAGTCTATCCAGTTCCCTTTTTTTCTGAAATACGGGAAATGTGTATTTATTTATCTGGTGATCCATTTAAAAAGTTAAATTATTTTAAGTTAAAATATTTAAGTTAAATTATTTGATATTTAAATAAAGTTTAAAATATTAAATCAAAAAATTTTTTCTGATGACACACTTGACTTTTCCAAGAGAAAGTCAGTGTCAGTACCCTGCAGGAGTAAACCAGGATTCAGGATTCTCATAGCACTTTACATAGAAGCAGATAACATTTTTATCTTTTTACTTGAGTGACTTTTTGACTGTGGCTCTTTTGTTTGTTTTCTGACAGAGTTAGAGCAAGCACAAGAAAAAGAGGGGCTAGGGGAGACTGAGAGATTACTGGGGGGACAGGAGGACGCTAGTGATGTAAACCAGGGAGAAACTACGGGGAGTGCGGAGGGGCAGATCCAAAACCTGTAAATGCAAATTTAGGCAAACTTATCAGATCATTTTCTGCATATGCTTCATAGTACTAAATTCCATACTTTGGGTTATATGTTGAGTGATTTTTCTACTGAACTTAGCAAACTAGCTACCTCTTTCCTCCTCAACTTTTCCAGTTGAGTTTCATTGGAACAGTTTTCAGATGTGAGACTGAAGTTTTCTGCTTCTTCTCAGATATTATTTAAGAGATGGGGTGCAAGAACTTTTCAGTTCCTTTAACAAAAGAAAATGTAAACTGAAGAGTTAGATGGGGAAGTGGTATAAACCCTTTTGGTATAATTAAGTATAACCTTTGGAAAGTTTTTTCCTGTTTAGGAAGTCTAAACAATCTAGGAGCTATGTAGAGCAAATTATAAAACTTCTACATAAAGGGAGTTTTTAAATTAAGGTGATAAGGATGATGATAGCTAATATGCGTTACTACGTGCCAGATAATGTTCTAAGCACTTTTACATGTATTAATTCATCCTCACAGACAACCCTAGGAAATGGGTAATGTCATTCTATTCATATGCCCAGTTTATAGATGAGAAAATTGATCATGATGATTCCCTCATCTGCCCAAAGTCTTTATAACTTATAAGTGGTAGAACCTCAATTTGAACCCAGTCAGGGGGCTTCATAGCTTATGTATTTAAAAATACTATTCTATACTACCTCTCGTATTTAAACTCAAAAATAGCTGTAAAGAATCTGTCATTTGATTTGCCAGCCACAGGCATATGCTGGTTTCTGCCCAGCAGTTCTTTATTACAGGTTGCCTACTTTTCTTTCACCATCTGCTCTTCTAGAAGATGCTTATGCTTAGAGGAAAAAAAAAGCCCTCATCAATGAGACAGTTTTACTCTTCTATCAATACTTTCATGTTTTTTTATTTTAAAGGTTGTGTTCAATAAAAAAAACAAAATGAAACAAAACTTTAATGCTTCTTAGTCCAGGGTTTAGTGAGAACCTCCAAGTGTTGCCTTTTGTTAATTCTTTGTTTCCACTTCTGGTTCCCTTTACAAGCTAGTTTTAAACTAGTTTGACTGCTGAGGCATAGCCTACATTACTAGAGCAATCTAATACTTTGAGTCACATTTGTAGGTCAGTGCTATAAATACTACTCTGTATAGTATTCCAGTTGACCAAAATAAATATAAATTTTACTCAGTTGTAATTATTATTCTGTAATTTTGTCCCCTTTTACTTCATTACCTGGGGACCCATAGATGAGCTTCTGTAGTGCACATTTCTTCTTAAATTTGCCTCTGTTCCTATCAGCTTGTAAGAGGCTATTGAAATAACATTGTCTTGTAGTTAGCCATGTGTCCTCAGAATAGACAAGAATTTTGATGTTGCTTAGCTTTTTTTATTAGATAGCAATGCTTTAGGAAGAATGGCTGGCAGTTTTTTTTATCTGGATACCTTGAATTTTTTTACCTTTTATTTTTACTTAAGCAGCACTTTAAAAAAATCTATTGTTAAAGTGTTTTAATTCTGATTTTACTAATCTCTGTACATTTCTGGGTGTGTTTTTCTATATGAAAACTTACTACTAAAATACTTAAATTTACTGAAAAGTAAAATGAGACTTGCTGAAAATAATGGTATTAAAGTATTAGTTATGTTCATTTGATACCTTCATAGTAATTTGAGAGAAATTAGTTAGTGATAGCATAGAAAGTGTCACTGGAGTATTCCAATTAAAAAGTGTTGTATCCTCACTTAACAAAACTGTAGGTAGGCATTAGTGAATTAGAAGTATAGTAGAAACTTAAATTATCTACATTGAGAGTTTTGATATAGTAAGTTTAAAAGAAAGCTTTGAAGGCTCTCTTCTCAACTCTTGGCCGAAGGGAGAACTATCTTGAGCCTCTTTTTTCCCCAGAATGAGAAATTCCATTTGTAGGTAACATTTATTCAGCATTTGTGCCCAGAGTATAATAAATAAAATAATAAATGAGACATGGTCACTATTTTAAAAACAGCAAAAAGTTCTTGATTTTGCTAGCTGTTCATTAGACACAAAAGAGCCTTAATATTATTAGAAAGCTGTCAGGGACAAGAGAAGATTTTTTAAATAAGTAGAAAAAAGTGTTTCTGTAAACCACAAAGTATCTACTTTAAAAAAAACTTTATCCTAGGCATGATTTTCTTCTGTTCACTTACTGGTTAAAGATGAAATATATGACTAATTTATGTACTAGGTTATATTTTAGGGGAGTGGGATAAAACATCCCCTTAAAGTATTCTGGAAGTGTTAACTCAGATGATAAATTATTGAGCTTTTCGTAATTTTTTCTTAATTAGCCAAAAGTTGTATTAAAATCTTTGCTTTTAATAGATAACATTTAAAAAATAAACAAGTTCCCCCCCACACTGGATTAAAGGTCAATGTAACTAGTGAAGATTTTTTGTTTTTTTGTTTTTTGTTTTACTTGTATGATTAATGGGAATGTGATGAGTGTTGTTTGTAGCTCTGTAGGATAAAAAAATTTTAGAGATCCTTTAAACCAGCCCTGCCTGTAGTAAACATCTTCCCAGTAATCTAACCTGAAGGGAACCAAACCAATTGATCCCTCTTACTCCCTAGGCTTCTGTGAAATTCCTGTAAGTGTCTATAACTAAGACCTGGGTGGTGGATTATTTGAACAGGAAAGCTGAAAACAGAAACCCCAAATACCCCCAGACCTAGCAAAGCATTTTACTGTGATTTTTCTATAGCTGGACTACAAGCCACAACAAAGCATTCTGGATTCCCTGTGAGGATGGATAACGCTGTGCCAATTGTACCCCAGGCGCCAGCTGCTCAGCCACTACAGATACAGTCTGGAGTTCTGACACAGGTAAAACCCAAAGCAACTTGGCACTCAGTAGTGCTGAGCACTGCTGAGAATCAGATATTTTGTCCTTTCTAGAAAACGGTATTTGCTTTGACTTTAAGATCTTTCTTGGTCATGATTCAGTGGACTTAAAATGCGACATTTATAATGGAACAAGGTACTCATTCCTAACACTGCAGCTCAGCTGCTGTCTTCCTTAGACTAGCAGGTAGAAATCTGTAGACTTTGAGGAATCAACTTCTCAGTAAATTTATTCTTAATTTTGTGTGATGAAGTTAATTTTTTATCTTGGCCCTCTTAAAGCTATAGCACAAATGTATCAACATTTTACATCTAAAAATAAAAGGTTCCCCTTTTGCTCCGTCTTTGAGAATTTCATCATGGTTGAGAGGCTGGATCATATCAGGATGCCTCTTCAATTATTATATGCCTTCATTTCTTATGTGTAACTGGGTTGTAGAAAGCTTTAAAACTTTACATACCTGCCATGGAACATGCAGCTAAGATGGTCAAGAAAACCATGAAGTATTCATATTGGCTACAAGTATCATATTTTCAATTCTTTGTGTAAACATTTGTGGCCCATCCATGGCACTTAGGAAGTTCTGAAATTTCAAACCCCTATTTTGTGAGTAGGAAGAGAGGAATTCTTAATACATATCTTTGTTGACTGAGTTTTGTAAAACTAATCCTCTAAATCTGGCTCAAGAAGGATTCCTATATTTTTTGTTTTTTGTGGGGTTTTTTTTGCTTTAGTGGCATTGGACCAATGCTATCCAGAGTTGAAGGGAAAAGTTGTATTTGGTACACGCATTTTAGGTGATATGAAATGATTGCTTACTGTTGGTAATAACTTGGGGGGAATGAGAACCCTTCTGAATCCAGATAACCTGCCTCCATATTTGTTTCACTCACCTGCCTAATCTACATTTCAGGGAAGCTGTACACCACTAATGGTAGCAACTCTCCACCCTCAAGTAGCCACCATCACACCGCAGTATGCGGTGCCCTTTACTCTGAGCTGCGCAGCCGGCCGGCCGGCACTGGTTGAACAGACTGCCGCTGTACTGGTAATTCCCCTCACTTGATTGTGTTACTAACGGAGTTTCTTTGGTTTCTTTCTTTTTTATTTTTTCCTGTTTGTTTTTGTTCTGTTTCCTTCTGGTTTTCTCATTTTTCAAAAGAAGTTTTTTTAACTTAGTCTTTGCAGAGGGCATGGAAGCATGTGCCTTCTTGTGGCTGTGTTCTTGCTGTATACCTTTAATGTCTCATTGTTTTCTTCCCCAACATTTGCTGAAGCACTGTTTGACCTTGATGTTCAGTGTGGCTCTGAGGAATTAAGATCCCTTAATTCTTCTTTGCCAGCCTAGGGTGATAAAAGCTCTTGGTGTAGCCTCAGAAGAGCTTCAACACTGTTACCAATTTTCTGCTCTTACCTTCTGATCTTGAGAATGAAGGAAATGGCCTTTAGCTTGGCTCTGCTACTGGTACCCGGATGGCCAAAATTTGAACTCCTTGGCAAGTTAGCTTCCTTCTTTATTTGCTACTTTAAGCTCCTAAAGCTTTTGTGCTTGTAGAAATGTTTAAGGTGTTCTTTATTGCTTTATCAGTTGATACTAACTTTCCTTCTATGAACAGATGAAGGTAACTTTTTGCCACTCATGATCAGTGTTAGCTTATATCTTCTATTTAACGGTGTTCCCTTCAGAATCTTTTCAGATCATTATCTCATTTGTTGGTTGAAATTTAAAGGTGAACTTATTTTTAGGGGTTAATGGAGAAATTAATTATTTTACAAATAGGTCTTTATACAAAGGTGAAAATATGGCTGAAAACTATGCAAATATAGTATTTTTGTTGCAAAAATCATGCGGAAAAGTTGTTAAATACAGTGGCAGGTGTAGGATTATGGGACTTAGAAATAGGAAATGGACAAACAGAATTTGAGGTGTATTTCAGGATTTATAATCTTAAGAGTGATTTTTGGATATGTTTTGGTTTATTTGGGGGAGTTAGAATTGTTTACTGGCCATCCAGCATTAAAATTAGGTAAGCATTTGAAAGCCTAATTGATACTATTGAATCCTGATACTTCTGTATCTTTCAAAGTGGCTTTAAATTTCTTCTGTTGTTTCTTAAGGACCCATGAGTGAAAACACTTCCAGAAATGTACTTTA
Organism: Manis javanica; assembly: GCF_040802235.1. Lineage (NCBI taxonomy): Eukaryota > Metazoa > Chordata > Mammalia > Pholidota > Manidae > Manis > Manis javanica. Next base: position 95,506,876 of record NC_133159.1, on the reverse strand, counting down.
GTTGTTGGAATTCGTTTGGTTATCAGTTTAAAGTCTCTGTCACCTCCAGATTAATGATATCCTAAGCATAAAACCTGAGTACAAGGGAGTCAGATATCTATTTTCAACTTGATTGATGCAAGCCACAGATTTTAACTTAGAAGTTGGAAATGTCAGTTAACACTTCTCCTTTGCTGTTTCTCTTAAGTTTGCACTAGCCATTTGCTAAGCTTTGCACATTTTTGTTCTTTCTCTGTCAAAACAGTTCGTCGCTTGGAACGCCAGATTTCTGCCTCACGTTTGGAATATTTCTTGCTCTCTATTAAACTACATGCTTTGCCTTGTGCAGGTGTTGGCTTATATGGAAAGACGCATGGTGTGACTTAACATACTTCTCTTATTTTCTGTTTTGTTTTGTTTCGTTTTAAATTCTGCTTATGGTAGCAGGCATGTTTGCAGTTTCTCTGCTTTGAAGGCTTCTTGTTTGGAACCAGTATTTGAAACAAGTGGATCTGTTACTTGCAGAAATATTTTTAAAACAGTGTATTGATGGCCTTGCAGTTTGAAATTCAAGAAATAGAACCGTGTGTACCCAAGCATTGTAGGTGATTGTACTGTAGAATTCAAGTTTAAAAAGGAAACTTACAAATCTGTTCCCATTTTTTTAAGAAAATGCCAAAATTTCTGTAGGAAGTACAGAAAACATTTGTTGCTGTCTATTACAAGTGACATGGCTTGTTAAAAACTAGAAATGATGTATTTTCTTGTGATTAGTTTTTATGTTGAAGTATGTTTCTGCAAATGATACATAAAACAGTTTATTTTAGGTTACTATTAAACACAAAGTATGGTGCTTTCTACATTTATTTCCTAAATATTTTACTTATTGCCTTATTTTTTAGTTCTATCGTATGACTACAAATGGTGAGTTAGCTTTCTCTTGCTCTCGTTGGCTTGTTTGCCAGAGGACTTTGGCCTTTGGTCATCCACATCTAGCTCCATTTTCCAAGTCCCACCCTTTTAAAAAGGAACAATTCTCCCCTTTGTTTTATGGGTTGAATTGACCAGATGTCGTATCTGATTGGCACTCAAAATTTTCAAATTCCTATTTTTAATCTCAAGAGAACCATCTTAACTCTCTAGGGATATTTTTAGAATCTTTGTGCAAAAATGATACTCCAGCATTTAGCCAGAACTTACCTATGAACTTTCAGATGCCTTTCCTCTGCAGTGTTGCCAGAATTCTTAACCACAAGGATCTTCTTTTCTTTAATACCCTGGTAGTCAGGTTATGGAGGTGGTCAAGAGAAGTGTGTTTTCTTTCCTTATTCATGAGACTTGTAACTTTGAGCCTCCCTGACTTTTCTTTTTAATCTCTGCAAGTTAACAATCTACAACAACTTCTTTTAAGATACAAATTTTTCTCTCATCTAAAAAAACAGAAGAAAAAGCCAAGAATCAGTCAAGTCTGGATCTTTTTGTGTGTGTTTCCTTACAGCAGGCTTGGCCGGGAGGAACCCAACAAATTCTCCTGCCTTCAACTTGGCAACAGTTGCCTGGGGTAGCTCTGCACAACTCTGTCCAGCCCACAGCAGTGATTCCAGAGGCCATGGGTAGTGGCCAGCAGCTCACAGACTGGAGGCAAGTGCCCTATGATCCTTTCTGGGAGATTTGCAAGGGCAGAGCCTTTAGGGTAGGAGTGCTTGACAATAGGGTGAGACTGAGAAGAAAATAAAGGAAAAGAAAGCTGTATCTTTGAAATTCTTTAAGGAAAGAACCCATATCAACCTAGGAGATGGAGTTACAAGAAACCTTTAACTACAGTAAAACAATACGTTCTACGAACAGGAGTCGTTTAATTCAGATTTAAAGAAGGTCTTACATAATTAGAAACCATACAGTGAAAACCTAAAGCCTTGTTATTTAGGTGCCCAACTTTACAAATAAAACACAGCTATATTTGGTTGTATTAAGTGCTCTTAACACCTATCTGGTCCTGATTTCTCAGTGTTTTAGGCATTTGCTCTGTTTTTTTCCATTGATCAGGAGTGGCCACTCTCACGGCAGCCAGTACAGCGCTATCATGCAGCAGCCATCCTTGCTGACTAACCATGTGACACTTGCCACTGCTCAGCCCCTGAACATTGGTGTTGCCCATGTTGTCAGACAGCAACAGTCCAGTTCCCTCCCTTCAAAGAAGAATAAGCAATCTGCTCCAGTGTCTTCTAAGTAAGTCTCTGTGAGAGCTGATAAGTTAAACCTGTGCCAGTTTGAGAGACATGGTGCCAGGCATTTAGAGTATTGTGGTCTAGAGTCTTTTAGTCTGAAGCAGCAAGTAGCTGCCAAATTGAGGAGGAGCTAACCTTTTCATCTGAGTATTGCCCACTTTACAGAGTGAAATTTAACCATGGGGTAAAGGGCATACAAAAATGAAATTTATGTGGTATTTTGGTGTTCTTGTCCCTGAAAACTCTCTGGCTGGAGTGGTTCATTTATTTTTTATTAGAACTTTTGTAGTTCAGTGTATTGACTTAATGATTAGGTAGAATCAAAGAGCGAGTTGGAAAGAGTTCTGGGGTAAAAATGTATAGTTTTGTGGCCAAGTACTGAATAGTCTTTCTTGTAACCTTTTTCTGCAGATCCTCTCTGGATGTTCTGCCTTCTCAAGTCTATTCTCTGGTTGGGAGCAGTCCCCTCCGCACCGCATCTTCTTATAATTCCTTAGTCCCAGCCCAGGATCAGCATCAGCCAATCATCATTCCAGATACTCCCAGCCCTCCTGTGAGTGTCATCACTATCCGCAGTGACACTGATGAGGAAGAAGACAACAAATATAAGCCCAATAGGTAAGACAGGTGAATGGCTACCTGGCTTGGTGGCTCCTACCCTGGTCTTAGAGTGTTGGCTTCAGGCCAGTGGCCCAGTTTTGGCTATGAAAGGAATAACTAACAAAGGGTATTTTGGAATCATGGCCTTGGATGAGTAGGCCAAACACTCGTTTCCGTAAGTGAGCATTGTCAGGTTTTCTCTAATACTATATATGCTCGTTAGCTAAGTTAGTCTTTCAGATATGTTATATAGAAGGTGTATATTAAGTTCTCTGGCTTGGAATGAACATTATACTACAGACATGGTCCCTTGCCTTTAAGGAACCTTAGAAAGTCTAAACTCAGGTACCTTAATAGAAACATATAAACAACGGTTAATTGAAATAAGCCAAGTAGATATAACATTACTTGAAAGTCATGTAATTTCTTAATCTGTGAAGGCTTCTTTGAAGGAGGTAGAACTTTAAGTAGGACTACCTTCTTTACCCCCTTTTGCTGAATGGTCTGAAGGCTTAAGAATTTAAGTACCACATTATTTCATTTTATTGCAGCACGTTAATCCAAGTCCTTAACTGGGCAGTTCACTAAGAGAGGGTGGATACGTTTAAGAACTGTGGTACAACGCCTCTGTCTTGGTGTGAACATAGTCAGTTGCCTTGATTGTTCTCTGTTGTATTCTTCATTGGGCTTTGGGTGATGCTGAGACATAGAAGAGGGACTAACCCTGCTTTTACCAAAGGAGGTGAGATTCACACATGAAAGTAACTTAGGAGACTTTACAGAACCATATATAAATGAAGTTGAAATCAACTTGAATAAGTTTAGAGTGAAGGGTAAATTTAGAATGAAGTACTTCAAAATGGCTATTTACGAATGGTAAGTAGACTTGAAACTAAGTTTTAAAAGTGTTCATTGAAATGATATGGGGATGAGAAAAAGTAAATTCCCAGTGAGGAAAAGAGGCCTAGGCATGGCAAAATTATGTAACTAGCAAGATTGCTGTGACTGAAACCAAGCCTGTTTAAAATAAGGAAAAACTAAAGTTAGTAAGGTGGGGATCAGTTTGTGAAGGAACTTTTTAAAAAAAACATGGGAGAAGTTTGATTAGAAATAATAGGGAACCATTTATATTATAGCAGGGTGATATGAAAATGAAGTGGTATTTGAAAAATATTATTGAAATAACTGAATGGGAATGGCTGCAGGGCAACATGGAATAGTTGTTAGAGGTGTGTTCTCTGAAGTCATTCTGTCCTGGTCTAAGTCCTGTCTTCATTGACCTTAGGCAAGTTGCTTCAGGTTCCTCATCTGCAAAATGGGCATAATAGTAGCTACGTCACAGAAATGTTGTGAGGGTTCAGTAGGTGTATGTAGAGTGTGAGAGTAGAGGATGCGTCAGTTCTCAAGCTTGCTGCTGCTGCTCTTAATACTGCTACTGTCATTGTCACCGTCATGGAAAGACCGGAGATCATGGAAGAAACACTGCTAAAAGGGGGTTGGATTCTCATATGTTTTCTTTTCCCCAGCTCTGGCCTGAAGGCAAGGTCTAATGTCATCAGTTACGTCACTGTCAATGACTCTCCAGACTCTGACTCTTCCGTGAGCAGCCCATATTCCGCTGATACTCTCAGTGCTCTCCGGGGCAACAGTGGGCCCCTCCTGGAGACGCCTGGCAGAGCAGTGGGGGACGACACTGGCACCCGCACCATCATTGTGCCTCCCCTGAAAACTCAGCTAGGGAACTGCACTGTAGCAACACAGGCCTCAGGTGAGTATCTTCACAGTTCAAGTTGAAATCTTCTTTGATGTATGTATCCTTAATATGTTGCTATAATCTACTTACGCCAATGCTATACACCAGTGGCACAGATTTTCTTAAAGATTACTCAGTTAAGAAAAGAGTTCCTTGTGATGTGAAATTATTTTTGGCCATCAATTTATCTTCCTATGTTTATTTTGCTTGGATTAATAATAAAGTGAGTTTGTAGTCCCAGATACACTCACTGTGAATGAGATGGATGGACAAGACATATGTTGTATGACAGGGAGAATTAGCAGGCACTTTTTTTTTTTGCCACAGGTGATTGAAATTTGACAATCGAAGTGGACAAGAACTGATAATGTTAAAAATGACTGCAAAGGTTTTTTTGGAAAGCAATATGTACTTAAATCTTTTCTCACCCATAATCATAGCAGTGATGTTTTTGTGGATTTTACTATCAACCAAATTACCTCCATTTTTTTGCTCTGTTAGATGATGGACTTAGGCTCCCTGGTTCAGTTGTTGGGTAATGACAAATGCAGTAACAAGTCCCCAGTTTCCCTGGCTTGACATAGTAGGGGCTGACTTCCTACATCACTTTCCAGTGCAAGTGTTCTATGCATAGGCCTACAGTGAGTTAAACATCGGAGCCTCGGAATCCTCAGCGTCCGAAATGGAAAAAGGCAGTTTGGAGGAGGCACACACCTTTCTTAATATCTGTAGCCTAGGAATAGTGAAAACTAATCATATGGCCCCATCTAGAGGTGGTATAGTCCTAGACTAGACAGCTGTCACCCAGTGGCAACTCTATATACTGAGAGAGGGGGATGTGAATTTTTGGTGTTGGTATAGCTATCTCTACCGTACTTGTGTTAATTAGTGGTTTACTGCGAATTAGGTTACTGCCAGAGATATAAACAGGGCTGTGATTTCAGGGTGTCTTATTAAGTTTCAGTGTCATTCTTCTCCTCAGAAGTAGGTAACTGTACCATTGTAGGCCAGACAAAACTTCCTGATGCCAGGCTACTGAACATTATTAGAAGCTCTGTCCACTGTGAATACTCTGGGTCCAGTTACTCCACAATTCACTGAATAAATACTCTAATTTTCCTAGTGGACCATGGAAAGAAGCAAAATTTTGAAAATTGATCTTAATTATATTCAACTGCCCTGCAGTTTCTTAGAAGACAGTGAGTTCCCAGCAAGATAAAATCTTGTCTTCCCTTAAAACCTTTTGACCCTTAAGTGTCCAATGTATTACCAGTCTCTTACTCAGCTTCACCTTGTCATTTCTATACTTGTTTAATCCCTTCTTATATAAAATTCTGGGCTCCTTGGGGGTAGGGCCTTTGTGTCTTACTTGTGTCTGCATTCACAGTAGTACCTTACACATTACAGGGGATTAGATAATATTTACTTAACGTGAACCTTTTGAAGATACTTTATGGAGCTTTGTAGCAAGACAGAAAATGAATGGATAATTTCTGGTATAAATGTAATGGAAGAAATAAGATACACATAAAACCTTATCTCTTGCAAACCTCACACAGACGTAGGCTGATTAAGGTGATACCACCTGAGGTTTTCCTCAGTGACACTGAGCTGACGTCTACTCTTAACTAAGGCCTGACCCTTTTTTAGGTCTCCTGAGCAGTAAGACAAAGCCAGTGGCCTCAGTGAGTGTGCCGTCATCCGGATGCTGTATCACCCCCACTGGGTATCGGGCTCAACGTGGGGGGACCAGTGCAGCACAGCCACTCAACCTTAGCCAGGTAAGTGCGAGGGGCTGCTGCCTTCTGTTTGGGGCCTCCTCTATTGTTACTCTCTGGAGAACCCTGCTTCTGGCTGGACAGCTGAATAAAGACAAATGAAGCCCCTTTGTGTCAAACAGTTCAGTGTTCTGTGGCCTGCATCATACCTGCATGTGCTGTGTCTCTCCATTCCCTCTGTAAGTGTGTTCAAGACGTACATCTCAGGCTTTCCATCAGACCTCCCTGATCTATCCTGGAAGATTTTAAAGAGATGTCCAGGATTTAGAAAGAGCTTAGGATGCTTTAGTCCATGCTTGGTCCTATACTGCTGCATGCTTTGAGACCAGACTCTTTTCCTTTATCTCTCAAATTATAAATATTCTGAGCTTCATACTGATTACTTCAGGTAAGAGACAGTGATAAACTTTCTGGCCCCTTCCTCAACTGGTTCTATATGTTGCCTGAGTCTGGGATTTGGGGCTCTTCCCCCATAAACTGATCTTCCGATGGGGTGGGGAAGGTCACTGTTCTGTTTGTGTTCACATTTTCTTCAGTTAAAATTCTAGTGTTTGTATGGTATCTACCAGTAGTGAGAAAGTGTAAATATGAAGTAACTCTGTCATGCATGTGTGTGTGTGTGTGAGAGAGAAAGCATATGCAAGCAAAATGTAAATTCGAGTTAGTGCGTGTGTTTTAGGATGCACAATTCAAGAGGGATGTGAAGAATTTAGAGGAGAACAAAAGAAAACAATGTCAATAAAGAAAGGTTAGGAAAATTTCAGATTCACTGATGCCAGAATAGGGTGAGTTGAGGCAACAATTATTACTTTCAGGAGTGGGTAACCCTATGAACTCTTGATTCCCCCTTTCCTCTGCCTACTTAAGAGCAAACTGCTGCTATCTATGCCAGGTTAAGATCTATTCTGCCAAGAGGCAGGGGATTGATGACTACCTTCTAAAAGCACTGCCAGTCTGGGAGATTATGTGCTGTGGCAGCCCAGAGCAGCACAAGTTAGAACCTCAACTCTCAACTTGGCCTTTGGTGCTCTGAACCAGAGCACCTCTGGTTCTCAGGATCCTGACCTCAAGATCCTCACATCCTTCTTCCTCCTTCCAGAACCAGCAGTCATCGTCAGCTCCAACCTTACAGGAGAGAAGCAGCAACCCTGCCTCCCGCAGGCAGCAGGCATTTGTGACTCCACTCTCCCAGGCCTCCTACGCCTTCCAGCATGGCAGCCCCCTACACTCAGTGGGGCACCCACACCTCGCTCCAGCCCCTGCTCACCTGCCAAGCCAGCCTCACCTGTATACGTATGCTGCCCCCACTTCTGCTGCTGCATTGGGCTCCACCAGCTCCATTGCTCATCTCTTCTCCCCACAGGGCTCCTCAAGGCATGCTGCAGCCTATACCACCCACCCTAGCACTCTGGTGCACCAGGCCCCTGTTAGTGTTGGGCCCAGCCTCCTTACTTCTGCCAATGTGGCCCCTGCTCAGTACCAACACCAGTTTGCTGCCCAGTCCTACATTGGGTCTTCCCGAGGCTCAGCAATTTATACTGGATATCCGCTGAGTCCTACCAAGATCAGCCAGTACTCCTACATGTAGTGGGTGATCATGAAGGAGGAGGCCCTGAGTTTTAGCACTGGGCTATATGATGAACTCCTCCCATGCCCTTTCTTGAAACTCCTTAGCCAACACCTTGTTCTGCAGGGGCCACTGAACCAGAAGATTTTTCTCTGGGGAACCTGTCTCAGCATTGACTGCATTGTTGTAGTCTCCCAAAGTCTGCCCTATTTTTTAATTCTTTATTTTTGTGACAGCATTTTTGGTATTTGGAAGAGTTCAGATGCCCATCTGCAGTTACCAAGGAAGGGGAGATCACTCTGAAGTTACCTTTGAAAAATATTTTCTCTCTGACTTGATTTCTATAAATGCTTTTAAAAATTATTTGACTTTGTTTTATTTTAATTGCTGGTCAGATGAAAAATGCTGATAGGAGGACTTGAAACCTAGTAACAAGTGAGAAAAGAAAAATTACTTTTTGCTTGCTTAAAAACCAAGACTTAATTGCTTATTTTAAAAGTGGCTTACACAAGTCTGTATTTTACTATCAGGCATTTCTCCTCAAAATTTTACCTTTGTTTATGGTACATTTAAACTTATAGTATTTTAGTTTTGTTTCATGTCACATTATACTTAATAGGTAATTGTTATTTTTGTAAAACTGGTTCCACATGACTGTGTTACTTTTGGGATTCTCAGATGCTCTTGTATTTATTGTAGTGTTAAAAAAGGCAGCTCACCATTTTGCTGGTAATTTAGTGTGAGAGAATCCATACCTACCATGAAAGTACCAGGTATGCTTTTTAAATGAAGCCCCGTGCATTCTTTTTAAATTATCTTTAAAAAGTCCTTCTCTTTCGGATTCAGCTTAAATTTTATTATTGGAAAAGCCATTAAGGTGGTTATTATTGTATGGTGGTGGTGGTTTTATTATATGCAAAATCTCTCTGTATTATGCTATACTGGCATTGATGAGCTTTGCCTAAAGATTATTATGAATTTTCATAATACCCTTCTTTCCCTTCGCCTCATCTCTCCCTTCTGTTCGATGTGGTTTATTTGGGGAGAAAGCTAAAGAATCTCAGACCAGATAAGAACGTTATGTATAGCTTTTATACTTTAAAGTAGCTTCCTTTGTATGCCAGCAGCAAATTGAATGCTCTCTTATTAAAACTTATACAATAAGTGCATGTAGGAATTGCAAAAAATATTTTAAAAATTTATTACTGAATTTAAAAATATTTTAGAAGTTTTGTAATGGTGGTGTTTTAATATTTTGCATAATTAAATATGTACATATTGATTAGAAAAATATAAGCAATTTTTCCTGCTAACCCAAAATGTTCTTTGTAATCCAGTGTGTAGTGATTACACTTGAATTGTGTATTTAGTGTGTATCTGATCCTCCAGTGTTACCCCGGAGATGGAATTGCTGTCTCCATTGTATTTAAACCAAAATGAACTGATACTTGGTGGAATGTATGTGAACTAATTGCAGTTATATTAGAGCATATTACTGTAGTACTGAATGAGCAGGGGCATTGCCTGCAAGGAGAGACCCTTGGAATTGTTTTGCACAGGTGTGTCTGGTGAGGAGTTGTTCAGTGTGTGTCTGTCTCTTCCTTCCCTTTCTCCTCTTTCCCTTATTGTAGTGCCTTATATGATATAATGTAGTGGTTAATAGAGTTTACAGTGAGCTTGCCTTAGGATGGACCAGCAAGCCCTCGTGGACCCTAAGCTGTTCACTGGGATTTATCAGAAGAGGATTAGTAGCTGTGTTGTGTAAATGCATTGTTCTCAGTTTCCCTGCTGACACTGAAAAATAAAAGCAGCTTTTCTCCTTTACCACCACCTCTACCCCTTTCCATTTTTGAGTCACACCTGAGTTCTCACAGAAGCATTTTCCCCATGTGACTCTCTCACTGTTCATTGCTACTTGCTTCTGTGAGAATTTGGGAAGCAGGTGAGAGGAGTCAAGCCAATATTAAGCATGCATTTTTTTTCTTTTTTGTAAGTATGTGCAATCACCTTTAGAATGATGTGTTTTTTCTTTTTTTCCTTTTCCCATGTGGCAGTCCTTCCTGCAAATAGTTGACATTCCTGGTAAAATATTTGCTTGTTGGAAAAAAATATAAAATAGATGTGTTTATACCAAAGAGCCTGTTGTGTTGCTTACCATGTCCCCATACTATGAGGAGGAGTTTTGTGATGCCACTGTTGACAGGGAACTCATGGAAAGGTTTCTTAGCCGGTGAAGAACTAGGAAGGAACCAAAGCCTGTTGAGTCATTGGGCTTTTGAAGTTTCTTTCTAACAACTTGTATATTCTTGGGGCCCTTCAAACTGTGAAATTGTCCATGTACTCTCAGCTCCTACATGGATCTGGGTCAAGTTAGAGGGTAGTGGGGTGAGGATGTTCCTGCCCATAAAAGATTTGGGGGAAGAAGGTTAACCCTAAGATATAGAAGCATTCCACCTGAATTGAAAATGGTATATTTGAAGGATAAGTCTAGGATTGGTTCTTTGTAAGATGGTGTCAAGGAGGTGCAGGATGGAGATGGGAGATTTCATGGAGCCTGGTCAGCAAGCTATGTACTAGGTTGGACACCGATGAGCTGTCATGGTATTCGGAGTTTCTTCATTGTAAGGAGTAAGGGCTTTCAAGATGGGGCAGATAGTCAGTACAGCCCACCAGGAACATGTTGGTGTTTTCTATTTTTTTATCATTGTACTGAGTTGTGTCTTCAGTGCTATTAGTCAGGATGCCCGAGCAGTTTGTATAGTTTCTGTCGCTAGTGTTGTGCAGTTTTCTGGTCAGCATGTGTGATCTTTGTGTCTCCTTTTTTGCCAAGCATATTTGGATTTTCTTGCTCAAAGGCAAATCTGGTTTCTAATGGAACCATTTCTGTTCCTGATATCTCCTCCACAAGGGATAATATTTGTTGTTTTTGTAAAATGAGATGCAGGGAAAGAAATACAAAACACTCCTGCCCCTCAGTCCAATAAATATATAATTTAAGATACGAGTCTTAACTTCACAGGGAAAAGACAATGCCAAGAGCTTGTATTGTTACCTTAATATCTTACTAGCAGTGTTTGGCTTTAAGAATTTTAGAGATTTTCAGTCTTTGTCTGCAAATTGGCATTTTCGATTTACTAAGATAAAAATTCACTTGTGTCTGCTGAATGTGTGTGTGCTCAGTGTGACTTTAGATTCCATCCCTCTGTCGGCCCTGACCGGGAGGGGAAAGCCCTGTATATTGAGTGATTTGAGTCGCTGACCTGGGTAATAGAGGCCTGACTTCAGACCGGTTATAGGGTTTAAGTCCTTTAAGAATTTGCATTTCCAGCTTCTCCCCTTCAGAGTGAGAGAGAAAGTAGGGAAGGGGTAAGTACAGCCACTTTGGACTCCTCAGGACGCTCGATCACTCTGGAGCTCTTACTGTCCCCCAGGAGGTGGCAGTACTGTCAGTGCTCTGCTAGCCGCCAGCCCCAAGAATAAGAACTCCGCCTCACACAGTCCTGGCCATCCATCGTCCTCCACTAGAGGGGCCAAGCTTGACTGCCCTCAGCTCGGCAAGCACAGTGATGTGTGTTTTATTCAGCATTATTATGCAAAAACCCACTGTTTAGGATGGTTTGTTTTAGGGTGGGAAGTGAAATTGCCTCTCAGTGATAGGAATGGCCCAAGCTTGCTTCCTGTTTTGATTTTTTTTTTTAACTGATGGATGGTACAGCATGTCTACATGGTTGTTTGTTGCTAAACTTTATATAATGTGTGGTTTTACTTCAGCTTGAAAAATAATCTCACTACATGTAGCAGTACATTATATGTAATGTTAGTATTTCTGCTTTGAATCCTTGATATTGCAATGAAATTCCAACTTTATTTAATGTATTTGATATGCTAGTTATTGTGTGCGATATAAACTTTTTTTGTCTTCTCCCTTTTCTTGTGTGCTTCCTTTTACAACAAGCCTCTAGAACCAGTTTCTGAGAATTACTGAGCTATGTTTGTAATGCAGATGTACTTAGGGAGTATGTAAAATAATCATTTTAACAAAAGAAATAGATATTTAAAATTTAATACTAACTATGGGAAAGGGTCCATTGTGTAAAACATAGTTTATCTTTGGATTCAATGTTTGTCTTTGGTTTTACAAAGTAGCTTGTATTTTCAGTATTTTCTACATAATATGGTAAAATGTAGAGCAATTGCAATGCATCAATAAAATGGGTAAATTTTCTGATTCACGTCGTTGTTTTGACTTTTGTTATAGGGGCACAAAGGGGATCAACAAAGACATTTCAGTGTGGCTAAATACATTGTATCTGAACATTAGTAGATGTATGAAGACAAGTTCTTTCTTCATACAAACCTCCACAGTAGAAATGAACAGGGGTTGGTTGGGAACACTTTCTGAGAATGGAGTGTCCTGGGCCCTAACATAGATCAGCTGGATCTGGCCCATTGAAAGAGGCAGAAACTTCTGACACAGGGTGATTAAAGTTTGTGTCCTAGCGTGTTCCACCAACAGCTAAAGCAGCAAGTGAAAATAAGAATCACCAGAAGATGATGCTATTTCTCCCTCCTTTCAAGCTGCACTGTTAGAACCTTAGTCCTTTTAGAGAAGGAGCACTTCTGATCAGATTTCTCATGATTTGAGAGTGAATAAATCGTCTCTTGATAAGGAATTAGAGATTTGGCTAGATTAATCACTGCAGCTCTCTGAATAAATGCTGTATTTGACTTCTGACATGTGTTTCAGGTGCAGTCTACCTTACAGTGGCTGTTAATTAATTTTGCTCCTGCAGTCATAGATGGGATATAGAAATGAGAAGCACTTAGAAATGACCTGTTGGACTGTAATCAAGGGAAATTATCAGTAATCTGTTCTTTCCCATAAGTAAGGATGTCAGAGTACATTTATTTATTTAGACTGCGACATATTTTTCAGATTTTTTTTTCCTCAAATAAATAAATGAATGTAAAGTTAGGGTGAACTTGCTGAATAGCCTCCAGTTTTGGTAATAATATACATATAAGCTTTCGGGTGAAGGAAAGCCATACAGAAAGGCTCTTATGTCAGTCTCACTTCCAGGTAATCAAGATTAATTTACTAAATCATCTTTTTTTATTTTAATTGCTTTTATCTCGGTTAATAAATTTTTATCTCTTCCTTAGGCTAGATCAAAGGGATATGGGATAGCCCCTAAGTAATTGGGTAGTCTGTGGGGAAATCTACATTTTAATGATGAAAATCCCTATGAATTCAACCCACTTGGCTTGCTTTGGTGGAAAACTTTCCACGTGAGGTGAAGTCTAAAACCTTGGTTTCCCTGTTAATCCAGGTGCTTAGCACAAGATGGCGCCAATGAGCTGTAGAAGGTGGTACAGACAACTGGCTTTTTTTCTCCCACCTCTTCCTCTCAAACACCATCTTCGCTGCTTCCAGCTTTCACAGAACACAGCAGAAAACAATCCATGCTATTATTGCTGGGAAAGGGAAGGACTAATGAAGGATGTTTCTTAAGTCAGCAGTGGAAGCATTCTCCTAAAACACAGGGATAGAGCTTTCTGAATTTACTCTGGGGCCTCTGCCTCCCACTACTAGCTCCTGAGTGACTGCCCAGAAGGCCTCTGCCTTGGGGTTTCTGTCTTCTTTCCCTCTCCTGGGGAGCCTACAGCCTAGGCGGGAAGTGGTTAAGGCTTCTGGCTGCTCTGCAATAGGGCCATCTGTGTTTGATCAATCCAGGCAGAATGAGGGGGTGGGGGTTGTAAAGAGACCATAAGCATTCCAGAGTAGTGAGAGAGACCCAGAGACCCAGAAAGAGGGAAGGCCCCGCCCCCGCCCCGCCTCCAAAGCTACCCCGCAGGCGTGAGTGGAAGCGGCCAACTGCACACAACTGCACACTCTCTACTCTGGCCCCGCTTTCCCGCGGCCATGAGGCCCTGGGCGCCTCTCCTGTTCCTTTTGCCGTGGGTGGGGCCCCTCCAAGGACAGCAGCACCAGCTCGTGGAGTACCTGGAGCGCCGGCTCGCTGCCTTGGAGGTGAGTGGCTCCTTCACTTCCAGCCCAGGCTGGAAGGACTCTGGCTGTTGATTCACCCCATTTGTTAGGGACCTGGGGAGTGACAAGATAGGGCTCCGTAAGAACCTGCAGAAAACTCCATCTTTTAATAAGATCCTCCAGATTGCAAGCCCTCCTCTGTCTCCACATATATAGAGCAATTCCGGAGCAGATAGACTGTTGTGTTCTACTCCTGGGATGGATGGAATAAGGGGACAGTGGAAATGAGAGCGAAGATTGTGGGGACACCCCTCAGGACAAGCTGATGATTCTGTTAAAGTTGGGAGTTCCCAGAGAATCTGCAACTTTCTGCCTTTTTAATAGTTTGAAGTCGGTAGCCTCTTAATTCCCAAGAGGAGATTTGTAAAATGGAGCAGAGACCCCTCCCTTCCCTCATGCACTTAGACTGCCTGAGGAGCCCG